>NC_090646.1:162096353-163296353 GCF_040937935.1 Hyperolius riggenbachi
AAATAATAAAGGGAGAGGTGGCTTACCTCAATAATGACACATTCATACACACATGAAGTTTAATCATGCACAGGCTAGCGTTTCACCCTCCTTTTGAGGGTTGTACTCTCGTACCCAGTGGCTCAGCCACTGATAGGTCATTTGTTGTTTTGCCAACCAGATCCAGTTCCAGCTGGTCACCCGAGTGGCATCAGCTTTATAAATCTCTACCCTCCTTCACTGGTTGGTTGCCCCTTGTGCAACCTTCCTTTGTGAGTACCACAACCTTTTTGTACATTTGGCATTGAACTTGTGATGTATTGCACCATTTGGGCTCTTGTTTTTTCTGTGTTCTTCTTTTGTAGGGTGTAGATCACCCCCTACCACAGCTTCCCAAAGAGGGACAAAGACATATTGAATGAAGCTGGTTGAAGAATTTCACCTGAGGATGGTGTTGCAATGATGCGATAGAGTGAGGAGAGGGAAGGCTCTATGTTATCCAAAACCTTCCTTCTCCATAGGCAAGTATCTATTTTGGTTGTTGTTATCTTCAGGTTTATTTTAAAGTGCACATGTAAAATCTACATTTTCAACAGATAATGTTTTTCCTTTCTTGTAACATAAATATCAGGAATCAGGAATCAGGAATTCTTTATTTCGCCAAGCATGACTGGGTCATGCCCGGAATTGGGTTTGGCACAGTACATATAGCTCAGAGAGACAGCAAATAGGTAGCACATAACAGCAGAACAGAAGTTGCATTACACTTAAACACAGAGGACAAGCATTTACATTCACATTCATTGCACTGACATTTTGCGTTGACATTTTGCGCTGACAAAAGACAAAGGATGGCCTATCGTTAATTAATTGTGAGCAGATGGGAGTATGTGGAGGGAATTGAGGAGGCTGACGGCCGCGGGAAAGAAAGAGTTACTGTGTCTGGAAGTCCTTGTAGAAATGGCCCGAAGCCTCCGTCCCAGTGGGAGCTGACAGAAGTAGCGGTGGCCCGGGTGAGTTGAATCGTTAGCGATCCTCAGCGCCCTCGATCTCAGCCTTCTCTTGTGTAGGATGTCAAGTGGGGGGAGAGGTCTCCCAATGAGATATCATCCATTTCAATACACGTGTCTATCTTCTAATTTTACTATGCAAACTAACTTTACTAGGCAAATATATTTGTACATTGTCCAGAATTCATGTTTAAATTATTTGATAATAAAAGTGTATATCTGATCTTTTCCCATTGTGACACTTGATTGCAAAACTATCCGGATGTGTCAGGCCAGTGTGTTTGTGAGATACTGGTGTAAGCTATGACTATGGTAGAGATTAGATTGTTAGCTTCTCTGAGGGACATTTGGTGACATGACCATTTAAACTGTTAGCCACGGAAGATGACAGTGCTGTACAAATAATGTATATCTATATATCTATCTATAACAGAAAATTGTAGTATGAAAGGGTTCTCATTGGTCAGACCAATGAGATGTCCTAGAAGGAGTTTAAAAAATGATTTGAATTCAATTGCTTTCAAGAAATTAATTACAAAATACTGACAAGGTGGTACCTAACTCCGTTGAAATTATCCAAAATATATCCAGATAGGGACTCTAATTGTTGGAGATGCAACGGAACTACAGGCTCCCTCCTACACATACTGTGGGAATGCCCCCTTTTAGCTTCCTTCTGGCAGACAGTGGAGAAATTAATTAAGGAAACAACTAATAGTGAAACGCCATTTACACCCCAATTTTATCTCCTTAATCTAAATGATTGGAGAATGAAATCATATAAGGGCTCAGTGGTGAGGCATATCCTAAACGCAGCTAGAACTCTGATTGTAAGGAAATGGGGAACTAGCAGGATACCCATAGTATCAGATCTAATCAAGGAATTAGACTTGGTGTACGATCTTGAGAACACTGTATATTCCATCCAGGGAAGGTCTGAAAAATGTAACAAAATATGGAGAATCTGGTTGGTATATAGGTACTCTGATGATCTCAAACAAATACTTGCAGTGGAACACTGGACAATATGTAATTAACACATTACGTTGAACAACTATACTTACCATCCTTTGCCTGATATCTGTGTATACTTAGACTGAACCTCTAGACCCATAGTTCTTGGTTAATGTTAATGTTTACTTTGACTTAATAAGAAAAACTATTTTTGGTCAACTTATGGCATTTTATAATAGCTACCCATCACTTGGGAATAATTCATAACCAACCTTTTACTCAGATGGACATTTGCTACTGTTGGCATATGTAGACGAGACTTAATGTCATCATGTACCTTTATGCAATGTTTGACTTTCAAGTCTACAGGATACTACCATAATATCATACTACCATACTGCTACTACCATACTATCATATTTAATGCCAAGATGTATCTGACTGTCTGATACTGTCATCTATATTGCTGTGTCCAAATAGCAATTTGTATTTGTACTGTCTACCTTGATATTTCCAAATTGTTTACCTGTTGGCTAAAATAAAGAATTTGAAAAAAAAAATGATTTGCCAGGGCTTCAGCATAGTAGTAAAGTGCCACTTTAAGGATGGTTATCGAGGAGTTCTAAATCAACACAGAAGATTATATCTCTGAATATTATATTGATTGGAGTAGCTTGATAGACATAGGGCCATATGCAATTCAAGGTGAGAAGAAGCTCAAAACGTGCAAGCTCCTTATGCCCTCACAACATTCGGGAAATTCAATTGCTAGCTTCACCTTAGTGATGTTAGAGTGTTAGGAGCTTAACTGTACACTGCTACTTCCCCCACCACCCAGGACTTGTGCTTGCACCCATTGCTTCCACCTGATGCCCCGTCGCTGCATACCAGCTCCTGCTGGCTTTGTCACCTCCAGTCAATCTGTACTGCTCGTGGGACCCGTCATGAGCGTACAAGAGGAATCGGCGCAGGAGACTGCGCCCAGCAGGATACAGCCAGCATATGGCTGATCCTGCTGCTACACAAGTCCTGGCCATATTAAATACTATTCCCCCTCCAGGCTGCCATGGATGGTGGGGAATGAAATTATTCAGCTTCCATCTATTGCTGGAAGCCGAATTATTGTATTTTAAAAGTAACTTCAGCTCTGTCTTTTGACGGCGCCAAAGTTACTCCTTGTGCGCCCAAGTCTTCTGCGCTGGATTCACTGTGTTCGTCATCATAAGCCCTGCTGCCGCTATCCTCTTCTTTATTAGAATGAAGAAAGCTTTATTAGGATGATTTTTTTTATTCTTAGGTTTTTCATCTGTAACTTCTTTCTTCTTTTACTTCTTCCTTTCTTCTTCTACTTTGTCATCTGTCACTTCTTTCTTCTTCTTTAATTCATCTGTCACACTTGATTGAAAGGTTTCATCTTACTCCACTTCCCCATGCTGCTCCCCCTGTTGGGTGTCCGGCTATAACATGCAGGAAGCTCCAGCAAAGCATCTTTAAGCCTCCCGCGGGAGCTCTCCATTGGTCTTCAGTTTTAACCTGTGAAAATCCTAGGATTTTTATTGGTTAAAACTGAAAAACAATGGAGCAGCTGGAGGCTCTGAGATGCTTTGTTGGGGTTCCCTGCACATTATAGCCGGATATCCAGAAGAAGGAGTGGATAAGTGGCGTGGGGGTGGGGCGGAGCAAGAAGGGTTTCCAGTGCTAAAAACTTGTCATCACATGCTGCACACAAAACATATCAGTTGAAAAAGAAACTCGAATTGCGTGCAATGCGTCAGTTTTTAATCCGTTGTACTGTGGACCAAGTCTTAGCTAAGACTCATGACACGACTGATAAACTGTATTTTTGTTCAAATAAATGTTCCCACAAGTGTTTATTTCCATACCACTTACTTATCCAGTAACTTGCTTTTATGATAAAACAAAAGGGATTTATTTATTTACTTGTAAGTGTATTTATTTATTTGCTATGTATTAAACACTTTGGCATACTGACCACTTTTAATGATGAATAATGACCAAACACAAATAATCCTTTTGTAATTTAACAATAAAGCTTTCCTTCTTGAAACTAGTTCAGTGCTTCTAATGATTGCATAATTAGACTGGAGGGTTGTAGTATGCAGTCTGAAAGTCACAGCTTGTTTCCCAATGGACTTAAAAGAAGTCTGACAGAGGGAGGAAATTGGTACAAAGAGAATTAGCTAGCTTGACAAGGAAACAAATGGAAATATCACAAGTTTTGCATTCATATGCAACAATACACTACTAATGGGATAATAACTAACCTGTATTAAATGTGGCATAACTCCTATCAAAACATCTGCACACTCAGTGATCCAACAAAGCATAATGGAAACATAATTGAACCTTCTTTTCTAGTTTCTATCATGTATTTTTTTCCTTGTTATGAAAAACCTATGAAGAGTCTACTGCAAAAGTTGTCAGTCAAAACATAAAGCTAGTTTTGTTAGAGCAGAACAAAGGGCCCAGCTGTTTTCAAGCAATGGAACAATAATATCAACGCTTCATACATTATAGGAATGTTATTTTCTGCTGCAAAATTGAAATCTTGCGTTTGATTTTTTTTTTTTTAAAAATACATATTTGCCAATAAAAAGTTTTCTTCATGTGAAATAAAGTTAGTGTTATCTCCATGTCTCCTTTGAACCTCTCTAATTTGTACACCAAAAGAGAGAAAACATTTTGTTTAAAAGACTTACAAGGTGAAAACAAAAAAAAAAGTTACGTATCTGCATCAATTTAGAATCCACGGAGAGCGCCATCCGCGCCCTACGTGTAGTTCCGCCAGGTCCCCGCTTTTCAATAGCCCCTTGGGCCGGCTCCCCACCCCACAGACCGGGTCAGGCACTCATGCCTCCAGTAAAACGGCCGCCAGAGCTTGCCATGGCTGCGCAGTCGGCCTTGCATGGATCGGGGAGGGAGGCCCTAGAGCTGCGCAGCCACACTCGCGTCTATGCCGACTGCGCAGCCGCTGCAAGCTCCGGCGGCCATTTTACTGGAGGCACGAGAGCCCGACCTGGGCTGTGGGGTCGGGACCCGGCCTGGGGGCTAATAAAAAGCGGGGACCCAGCGGAACTACATGGAGGGTGCGGATGGCATCCTCCATGGATTCTAAATTGATACAGATACTTAACTTTTTTTTTTTCACCTCTTAAGTCCTTTAAAGAAGATCTGGCTTATTTTTACAATAAGTATATAGTCAGTGTTTGCCCATTGGAAAATGTTTCCTTATTGTAAAGAATCATGTATGTACTGTCATTTTCTGCCTGCTGGTAGCAGTATTGACTTTTACTGCCTTGGACTTCCACTATCCACCAGCAAGGGTCCTTTCAGTGACTGTAAGAAGGACTTGCAGCTCCTGTTTTGGCCTGTGGGTGATTAAGGAGCGCTGTTTGCAGAAGCACACCACCAGCTGCTGCCTGTCACCAAACACAGTTTTAAGAACTGACCCTTCTCACTGTAAGGGCCCATTCACACTAGAGCGTTTTGCCCGCAATTTTGCTGGCAATTAACGCAATTTGCCAAATGCAAATGCGTAGCCTGCACAATTTTCAGCCGTGTAATCGTGGAAAAATCACTCCCACAAAATGACGGCGGTAATCGCTGGCGTTTTGCACTTTTGAATGTGAAGGGGGCCTAAGGGTTAAGAATGCTGGGCATTCTCTTAAGTTGGTCTTGAGGTGAATTGTAGTACAAATTTCCCTGATAACTAATTACAAGCCATAAAATACATGCATTTCGAAACATTTCAAAGTGCAGGAAATAGATAAAAATTGAAAGCCAGTGTCTTACCCTTACCAAGGTGGCTGTTTTATTCCGAGCAGCTTAATTAGCTAGTAATTGGGTCCAGGATAGGACCTGACTAGAAGGAGTTGGCGAACTTTGAACCAGATCTTGTTGGCCAGACATACACAGTAGCTCAGTGCCACTGCTCTCTCCATGCTTCCAACATCATATTGCGATCGCAGGAAGTTTCTTAATTGGTCATTTAAAATAACCTTGTTTTACTCACTTCCATTTTGACTTATCCCAGTCTCTCTATTCTTTGGAAGAATCAAAAAAGGGAAGAATTTTCATTTTTATAAAGTTGATTTTCCCAATTGTATTAAATTGGGCATTTTTCATTTTACTCAGTATCTTCTCACAATCTTTTTGCACTGGTGTATAATTATGTTTGAATAGATCATTGAAATCACTACATAAGTTGATACCGAGATATTTAATATGAGAATTGGTATAATGAATGCTATACCTTAGTTGTAGGGTACTCAATATTTCGGCGGGACTTTTTATGTTTAATACTGTAGTTTTAGAATTGTTTACTTTATAGTTCGAGTATTTGGAAAATTCAGTTATTATTTTATTTGCTGCTTCGAAAGAGGTCAGGGGATTGGTTAATGTCAAAAGAAGGTCGTCCGCGTATGCTAGTAGTTTACTTTCATAGTTACCTATATGCCACCCAGATATCTCCCTGTCAGAATGGATCATGCGTATTAACACTTCTATGCCTAAATTGAATATTAGCGGGGAGATTGGACATCCCTGCCTCACGCCGTTCCCCAAAGGGAAGGAGTGTGTCAAGGTACCGTTGATTTTTACTCTGGCTGTTTGGTTTAAATATAGATTTTTGATTCGTTTGATAAAGATGGGACCGATACCATAGTGTTCTAAAGTTGTGTAGATACATGGTCTTGAAATACGGTCAAACGCCTTTTCAGCGTCAATGGCCACTAAGATGGCATCTTCATTACGAATTTTTGCGTTATATATAAAGTTTATTGCTGAAGAAATATTGTCCGATAGTCTGCCCGATTTTCTAAAACCCATCTGCTCCTTCCCCAGTAGCTGATCTAACACCTTTTCCAGTCTTAATGTTAGAATTTTTGAATATATTTTAACATCAATATTAATTACCGAAATGGGACGATAGTTGCTACACTGTAGGGGACAATTCTTCCTAAAATAATATTTACAGTACAAAATTTGCCAATAAACATCCAGAGGAATTGGTATAATGTCTGGAACAATATATTTCAAAATTTCATATGGAGAACACCAAACCGCAGAATTTCATATAAGATAATAAGCAGGCATAAGAAATTGGGAGGAATGGGGGCACCAAATATTAAACGATATGCCCAATGTTTCCAATTGCAAAGAATCTTAGATCTCAGGATATGCGACCCGAAGAGATTCTGGACAACATATGAAAGAAGTCTGTTTAATTATGATATGTTAGATTCATGGCACCCCCACACAGTAGCAAAACTCCTCCCTTCTATCAGCCATCCATTATTAGCACCTGTAATTAAAACCCACATGGAAGTTATAAGATCTATGTCAAAGAGCAATAAAATATCATTACTAACCACTCTACGCTATAACCCAGATTTTCAACCTGGCTTAACTTCAGGGTGGTTCAAGGAATGTGGGCTCCCTCGAGATGTTAGAATCCTAGACTTGGTTGGCCACAGAGATTCCACATTGAGGGAGATCTATAACATGGTCAGAATGGATAATGGGCTGTGGAGCTTCCAGGTCAGGAGCTACCTTTCCAAACATAAGGATAATATAAGTAAAACCATAAATATTTATGAAAAGTGTTTTCTTCATTCGAGGGTGGGGAAGGGAATGACAGCAAATTTATATTTTTTTCTTGACAGTTGTCAAACTGATCCTCTACCTAAGTTCTGTAGAAGCTGGGAACAAGACCTAAATCATATCCAAAACTTGGATTGGGGAGCAGTATTCCAGGAAATTTGGACCCCCAGCTATACCTCATTTCAACTTGTTAATTATAAACTCATGACGAGATGGTACTTCACACCCTCTAAGATGGCTAAATTTAAAGGCGGAAATGGGAACTGTTGGAGATGTCTTACCGCGTTTGGTTCATATATGCATATGTGGTGGTCGTGCCCGGTTATACAGAACTTTTGGAGAGAGATAGGAGATTTCATTAAACTTCCTTCCCCTTTTCATCCCAGTACCGCTCTGTTGAGTTGCATGGAACCTGACAGCTTTAGACATGCAAATAAACTAGTAATCCCTGCAGCAATTGTGGCCAGGAAACTTATAGCAAAATCCTGGAAGAACCCCGAAGCTCCCAGTATGGAAGAGTGGATATGGATGATGTCAGATTTTTTGCAAGGTGGCGAGGGCAGTGTAGAAGATGCTGGCACCAACAAACAAATGGAGGAATGGAAAATTGCATGGGAAAAAATAAGTAACATATAATATGTAGTTAAGTATTTGAAGTGGAGGGGATGAGGAGAAAAGAACCAAATAACCACTATATTACCAACTGAAACTGTAAGGATAAATGGATGGATGAATGTGCAGATGCATGGATATATGTTGAAGTATAGAAGGCACTTATATGAATGTGTATGAAAGGTGAAATAAGAGTAATTGCTTTGCTTCTCAGCCTAGATATGTGACCTGTTTGTGCATGAGGCCTGTCCCCTCCATTGGCTTGGTCCGGCCCTGATGGCTCATGCATGGAGGGCATGCCCATAAAATAAGTGGGTGGTCGGAAAGGGATATTAACCACTTAATGTTAAGATGGGTAGGTGGAGTTTTTTTTTTTTGCTGGTGTCTGTGTTTTTTTTTTGTTTTTTCTTACTTTCTTTTTTCTCTTTCTTACTATAATTAGTTTGACCTGAGCCACTGGTGGAATATTTGATATATTGTAGTGATGATGGAGTGAGGGAGGGGGGGAGGAGAGGAAAGAAAATCAAACTATGATGCAGACCTGAGACCCACGTATGATGGCTTCACAGCTGTCACATGGTCATATCTGGGTCACATACCGGCTGAGTTTGCAAGAGAAGAAAAAAAAAAAAAAAAAAAAAAAGAATCAAAAAAGGGATCTGCACACAGACTTCTTAAGGAACAATTAAGTTTATTGTCCCAATGCACACATACCCACTGTATACAATTATGATTCGTCTAATTCGATGATCGTTTCGGGGCTGGATAGGTCCCCTTTGTCAAAGCACAAACAGACAAAGCATATACAACCACCACAGTGCAAAGCCACAATATATAGTGAACACAACTGAATAAGGATACTCCCATATCAAAAGGCAAACGCCTCCCTGGTTGCAATATGTCATTCAAAAGGCTGTTTTGGTTCCCAGACCTCTTGCTTAACTGCAATACAAGGAGTTTGCCAATCGTTCCACCCGGGGAGGGGAGTAGATTAGCAAACCACGGACATCCGAAAGCAGTGACACGCAAGGGAGGCGCTCTCCCATTGGAGGGGAGCGCTAGTGCTAGTCATGTGACCCGTGATGCATTACATCACATGGGCCAATCGATGCCGCTTGCTCGTCACCACGGCGGGAAGACGTGGGACTACAAGTCCCACCTGCAAACGAACGGGGCTGCAAATCCTTGTTGCAAAAAGCAATCTAGTCATTAACAAGCACAAAACAGCACATCACTGATGCAAGCACAAATCCAGACATAAATTCACAACAACAATAGTTCTAAGGATATATAAGTTTTGGCACAGATGCAAAATTATGCTAGATGCATGTCAATGAACTTGTTGCAAGACCTAATCACACTAAGCACTCTGGTCATTTTATGGCACTCCACTGCACATCACACATGACCGCATTGAATTGGAAGTTCATTCTTGGCAGCAACGTGAATTATTCAGGTACAAAAACAAAATTATGCTGAATGCATGTTAATGAACCTATGGCTATGGTAAGAAATGCAGTCTCTGTTGCAAAAAGCAATCAAGTCATTATCAAGCACAAAACAGCACATCACTGATGCAGACACAGATCCAGACATGAATTCAAAGCAACATAGATGCAAAATTATGCTAGATGCATGTCAATAAACTTGTTGCAAGACCTTATCGCACTAAATACTCTGGTCATTTTATGGCACTGCACAGCACATCATACATGACCGCATTGAATTGGAAGTACATTCTTGGCAGTAATATGAATTTTTCAGGTACAAAATACAATTATGCTAAATACATGTTAATGAACCTATGGATATGGTAAGAAAAACAGGGCCATATGCAATTCATTTTTTCACCAGAGTATTCTCCTAGGAGAAAAAATGTCATCTTTGATTGTAAATAACTTTTTAGCACTTTGCAATGGAAAAAAGTATCAATAAGTAGGTATAAAGTACTATCAAAATTATTTTGAGTATTTTTTTGCTTGCTTCACCTAGGAGAAAGTTCAGGTGAAAAAAGTGAATTGCATATAGCCCACAGTCTCAAAACAAGGACACATTTGGACTATATAACAGAGATAGTTCCTCGAAAGTGTTGAAGTGTGAACCCACAAACCTAAAGAAAAAGACATAAGAGATAAAAATGTACATAAGCATAATATCAAATTCAACCATTGCTACAACATCATCTATCTTTTAAAAAGTAGGATAATGCAATGGAGAGCCTCCCACTTGTTATTTATTCATAGGGGCAAGTATGCCTTTAATATAAAATACAGGATACCACCTAGCGGGTATACCCCCCGATGCCCAAAATGTGCCTTTAAAGATGTGGATCTCTATCATTGCATGTGGTCTTGCTCAATAATTCAAACTTTTTGGGATAAGGGCATCAAGTATGTGAACAAAATGTGTAAGAAAAAGCTGAATAAATCTCATATGCTATCACTTTTAAATTATCACAATTCCCCTGTAAACTCCACCATTAGCCCTCCTTCAAATCTATACCACATTATTATGATAGCTGCAAGAAGGTCTATTCTATGTAAATGGCTGGAATTCACCCCCTGGATATTTCTTCTGTACAAAAGGAACTTTTATACATCTAATGAGAGACTTTGTGCTAACCTCTTGGTATTGTCTTGAAGACATAAGTGGAACTCTGGGCAAACTTAAGGTGGCAGAACGCACTTGCGACCAATATTTTGGCTAAGTCGGTACCTACAAATCACTCTATTACTCTAATGACACAATGTGACCAAGGGTGGGGGGAGGGAAGGGAGGTTTAAGTGGACGTTAACATGGAACCCTGTTACATCATAAAAGTTATTATGACTATAAATCTTGAAAGTGGTTGAATGTTATGTCGAAAACCCAAATTAAAGTAAAAAAAAAAAAAAGCAGGATAATGCATTGTTGCTGTGTAACCCTGCAGGAATAGTTATATTCAAAGTATATATCCAGTATGCTTCCCTTTGTAGTAGTATTTTGTCACGGTCACCCCTCTCCTGGGACTTTGCACCTGATCAATCACCATTCCCCTGAGTTCTGGTGGGATGTTTGTGTGTTACAAAGTGTATTGCCACTGGTCTATTGGGATCAGGAGTTTTATCCTTCCCTACTGCTTCAATTGAAACTTTAATATCACTCCTGTGTTTCTGGAATCTTTTCTTATAGGGGCCAGTGGTCTTCCCCACATAGGCAAGTCCACAGGGACACTTCATCATCTAAACAATGTATTCAGAGTCACAATTTAAATAGTACCTGATGTCAGCTATGGGGATTAGAGATGGCCCGAACGGTTAGCCGGCGAAGGATTCCAGGTGAACTTCCGGGGTTCGCGATCGCGGAGAACCGCAAACTTTTCCGGAAGTTCGGTTCCCACCCCCCCCCTTATAAAAAGCAGGCAGCATCAGGCATTGGACTCACTCGTGTGCCTGCAGTAATTAGAGAAGGGATGGCTGCTGCAGACTCTCATAGGGAAAGTTTAGTTAGGCTCTTGTAGGCTTGTTAGCTTGCTCCTGGCTGATTGTTATTGTTAAAAAAAGCACCCCTCAACAGCTCTTTTGAGAGCTAATCTTGTTCTTGTGATCTATTTTTTTTGTGTGTGTGTCCCACTAACACTTGTGTTAGACAGCCTTGGTAGTTCCTACTGTGTGTGCCACTGCCAGGTCCAGCACATTCAGTGACTACCTGTGTGTGTGACAGGTGCACATTGTAATACCCATCACTGCATATACGTACTACCTGTTGTTCACTTCAGTGGACCCACCTACCTACGTGAGCGCACGCAGTGTCACTGAGCCTGTCCGGTACCTGTCTGTGTGTGACAGGTGCACATTATAATACCCATCAATGCATATACAGTACCTACCTGACAGTCACTGTTGTTCTATCATTGAGCTACCACAGCCCGGCGACCATATGGGCTTGGAAACTGCCACGGCCTGCACTCTGGCCATGGTGCGCACCAGTCCAGCACGGCCGTCACTACTCAAACAGCTGTTTGCGGTGCGTTAAGTGAGTTTGGTGTGTCAGTGTGAAGAAGTACTCTAATTACACTCCCTGATTGATGTATATGTTACGGCCAGAACCCGAAGTGTGGCCACTTCTAGTTCTGGCCGGCCACTTCGGGTTCTGGCCGGCCAATGTGCAAAGTGGCCGCAGCGCAGCGGCCAATGTTAGAAATGGAATGTTTCCTTTGATTATTAATGTAGTTTTCCGGCCGTCTCTGGCCGCAAATGTAGCAAAACAGTTAGTTCATTTAATGAAATGAAGCTGGCGGCTCCGCCTCCTCTCCTCCGCCCCCGCCTCTCTCTCTCTTCTTCGGGCAGCCGGCGGGGACACGCGTGTCCCCGAGAGTCATTCGTGGCGGCAGGAAAGCAGAGCGGGGAGGCTGCAGACATTGCTTCTGCCGGCACCCGCTCTGCAGGGAAGAACGACAGGATTGCCTGCCGCGACGAACGACTCTGGAGGGGACACGCATGTCCCCCGCTGCCAGTATCGGGGAGGAGAGAGAGAGGCAGGGGCGGAGGAGAGGAGGCGGAGCAGAAGCCGGGCAGCTTCATCCTTCTACATTGCCGCCAGCTTCATTTAATTAAATGAACTAACTGTTTTGCTACATTTGCGGCCAGAGACGGCCGGAAAACTACATTAATAATCAAAGGAAACATTCCATTCCTAACATTGGCCGCTGCGCTGCGGCCACTTCGCACATTGGCCGGCCAGAACCCGAAGTGGCCGGCCAGAACTAGAAGTGGCCACACTTCGGGTTCTGGCCGTAACATATACACATGCAAGATGTCTAAAAGCACTTTAGGCCTGCAATTTAGCATTCAATGTGATTTCTGCCCTTAAGATTTTTCCCCGGGACTTTTGGCGTCTATCCCACTCCGACATGCCTTCCTCCAGGTGTTAAACCCCTTGAAACATCTTTTCCATCACTTTTCTGGCCAGCATAAGTGTTTCTAGTTTTCAAAGTTCGCCTCCCCATTGAAGTCTATTGCGGTTCGCAAAAGTTTGCGCGAACCAAACTTTTGCGGAAGGTCACAAACCCGGTTCACGAACCAAAAATCGGAGGTTCGGGCCATCTCTAATGGGGATCTGTAAAGAAGCTTCCAGTATTGAGAGCCCCACATACATTACATTTCTGACATTTAAAACAATCAGTTTTTGTGGACAGAGTCATCTTGAGCTTTGCGTACTTATCCCAGGGATCCGCTTGGACCTATTGGTACTGCAGATTTCTGAACATTTTGTATGCAAACATCGGCCTCTCCTGGAGGGTCTTGGTTAAAGTTTTGTCAGAGGTCAGAATGGGCAGATGTTTAGTCACCTCTGTTTTGACAGTTTTGGACAAGGGACTGAATGTATGGACCAGTGGGATGCATGTCATCGAGTCGTGTCCTGTAGGGGCATTGTATGTCCATCTCTCTTTGGCCTGGTCAAGTGCTCTGTTTAAAACTGGGTAACCTCTCACAGCAAATTTTGTCCACATCTTATCTATTTGAATTTGTCTGTCCTTGTCATTATTACAGATGCGGAGGACCCTGAGAAACTGTGAGATGGGGAGAGAGTCCTTCAAATGGTCAGGGTGAAAACTGTCATAACGTAAAAGTGTGTTTCTGTCTGTAGGTTTTTTAAAAAGGGTGGTTCAGAACCTCCCTGTTCCTTGATGACCCTTACATCAAGAAATGTGTCCTCCTGTTGTGACCATTCTGGGTTAAATACTATGCCCTCAATGATGTTATGAAGCATTGTGACAATTTGTTGCAGTGATGTGCTCTCTCCTCTCCACATCAGAAACACATCGTCAATGAACCTGAGCCACCTGACGGTGTGCTCCTGGTAAAGAGGATCAGGGAAGATCACAGTTTCCTTGAGGTACTCCACAAACAAGTTTGCAAATGCCGGGGCTGCCGAACTACCCATGGCTGTGCCACGGCATTGGCGGTACCAGGTGTTCTCAAATCTGAATCAATTGTTTTCAAGAATAAAGTGCAACATTATGTTCTCCTACAACCTGAACAGTCTTGCATTGTAAGAAATATCTGGTTTCCTGTAAACCTGATACATTAGGAATATACATATACAATGAAGAGATATCCATGGTGCATAGTATCCATTCGTCATTGATGTCCCCGATTGCATAGATTTTATCCCAAAAATCATATGTGTCCTTTATGTATGCCGGTAATCCGCATACAATCGGATGCAATAGTGAGTCAATGAAACATGCCAATGGCTGAGTTACAGAGTCAGTACCTGAAACTATTAGACGATATTTAAGTGAATTGGTACCCTTATGTACCTTAGGGAGACCATAAATCACCGGGATCTGAAGATGTTCGTAAATCAAGTAATCATTTAGATTTTCCTTAATCCAGCCATTGTCAACCCCTATGTGGACTATATTTTTGAGTTCACAGATGATACTCAATGTGGGATTTCTGTTAAGAACAGTGTAATTTTCAGTATCACCCAACATTGTCAACATCCCCTCTCTGTAATCACTGTAATTAAGAACAACTACTGCCCCACCTTTGTCCGCAGTTTTGATAATCAACCCCTTATCCTTTGTCCATTTTTTCAAAGCAATGCGATCATCTTTAGGCAACTTATAGAATTTATGAGGGCTGTTATCCCCAGCTTTCTTAACAACCTTACTTTTTACAGCTTGAGTAAAACAATCTATAGATGTAAACGTACCTGGGGGGATGAACTTGCTTTTCAACTTGAACTTTTGTTTCTGGGTGATCATCTCAGAGCCAAAGTTGGGGGTAGTTGCAGCCCCAGAGGATGGTTTAGTATGTAAGAATTGTTTCAACTTCATGGTTCGCTCGTATCGGAACATATTGGTTTTATTGAGCTTGTTGCCCCTCCTGGGTCTTCTTCTTCCCTGGCCTTGTGAAAATGGTGTTTTTGCTTATTTGAGGTTGCTTGTTTGTGGTCACTGTCAGAAGAAGGATTTTCCGTCCCCACGTCACTGCTCGGTGGTGGTCTCCTTCTTGGTCTAGGGGGATGGGGTGTCCTCTACTTCTGCTTCTGCCCCTTCCTGGGGGTCTTGGAGGTCGTTCAGGATCTGCTCTTTCTCTTATTCCAGTTAGCCAAGGTAAACCCTTCCATCACTGTAATCCTGCAATACTTTTTTAAGTTTGTCCCTTTTATGTTGGCGTACTTGATCTGCGTATTTCGCAATTTCTTGGCTCAAGTCATCTAACTCTTTCTGTAGATCTGGTTCTGTTTCCAGTTTGGTGTTAAAGGCCCTCTGATATTTAGCAATGTCTTTATCATTCTGAGCCAGTTGGACTTTGCACTCCTCGATTATCATTAGCATGTAGTTCATGGAATGTTGCGTAGAGAGTGCACACCATCTGAGTCTGACACAAAAATCGTGTTTGTGTCTCCCGATAATGGGTTATATCTGTAAACGGAACTCCTTCTGAATCTTTTTTAGACGATAATATTTTGATACCGTCTGGCCATGCGGTTCAAGGTCCACCTTCCTGCGGTGATTCTTACGCAATTATTTTATGAGGTCGGTACTAGTGTCTGTGCCAAAGCTGTCTATTCTTTGGGACTGCTAATAATTTACACCTAAAAGTTTCCGTTTTGGAAATGTTTGAACGTATATTTTAAAGTGGACCTGAACTCTTGCACAGGACAGAAGGAAAACAGAGAAATGCAACCTGTATGTATTTAGAGAGTTTAGCCTGTTTAATTCCCCCTCATTTGTGTTTAATCACAAGTTGTCATTTGATCTCTCATCAGTGTCACATGACTGCAATGGCAGAGATGGCACATAAGTTCATTTGAGAGCACAGGCTTTTATTAACAATATTGCGCAAAAGGTGGATCAGCGCAACACCAGGCCGCCTCCGAATGGCCTCCATCAGAGATGCGCTGAGCCCCCCCAGGAACTACAAACGCACCTTAAACCCAAACAAAAGCTCTGCATATACACCAAAAGCATGGCTGTTAAGTGGGAGCAGCTGACCAAAAACGAATTACATTAGTACATAGCAAGGAAATGAGCAGTGCTACTTAAAAACAGACTAGTGCCTACCTGCAAAAGAGTGCAAGCCCCACTTGTGGGGTCGAATACACACCGAGCATACACATGACCTGTCTACCACTAGAGGAGGATGTTGGTTTCCATTAACAGCTTGCATGCAACCTATTAAGTACTCGTCCCTCCCACTGCGAAGAAGTCAATCCTCCATGGGAGGGGCCTAACACTAACTAAATCCTAACCTATGTATATGCATAGCCTGGGTGTGGCTAATCAAATAAAATTGAAAATTGCGCAAAAGGTGGATCAGCGCAACACCAGGCCGCCTCCGAATGGCCTCCATCAGAGATGCGCTGAGCCCCCCCAGGAACTACAAACGCACCTTAAACCCAAACAGAAGCTCTGCATATACACCAAAAGCATGGCTGTTAAGTGGGAGCAGCTGACCAAAAATGAATTACATTAGTACATAGCAAGGAAATGAGCAGCGCTACTTAAAAACAGACTAGTGCTTACTTGCAAAAGAGTGCAAGCCCCACTTGTGGGGTCGAATACACACCGAGCATACACATGACCTGTCTACCACTAGAGGAGGATGTTGGTTTCCATTAACAGCTTGCATGCAACCTATTAAGTACTCGTCCCTCCCACTGCGAAGAAGTCAATCCTCCATGGGAGGGGCCTAACACTAACTAAATCCTAACCTATGTATATGCATAGCCTGGGTGCGGCTAATCAAATAAAATTGAAAATTGCGCAAAAGGTGGATCAGCGCAACACCAGGCCGCCTCCGAATGGCCTCCATCAGAGATGCGCTGAGCCCCCCCAGGAACTACAAACGCACCTTAAACCCAAACAGAAGCTCTGCATATACACCAAAAGACAGGGCTGTTAAGTGGGAGCAGCTGACCAAAAATGAATTACATTAGTACATAGCAAGGAAATGAGCAGCGCTACTTAAAAACAGACTAGTGCCTACTTGCAAAAGAGTGCAAGCCCCACTTGTGGGGTCGAATACACACCGAGCATACACATGACCTGTCTACCACTAGAGGAGGATGTTGGTTTCCATTAACAGCTTGCATGCAACCTATTAAGTACTCGTCCCTCCCACTGCGAAGAAGTCAATCCTCCATGGGAGGGGCCTAACACTAACTAAATCCTAACCTATGTATATGCATAGCCTGGGTGCGGCTAATCAAATAAAATTGAAAATTGCGCAAAAGGTGGATCAGCGCAACACCAGGCCGCCTCTGAATGGCCTCCATCAGAGATGCGCTGAGCCCCCCCAGGAACTACAAACACACCTTAAACCCAAACAGAAGCTCTGCATATACACCAATCTGTTTGGGTTTAAGGTGCGTTTGTAGTTCCTGGGGGGGCTCAGCGCATCTCTGATGGAGGCCATTCGGAGGCGGCCTGGTGTTGCGCTGATCCACCTTTTGCGCAATTTTCAATTTTATTTGATTAGCCGCACCCAGGCTATGCATATACATAGGTTAGGATTTAGTTAGTGTTAGGCCCCTCCCATGGAGGATTGACTTCTTCGCAGTGGGAGGGACGAGTACTTAATAGGTTGCATGCAAGCTGTTAATGGAAACCAACATCCTCCTCTAGTGGTAGACAGGTCATGTGTATGCTCGGTGTGTATTCGACCCCACAAGTGGGGCTTGCACTGTTTTGCAGGTAGGCACTAGTCTGTTTTTAAGTAGCGCTGCTCATTTCCTTGCTATGTACTAATGTAATTCGTTTTTGGTCAGCTGCTCCCACTTAACAGCCATGCTTTTGGTGTATATGCAGAGCTTCTGTTTGGGTTTAAGGTGCGTTTGTAGTTCCTGGGGGGGCTCAGCGCATCTCTGATGGAGGCCATTCGGAGGCGGCCTGGTGTTGCGCTGATCCACCTTTTGCGCAATTTTCAATTTTATTTGATTAGCCGCACCCAGGCTATGCATATACATAGGTTAGGATTTAGTTAGTGTTAGGCCCCTCCCATGGAGGATTGACTTCTTCGCAGTGGGAGGGACGAGTACTTAATAGGTTGCATGCAAGCTGTTAATGGAAACCAACATCCTCCTCTAGTGGTAGACAGGTCATGTGTATGCTCGGTGTGTATTCGACCCCACAAGTGGGACTTGCACTCTTTTGCAGGTAGGCACTAGTCTGTTTTTAAGTAGCGCTGCTCATTTCCTTGCTATGTTTTATTAACAATATGTCTGCTTCAATGAATCAGGAAGTAGAAACAGTGCAGATTTATTTTAGGATTTGTATCAGCTGTGACAAAGAAATTTTTTTGTTTAAATATTATTATTCTGTCGTGTATCTTTTAGTGCACAGGGGATGTTCTGAGTTCAGATCCACTTTAACATCATGTGATTAATTTATTCTGCTCAGGTTTGGGGTTACTCTAAGTATTGTATCATCTAATTGTTCCATATACTCTTCTGTTGTTGTCTCTCACAATTGCAGGATGAAAAATATTAGAGATCCCCTTGCTCCATCATTGATTAAAGAGCTAAGGCTGGTACAAATGATAGAGTATTCTCAGCTAAGGTGACAGGCCGGGTCTCTCTAGCATGCATACAACCATCCAAATGCAACAATGAGAGATTGAGAGTGCTGGGTCCTCTCGGCTGATTACATTGTTCCCCTCCTTACACTTCCTGCCGGTAACTCCTCTGTCATGCACCGGTATGCAATCCCTCCTTCCTCTCCATAGCAACATGAGGCTGTAGCCTTACAATGCATCTGTACAGCACTGAGCCTTGAACTGTTGCCTGAGGGGTTCTATTCAGGATCCCTGCAGACAGCAATCTTTGTGTATGCACCTTTAGAGAACTTGTATTTAAAGGGAATCTGAAGTGAAAATAAACTTATGATATAATGAATTGTATGTGTAGTACAGCTAAGAAATAGAACATTAGTAACACAGATAATGTTTCCAGTACAGGAAAAGTTAAGAAGCTCCACTTGTTAACTAGGCAAAAGAGCATCTCTGAGCTCTCCGACTAATTTACTCAGAGAGCAGTGCTATTTTCTAAAGCACTTATATATCAAATAAACAGTGAAAGCCAACTTCAGTAAATATTTTTACTGCAGGGAAGTTCAAAGTTTCATTCGCTCTGCTCTGCTTAATAGTTTAAAATGAAGAATGTAGTTTGTAAACTGCAAATATTAGAGAATGATGCAATGTTATTAAAAAAAATATATAAAACTGAAAATAAAAGTATGAGACTTTTTTTTGCTAAAACTGTTCAATAAATTGTCCGTACTACACATATATTTCATTATATCATACGTTTTATTTTTGCTTCAGTGTCACTTTAACCACTTTACCCCCACCCGTACGGATTTCTCCGTCCCTTTTTCCATCCTTTAACCCCCAGGGACGGAGAAATCCATACTTTGCGCACTCCCGCCGCTGCCCGCGCTCCCGCTCGTAAACACGCCGCCCGCCGCTAGTAAACACGCCGCCACCCGCTCGCCCGGAGATCAATGAACGGGAAAATCCATTCCCGTTCGTTGATCTTAGCCCCCCAATGATCCGCTGCTCTCCGATGGGCAGCGCGATCATTGTGAAACGATACAAACTTACCCAGCCTCCAAGTACTTCCTCCAAGCTTCCGGAAGGACGCTTGGAGGTCGCATTAAAGCAAAAAGTTACTGTGGCCATCTTGTGGCCAAATAGTAAAACTACACCCTACACATTTTTCACATACAAATAAATTACTTTTACACAAAAAATTAACTCATTACCTCCCACACTCCCATTTTTTATTTTTTTGTAATAAAAAAAAAAATTAAAAAATGTACAATAAAAAAAATACATAAATAGTTACCTTAGGGACTGAACTTTTTAAATATTTATGTCAGGAGGGTACAATGCTGTTACTTTATAAACGATGGGCTTGTAATTAGGGATGGACGCAAAACTGAAAAAAATGCACCTTTATTTCCAAATAAAATATTGGCGTCAAACATTGTGATAGGGACAAAATTTAAATGGTTTTATAACCGGGACAAAAGGGCAAATACATTTCATGGGTTTTAATTACAGTAGCATGCATTATTTAAAACTATAATGGCCGAAAACTGAAAAATAATTAATTTTTTTCCCACATTTTTCCTATTTTCCCATTAAAACACATTTAGAATAAAATAATTCTTGGCATAATGTCCCACCTAAAGAAAGCCTAATTGGTGGTGGAAAAAACAAGATATAGATCGTTTAATTGTGATAAGTAATGATAAAGTTATAGACGAATGAATGGAAGGAGCGCTGAAAGGTGAAAATTGCTCTGGTGGTCACGGGGTAAACCCCCTCAGTGGTGAAATGGTTAAGGATACCTAAATAACTTAAAATGAAGCTTTGAGCAATAATGAAATGCACTTGTGTTACTGATTTAATTTTTGTTTTAAAAGGCAAACGTATCCTTACTAATGTTTATGTTGCAAAATGCGCCGGGAACAGCTCATACTATTGTACTCATGTCAACAGAGATATGCAAATAAGCTTAGAGAAACAGTTTAACTGTTTAAACATTTTATGGATATCTTCAAATCACATTATTCAAGCAGAAATGAGAACAGACTGTATCTTGTTTACCATCAGTATAAGTACATTGTTACAGCTTATACAGGGCATACTAGAGAATGGGGCTGTATCTTAGTTACAATGGTATAAAATAAATATTATAAATACATTGCAATATTGCAATCGTTTATTTTAAGTTGCTTAAAAGAAACCTGAGACAAAGTAATAAAAAAGTTTGATACAGTGGCTTGCAAAAGTATTCGTCCCCCTTGAAGTTTTCCACATTTTGTCGCATTACTGCCACAAACATGAATCAATTTTATTGGAATTCCACATGAAAGACCAATACAAAGTGGTGTACAGTACATGTGAGAAGTGTGAATCAAGCCCCAAGTCTTTTCAGTGCTGCAGTGCTGAGTAGATTTTTAGTCTGGAGGTTCACTTTAAAGCAAACCTGGGACATTGTTAGGCGAAAAATATTGATACTTACCTCGGGACTCGGGACTCGGGAGAAGGAAGTCTCTGGATCCCACAGAGGCTTCCCCCATCCCATTCTGTCCCTCTGCTCCAGTGCTGGCCAGTAGTTAAAGGGAATCTGCTGTCTTCTTTTGGGTAGCAGGATAACTCCGCCTTGGTGCTTCCAAGTGTCGTCTCCAAGCTTGCTGGTACTTGTAGTCCTCCCGGTTTGGGGATAGGTGGTGGTAGAATGTGCGGAGTAATGAAGCAGAGAGGTGAAGAGGAGGAAATGGATAGTCATGCAGCACAGGTGACTAAGCGCCCAGTGCCCCTTGTAGCCAGGTATATGCAGCCTCACCTGTGGAACGGCGAGAGTGGTGTCCTGGCTGGTGGGGTACACTTTCCACAGCCAGTGACACTGCACAAGTGTGCCCCACCAGCCAGGACACCACTCTCGCCATTCCACAGGTGAGGCTGCCTATACCTGGCTACAAGGGGCATTGGGCGCATAGTCACCTGTGCCGCATTACTATCCATTCCCTCCTCTTCACCTCTCTGCTTCATTACTCCGCATATTCCACCACCACCTATCCCCAAACTGGGAGGACTACAAGTACCAGCCAGCTTGGAGACGACACTTGGAAGCACCAAGGCAGAGTTATCCTACGACCCAAAAGAAGACAACAGGCGATCGGCAGCACTGTACCCAGAGCCTATGTCCCTGGCCTACAAAGGGACAAAAGCGCTAACACTGACCAACCCATACGGGCGAGTCAGCAACTTATAGAGGTGAGAATATTCCACGGAGAGGCTTGTCGCCTATATTGTTTTGAAATTGAGTGCGCTCTTCCCCTTTTGTCTCGTCCCTACCCCATCCCTGTCTACACAGATATTCTACTAACCACAGTGAGTGGTCATCATAGAGCCACACCACGCCACCATCATACAACTGTTGTTTCTACAAATTCACACCACCTATCCAGATCGCTCCTCCTGTGCACATAGGAGTAAATATATACCACACAGTATATAGGATCATCCACCTTAAAACATCATGCTCCCTGTCACCTCCTTTCAACCAAAAAGATGGCTGCCCCCATGAAGTCACAAACATTTGCCTGGCCTTTTAAAACAGGGGTGGTAAAAGATTATATCACCTATCTATTTTTATTAACATAACTAATGTAACTTAATGGCAGTATGTTTGTTTAGGCTGAAGTTCCTCTTTAAGGAACCAAAGTATTGTTCATAATCATTCAAACCACATTTATCCCAATAAGCAAATTAAAAAGGCTTTACCTGAGTACCTTAGCTGACCTGCCAATGACAGTTACTCATCACTGCGTAAACTGCAACACATTTTCGGTTTGGAAGCTAGAACTAATGAACTAACCATACAATTTATTCACAAATGAAATTGTCAGTTTAAGTTGACATAAGAGAAGTTAAACCAGGCAAATTAGATACAATATGCGCAAGGCTGGCAGGCCTGTCACTGATGACAGTGCTGCTTGTATGATTATTTATTGTTCCTGTTTTTGTTTATATTTTCTCCTTTGTAAATCAAGGCAAGCACTCCAAATGTCATTTCTTTCTGCAAGGCACTGTTTACTTTTATGGGTTTAAATACAACAATGTGGTGAAGAAAGTGGATTCATTCTCTGCAATATGCGTTTCAAGCCTTGATACTAAATACATTTGATTGTGAAGCTCCCAATTTCTTCAGCATCTACAGCTTTAGTGGAATTCGGCAGCAGATGTTCTTTTATAAACAACTATATTTTGCATAAATATGGCAGAACATGTTTCTTGGCAGAAAAAAAACTACTGAGTTCAGGATGATTTTGTGAAGAGAAGACTGCCAACATTAGTGTTTCAGATAATAAATATGGCCATGCAATCTGTCAGTGTTTAGGGAATAAGAAAGAGCAAATTCTTTGGAAAGCATGGCCAGATTTTACACAATGCACTTTGCTTTTGTTGTGTTTATCCCAAGATCTCGTGTGAGATAAGATCTTTAAATTGTTACAGTTACGGAAAAGGGCAGTTACAGTGTAGCCAGCTGGAAATCAGTCTATTAGGAAATTAATTATTTTCTCTAAATCCTGGAATTATTGTTTGAAAAGGTGTTGCCATGTGCTCTTTTGCTCTCTGACACTTAATATCCCTTCAATGGCTTTTGAGTGAGTAGGTCAGCAGACTGAATTTTAGCCTTATTTTATTGACCTGTGTCTGACAGTATACACAATTTCATAGTGGATAAAGCTAGGCTTTCTTTCATCTCCTCAGGGGGCTAGATACCTGGAAAGGCCACAAAAGCCCCGGCCTTGGGCGGATGAAGCCCAAAGAGGCACCTAGATATGAAAGAGTAGTTGCTACATGTAATGGAGGAGGCTGAAAATGGGGAGCAACAGAAAAAGGGAAGCTGATGCCCAAGAGAGTTGCTCAAGAAAGAGGCTTCAGTACATGGATGAGACACATGGAAGCAGGGGGGGGGGGGGGCTCCACATGGAATGAGAGGGTGCTGCTGCAAATGAAAGGGGGCCCCCAACATACTTGGCCTAGGGGCACAAGAAGAATACATTCAGTCTTGCATCTCCTTCCCACTATCCGACAACACCCATAGAGACAGACCTACATAGTTGCTGTGGGAGGAAATTACCATACCCAATAGAGGTCTGAAGAAGAGGTAGGGAGGGGAATCATGCAGTCTGCTAGACACATCTATCACAGTTCTACTTTTTTTTTTGTAAACAATAAGGTTTGTTAGCTTTACTTAGGAATTTGACAAATATGTACATTTACCACATGCAGGGCTTAGAGTAGTAAATGTGTAAATGATCTTGGAAACTGTCCACATACTTAAAGGGGCCCTATGGCGTAAAATTGTAAAATATGTACAAACATAGACAAATAAGAAGCATGCTTTTTCCAGGGTAAAATGAGCCATAAATTACTTTTCTCCTATGTTGCTGTCACTTACAGTAGGTAGGAGAAATCTGACAGAAGCAACAGGTTTTGGACTAGTCCATATCTTCATAGGGGATTCTCAGCAAGGCTTTTATTCTTTACAAAGATATTCCCTAAAAAGGATTTAAACAGTGATGCTGGCCAGCTTCCCTGCTCGCTACACAGTTTTTTGGCAGTTGGACAGAACAACTGCCATTCAGTAAGTGCTTTTGAAAATAAATAAATCCCTAAGAATCCCCCATGAAGAGATGGACTGGTCCAAAACCTGCCGCTTCTGTCAGATTTCTACTACCTACTGTAAGTGACAGCAACATAGGAGAAAAGTAATTTACTCTGGAAAAAAAAAGGTATTTCATATTTGTACAATTTTTCGCCATAGTGCCCCTTTAAGAGTGAGTGACTCAATTGTGTGCATACATAATGGTTTACGAAGGTTCTCCTGAGCTGGAGAATGCTGGAGAATATTGGTGATCCAGAAAATCTGCACTGGAATATTTTTTTTTAACTCTCTGCTATTAATGTGACAAAAATCATTCTGACTGTTACATTGATATCCAAATAAAGAAAAAGACATACATTCATTAAGGTCAACCTCTTAAAGGGACACTGTATGGGGGGCAGGGGAAAATGAGTTGAAGTTACCCGGGGCTTCTAATGGTCCCCCACAGACATCCTGTGCCCGCGAAGCCACTCCCCAATGCTGCAGCCCCGCCTCTGGTTCACTTCTGGAATTTCAGACTGTTTTCTCTTGTTGGTATTTTGTGATTCCTTCCTAGACTCCAGCGATATATATATTAGGATTTAGGTTTTATATTGGGCTTCTGTTCATGTAATGATTTTTATCAACCACATGATGGCGACATTTGTCAATTCTGTACGTGATTGAAATGGAAAATGATTATTTCTGTTATATTCAAATGTTATGTGAAATTCTTTTGTATATTTAGATATATTGTTTATTTTCTTTTGGGTCTCTTTTATTCTATGTTCATTTCGGCTTCTTTAGCCGTATTCATCTATCTTTATTCAAAGTTTTTTACCTTTAGCCCGGCTACTACAAACCCCACAATCCTTAGAGGCAGGATAGGGAAGTGATGTAGCGCTAATCAGCGCTGCTATACCTTCCCTGCTGTGCGCGGCCGCGCACACTATGAGTTGATAGGCACTCTTCTGACCTGCCCACCTAGGTCCTCCTGCTTATAATGCCGAGCACACTGTAAGATCCTTTAGCCCAGTGGAAGCCGCAGTATTTTGTAGCGGCGAATCGCGACGGCTGCTCCTGGTCGCCAGTCCTTCATGCTCCACTAAGTCTTGCCCTGGTAAGCTTCAGCCTTTTCACTTGTTGGTCCTTTACCAGCCATATTTTGCATTTACCACTTTGTCTTATGCACTTTTACTGGCGTCCTTTACGCCAGCTCCTATTGCACTATGCACTTTATTTCCATATTGTACTGTTTCACCCTTATATTTTAGTGTTGTTTCACAGTATTTTTTGCTGCTTACCTATGCAATACATGTATGTCCTTTGTTGTCATATCTTTAAGGTTAGGGGAAATCCTATTTTTTGTCCCCCATTATATGAATTGTGAATTGTGATTTGGTGGAGCCTGTTGTTATCCGTTATATTTATATATTGATTCTATTACAGTTTACATGGCGTCCTCGATGTGTTTTTAGGTGTTTTTAATCTTTTTTGAATAAAGATGTTGTTCATTGATTATCCATGGAGTGGTGCAGTTTTTTAGGGAACTACTTTTCTGTTTGTTTCTAATAGAAGCAATCCAGACAGCAGAGCTCTCGTGCCTGCATCCTACCTACGTGAGTTGAGCGCATGAAGTGTCATTGTGCCTGTCCGGTACCTGTCTGTGTGTGACAGGTGCACATTATAATACCCATCACTGCATATACCTACCTGTTGTTCACTTCAGTGCACCCACCTACCTAAGTTAGCGCACGCAGTGTGATATTCAATACCACCAGTCACTGTACCTGTTCACGGTACGTGTGTGTGACAGGTGCACATTTGTAATGCCCATCACTGCATATAACTACCTGTTGTGTTCAGTGCACCCACCTACCTACGTGAGTGCACGCAGTGCATACCTGTTAACTGCACCTGTGTGACTGCACATTGTATTAGTCAAGTCAGTGCATACCTTTCACTTCATCCCCCCCAATATTGACAAAACAAAAGGCAGAGGCAGGCCACCTGGCAGGTCTGTTCGAGGTCGCGCTGTCGTGATTTCGTGCGGCCCTCGACCAAAGTACAGTTTTCAGAAGAAGGCACGTGCCATCAACCCCCAATATTGTCAGGACGTATTTGACTATTTAACACAGAACACCTTATCTTTCTCAGCTTCCGCACGGAAGCGTAACATATCTTCCTCCTCCTGCTCTGATTCTGGCTCCCCACTTAACACTCAGTCGGCCGCCACCACCAAAGTGCCATCACCCCAGGGCTCAGCGGTGTGGACATTTTTTTGTGTGTCTGCCTCAGATGAGAGCAATGCCATCTGTGCTCTCTGCCACCGAAAATTGAGCCGTGGAAAGACCAAGACCCGCGTAGGGACAACTACCTTATGAAGGCACATGATTACAAAGCACAAACTGCAATGGGATGACCACCTGAAGAAAAGCAGCACACAAAAGAAAAGCCACACAACACAGTGGAAGATACCAGGCCACAATTTTTTCTCAAAAAAGGGAATACCTAAACTGTACCGTGATGTTGAAAGGCAAGTGGTGACATCTCTGGCACACAGCGTTGGGTCAGGGTCAATCTGAGCACGGATGCCTGGTCTGCAAAGCACGCTCAGGCCTGCCCGAAGACTAAGTCAGTCCCCACACACAGCATCTCTGCCTGCACGCCGTGTGACTGCCTGCCCCAAGACTAAGTCGCTTCCCACACAGCATCTCTGCCCACAGGCTAGTTGACTGCCCTCTCCGCCACCACCAACAGGGTCCAGGACTCCAGGTGGATTCCTGAATTTTTAAGGCCGCTGCTAGCAGCGGCCACTATAATAATTTTTCTGGTGTGTGTACATGCCTGCCTAATTTTTCTGAAAGCACTGCAGCTGCAACAACAAAACAAAAGGCATGTACATGTGCCAATTCCCCTTCGTGATCATTACCTTGCCGCAGTGAAGGGGCTTGAGTATCACAATGAAGCTATGACCGCCGGCTATATGAGTTTCTTGGCGGGGCAGGCACACCCACGATAATAAGGTCGTTGCTTCGTTGTGGACAGACCGAATTTGATCAGCTGGACAGTCACTGTTGTTCTATCATTGAGCTACCACAGCCCGGCGACCATATGGGCTTGAAAACCGCCACGGCCTGCACTCTTGCCATGGTGCTCACCAGTCCAACACGGCCGTCACTACACAAACAGCTGTTTGTGGTGCATTACATAGTGAGTTTGGTTTGCCAGTGTGAAGCAGTACTCTAATTACACTCCCTGATTGATGTATACACATTCAAGATGTTTGAAAGCACTTTAGGCCTGCAATTTAGCATGCAATGTGATTTCTGCCCTTAAAACACTGCTTTGCATCAAATCAAGATTTTTCCCCTGGACTTTTGGTGTCTATCCCACTTCACCATGCCCCCCTCCAGGTGTTAGAACCCTTGAAACATCTTTTCCATCACTTTTCTGGCCAGCATAAGTGTTTCTAGTTTTCAAAGTTCGCCTCCCCATTGAAGTCTATTGCGGTTTGCAGAAGTTTGCGTTTGTGGTTCGCGAACCGAAAATCGGAGGTTAGGGCCATCTCTACTGGGAACCCAACAATGCAAGATGAGAGCGCTCTCCATGCCACCATGCACACTGATGCACATGGAGTGATTGTGGGCTCTTAATTAAGTCCACAATCAGTATTTTTTTCAAACTGTGGGACATCACCAACTAGCATGCATTTGTAAATCGTATCCTGTGCATTCCAAAACTGCAGCAATCCTGGTATCAAGATCTATGTGTTTGGGCTAAATATGACATCTTATGTTTCAAGATAAAATAATAGTCTTCCTTGAATTTGAATTTAATGGTAAAACTGAAATCCATATTATAAGAGACTTTGTAAAAATGTTAATATGAAGTCCCTTATGGGAAAAATTAAGTACTTTATTCATTTGAATTGCACATTAACTAGCAGTGGCAGGAGGAATTTGAAACTCAATATTTTCTTGTCATTGTGTTTTGCAACACTTGAATTGTTACAGTGTTATGAAATGGTCAATTAGATGCTAATATGCTAATAATTTTGAGGTAATGCAAAGTTATACAACTTGGACTAGGACCAGTCAGCTGCAGTAGCTGATTACTTGATTGGTTCAGTTCCAAATGGCATAACTCACCGATTTAACAGAAAATGAGACTCTGATCCACAATGCAATGTACAGTTATTATTGTTTTTGCTTTAGTTCTAAAACACAAGCTTATCAGTGCCCCAGTTAACATAAAAAATTGAGTCATTAGCAGCATGTTATCACTTAAAGTGGACCCAAATTAAAAATACAAGATTTCAGAAATAAAATCTATTTTCTAAATTATAATAATAAATAGCAGCCTTTTTTCAGCTGCACGATGACAAATATAAAATATTTTACATTTATTGGAGGAACCCCTCCCTTCCTTTCATATTGCCGGGACAGAATCCGGCAGACTGGTGGAGTAGGAGGTGTCCGGCAAAGGAGGAATTGCTAATGGCTGCCACCTGTATAACCCTAGTTATGAAAAGAAAAGGGTGAAAAGCATGCACTAACATGCTCATAGGCTTGATGGAGTGTTTATTTATCTTTGTATGTGTCAGAGTGGTGCAACTAAATAATTTGAATTAAAAAAAAGTTTGGTTTGGGTCCGCTTTAAATGGGCACTATAGCGAAATGATAGATTTTCAATTATATAAATAACTAATATCTGTCAGAGGTCTCATTGTAAAAAAACTTAAATAGGTTGTATGTATAAGGAGAGACACATTACATATCATAGATCTCTGTGCAGGACTTTGAGTGTCATCTTACTGACGGCAGTGTCAGAATCTCATATTAATGCAGAGAACTGATCATCCCTCTTGCCCAAATCGTATACAAAAGTTAAATGGTTTGCAGATAAATTGAGTGAATTTCAAGACTCGTGAGTATGAGCAGAAATCAGAATTAGATAGTGTAAGCTACAGTATTATTTTTGGAAGTGAGCTGTTTATTCCTACAAGGTTAAGAATGAGATAGTATTGAAGAGATGTTCACGTTATGCAGTATTGTTGTGTTAGTAAGTTTAACCATCCAGGGTCAAGATATACAAGATATACACTGCTTAAACTAAGCCGCTTTATTACGCAATATGTTAAT
Source organism: Hyperolius riggenbachi (assembly GCF_040937935.1). Lineage (NCBI taxonomy): Eukaryota > Metazoa > Chordata > Amphibia > Anura > Hyperoliidae > Hyperolius > Hyperolius riggenbachi. Next base: position 162,125,836 of record NC_090646.1, read on the forward strand.
CACATAGTGTTCACACATAGCTAATAAGCTGATCAATAATATATACTTTATTTCAAATTGTATAAAAACAGTTAGGCCATAAGCCTTGTGTTGGCCATTACCAATTATAACCACAGGGGGCATCTCTTGTGCCTGCTACTATCACTTATAACCATAGGGGGCATCTCTTCTGCCTGCTACTAACACTTATAACCACAAGGGGCCTCTATAGAACTCTATCTAAAAATAAAAATGAAATCATACCTGTATTTATAGAGATGTTATAAACAATTAAGTCATAGATTGGAAAGTCCCTTATATCATTTCTTGGGAGAAATTCTCTATAAAAAGAGAGTTTTCAGGCTGTATATTTATTCATTGCCTGATGCTCTAGCTGATTGAAACATCCTAGGCCGACGTTTATCCTTCTCACAGAAGTGATTCTGAAACCCCAGAGAGGTAATATGCAATTATTCTTGGTGAATTCTTTGACAATTAGTCTATGCAAAAGTTAAAGACTTGTCTTTTTAAACTTCAGCAGTTTTTTGAGTTTTAGATAACTTTTTTCTATGCTATAAGTTTTACTATTCAAACGCAATTGCAAGCTTAGAAGCAATTAACAAGCTTTGAAGGATTAAGATATATCTACTTTAAGTTCTTCATATAAGAATGGAACTTCATATATCATTTTTTAAGGATAAAGCTATATTGTGTGTTACATACACTGTTCAATCTCGAGACAACAATTATCGATGAAGGATAAAAGCTACAGCAGAATATTTGCTATATTGAAATGGACTCTTTTAACTAAAGGAACTTTGAAAATGTATTTTTTGGATGAAAATGTATTTTTTGGATGAAAATGTATTTCTTGGATGAATTGACAACAACTGGAGAGATGTATATTCCTGTATAAATGCTTTATCTATTTTTCTTAACAAGATAATTTTATAAAATTCAACAGCTGAGTGTTGCGTTTTTCTTTCAGAGGTAAAACTGTTAACCTATAAATATTCTGTTTATAGTGAGCACGCACCCACTTCTGTCTAATTTTGGTTATGACACTTTAAAGGCTGGTCCTTTACTGAGTTGGTAATCATTTTAAGCAGATATCGATCAGATATTTGACAGCAGAGAGTCAGCTCATTCATATGTGGAGGAGGACAGTTGAAATAGCAGCACTGGATGTTTCATTAACTCCCCTCTGTGGCTGAGGTAATAAATAGTGGCATACTCCAGCTCCCCGTGCAAATTTGACACTGTTTGTTTTGCTAGCTCTGAGGTCCTGTGAGGCCACCTCCAGCATCGCAGGCTATACCGTGGACAGCTCAAGAGGCAGCACTTTACCACACACTCCATCCATTCTCAGTTCTTCTGCTGAAGTAACAGACTTGAGCTGTTCACATATGTATTGTAAGGGTCCGTTTACACTTAATCAGTTGCTCTCAATTATAACTGAAAGTAATGTCCATGTTTTCCTATGGCACAGTTTTCACTATATGCAGTTTAACTGAAAGCTTTATCACAGTGTGCTGCTATGGAAAAAACATATACCAAAGCATACTAACGCACACTAACGCATACCAACTCATTAAGTGTAAAAGGGCATCCATCTTCCACCTCCCCCTCCTCCAACTAACAGCACAACAGGCTTCTAAACAATCAAGAGATTATTATTATTACCTTATTTGGTTCAGTTTTAATCCTTTGCACACATCAAAATCAATCTATTTTTTTACTGAACAAATTGTATCCAATTTGCTAGAAACGGTGCTTCTTAATTTTATAGAAACATTTGGAAATTAGTCTGCAGCCATCTTTAGTCATTCAGAATATTCGGCTACAGCTGCCTATCTTCATGGAATGGTGCATTGAGAAATATTATGATTCCATTATAAATTAAAATTCCAGTTGAAAAGTATTATCAAAACAGCTAGATTAGAGATAGATAGATAGATAGATAGAGAGAGAGATAGATAGATAGATAGATAGATAGATAGATAGATGATCCAGCTGTGCATATGTTCATTATCATGGTATTGATGGGAGAAAGAGCGTATACATAAATCCCATGGTGCCAATATTGAGGTCTTATTTTCTTTTATTTATGCCTAATACAGAACAAGTTAACAGCCAGACAATTCTCTAGAGTCTATTTTATTAGATCATTTAAGCTGTTCTCCAATGGTTGAAGCCACTCAGCATTCAACACTGTGCCTTACTACACACCTGAGGCATATTTTAATGATTCAATAAAACACTAGCTGTCATGTCTTATTGCTTATAGCCATGTTACATTGCATCTTGTCTACAGTATGAAACAATATCCCACAGCATTACAATGGCAGCCATCAAAGTTTCTTTTGCAAACAGGATTAATAGGCAACAAACACCTAAAATACTGTTGATCTATTAGACTAAAGTTTTCTACAATGTAAAGTTTTGGTGCTCATAGAGTATGTAGAAAATGGGGGTTTGAAAAATAGTTTGCTAATCAAAAATACTTGTACATTATCAAAGCAAAATTACAGGTAAAAATGGATGACAAAGAAAACACAATAAAGAATAATCTGCATTACACTATAAGTATCTACTCAAAATTATTTCCAAATGTATATTTTGGAATTTTATTTAATGGATTAAGCATGATCAATATCTTGCCTCAAAATCTATAAAGTTTAATTTACTCAGGTGGAAATAATTCGTATTCAATATAATTTTGTAACGTGCACCTAAACTGAGAGGGATATGGATGTTTCCTTTTAAACAATACTAGTTGCTCGGCAGTCCTGCTGATCTCTTTGGCTGCAGTAGTGGCTGAATAACACCTGAAACAAGCATACAGCTAGTCCAGTCTGACTTCAGTCAGAACACCCGATCTGCATGCTTGTTTAGGGGCTGTGGCTAAAAGTATTAGAGACACAGGATCAGCAGGAGAGTCAGGCAACTGGTATTATTTTGAAAGGAAAAATCCATATCCTTCCCAGTTTAGGTGCACTTTAAATGTTATAGGGCGTTAAAGCAAATCTGAAGCAAAAATAAACTTATGAGATAATAAATTATGTGTGTAGTAAGGATAATAAATAGAACATTAGTAGCAAAGAAAAGAGTCTCAAAATGTTTTCCAGTACAGGAAGAGTTAAAAAAACTTCAGTTGTTATCCATGCAAAAGAGTTTTTCTGAGCTAGTCGACCAACTTAGTCTAGCTCAGTTCAGTTTTATAAAGAGCTTAAACAGCCAAGAAACAGTAAGAGACAGTTTGAGATAAGGTTCTACTGCATTAAAGTTCAAAGGGTCATCAGCTCTGCTTGGTTTTAAATCTGAAACTGTGACAGTATGCTCCTATATATATATGTATATATATATATATATATATATATATATATATATATATATATATATATATATATATATATATATATATATATATATATATATATATATATATATATATACATACAGTATGCTATATAACTGAAAATGAAAATATGAAACCTTTTTTCTTTGCTACTACTGTTTTATTTATTTTATATACTACACATACAATTCACTATCTCATAAGTTTATATTTGCTTCAGATTTGTTTTAAATACATTCCTAAAAAAAAAGTTAGGCAGTCATCCAATATAACTCAGCTATGCTATTTTAATTTGTAGATATACTTACTTCACTTTGTAGTTATAAATGTATTTCCTTCCTGCACAGATCGGTAGACAGTAGAGTCTGTTGTTTTCACATTTTATGTTAGCATATGTTCTTTAAAGGATATACAAGATGAAATAAGAATAGAAAGCTTTACTTTCCTGGGGCTACTCCTACCCCTAGATGTCTCTCTAGTCCCTCGCTGCAGTTCTGTCTTCCTCCACAGTCTTGCTGCCAGCCCCATAGTGGTTGGTGGCTTTGCGATCATGGATCTCGCAATGCCACTCCCATACCTGGAATCGTTCTGTGCATGCTTCCTGACAGGAGAATATAGAAAGCAGCTTCCACCATGTTATAAACTGTTATAAATCACCTTTTGCTCCGGCACCAGCAACTCATCAGCAAGAGTTGCAAACACGACTCATCACAGCAAGCAGGAGATAGACTTTCTCAGGCTTCTTCAAAATTTGATGGAGTTTATTAAGTTCACAACTATACAAATACAGTTCATCATATCCTGGCCAAGCAAAGTTCCATGTTGCGTTACAGCGGCGTAATTACCTTCCTTCTGAGGGCAATCAGGTCTCCTTATATCTATCCTACGTTACATCTTCTAGACTACCTATGTACAGCATACATTATATTAGATTACATAAAGAAAGGAAAATAATTAGGTGTTCCAGTCAGCATATAGAGAGCAGGAAAGTAGGAATCAGAGTGAGCTCCGTCAGCCCACCCGGCTCTTTAATACCGACTAGGAAAGAGTTAAATGAGACCTCATCTTAGCCATCCCCCAGACCCGGCTATTGGCTTCGACCCCTCGTGGTGTCATAATACACACCTACTCGATTCATATTTAATGACCACTTTTCACTTACTTACAAGAATGTGGTATTTTGTAAATACGGCCTATGTTGATTGTTCTCGTAGTCCATTTGTCTGGGGCAGTGTAGGTATGTGGCCTTCCTTCAGGAACATGTTCTCAGTATTTGCTTGTTATTCATCTGTTTCAAGCAAACACTGAGATGCTTCTGCCTACATCACAAGAAACTCTGATTTAAAGGTATATTCTGCGAACAAGCCTTTTACATAAACTCAGTCCAAATAACTGAGGTCTACTTAAATTATAACACACCACACCCGGTAGTTCGCCGCGGCCCACATGGCCATGATGAATTTCCTGCAGCCGCAGTAAGCTGAATTCCGAGCGGCGAGAGTGGGACAGCGGCGGGGAGCGGAGGTGACAGTGTGAGACAGTCGGCTACAAGGGGCTGGAGAAAGCTTTAGGTGAGTAAAGCTAATTTTTACTTTTTTCCCTGATAACTCCTTTAAGGGTCAACTTCCACCTTCCCAGGAGTGAAGCATGGAACACAGACTGACTCTTGGGAGGCACATGATGAGCCATTACTGATGAAACACATTAGGTAGATTCAGGATGTGGAAGTGAAAACACGAGACAAGCTGTGGATTGTAGCGGCGTTAGTGTCTAGGAAGCCAGGTTGTGAGCATGCCAGTCCAAAGACAGGGGACATGTGTAGGAAGCCGACTTGTTGTGGCAAGCATAAGGGGGAGATCCCATACTAAATAACTCTAAATGGATGTTTTTAAACTACAAATTGTGAGCGCATAACAGTTTATACATTAGTAAATTGAAACATTCTACCCTATGTGAGGAATTTTTACTTGAGGTACAAACTTAGGAATATCATGTTTTGAATCATGCAAAAAACAGTTATAGCTTTGCAATCTCACATGCAAATGTTCAAACAAAGGTATTCACAGGAATCAATCATCCAGGCACCACTGCTATCCTTACAGCTAAGTTAAAGATAAACCATAACCAAGAATGGAATTTCATCCCAATCAGTAGCTGATACCCCCTTTCCCATGAGAAATCTATTCCTGTTCTCAAACGGATCATCAGGGTGCTCTGTATGGCTTATTTTGTGGTGAAACCCCTCCCACAGTGTGATGTCAGTGCCTCACAGCAATGAGGTCCTGACATCACACTGTGGGAGTCTTGTTGCATTGTGGGATATAACAGCTATTTCCAACTGCCAAAAAAGCAAGCAACATCTCCTTCCAGTGACATCACCCACCAGCAGTAAAAATGTCCCCATGTGATAAATGTCTGAATGTAAATCAGGGAGAGGAAATATTTTTACAATGAGCAAACACTGACTAAATCATTTATACATAATTACTGGAAAAACTATGCACTTTTTTATTACATTACCTTCACTGGAGTTCCTCTTTAAAAGCTGGGGCTCTTTGTTACAAAAGAATGCATTCCCTTGTGTAGTCACCTACACTGCGTAGAAGTACCCAGGTATTCATAGTTGTCCTAACTCTGGCTCGGTAACACGCATAGTACAGATATGAAAAACATTGATTGCATCAATCCTATCTAAAAGATTAGGAGCACACATCCTGACGTCCTCTCCTGGGACAGATAGTGCATCAAACTAAACTCACAAACTTAACTTGAATCCTTGTGCAGATCGCTTGATACTCCTCCCTGTATTGCCTGATGAAGCGGCATTGAGCCTGCAAAACGCGTTGCAAACAATTTTTGGGTGTTTCTAATAAATGTGTTTGTCTGTCTGAGTCGTTGTCATGTCTGCTTGAGGGAGGTAAGACCACCACTTCCTCCTTAATTTTTGCCATTTTAGTTGGTTTTTCAGCTCATTTAATCTAATTTTATTCTTTTGGCGCCTCTGTTCATTGTATACAATTTTGATTCCACCCTTGGTGGAGGGTTGCTACCCTTTTTTCCTGTCTACAGAGGGCGCCTTCTTAATCCTGAGTGGGGTCAGGATAATCTCCCTGCAACCTGCCTTTACAGTGGTTGCCTGCTGGTGACCCTGACTTGTGAGTATCTAGCAATACGAATTTATTGCCACCTTATCCAGTACGTATTACACTATTGGGACTCTTGGTGTTCCCTGTTTTTATCTCTTTGCTAGATTATTACAATTGTTTGTGAAGGCCTGAAGAAGGTTTTCCCGAAACAAGTCGACATTGTTGCCTTTCTAAGCAATTTCATATTTCATCATATGTTATCTGTACCTATCAATGGGATGTTGTTTACAAAGATGAATTTGTTTGAAGATTTGTGAACTCTGTTCTTACAATTTTTTTGTTACATTAAAATGTAAAATAATCTTGAAATACAATTTTTCTGTCAATTAAAAAAACATTTACTATATATCCTTGTACTCACACAGTTGCTAAAATTCATGACATATCCCCTACTGGAGTCTCTGCAATTTTCCTAAATATCTAGTAGGTCTGCTAAGGATGCTGTAAATATGTGTCTGCATTATTTAGTAGAGCATCTAGACTGCCCAGGAACCTACACCAGAATTGTATTTGTGGAGTTCAGCTCTGCATTCAATGCCATACTCAGGGCCGGATTTGTACTTCTTACCGCCCAAGGCCGACTATTACCAGCCGCCCCAACCGAAACCGTATCCTACCATCTCTCTCCACACACACCCAAAAAACTTTGGGCCGATGGTGTCCACTATTGCGGCTAATGCCGAGGTCTCCATGGCAACGTGAAGTGAATCAATCACGTCACATGGGGGAACTGGTCAATCAAGTGATCTACAGGAGATGGGCGTGGTGGGAGCCATCCACCACACACACATAGTCAAAAGTGGCTCACAATTGGACATTGGGTGGAGTCAGCAACACGTAAAAGTGAGTCCTGTACCCACTGCTGTCTCCAGGGTAACAGCGCTGGCCAATCAATAATTAAGGAATGGGTATTGTGAGAGGCTGCCTTCTGTATTCTGTACTATTTGCTGGTGCTGCCCCTGGTCCTTTCATCCCCCACACCAAGTGTTTGAGACCCGGCCTTCTGTAACTGCCTGCAGCTGCTGCTAGTCATTGGACAAGGCCTGGCTTTTTGCTAGTCACACACTGTTCACAAACGTTTGGTTAATGGACTGCAGCTGCCTGTAGCACAGCACAGGCAGATGCCAGCTGGTACTAATAGTGCAGTTATCCTGACCCCTTTCATTTGTTTGGACACTTGCAAATAATGCCCTGCAAATAATGCCCACTGTCTGCAGGCCGCCCCTTGTTTATCTGGTGCCCTAGGCCATGGCCTATGTGGCCTTGCCAGAAATCCGGCCATGGCCATACTACCATCACTGCTACACCTCATTGCTTCCGGACCCCTCTCACCCTGTTCACTCCATCTTCCAGCTTATGCCTTCAGTAGTGAGATACCAGTCAGTTGCAACTAAACCTTCCAGGCACAGGAACAGCTTCTTCCCTCAAGCAAAAGCTATGCTTGATGCAGAGCCATGGTAGAACTGCTAGGACTTGAAAACATTACACCAATAGAACTGAAAATTAGAACTTCTCATCCTGTTTACTACAAATATAACTTACATACTGTCCTTGACATGCAATATGTATATTGTCTGTGCATGGACCATGTATTGTTTTGTTTGTGTCTGTTAAGCAACTGCCAAGTAAAATTTTTTGTAAGTGTAAAGTTCTTTGGCCAAATACATTTGTTTCTGATTCTGATTCTGAATTTATGGCTGTAGAGCTGGGTTAGGGCAGCATCTACAATGTGATCAAATTAGACAGCTACAACAGATTGCTTCACTTATGTGAATATCCAGTACCTTAAGGAACACGTTTACATTGGTTGTTCAGCTACGTAAAACATTACTATCATCCGTGTGTCTAAGGGAGGATATGGGTGATGGCGGATGCAACTTAAAGTGGACCTGAACTCTTGCACAGGAGAGAGGAGACAAGGAAAACACCTAGAAATCCACCCTGTGTCCACACTGTGTGTGTTTATAGAGAATAGCCCAATTGTCCCTTCTCAGCAAGTGTAATTTGAGCTATCTGCTGAGTCTGCCAAGTTCTGAGCTAATATGTAAACACAGGAGGTTAACACTTTCTATGCCCCCATGAAACCAGGAAGTAACTGCTCTGCAGGATCTTTGTGGGAGCTCTATAAGCTGTAACAAAGAAACATTTTTATTTAAAAGTTATTATGCTGTGTCTTACCTTTTAGAGAAGAAATTAAGTCTTGATTTGAGGTATGCTTTAACAGTGAGACCTGTGTTTGCATAATATGAAGTATGAAGATCCTCTAGTTCGTATCATTCCTCTTACATTCTGTTTTGTTGAAACACTTTCTTGCCTCGTTCCACACAGAAAATAAAAGAGCATTTCCATACAGTAGTGGGCACATTGTCCATGATATAAGCTCTCTCTAGGCAAAAGAGGAAGCTTCTGGAAAAGCAAAGGAAGCCTGTGCAAATTCATTAAGTAAATGGGACATCGTTTATGTACAAAGAACACAACAGCATTCATTTAACAAAACTCTTGTTGTACTATAATTGTGTTATTCACTGAGGTGTCTTGACTGAAGAATGGCTTAGTAAAAATAACTCAGTTTAAGCAGCAATGGTTTGGTAACCAATAAGATCTCTTAGCTTTAAAAATGAAACCATCACAAGGCTAAACATGGCTGGGAAATGAATTACAGTAATCTTTGTTCATAGAAAATCATTTACTTCTGGAGCATTCTTGTGGTAACTGAACCAGTTCGTACATACTGTATCTACTGTCACTTTAAAGTGGACCTGAACTCTTGCACTGGACAGAAGGAAAACATAGAGAAATGCACCATGTATGTATTCAGAGAGTTTAGGCTGTATATTCCCCCCTCATTTGTGTCTAATCTCAAATTGTAATTTGATCTCCTCCCTGTGTCACATGACTGCCTATGGCAGATAAGCCCATTTGAAAGCACAGGCTGCTTGTAAACAATATTTCTGCTTCCATGAATCAGGAAGTAAAAACTGTGCCTGTTTTATTTTAAGATTTGTATAAGCTGTAACAAATAAATGTTTTTTGTTTAAAGGTTATTATGCTGTTGTGTATCTTTTAGAGCAGATAGGAGGTCCACTTTAAAGATTAGACTTTGCACTCCTTAACATATTTGGCACATGTATGTCCATTTTAAGGAGGAGCTGTCAGTCATACTATCTCAGAAAAAAAACACACATAAATTAGATAAAAATACTTGCTCTACTCACATAACAGATATTTTGTACTGTCCACATTTTAATTTCAGCGAATTTCATATAGTAAATAATCGCTAGCCCTCCTCACAGTCTTCAGACACTCCCGTTCAGCTCTATAGTAGGAAATGCATTTTCATACTTTCAGACAGTATCAGAGAGGAACAGAGTCATGGGGGGGGGGGGGGGTAGAGAAAGAGTCTTCGGCCAATAAGGCTGCATCGGTTGTGTCTGATGAGAATAACTAATGAAGGGGAGGAAAGTAGAGGAGGAACAAAAAAAAACAGTATGCACTGCAACTTCCTTTGTCCAGCAAATTTGCCATATAAGAAGCCAGTGGACCTGGGAAATTATATTCTATTGGAAAATAAAAGTAAGATTGGTTTTGAACTTTTGATTGCCTTTTTACGTATTTAACAGATAAAAATAGAGAATGGATTTTGGATTCTATGCCTGACAGTTACTCTTTAAGCCATGTTTGTCAAATATAACTGGTCAAAGATGCCACTTCATCTTTTATTTCTGTCTGGAAATATACATTTTGTGACCTATCAGAGAGGCAATGCTAACTGTTCTTGTTTACTGATTAAAAGAATCCCCTAGCTTGACTGAGCTAAGCTTGGGTTGTTTTTAGACACTCATTGATTAACAGATCTAAAAAGTGTTATTTGGGGGTTGTCTTCAGTTTATGGGTTTAGCACAGTAGCCTGGCTGGAGGTGCAAAGGCCTGTAGCCTAGCCCTCCACATCCATATGGATATGTAGTTAAAGCATAACTTTACTAATTATAACACAATACATAAAATTTCCTTTTTTACAATATTAATTTTATGATTTTTTTAGTCGGTGTTTGGCCATTGTAAAATCTTGTCTCACCCTACTGTACATTCTGAACTTTATCACAAATGGCATACTGTGAGCAAGGTGCATCACCGTGGAATGCTTGTTTTTTTGGTTATGATTTGAGCTGGAATAACTCCAGCTTTCCCAGAAAGCTCTGGGGCAGAAGGTTGAATGTCCTAATAGCGTAGGATAAACTTCACTAGGAGGGTAGGGATATGTACCAATGTAAAGCAATACATAGATGTAGAAAGTCTTTCTAGTTCTGAAATCAGCGTGATTTAAGTAAAATTGGGTATCCTAAACAATGTATTAGATTCTGCTATATGTCACTATGATTTTGCTGTAAAACTACAAATACAAAATATTAAAAAAAATAGTAAAAAGAACATAGTGGAAAGGGATGTAAAATTAGGGAAATGTATCTGAACACAAGGAACCAATTAGTTATAAGAGTCAGAGTATAAAAGATAATGAAAAACATATGGAATGAAAGAGGCAATAAATAGTTAGGCAAAAGAAAATATTTTAACGGTAACTAAAAGTAAATAGTGGAGAGAAAGTATTGTATCTAGAAATAAAATACAATGTTTTGAATGTCAAATGTAGAATGACATTTAAAAATGATAAGGTAAAAAAAAAAAAAAATGTTTTTGTAAAAAAAAAAAAATCTGTGCATAGATTTCAACTACATGAGATAACTGTCAAATTATTTGCCCATCATTATTTAGCTAAGCCACTAATGCTGTATCTGTACGATCCTCTTCCAGGCTTCTTGAACCATTCTTGTTCAGAACGTTACAGAACAACTGATCAATTTTTTATTCACCCTGCAGTGAAGGATTCCCCTGCCTCTCCATAAAGGTAAACATGCAGACACAGCTGAGCCGAGATGCATGTTCATGAAGTGTGCTGTACTAGCATGATGACTGCCAGATCGTGCTTTGCTTCACAAACCACCATTTGAAGTTTGTGTCCAGCTATAGTTTTTTTTAGCACGACAATATAGTTATCCCAACATGAACTCAAGACAGAAATCAAGGAGCCCATCATTTACATGCAATCCTCCTTGCTATCTGTACCTTTATTAATCATGCTAGAACTCAGTGGTTAACAATTGTTGTTCCTATACTTGTAGACGTTTCTAATGCTATACCGTCACATTCTTAGGTTGCATACTTTTTTTTCCTACATTTGAATAAACTGTAAAAGCATCAAGCTCAAAATGTAAAATTGTTAAAAAATAAATCATTCAAGAGTCACTTACATGCTGGGAAGAAACCATTTGTGAAATGTGTTGTAATCCATCTCGGAGGAAGTGAATTAATTCATGCCTGCAGGTTAGTCATATTACTTTAAAAGAACTAAAGTTTTTCACTTCACAACTGTCCATGTCTAATAGTGTTGTTAGCAGCAGATAAGCTTTCTGCAGTATAAACCTACACATCAATATTATACACAGTGCTATGCAATTGAAGATACAGCAGGGGATTTGCAGCACTGGGTATTTTTGCATACCTCTGACCCACAACAGCATACACGGGATCTACAGTTGCACAGCAAACATTCAGAAAGAAACAAAAACAACACTTGGAAAGAGTCTTTTTCTTGCAGGATTCAAAGCACATGGTTTGCCTCTGATCAGAAATTAGTGGTGGGCTCTGGTTAATCTAAACATGAGGCCTTAAAGGAATACTGTAGGGGGGTCGGGGGGAAATGAGTTGAACTTACCCGGGGCTTCTAATGGTCCCCCGCAGGCATCCTGTGCCCATGCAGCCACTCACCGATGCTCCGGCCCCGCCTCCAGTTCACTTCTGGAATTTCAGACTTTAAAGTCTGAAAACCACTGCGCCTGCGTTGCCGTGTCCTCACTTCCCCTGATGTCACCAGAAGCGCACGGCGCAGACACAGACCATACTGGGCCATACTGGTGCCATCAGCGGGAGTGTGGACACGGCAACGCAGGCGCAGTGGTTTTCAGACTTTAAAGTCTGAAATTCCAGAAGTGAACGGAAGGCGGGGCCGGAGCATTGGGGAGTGGCTGCGCAGGCTCAGGATGTCTGTGGGGGACCATTAGAAGCCCGGGTAACTTCAACTCATTTTCTTCTGACCCCCCTACAGTGTCCCTTTAAAAGCTTAATTTAAAAATACTATTAGCTATGGAGCTATCCTGAGTGACTGTGGTAAGAAGCTCCAAAGGGGTAGATGAAGCATGATAGTAGGCTCTGGTTCTAAAAGGTTTGATGTGGACTTCAAAAATGACCATCTTTTTTTAACAATAAAAAAGCTCTGCCAAAAAACAGCAGTAGTACAAGGAGTTTGGGACACATGTTTGTGCAGCCTCTCCTTATAAAGGAAATGTAGAACTTTGTGAACAACCATGCACACACGTTATATATAAATATGTATATATATATATATATATATATACTGCAAAAAGCTAATTGGTACATATACTGCATATATTCGCAAAAACCTAATTGACCAACATATTCTTACATTTGATTGTGTTTCTTAACTGGCACACTGACTAATGGGGACATTCATAGCATTTCAAAGAATAAAAATATTATACATTCGAAGTAGTGAGTTGGTTTGTGTTGAAGCTTGCTCCTGGTATATTCAATATTAATGCATGAGCACAATATGTAATATATCTCTATGCCTGTAATTAAAGCAGGGAAGTATATTTTAACCATTTTAAACTACACTTTTCTTTCATCTTATTCTAGGCGTAGGGTCATCTTACTCATCATCTTGCAGAGTGTAACATTATGGATTTTAGCTAAGCTGCAAGTGCAGTATTTCAACAGAACAAAGTTAAAGTGAGAATTGATTATCTCTGTTTCATTGGTACTTTATTCAAAATGGATATATGTGTGTAAATGGATATATGTCTATGAAATAAATATTGTTAAACTAATCTGTAGAAGTTTTGGATGGACATCTGGGTCATATTTCAAGTTCAAAAAATACAATTTATTCTTCCTGATATAATATTTTAGGAGAAAGATATTTCAGAGACTAAGTATTTTCTGGCTTAAATGAAATGGCATTAATATGCATGATGATGCACAATCTAATTAAACTTCACCTCTAGAAGTGTCCTTTTAATTGGATGACCTTAAATTCAACTTTTTATTATCATCAGCAAATATGGTTTGAACACACTTTTCTATCAGGCACCTAGCTATGTGTAGTTAACTTAAACCAAGATTAAAAAATGTAATCAAAGCTGTTCCAACCATAATATATAACAATGAGCAAAATGAGATCATTATCTAACCATGTAGCTTTAAGCAGACTGTACCGCTGCCTTAGAAAGAAATGAGCTTACAGTATTTGAAGTATAACTTGTTTCATCCTGTTCTAAAAAAAAAAAATAATCAGTTTTAAAGAGTAACTTTGAGCTTCACTGATGAAACTGAGGTTGATGGTAACTGTTATCGGGCAATCATTCTTAACCACTTCACAACTGAGGGGTTTTACTCCTTGAGCACCAGAGCACTTTTCACCTTTCAGCACTCCTTCCATTCATTCATCTATAACTTTATCATTACTTGTCGCAATGAAATGAACTATATCTTGTTTTTTTCACCACCAATTAGGCTTTCTTTAGGTGGGACATTGTGCCAAGAATTATTTTATTCTAAATGTGTTTTAATTGGAAAATAGGAAAAAATGTGGGGAAAAAATCATTATTTTTCAGTTTTCGACCATTATAGTTTTTAAATAATGCATGAAATTTATTTGCCCATTTGTCCCGGTTATTACACCATTTAAATGATGTCCCTATCACAATGTTTGGTGGCAGCAATATTTTTATTTGGAAATAAAGGTACATTTTTTTCAGTTTTGCGTCCATCCCTAATTACAAGCCCACAGTTTATAAAGTAACAGTGTTATACCCTCTTGACATAAATATTTAAAGAGTTCAGTCCCTAAGGTTTATATATTTTTTTTTATTGTCATTTTTTTTCTTTTTATTACCAAAAAAAAAATGTGGGGAGTGTGGGAGTGTGGGAGGTAATGAGTTAATTTATAATATAAAAACATGTATTTATATATGAAAAATGTTTTTGGGTGTAGTTTTACTATTTGGCCACAAGACGGCCACAGTAATTGTTTGTGCATGCGACCTGTAAGCATAGGAAGTACGCTTACAGGAAGTGTTATGAAGCTGGGAAACTTTTTTTTTCACAATGATCGCGCTGCTTCTCATAGAAGCAACCGATCAATCTCTGGGGGGCTTAGATCAATGAACGGGAATGTTTTTTCCCGTTCATTGATCTTCGGGTGAGCGTGTGGCTGCATGCACAAGTGCAGGAGCCTGCGCACAAGCGAGCGGGAGGGTGGACAGCAGCGGTAGCGGCGGGGGGTGCTTGAATCTACACCCCTGGTGGGGAAAGGGTGTTAAAAGGGGCGTAGATACACGCACCGCTGGTGGTAAAGTGGTTAAGTAAGGTTTAGCAAACACAATTAATATATCAATAATAATAATGATTTATAGCAAGGAGAACAAATACATTGATGAGCAAAAATCTTCAATGTTGTCAAATTACCTAAAGACCGTACCATCCAAAACTGATTTCTCATCTTTATTTGTTTAGTCTCTTTCTACTGTTTTTCTGAAGTCCAACAGGTAGACCTTCTCCTCCCATGCTAACCTGTCCTCTTATGAACTAGGCAGAGACATTATATGACTATCCAAAGGCATGCAGAGTGGCTGAAGACACAGGGTAGGAGGCACTGAATAAGCAGGTTGGCATCAGAATCTATGAATGCAAGAAGATGTTTTAGCACACGCAGAGGAGAATGGGAGAATGGAAGGTTGTGAGTATACACGAGGGACACATAAATTGCATAATGTATGGCCTATTGAAAATTGATTTGTTCTGTTCAGAGTAGTTGTTTACATATTTGTTTGCCAGCATGTCATTACATTCTCAGCTGGATTGTTATCAGGTGTCTAACAGGATGATTTCTTAAATCATCCCCGCCAATTGGTCTCATAGTTTGTTATGGCTCAAGACTCATATAGACTCCAAACATTTATGAGAAGACACGATCCTGCTATTTAATCCTAACTGTCATACCTGATTTATCTTGTAGGGGTTATGGGCCTTGTCTTGTGTTGTGTGAGTGTGCCCATATTTTTAAAGACCAGTGAATAGGTTACTGTTCAGCATTTGGCTTGGCAGTGTGGTTTGTTTTTAAATGTACTATTATTATTATTAATATTATTATTATTATCAATACTACAAGTAAATATAGGGTGGTAAATATATATGTGTTCTCTTCCTTGTTGTTTGCCTTATTTAAATTCACCTTGTGTAATTCTTACAAAATGAACGATACAGTATTTTTTTTAATTATCAAATTCTTGTAATTGTGAAATTCACTAAAGGCAAGGGATGCCACAATTTTGTGACATCTAGCTAGATTTTTACAGTTGTCTTAGGAATCAGAGGATTTCTGCTACAAAAAAGTCCCAGGAAACTGTGAAGCCACATAGGTTAATTTTCTGCTTTGCATAGAGCTCTTTGGTAAAGCATAACATTTTCATTTTTCACATTGAATTTATCACATTTTATTACTTCAAAGTCACAGATGCAGGGCTGGATTTACAATAAGGCACAGTAGGAACATGCCTACAGGCACAATCTGGGCCCTGGATACATGAAGGACTTGCTGAAGCTGCACCACACCTCTCACAACCTCAGATCAGCAGGTTCCATAAACGTGGTCACTCCCAGAGTGCACCTCAAAAAAATCTGGAGACAGAGCCTTCTGTCATGCTGCTAGGGGCTTTGCCACACCCAGTAAAGACAGCACCATTCCTGAAGCTATTCAAATCCAGACTGAAAAGCCACCTGTTTAGCCTGCCATTTTTGGACTTATAAAATTCTTCCTCTGTACCAGGATGGTCTGAGCCATGCTTATGTGCTTTGAGTCGCATATATGACTAAAGCCTAGATAGCAACAATGAATGCAATTACTTTTTTTATTATGAAAAATTACAAAGCACCTTTCACTTATTAATAAAACTTCTCAACACTAGTTCCAAGATATTTCCTTCTGCCTGTGTGGTGCTTATTCTGAGCTTACCATGTATTGTAGTGTGTCATGTGTTCAGCACAAGCGTTTGATGACCACATCTAATGGGATGGTCCACGTTACTTGGTGAGTTCCTGGTGGGTTCATTGGATATTATTAAATGAGCACAGTTGTGAGAACTAAGAGGGTTATTACATATGTATACAGAGAGCAAACCATTTACTTAATATCAAATTAAATGCAGCATTTACTGACTGTGACTTCCTCCAAATGACCAATTGTATTATTAAGAAAACTTTGCATAAAGCAGAGAGACTGTATTTAATCCAACATATCAGCTACTTTGTGATGCTTTTTCAAATTCAAAGTGCAGAAAAGTTATTTTAAAAAGATCCAAAATTTGCTTTTTGTTGGTTTTTATGGTGCTGCTCTAAAATAGTGGCTCTTTGATCATGAAACACATAAGAACAACACTCAAATTAAATTCTTCTTTTTTTGTGCCAAAGATTGTATATGTTGCTTGTTGCAACATACAACATAAACAGTAAGTCTTTTTGTCATTATTGTGTTTAGCCAAATGCTTAAACAATACTAATCAGAAGATATACTGTATATATGGTATGTACATTGCTGACTATTACTTATGCTTAAAAAATAAATATTTTGTCCAGCAAAAAATGGAGGCGTACGCACAAAAAATGTTAAAATCTATCTGCACGGAAATTGCAGGTACATTTTATGCAGAAACATGTGTTACACAATTTGAGTAACTCATGCTATACGTGCAAAGTGCATGATAACTCACATTTCACGTATGTGAATGGCGTGAGCTACATCAATTGCTTAACTTGCTTTATGTAGTTGCATAACATCTGGTAAAATGTGCTGTCTGTATGTGAATGTTAACATTGTTTTGTGAATAAACCCAGTTATGTTTATTGTTTAACAAATTAAAAAGAATCTTAGGGAAAGTAGTTGTCAACCCCACAGTTTTTGACTGCTTGGCCCTCTTTCAATTAACTTTTTTTCCCCAAAGTTTTCACCTAGAAGATAATTTTTAATCTTTTGTTTAAAATAAATGTTCAGCACTCTGCAATTGTAACAAAAAGTAGGTGAAAAGTACTGTCACAGATGTTCTGAGTATTTTTTTTGCTTGCTGGTGGCTTAAAAGGCATTTTATTGACAAGGTGTGAAAATATCAAGAGTGGCCTTTGGATTGGAAAAAGTCAGTTTACATTCTAATCCCAAAAAGGACAATGCCAAAGAATACTCAAATTATCAGACAGTTGCATTTATCTCACATTCTAGCAATGCAATGCTCAAAATTAGACAAGCCATACTGTAGCAATATATGGAGAGAGAACTGCCAGATGTGTAAGCTGGTTTTAGAAGAGGGAGAGGCACAGGAGACCATGTTGCCAACATTTGATGGATTGTAGAGAAAGCAAGGGAATTCCAAAAGAATGTTTAATTATCCTTTATTAACTATTCAAAAGCTTTTGACCGTGTAGATCATAATAGGTTGTGGCATATTCTTATGGAAATAAGGATACCAGCAGGGCCGACCTTAGGTTTCACAGCGCCCTGAGCATAACCAGATTTTGTGCCCCCTCATTCATCCTCTTTGCGCGCACGCACACACGCACCCATTTGTAAGATTCCCTTTAGTGTATCTAGGCAGATCCCCCTTTTAGTGTATATATTAGGCAGATCCCCCCTTAGTGTATATAACATATATACACTAAGGGCGGGACTTGCCTATATATACACTAAAGGGGGGATCTGGCCACTACATATACAAGACTATTAACCTACATACACTAAGGGGGGAATCTGCCTATATATGGCCCCGTGGGCCATATGCAATTCACTTTTTCACCTGGGTTTTCTCCTAGGTGATATTTTCAAAACTTGTCATAAAATGACTTTTAAACTATCTGCACACAAACAAATACTCAAAATAATGTTGACAGTGGTTTTTCATCTACTTTTTGATACTTTCCCCATTGTAAAATGCTAAAAAGTCATTTTAAATCGAAGATGAAAAATTATCTCCTAGGAGAAAAGTCAGGTGAAAAAGTGAATTGCATATGGGCCCTTGAGTCAAATACATAGATTAGCGCGTAATTTTATATTTTATTTTAGGACATGCTATCTCTTCCATATACTTAGTGGTGATTACTACTCTTTTACACATAATTTGCTGCTTATAAAAAAATAAAACACATTCTCATCTGTTTACATTCCCTTCTTTCTGTATTTTGGTCTTGTATTTTTGCTGGGTTAAGCTCTCTGTGATTCTTTACTACCTATCCAGTAACAGGATTTGCCATAGAGAGTTTTAGTAATACACAGTCTTTCACTAAGTGGCTGCAGGTTGCTTTGTGTTTAGTTTGTTTTACATCTTATAGACCACAAATAGTCCCATTAAACCAAAATATGGCTGGCTCTCAAAGGTTTAGCTAGCTTTGTGCTTCCAATGCTTATTTTTAACTCCTGCACTTCTAAATATAGTCAGTAGCTAGTTCTAATTGCCCATTTTTCTTCCCAGTGCAAAGATTAATGTATTAAATGGTCTAGTCCAGGGGTCGGCAACCCGCGGCTCCGGAGCCGCATGCGGCTCTTTTTCATCTTCGCCGCGGCTCCTAGGCGGCTCCGGTGTCGGTGGCTGCGGGGCGCGCATGACGTGTGGTGTCGCTGGCCGGCAGCCTATCAGAGAGGCCGCCGGACCAGTGCAGTGCAGGGCTTCGGGCGGCCATTTTCCCGTAGCCCTGTAGTGTCAATCAGGCAGGACGTGACGCAGGACGTGACGTAGGAGGAGGATCGAGTTGCGCGCCACAAGGTCGGGACCGGAGGTCGGAACAGGAGGAGAACGTGTCTTCTGACGAGGTGAGTAAATGGGTTTTTCTTTTCAGATCTTGTGAAGGATTGTGCATATGGGGGTCATATCTTATGAAGGATTGTGCATATGGGGGTCATATCTTGTGAAGGATTGTGCATATGGGGGTCATATCTTGTGAAGGATTGTGCATATGGGGGTCATATCTTGTGAAGGATTGTGCATATGGGGGTCATATCTTGTGAAGGATTGTGCATATGGGGGTCATATCTTGTGAAGGATTGTGCATATGGGGGTCATATCTTATGAAGGATTGTGCATATGGGGGTCATATCTTATGAAGGATTGTGCATATGGGGGTCATATCTTATGAAGGATTGTGCATATGGGGGTCATTTCTTGTGAAGGATTGTGCATATGGGGGTCATATCTTATGAAGGATTGTGCATATGGGGGTCATATCTGCGAAGGATTGTGCATATGGGGGTCATATCTGCGAAGGATTGTGCATATGGGGGTCATAACTGCGAAGGATTGTGCATATGGGGGTCATATCTGCGAAGGATTGTGCATATGGGGGTCATATCTGCGAAGGATTGTGCATATGGGGGTCATATCTGCTGAAGGATTTGTGCATATGTGGGTCATATCTGCTAACGATTTGTGCAAATGTGGGTCATATCTGCTAACGATTTGTGCAAATGGGGATCATATCTGCTAACGATTTGTGCATATGGGGGTCATATCTGCTAACGATTTGTGCAAATGGGGGTCATATCTGCTAACGATTTGTGCAAATGGGGGTCATATCTGATAACGATTTGTGCATATGGGGGTCATATCTGCTAACGATTTGTGCAAATGGGGGTCATATCTGATAACGATTTGTGCAAATGGGGGTCATATCTGATAACGATTTGTGCATATGGGGGTCATATCTGCTGAAGGATTTGTGCATATGGGGGTCATATCTGCTAATGATTTGTGCAAATGTGGATCATATCTGCTAATGATTTGTGCAAATGGGGATCATATCTGCTAACGATTTGTGCATATGGGGGTCATATCTGCTGAAGGATTTGTGCATATGGGGGTCATATCTGCTAATGATTTGTGCATATGGGGGTCATATCTGCTAACGATTTGTGCAAATGTGGATCATATCTGCTAACGATTTGTGCAAATGTGGATCATATCTGCTAACGATTTGTGCAAATGGGGATCATATCTGCTAACGATTTGTGCATATGGGGGTCATATCTGCTGAAGGATTTGTGCATATGGGGGTCATATCTGATAACGATTTGTGCATATGGGGGTCATATCTGCTGAAGGATTTGTGCATATGGGGGTCATATCTGCTAACGATTTGTGCATATGGGGGTCATATCTGCTGAAGGATTTGTGCATATGGGGGTCATATCTGCTAACGATTTGTGCAAATGTGGATCATATCTGCTAACGATTTGTGCAAATGGGGATCATATCTGCTAACGATTTGTGCATATGGGGGTCATATCTGCTGAAGGATTTGTGCATATGGGGGTCATATCTGCTAATGATTTGTGCAAATGTGGATCATATCTGCTAATGATTTGTGCAAATGGGGATCATATCTGCTAACGATTTGTGCATATGGGGGTCATATCTGCTGAAGGATTTGTGCATATGGGGGTCATATCTGCTAATGATTTGTGCATATGGGGGTCATATCTGCTAACGATTTGTGCAAATGTGAATCATATCTGCTAACGATTTGTGCAAATGTGGATCATATCTGCTAACGATTTGTGCAAATGGGGATCATATCTGCTAACGATTTGTGCATATGGGGGTCATATCTGCTGAAGGATTTGTGCATATGGGGGTCATATCTGATAACGATTTGTGCATATGGGGGTCATATCTGCTGAAGGATTTGTGCATATGGGGGTCATATCTGCTAACGATTTGTGCATATGGGGGTCATATCTGCTGAAGGATTTGTGCATATGGGGGTCATATCTGCTAACGATTTGTGCAAATGTGGATCATATCTGCTAACGATTTGTGCAAATGGGGATCATATCTGCTAACGATTTGTGCAAATGGGGATCATATCTGCTAACGATTTGTGCATATGGGGGTCATATCTGCTGAAGGATTTGTGCATATGGGGGTCATATCTGCTAATGATTTGTGCATATGGGGGTCACATCTGCTAACGATTTGTGCAAATGTGGATCATATCTGCTAACGATTTGTGCAAATGGGGATCATATCTGCTAACGATTTGTGCATATGGGGGTCATATCTGCTAACGATTTGTGCAAATGGGGGTCATATCTGATAACGATTTGTGCATATGGGGGTCATATCTGCTGAAGGATTTGTGCATATGGGGGTCATATCTGCTAACGATTTGTGCATATGGGGGTCATATCTGCTGAAGGATTTGTGCATATGGGGGTCATATCTGCTAACGATTTGTGCATATGGGGGTCATATCTGCTAACGATTTGTGCATATGGGGGTCATATCTGCTAACGATTTGTGCATATGGGGGTCATATCTGCTGAAGGATTTGTGCATATGGGGGTCATATCTGCTAACGATTTGTGCATATGGGGGTCATATCTGCTAACGATTTGTGCATATGGGGGTCATATCTGCTAACGATTTGTGCAAATGGGGGTCATATCTGCTAACGATTTGTGCATATTTGTGCCCTGAGATTTCTACTTATGTTGCTGTTTTCAACCCCCTGGTAGGCCAGCCATGGATAAAGGCAAGAAGAGAAAAATTTCTGAAGAAAACAGAGTGTTTAATAATACGTGGACAGAATCATTTGCATTCTCTACTGACGAGACTGGTTTACCAGTATGCTTAATATGTGGTGAGAAATTAGCAAACCACAAAAAGTCCAATGTTGCAAGACATTTCCAGAATAAACACACAGCCTTTGCTGAAAAATATCCAGATGGAGATGAGAGACGAAAAGCTGTTGCAGAACTTATCAGGAAGGTTAATACGAGCAAAAATAATTTCAAGAAGTGGGTGAAGTCTGCAAATACCACAACATATGCTAGTTTTGTGGCCGCTCAGGAAATAGTCAAGCACGGGAAGCCCTTCACCGATGGAGAGTATATAAAAGAAGCATTCATTAATATTTCGGAACATCTATACATGGACGTCAAAAACAAAAATGAAATTGTGCAGAAAATCAAAGACCTGCCACTCTCTGCGAAGACTGTCAAAGACAGAACCCTAAAAATGGCAGAAAACATTAGCAAACAGCAAATTCAAGACATTAATTCAGGTATGGCATACTCCATTGCCTGTGATGAGTCCAAAGATATCGGTGATATTGAACAAGTAGCGCTGTTCTGCCGATATGTGAACTCTTTTGGGCCACAGGAAGAACTTATTGAGCTGATACCACTAAAAGACCAAACAAGGGGTGAGGATATCTGTAAGGCTGTCCTGGACGTTTTAACTGCTAAAAAAATAAACACTAACCACCTGGTCTCAGTAGCTACTGATGGGGCACCGAGCATGAGAGGAGCACAGAAGGGCTTCGTGGCTCTACTGCAGAAGGCGTTGGGTAGAAGGCTGCTATCATTTCATTGCATCCTGCACCAAGAGGCATTGTGTGCTCAGACATTTCCGCCGGAATGCACAAAAGTGATGGATGTGGTCATTCAGATTGTAAATAAGATAATGGCAAAGGGCTTAAACCACCGCCAGTTCCGTTTGTTATTGGATGAGGTTGAAAGCAAATATTCTGACCTCCTGCTCCACAACAAGGTCCGGTGGCTGTCTAGAGGCGAGGTGCTAAAACGCTTTGTCACATGTTTGGAAGAAATAAAAACCTTCCTGGACAGCAAAGAGCTCATCTTTACTGAGCTGGAACAGCCAGAGTGGCTTGAAAAATTACATTTTATGGTAGACATGACAGCACATCTAAACACGCTAAATACCACCCTTCAGGGGAAAGGAGGCACAGCCCTGCATATGCTGGAGGAGGTTATGGCATTTGAGCGCAAGTTGACAGTGTTGGTCAAAGATTTACAGAGAGGCACACTGTCTCACTTTCCCTCTTTGAGAGAGTTCAAACAAAGTCATGATACAATCAATTTGGAATATTTCAAGTCTGCAATCACCGCAATGCAAACTTCATTTGGGAAACGATTCTGTGAGTTCAGAGAGGAAAAGGCCACATTAGCCTTCCCTGTCACTCCCCTGGAGATTGATCCATCCCTATTGAATATGACTGCATTTGCAGGTGTAAGTCAACCTGATCTTGAGATGGAATTGGCCGATATAGCTGACAAAGATCTATGGGTGTCCAAGTTCAAATGCTTGACCGCTACTCTTGAGGATGTTGCCCGTCAGAAGGCCATTCTGGCTCAGAATCATAAATGGACTGATATTGAAAACCTTCCCAAACAGGACAAACTTGTATTCGAAACATGGAATGCCATCCCCAACACGTATATAAACATGAAAAAGTATGCATTTGGAGTGCTGTCGATCTTCGGCTCCACATATGTATGTGAGCAGGTCTTCTCCAACATGAACTATATTAAAAACAAACATCGATCACGCCTTACAAATGACAGCTTGCAAGCCTGTGTGAAAATGAAGGTGACGTCTTACAGCCCTGATGTGCAGACACTGTGCACTGAGGTTCAGGAACAAAAATCCCATTAACCAGGTAAACTAAATATTTTAATTAGCTATTAATGTGCAAAAATATATTTTACATTAAGTGACAAAGTCCTTTTTTTCTTCAGATTGACAGCTAACTGCATGATCCTGTATATAGCATTAAGGTAAGAAACAATATATGCAGTGTTAGATTTGTTTTATAATGGTTTTGCGGTTTTGCGGCTCCCAGCTTTTTTCTCTTTTCGGAAACGGGTCCAAGTGGCTCTTTATGTGTTAAAGGTTGCAGACCCCTGGTCTAGTCCTTGAGCAACTACATGCTTTCTTGTTTTGTCTAAGACACTGACCTCATACATTACTTTTAGCTTACTTCTAAGTACATCTTCCCTGCAGTGCATGGCAGCAGGGCACCTTCACATGTTACAATTTAATGAGGCTCATGCTCAAGTGAAGAGTCCCAAAAGTAAAAGACTACCTGTAACCTGACCTGCTTCATTTATTTCTCCCAATAATGATAGCGCTACCTACAGCTTCTGTTTTTAATTAGTCATATCTAATGATTAACATTAGCCAATTTGCATCCAATTACATCTGGCAAAAAAACGGAATGTGAACTAAAGGACTGCACAGAATTAATCACTGTAACTGTACCAAATGTAGTGAGAATTTCCTCTATAAAAACTGTGTGCAGTCTGAATTTTTGCAGTTATAACAGTAAATATGAATCCTTGATTGCGGTTGAGTTTAGTATTTTAGTTTAAAGAATAATTATTTCCAGTGACCATTATTAGACTTTTATTTACTAGTTTAAATATGATGCCAGCAGTTTAGATATGAATGGCTGCATGTTGAGTTATTTAGATGGGATAACAAATTGACTACTTTAATGTATCAAAGGCCCTTATTCAATTCCCTTTTTCTCTAAAGTTTTCTCCTAGGAGAGATAATTTTTCATCTTCTCTTTAAAACAACTTCAACACTCTGCAATTAAAAAAAAAAAAGTAGCGGAAAAAGTACTATCAAAATTATTTTTGTGCTTTCTGGTGGCTTAAAATGCATTTTTATTGGTAAGATGTAAAATATCACCTAGGAAAAAAGTGAATTGAATAAGGGTTAAAGTGTTATCTTCAGTATTGTCCCATGAAAAGATATATTAAAGTATTTACAAAAATGTGAGAGGTAAGTAAAAAGTATGGCAAAACGAAAAAGGACCATATTTGCTTATCACTATTTGAGGCACCTCTGTACACTTAGTATAATACTCTAAAAGGTAATTTAGAGATGTACTCCATACCATTCTTAGGTATCATCATATTTACTGAGTGAGGGCCATCTCTCTGGATCTTAGAGAATAAGAACTTAGAAGTCCAGGTATTGTAGTCCTGTCATGGTCTTTTGCTGTTCTGATTCTTGATTTGCTGCAGTGGACTTCCTGTTCAGCTGACTTAACTGGAGACTACATGTAATGATTGTGGAATTCTCTCCGTGATCAGCGCACAAGACGTGCGCTGACACTGCGGAAATCCTCCACAAGCATGTAATTTGAGTAGAGATGTCGCGAACCTCCGATTTTCGGTTCGCGAACCGGGTTCGTGAACTTCCGCGGAAGGTTCGGTTCGCGGAAAAGTCCGCGAACCGCAATAGACTTCAATGGGGATCCAGGGCTTGGCTGCGCTCACATATGGTGTTGCATGCTGGTTCTGGGGCCCCGGGCAGTGAGAGTTCCTGTGGCCCCAGGCTGGCTTGTGCACCATTATTGTTTTTAAATTTTAATGTAGATTCCCATGCAGTTTAGTTAGGAGGGGGGCAGATGAGAGGGTATATCCTGCACGCTGGTGCCCCCTGCTGGCCATATAGCCATTGTCTATATGCAACTGAAACCCTCTCCTATGACTAGCTGAGTAGCTCAGCTTCTGTTTGAATTAATCACTGCAGACTAGGTGTAATGTGTATGTGCACTTCTTGATTGGCGCACAAGCAGCCTGCAGGCTTTATATAAGCAGCAGAGAACTGTTTGGGAAGTGAGTATCTCCTGTGTGTTTGGTAAGTTTCAGAGCAGTTGGTGACAAGCTCCTGGGTGTGGCAGATCCAGGGCTTGGCTGCGCTCACATATATTGTTGCATGCTGGTTCTGGGGCCCCGGGCAGTGAGAGTTCCTGGGGCCCCAGGCTGGCTTGTGCACCATTATTGTTTTTAAATTTTAATGTAGATTCACATGCAGTTTAGTTAGGAGGGGGGCAGATGAGAGGGTATATCCTGCACGCTGGTGCCCCCTGCTGGCCATATAGCCATTGTCTATATGCAACTGAAACCCTCTCCTATGACTAGCTGAGTAGCTCAGCTTCTGTTTGAATTAATCACTGCAGACTAGGTGTAATGTGTATGTGCACTTCTTGATTGGCTTACAAGCAGCCTGCAGGCTTTATATAAGCAGCAGAGAACTGTTTGGGAAGTGAGTATCTCCTGTGTGTTTGGTAAGTTTCAATGGGGATGCGAACTTTCAAAAATAGAAAAAATTATGCTGGCCACAAAAGTGATGGAAAAGATGTTTCAAGGGGTCTAACACCTGGAGGGGGGCATGGCGGAGTGGGATACATGCCCAAAGTCCCGGGGAAAAATCTGGATTTGACGCAAAGCAGCATTTTAAGGGCAGAAATCACATTAAATGCTAAATTGCAGGCCTAAAGTGCTTTAAAACGTCTTGCATGGGTATACATCAATCAGGGAGTGTAATTAGAGTTCTGCTACACACTGACACACCAAACTCACTGTGTAACGCAGCGCAAACAGCTGTTTGCGTAGTGAAGGCCGTACTGGACTGGTGTGCACCGTGGCCAGAGTGTAGGCCGTGGCGTTTTTCAAGCCCATATGGTCGCCGGGCTGTGGTAGCTGAATGATAGAACAACAGTGACTGTCCAGCTGATCAAATTTAGTCTGACCACAATGAAGCAACGACCTTATTATCTTTTGTGTGCCACCCCCACCCGAGACACTCAAATAGCCGGCGGTCATTGCTTTATTGTGATGCGCAAGCCCCTTCACCGCGGCAAGGTGATGATCATGAAGGGGGATGGGCACATGTACATGCCTTTTGTTTTGTTGTTGCAGCCGCCCGCAGTGCAGCCAGAAAAATTAGGCAGGCATGTACACGCACCAGAAAAATTAGTGTAGCGGCCGCTGCTAGCAGCGGCCTTAAAAATTCAGGAATCTGCCTAGAGTCCTGGACCCTGTTGGTGGTGGCGGAGAAGGCAGTCAAGCGGCCTGCAGGCAGAGATGCTGTGTGTGGGGACTGACTTAGTCTTCGGTCGTGCAGTAGCCCTCCGGGATCCATTCCTCATTCATCTTGATAAAGGTCAGGTACTGAACACTGTCGTGACTTAGGCGACTTCTCTTCTCAGTAACTATGCCTCCAGCTGCACTGAAGGTCCTTTCTGATAGGACGCTTGCGGCAGGGCAAGAGAGAAGTTGTATGGCAAATTGGGACAGCTCTGGCCACAGGTCAAGCCTGCGCAACCAGTAGTCCAAGGGTTCATCGTCGCTTTTCGCAGAGTCTACATCCACACTCAAGGCCAGGTAGTCGGCTACCTGCCGCTCCAGGCGTTGTTGGAGGGTGGATCCGGAAGGATTATGGCGAGGAGTTGGACTAAAGAACGTCCGCATGTCCGACATCACCCTGAGATCGCTGGAGCGTCCTGTCCTTGCCTGCGTGGACTTGGGAGGAGGAGGGTTACTGCCAGTGGTACCTTGATTGCGTTTTGCAGCCACATCACTGTTAAATGCATTGTAAAGCATCATCGACAGCATGTTCTGCAAGTGCTGCATCCTTTCCGCCTTTTGTTGAGTTGCTAAGAGGTCCGCCACTTTGTGCCTGTACCGAGGGTCTAGTAGCGTGGCCACTAGTGTTGGGCGAACAGTGTTCGCCACTGTTCGGGTTCTGCAGAACATCACCCTGTTCGGGTGATGTTCGAGTTCGGCCGAACACCTGACGGTGCTCGGCCAAACCGTTCGGCCATATGGCCGAACTAAGAGCGCATGGCCGAACGTTCCCCGAACGTTCGGCTAGCGCTGTGATTGGCCGAACGGGTCACGTGGTTCGGACCCGAACGCGCTCTGATTGGCCGAACTGTCACGTGGTTCGGGTAAATAAATACCCGAACCACGTCATATCTCCGCCATTTGTCTGTGGGTTTAGCTTTGGGTAGGCAGGCAGGGTAGTTCGCGCTCCAGCCACGCTAGCCAGGGTCCCCCCTGTCATTGTGTCACTGCTGGGAACAGTAGTACACCGCTTGCTCAGCCACACTATATAGCATTCTGTTTACTGCCACTCTGTGTACCTCGCTCAGCCACACTATATAGCATTCTGTTTACTGCCACTCTGTGTCTGCTGGGAATAGTAGTACACCGCTTGCTCAGCCACACTATATAGCATTCTGTTTACTGCCACTCTGTGTACCTCGCTCAGCCACACTATATAGCATTCTGTTTACTGCCACTCTGTGTCTGCTGGGAATAGTGGTACACCGCTCGCTCAGCCACACTATATAGCATTCTGTTCACTGTTCTGTGTCTGCTTGGAATAGTGGTACACCGCTCGCTCAGCCACACTATATAGCATTCTGTTTACTGTTCTGTGTCTGCTGGGAATAGTGGTACACTGCTCGCTCAGCCACACTATATAGCATTCTGTTTACTGTTCTGTGTCTGCTGGGAATAGTGGTACACCGCTCGCTCAGCCACACTATATAGCATTCTGTTCACTGTTCTGTGTCTGCTGGGAATAGTGGTACACCGCTCGCTCAGCCACACTATATAGCATTCTGTTCACTGTTCTGTGTCTGCTGGGAATAGTGGTACACCGCTCGCTCAGCCACACTATATAGCATTCTGTTTACTGTTCTGTGTCTGCTGGGAATAGTGGTACACCGCTCGCTCATCCACACTATATAGCATTCTGTTCACTGTTCTGTGTCTGCTGGGAATAGTGGTACACCGCTCGCTCAGCCACACTATATAGCATTCTGTTCACTGTTCTGTGTCTGCTGGGAATAGTGGTACACCGCTCGCTCAGCCACACTATATAGCATTCTGTTCACTGTTCTGTGTCTGCTGGGAATAGTGGTACACCGCTCGCTCAGCCACACTATATAGCATTCTGTTTACTGTTCTGTGTCTGCTGGGAATAGTGGTACACCGCTCGCTCAGCCACACTATATAGCATTCTGTTTACTGTTCTGTGTCTGCTGGGAATAGTGGTACACCGCTCGCTCAGCCACACTATATAGCATTCTGTTTACTGTTCTGTGTCTGCTGGGAACAGTAGTACACCGCTCGCTCAGCCAGAGTATATAGCATTGTGTTTACTGCCACTCTGTGTACACCGCTCAGCCAGACTATATACCATTGTTTACTGACACTCTGTGTACACCGCTCAGCCAGACTATATACCATTGTTTACTGACACTCTGTGTACACCGCTCAGCCAGACTATATACCATTGTTTACTGCCACTCTGATTCTGCTGGGAACAGTAGTACACCGCTCGCTCAGCCAGACTATATACCATTGTTTACTGACACTCTGTGTACACCGCTCAGCCAGACTATATACCATTGTTTACTGCCACTCTGATTCTGCTGGGAACAGTAGTACACCGCTCGCTCAGCCAGACTATATACCATTGTTTACTGACACTATATAGCAGACTATATAGCATTGTGTGTACACCGCTCAGCCAGACTATATACCATTGTTTACTGACACTCTGTGTACACCGCTCAGCCAGACTATATACCATTGTTTACTGCCACTCTGATTCTGCTGGGAACAGTAGTACACCGCTCGCTCAGCCAGACTATATACCATTGTTTACTGACACTCTGTGTACACCGCTCAGCCAGACTATATACCATTGTTTACTGCCACTCTGATTCTGCTGGGAACAGTAGTACACCGCTCGCTCAGCCAGACTATATAGCATTGTGTTTACTGCCACTCTGTGTACACCGCTCAGCCACACTATATAGCATTGCGTACTCTGCCAGTCAGTGTGTATATTGCTGGGATCAGTAATACTCCACTCACCGTCAACCACTATATGAGCTCAACATGAGTTCCCCAGAGACCTCCGCTGTGAGCAGCACTCCCAACAACAGCAACAGCCAACGCCCCACGCAAGCTATAACATCCACCCCAGCAGCCAGTGGTCAGCAGCAGCCCTCCCCGGAGGAGAACGTTGTGTCCATCAGTCCGTCGCCAGAGTGATTAATGAGGGCTGCCATTGAGGAGATGATGGGGCCTGATGTGGAGGAGGAGGTCTGGCTCAGGCCAGCATCCCAAGTTAATGTTGAGGACGATGAGGGGTCTGTGTCTGGGGATGTTGGGGTGGCAGAGGTGGTGGGTGGGTCAGACTCAGGAGAAGAGTTGTATGATGAGGATGATGATCGGGACCATCTGTATGTGCCTCAGAGTCTGACCCCGGAAAACATGTTGTATCGTGTGTTTAGGTACTAAAATCTGCGTTCCCTCCCAGTAGTGTTGGGCGAACAGTGTTTGCCACTGTTCGGGTTCTGCAGAACATCACCCTGTTCGGGGTGACTATATAGCAGACTATATAGCATTGTGTTTAATGCCACTCTGTGTACACGGCTCAGCCACACTATATAGCATTGTGTTTACTTCCACTCTGTGTCTGCTGGGAACAGTAGTACACCGCTCACCCGCCACTGTATAGCATTGTGCTCTGTGTCACTGCTGACAATAGTGGTACACCGCTCACCCACCACTGTATAGCATTTCTGTACTGCCACTGTACTGCTGCCAGTCAGCGTGTACTTTAAGGATAAGTGAAATGAGGAAGAAATCCGGTGAAAGAGGGAGGGGCAAGGGAAGAGGTGTTTCCCCTGACGGTTCACGTACAGGCCACAGGGGAGCACCCAAGAAAACCCACTCAATACTGCCCATGTTGTCCAGGACAACAACCCTCACAGATCCAAAAGAACAGGACCAGATAATTACTTGGATGACCTCTCAAGCGTCCAGCAGTGGGTTAAGCAGCACCAGCACATCACGCACGAGGTCCGAGTCCTCAGCCAGTTAAAGTCTGGGCTTTCTTTGAAGACTGCACTGAGGATGTTACCATGGCGATTTGCAAGGTGTGCAAGACCCGCCTGAGCAGGGGGAAAAGTATTAACAACCTCTCCACCACCAGCATGAGCCGCCACATTCTATCCAAACATCCCACTCTGTGGGCAAACGCGGCAGGACAGGGTACCACCAGCAACACTGCCTCCCTTGGGTTCACCAGACTCACCACCAGACCCGCCTCAGCAGCAGCAGTAGCCCAGCCATTGCGTGGTTCACAACATTCACAAACATCAGACGATGCTGACACTGTCACTTTCCGGACTAGTGCTCTTGAGGTCTCCCAGTGTTCATCAAACACAACAACCAACAGCCCTTCGGTGTGCAGCGCTACGGTTGAGTTGTCTGTCTCTGAGATGTTTGAGCACAAGAGGAAATTGCCAGCAAATGACCCCCGGGCCGTGGCAGTAACAGCCAGCCAGCATAGCCAAGCTTCTGGCCTGCGAAATGCTGCCATATCGAGTGGTGGAGACAAACAGCTTCAAGGGCATGATGTCAGTGGCCATCCCACGTTACGTGGTTCCCAGCCACTACCACTTTGCGCGCTCTGCAGTGCCTGAGTTGCATGAGCACGTGGTCAGCTAAATAACCCGAAGCTTGAAGAATGCCGTTGCCTGCAAGGTTCACCTCACCACTGACACCTGGACGAGTGCGTTCGGCCAGGGTCGATACATCTCCCTTACCGCGCACTGGGTGAACCTTGTGGAGCCTGGCAGCGATTCCTCACCTGCTACGGCGCGGGTGTTGCCCACGCCGCAAACAGCTGGATAACAACAGCAGCACCTACCTCTCTGACTCCTTCTCCTCCAACGCATCTCAAAGCTGTACCTCATCCGGAAATGCTAACCCAGCACCAGCAGCAGTAGGATCGTGGAAGCAGTGCAGCACAGCTGTTGGCATGCGTCAGCAAGCGTTGCTGAAGCTGATCTGCCTTGGGGATAAGCAGCACACAGGGGAGGAAATTTGGAGGGGAATAAAGGAACAGACGGATTTGTGGCTGGCACCGCTGGACCTGAAACCGGGCATGAAGCTAGACACCTGGCACGAACTGGCAATGTACGCAATAGAGGTGCTGGCTTGCCCGGCAGCCAGCGTTATGTCGGAACGCTGTTTCAGTGCTGCCGGAGGCATCATCACAGATCGGCGTATCCGCCTCTCCACAGAAAATGCAGACCGTCTGACTCAAATTAAAATGAATCAATCCTGGATTGGAAACGACTACGCAACACTCCTGGACCCCAACCAAGTAACATGACCGATGAACATCTGGGATGGTTTAGCGTTTCCGGTCCCTGTTTATTGAACCTCTCATCTGTATTACATTTATGACTGCATGGCGGCAAAAAGCATTGCTGCTATATCCGCACGCTTTTTGTCCTCATGCAAGGCCTGGGTTGTTGTGTCTCACAAAGCGTGGCCTTCTCCTCCTGCGCCTCCTCCTGTTCCATCACGTGTGCTGCTGCTGCTGCTGCTGCTGCTGGGTTACCGTTGCCGGTCCCTGTTTATGGAACCTCTTATCTTTATTACATTTATGACTACATGGCGGTACAAAGCATGCTATCCGCACGCTTTTTGTCCTCATGCAAGGCCTGGGTTGTTGTGTCTCACAAAGCGTGGCCTTCTCCTCCTGCGCCTCCTCCTGTTCCATCACGTGTGCTGCTGCTGCTGCTGCTGCTGCTGGGTTACCGTTGCCGGTCCCTGTTTATGGAACCTCTTATCTTTATTACATTTATGACTACATGGCGGTACAAAGCATGCTATCCGCACGCTTTTTGTCCTCATGCAAGGCCTGGGTTGTTGTGTCTCACAAAGCGTGGCCTTCTCCTCCTGCGCCTCCTCCTGTTCCATCACGTGTGCTGCTGCTGGGTTAGCGTTGCCGCGTGGTCCCTGTTTATTGAACCACTTATCTTTATTACATTTATGACTGCATGGTGGTACAAAGCATGCTATCCGCACGCTTCTTGTCCTCATGCAAGGCCAGGGTTGTTGTGTCTCAAAGCGTGGCCTTCTCCTCCTGCGCCACCCTCCTCCTGTTCCATCACGTGTGCTGCTGCTGGGTTAGCATTACCGGTCCCTTTTCCTGGAACCTCTATATGTATTACATTTATGACTGCATGCCGACAAAAAGCATGTTACCTGTGCAAAGAAAACAGACATTTCCCGCATTTAAAAGACAGTTTTCCCTTTGAAACTTTAAAATCGATTTTCTCAAAAACTATAAGCTCTTTTTGCTAAAAAATTTTTTCCTCTTGTACCCACTCCCAAGGTGCACATACCCTGTAAATTTGGGGTATGTAGCATGTAAGGAGGCTTTACAAACCACAAAAGTTCGGGTCCCCATTGACTTCCATTATGTTCGGAGTTCGGGTCGAACACCCGAACATCGCGGCCATGTTCGGCCTGTTCGGCCCGAACCCGAACATCTAGATGTTCGCCCAACACTAGTGGCCACCCAGTACAGGTCATTCATCTTGAGTTTTTTGATACGGGGGTCCCTCAACAGGCTGGACAACATGAAAGAGGACATCTGCACAAAGCTGAATGCAGACGTACTCTCCATCTCCTCTTGCTTTTCCTCAGTGACGGGACGCAACTCCTCTTCCTCCCCCCAGCCACGAACAATACCACGGGAACGTGGAGCAGCAGAAGCCCCCTGTGACGGCTGCCGCGGTTGTTCTTCTTCTGCCGCCTCTTCCTCCTCCACAGAAACACCTTCCTCATCATCACCATCATCAGAGTCTGACTCCTCTCCTTCCCCACACGACTCCTCTTCTTCCTCCTCCTCCTCCCCCCTCTGTGCTGCCGCAGGTGTTGTGGGAACATCGGGTTCATGTGTAAATGGCTCCCACGACTCCTGCTGCCGTAACTCTTCTCGTTCACGCTCCTCCACAGCTGTATCCACCACTCTACGCACAGCACGCTCCAGGAAGTAGGCGTAGGGGATCAAGTCGCTGATGGTGCCCTCATCGCGACTCACCAGTTTGGTCACCTCCTTAAAGGGCTCCATGACCCTGCATGCATTTTGCATCAGTGTCCAGTTGTTGGGCCACAACATCCCCATCCTCCCAGATTGTGTCCTTGTACTGTAATGATACAGGTAGTGGGTGACGTCTTTCTCCTGGTCTAGCAGGCGAGAGAACATCAGCAGGGTGGAATTCCAGCGAGTCGGGCTATCGCAAATCAGGCGTCTCACCGGCAAGTTGTTTCTACGCTGAATCTCCGCAAAGCGTGCCATGGCCTTGTAAGAGCGCCTGAAATGCCCACACAACTTCCTGGCCGGCTTCAGGACGTCCTCTAAGCCTGGGTACTTGGACACAAATCTTTGCACGACCAGATTCAGCACATGTGCCATGCAGGGTATGTGTGTCAGCTTTCCCAAATTCAGCGCAGCAATCAGATTGCTGCCGTTGTCACACACCATGTTGCCGATCTCAAGCTTGTGCGGGGTCAGCCATTGCTCCACCTGTTTGTTAAGAGCAGCCAGGAGAGCTGCTCCAGTGTGACTCTCCGCTTTCAGGCAAGACATGTCTAACACTGCGTGACACCGTCGTACCTGGCATGCAGCATAGGCCCTGGGGTGCTGGGGCTGTGTAGCTGGAGAGGAGATCGTGGCACCAGCCAAGGAGGAGGAGGAGGATGACGACAGCGAAGCGGTGGTAGCAGGTGGAGAGGAGGTGGCTGGAGGCCTGCCTGCAAGCCGTGGAGGTGTGACAAGTCGGTCTGCTGCACAGCCACGTACTCCCTGCTTGCTGCCATCGGTCACCAGGTTGACCCAATGGGCTGTGTATGTAATGTAGTGGCCCTGCCCGTGCTTGGCAGACCAGGCATCCGTGGTCAGGTGGACCCTTGACCCAACGCTGTGTGCCAGAAATGACACCACTTGCCTCTCAACTGCACGGTAGAGTTTGGGTATGGCCTTTTGTGAAAAATAATTGCGGCCTGGTATCTTCCACTGCGGTGTACCAATGGCCACAAACTTACGGAAAGCCTCTGACTCCACCAGCTTGTGTGGTAATAGCTGGCGAGCTAATAGTTCCGCCACGCCAGCTGTCAGACGCCGGGCAAGAGGGTGACTGGCAGACATTTGCTTCTTCCGCTCAAATACTTCCTTCACGGACAGCTGGGTACTGCTGTGGGCAGAGGAGAAGGAACCGCTCAAGGGAAAAGGCGGTGTGGAGGAGGGTGGCTGTGAAGGTGCAAGGGAGAAAGTGGATGAAGACGATGCACCTGAAGGAGGAAGAGGAGAAGGAGGGTGGCTTGTCTTTTGAGGGGTGCTGCTTTTCCTCAGGTGTTCTTGCCATAGCTGTTTGTGCCTTCTCTCCAGGTGCCTTCGTAAGGCACTTGTCCCTACGTGAGAGTTGGCCTTTCCACGGCTCAATTTTTGCTGGCAGAGACAACAGATGGCTTTGCTCCGATCTGAGACACACACGTGAAAAAATTTCCAAACCGCTGAGCCCCCCTGGGCTGATGGCGCTACGGTGGCATCAGCAGCTGACGTTGAAGGGCATGTGTGCTGGCTGGCCATAGCTGGCGATACATGGCGCCGGACACTGCCCCCAGCTGTTTCTGAGGATGAGCTCCCTCTGCTTCTATCATGGAGTCGTCTCCTCCTACTCCTCTCTGACTCCTCCTCTGAACTGTCCCCCTGGTCATCTCCTCTACCGGGAACATATGTGATATCCGTATAATCGTCATCATAATCCTTCTGGCCAGCTGTGCTTTCTTCAGACACCTCCTCAAGTGCACCAACTTCAGGTGGTCCACCATCATCCCCATCCACACACGTTACGTCCATATTATCGCCACCTAACTCAGACGTATGAGGTGGTGTACCTGCGCCTTCTTGTTGTTGTGGCAGTAGTGGCTGGGAATCAGTGATTTCACCACCAACACCAAATAACTCCTGCGAAGTGTCAAATGCAGCGGATGTGGTGCTTGTTGTAGCGCTGGTGGCTGCGGGAGATTAGGTGTTCCGTGTTAAAAACTCAATCACCTCCTCACGATTTTGGGAAGTGATGGCACGTGCCTTCTTCTGAGCACTGTATTTTGGGGCAGGTCCGCACGAAATCAGAGAAACACCACTTCGCACAGACCTGCCGGTGCCTGGTGGCCTTCCTCTGGGCCTGCCTCTACCTCTTTCTCTACCTGGTTTGTCTATTTTGTCCATCTCGGGGGGATGCTAGCTATATGCAGTGAGGTGGGTTCTCACTCAACACAACCGGTAGTTAGATGCAGTGAGGTGGCCAGGTGGGTTCTCACTCAACACAACAGGTATTTAGATGCAGTGAGCTGGGTTCACTCAACACAACGCTAGGTATATGCAGTGATGAGGTGGGTTAAGTATACACAACCGGTACTGGGTAGTTAGATGCAGTGAGCTGGGTTCACTGAACAGTAAAGGTACTTAAGATGCAGTGAGGTGGGTTCTCACTCAACACAACCGGTAGTTAGATGCAGTGAGGTGGCCAGGTGGGTTCTCACCCAACACAACAGGTATTTAGATGCAGTGAGCTGGGTTCACTCAACACAACGCTAGGTATATGCAGTGATAAGGTGGGTTAAGTATACACAACAGGTACTGGGTAGTTAGATGCAGTGAGCTGGGTTCACTGAACAGTGAAGGTACTTAAGATGCAGTGAGGTGGGTTCTCACTCAACACAACCGGTAGTTAGATGCAGTGAGGTGGCCAGGTGGGTTCTCACTCAACACAACAGGTATTTAGATGCAGTGAGCTGGGTTCACTCAACACAACGCTAGGTATATGCAGTGATGAGGTGGGTTAAGTATACACAACAGGTACTGGGTAGGTAGATGCAGTGAGCTGGGTTCACTGAACAGTGAAGGTACTTAAGATGCAGTGAGGTGGGTTCTCACTCAACACAACCGGTAGTTAGACGCAGTGAGGTGGCCAGGTGGGTTCTCACCCAACACAACAGGTATTTAGATGCAGTGAGCTGGGTTCACTCAACACAACGCTAGGTATATGCAGTGATGAGGTGGGTTAAGTATACACAACAGGTACTGGGTAGTTAGATGCAGTGAGCTGGGTTCACTGAACAGTGAAGGTACTTAAGATGCAGTGAGGTGGGTTCTCACTCAACACAACCGGTAGTTAGATGCAGTGAGGTGGCCAGGTGGGTTCTCACTCAACACAACAGGTATTTAGATGCAGTGAGCTGGGTTCACTCAACACAAAGCTAGGTATATGCAGTGATGAGGTGGGTTAAGTATACACAACAGGTACTGGGGTATATGCAGTACTGGGTAGTACAATGTGCAGCTCCCTGTCACACACACAGGTAGTCACTGAATGTACTGGGCTGCTGGCAGTGGCACACACACTATCAATTAGCAATGCTGTGCATGCAATGCAACAAAAGTGTCAGTTTGACACACAGAAAAAAAAAAAATACAGGATGAGCTCTGACAAGAGCTGTTGCTGGGTGCTATAAAAGCAATAACAATCAGCCAGGAGCAAGCTAAGCAGCCAAGAACCTAACTAATCTGTCCCTAGAAGAACAAGTCTGCAGCAGCTCTCCCTAGTCTGTCTAATAGCAGGCAGACGAGTGACTGTAATGGCCGCCGGAGGCTGCCTTATATAAGGGGGGGTGGGGCTCCAGGGCTTAATGTAGCCTGAATGGCTACAATGTGCCTGCTGACTGTGATGCAGAGGGTCAAAGTTGACCCTTATAGTGCATTATGGGGTGAATCGAACTTCCGCAAAAGTTTGCCTGGTGCAGGCGAACGCGAACCCCCGAAGTTCGCCTGGAACCGTTCGCCGGCGAACCGTTCGCTACACCTCTAAATTTGAGGGAACCCAGCAAAAGGTGCAATGCACCTGTAGAGGGAAATTCCTGTCGGCAGGTGGAGCTGTGGAGTGCAGAGGAACAGCTCCTCTGCCCTACCACACACGCCAGACAGGAATTGCACGAAGGGAAGAAACGCAGGGCAAGATAGCCCTGAATGAGATTGAGCAAAGGGACAGATTGTATGTGTGTGCACCAAACTAGTCACCAACCCGCGACGGTGCATACACAACAGCAGATATGAAGTAGGAACGCAATCGCGAGAGAGGCGATTGCCAGAGGTGACACAAGGCTACAGCAAGGCAGAGCACGAGAGTAGCAAAGGCACAGCAAATCATACAATGAGAAGATAAAGAAAATAACAAACGCTAGCTAAACGCGAACACCGCACTCATTCGCAACAGTGCACGCATTTATGCACGGTCTCCGCGTGATAAGCACAACAGAGACAAGCATGCCTAACTAACCACCGACAGACAAACATGAAACAGAGGACGCGAGCGCTTGCTTTACGGTTACCTCACCGAGCCTCCAGCAAGCGTTCGTAGCAGACAAGACAGATACACGAAAACAGGAATAAGTGAGAGATAGGATCCACAGCACTAGCGCAAGAGGCTAGTGCGATCCAGGAAGACAGAACAGAAGGATCCACAGCACTAGCGCAAGGCGAGTGCGATCCAAGTACAGCAAGAGAGTAGCAGACCAGAAGGATCCACAGCACTAGCGCAAGGCGAGTGCAAACCAAGTATAGAAAGAGAGATGGAGATCAGACGGATCCACAGCACTAGCATAAGGCGAGTGCGATCCAGGCAAGACAGATTAGATGAGATAGCTGGTAGCAACCGCTGCTCCAGCTATACTCCAAGAACAAAGATCAGAACGACTTCCTGTCGACCACCGCTGGGACAGGACAATCGCAACAGACAAACAAAATAGATATGCAATCCTAACTGCACTAGTGAACCTGCCTAGTGCAGTCCCAGGAATTACTCTAAGCTAATCTTCAAATCAATTTGAGACTGATCGAGCATGGTGGCAAGGGCCCACAACAGGCGTCTTTTCCTATTTTTCTGAGATACCAAAGACACTCATGATGATCTCCTGCTGCTAATGCCCATCTTTTGCAAAGTCCATCCTGTTGTGCATTGGGATATACTTTGTGATGCAACTGCATTTAATTAAGCTGTTATTAGCCATGTTGTGCCCTTGTTTTGCTGCAGACTATGCATTCTACTCACCTTTCACCTCTCTCGTTCACCAGCCTTTTTTAACCAGAATAGTCTTTTAGCACTTTAAGGTTTTTTTTTTCTCAACTGCCACTCTCTAAACACCCGGGATACTGTTGGGCAAAAAGAATCCTAAAAGAGTTGTTGTTTCAGAGATGCTAGCACTAGCTCTTCTTGCACCGATGATCATGTCTCATTCAAAGTCCCTTAAATTTTTTGTTTTACCCATATTGACAATAGCTTCCATGATAACTACATTGTCCGAAGCTGAGCGTTTCTTATATAAGCAACTATGCGTTGTTATGTCACTGCATCACTGTTGGACTGGTTTACTTTCAAATAAAGGTTTGTAATGATCCGCTCAGCTGGCTGCACAGGCAGACAGCTGTTTGACCATTTCTTATGTCTGAGAGATGCAGGTCTCTGGAAAAGAGACCTGGCTTCATCTTGCTACTTTCAGAGTTGCTTTGCTGAGGGATTTGCATACATGCAAATTGCCCAGCTGTCTCCTTTGAGGGCTGGCAGTATAAAGGGCTTCTGCTCCCAGAAGGCTTGGCTGGTCATAACGGTTTGTTATATATGTTACGGCCAGAACCCGAAGTTTGGCCAGAACTAGAAGTGGCCGGCCACTTCGGGTTCTGGCCGGCCAATGTGCGAACTGGCCGCTGCGCTGCGGCCAATGTGAGAAATGCAACAATTCCTGTAAGGTTAATGTGATGTTGTGGCCGCAGCGCAGCGGGCAAAATGTATCACACATCTTACTTTATTCAATGACATTAAGCCGCCCGGCTTTTTCTCTGCCTCTCTCCTCCCCCCCGCCTCTCTCTCCTCCTCCCCCCGCCTCTCTCTCTCTCTTCTCTTATGGGCAGCCGGGCGGGGACACGCGTGTCCCTCCGGAGTCGTTCGTCGCGGCAGGGGAATCCTGCCGTTCTTGCAGAGCGGGTGCTGGCAGAAGCGATGTCTGCAGCCTCCCCGCTCTGCTCTCCTGCCGCGACGAACGACTCTCCTGGACACGCGTGTCCCCGCCCGGCTGCCCATAAGAGAAGGAAGAGAGAGAGGCGAGGGGAGGAGAGAGAGGCGAGAGGAAGAGAGAAAGCGGGGAAAAAGCCGGTCGGCTTAATGTCATTGAATAAAGTAAGATGTGTGATACATTTGCCCGCTGCGCTGCGGCCACAACATCCCATTAACTTTACAGGAATTGTTGCATTTCTCACATTGGCCGCAGCGCAGCGGCCAGTTCGCACATTGGCCGGCCAGAACCCGAAGTGGCCGGCCACTTCTAGTTCTGGCCAAACTTCGGGTTCTGGCCGTAACATATACACTCCTGGAGTGTCAGCCTTCCCTGTTGGATTGTTATAGTTATCTTAGAGTAGTTCTGGGAACTGCACTAGGCAGCTCCACTAGTGCAGTTAGCCTGCTTATCTGTTTTGTCTATGTTGCCTCTCTGCTGTGATTGTCCTGTCGCCAACGGTGGTCGATAGGAAATCGTCCTGTCTGTCTGTGGGTGCTAACCAGTGCAGCGGTTGCTACTGGTAGCCCCTTCTGTTTCATCTGTCTTACTTGGATCGCACCAGCCTCTAGCGGTAGCGGCTGTGGATCCTTCTGATATGCTTTCTTGGAGTATAGCTGGAGCAGCGGTTGCCACCGGCTAGCTCATCTGCCTGTCTTGCTTGGATCGCACTAGCCCCTAGCGGTAGTGGCTGTGGATCCTTCTGATCTGTGATCCTGTCCCTATACCCCGGATCACACTCGCTCTGGCGGTAAGAGCAGTGGATCTTTCCTATCCTGTTTCCCGTCCACCTGTCTGTCTTGTCTGATACGAGTGCTTGCTGTAGGCTCGGTGAGGTAACCGTTAAGCAAGCGCTCATGTTCTCTGTTTCGTGTTTGTGTGGCGGTGGTTAGTTAGGCATGCTTGTTTCTGTTGCGCTTAACGTGCGGAGATCGCGCTGTAAAAGCGTTCGCTGTTGCGAATGAGTGCGGTGTTTGCGTTTAGTTAGCGTTTGTTATTTTCCTTATCTTCTCATTGTATGATTTGCTGTGCCTTTGCTACTCTCGTGCCCTGTCTTGCTTTAGCCTTGTGTCACCTCTGGCAATCGCCTCTCTCGCAATTGCGTTCCTACTTCGTTTCTGCTGTTGTGTGTGCACCGTCGCAGGTTGGTGACTAGATTGGTGCACACACATACATTCTGTCCCTGTGCTCATTCTCATTCGCAATCACTTCTCTTGCGATTGCGTTCTCACTTGGTTTCCTCTGTTGTGTGTCCACCGTCGCAGGTTGGCGACTAGATTGGTGGACATACATACATTCCTCCTCTGTGCTTATTCGGTCTTGTGTCGCTGTTAGCAATCGCCATCTCTTGCTATTGCCTTCTCACCTGATCTTCATGGTTGTGTGTTCATCGTCGCTGGGTGGCAACTAGATTGGTGGACACACATACACTCTGTCGCTTTACTCTCTCTCTTTAAGGGCTATCTTGCCCTGCGTTTCTTCCTTCGTACAATTCCTGTATGGCGTCTGTGGCAGGGCAGAGGATATGTTCCTCTGCACTCCACAGCTCCATCTGCCGACAGGAACTTCCCTCTACAGGTGCGTTGCACCTTTTGCTGGGTTCTCTCAAATTATACGCTTGTGGAGGATCTCCGTAGTGTCAGCGCGCGTCCTGTGCGCTGACCGCGGAGAGAACTCCACAATCGTTACAGGGTTGTCTCAAAGTTTTTGGCCACTCAGAGTATATCAAGGGAAAGTTAGATTTAGGCATCAGGAAGGAGTTTTACAATAGAGGGTCACTTAGTGGAGTAGCACAGGAAGACTAAAAAAAACATATTTGCAAAGCCAAAACACCTGAGTATAGGAAATGCTATTCCTGATACTCTGACACTCAATCCACTAGTGTCAAATGAAGGCCTCTTGCACACTACATGCGATTCCGATTTGTGATTTTAACGCGATTTTACATGCAAAGCCGATTTGAGATTTTTAATCGGTGCTGCTTTTTTTTCTGCGTTTTCTTTTTTGTTTTGATAGCATCCAGGTAAAATCAGGATCGCAAATTAGAATCGCAAATCAGATTTTCTGTGTGTAGGGGGCCTAAGACACACCCCAATAAGTAGACCAAAAGATGGGCTTCAGCTTTCTAGTAGATAATTCCACCAAAGGCAGACACAGCACAGACTGTAAAACAGTATGAGCTTATTCAGTAACGCATATTAGATAGAAATTCCTAGTATCCAATCATATTTTAATTTGCAGTGGTCAGATCAGATGGTTAGTTGGTTGTTATAAGTTGCTGCAAATTGCTCTGCATTATTGGCTAAACTCACAGGACAAGGACAGCATGACCTATTAAGCAGTGAAAAGTACCATTTTTGCGGTTTGCAATAATCTTATTTTAAGCGATTCTGGAGCTTATGAGTCAGGGATTATGGAAAACATATGACATGTGAACAGAGAGGAAAAACAATGTATA
This sequence comes from Hyperolius riggenbachi, assembly GCF_040937935.1. NCBI lineage: Eukaryota > Metazoa > Chordata > Amphibia > Anura > Hyperoliidae > Hyperolius > Hyperolius riggenbachi. The sequence goes on from NC_090646.1 coordinate 162,168,540, forward strand.
TTATTCCACTGTTTTACATAAGAAGTAGGACAGAGATGACTTCAATGCTTCCAGAATAAGCACTGTCCAAGTTTCTCCTGTGGAGGCTGCCAATGCCATAAATAAATGTTTGCAGGCAGGATGCTAATAAAAAATGATCCATCTGATACAAAGCATAACCAAAGCCAATATTTACTGTAGCTTAATTAAAATGGCAATAACATGTCACTAATTAGCCTGCTCTGTAAAATATGATGTAAGACTGAAAAAATATGTGAACTTCTAATATAAACATTAGAAAATAAAGGTGCAATGATAATGCCTGCTGTCTTTGTCCTTGTAGGGATCACAGAATCTCAGGCTGTCTATTGTTTACATATGCTTCCTCTATACTAGCAGTCTGTACATATACACCAGCATTGCTGGGGTCGATACATGTTGGTCTCACATGAGGTCTGTAATTAGTACTTGGACTTCCACGGGAACAGCTGGGCAATTGCCCATGGCCTTAAGGACTCCAGCCTTCTCCCCCGACTGCTTGTATCATCCTCTGGCCGCCGGGATCCCCATGTCCCCGCTCTGTCTTCGGGGACCCAGCGGCCAATGAGAGCGCGGTGGCGTCGGTGCGGCGTGACGTCACCAGAGGCGCAGGCGGCACCATTTTTGAACTGGCCCTGAACTTATTGCGCAGGACAGAAGAAAAATATAGAGAAATGCACACTGCATGTCTATACACAGTATATACAAATAATGTATATATATATATGTGGATTGAGTGATTCTCCAATGACCATAATGTGTTGACTACTTCCGGGTTGACCTGGAAGTTGTCAGAGCACTGCCTGCACAGCTGTGAGTGGCTGGCTGGAGGAGGGACAGGAGGAGAAAGTGTTTCCCTTTTTTGGAAGTGATCATCCATCCATCCCAGCTTGGGGGTGTGGTGTACAAGCTAATTCAGGTATTACACTTTTTTTCAGTGTGCATGAAACATGAGCATATTTGCATATTACCATTGAAGTTCCCTCTCAGGTCCGCTCTGGGGCCCCTCCCATACAGGAAGGGGGTATTTAAAGGTGTTTGTCTTGTCACAATTTTTATGGCTTTGAGCAGTTTGATAAAGGTGTAAACCGAAACAGCAGTCTGTCACTGCTGCCACTTTGGTGCTATTAAAAGAGCTTTGATACAAGACAGCGGTGCCGGTCCTTTCTGTTTTATCTGGACTGCACTTCCGAGGAGGCACTGGGGAGAGACCTTGGGCACGCTGCATACTCTTTTTTGGAAACAGTGCTCCCTCTCTTTTGTTTATGTCTTAAGGGGCCCATACACCTAACAATTTTCCCGCGTATATACAGCATATTCGATCACTGTGAACGAATCTGCTGTGAAATCGTTGCGCAAACGCTGACAGAACGATCGATTTCCATCCAAAATCAATCGTTTCCATCATTCCGTCTGTGTGGAAGATTTTGCTCGATCGCCGGTGGGTCGGGAGTGCATCGATAGCGGCGTTCGAATGCCCGACGACCGACGCAATACAGCGGCAATACATTACCTGCTCCGGCTGGCGTGAGTCCCCGCTCTCTCTGCTGTCCTCTTCTCCGCGCTGGGCTTCAAGTCCGGCAGGCTTCACTGAACTTCCTGTCCCAGCAGGAAGTTTAAACAGTAGAGCACCTTCTACTGTTTAAACTTCCCCCGGCAGGAAGTACAGTGAAGCTGCAGCCCAGGAGCCCAGAGCGGAGAAGAGACAACGGAGAACAGGGAACTTGTGCCGGCCAGATCAGGTAATGTATAGCTGGTGGGGGGGCAATGGCAGCTCCACAGATTGTAATCGGTTTCATGCTAAAATCAATTCACAATCTGTTTGCAGCAAAGGCAGCCATACGATCTCTCTCTGATCAGATTTGATCAGAGAGGGATCTATCTGTTGGTCGATCTGATGGCAAATCAACCAGTGTATGGCCACCTTTCATCAAATTTGTCCAGGTGCATCAATTATTTTCGTTTCAGTTATGCTTATTATGTATTATTTATTTTAGGTATTTCTATAGCCCCAACATATTATGCAGTCCTGTACGGAGTATATTGTCTTGTCACTAACTGTCCCTCAGAGGGGCTCACAATCTAGTCCCTACCAAAGTCATATCTTTATGTATGTATCATAGTCTAGGGCCAATTTAGGGGGAAGTCAATTAATTTATATGTATGTTTTTGGGGTGTGGGAGGAAACCGGTGTTCCCGGAATAAACCCACACAGACACGGGGAGAACATACAAACTCCTTGCAGATGTTGACCTGGCTGGGATTCGAACCAGGGACCCCGCGCTGCAAGGCAAGAGCACTAACCGCTACGCCACCATGCTGCTGCTTAAAGACCACTGTCACAAAAAAATTGTAAAATACGTATGAACACATACAAGTAAGAAGTATGTAAATGAGCATAAATTATTTTTCTCCTATGCTGCCATCACTTACAGTAGGAATCTGATGGAACTGATTTTTGTCTCATCCATCTCTTCTTGGGGGTTTCTCAGTATTTCATTTATTCTTTACAAAAGCATTCCCTGGAAAGGATCTATACACAGATGCCAGACACCCTTCCTACCTGTTTGCATATTATTCTGGCAATTGGCTGCCTTTCAATAAGTACTTGTGAAAATAAAAAGACACCCTGTGAATACCCCATGATGAGATGGGCTAGTCCAAAACCTGTCAATTCTGTCAGATTTCTACTACCAAGTATAAGTGACAGCAACATAGGAAAAAAGTAATTTATGGATGATTTTACTCTGTAAGGCCTAGTGCACACCGGAGCGTTTCCGCTGCGGTTTGTGATCTGCTTGCGGGTGCGGATCCGCTAGGGTAATGTATTTCAATGGGCTGGTGCACACCAGAGTGGGAGGCGTTTTGCAAAAACGCATACTCCCGGGCTGCTGCAGATTTTGGATTGCGGATGCGTTTCTGCCTCAATGTTAAGTATAGGAAAACCGCAAATCGCTCTGAAAAACGGCACTTCAGAGCGATTTGCCAGGCGGTTTTTGTTACAGTAGCTGTTCAGTAACAGCTTTACTGTAACAATACATTAAATCTACTACACCAAAACCGCTACACAAAACCGCAAAACGCTAGGTGAAACGCTACAGAAAAAGAAGAAAAAGCGTTTCAAAATCTGCTAGCATTTTGCGGATCTGCTAGCGGTTTTTGGTGTGCACCAGGCCTGAGAAAAGTTTTTTTTTAATGTGTTTTTCCTGTATTTTAAATTTTCTTTTCTTTTTGCGACAGTGTCCTTTAATTGTTACCAATGGAAGGAATCAGCAATAGAAGAAATGTAGACTACAAGTTTTGTAAAGGTGTGACATCTCTAGTATTCTGCTTTAAAAAACACTCAGTGTAAAATAAGTTCTTTTTTTAGACGAATAGTCAAATATTATCAATGAGCGCATTGCTTCTGGTATTCACAGGTGCCAGCAATTTATTTGTTTCTGTGATTTCAAGTTGTGTCACTAGTATTGCTAATCAAATGTTTCATGTTTGAATAATGTTTATTAATTGCGGTAGATACCGATCCAGAAATACAACTTGATTGTGAAGAGGCTGAGAGCAGCCAAAAAGATATATTTTCAGAGGCATTGGGAAAATGAAAATTATTTGTAGCTCCTGATGATTCATGCTGTTTGCCTGAATCAATTTTGTATGCTTCATTATGCAGCATACACCATATGTTCCCTTATATTTCAAATCAAATTTCATCCTGGCATTCAAAATCATCCATTTTAATCACATATACTTATTTACGTCCGTGGTTATTTTCTTCCTTTTCATCGTACTTTAATGAAACTATGAAATTGTTGTTTAAATGTGTATAGAATTCAGCATTTGAAAATTTCACATCTGTCACTAATTTATTATGAATACGCTATGAGTTATGCAGTACCAGCCAGCTAGCTTGTATAATGTCTTTCGAGAAACAGAGATGTTGTGTTGATGGAATTATCAAGGGAAAGTGTTTGTTTTAATTGGTGTCCTCATACTAAACAAGTCCTATATTAATTGTTTTTGTGAAAACTCTTTAAGTGTAAGCTTGTAAAACATGCAGATATTAGAAAGGGGGTCAGATCATATTTTCTGACAAGATGCAGAAGCAAAGTAAAGAAAAAAGTCATGAAAAAAGTTCAAATGTAAAAAAGATAAAAAACCAAAGGTTTGATTGCAGTTTATACCAAAGCTTATACAATATTTGTGGTGGACACACCTGTAAGTTTCAGAAGTGGCGTAGCTACATGCCTCGGGGCACCGATGCAGAAATTGGACCTAGGCCCCCCATCCCGATGTGGAATTTGGACTCAGCCCCCCCCCCCTACATTAAATAGCCTGGTATAGGTGCCTCTAGTATAGGTAACCAGGAATAGGTGCCCTCATTATTGGTAGGCAGAAATAGGGGCCCCCAGTTTCGGTAGCCAGGTATGGGTGCTCCAGTATAGAAAACCCAGAAATAGGTGATCCCAGTATAGGTAGCCACTAGCCAGGAATACATGCCTCAGTATAGGTAGCCAGGAATACATACCTCAGTATAGGTAGCCAGTAATACGTGCCTCAGTATAGGTAGCCAGGCATAGGTGCATCCAGTATAGCCAGGAGTAGGGGCCTCAGTATAGATAGCCAGGAATAGGCTACCGACTCCAGTTACCTAAAAATTGCTCCGACTCCTCAACTCCATAGCCCTGCCTCTGGGGACAGTCAGTGTCTATGTACTTTATAAAGTGACACAGAAAATGTCTGTGCTATAAAATATATAATATGGTAGGACATCAGGTATGTTAGGAATTAAACTGTTAGCTTCTGTGAGGTACAGAGGTACAGTTGCTGACATAGTTGTGTACTCATAATTGTGTACTCATATAGGACACCGTTGATTACATGGCATTTTATGTTGATATTTTTTTTTTCAAATTGGATTTTGAAAGAGTACTCATGATAATGAGGTAATGAGAACGGATGAGGGTTAAATACTTACCAGTCCTGTCCTGATGTCTTCAGGCCACAGGTGATGCTCCCCCGCCCTCCTCTGCAGTACAGTCGCGGACATGTTTCCAAAGACTGTTGACACTCTTCGAAAACCTCCACCTGCACTGCTGCAGCCTGCCCCCAGCTTGGAAGCCACCAATTAGGTAGCAGGTGTGGAGCTGAGGGTGGGTAATGGTAATGCAGATGGGGTGGCCAGAGCCTCGGCTGTGAAATTGAAAAAAATCACCAGAGCCCCTTCTCCAAGGGGGGTGGGGCAATTACCATGCCTGGAGCAGTGCTGGTCGTAATGGAAAAATCTACGCTTACGGATCATTATGCGTAATTTTACGCTATTACGCATTACGCAATTACGGTTACGGCGTAGGAAATTATCTACGGTACATCACTGTAATTACGCGTAAACTTACGCAATTACGCGTAAGGATACCGTAATGAAGGCGCTTACACTACAATGTTATGCGTAGTGCCGTAATACCCATTAATGTGTATTTTTTTACGCATGCGGACGATATGTACGCAATAGCCATCAATGTGACAGTTATTGCGTACATATCATTCGTATGCATCAAAACGTACGCTTATACTGAAGGGTGGGAGAATATACTATTGGTTGCTTAGGATGTTGACTGATTGGCTACTCTTAGTGTTCGTAAAATTACGCATGCCTAGCAATTACGGTAGACAGTGTAATTACGATACCACTTAATAAATAAGTTAATAAATAATTACGCGTAAGACCGTAAGTTACGTGTAACGCTTACGCGTAAATTTACATTGAATTACGATGCGTAATTACACTCATGCGTAATTTCGGCCCAGCACTGGCCTGGAGGGAGGACATCAGAACAGACAAGTATTAAACTCCATGACCCCTCCATCCATCCTCATAAAGAGAGAGCCAATCATAGCAGGCTTTGTCATTTTTACCATAGTTACTCATTAAATAATGCATGCTTGTAGAATGCCAGTGCGTCATAAATAATGAACCCCTGAAATGTGCTCAAATGTATCAATTTTTTTTTTATTTTAGTAAGCTTTTCTAATGAGCACTGTCAAAATTGAGAGTAATACATGTTTGACATGTAGAAAGGTTGCTGCACTGCACATCTGTAAATATATCCATAATTTGCCCATCTTTCTGTAGTATTATTTATATATTCTGCACCTTAATGTAAAATTAATTAAAGGGAACCTTACCTCAAAAAAAAAAACATGAGTTTCACTTACCTGGGGCATGTACCACCCTTCTGCAGCTATCCTGTGCCCTCACAGTCACTCATGGCTCCTCCGGTCCCCCGCTGCCAGCTAGTTTCGTTTATACTGACTGGGAGTCGGCCGGTCACCATGCGTACCTTTTTACGCATTCCCGCTGGTGCAGGAAGCTATTGTGGACACTAACAGGTACATTTATACACGTTACAGATGCAATGCGTACATTTTTATGCATTGCACCCGTAAAACATAAAAATGTACTTGTTAATGTCTACGATAGCTTCCTGCACCAGCGGGAATGCGTAAAAAGGTACACATGGTGGCCGGCTGTCTCCCAGTTGGCAAAAACGAAACTAGCTGGCAGCGGGGGACTGGAGGAGCCATGAGTGACTGCGAGGGCACAGGATGGCTGCAAGGGGCTGGTAGATTCCCCTAGGTAAGTGAAACTCATGCTTTTTTTTTGAGTTAAGGTTCCCTTTAAAGCTCTGGACTTACTACTGTCACCCCTAGAACAGCTACGCAAACAGAACATCAAGCTTAAAATTTCCATCCACAGAAGTACAATCGGGTTACTTTGAGCTGGAAAGCGGTTTTGGATGTTTGTCATTTTCCTCAGATCCAGCACAACTAGTAGTGACTGTAGCGGCTTAGACAACTGAACCTAATAAACACCTTCTGGATGGTTTTTCAGGAGACCACAGTAAGTTCAGAATCTTCTGTTTTTTTTCTATGGCAGCAACAACACATTGCAGTTCCCTGTGTCTCCACACCTTTTTCTGCATTTGCCAAAACTGTATGCCCAGGAAAACATGATTCCCTCTCATCACTTCCTTGTCATTCTTGGAATGCGCTGGTTGCAAGTGCATAGTCCCCTAGTTGGTTGGTCCTTAAAGGGGAACTGAAGTAAGAGGTATACGGAGGCTGCCATATTTATTTCCTTTTAATCAATACCAGTTGCCTGGCAGCCCTGCTGGCCTGTTTCTCTGCAGTAGTATCTGAAGAACACCAGAAACAAGCATGCAGCTAATCTTGTCAGATCTGACAATAATGTCAGAAACACCTGATCAGCTGCATGCTTGTCCAGAGGCTATGGCTGATAGTATTAGAGGCAGAGGATCGGCAGGGCTGCCAGGCAACTGGTATTGCTTAAGAAGAAATAAACATGGCAGCCTTCATATACCTCTCTCTTCAGTTCCCCTTTAAGGTAGATCCATTTGCAGGCACCTTACTGTTAACTGTTCTACTTGCTAAAGATAGACCAACTTCTGTGCACATATTTAAAAAAAAATGATGCTATCCCATGAAAATAACACAATGTTTTGATTTGTTTAAAAAGAAAGAACAGGTACACTTTGCTAAGACCAGAAAACAAAGCCTATATTGGTAGGTAAAGGACTATATTGATGAAAATAAAAAAAAATAGTTTCATTAGACTTTCTACATCTCATGCTGGCTGGATAGAGTACTGGTTAAGGGCTCTGCCTTTGACATGGGAGACCAGGGTTCGAATCCTGGCTAGGTCAAGTACCTATTCAGTAAGGAGTTCAAGGCAAGACTCCCTAACACTGCAGGGTGGCCTCTTGAGTGCGTCCCAGTGGCTGCAGTTCTTGAGCGCTTTGAGTCCGACAGGAGAAAAGCGCTATACAAATGTTTGTATTATTATTATGCTAGTGTTTTTATTTATTTTGTAGTGGATATGAATAAAGCCCTTCATTTCTGAAATTGTTTACCAAGACAGGGGCAAACGCAGGATTTTTAAGGGGGGGATTCCTAAAAGGTCCAGAAGCACTTATGTCCTCGAGTGCTTCCGAATTCAGGTGGCTCCATACTGCCCATGCACAAAAGTGCGCTGGCGTATTACGGAGCTGCCTATCTTTGGAAGTACTCAAGGACACGAGTGTTTCTGAGGGCTTCTGGTAGCAGCAAATTTGAACGAGGTGCAGCGCTGGAACAACTCCCCGAGAGAGGAACGGGAGATAGACTTAGTTTGGACAATTCAGTGGAATATGTCACATGTCACATAGCACAAGCGATACCCATATGATGTAGGGATATATGCATCTGCGGAAGATGAAGGCGCTATATAAATATTAAATAATAATATTTTGCCTCACCAGAATTGCACTTTTATTTAGCTTTCCTGTATGACAAGAAGACACAGCCAGCCAGCACTAGGGGAAGAGGGAAACAAAGGTGAATGAGAGAGGGCTGGTGCACACCAAGAGGGCTTCTGAGCGTTTTTCAAATCAACAGTGATTTGAAAAGCGCTTGGCTAATGTTACCCTATGACCGTGTTCTCACAGCAGCGTTGTGACTTTTTCAAAATTGCACGTATACTGCATGTAGCATGTTTTTGAGCGATTCATTCAAAAATCGCTCTGAAAATCGCTTCACAAAATCACACTCACGAATTGCTAGCGATCGCTATTGTCATTTTGGCGTTGCACTAGCCCAGAGAGAGGAGTGGAGAAATTGAGAATAGCCTGAGATGGAGCAGAGAACTTATCTGTATTGCAGTCCCACATCAGACAGGTTACTTGCCTGTAATTGGACTCCTGTCCCTGCCAGTCTCCCACACAAGTCAGAAAGAAGCCCTCCTAGAGTCTAGGGACTGTCAAAAACTTTTCAACTTGTTTAACACCTTATCCACACATGCAGTCATTATAACAATGGGGAGAGACCAGACAGATGTTTGCCCAAGGACCCTGAGTCCAGGCAAGCTCTGCATCATGCTGTGTATATTTACCAGCTTGCCTGCCCTCTAATTGCATCATGTCTGACACTTCTGTGCTGTGGAGAGTCGGGACTCCAGAATCAACATTCTCTCACTGCAGGCTGCATCTTCTTGTGGGGGAAGCTCGGCTGCCTCTCTCATTCTATTAGCTGGAGGGAGGCGCCAGAAGTAAGAAGGGAGGGAGAATGAGGCTGTTTATATTATGCGGGCTTCCCTGGCTGAATACACAGCTCAGTGCAGGGGGGGGGGGTGTTCCAGACACCCGGAATAGCCCCCTCCATTCGCCAGTGCAAGACCTTAAAGGAAGCCCGAGGCAGGGTGAAAACGTTTTTACTTTTCTGAGGCTTTTACCATCCCCCTGTAGTACCTCAGTGTCCTCCCAGGGTGTCCTCTGGTCCCAACCATTGATCTGCTGTCAGCCCTGGCTGGGACATGCACTACTGCACATGTGCTGACCCAGGGCCTTGCCTCATTCATCATTTTCCCATTGCCAGGAACATTCTGTGCATGGGCAGTTTGGCAAGACTCATAACTGCAAATGCCCAGAATGCTCCTGGCCATGGGAGCATGTTTGAAGAGGCGCCCGAGTAGTGCACAACCCAGCCGATTCACAGACCACTTTACCACAGCTGACGGGATCAACAGAAGAAGAACAACAAGGGACCTTCAAGACTATGGGGGTCTGGAAGAAGCCCCAGGTAAGTAAAAACTAACTTTTTCCCTTTGCCTCAGGTTTACTTTAATAAGAATACAATAAAAAAAATGATTTGCCACAATTCCAGACTTATTCAATTTTTAAGATACATCATCTGGCCCTGTGCAGATTTTTGTATAAATATTTGACCCTGCATGAGTGGCTTTGTGCTACTGTGCAGGTGTAAAACCACTTGCACCTGCACAGAAAATGAAGAGGGTCCCGGCTGGCAGTGGAAAGGCCATAAAGGTTTGGGGAAGCCTCTGGAGCAATGTCTTTGGCAGATTAGCGTCTACTGAGTGTGCTCCTCTGTCAGTCCATGGTCCCATGTACTCTCTGACTTCATCACCACTGGCTGCATCTTCTCTTTGACCCACGGCATGTTATTACATAACAGTGTCTCGGTCTTGAAAAAGTGGGGTGATGACCATGGAACCAGTGGACATATTCACCCTGATGTTACTGACACCCTCTTCAGCCTGATCCAGCCTGGTCAAAATTTGTATTCCTGGGAGATGTATAACCTTCTATCACACCTAGTCACCAGCCAGCATTATATCCATTAGCCAATAGCCATAGTATGGCCTAATATAGCACTTTATTTATGCTGTACACTATATTGTTTTCACAATTTTGATTGCACAATGTGATCATTTTTTTATAGGCATGTTTTTTATATCCTGAATGTAGTTTCATGGTTGCACGTTTAACACTTTATTGTATGTATATAGCTTAATTGCACAACTGAACCCGGGTTCCCACTCTGACACATCTTATTTGATAGTCGTGCAGGTGATTGATTCATTGGATACCAGGTATATTGACTACAGGTTCATTTAAACTATATTTCAATATTATATTAGATGGATCAGTGTCTGAGGTTTGTTTTTAATGTTTTTATCCTGACGTTTGCAAATTTATACAATAAAGTGTTGTTAATATTTTTTGAAACAGTGAGTGGAGCTGTTTTATGGGCAATCCCCCTTTTTCTGCTACATTACATAATAATATCCTGTCAGATCACAGAGCAGAATCACCCCTGCGAGGATAAAGACTGGGAATGCATGGAGCCACGGACTGACAGAATAGGACGCCCACCAGGACAGGGGAGTCATTGCTGGAGTCCTAGGGAGCACAGTTATGTTGGACGGGACATCTTGGGGGGGCACTATATGGCCCTGGGGAAATTGCCCCCTTCATCTCTATGGAAGCGCCGGCCCTGAAAGTAGCCACACTTCACTTCAGATTTTGTAAAACTTATATTTTACATAATTCAATTTTAAAATAAGTCATGTTACCTTGCTAATGAGTGAGGAAAAATTAGAAATACATTTTAGATGGTGAGCTAATGTCTTCATTTTTGTTCACTTGTCAGACTGTGATTCATTATTATTATTATTATTATTTATTGAAGTTATATAGTGCCAACGTATTACACAGTGGTGTACAATACAGGAAAATTAGATACTTACCTACAGGAAATTTTCCTTTCCTGGTGCAATTCCATGGCAGCATACTATGGGTTCCAGGCCCCGCCCCCTAACCCCATTGGACACCATAACTATAAGTTTTTTGGATGTACTGAGCCCCACCATTCTAATAACTATCGTCCTCCCCGACATTGGGTGGGACCGTATGCTGCCATGGAATTGCACCAGGAAAGGAAAATTTCCTGTAGGTAAGTATCTAATTTTCCTGTTTCCCTGGTGCTTCCATGGCAGCATACTATGGGATTTAACTAGACATAAAGAAATCAACAGGGAGGGAATGCATAACACTATTTATTTAAACAGCAGAAGCAGTACTAATGATTGAATGACCAACATTCGTAGAGGTTAACAAGGATGGATCAATCCTATAATGTTCTATAAACGTATTAGCAGGAGACCACCCTGCAGCTTTACATATACAGTAGCTGCCAAAGAAACACCAGCCAATGAGGCCCAGGAGGATGCAATGCCCCTGGTTGAATAGGCTGAAGACTGTGTAGGTGGCACAAGTCCTTTGAATCTGTAAGCTTTACATATAATCTTCCTAATCCAGGAAGCAATAGTCCTTGTTGAAGCCTCTTTACCTTTCCTAAAACCTGTAGGGATTAACAAAAGGTGTTCAGATTTCCTGAAGGATTCAGAGGCTTTTAAATATTTTTCAAGTAATACTAGCAAGTTTAGGGGATGTTCTTAAGCAGAGTCTTTGCTATCTGTGAAAGCTGGAAGTGTCCATTCATCGTCCAGATGAAACATAGAAACTACTTTTGGAAGAAAACCTTGTATTGGTCTAAGCGTGACTCTATCCTGAAAGAACACCAGGTAAGGTTCTTTACACCCCAGAGCATGAAGTTCGGACACCCTTCTTGCTGATGTTATAGCCAGTAGGAAAGCAACTTTATATGTTAGATTTGAGATAGAGCAATTTTCCACAGGAAAAAAGGTAGAAGAACTTAAATAATCTAAAACCACCGGCAAATCCCACTTTGGATACATGTCTTTCCTCGGTGGTTTAATCTTTAAGGTAGCCTTCATGAATTGTTGTATTAAAGGATGAAGTGACCATTTCTTTCCTGACAATGAAGATAAAGCTGTGACATGAACCTTGAGTGTATTGTAAGCTAGACCTAACTCCAGACCCTTTTGTAAAAAGTCCAAGACATTATTCACTGACGGCAATAATGGATTAAATGATGAAATCTTAGCAAAATCCATGAATTTCTTCCATATCTTGTTATAGACTGAATTTGTTGATGGCTTCCTTGCCTTCAGTAGAGTTTGCACAACAGCAGCTGAACAACCCAGATTCAAAAGTCTTTCCCCTTCAAAATCCATGCCGCCAGATGGAGTTTGTGAGGGGCTGGATGGTACAAGAGTGTTGGTGAGCTGTGAAGGAAGATTGGTTTCGACCGGGCTAGTTGTAAAAGAAGCGGAAACCAAACTCTGTTCAGCCAATAAGGTATGATTGAAAGCACTGTCGCTTGTTCCAGTTTCACCTTGCGTAGAAAGCGGAAAATTAGCGGCACTGGGGGAAAGGCATATAGGAGTTGAGGTGGCCAGTTCTGCGCTAGAGCGTCCACTGTCAGGGCTGTGCGGCAAGGAATCCGTGAGAAGAACCACGGAAGCTTGTGGTTTTGTTCTGAGGCAAAGAGATCTAAGATTGGCGTCCCCAGCATCTGAGTCAATTGAAGAAATACTTTCCTGTCCAACGACCACTCGTTGTTGTCCGGAGTGTTTCTCGAGAGATAGTCTGCTCTCACATTGAGACAACCCGGAATATACGACTTGAGGTACTCCAGATTTTTCTCTGCCCATGAAAAGAGAACAGCAACCTCCTGTGCCAGAATTGTACTGTGGGTCCCTCCTTGACTCTCTATATAGGCCACTGTCGTCGTATTGTCTGACCTGAGACAAACCGATTTCCCCCTCAGCATCGGTGCAAAGGCTTTCAAGGCTAGGCGAGCTGCTCGTTATTCTAAGATATTCGAGTTTTTGTAGACATTCTGGCAATGCCAACGCGATTGCCCTATATGGTTCTGACACCAAGCTCCCCAACCGAACAGACTGGCATCGGTTGTTGGGTAAACCCATTGGGTCGGGAGAAGAGAGAAGCCGTTCAACAGATAGTCTTCTTCCAACCACCATAGGAGAGAGTCTTTCATTTGGGAAGATATTCAAATTCTTTGTTACAACTGTCGTCTGTCCCACTGCAGTAGGAAAGGTAATTGGAAGCCTCTCATATGCCAGTGTGCCCATTTTATCATTGGAATGGTAGCTGCCAACGTCCCTAGGAGTTAAAGGCACTCTCTCGCAGACATTTGATTGGCAGCCTGAGCTTTTGAAATCAAACAAGTAATGGACGGGATTTTTGAAGGAGGAAGAGAAACTGTGTTCAAGAGGGTATTGAAGCTGGCACCTAAGTACACCATCTCTCTGCAAGGAATCAGTTGACTTTTCTGAAAGTTGATGATCCAACCTAGGTCTTTTAACAACTTCAAGGATATTTGAGTGTGTTGGAGAAGAAGATGACGTGAACTGGACAATATCAGGATATCGTCCAAGTAATGGAAAATCCGTATTTCTCTCTCCCTCAGTAGAGCTATGACAGCTTGTAACACTTTGGAGAAGGTTCTGGGAGAGGTGGAGAGACCGAAAGGAAGGGCTCTGAATTGCAGATGTATGTCTTGAATTACAAACCGGAGGAACTGTTGATATTGAGGATTGATTGGAATATGGAAGTATGCGTCTTTCAAATCTATTGACACCATAAAATTGTTTGGTTGAACCAAAAGGATGATAGACTGTAGGGACTCCATTTTGAATCTTGGTAATAAAATATGTCTGTTCAAACTTTTTAGATCGATCACAGGACACCAGTCTCCTGTTTTCTTGGCCACTAAGAATAGAGGTGAGTAAACCCCTTTGCCTCTCTGTAAGACAGGAACTTCTCATACTGCATCTTGGCATATCAAACGTTTGATGTAGTCTAGCAGGCATTTTCTCTTTAGCTTCGAAGAAGGAAGTCTGGTTGGTAGATATATGTTTCCTGGGCGAGACTCGAACTTCCATCGGTGGTCTCTGCTCACCGTCGTCAGAACCCAAGGATTTGAAACCCTGTTTGCCCACACTCAAGCGTAGGCTAAAAGCCTTGCCCCTACCTGAGGAGTGTGGGCGGACAGGGGCTCAAAAGGGCTTACCCTGAGCCTGACGGGTGACTGACTTATTTGGTTTCGTTACAGACGACTGACCGGTCTGCCATTTCCTTTGGAATTCTTTCCCCAGCTTGTAGGATCGAATACTTTTGAATCTTTGAAACTGAGGCTGAGACTTTTGTATATACTTCTGTTTCCTAAAATGCCTGTCCTGAGGGATCTGACCTGATCTACCACCAGTTTTCTTTGAAATGGCATCGTCTAGCTTTTCTCGGAAAAGATATTTCCCATTATATGGTATCTTTACCCAATTTTGCTTTGAAGAAGTGTCGGCTTTCCATGGCTGTAATGGAAGACATCATTGCTCTTGATGATGCTCTGACCCCATCTATAGCTGCCTCACTTACAAATTCGGATGCTATCTTGAGATCTTCCAGAGCCGAGACTATCTGGTCAGTGTCTGCCCCTGATTTTACTGCTTCCTCGATATTATTCGTCCAAATTCTCATAGCTTTTGGAAGGGAAGTCAAAGCAATTGAAGTTTTACAAGCAGCACCAGCAGACAAGTACTTCTTTTTTAATTCACTTTCCATCTTGCGGTCAAGAACATCTTGAAAGGCAACAGAATTTTCCATTGGCAGTGTAACATGTTTTGCGAGACTAGCAATGGAGGCATCCACCAATGGAGCAGTCTGTAGGGCTTCTGCGTCTGTTTCTTTGAACGGATAAAGCTTCCACCATCTGTTTGTAAAGGGAGTTTTGTTTTCTGCCTTATTCCATTCATCTGTCATCACACTTTTAATTTCCTTCATAAACGGGAAAGACGGTCCCGATTTTGACAAATGAGGGTAATACTTCCCTATCTCATCCGCTGCCTCTTCTGGATCTTTCCACTGTAAAGATTCATTAATTGCACCCACTAATGGTTCCACTAAAGAGAACTGGAAGTTCATGTGGTCCTCGGAATCAGAAGTAGATTCTAACACAGACTCAGGCTGAGCAGAATTATCCTCAAAGGCTGATAGGCCAGGAAGGACCGTATCCTCTTGAGTGGAAGTCGAAGCAAAGGCTGGAACTTTTGAAGCCAGTTCTTCTCTAACCGCTTGTTTAATGAGATCCAAAACTTTGGACGAATCTTCTGCTTTGTCGGCGGATTTTTCTTCAAAGCATTTCTCACACACAATTTTATCTGGCAGAGATTTTCTTCCACACATCTAACAATCACCATGCGGTGGCCTGATTGGAGACGGGTTCCGATATCGATATGGTGCATAATTTCTTGACCTTGAACCAGATCTATAGTAGGGGTCATATGAAGGCGATCTTTCGTTGCGTCTTCTCGATCTACTTCTACTTCTAGATCTCACTCTTTGTGTAGAAGAATATTAGTAGTTTCCTGCTTTATTCGATGCATGATGATCTTCCTTATCTTTAAGTCTAGAAGGGCTAAAGAGGAATACTAATTAGTACTCATAGAGCCATAGACCCTCCTTTTTTTTCAGGTATTACCTGTGAGGCTCCTTTCGGTATTTGCTACCACCCATTCAGGAGGAAAATGGAAAAGATATAGTCAAGCTGCCAAGAGAGAGGAAAAAAGAAAAGATTAGAATAAATATTATGTTTGAATCATAATATATACACAGCAAGAAGATGCAGTTGCACATATCCAAGTATATACACATACATATACTTAAATATGCTCAAGCCAAGCAATGAATCTAACTCCTCTGTGTATAAATATAAATAACCATAGATATATATATTTAAACATATGTATATACGTACAAAATTAAATTCCTATATTCATATTTATCCTTACACAATATATTAGTAATAAATAGGGCTTCTCCGACGCTAATAGTAGCAGGGACTGAAGAGCTACAGAAAAGCACCCTCCAGCCCCAAAAGCGCCGCTTAAATAGGAAGCCCAGGCTGTGAGCATGCTCAGAACGAGCTGCCCACAACCAAGATGGCCGCCGCTGTAGGAAAAGGGCGGAAGAGAGGCGGAACCCCGCCTGAACAATAAAGACGACACAAGTCTCGCGTGCCCACGCGAGAACTCAGCCGCCCGACATTTTCCTCCACGGGAAGCTACTGTGCCAGCCTCGGCGTTGCCTGAGCGAGACGCCGAGGATGCTGGAAGCAATACCCCGCTGCCTACTCCTGCAGCAAGCCGGGCACCGCTCGACCATCCTCAAACAAAAGGATTAAAAGGTATGACAAAAATACAACCTCCCTATCACACAGCGTGTGGCTGCCCCATGAACGCAGGAAGTGACAGAAAGCATGAAATAGTAACAGAAGGCAGCATAAAACAACCTGTATTTAACAGGTTACAACACACCGGGACTATAACCAGGATCTCAAGAGAAGCATTTAGCCCCTATAAGATACTTCCCCAGGGAAAGGGATAAACTCTGGGGAATTTAAAGAAACAAAAAGGGATAGCAATAAATAGTGTCCAAGAGGAGGGGAGGACAAAGGAAAAAGAATGGTGGTGCTCAGTACATCCAAAAAACGTATAGTTATGGTGTCCAATGGGGATAGGGGGCGGGGCCTGGAACCCATAGTATGCTGCCATGGAAGCACCAGGGAAACATAATATTACAGACAATGATAACAGGGTTGACTGACAACACAACACAAGTAATAAGCAATAAGGTGCACAACACAACACAGGTAATAATAGAATGCCCGATCATACACTGAAGTGAAGTGGTAGTCCCAATAATACTAGTTCACATTATTCTAGGTAGAGCGCACAATCAAGTATGATGCTCAAAGAGAGAGGGTCCTGCTAAAGGCTTCCAGAGTTTTAAATAAAAAAAATTAAATAGTGTTATTATAGGTTAAAGAAAAAAAAATGTGCACCCCAATTGTATGGGAATATAGACAATAAGGTATTTTTCTTGAACTTCCTCTTTGAAAGCAAAGGGATATTTCTACCACTAGTAGAAATTCCTGTTTTCTATTTAAAAGGTCCAACATTTGAATGATTGACACAGTTTGAAACCATTATTACAATTACGTATTAATTCATACAGTATTTACATTCTGGATGCAAAAAATATGCTCTGGCAGTAAAGTGTAAAATGAATCTTTCTTATAGAAAAAAAATGCCAGTCTATGGCTGTTTGTTGATGCCACAGATGCATTATAAGATTATATCAATCCAGCTGAGCAACAGTTATCTCATGGCCATGCCAGTTTAAATCCACACATAAAACAGTTGCAGTACCTATTTTGCATACAGTAGAACCTTGGTTTGCACTCTTATATCAAAGCAAATTTCCCCACAAGAATTAATGGAAACCCAGTTGATTCGTTCCACAAACCAAAAACAGTTATAGTAAAATAGTATAAAATCAAAATGTAAACAAGACTTTCACTTTAACTAACAGAAGTACAATTAAATACAATCCTGCAGCACCAAAGGGAGAAGAACTTACAGTTCAGTTGTGATGATGTGACACATGTATACTTTGCTTGTTTATCAAGACGTTACTTGTATAGCAAGTCACAATTTTACAAAAATTGTTGCTTGTAAGCGCTCTTCTACCAAGTTACCCTCAATCCAAGGTTTTACTGTATATCATTTTCAGAAGATCACCATAAGAAGCAGATGAAGATTGAATTTCTAAACAGCATGTCTTAATTATAGAGAAACGGATGTAAAGATGTTTCTATTGTGTATCTTGTGATTGGATATTTCACCCCAACAATAGGGATAGTTAAGTTAACGCATCCAAGGTGGCTGCTAAAGATCGCCTCTACTGAGAATTTAGTGTGTGTATGGCAGCCTTGGCACTTGCAAGAGTTCCGGCATGCCAGATCCTCTCATCTGCCCCCTCCATTGTTCACAACACAACAGTTGTCCTCTGTCCACGACAGTAACAAAATGTATTGCTAGCCTTTAGGCAAGCGACATGTCTGTACAGCCTTGTCCACAAATTGTTCCCTGATGGATTGTGCCCTGATCTCTGCTAGGCAACGTAAGCCTCAAGCATGTATGAGGCTTTAGGTTAGATGGAATCTGCAATCAGGTTTTTTTGGTATCAAGCTACAAAAAGAGATTAAAAAATATTGCCAGTAGTGGTTTTAGCATGTAGAATTTGCTTACAGGCTTTTTGGAGAACATATGTCTGCTTGTCAGATGTTACCAATAATAATTTTATCTAATAATAAAATGGGCTGCATTATTTGATACCCTTTTAATTTCATGGCAAAAGATTAGATACATTAAATACCACTTGAGCGCTGATTTATTTTTATTAATTATTAAGACTTTTTCTTGTTCTCCCTTTGCGCACTAAAAGGTGAACTAATATAATTGTCCTTTGTTCTGTCTCATGGGAATTTTAAATGCTGATTGAATGTGGTAGTGACTGCATCATCTCATTATTATTCTCACAGTGGGAAATTAGTTAACGTATTATAATCACTGATGATTGTTTTCTATATTTAGCTCAATTGCTATCAGCTTACTTCATTAACATGGACATATTAGGACACAGCATGTGTAGTGTAGAACACTAGGCAATAGACATTAAACCTTTAATTGCCAGAAGCTAGAAAGTTTTGTTTGTTTTTTTAAATTATATAGTCAATGATTCTGAACCTCTGGCTTTAAACTTAACAAACTTATAGTGACCACACATGGAGATCTCAATACAGTTGTAGCTATTATGATTGCCAAATGATTCCATTTAATTAAACCTGGGATCACAGCATATCATGCTAAAGGTGCCCATTAATGGTGTGTTTTTTAGCGAAAGACTATATTTTCAATAGAATCCTTCAGATCGAAAGTAATTAGGCACGTTTTAAAAGCTCCACTGAGCAGGCAGGGGATCAAAGGCCACAACATGTTTCACTGCATCAGGTAGCACAAAGCTAGTGGTTTGATTAAGTCTCAGCTATATTTTTGCTAAATTCTAATAAGGGTCGTAGGCACTAACAAGGTGGCAGAATTGATCATTACCACCTTATTGATTTTTTTCAGCGAGTTATTAATCGCTTGCCATATGGGACTGTTGGTTACTGGCATATAACAATAACAATAATATTTATATAGCGCTTTTCTCCCTGGGGACTCAAAGCGCTGTGACCCTGCATTATGCAGTCTCAAAGGCTAGGGAAAAGAGGTGAGTTTTTAGCCTTTTTTTAAAGCTGTCCAGAGAAGGAGCCTCTCGTACTGATTGTGGAAGTGAGTTCCATAGAGTAGGGGCTGCATAGGAAAAGGCCCGAGCACCAAAAGTTAAGTGTATCCTGGGAATAACCAGCTTCATCTTGTTGGCAGAGCGGAGGGTGCGTGGAGGGGCATAAAGTTCCAATAGATCCGCTATGTATTTGGGTCCCATGTGGTGTAGAGCCTTGAATGTCAGCAGGCAGATCTTAAAATTGATTCTCCATTTTACTGGCAACCAGTGAAGAGTTGGCAGTACTGGGGTGATGTGTGAGCAGCAGGGGGCATTGGCTAGGAGTCTGGCTGCAGCATTCTGTACTAGCTGTAAGGGGCGCAGAACCTTATCTGTAGATCCGATTAACAGGGCGTTGCAGTAGTCTAGGCGGGAGGATACAAATGCGTGAACCAGGGCAGGTAGGTCTTCAGCTGGGATTAGGTGTTTTATTTTCGCTATATTTCTTAGATGGAAGAAGGAAGACTTGACGACAGCTGATACCTGCTGTCTGAGTTTTAGATTTCCATCCAGGATCACCCCAAGGTTTCGCACAGAGTCTTTATACTGTACAGTATCTCCCCCAATTGCTAGTTTGAGGTGGTGAGCGTTTTGAACTTTATCCATCATGTGTGGACCACCTACCACCAACACCTCTGTTTTGTCAGAGTTCAGCCTCAGCCAGCTGGTGTTCATCCAATTTTGTAAATCCACTAGACACGCATTTATGGATGCTGATGGGTCTTGGGTGCCAGGCTTGAAGGACAGATACAGTTGTGTGTCATCTGCATAACAATGGTATCCTAAACCATAGTTCTGGATTATTTTGCCCAGTGGGAGCATGTAGACTGCAAAGAGTAATGGTGATAGTACAGAACCCTGTGGAACTCCATAGGCAAGTGGCACTGGATTAGAGTAGTGTGTGCCCAGACATACTTGCTGTGTCCTGCCAGATAGGAAGGTCTGAAACCAGCTAAGAACAGTA
Source organism: Hyperolius riggenbachi (assembly GCF_040937935.1). Lineage (NCBI taxonomy): Eukaryota > Metazoa > Chordata > Amphibia > Anura > Hyperoliidae > Hyperolius > Hyperolius riggenbachi. The sequence continues at coordinate 162,188,982 of NC_090646.1, forward strand.
CCCCTTAGGCCACAGTAATTCTTCAGTCGCTGGATTAGTATTTCATGGTCCACAGTATCAAATGCTGCTGACAAGTCAAGAAGAATCAGAATTGAGCAATCACTCTTGTCCCTTGCAGTAAGTAGATCATTCATTACTCGGACTAATGCTGTTTCAGTGCTGTGCCTTTTCCTGAATCCTGACTGAAAAGTATCAAAGATGTTGTTATCTGTAAGCCTGGCTTCTAGCTGGTTGGCGACTGCTTTCTCGATAACTTTTGATAGGAATGGTAAGTTCGCCACAGGTCTGTAGTTGGTTACAGAATCAGGATCTAGTGATGGTTTCTTCAGGAGGGGTTTTATGATTGCTTTCTTTAGTTCTTCTGGGAAAAGTCCACTTTGCAAGGAGCACTGAGTGATTTTGTGAAGTGCTGGCCTGAACAGCGCTGGGCACTGCATTAAGGATCCAGTTGGGCCAGGATCCAGGTCGCAGGTAGTGGGGCGGAGACTTTGAATGAGAATTCCAAAATCTTCTACACTCAGAGTGTCAAAGACTTGCCATGGTGGTACGGTAGTAGGCATATGCAACGTCCAGTGGTCAATTGATGTTGTTGGTGTAATGCTGGCACGGATGGTAGACACCTTGTTTGTGAAGAAGGCAGAGAATTCTTCACACCTTTCCCTGGAGTATGTGGTTGGGGCTTTTAGGCAGGAAGGATTGCAGAGTGATTCCACTGTGTGGAAGAGTTGAGCAGCTCTGTTGTTGGCTGTAGATATTTTGTGCGAGATAAAGTCTGATTTTTTCTTGGTTATTGCTTGTTGGTATTGTCTGAGGTGTTGAACTAGGCTAGATTTGTGCTCCCCAGTCCCTGATTTACGCCACTGTCTTTCTAGTCTGCGCCCTTTCTTTTTTAGATCCATGATGGTTTTGTCAAACCAATTAGCTTTCTGCTTTTTGGTTGCTGATTTGGTGCGCCATGGGGCAATACTGTCAAGTGTTTCATATATCGTGTTGTTGTACTGGGTTACTAGGAGTTTGGGTCCATTTGACTGTGGAGCAGATTTGTAAAATCCAGGTTGGCAGTTATCCTCTCCGGTGTTAATTTACTCAGGGGACGGGTTTTGATTGTTTCTTTAGGGAGCTGCTTGATAGGGTGATGTTCAATAGTAAACTGTATTATGTGATGGTCTGACCATACCACTGGGGTTACTGTTATGTTACTAATGTCCATTCCAAGGTGGAACAGTAAGTCTAGCGTATGCCCTCCTCTGTGGGTAGCTGATTTTACAACTTGTGTGAAGCCTAGTCCACCCATGAGATTTATTAGTTCATTTGCATCTTGTGATTGAGTGTTATCAGCCCGGATGTTGAAGTCACCAAGGATGATCCATCTCGGATAAGACAGAGCCAGCATGGCCAGAAGTTCTGGGAATTCCTGTAGGAAAGGGTCAGCATCTCCGGGGGGACGATAAACCACTAAAATTTTGAAGCCTTTACCAGCTGAGATCTGGGCACCTATACATTCAAAGGACTTTGTTGAGCCAACATTCAGGGCCCTGAGCTGCAGAGTTGTTTTGCCACAAATTGCTACACCCCCTCCTCTGCGGTCTCGTCTTCCCTCACTTAGGACTGAGTAATTGTATGGGATGGTTGCTTCCAATGTGGGGCCCGCATTGGCATCAATCCAGGTTTCAGTGATGCATGAAAAATCGCATGTCTGAATAAGGTCCGCAATAATGGCTGTCTTATTGTTTATAGAGCGGGCATTGCAGAGCAATGCAGTGACTGCATGGGGCTTAGCAATGGCGACTGGGTTCACTGCCGGGGTGTTACTGCATCTCTGACTAGGGACATGGTAACTTCTGCTACTTTCAGCCTCTGATTTCCAGTACACATCACTAGAGATCGCTGGAAAGTTCTTTTCTTTGAATGGACCTGGGTCCCTGAAGTTGGACTGAGACTGAGTGTGGCACTTTTTATGGGCCTGGCCGCCTTTTTTACCTCTGTGCGTTTTATTTAAAATGCCTAGAGATTCCAGCAAATTAGCTTGTTTTTTTCCAATGTGAGATGCAGCTCTCAATGGCCTGAGAGATAGTAAGAAGCTGGCTGTATAGATTAACATTGCTCTTTGGGAAGGAATGGGTTAAGTAAGCTCTTCCTTTGATTGTTGTTGTTTATCAGTGGGGGGTAGACAAAAGCAAATGCTGGCCTTCAGAAGTCCATTGATATGCAGAAGCATGGGGCCTACTAAGGTTTACTTAGAAAGTCAATGGAGTCAATATAATTTCAGCCTCTGAATGCATTTAAAGTATTTGTACAGTCTGCAAAAACGGATTGCCAGCTGAAAGATATTACTTCTGTTTGGAGAAGGAGGATGAATTCCCTTACCTTGGGAAGAAGACTTGGGAAGGTAGGAGATCTGCTTGCTGTGTTGCATGGACATGCTTTTTATTGTGTTGGTTTGTTTGAAGCTGTGGACCTCATGAGTATCCAGGTGGAGAAATCCTATTCCATTGTGTGTCCTTGTAGGAGTAGAGAAGGCATTTGTTTGTTTGTGTGGATTATCAGCTTCCCAATCCCATGCAGGACTCCAAAACCAAGGTCAGCTACACATGACTTTCATGGTGAGTACAATCCAGCTTGTAACTTAGCCATCCATAAACTTCCACGTTTCCCAGAAGGTTCCAGTTGTAGCCAGAGATTTCATGGTGCAGAATCTGTAAGTATTTTTGTTCCTTCTGTGCATATATGTGATTAATGCTTCCCAGAGCCGAGACAAGGTGTGGAGCAGGTAAAAGGAGAGGCTGCCATCTTGAGCGCGCCTATCGTTATTCAGCAATTGTCTTCAATTCTCTGCCTGGTCAAAATGATGCTCTTAAAGAGACTCTGTAACATCAAAAAGATCCCCTGGGGGGTACTCACCTCGGGTGGGGGAAGCCTCCGGATCCTAATGAGGCTTCCCACGCTGTCCTCTGTCCCACGGGGGTCTTGCTGCAGCCCTCCGAACAGCCGGCGACAGACCCGACTGTAATTTCAATATTTACCTTTGCTGGCTCTAGCGGGGGCGCTGTGGCTGCTCTCGGCTCCGAACTACACGGAAATACCCGATCTCAGTCGGGTCTGCTCTACTGCGCAGGCACCGGAAACTTGCGCCTGCGCAGTAGAGCAGACCCGACGGCGATTGGGTATTTCCGCCTACTTCAGAGCCGACAGCCGTCAGAGCACCTGCGCAGGAGCCAGGAAGGTAAATATTGACGTCATCTTTCTCGGAGGGCTGCAGCGAGACCCCTGAGGGACGGTGGACGGCGTGGGAAGCCTCATTAGGATCCAGAGGCTTCCCTCACCCGAGGTGAGTACCCCCCAGGGGATCTTTTGACGTTACAGATCCTCTTTAAAGGACATCCAAGGTGAAAATAAACTGATGAGAAAAACAATTGTATATGTCCTCCTTTTCCTAAAAAATGACTTTTTTTTTAGATATCCCACTGTTCTATTTTATATTTAAATGTAGTGTTTACGTTTTTATTGTTTCATTGTCTCTACACAATGAAACCTTCATTGAAGTATGTCAGAGCTCAAATCTATGAATTATTGACCATTTTTATATCTCTCAGAAGCCATTTACTGACAAGAAAGTGTTTTATAGCTGTAATTACTTATCAATGAGGGTTATGCCATAGTCTGTCCCAGTCCGACCTGGACAGAAATGGTCATTTACATACCTGATGTTTAACTCTTTCAGGCAGAGAAAAAAAAAAGAACACAGGCTAGTTATTTGTGAGTTTGGCACTGTACATAAACATGTCTATCTCATCATGTCACGTGTCACCTCGGTTGTCTTTTAAATGTTTGAAAAAGTCCAGTTATGCATCTTCCCTAAAGTCATTGGGTGACTATAGGCCACCAAGAAGAGAAGCAGTTGTGCATTTGTTAATGAGTATATATGGTCAATCTGATATGATTTTAAGCTTTGGTTAAATGACTGATCTTAATGAAGACCAAAGTTACAGTTACATTAGACAATGAGCAGTAGCTGAAAAAAAACACAGTTGAGCAATCTTTTTTTTCCCCAGGGATCATTACATTAATAGAACATACATATCTATGCTGGACATTATTGTGCCAGTTATTTTATGAGAAAAACAGTGACGTTGGTCAACAGAGGCACAAACCAACCAGGCTCTCCTCATTTCCAAACAAAATTATCAGGAAAGGGCATTAACCACTTATAAGAGGCAACAAAAGCTAGTGATCCAAAAGGTTTTCTGATCATGAAAAAAACCCAAACTGCATGAGCCAATAGTTCTTGAAGTAATTCTATTGGAATATGTATCAAACGCAGATAGAACAGAGGCGCCAAAAAGAGTAAAAACACTATTACTTAAAAACAGTAAAAAGAGGGAAGGTAAGGTGGACTTACCTCCCTCTAGCAGTGGACAACAAGACTCTGAGGTAGAGTAGAATGCATTTATTAAACAGTGTAACTCCTAAAGATGCAACGCATTTCGCGGGCCACAGCACCGCTTCCTCAGGCTATACAGCAGTTCAAAAAAGCTGTATCCAATCTGACAGAGGCGCTCATTCAATATTTGGATTGGATACAGCTTTTTTTGAACTCCTGTATAGCCTGAGGAAGCGGTGCTGTGGCCCGCGAAACGCGTTGCATCTTTAGGAGTTACACTGTTTAATAAATGCATTCTACTCTACCTCAGAGTCTTGTTGTCCACTGCTAGAGGGAGGTAAGTCCACCTTACCTTCCCTCTTTTTACTGTTTTTAAGTAATAGTGTTTTTACTCTTTTTGGCGCCTCTGTTCTATCTGCGTTTGATACATATTACTTATCCACCCTTGGTGGAGGGGTACGCCCCCTTTTTTTCCTATCTACAGAGAGCGACTTTTATACCCGAGTGGGGTCAGGTACCAATTCTCCCCACCTGCCTTTCAAGTGGTTGCCTGCTGGTGACCCTTTTTTGTGAGTATAATTCTGCATGAACTATCTAGACAGATTTTCTCTGTTAAAACTATATTGCACTATTGGACTCTCGGTGCCCTGTTTTTTCTTTTGTTTTAATTCTATTGGAAGTCTAGTCTTTACCAGTCAGTCAGTACAATCACCCATTTTCCTAAATATTCTATTAAGCAATGAGAAGTACCAAAACTACCTTCAGATAACTCTATTGTAGCTTCTAGCTCCAGGGAAAGTCCTAAGCATAACCTCTTCCACATTTCTTAAAATAACGTCAGGCTGTGTTAGAAAAATGTATCATCTAATTTTATCAGCTATTCTAACTATTGTTTGAATAGCCTTTCCCGTTTATCTATACGGTATACGGTTGTTTTTATTTATTTATGGGGGGGGGTTAAGATTGGTGATAACAATTGCTCAACAATCGAATACTAGTCTGTGCATTAAGGAGGGATATAAATGGCTATTGCCTACTGTTGCGTTACAGCTAATAAACATACAGCTTTCTCTTGGACATTCTATTGTGTTTAAAGGATTGGTCTGAGGAAAAACAAAAAAGAAGATCTACTTACCTTGAGCTTCCTCCAGCCCCTGGCAGCCAATCTGTTCCTAGCTGCAGCTCCAGTGTCCCGGGGTCCACTGTGTACTATTGTACTACAGGAGAAATTCACTTTGTATAAATATGTATTTTAAATGTTACAATGTTACACGGTAGTGATCATGTAAGAAACATATGGGGAGGTTGAATGAAAAGAAGAAAGAAAACATCAGCTTGAATAATAAAAGGCAAGGCAAATCAGTGTTAATGCAAATTACTTAAATAGTTATATTCTGTAGAATTTGTTTTTAAATAATCATTGTTTTATTCTCACAGATAGTATGCCCAAACAAGCATAGAGGCTAAATACACAGTGCATAGCTAAGGATAGGGGCTTACACACATATTTGCTGCCGAAGTGTATATCTGAAAACGCTTGCACATTTTACAACTGTGAAAGCATTTACTCCAGATTTTATACTTTGTTTTGTGGTTTGTTTTCTACAGTAGATAGAAGAACATTTTTCATTTTGTTTTATGATCTAATAAGGATTTCATCAGTGTTTTAAACTATTTTCAACCGATACTCCTAGATTTATATTGCTAAAAATGTATTTAGGCACTTGAAATGTAATTGACAATTTGACTAATGTGTTTTATGCTATCAAGTAATTGAACATTATTTCAAATTCCGGGGCAGATTTAATCACCTTTGCATTTTCTTTTCTGAATGCCAATATTCCGTTAAATGCCACTTGAAATAGCAGCAAATGCTTCTGATTTTAATTGAAAAAGAAACTTAACAACCAGCACATCACTGCTGTCAAATTACAGCGATAGCTTTCATCATGACGCTCATAATCAGAAAATAAGCAATAGCAATAGAGGCAATGTATGGTACTTAGGCTCTATGTGTCTAATGGAAAAATCCCATTAGCTTGCACAGACCTTTGCTGACTTTGTGTTTGCTGCTGTATAAAAATGCCACCCTGTAAAATAAAGTAATGCTACGTACAATTCAATAAATATTTAGCTTAGTGCTTAGTTTGTACTTACCCTGCACAATTATGTGATGGTATACTAGAAGAGATTAATTAACTTTAACTTTAGCAGCGCAGCTTATAAATTTAAAGCAAAATCTGTTGTAAACTGGCAAAATACTTGGCTTGGCTTTATACTGACAAAGCAGAAATAATTTGCATATGTTGTTATGATTTAGTGGCCAGTCTCAGCCACTTAAATGGAAATTAACATATCAATTACAATAACTTTTTTCTTCAGATTAATGGTAGACCATAACAGCTAAAACGAACCACCTTATATGGTGAAAGTCTTCCTCGCATTGCAATGTATGGCATAGCCTCTACTTGTATCAAGATCTAAATATGTTATGTAAAACAACACATAATGGAACAATAACGGAACAAAGCATACATTATTTTTCCCAAGTTCCATGTCATCTGTCATTTCATCTGTATAATTGTCCCCAAATAATTTACATATGCCAGTACATGTGGTACTGGGGTTCAGGATATTTCAATACCAGCAACTTCTGTGACCCTGCTTGAATTTTTATGGCACCTGTAGTCCCCATCCATGCTAAACGTAAAGGGGCACTACAGCGAAAAACTGTAAAATTTAAAATATGTGCAAACATACAAATAAGAAGTACATTTTTTTCCAGAGTAAAATGAGCCATAAATTACTTTTCTCCTATAATGCTGTCACTTACAGTAGGCAGTAGAAATCTGACAGAAGTGACAGGTTTTGGACTAGTCCATCTCTTCATAGGGGATTCTCAGCAAGGGTTTTAATCTTTATAAAGATATCCCAGAAAAAGGATTTAAACAATGATGCTGGCCAGCCTCCCTGCTCGCTACACAGTTTTTTGGCAGTTGGACAGAGCAACTGCCATTCACTAAGTGCTTTTGAAAATACATATATCCCTGAGAATCCCCTATAAATAGATGGACTAGTCCAAAACCTGTCACTTCTGTCAGATTTCTACTACCTACTGTAAGTGACAGCAACATAGGAGAAAAGTAATTTATGGCTCATTTTACTCTGGAAAAAATGTAATTCTTATTTGTATATGTTTGCACATATTTTACATTTTACAGTCTTTCGCTGTAGTGCCCCTACCACTTGAGGACCGACTGACATTTGTCAGATCTGTGCTGCGTGGGCTCTTCACACAGCACAGATTGTGTAATAGGCAGGGCGATCAGACTTCCCCCCTTTTTTCCCCACTAGGGGGAGGTTCTGCTAGGGGGGTCTGATCGCCGCCGCTGCCTTGTGCCTTGCGAGGGGGGGGGCTCTTCAAAGCCCTCCTCCACAGCGCTATTCCGCCCTCCATCTCCTTCCCTCCCTCCCCTCCTTACCAGGGGCAGCACAGGACAGTGATCCGTCCTGTACCTCATCTAATAGGCTTCAGCCTATCAGATGCCGGTGACCCCCGGCCAATCAGAGGCCGGGGATCGCCGATCTCCTATACGGCACTGCTGCCGCAGCAGCGCCGTACACTGTAAACACCGGGGATTTATTCCCTGCGTACTTACATTTAGCCTGCGAGCCGTGATCGGAGGCTCGTAGGCTGTTCACGGAGACACCCTCCGTGAACTGACATGGAGCGGCCACTCGATGGAAACACCACTGCAACCTGCCGACGCCTATCAGCGTTAGGCGGTCGTTAATTGGTTAACCGCACTCTGCATGCCTAGTCTCAATCTTACAGTAACTATACCTGAACTGAGGGGATATGGAGGCTGCCATTTATTAAACTGTTAAGATTGGCTGTCCTGCCGAGCCTCTATTTCTAATACTCTTAGATACAGACCCTGAACAATTATGCAGATCATGGGTTTGATTCACTAACGCATGCTAAGTGTTAGCATGCCAGTGAAAAGCAGCTTAGCACATGCTAACAGGCTCTTCATGCGCTAATATGCACATAAGAGTTTGCGCGCGTAAAGTTTCGTTCGTGCGCAGCGCTTAGCATGCAAAATCAGCCGCTTCGCATGCTAAGTAGCGTGGTAAGCAATGACTTCACGTGCTAAGGATACTTAGCACGCGAAGTGACTGCTTATCGCGCGAATGGAACGTAGTCATGTAGCACCGTTCGCGCGCACCGCATAACACCGTACGTGCGCTAAAATAGCACGCGTACAGCAACAGTTTTATCCGTGGAAACTACTTAGCACCTTAGTTTGCACATGCAAAGCATTAATACGTGATAACTGAGTTATCACTGCTTAGTGAATCGAGCCCAATGTGTTTCTGACTGAAGTCTGATGGGATTAGCCCCATGCTTGTTGCAGGTCAGGTGTGTGTTCAGACACTTTTTCAGCCAAAGAGATCAGTAAGATCAGTAAGTGTGGGAAGCATGGTGGCATACTAGTAAGATCTCTCATCTTGCAGCACTAGGTCCCCGCCAGTTCGCATCCCAGCCAGGGCACTATTTGCACAGAGCTTGTATGTCCCCCCCCATGTATGTGTGGGTTCCATCCGGGCACTCAGGTTTCCTCCCACATGACAAAAACATACAGATAAATTTACTTGCTTCATCTGAAATTGGCTATATACTAGGATACAAACACTACACAATATAGACATATGACTATGGTAGGGATTAGATTGTGAGCCCCACTGAGGGACAGCTAAGAAAATATGTATGGCAGGTGGGCAGCCACCATATTCCTCTCAGTTCAGGTGCACTTTAAACCATTCTTAATCAGTACTGTCTGCAGCCCTCCCAACATTTACGCCTCCCTCAAATGCTTAACCCTAACCTAATTTTTCATAAAAGTATAGGCTTAACCTTTCCAGCAAAGGGTAGTATTGGTAACTTAAAGAGACTCTGAAGCGAGAATAAATCTCGCTTCAGAGCTCATAGTTAGCAGGGGCATGTGTGCCCCTGCTAAACCGTCACTATTGCGGCGCTAAACGGGGGTCCCTTCACCCCCAAACCCACCACCGCAAGACTTGGTCGCAGACTTGGTCGTTCCTGGAGGCAGGGCTAATGGCTGCAGCCCTGCCTCCAGTCGCGTCTATCAGCGGCGCATCGCCGCCTCTCCCCTGCCCCTCTCAGTGAAGGAAGACTGAGAGGGGCAGGGGAGAGGCGGAGATACACGCTGACAGATGCGCGTGGGGCAGGGCTGCAGCGGTTAGCCCTGCCCCAACCAGGAAGCGCTCCCCCGCTGCACCGAGGGGATTTGGGGGTGAAGGGACCCCTGTTTAGCGGCGCGATAGCGGCGGTTTAGCAGGGGCACACATGCCCCTGCTAACTATGAGGTCTGAAGCGAGATTTATTCTCACTTCAGACTCTCTTTAAGTGACTTCAAATTAGAGAACTGTCATGTGTCATCTTCAAAAGTCCTTTAACTGCTTGCCGACCATGTCACGCCGATAGGCGTAAAGTCCTGGGGCTTCGTTCTGCAGGAGATTGCGCACACGCTGTGCGCGCATCTCCTGCTTGGTAGTCTCCCAGTGCCATCTAATTAGCATGTACAGCGCTGTGATCTACAGCAGCGCTGTACTGGGGAAAGCCATGTGACATGGCTGTCCCCTTTGGGGGACACAGAAGCGATCTGCTGTGATAGGCTGAAGCCTATCACAGCTGATTGCTGTGGTAGGCAGACGGGAAGGGAGGGAGGGAAAATAAATAAAGAAATACTGTTTTTTTTTTCCAAAAAAAATTAAAAAATAAACATTTATGAAGAATAAACAAACAAACCTGGGGGCGATCTGACCCCACCAACAGAGAGCTCTGTTGGTGGGGAGAAAAGAGGGGGGATCACTTGTGTGCTGTGTTGTGTGGCCCTGCAGCTTGATCTTAAAGTGACTCTGAAGCGAGAATAAATCTCGCTTCAGAGCTCAAAGTTAGCAGGGGCACGTGTGCCCCTGCTAAACCGCCGCTATCGCGCCACACAAAGAGGGTCCCTTCACCCCCAAACCCACCCCAGCACGACTTGGTCATGCATTTGGTCGCTCCTGGAGGCAGGGCTAACGCCTGCAGCCCTGCCTCCAGTCACGTCTATCAGCGGCACATCGCCGCCTCTCCCCCGCCCCTCTCAGTGAAGGAAGACTGAGAGGGGCGGGGGAGAGGCAGAGATACGCGCTGACAGATGCGCGTGGGGCAGGGCTGCGGTGGTTAGCCCTGCCCCAATGCGGAAGCGCTCCCCCGCATTACGGAGGGGATTTGGGGGGACAGGGACCCTCGTGCAGCCGCGGGATAGCGGCGTTTTAGCAGGGGCACAAATGCCCCTGCTATTTAGGAGGTCTGAAGCGAGATTTATTCTCGCTTCAGACTCTCTTTAAAGCTGCAGTGGCCTATTTTACAAAAAATGGCCTGGTCTTTAAGGGGGGTAAAGTCTGTGGTCCTGAAGTGGTTAATTTGGCTCATATGCAGGTGTTGATGAATTTACCATACATAAAGATATTATCTGTTTGAGACAGGTACTTGTCAGAGTGACTCATAAGTGCATTTACTGGCGGTTTAGAAGCCGGAGGTGAAAGTAATGATTTCCTTAATATAGAAGATAGAAAAGCTTTGATAGATTTGGAATCTTTATGGGATGCGGGACAGTGTCAGGAGGAAGATGAACTTTGTGCAGAGGATAGCAAATAGTTACAACATGATGATGTAGAGTTGGATTGTATCCCCAATAAAGGTCCAAGGAAGAGATCAAGAGACATGTCTCCTCTAAATGCATATAAATATGTATCCATGTTTTTGAGGCGTTAAATAGAGATTTTAAGAGCTTGAATTTTGATCCAGTAACTACAGGTAATCTAAAGTCAATAAATGTTGCCCCCACGAGAACTGGGAAGGGATATCATTATAAAGCCCAGTAATAAGAGGGGGAATGTTATATTATGGAAAGAAGAAGATTACATATTTGAAATCAATAGGCAGTTGTGAGAAAAACAAGTTCAAGAGGTGGAATTTTGACCCATTGCTTGGGTTAATGAGAAGATAAAGAAGATAAAGAGAACATGGCAGAGGAGATTGATGGCAGCTGTGGAGATGAGTTATATGCAAGTAGATAAGTATACAAAGCCCATCCTTTATGTGATTCCAAAATTACACAAAAATAAAGTTGTTTTTTTTCATTATAAATTGCTTTTATTCAAGAATAATAACAGGTACAGTATAAATGAATGCAGAGTATACAGATACCAAAGCATGGTACAGCATTTGGTTAACATCAATGAATTAAACATAACGCGATACACAATATCTATAAACTGTGGGTGCGAAACTTAGGGAAGGCTTACCTGTCCCTGTCAATCATAACCTTATTTATAGGATGACAGTTACAAAGGTAAGAAGCATGGGGCTACCTATCATGTTCAAAACAGAGAGCCTGGAGGTGGCCTGGAACAGTAGGTATCGATGGAACTGAATATAAGTATCTTAGTTAGAGTATCAACCATTATGAAGTAACTATACCAAGCATAAAGGTACCTAAGAAACAAATATAAAAACAAATAACCATATCAGATAAACTCGAATAGAAAGAAAAAAGGTAATCGATTAAACTTAGGTAGGAGTATGAGTAGAGGGTATCCCAAGTTTCAATGGTTATGCAAAACCTTAGGTTTAGACTAAAGAGGACCATTCCTCTGGTAGGATATATAAATTATAGTTGCCAGTTGTTCTATTCCTGATTTTGATCTCCATAGTCAGGTTCTTTTTGACCATAGATAATAAGTGTGGCATGTCGAATTCTTCCTTTGATTTCCAATTACTTGTAATCAGATGTAAGGCTGCAAGAATTGTGTGAACAATTACTGGTTGGGTTGATTTAGGGAATTTGTTCATTTCCAATATAAGTAAAGCGAGGTGGGGGTTAATTTGAACTCTCGAATTATTAGTGATTCGATTAGTTTTTCTATATTTTGCCAAAATCTGGCAACTAGGGGGCATTCCCAAAACATGTGAAAGTAGGTGCCCTTCCGACAGAGGTGATATATCATTGGATCTTTGGAGAAGGTTGCCACTTTTCTGGGGGTAAGGTACCATCTGTACATAATTTTCCTCATCATTTCCCAGTGATTATTTCATTTAGAGATTTTAAGGATTAAGCAGAATGAAAAAATTAATTGACTAATTGAGATGTCTGTTTCTAAGTCTTGTGACCAGCTAAGGGCATACCTTTCTAGGGGGGATTTCGGGTTATGAACAAAATCATTGTATCATATCAAAATGCCTCCTTTAAGACATCCTTTGTAGTTAAGCATAATCAAGTTTGAGGTAGACATTTGGGGTAATACCACCTGTTTAGTATTGAGAAAGTTAAAGATCCTATGATACGTAAATAGTTGACTAGAAGGCAAATGGTAATCTCGTTTTAACTCAGCAAATGATTTAATGTCTTTCATAATATATAGAGTGTTTAAGTAATCAATACCTGCTGCCGACCATTTATGGAGATCAAAATGTGGAATGAGGAGAGAGAGAACTGACAACTTCATTTTAGGTGTAGAGGCATTTGTCACATCAGGGGGGTACTTGGTTTTGTATTCCCAGGCTCTAAGAGTCGCTTGGATTCCTGGATACCATTGAAGAAGTGGGAGGAGTTTTATTACCCAAAAGCTTAATAGAAATAAGATTCCTGAGGTCAAGGTCTAAGTTCCTGTTCTATTTTAAGCCAAGATTTATGAGGCGAGGAATCCCGCCACTGTTTGGACATATTGAGAACAACAGCATTGTAGTATGAAATTAAACAGGGCAACCCCATACCACCTTTCCTTTTAGGTAACCTCCTAATGTGTGATGGGATCCTTGCTTATTTGTTAATCCAAACAAAATGTTGGATACATTTCTGAATGTCTAGTAAGTAAGACTTGCGGAGGGGGATTATCAGGGTTCTCATCAGGTATAGAATTTTTGGTAAGAGAAAAAGTTTAAAGGTGGCTATCCGACCGGACCATGAAAGCCAGTGTTTAGCCAAATTTGCACAGTCAGATTTCAGGGAGGATAGTAAAGGGATGTAATTGACTTTAAACAAATCAGAAGTGTGTTGTGTGATTTTAATGCCTAGATATGATACTGCTCCCTCTGCACATGGGAATCGAAATGTACTGGCAAGATGACATTTAACTTCCTGGGGTATATTAAGTCCTAAAATAAATGATTTGTGCTGATTTAATTTATAAAGAGAGGCTGCGGAAAAACTGTTTAAATCATCAACTAGAGATGGGAGGGAAACTTCAGGATTGGTGAGGAAGAGGGCGACATTGTGACTGATTACATGTGAAAATTCTTTAATTCTAATTCCTGAAATCTTAGGGCTGGTACGAATTTTTTGGGCTAATGTTTCCATGATTAAAATAATAGGAGAAAGTGGGCACCCCTGCCTAGTGCCGTTCGAAATGTTGAAGGGTTTAGATAAGAAACCTGCCGCATTCACTCTAGCAGAGGGAGCAGTATAAAGCGCCATAATGGCAGCTAAAATCGGGCCATCAAAACCAAATTTAATCAGAGGAGCTCTGAGAAATTGCCTATGAACTCTGTCGAATGCCTTCTCCGCATCCAAAGTAAGGAGCAGAGAAGGCACTCGACAGAGCTATGCATAGCAGACCAAGTTCAACACTCATCTTGTGGCATCTGGAGCTTGTCTACCTCTGGTAAAACCCACCTGGTCCCCGGAGAGCAAATTTGGAGTGATCAGCATTAATCTGTTCGCCAGTAATTATGCATATAATTTCACATCTGCATTCAGCAGTGAAATGGGTCTGTAGTTGACAGGGTCCCTAGGGTCCTTCCCGGGTTTCAGAATCACTGTAATGTTGGCGGATAGAAATTCATGAGGAATCTTACCGGAGTTGGCAACGTTATTAATCCTCCTGGCGGTCTGATGAATTCCGCCAGGAGGCAGCGCAGCAGTTTTTTTTTTTTTAAATCATGTAGCGAGCCCATCCCTCCGCCCGCTTCGATTGCCTTCGGCAATATCCGATCAGGAAATCCCATTCAAAGAACGGGATTTCCTGGAGGGCTTCCCCCATCGCCATGGCAACGGGGCGGGATGTCGTCACCGACGCCAGCGACGTCGTGATGTCATTGGGAGTCCTGATCCACCCCTCAGCGCTGCCTGGCACTGATTCGCCAGGCAGTGCACGGGGTCTGGGGGGGGAGCGCGCGGCCAGACGGATAGCGGCGATCGAGCGCGGGGCGGCGGCGATCAGGGTGCTGACACAGCTAGCAAAGTGCTAGCTGCGTGCAGCAAAAAAAAATTAAGCAAATCAGCACAGCAGGGCCTGAGAAAACCTCCTGCGTGGCTTACACCGCCAGGAAGGGTAAACAAGAGAGAGAGAAAGGGAGTGAGGGTGAAAGTAAACCTTTTCAGATATTCTTTAGAAAACTCATCTGGGCCGGGGGTTTTATTGCATTTAAGCAGTTTTGAGGCCTTGGCAATCTCTTCATCTGAATAAGTGCGGTTTAGTTCAGTTAGTTGAGATTGGGATAGTGACAGGAGGTGTATAGAATCTAAGAATTGTTTAATTATAGTTTCTGAAGGTTGGGAAGTGAAGGGATCTAATTTAAGGTTGTACAATTTTTCATAGTATTCGATAAATAGATCCGCTATTAGTTTTGGGTGCGTTACTGTATCTTAAGTTCTAGGATGAGTCAATAAAGAAATTTTAACTTTGTTTTGTTTATGTTTGAGGAGATTAGCTAGGTATTTACCCACTTTATTGTTCTGAGAATAGAAATTAAGATTGCACTTCTGTAGAAGGTAGTCATATCTTACCGCAAGGAGGTGGACAGAATCTGCAATTGGTGCAGTGAGAATGGGCTGGTTCTTAACACTGCCAAAACAGTGGAGATGGTCATTGATTTCAGGAAGCACGCCAGTATTCCTCCCCCGATATATATTGAGGGCACCGAGGTCGCTAGGGTTCCCAGCGTCCGCCTCCTGGGTACAACCATCTCTGATGACCTGACCTGGAGGGCAAACACTACCGCAACCCAGAGGAAGGCGCAACAAAGACTCTTCTTCCTTCGCCAACTAAAGAAGTTTGGTATGGCCCGTGAACTTCTGAGGTCCTTCTACTCTGCTACAATTGAGTCGGTCCTCTGCTCATCCATTCTGGTCTGGCTCGCTAGCTGCACCACCAGCGACAGATATAAACTCCAGAGGGTCATCAGCTCAGCGGAGAGAATATTTGGGAAAACCCCTCCCCCCTCTAGATCTCATCTACAACACCAGACTGCGTAATAGAGCATTGAAAATTGTGGGCGACCCCTCTCACCCTGGTCACAGTTCTTTCAGCCAACTCAAACTGGGCCGGAGGTTCCGGTCCATCCCTGCCAAGACTACCAGGCGCATGAACACTTTTTTTCCCACAGCCGTTAGACTCTTGAATCTTCCCATTCCTCTGACCCCCCACCCTGCTGCCGTCTACTGACTAATACCTGACTTTGGCTGCGGCCGCTCTTGCTTACTGCTTTGCCTGGTTGTACTTGAATTATTATCTTCTGCTACATACTGTTACTCCTGCTAGACCCGCAATTGTGCTACTGAAAATGTTGTATTGCTCCTGTTCTGTTGCATCGCCCTTGTTCTGTTGTACTACTCTGTATCATCTTGTCTGTTGTATTATTACTATCTCTGTGCCAATCAATGTGCCAAATCCAATTCCGGACACGGTCCAACCATGCTTGGCAAAATAAATTCTGATTCTGATTCTTCTCTGATTCATATTGGTGTCAGAGAAGATTGCTAAGGTCATTTCTTAAAGTAAAAAGTTATTTTTCTATATCGGGGAGGATACATGTTTGATACGTTTTTCTTTGTTTTGTATTTATTATAGTAAGGAATTAAAAACCTTATCTCTTTCATTCTTATAAGAACCTTGTTTGATCATAAAACCCCTTATATAGGCTTTATGCACCGCCCAGATCCCGGGAATGTCAACTCCAGACCCCTGATTTAACTCAAAAAAAGCCTTCAAATTGGTCGTTAATTTCTTAACAAAGACTGTATCTGTGAGAAGGGATGTATTAAGTCTCCATAGAAATGGTTTAGAGTGGATATTTGAATTTTTAAAAGTAATGTGTATTGGGGCATGGTCAAACCAAGTTGCAGTACTGATCTCTGAGCTCAAGACTTTTTGAAGAAGTATTTTATCTGTGATAAAAAAAAGTATATCCTTGAGTGAGTCTTATGTACTGCGGACCAGTGAGTATAATCTCGTTCGGTATTGTGTAATACTCTACAGGGATCATATAGGTTGTGCCATTTCACTTGTTTGTCTATCAGGGTGAGGCATTGTGGATGTTTAGTTGAAGAATCCAGTTTGGATAGGCATGAGTTAAAATCTCCTCCAATCAGGAGAAAACCCTGATGGAGAGACTGTATTTTAGACAAGAGTTTTTGTAAGAATGATTTTTGAGCTGTGTTTGGAGCGTATAGTGAGACTAGTGTCAATAACTGGTCATTACTATATCCTATAAATATTATATAGCGGCCTTGAGGGTCAAAAATCACGTCAATAGGTACTACTTTTAAATCTCTATGAAAGGCCGTTATGACCCCTCTTTTTTTCTTATTAAATGTACTGAAATATATCATTGGATACATTGGGTTGTTACATCTACTGGAGTCTTTTTCTAAAAGGTGAGATTCCTGCGCAAAAACTATGTGAGGATTATGCTTCTTAATCTCCTTCCAAATTAAAAACCTTTTATAAGGAGAGTTAAGGCCTCTAACATTTAAAGAAGTAATTTTTAGCGACATGAAATTTTAAACAATGCATTTAGTGTTGCATAGTGAACATCATCGATAATAGCATTCGTAAGGATACCCTTGAAACTTAATTGCAAATCACCCAAAGTGGAGCCACACTCATATAGCATTGAGTTATAAAACCTTACATACATAAACAGATAAACCCAAAAAACAACACAGTATTAATCATTATAAACAAACAATATGTTATAATAACCATCAGTGTGTCAAATGTCCATGTGTACACACTGGAGCAAGTGGGGGAAGGGAGGATAAAGCCTCAAAACAGCTGAAGCTGTAGTTGAAAAAGCCACTGGAAGCAGGCGAAACCAGAGGATCAGGAAATGATCCTGCCATCAACGCTTGGAATTTTTCTTCCATTCCAAAGGGATCCTGGAGGAGCCAGGGGTGGTAGGTGGACATTGAGGAGTGTCCGCCACTTGAATCCGTAACTGTTTAAAAAGTTTGAGCCCATTGTCAGCTGAGGAAATCACATACTGCCTGTTACGAAACGAAAAGATCAATTTGGTGGGGAATCCCCATTTATAGTGGATTTGTAGTGATTGAAGGGCTTTGGTATAAGGTTGTAGTTCTCTGCGCAATTGAAGTGTAGCAGGAGAAAGGTCAGCGTAGATATGAATATGCGAGTAGAGGTCGGGTAAGGATCCCGTTTTCCTTATAGCAAGCAGAAATTCTTCCTTAATATTGTTAAATACAAATCTAGCAATAACATCCCTGGGGATGCTGTCTGGAAGATGTGAAGGTTCAGGAAGGCGGTGAGCCCGATCAATCGTTAGTTCAATGTCGGCAGAGTCAGGTAGCACTGATCTCATTACAGATTTCAAGTAATTTTTCAGATCATTAGAGAAGATTTGTTCTGGTGTGCCTCTGAATTTAAGATTATTATGCCTGCTTCTATCCTCTAGGTCAGCAGCCTTGGCTTTTAGCCAAGATATGTCAGTCGCCTGAGATTCCGCATTATCAACCATAATATTGTGCTTTTTAATAATCTCCGAAATCTTATTCTCAGTAACGTGCACTCTTTCTCCCAGGGCAGAGATGTCTTGTTTGAGATCCTCAGTAAGGTTAGAAATATCAGTTAATAATGAGGATTTAAATGTGACTAAGATGTCTTTAATAAAGGCTTGTGAAGCAGGCTGGTCAGTAGCAGGATAGGCCTCTATGAGAAACTGTGTCTTAGATTGCTTGTTGCCTGTGTGTGAGATTTGTGTAGGGCCTACCTCTTGTTCTGCATAGTCCTATGTCTCTCCTGGGACACGATTTTGCCAGACTCTGGGAGGGAGAGGCATTGTCAGGTGAGTCTGCAGGTCTGGAATCGTTCTCCCGGGGCTGAGCAGTCTCAGAGGAGAGGGATGGCGGTGATGGAATGTGAGCCCCGGCACCATCTTGGGTATCAGTCTCGCCACACGGGGAGAAGAAGTCTGTCAACCTGTGTGGCTTCTGGAGACCTTTCTTCCTCTTCTTTGTGGCCTGGAGGTCTACAGACATGTCCTCCATCTCTGCGGGTGCCAGCTTGGTTGGAATGGGGAAGCTTTTAGCCGCTTTGGGCAGGTTAACACCGGAACTCAGTTAACTTGCATCCATCCTGGATGGCCTATGATGTTAGGCTATTAGGAATAGGCAGAAAGCATCACAGTACCTGAGAGTTGGGTGCTGGACCTGGTGCTAAGCCATGTCACCCAAGCGAAGTTAGGTCCACACACCATCTTCATAATGCATTTAATCGCTTTATTGCATAAGTCATAAGGTCTATGTCCCCCTGCGGACGTCCGTTTCGTGCCACTGGCGCTTGTTCACCGCAATGGGGTGAACAAGCGCCGCGGCGCGAAACGGACATCCGCAGGGGGACATAGACCTGGCGCCCACCTTTCCGCTCTGCATCCGACCTTGCTGACTGTAAGTGCTTCTGTTTTTATTGACTGAATAAATTACCCGAATTGCAGTGCTGGCTCCATCTCATCTCTCTCCTCCACACAAATGTGCCTGCTGCCATATAGCCTGTGCACGCTCTTTCAAGGGAATTACTTTGCCACAGTCTTATGCTAAGAGTTGAGTCCAGTCCCCTGTTGTAGTTTTGAGAGTGCTGGAGTCTCATCTTCTCTATCTTCTACCACCCATGACCACGCCCACAGTCTATTACATGGCCACGTCTATTTTCGCTACGTGCGCCACAGGGTTTTTGTCAGTAAAAAAATTCCTTTGTCAGTAAATGTTTATATCTTTGTCAGTAAAAAATTTTTTTAAAGGTTGGCAACACTACTAAAGAGTAAAAAAAAAAAAAAAAAACAGTAAAAACAATTGCTTCAGCTCTGCTAAGCTTTAGAAACTAAGGGGTGTGTGTGTGTGTGTGTGTGGGGGGGGGGGGGGTTTGAAACTTTTATTATGTTTTTACTGTGCTTTTCAGATCATTTAAAAGAAGTGAAACTTACAGACTTATCCTAAAGACAACTGTAATATATCTGTAAAAGAAGACTTCTACATAAGCATCCCTCTCTGTGGCATGTTTGTTTCTATGGAGGAATAAAGACTTTTCAGAAGAGCATTATTTGTCAATAATACAGCAGAGTTTTGTTGAGAACATGTATCCTCCTGGCTAGGAGGTCTGGCCAGGAAGCTGCAGAAAATGTGCTAGATTTTTTATTGTTGTACAAATAGCAGTCGGACTAGATATCAGTATGTTGCGTCCTGAAAGGTGTGATCCAAGGAGAAAAAAAATCCACTTACCTCGAGCTTCCTTCAGCCCCCAGCAACTGACCTGTGCCCTCACCGCAGCTCTGTTGGCTCCCGGTCCCCTCCGGTGCAGAGGCCGACCTCGCAAAGTCGGCATCTTCCTCCATCTTGCTGTGTTCCACTGTGTGGCTCACTGGGTCACACGAACATCATCCAGACAGCGCAGTACAGTCCAGATGATGTCAGCGCGACTCTGAGAGCTGCTTGCGCAGGCGCAGTAGGAATCCTGCACCGGAGGGGACCTAGGACCACCAGCGGTGAGCAAAGCTGCAGCAAGGGCACAGAACGGCTGGCAGGGGCTGGAGAAAGCCCCAGGTAAGTGGATTTTTTTAATCGTAATCAGCAGACCTGAAATTCCTCTCTGCTCTAAAAGATACGCAACAGCATAATAACCTTAAATGAAAAACATGTATTTGCTACAGCTGATACAAATTCTGCAATAAATGTGCAGTGTGTCTAACAAATTATCAGCTTTGTCGTGGCAGAAGGGATTCCTGAGCTGACACAGTTACAGTAGTGATTAATCACAGGTGAGGGGGAATTTAGGCTTGCTTCATGACAATCTTCAAGCTCACATGTTTGCCCCTCACATGTAATTTCAGTATACAGTATATGCTGTCATCTTTTTAAATGGAAATACCTCCTTTCCTGAGAAAAAAGTATAAAGCTTTCAGTTCAGCTTTACAAATTGCTAGGATTACTGCCACTTGCAATTCCATATTGCTTACCTTGAATAGGTGAAATAAAATGTTCAGTCAATCCGCAATGACCTAGCAGACTCTGACAAGACTAATGCTGGGCATACACGGGTCGATCCGGCCGCCAATTAGCCGCCGGATCAACCCACACCGCGTCCCCACCGCGTCCCTGCTTGTCTGCGCGTGCGCGCGGATCGATCCCCGCTCGTACCCCCCGGCACTCTTTATCAGCCGCTCGATTCCCTGCTATTGTCCGCCGGCGGGGATCGAGCAGGAAATCTATCCAGCAGGTCATCTGACCTATCGGATATTATCAATCGAGCCATCAAGCTCGATTGATAAGGTTGCTCAACTCGTGAGCCCAGCATAAGGGAGGGATCACCCTTGGGTCTGCAGAGTAGTTTTTCACAGATATGTGTTTTACATGTGCACTTTCCTCTTGCATCAGCCAACAGACAGCTGACAACAGCTGACTATTAGCAATAGGAATCACATACAATGTGCAAAAATGTAATGCAGGCAGCAAGATTTTTTTTCCTGCATGCAGAAACTACACTTAATATGACTCAGCCAATTCATTAACATGAACATTTGGTCCAATTCTGCATGCGGAAATATAGTATGCAAATCCCCCTGCCTGAAAGTTGCAAAGCTTCCTGGCAGTCACTCAGTATGTGCAAAAGTGGAAAACAAGCAACATTTGCTTCTGGTCTATGTAGCTTATTTCTTCTGCAGGAAAATAACTTGGCTTTCTGTACTGAAAACTATTGCTCATATCTGCTGATATAGCAGCAGGGTAGGTTAGTGTTAAGCATCAGTAGAGGGAGGATTAGTGTGAAAATAAGGTTAGGTTAATAGATGATAGAATTATAGATAATGACACTTATTACAGTGAGGGAAGGGGTTGGTTAGGGTTTGGTGTGAATAGAGGAGGGCTCATGGGAGAAGAGAATGGCGTTAGCTATCCTACTAATATAATAAATGGGAAAGTTCGGATATTTGGATGTTTGGATGTTTGTTACTCGATCATGCAAAAATGGCTGAACAGGTTTTGAATGAAATTTGGCACACACATAGTACATTACCTGGAATAAAGTATAGGATAGTTTTTATTCCCATAACCAAAAAGGGGGCGAAGACAAATACACATTTCACTGGAAAATGTAAACTGCAGCCATTCTTACACTGTTAATGGCAGGGTTCTCAAACTTTGCACAGTTGGTCATTGGGTGACTGGGATTAATATTCAGAAAAGTGGGTGGAGCCTACAAAAGCCAATCAAAATTCACCTATTGATTTTCAAGGGGAATATTTACATTGCTGCCATTCTTGGACTGTTAATGGCACAAGCCTCAAACCTGGTGCAGTTGATCATTGGGTGACTGGGGTTCAATTTTAGAAAGGGGTGGAGCCACAAACAGCCGATTAGATTTGTTTAATTCCATTGCAAATTATTGATGCTAAACACAGCAAAACTCGCAAACTTGGTAATTGAGTAATTTATTAATTGGATGTTAGGGTTAGAAAAGTGGGCACAGCCAACACCAGCCAAATACATAAGCGGGCAATGCGGGTTTATAAGTGGGCGGAGACAAATACAAAATTTTACTGGGAAAAAGTAAACAGCAGCCATTCTTACACTGTTAATGGTAGGGTTCTCAAACTTTGCAGAGTTGGTTACTGGGTGACTGGGATTAATATTCAGAAAAGTAGGTGGAGCCTACAAAAGCCAATCAAAAATCACCTATTGATTTTTCAGGGGAATATTTCATTGCTGCCATTCTTGCACTGTTAATGGCACAAGTCTCAAACCTGGTACAGCTGATCATTGGGTGACTGGGGTTTAAATTTATAAAAGGGGGTGGAGCCAAAAACAGCCAATCTGATTGTTTTCATTTTAATGCAGGTTATTGATGCAAAAAAAGACCACAAAGCTTACAACCTTGGTCATTAAGTAATTGATTAATTGTGTGTTAGGGTTAGGAAAAGTTGACACAGCCAACACCAGCCAAATACATAATCAGGCAATGCCGGGTCATCAGTAGGCGGAGACAAATACAAATTTCACTGAGAAAATGTAAACTGCAGCAATTTTTACACTGTTAATGGCAGGGTTCTCAAACGTTGCACAATTGGCCACTGGGTGACTGTGATTAATATTCAGAAAAGTGGGTGGAGCCTACAAAAGTCAATCAAAATCCACCTATTGATTTTTAAGGGGAATATTTAATTGATGCCATTCTTGCACTGTTAATGGCACAAGCCTCTTGCACTGTTAATAACCTGTACCTGGTACAGTTGGCCATTGGGTGATTCGGGTTCAAATTTAGAAAAGGGGTGGAGCCACATCCAATCAGATTTATTTTATTTCAATGCAAATTATTGATGTCAAAGACCGCAAAGCTCACTGTAAGGCTTGGTGGTGTATTCTCCACAGTCAGCATGCAACGCATGAGCTGACGTGGAGGAGGTACACACACTAGCACAAGGAAACAGGCTATCCCTAGTATAGTGGAGGGGAGGACTGACTCCAAAAGGAGCTTGTGGCGCACAGAGCCGGTGCAGATCCGACAGCCACAAACAATGCTTTCGCTATAACGTCTCAGCGCAAAGTAGCGCTGAGCGCATAAACCAGAACTGAGGAGCTCAGGACAGGTAGACAGAATGAACGCTTGCTAGCTAGCCGCTACTTAGTGACAGCAAGCGTCCACAACAAGACAGACTGGAATGAGGCAGCCAATGCGTAGCGGCGATGGCGTGCCTCACAAAGACAGGACAGGATAGTCAGGAAATAGCAGGATCAAGATAGATGAACGTAACACAGATAAATATACAAAAAGTATGATTTCCTAGCGTATTACAATTACAGCTATCAATGAAACTATTTGTAACGTCTGACTAACATATGTATATATCGGCAATGAACCGATATATGACATAAGCAGGAACACTGACTTAGGACTGGAACGATACAGGGAACAGGACTCAGAAGGATTCGCTATCTCTTCGCAGAGATGAACGCAATCCACAAACGGTAACAGGACAGGATTCAGAAGGATTCGTTATCTCCTCGCAGAGATGAACGCAATCCACAAACAGGACCAGGAACAGGATAACTAGCTCAGCACGGGTGATCAACGTGCTAGAACTGACTAGCTGAACACAGGATATAAACAGTTCGTGTACGTATATATCAGCGTCACTGATGTATCAACGTAACACGAATACAAGGAAAATAATAAACGTGCTGGTATGCATATATATGGGCAATGAACCAATATATGATGCAAAACCAGCAAAGTATCTTTAGAACAAGAAACACGATCGGGGGCTGAAGCGACAGCAAGACAGGCTTAAACTGAAGCTATGAAAACCCGAGGAGTCCTGCAGGAAGCAGATCTTTATACTGAGGTCATCCAATGGGAGCAGACATGCAGATTCCCACACAGGTGAATGATAATCAGTCACAAGCTGACAGCAGGGAAAGGCAGACAAAGCTATGCAGCTTGCATGGAAAGAGATCAGAACTGCCTGAGCTGCAGCACTACTACTTCCAGCAATACCTGCTGCAGCAGCGATCATGACAGTACCCCCGCCCTTAAAAGTGGATTCCAGACGCTTTTCAAAACTGAAATTCCCAACAAAACAGTCTGACTGATAATTCATGATGACCGGGACAGCCCGGCAAGACCAAATTCCAGAATCAGTCCCCACAAGACTGGACCCATCAGAACCAGAACCTACAGAACCATGCCCATCAGTACTACAAGCCCCAGTGTGACACCCATCAGAACCATGATTTCCAGAAGAAAGCCCTCCGAAACTCCCTGGGTGATACCCACCGCCTTCCAGGAACCGTTCAAAAACGCCAAAGCCTTTGCAATGCCCACCGGGACTGTCTTTACCAAAACAAAACCCACTGTTGAACCAGTCCAAGGCACCAGGACAAGTTTTCTCAGAGACCTCCCAGAACACCTTGAAGCTCCAAAGAGATCCCCATAGGTCAGAACGCCCCTTAGGCTCACATGGAGAACTATCAAGAACCCCTATGGAACCTAGGGCAATTCCCGAGTCAGGGCCACAAGGACAAACATCAAGATCAGGGCTTTCAGGGACCAGAACCATCTCTGGGCATGCAGGCAGACTGGCAACATCAGAACATGTTCCCACTAAGGAAGCATCAGAGCACGCTAACACCTTAGACACACTTGGGCATTCTGGCACACAAAGAACATCTGGGCACACTGGCACAAGAGAAACCTCTGGGCATGTCAAGGAACTGTGAGCCTCAGGGTCAGCCAAGACAGGACCAAAACCAGGACTGGCCAAAAAAAAATCATCATGACTAGACTTCGCAACTACTGGACTTTTACACGAGAATGCAGGATCAGACTTAGATGTCGCTGATTCCAGCAAAGTCAGTAACAAATCAGATTCAGGGGCACTAACAAGACAGGACAAATCTTCTGATGTATGCACTGAACCAGATAGGGACTCCACAACTACCTCTGGACTGGACAGAGACTCATCTAATACACTGGATTGGAGCTCATGAGGCGCTGCAGAACAAGTCAGTATTGCAGCAGCCCCCACTGGACTAGGCAAAACTGAGGAATTCCCTGGACAGGAAGGGGACTCTGGAACCTCTGCCACAGCGGCCAGAGAACCAGAATCTTTCAGGATACAGGGCTGGGTTTCAGGAACACTCATCAGACCGGACTGAAATTCTGAGATTTCTATTATTTTGACCAGAGAATCAGAATTATCCATGTTACAGGGTAAGACTTCTGAAACATTCAGAGGACAGGGCTGGAGTTCCTCGGCTGTTACAACACTGGAGAGGGACTCAACAACATTGGTTAAATCAGACTGTGTACAGGGCAAGGTATCTAACACACTTGCTGACGAGGACAATATTTCAATGGCTTCTGCTTTGCTGGGCAGAAATTCATCAAGTTTTATTAGAGCAGACTGTAATTCCAAAACAGCTGCTAGACAAGTGAATATTACTGCAACACCAACTGAGGTAAGCAGTGCCTCAGACTCCTCTGCTAGAGGGTTTGAAGTATCCAAAGTACTGGGTGAAGCATAAGACTCTGCGACCACAGCTTCACTGGACAGGATCACTGAACAGTCCATATTGCAGGGAAAAACCATGGAAGCACCTGCTGGACAGCATAATGATTCTGTGACCTGAGTTTCATTGGAGAGATCTACTGCACAATTCATGGTACAGGGCAATTTTACTGGAACATTTTCTGAACACGGTAATAATTCTGCGATTTCGGATTCACATAGCAGACGCTCTGAGTTATTCACGAAACTAGAGTGAGGTGTAGAAACAGGAAGATCAAAACACAATGTTTGCGCATCTGAATCACCATTCAATTGTAAAATTGGAAAATTCAGATGCTGGGGTTCTGAGGTTTCTAGACAGGATTGCTGGGACTCGGAAACTGATGTAGTGCATCTATTGGCATCTGCTGGATCAGACAGGAATTGAACTTTATTAACACAGGTAATTTCTGCAGAAGTGTTTGCAGAGACAGGCAAGATTTTTCTGGTGTCTGTTTCACTGAACAAAGACTCATGAGTACTGGCTAGGCTGGACTCAGAAGTCAGCAGGACCTCTGGATTCTCTGCTGAGAAATTTGTGCAGGGCAAAGTTAAGAAAGTATCAGTGGCTTCTGTTTTACTGGGAAGTAACACTGAGTTATCCATGGTACAGGGTGGAGTTACAGGAACATTCACAAGACATGGCAGGGACTCAGTAACTGGAGAAGTGGGACAGTCTCCAATTGACAGTGTGTCTTCCCTGGTATCAACTGATTGAATCGCATAAAAATCGTCCAAAATCATTTTCCACACATCGATCAATGGAGCCACAAAGTCATACCCACACACACCAGTTTTTATTAGGTTATAGGCAGACTTAATGCATGCATTCAATACTAATTCACTTTTTGCACTGTAAAATTGACAAAATGAACTTGAATCATTCTTCCATTCATTGACCAGAGCTTCCATCTCTCCTTTCTCAAATGGAGGATTCCAAGCATACTTAACAGGCAGATCACAGTTTGCAGATATGATTGTGGCAGGGACATATATTGGGTTAATTAGCAGGTGATTGGCAGATTCCTTATTCTTAAGAATCTCCAATACCTGTAGCAAGTGTTGAACTGTAGTGTATGCAAACTTCCCTTGCTTCACAAATAAGTTGATTTGTTCAATACTCTGTAATATCTCCTCATAATCATACTCAGATAATTCTTTTAAACAAAAATCTTTATTTTCCCTAGCCAGTGATGAAAGTTCATTAGTAGTTTCATAAGTCCATTTAACTCCCCTGAAAGACAATTGCATTTCATTATCTGTTAATGGCAGAATCTCATTATAGGTCTCAGTTGCTAAGGATAACGACTCTGCAGATCGGACACGTTTCTTAGAACGTTTGCGTTTTGCCTTAGACCCTGCTGTTTTCGGTGATTTATTCAAGGCTGCAGGAAAATTATCAGTAAGGGCCCTTTTCCACTAGCGCGTTTGCGCTAGCTGAATCGCAAAACCGCAAACCGCTAGCGATTTTACAATCGCTACGGTTTGCTTTTTAACATAGGAATCGCGGTAGGTCATTTCCACTACCGCGATTCGTTTTTTACTTTACCGCGATCGCGCCGCGGAGCGACTTTTGCCGCGATTTTGCTATGCAGTGCATAGCATAGCAAAATCGCGGCCGCAAACGGCGGGAAAACGGCGGAATTGCGATTCAGCAATCGCTAGCGTTCAGCGCGAACGCTAGCGACTGCTAGTGGAAAAGGGCCCTAACACTTTCTGCTTGCTGATCATTTTTGCAAGCAATTGAAGGAGCAGCTGATTGGCCTGCTGCCAGGAGTTCATTAAGAGGAAAAGGCAATGGATCTATGCGCAACCAATTGTGAATTACAAAAGCTATAAATTGCAAAGGACTTTGTCTAAACTGAGTGTGATCTAAGACATTGATTGCCCAATCAAAAAGTTTGCCCTTAAAAAGAGCACAAACGATCCAATCAGACCAGGTAGAAATTGCAGAAGCCCGAAAGTCGGGATTGGCCAGAACTTTAACCAATTCTGATATAAATTTGTCTGTAACTTCAGGACCAAGCTTTTCAAATTTTTTAAAGGAGCAGGACCCCTGACAAACAGTGTCATAATTTCTGGAAATCCCCCCCACAATAGGGATTGGTAATGGGGTTTTCATAATGTAAGGCTTGGTGGTGTATTCTCCACAGTCAGCATGCAACGCATGAGCTGACGTGGAGGAGGTACACACACTAGCACAAGGAAACAGGCTATCCTTAGTATAGTGGAGGGGAGGACTGACTCCAAAAGGAGCTTGTGGCGCACAGAGCCGGTGCAGATCCGACAGCCACAAACAATGCTTTCGCTATAACGTCTCAGCGCAAAGTAGCGCTGAGCGCATAAACCAGAACTGAGGAGCTCAGGACAGGTAGACAGAATGAACGCTTGCTAGCTAGCCGCTACTTAGTGACAGCAAGCGTCCACAACAAGACAGACTGGAATGAGGCAGCCAATGCGTAGCGGCGATGGCGTGCCTCGCAAAGACAGGACAGGATAGTCAGGAAATAGCAGGATCAAGATAGATGAACGTAACACAGATAAATATACAATAAGTATGATTTCCTAGCGTATTACAATTACAGCTATCAATGAAACTATTTGTAACGTCTGACTAACATATGTATATATCGGCAATGAACCGATATATGACATAAGCAGGAACACTGACTTAGGACTGGAACGATACAGGGAACAGGACTCAGAAGGATTCGCTATCTCTTCGCAGAGATGAACGCAATCCACAAACGGTAACAGGACAGGATTCAGAAGGATTCGTTATCTCCTCGCAGAGATGAACGCAATCCACAAACAGGACCAGGAACAGGATAACTAGCTCAGCACGGGTGATCAACGTGCTAGAACTGACTAGCTGAACACAGGATATAAACAGTTCGTGTACGTATATATCAGCGTCACTGATGTATCAACGTAACACGAATACAAGGAAAATAATAAACATGCTGGTATGCATGTATATGGGCAATGAACCAATATATGGTGCAAAACCAGCAAAGTATCTTTAGAACAAGAAACACGATCGGGGGCTGAAGCGACAGCAAGACAGGCTTAAACTGAAGCTATGAAAACCCGAGGAGTCCTGCAGGAAGCAGATCTTTATACTGAGGTCATCCAATGGGAGCAGACATGCAGATTCCCACTAGAGTTGGGCCGAACGGTTCGCCTGCGAACGGTTCCATGCGAACTTCAGTGGTTCGCGTTCGCGTCCCGCAGGCGAACCTTTGCGGAAGTTTGGTTCGCCCCATAATGCACATGGAGGGTCAACTTTGACCCTCTACATCACAGTCAGCAGGCCCAGTGTAGCCAATTAGGCTACACTAGCCCCTGGAGCCCCACCCCCCCTTATATAAGGCAGGCAGTGGCGGCCATTACGGTCACTCGTGTGCTGCCTGCGTTAGTGAGAGTAGGGCGAGCTGCTGCAGACTGTCTCTCAGGGAAAGATTAGTTAGGCTTAACTTGTTCCTGTCTGGCTGCATACCTGTTCTGTGAACCCACCACTGCATACCTGTGCTGTGAACCCACCACTGCATACCTGTGCTGTGAACCCACCACTGCATACCTGTGCTGTGAACCCACCACTGCATACCTGTGCTGTGAACCCACCACTGCATACCTGTGCTGTGAACCCACCACTGCATACCTGTTCAGTGAACCTGCCACTGCATACCTGTTCTGTTCAGTGGACCCGCCACTGTATACCTGTTCATTGAACCCACCACTGCATACCTGTGCTGTGAACCCACCACTGCATACCTGTTCTGTGAACCCACCACTGCATACCTGTTCAGTGAACCCGCCACTGTATACCTGTTCTGTTTAGTGAACCCGCCACTGCATACCTGTTGTGTTCAGTGAACCTGCCACTGCATACCTGTTCTGTGAACCCGCCACTGTATACCTGTTCTGTTTAGTGAACCCGCCACTGTATACCTGTTCTGTTTAGTGAACCCGCCACTGCATACCTGTTCTGTTCAGTGGACCCGCCACTGTATACCTGTTCAGTGAACCCGCCACTGCATACCTGTTGTGTTCAGTGAACCTGCCACTGCATACCTGTTCTGTGAACCCGCCACTGTATACCTGTTCTGTTTAGTGAACCCGCCACTGTATACCTGTTCTGTTTAGTGAACCCGCCACTGCATACCTGTTCTGTTCAGTGGACCCGTCACTGTATACCTGTTCAGTGAACCCGCCACTGCATACCTGTTCTGTTTAGTGAACCCGCCACTGTATACCTGTTCTGTTTAGTGAACCCGCCACTGCATACCTGTTCTGTTCAGTGGACCCGCCACTGTATACCTGTTCAGTGAACCCGCCACTGTATACCTGTTCTGTTTAGTGAACCCGCCACTGCATACCTGTTCTGTTCAGTGGACCCGCCACTGTATACCTGTTCAGTGAACCCGCCACTGTATACCTGTTCTGTTTAGTGAACCCGCCACTGCATACCTGTTCTGTTCAGTGGACCCGCCACTGTATACCTGTTCAGTGAACCCGCCACTGTATACCTGTTCTGTTCAGTGAACCCGCCACTGCATACCTGTTGTGTTCAGTGAACCTGCCACTGCATACCTGTTCTGTGAACCCGCCACTGTATACCTGTTCTGTTTAGTGAACCCGCCACTGTATACCTGTTCTGTTTAGTGAACCCGCCACTGCATACCTGTTCTGTTCAGTGGACCCGCCACTGTATACCTGTTCAGTGAACCCGCCACTGCATACCTGTTGTGTTCAGTGAACCTGCCACTGCATACCTGTTCTGTGAACCCGCCACTGTATACCTGTTCTGTTTAGTGAAACCGCCACTGTATACCTGTTCTGTTTAGTGAACCCGCCACTGTATACCTGTTCTGTTTAGTGAACCCGCCACTGCATACCTGTTCTGTTCAGTGGACCCGCCACTGCATACCTGTTGTGTTCAGTGAACCTGCCACTGCATACCTGTTCTGTGAACCCGCCACTGTATACCTGTTCTGTTTAGTGAACCCGCCACTGTATACCTGTTCTGTTTAGTAAACCCGCCACTGCATACCTGTTCTGTTCAGTGGACCCGCCACTGTATACCTGTTCAGTGAACCCGCCACTGCATACCTGTTCTGTTTAGTGAACCCACCACTGTATACCTGTTCTGTTTAGTGAACCCGCCACTGCATACCTGTTCTGTTCAGTGGACCCGCCACTGTATACCTGTTCAGTGAACCCGCCACTGTATACCTGTTCTGTTTAGTGAACCCGCCACTGCATACCTGTTCTGTTCAGTGGACCCGCCACTGTATACCTGTTCAGTGAACCCGCCACTGTATACCTGTTCTGTTTAGTGAACCCACCGCATCAGTGCGCATACCTGTGCAGTTAAGTGAACCCACCTACCTACGTGAGTGCACGCAGTGTGATATACCACTCCGTGCATACCCGATATGGACAAAACAGGTAGAGGAAGAGGTAGTGCCAGAGCCAGAGGAAGGCCACCCGGCAGGTCTGCGCGAGGTCGTGTAAATGTAATTTCGTGTGGACCTGGCCCACAGTACAGTGCTCGGAAGAAGGCACGTCCCATCAGCTCCCAAGATTGTCAGGACGTGGTTGAGTATTTAGCAACACAGAACACCTCATCTTGCTCAGCCACCAGTGCTACTACTAGCACCACTTCCGCTGCATTTGACACTTCGCAAGAATTATTTAGTGTTGAAATCACTGATGCACAGCCATTGTTGTTACAGCCAGATGAATTTTCACCAGCTAATATGTCTGAGTTACGCGGCAACACTATGGATGTAACGTGTCAGGAGGATGAAGGACCTACTGATGGTGCAAGTTTGGATTTGTCTGAGGCAAGCGAAGCTGGGCAGGATGACTACGATGATGACGGTAATAGGGATCCTCTGTATGTTCCCAATAGAGGAGATGAAGAGGGGGACAGTTCAGAGGGGGAGTCAGAGAGTAGTAGGAGGAGAGAAGTTGCTGAAAGAAGCTGGGGCAGCTCTTCGTCAGAAACAGCTGGTGGCAGAGTCCGGCACCATGTATCGCCACCTATGTACAGCCAGCCAACTTGCCCTTCAGCATCAGCTGCTGAGGTCCCCATAGTGCCCACATCCCAGGGTGGCTCAGCGGTGTGGAAATTTTTTAATGTGTGTGCCTCAGATCGGACCAAAGCCATCTGTTCGCTCTGCCAACAAAAATTGAGCCGTGGAAAGGCCAACACTCACGTAGGGACAAGTGCCTTACGAAGGCACCTGGAGAAAAGGCACAAACAGCAATGGGATGGCCACCTGAGCAAAAGCAGCAGCAGCACACAAAAGCAAAGCCACCCTCCTTCTCCTCTTCCTCCTCCATCAGGTGCATTATCTGCTTCTGCCGCTTTCTCCCTTCCACCTTCACAGGCACCCTCCTCCACTCCGCCTCTGGCCTTGAGCGGTTCCTGCTCCTCTGCCCACAGCAGCAGTCAGGTGTCCGTGAAGGAAATGTTTGAGCGGAAGAAGCCGATTTCGGCCAGTCACCCCCTTGCCCGGCGTCTGACAGCTGGCGTGGCGGAACTGTTAGCTCGGCAGCTGTTACCATACCAGCTGGTGGACTCTGAGGCCTTCCATAAATTTGTGGCCATCGGAACACCGCAGTGGAAGATGCCAGGCCGCACTTATTTTTTGAGAAAGGCCATACCCCAACTGCACCGTGAAGTTGAGAGGCAAGTGGTGTCATCTCTTGCGAAGAGCGTTGGGTCAAGGGTACACCTGACCACGGATGCCTGGTCTGCCAAGCATGGGCAGGGCCGCTACATTACCTACACAGCCCATTGGGTGAACCTGGTGGTGAACGATGGCAAGCAGGGCGCAGCGGACCAAATTGTGACACCTCCACGGCTTGCAGGCAGGCCTCCTGCCACCTCCTCTCCTCCTGCTACATGCTCTTCGCTGTCCTCCTCCTCCTTGGCTGAGTGGCAGTTCTCCTCTCCAGCTACACAGCCCCAGCTCCGCAGGGCCTATGCTGCATGCCAGGTACGACGCTGTCACGCCATCTTAGACATGTCTTGTCTCAAAGCGGAGAGTCACACTGGAGCAGCTCTCCTGGCTGCTCTTAAGAAACAGGTGGATGAGTGGCTGACCCCGCACCACCTGGAGATAGGCAACGTGGTGTGCGACAACGGCAGCAATCTGCTTGCTGCATTGCATATGGGGAAGCTGACACACATACCCTGCATGGCACATGTCATGAATCTAGTGGTTCAAAGATTTGTGGCAAAGTACCCTGGCTTAGCGAATGTCCTGAAGCAGGCCAGGAAGTTCTGTGGGCATTTGAGGCGGTCTTACACAGCCATGGCACGCTTTGCGGAAATTCAGCGCAAAAACAACATGCCGGTGAGACGCCTCATTTGCGATAGCCCGACTCGCTGGAACTCGACCCTGCTCATGTTCTCCCGCCTGCTAGAACAGAAGAAAGCCGTGACCCACTACCTCTACAACTACAGTAGAATGAAACAGTCTGGGAAGATGGGGATGTTCTGGCCCGACAACTGGACACTGATGGAAAATGCATGCAGGCTCATGCGGCCGTTTGAGGAGGTGACCAACCTGGTGAGCCGCAGTGAGGGCACCATCAGCGACTTAATTCCCTACGCTTACTTCTTGGAGCATGCTGTGCGTAGAGTGGCGGATGAAGCTGTGAATGAGCGTGACCAGGAACCGTTACGGCAGGAACAGGCATGGGACCAATTTTCATCAGACCCAGCTGTTTCCTCAACACCTGCGGCAGCACAGAGGGGGGAGGAGGAGGAAGAAGAGAAGTCGTGTGCAGAAGACGAGTCAGACTCAGAGGATGATGAGCAAGGTGTTTCTTTGGGGGAGGAGGAGGAGGAGGGGACAGCGGCAGGAGAACAACCTCAGCAGGCATCGCAAGGGGCTTGTGCTGCTCAACCTTCCCGTGGTATTGTTCGCGGCTGGGGGGAGGAGGTTGACTTACCTGACGTCACTGAGGTAGAGCAAGAGGAGATGGAGGGTACTGGATCCGACTTTGTGCAGATGTCGTCTTTTATGCTGTCCTGCCTGTTGAGGGACCCCCGTATAAAAAACCTCAAGGGGAATGAGCTGTACTGGGTAGCCACACTACTAGACCCTCGGTACAGGCACAAAGTGGCGGACCTGTTACCAACTCACCGGAAGGTGGAAAGGATGCAGCACATGCAGAACCAGCTGTCAACTATGCTTTACAATGCCTTTAAGGGTGATGTGACGGCACAACGCCAGCAAGGTACCACTGCCACTAATCCTCCTCCCGTGTCCACACAGTCAAAGACAGGACGCTCCAGCGATCTCATGGTGATGTCGGACATGCGGACATTCTTTAGTCCAACGCCTCGCCGTAGCCCTTCCGGATCCACCCTCCACCAACGCCTGGAACGGCAGGTAGCCGACTACCTGGCCTTAAGTGTGGATGTAGACACTGCTGTGAACAGCGATGAGGAACCCTTGAACTACTGGGTGCGCAGGCTTGACCTGTGGCCAGAGCTGTCCCAATTTGCCATCCAACTTCTCTCCTGCCCTGCCGCAAGCGTCCTGTCAGAAAGGACCTTCAGCGCAGCTGGAGGCATTGTCACAGAGAAGAGAAGTCGCCTAAGTCACAAAAGTGTTAAGTACCTCACCTTTATCAAAATGAATGAGGCATGGATCCCGGAGGGCTGCTGCCCGCCCCAAGACTAAGTCAGTCCCCGCACACACAGCATCTCTGCCTGCACGCCGTGTGACTGGCTGCCTGGCCTGCCCCAAGAAGACTAAGTCGCTCCCAGTCCCTCCACACAGCATGTCTGCCTGCAGGCCGCTTGACTACCTTCTCCGCCACCACCAACAGGGTCCGGGACTCCAGGCGGATTGCTGAATTTTTTAGGCCGCTGCTAGCAGCGGCCGCTGTAATAATTTTTCTGGTGCGTGTACATGACTGCCTAATTTTTCTGGCTGCACTGCGGGCAGCTGCAACAACAAAAGAAAAGGCATGTACATGCGCCCATTCCCCTTCGTGATCATTACCTTGCCGTGGTGAAGGGGCTTGCGTATCACAATGAAGCAATGACCGGCGCCTAGATGAGTGTCTCGGGGGGCACACCCACGATAATAAGGTCGTTGCCTCATTGTGGTCAGACCAAATTTGATCAGCTGGACAGTCACTGTTCTGTCATTCAGCTACATCAGCCAGGCGACCATATGGGCTGTAAAGCCACTAAAACCTGCACTCTCGCCATGGTGCGCACCAGTCCAGCACGGCCGTCACTACACAAACAGCTGTTTGCGCTGCGTTACACAGTGAGTTTGGTGTGTCAGTGTGAAGCAGTACCTTAATTACACTACCTGATTGATGTATACACATGCAAGATGTTTGAAAGCACTTTAGGCCTGTCATTTAGCATTCAATGTGATTTCTGCCCTTAAAACGCTGCTTTGCGTCAAATCCAGATTTTTCCCGGGGACTTTTGGCATGTATCCCACTCCGCCATGCCCCCCTCCAGGTGTTAGGCCCCTTGAAACATCTTTTCCATCACTTTTGTGGCCAGCATAATTATTTTTTTTTTTCAAAGTTCGCATCCCCATTGAAGTCTATTGCGGTTCGCGAACTTTAACGCGAACCGAACCTTTCGCGGAAGTTCGCGAACCAGGTTCGCGAACCTAAAATCGGAGGTTCGGCCCAACTCTAATTCCCACACAGGTGAATGATAATCAGTCACAAGCTGACAGCAGGGAAAGGCAGACAAAGCTATGCAGCTTGCATGGAAAGAGATCAGAACTGCCTGAGCTGCAGCACTACTACTTCCAGCAATACCTGCTGCAGCAGCGATCATGACACTCACTTGGTCATTAAGTAATTGAGTAATTGTGTGTTAGGGTTAGGAAAAGTGGGCGGAGCCAACACCAGCCAAATACATACCCGGGCAATGCTGGGTGTCAAGCTAGTTATTAAATATTGGTAAAAAATACCAATATCTTACTATTAGAATTAGCCACTGCCAATAGTAGGTTATTGGTGGTGTTTTAAATATTTTACTAGTGGCTTTCCCTAGTGCCCAAATTACCACAGCAACCTTTTTAAATGTTCGCATGTGAAGCCTCACTCTTCATATACCATAAGGGCCCGTTTCCACTAGAGCGAATCTGCATGCGTTTCCTGCATGCAGATTTGCATAGACAAGACAAGTGGAATGGACTGTTTCCACTTGTCAGGATTTCTGAGCATTTTTCTGTGCAGAAAAAATCTGCACGGCAGAGCCATCAGAATTCACATGCCGCATACCGCTATGCGATTCGCATACAATGTATTTAATAGGAAATTCGCATGAGGTTTTGGTATGCGAATTTTCATGCGAATTCGCATACGATTTCACATAGAAACAATGGAAAAGCACACAGGCATTGCCATGGTTAAATTCACATACATAGTCATCCATGCGAAATCGTATGCGAAATTTGCTTCCGCATGCAAATATTTTCCGCTGCGATTCCCACCGCACAAGTGGAAACGGGCCCTAAAACACACAGAACGTCTGCGCTTCCAGTAGTCCAGCTCACTTTCAGTAATATGGACAGTACCCTAAAATAGATAAAACATGGCACACATAGTGTGCCCAGTACTGTATATTTAAAAACACAAAGAGCACCATGTGTTGCACTCCCCAGGGATGTGCCACCACCAGACAGACACAGGGCAATGGTCCCCCCTTGTAAGTCCACTCACCGGATTGACTCTTGCACACTCTTGTATTATAAATCACATCTGTATAGACTTCCAGGCAGGCAGCAGGGTCCACATAAAAGCAAACTTTATTATACCTCAGGCCGACAGTACATCAGACAAGGACCACCTTGGCAGCGGAACTCAGGGTAGTGTGTCCACTACGAGCTTGCTGTCTCTCGATTGGAACGTCAGTGTGATCCTGCTCCGCCCGACACGTTTCATCATGTGACTCATTCAGGGGCAAGGGTCACGCCGTGCCAACGTTAAACTTATACCACCGCTTGCCGCCGAACTGCGTCACGAGGTACGCCCACAACACCACTCTCTTCCGTCGCTAGGCAACCTCTTGGACGCACTATTACATATTTCTCCGCTTATAAAAACGTTAAAATTACAGGGAAACTTTACGCTCTCACTTAATAATACATCATAGATGCCTACCTACCCACATTTATTACCAATCATTAATATTCCGGGCACCACCTTTTATATCCATACCCCACCCATTACAACAACTTTAACAGTACGCTACACAATATACACAGCATAGTCATAACTCAGCATGTGTACCACATACTCCAATGTCACAATACTTCCCATCCTAACTAATACATATACAGACCTATCTAACATTCTAATCAGTAATACCCGTTTGTACATGTCATGATGGAACAGAGCCTGTACTAGTGTGCCATGATTAGTGAATACCACTACTTCTAATAGTTTCTTAGGCCTGGTGCACACCAAAAACCGCTAGCAGATCCGCAAAATGCTAGCAGATTTTGAAACGCTTTTTCTTATTTTTCTGTAGCGTTTCATCTAGCATTTTGCGGTTTTGGGAAGCATTTTTGGTGTAGTAGATTTCTTATAGTGTTACAGTAAAGCTGTTACTGAACAGCTTCTGTAACAAAAACGCCTGCAAAACCGCTCTGAACTGTCGTTTTTCAGAGCGGTTTGCGTTTTTCCTATACTTTACAGTGGAGTCAGAAACGCCTCCGCAATCCAAAATCTGCAGCAGCCCCGGAGTATGCGTTCCTGCTAAACGCCTCCCGCTCTGGTGTGCACCAGCCCATTGAAATACATTACCCAAGCGTTTCCACATCCGCAAGTGGAACGCAAAACGCTGCCGAACCGCTCTGGTGTGCACCAGCCCATATAGTGGTATCCTATCCTCCAACTGTAACATGTATGAACAACTACAACATAATAAACTCTTACACCATACCAACTATTCTAGAACCAGCTACTCAAGAGCCAACTTTCAATCAAAGTAGTGTGAAATCTACACCCAGCATGACTAGTGTGAACCAACTGTTATATATTCCCAATTCAGCAACCAGTGGGAAACATATGCATATAATATACCCCCCACACACAGCACACCCCATCATACATATTTCCAGTACTGAACATATTAACTATTTGCAATAAAACAATTAATGTCTAATTCAATATTAAGCCCCCCTGGTTCCAGGGAGCCCAATTTGTGTATCCACTCCGTTTTTTTTTTCTACATAGCTGCTGTAATCTATTAGAGCCTCTCCAGTGTGTATACACCTGTTCAATGGCAGCAACTCGGCAAAATGTGCTGATACACTGTGCCAGCTAAACTCCTTCCTTATACTATAAATATGTTGGTATTTGTGTTTTTTAAGTGGATGGGTCGTTCGACCAACAAATTGGAGGTTGCAGGCACAGGTCAGCACATATACTACATATGCAGAGGAGCATGACATACACTGCTTAATTGAGAACCTCCTCCCATATTTATTAGAGACCACCGCATCTGCGTTCACACTATCGTGTCCCTACATATGCAGCAGTCTTTACACCTGTGGAAACCTGGTTTTCTCCAGAAAGGTGTCTGTATTACTGGAGGGTCCACACAGCTTGTCACCAAGATGTCCCTAAGGTTAGGTGCCCTCCTGTATAGAAACATGGGTTTTACTGGAATAACTTTAGATAAGGTGTCATCCTGTCTCAGGACTGACTAATCTATTAATTATATGTTCTACCTGTCTAAATTGTTGATTAAATGTGCAGGCAAAGGGAAGCTCCATGTGGTTATCATCTTTGTGTTTACTACCCAGTATAAGTTGGTTCCTATCCAACTTACCCACTTCTGTCATAAGTTCAGACATATCTGCATGCGCATAGCCCTTTTCCACAAATCTACCTGTTAATATAGGTGCCTGCTCTATAGTCCCTCATTGTGGAGCAGTTCCTCCTCACCGTTTGGAACTGACCCTTGACCCAAGATGGGTGGTGGCAGTTAGATGTAAGAATAAAACCATTCCTGCCTGTTTTCTTAAAAAAAAAAATAGTTTTTAAAACATTCCCTGTTTTAAAAATAGCTAAATCTAAAAAATTGATATTGGAGGGACTACTCTCTGCCTCCAATTGTATATTGGTGCAGATAGAATTAGCCTTCCCCAAAAATACATCCCATTCCTCAATAGTGCCTGTCCATAGAATTACCAAATCATCTATATATTTTTGCCATAAATTGATTTTTTTCTGACCCCAATCCTATCGCCCTTTCTTCCCACTCTGACATGTATATATTTGCCAGGGATGGTGCAAACCGGGCCCCTATGGCGCATCCTTTTATCTGCACATAGAAGTCATCCCTGTACCAGAAATAATTCCTGGCTAAGGCAAACTCTAACAACTGGACCAGAAATTCTATCTGTCTCAACTGCAGATTTCCTTCCTTTATAAGGGCCCTTCTAACTGCACCTATTCCCCCTGATGGGTGATGTTAGTGTATAGGGACACCACATCACTAGCAGCGTGGCATCCTCTACCACCACACCACTCAAAGTATGGAGAGCATGAGAGGTGTCTTTAAGCACCCTAGGTAATTTCCCCACCACTGGCTGTAAGAACCTATTCAAATAGCTCCCCACCCTGTAGGTGATAGAATCAATTCCATTAATAATGGGGCGTCCTGGTGGCGCTGAAATTGACTTATGTACCTTGGGGATTTGATAGATTTTAGGGGTCTTTGGACATTTAGGTATCAAAAATTCAAATGCTGCCTCACTTATGAGGCCTTCATCAAGGCCCACTTTTAATATTGAGATTAATTCCTTTTTGAAAGACAACACTGGATTGCCACTTAATTTCTTATATGTGGTCCTGTCTTCCAACAGTCGATCTAATGCACCAAAATATTATTCCTTATTTAATATAACCACCCCCCCCCCACCCCCACCCCTTGTCTGCAGGACGGATAACCAATTATTTTTCTTTAAGCATTTTGCATACATCCCGATCAACTCAATCATTACGGGATGCACACAATTGCTCAATATCATTAACCACCAAGTTCTTAAAGATATCAATTGTATGTTTACTGGCATTATCTGCAGGGATTGAAGGTTGAATTGTTTCTCATATTGGTATGAACATACCTCCCTCCCACATTTGATTTGTTTGTGGGGCCTTCCTTGTCAAGGAAGTATCTTTTAAGATGAATTTTCCTCACACACTTATACACATCTATAAATGTTTCAAATTTAATAATATTATTTTTGGGGGCATATTTAAGGCCCTTGTCCAGCAAGTTAACCTCTTGGGTACTCAATGCCACCCACTTATATTGAAAATTTCCTCCCCTTTTACTCCTTTCTTTTTTTGCTATATTCTCCTTCTCCTCTGATTCCCCTCCTGACTCTTTTTTCTGACTGCGATCCCATCCCCTACTGTGTTATTTGCTGGTGTCTGTGGAGCGCAGTATCTATCCTCTTCTGGCATGTGAAGCCTGGTATGATAGTTTTGTTTTAATTAACCATTTCCCGACCGCTGGTACACATATTAACACTTGCACACCAGGGGTGTAAATATACATACTTGTTTCCCAAACCCAATCACAGTGTCTGTGCCGTGGTGAATGAGAGCCTGCATCAGAGAGCAGCAGGCTTTCATTCACAAAAGTGAAAGTAAACAGTATATTGGTATGGTGTGTTAAAGCGGAACTGAAGGATCTTTTTTTAATACAATGTGATAATATGGGTATGTACCTTTAATGATGACATACCTCTGTGCGCCCTATGGAGCTCTTTATGTGTTCTCTCCATCCCGAGATTCTGCCGGTAAACAGCATCGACTTATAAGTCGATGCTAAAATCAGGCAGACGAGTCAGTTTTCCTCTCCCTGCAAAATGGTTTACTTCCCCTCAGGCCAGGTCCCCACCCTTTCTCCGCCCCACTCCACGCTCGTTCCTTCAGCGCAGCGTGAGCGCTGATATGACACATGAACGAGGAGGAGACAGGCCTCTGTACATTCCTTCCTTCTGATCCCCCAGCGTTAGGCAATACATCCACCCTCCCTCCACTCTGCATTCCCTCTGATCCCCCAGCCAGCGTTAGGCTGTAAATCCCCCGTCCCTCTGCTGTGCATTCCTTCTGATCCCCCAGCGTTAGGCTGTAAATCCCCCCTCCCTCCACTGATCTCCCCCCTATTGTGGGCAGTGTCCCTGGCAGCGCTGTGAATAGGGCAGGGGGTGTTTTACTCACGGAGGCTCTTTCCAGCGATGAACGAGTATTCTTCTCTGCATGCAGCTCTGGGCTATTGTATACAGTCAGCCGCGTGTACTGTTTACAATAGCCCAGAGCTGCATGCAGAGAAGAATACTCGGTCATCACTGGAAAGAGCCTCCGTGAGTAAATCACCCCCTGCCCTATTCACAGCGCTGCCAGGGACACTGCCCACAATAGGGGGGAGATCAGTGGAGGGACGGGGGATTTACAGCCTAACGCTGGCTGGGGGATCAGAGGGAATGCAGAGTGGAGGGAGGGTGGATGTATTGCCTAACGCTGGGGAATCAGAAGGAATGAATGTACAGTGGAGGGAGCAGTAACCCGGAAGTTATCAGGCACTGCGACCATCTTGGCTGAAACCAGGAAATGAATAAAAATTACAAAATACAGTGATTGCAGCAGCGGGGAGCGGCAAAAATCATACAGAAAGATAGAGTTTATAATTTAGAATCTACTGGTATGTTTATTTTTATTTTTTTTTCTATATTGCAGTACCGCTTTAAGCACACATGGTGCAAATTGTTATGTAAACAGTACTTCCATTTACTGTTTATCTAATGGCCGAAAAAAGTAAAAATGCACCCATGAACACTATTATAAAGAAAAATACATACATTTTAATTCATTTTAACCCCTTTTACCCCTACCTTATTAGTTACCAAAATAAAACACTTGAAAAAGTTCTGAGTGTATTAAGTGATAAAGATGTTAATCCTGCATTCAAAACTTGCAAAAAGTTTTCTGCTATTATGGTTTGGAGTTATCACATACTTTATGAGCACTGGTCCTAGTGCCAAACAGTGCCAAAGAGTTGAATGCTGGGCAGGGGCGTAACTAGAAATCCCTGGGCCCCCCTGCAAATCTTTGGATGGGGCCCCTTCCTTTCAAAACAAATCTACAAATCTTTGTCTACAAAACTTTGCCTGATTCATAATCAGTGGCTGAGCAGATGTAGTCATGAGAACAATTGTGAAGAGAGCAGAAAGTTTTTTTCTCTCCTGTCCCTTAGTTGTCAGTCTCTCAGGGTAGGGCCCCCTGTGGCTTCTGGGCCCCCCTGCAGCTGAATCCCTTGCAGGGTCTATTGTTACGCCCCTGATGCTGGGAGTTCTTTTTATCTATAATATATTTCCTCCTCTTCCATTTTATTTCCCTGCCTAGCTTTGTTATCTGAAACACCTCTGCTCACTTGTGTTTACAAGCAAGGCTGAGGTGACTCAGCGATTGGAGGATAATACAGTGCAGTTCAGTGCAGTTCCTAGTATACACCTCAGTGGGAGTGTCTGAAGACCCAGGGAGGAGGGCAGCTAATGAATACACAATGAGCAAGAGAAGGGGGGGAAAGAGTCAGGGAGGATATGATGTCAGCATTAGCTTGGCAAGATGGCCACTGCCTAGAATAGGATTTTCTGCTTTTCCTTTATAAAATTCACAGGAATCATTACGTGGATAGCACAATACATCTGTTATGCAAGTAGAAGTAGTATTTATCTACTTATATATGTGTTTTTTAGTTCTAGGTTAGCATGGGTGTCGCTTGTTCTTTAAAAGGGGAAAAAACTGTGATTGGGAAGTTGTTAAGTTTATTTTGTGTTACCTTTAAGACATATTTGAAACATCTCTTTGGTATGAACAATGCTATGTAATTTACTTTGCTAAGCACTTTATGGGCTTGATTCACTAAAGCGTGATAACTGCTGTGATAGTGATATCACAGGAGTTATCACGTCAGGTGATAACTGCTACGATCACATATCATAGCACTTATCACGTAATAACTGCTGTGATAGCACTTATCACGCTTTAGTGAATCAAGCCCGATGGCTTGCACGCACGTTTGCACATGCACAGCTTTTAGGCGTGATAACTGAGTTATCACGCTTTTGTGAATCAAGCCCTATATGTTCTCTATCTTGCCCAAAGACTAACCTAGCACCCACCTTGTAGTTTGACATGTAATGCAAATGGCTTATTAAAAGAACAACTGAATTTCCTTACCAAATTTTCCCTTACCAAATTTTTGCAAACTATTCATTTGTTAAGAGTAGTTAGTCTGTACTATAACCACGAGGATAAAGGAGACACAATGGTTGACAGTAGGTACCTTTCCAAAGGCAACACAGTGGTGAGCAACAAATCTGTTTTCAACCGGTGTTACAATATTCATGTGTGTTTCTAAGCTCTCTGTAACAGGGAAATACAAATGGCGAACCAGTTACCGTATCGACAAAGTTCATTGGC
Source organism: Hyperolius riggenbachi (assembly GCF_040937935.1). Lineage (NCBI taxonomy): Eukaryota > Metazoa > Chordata > Amphibia > Anura > Hyperoliidae > Hyperolius > Hyperolius riggenbachi. The sequence continues at coordinate 162,232,274 of NC_090646.1, forward strand.
AGCAGGCCTAACATATTTTCCCCTGGTTACGAATAAAGGATCACAGCATTTAGATAACCTTGTCTTTACAAGCTGTACCATTTAACTGTAGCATTATTTTTATTTCCACAGGAAAAGATTTTATTATGTATTGCGCTGAACTGAAAAACTCTTGCTTGGAGCATTTTGAACTGTGTTGACGAGTTCAGAAATATTAATGTACCCCCAGAGGATGTTATACAACCGATTTTAATGTTTCACTTCATGCAGTTTAGGAAGAGATAATAAACTTTGCGCTGTATGCTTTATTTAAAGGTTTATACACTGTGAGCAAGACAAAAAGTCAGACATGTTTATTGCTTTGTATTTGTCTTGGTGTTCTGCTGTCTGCAAATGTCTGCAAGTGTTTGTCTCTAACATAGATCATTCGGTTGGCTGTGTTTTATGGCTTGAATCGCAATCTTAAAAATCAATTACCTGATGTTTTAACTTCTACTTTGAAACATTATTTTTTTCTTTCCTTTCATTTAAGATCTCCATTATTGGCTCTAACTGCAAAATTGCTAAATAATTCGGCCAATTCAGGGTGCTTGAACCAACTTACAAAGTTAAGTAAAATGGATATAAAAGTGTAGTCTTAATTTCACTTTCAACAGCAACTTTGGAAAATCCATCAACAGTAAAGGGAAATAAATTACCTTAGATTCATCTTTTGTCCTTTTAACATTTCTCTTCTTTTAATTTGAAAGTGAATGGACAGTATACAGTACTTATTTTTATGCCTGCTTCTTACTTCCACCCCAGAAATCAAATATAGTATATCTAAATGTTAATACAAGTGCACATATGTGCAACATAGGGATGGTCGGAAATGTCAATTTACGATTCTGCAGAAATTCCAATTTCCGCCAATGCCGATTTCACAGATTTCCGATCGGTATCCGATTTCCGGGTTCAGTTTTCCGATTTCCGAGTAGTGGTTTTGGGGTCATTTTTTGCATTCTCTAATTGGCCAAATACTTCTGAGTTGACTCTGCATTCTCTGATTGGTATAATGCTTCCGAGTTCTGTGATTTTGAGTTGTAGTAAGGCAGTATTTCTACAGAAATCCGATTTTCGAGTTCGGATTTCCAATTTCCGAGTAGTGTTTTTTTATAACCAGAACGTTTTTGAGATTGGATAGGAGGTGAGTATAACTCGATCGAGCACAAACAAACTAACAACAGTTAACTGTCAAAGAGTAATTTATTTAATCATTAATCATATATCAAAAAAATTAAAATACATTTTAAAAGATGTGTGTCACCCCGACTCCCCAACCCCCACCCCGGGAAGACCCCCCACACACAGAACCCCAGCCTCTGATTGGCCGAATACTTCCGAGTTGTTTCTGCATTCTCTAATTGGTCTGCTGATTCCGAGCTCTGTAATTGGACAGAAATGACCGAATTGCAGTAATGCAGTATTTCTGCAGAAATCCGATTTCCGTGTTCCAAACGGAAATTCGGATTTCCGATCCAAAATTCGGAAATTTCAATTCAGCAAAATTCTAATGAGCATCCCTACAACACACATGCATACACACTTACATACAAACATGCGTATACACACATACATGTACACAAACACACAGAGACACTTTTATACATGTGAGGTACTCAAAAGACTGAACTGTGCATGCGCAGGACCCTTACGGTGATGGGCGCAATGACACTCCGGGCTACGGGGGGCTGGAGGAAGTCCCAGATAAGTGCAGATTTGCATTTTTTACCTCTGCTCAGGATCTCTTTAAGGGCTCGTTTCCACTATCGCGAATCCGCATGCGTCCAACGCATGTGGATTCGCACATGTAATGCAAGTGGATAGGCCTGTTTCCACTGTAGCGTTGTTGAGGTGCGTTTTTTTCAGCGGTCAAAAAACGCACAAAAGAGCCGCAGAATTCGCCTGCGAGTGGAATGCATGCGAATTGCATGCAATGTATTTAATAGGGAAATCGCATGCGTTTTCCCCATGCGTTTTTTGCCGCGAATTCGCATAGGTACCAATGTAAATTCACACAGGCAGTGACATGGTTAAAATCGCATATACCCTCACCTATTTGAATTCGCGGCAAAAATCGCATGGGGAATCGCATCCGCATGCGATTTCATCAGCGGTGGATTCCAGGCGATTCCGCACCGCAATAGTGGAAACGAGCTCTAAATGTTACAATTTTGGGGGATTGTGGTTCTTTAATTATTACTACTTTTTGAAGCACATTTTTTATTTTTATTTAGTATTGTATTTATAAAGCACCAATATACTACACAGCACTGGACATTAGTTAAGGTTACAGACAATATTTAGGGGTGACATACAGCAATAAAACAATACAGGAATACATGCAAACCAGATCATGCAGCACAGAATAGGCTTGATTCACAAACGGTGATAACGCATAGCATGGCTAGAGTTTTGTGCGCGTTATAACGCGTGTAACGGTTTAGACGTACGAATGAGAATTTTTTTGTGCACAAATGTAAATTTTTGCATGCAAACACACACGAAAATTTGCATTTGCGCACAAAAAATTGCAAACGCACGCGTAACGCTAGTGTGGCCGTGCTATGAGTTATCACGGTTTAGTGAATCAAGCCCTATGAGTTCAAGGTAATGCTTAGTTACTGGATGGGATCATTAGCACTACAGCATCACAAAAGAACTATGAAAGCAATTGGAGCAAAGCCCCATGTGGGTCTCACAGGTCGAAGAGCCTGAGTGGTTTCAGACATGGCCTTACCTATTGTTATGCCTCTGTATAAGATCCCCCAAAGAAATCATAGTCTTTTAAAGGGAACCTAAACTGAGAAGGATATGGATTTTTCCTTTTACAATAATACCAGTTGCCTGACTCTCCTGCTGATCCTGTGTCTCTAATACTTTCAGCCACAGCCCCTGAACAAGCATGAAGATCAGGTGTTTTGACTGAAGGCAGACTGGATTAGCTGCATGCTTGTTTCAGGTGTGTGATTCAGCCACTACTGCAGCCAAAGAGATCAGCAGGACTGCCAGGCAACTGGTATTGTGTAAAAAGAAACATCCTTATCCCTCTGTTTAGGTTCCCTTTAAGCCTTAGGGCCTGTTTCCACTACACGCAGATTGGATGCTGAATGGATGCAGTCAGCATCCAATCTGCGTGTAGTGGAAACAGGCCCTTAGTGAAAACTTACCATATCCATAGTTTTGTTGCACATTTTAAAGGGGTTCTTTCGCGAAAAAAGTAGGCAGTTAAAAAATGTGACAGATGACAGGTTTTGGGCCAGTCCATCTTTTTAAGGGGGATTCTCAGGGCTTTTCTTTGTTTTCAACAGCATTTCCTGAACAACAGTTTAACTGCCAAAATAGCAAGATACCAGCCGGCCTCCCTAATCACTTGCACACTATTATGTCAGTTACATTTTGCAACTGTTGTTCAGGAAATGCTGTTGAAAACAAAGAAATCCCTGAGAATCCCCCTTAAAAAGATGGACTGGCCCAAAACCTGTCATCTGTCACATTTTTTAACTGCCTACTTTTTTCGCGAAATAACTCCTTTAAGTCCCTCAATGAAGAGATGCAGCAGTGTTTTAAACAAAATAGAAATTTGACTTCTTTAAACAGAAGTTATTTGCAATTATATTCAGGTTGGCATGAGCTCTGAGGTGCCCTGCAGCTCATCACTGGTGAATCTACAAATCATCTTTGTTGCCCCTGATAGCTAAACACACCCGAATCGCTGGAATGCAATGATGTATCAGTTTGTTAATATTACAAAAGAATCCAACATACATACAGACTGTTTCGGATTGGTTGATCCTTCTTCATCAGTGCATAACATGAATGAACATGGCTATATGGAATAGGCATTGAAACATCTAGAGTTACAGATTGCCCAGCAAGCTCATGGTGAACCAGAACTCCTAGGAGTGTGTAAAGGTCTGACACACTCCTAGGAGTTCTAGTTCACCATGAGCTCGCTGGGCAATCTGTCACACTGTACTTAAACAATTCATAGCTGCTGGGTTCCTGCACAATAAGGGCTGGCCCCCACAGGTGTCTGTAGGATAGGTGTCTTGTTTAACTGATGCTAAATGCTTTTCTGCTCCAAGCAGAAAACTGTTCGGCATTGGTTACCGGTGTTATGCTGTCGCGTCTCATTTTGAACCCCCTAGGGGAACACAAAAGCGCCAAACATAGCCAATCCTGCTACACTACATATATCGTCCAGGATGAGATAATACAATGAGATCTAGCAAGGGGTTAACAATGTTTAATGATGCAAAAAGCCATATCCATCATTTTAAAAGCACAATCATTCATTTGAATGGATAGCGATTGATTACTTTTGAATGATGAATGCCCTAACCACTGCGTTTAGCCCCATGTAAACCAGCTCTAACACTATAGAGATCACATCTTCAGTAACTACTTGATACTGCTTTATTCACTTATATGCAGTCATAGTAATTTACAATATTTAAATATCCTTAGTGATATAGCTCAAAAGCTACACACAGAGAAGACTCTTGTCCACCAAAATGATTGACATGATCATTTCATGAGATAGACTACTGTGTGCACAAGGGTCCTCTGATGTCAGTGTCCTCCTTTTCAGTGATTTACTGAAGTGGAGAATTATTGGCCAACTGCTACAATTTTTCCTTGTTGTGGCATTATACTTATCCTCCATTCTTCCTCCACTCCATAAAAACTGAACATGCTGCTTGGCAAGAGAATGAGAGGCAAAGTTTTACAATTGTACAGTGCTTGGGGGTCAACTGCCCCTTACAACAGTCACCAAAAATGCTTGTTTACAATCTATACTTAATTTTACAGTCAATGAGAACCTCCTAGAAAAGGTTGCCTTGTTCCCTGACCATGTATTTTAATTTATTTTACTGTCTTTTCCTGACAAGTTTCTTTTATTTGTCACTGTTTTATAACTAGTACCTGTTTTCAGTAATTACCTCAGGTATCTGATAAAACCACCCGTTCTCTAATAATGGTCCTTATACAATTCAGTTTTTCTCAAAAGCTTTTTCCCTAGGTTTTCTCCTCTGGTCACTGATTTAATAAGGAGGCATAGAGGAGTAGGGCTAAGGAAAACTGGACAGAGGTGGGGTGGTAACCAGGAGCAACCTATCAAATGTCAGCTGCTGGATACATTAATGATTCTCTTTGCCTGCTCTGAGCAATTGGTCCACTTCTGTTCTAGTATTCCTTGGACCTGCCTTTACTAATCTTCTCCAGTGACTAAAGCAGATTTTAAAAACCTATCTGATTAATAAACTTAAATTCAGAGTTGTCAGCTGTCTGTGGAATCAAGCAGACAACTGTACACTGTCACTTGATCCTGTTGATAAGTTCCCACGTGTATCATAGTGCACGAGACCTGCTAGGATCTTATACAGGGCTTAAAGAGGAAATCCAGTGAAAATAACGTAATGAAAAAGAGTGCTTCATTTTTACAATAATTAGTTATAAATGATTTAGTCAGTGTTTGCCCATTGTAAAATCTTTCCTGTCCCTGATTTACATTCTGACATTTATCACATGGTGCAGTGGCGTAGCTAGAGATCATGGGGTCCCATAGCAAAACTTTTATCGGGCCCTCAGATGGAGGCAATGCCACCTGCTCCTACCCTATAGATATAAGTTTATTGGTCAATTTACATTCTCATGCTATCAAAACTGCACATAGTTCATGGGCACTAAGACAAAGTCAGAGGGTAGAGAAACACCCAAAAAGTTAATGGTGAATACATTAAGTACCCACTGGGCCCCCTATGCCCCAGAGCCCCATAGCAGCTTCTATGGCTGCTATGGCTATTACTACACCCCTGATATGGCAACATTTTCACTGCTGGCAGGTGATGTCAGTGTAAGTAGCTGCTTCTTGCTTTTTGGCAGTTGGAAACAGCTGTAATTTCCCACAATTTCTACAAGGACAACATCAGCCATACAGAGCCCCCTGATGATCAGTTGGAGAAAAGGAATAGATTTCTCATGGGAAAGGGGGTATCAGCTACTGATTGGGATAAAATTCAATTCTTGGTTACAATTTCTCTTTAAAGGAACCAAAACAGTACATATGAAATGGCCATGTTTCATTTGAGAGCAAATAGAAGCGAGAAGGTGGCTCTCCCTGCACTATGGAATTTCAAAGTATATTAGAAATATATACCCCTACTAACTACCTAATTTCTTCCTTTGTGGATGTACTTTACGGTCCTGCTATTGTCGGTATCTGAATTACTACGATCTTATTTTTAAATTACCCAGTGAGCGTCCCCATAGCTGTAAATAAAATTACGGCCTATGAAATGATCTGCTTCAAACCAGAAAGTTTGCATACTGAAGATTATGCCAAATTCAGTTTTGCCTTCTTTGATCCTGTTGAAACACAACCTACATTGGGCAAACATCTGCAATATTTAACCACTTAAGGACCCACCCTTTACCCCCCCCCCCCCCCCCTTAAGGACCAGCGCTGATTTATGTGATCTGTGCTCGGTGGGCTCTGCAGCCCCCAGCACAGATCAGCTGGCATGCAGAGCGATCAGATCGCCCGCCTTTTTCCCCCCCTATGGGGAAGATGTGCAGGGGGGGTCTGATCGCTCCTGCTGGTGGCATGTTGCGGGGGGGGGCACCTCAAAGCCCCCCTCCACGGCGACATTCACCCCCCTCCCTCTCCTACCTGTCCCCCCCGGTGATCGGGGCTGCACAGGACGCTATCCGTCCTGTGCAGCCTGTGACAGGATGTCGGCTGTCACATGGCGGTGATCCTCGGCCGCTGATTGGCCGGGGATCGGCGATCTGCCTTACGGCGCTGCCGTACAATGTAAACAAAGGAGACAAATATCTCCTACGTTTACATTTAGTCTGCGAGCCGCAATCAGCGGCTCGCAGGCTATTCACGGAGACCTGCTCCGTGATCTAACAGGAAACGGCCGCTCGCGCGAACGGCCTTTCCTGATTAATTAGGGAGGCACCTGGCGACGCAGAGCTGCGTCGCTGGTCCTCCAGCTACCACTTTGCCGCCGCACGGTATGAGTGTGCGGTCGGCAAGTGGTTAATGGTTAAAATGTCAATTTAACATGCTCATACATATGTTATGCCTTGAGCCACAATGCATTTCTGCTATTATATCAATGTTTGTAATTTTACACTAATATAATTTACTGTATATTATTAGTATTTTTTGTTTTTGCTAATATCACAAATTATTATTCAAAGTACAATAATTGGACCATTGTAACTAATGTATTGCTATTGCAAATAATTTAACAGGTTCCCACGGCATCAAAAACATTATTTTTAAGAGATCTAGACAGATATTGATATATTTAAAGAAAGGAAAGTACTTTCTGTTTTCTCTTTAAAAAGCATATAACAGGAAGTTACAATAATGGGTGAGGAGTCCTCATCAGAGCAATGCACAAGAGGTGAATGCATTAGAAGAATTTCAGTATTTGTATAGCGCTTTTCTCCCGTCTGACTCAAAGCGCTTGCAAGGCAGCCACTAGAGCGCACTCAGTAGGCAGTGTCAGTGTTAGGGAGTCTCGCACAGGAACTCCTACTGAATAGCTGCTAACTTACTGAATAGGAAGAGCCAAGATTTGAACCCAGGTAACCATTACACTATCCAGCCACTGAGATGGTGGGATGTCACATCTACTGGCAGACGCGTATCTGGAGCCGTGCACATGGGTCTTCTTCCATAGGCGCCCCTTGTTACTCACCTCCCAGGGAGTGGATCAGTCAGCAAATCACCCTCCCTACCAGCCAGACCAGCAGCCGTACAGTAGAGGGGGAGGACTGTGTCTGTGTCCCGTCCACCTCCCCGCTGCCAGCTTCTGTTGTCGGCCAGGCAACGCTGCTCACATCCTAATTGGCCATGGAGCTGTGCCAGCGTGCTGGGGCTGATGGGGCTGGGAGAGAAAAGGAGTGTGTGAAGCTGTAGATTCTGCGTGGACCCGTGGTGACACAGACAGCAGAACGAAGTGATTGGACACATTGTGCTGAGGGCAGAAGACAGGAATAGAGATCATCTTAATTAGCTGTGTTCTTGTCAGGACGATCTCCTGCAGCAGCACTTATGAAAAGCACAGGACCTGTGAATTTTCGCACCTGCATCTGTGTACTGTGAGCCTCACGAGAACGGCTATGGAGGCATTGTGATATTTACGGCTTGTGCTGCCCATACTGCTCTCAGAAGGCTCACTGCACACAGCAGCAGGTCAGAAGTTTCACAGGTCCTTTGCTTTTATAAAGGCACCTACACAGGCCGGATATTTTTAAACTACGGGTCGTCAGACCCGCCGGCGGGGCGGTCGTTCTGACGACAGCTTGTATGTGAGTACAGGCTGTCGGCAGGCTCATAAGGGTGGTTTTTACTAATCTGCCGAGCAAATCAGTCAAAACCAGCCTTATCAGCCTGACGACGGACATAGGGACAGGTGTCAAGCAGGCTTAGTCGGGATCTTTACTAGCGGTCAAGGAATTCTCACATCAAGAGCAGAAGTCAGGTCTTCAGGACTGGGTATCAGGACAGAAGATCAGGGTAGGTCAAATAAGCCAAGTCATTTGAACATACAATGGGTTGCAAAAGTATTCGGCCCCCTTGAAGTTTTCCACATTTTGTAATAATACTGCCACAAACATGAATCAATTTTATTGGAATTCCACATGAAAGACCAACACAAAGTGGTGTACACATGAGAAGTGGAATGCAAATCATACATGATTCCAAACATGTTTTACAAATAAATAACTGCAAAGTGGTGTGTGCATAATTATTCGCCCCCCTTTGATCTGAGTGCAGTCAGTTGCCTATAGACATTGCCTGATGAGTGCTAATGACTAAATAGAGTGCACCTGTGTGTAATCTAATGTCAGTACAAATACAGCTGCTCTGTGAGGGCCTCAGAGGTTGTCTAAGAGAATATTGGGAGCAACAACACCGTGAAGTCCAAAGAACACACAAGACAGGTCAGGGATAAATTTATTGAGAAATTTGAAGCAGGCTTAGGCTACAAAAAGATGTCCAAAGCCTTGAACATCCCACGGAGCACTGTTCAAGCGATCATTCAGAAATGGAAGGAGTATGGCACAACTGTAAACCTACCAAGACAAGGCCATCCACCTAAACTCACATGCCAAGGAGAGCGCTGATCAGAAATGCAGTCAAGAGGCCCATGGTGACTCTGGACGAGCTGCAGAGATCTACAGCTCAGGTGGGGGAATCTGTCCAGATAGGACAACTATTAGTCATGCACTGTACAAAGTTGGCCTTTATGGAAGAGTGACAAGAAGAAAGGCATACAATCCAATAGAAAGGACTACTGTCTCAATGCACATACAAAATCTTTTTAATTTTTGCCTTGGCTTCATGAAAATCGCACAACAATTTTAAAAACATCCACAACTTTAAAAACAACAGTACCTGGCCAGGATATGCGCGCTTTACTATTAAAGGGACAAGATCAGGTTTTGTGCAAGGTGTAGTCGCCCAGCCGCAGCCTTATGCAGAAAACACCCTGCTACCTTAATCTATTTGTCCTCAGCCACCACCAGAACACCGCTCACACTGTGTAATGCTTTTATTTCCGGCTTCTCATAGCTGATATGATTGATAGCTGTAACATATGAGGACTTTTGATTCGGCTGCAGATTATAGCATGGCTGATGGCTTGACAATCAGTTCAGGCAATGACATTTACTGACAGGGGGTCATGATTAGCAATAAGCCTCCACAACAGGCGATATCGTATGGCTAACAGCCTATGATACTTGCGCACTAAAGTTGGTGAGCTCCAGCTCACAGGGCCCTTCCGTTGTCCGCAGTGCACTGATTGAATCCTGCAGTCTTCGCCGCCATACTAGGATTGCTTTCCTTCTGCTGAGGCCTCAGCGCTGTTACTGCTTCCTTACAGCTCCTTGGCTAGGAGCCGGATCAGCGTGTGTTGGGTGTTCATACGTGGGGACACCGCGCGAGCACTCCTGCGGTAGCCACGCCCACCGACACGTTTCGCCCAGCCCACGGGGCTTTCTCAAGGTGTTGAGTGGCAGCAGACCGTCCTCTTCCCCTATTTATACCACATGCTCACAGCTCACGCCTACTCAGCCTCAGCGCTGCTGATACTTGTTGTACATACTGTACCTAATACAAGAGGCGGCTGGATTTCATTAGGAAACGCATCACTGCCTAGGCATTGCTCCATTGTCTGACAACTGTCAGTGATTTCGAACTGATTTATTCACTATTTATATCACAGAAGTGCATCTGATTTCTCATGGATGACTGGTTTATGCTAAACACAAGCAAAACACTAGAGCGATTGAATCCTCCAGCTCACTTCTTTGACACAGATGGCTAAAGGCTCATAGGAAATATACTAGATTTAAATCTGTATTCAGACCCCTTGGGGCAAGGGTCCCCAGACGGTAGATCCACATCTGCTCGATTTTGTAAAGTTCTTTCTCTATATCGCCACCACGAAAGGGGATTTGTTGTTTTATGATTCCTTTGAACCTCAGATCATCCGGTTTCCCTCATGGTGCTCCATAAAGTGTTTGCCCAAAGGGCTATCTAGGTCCCCATTACGAATGTTTCCAATGTGATCACCAATCCGTTTGCTCAAACGATTTTTTGTCTTTCCTATGTATAAGAGATTGCAAGGGCATTTAATCGCATACACAACTCGTGTTGAATTACAATTAATGTTGGCTCTTATCTCAAACGTTTTTGAACCATCAAAGTTTGTGAATGTCTTGCTTCTGTCCACATATCTACAATTTACACATGATCCACACGGGAACATTCCCTCTCTTCTGGGGTATCCGTCCAACCATGTGGATGGCTGTGTGGACTGGAATTCCGACCTCACTAAGTGGTCCTTGAGATTCTTCGCCCTACGGGCCATCATATATGGTCTTTCACCAACATTTTGTTTGATTTTCTCATCGAGCATTAAAACATGCCAATGCTTCTGAAGAATTTTTTGTAAATCGTTCCAATGTGGGCCAAACCCGGTTACAAATCTTATTGGATCCTTTTTCTTCTTTATTCCACAATGGCTCCCTTTGCTTTTCTTTGTAGATAGTAGAGACCCCCTGTCCCTCTCATTGATTTTGTCAATTGCTCCTTCAACAATTCGTGAGGGATATCCTCGCATCTTGAACCTTTGTCTCAACTCACTAACTTCTTGATTATAATCGCTCTCCCTTGAACAGTTCCGTTTGATTCGGGTAAATTGACCATTTGGTATTGCTTTTTTCTGAGTTGGTAAGTGAAAGCTAGAATAATGTAGCAAAGTGTTGCCCGCAGTGGGCTTACGGTAAGTACTCGTCACTAGCTTCTCACCATCTCTTTTAATCAACAAATCCAAAAAGGATAATACCTCTCTATCACATTGATAGGTTAACCTAATATTCCTTGAGTTGCGCTGCAACCCGTCTACAAATAAGGAAAGCTGTTCTTCGGATCCCCGCTAGACCAGGAGCACGTCATCAATGAACCTAAGCCAGACCATAACCCTGCTCCGAAAGAGGTCCAAGGGGTAAACGTCCCTCCGCTCCCACAGGCCCAGATGGAGACAAGCGTAGGCCGGAGCACATGACGACCCCATCGACGTGCCCCTGATCTGGCGGTAGAACCGACCATCAAATGCAAAACAATTGTATGTGAGGACAAGTTCAAGAGCCTCACACACGAACCGGTTGTGATCCTGAGCCTCTGGGAAGTGCTCATTCAAAAAGAAGGACACGGCTGCTACTCCAACCTCATTGGGAATTGAGGTATAAAGCGATTCTACATCTATACTTGCTATAATGTCGTCCTCAGACATCACAACCTTATCCAATACCTGCAGGGCATCGCCAGTGTCCCTCACGTATGACGGTAATTTCTCAACTATACCTTTAAGCTTGAGATCAAGGTATCTCCCCAATCTTTCCAATGGGCCCTCATTGCCCGAGACAATAGGGTGACCCGGGGTCAGCCTAGCATCTTTATGTATTTTCGGTATTATGTAGAACACCGGAATACAGTACGTATCTACATAACAAAAATGATGATTTTTGTTATGTAGATACGTACCGTTTTCCGGTGTTCTACATAATACCGAAAATACATAAAGATGCTAGGCTGCCCCCGGGTCGCCCTATTGTCTCGGGCAATGAGGGCCCATTGGAAAGATTGGGGAGATACCTTGATCTCAAGCTTAAAGGTATAGTTGAGAAATTACCATCATACGTGAGGGACACTGGCGATGCCCTGCAGGTATTGGATAAGGTTGTGATGTCTGAGGACGACATTATAGCAAGTATAGATGTAGAATCGCTTTATACCTCAATTCCCAATGAGGTTGGAGTAGCAGCCATTGTGGAATAAAGAAGAAAAAGGATCCAATAAGATTTGTAACCGGGTTTGGCCCACATTGGAACGATTTACAAAAAATTCTTCAGAAGCATTGGCATGTTTTAATGCTCGATGAGAATATCAAACAAAATGTCGGTGAAAGACCATATATGACGGCCCGTAGGGCGAAGAATCTCAAGGACCACTTAGTGAGGTCGGAATTCCAGTCCACACAGCCATCCACATGGTTGGACGGATACCCCAGAAGAGAGGGAATGTTCCCGTGTGGATCATGTGTAAATTGTAGATATGTGGACAGAAGCAAGACATTCACAAACTTTGATGGTTCAAAAACGTTTGAGATAAGAGCCAACATTAATTGTAATTCAACACGAGTTGTGTATGCGATTAAATGATTAAATCTCTTATACATAGGAAAGACAAAAAATCGTTTGAGCAAACGGATTGGTGATCACATTGGAAACATTCGTAATGGGGACCTAGATAGCCCTTTGGGCAAACACTTTATGGAGCACCATGAGGGGAAACCGGATGATCTGAGGTTCAAAGGAATCATAAAACAACAAATCCCCTTTCGTGGTGGCGATATAGAGAAAGAACTTTACAAAATCGAGCAGATGTGGATCTACCGTCTGGGGACCCTTGCCCCAAGGGGTCTGAATACAGATTTAAATCTAGTATATTTCCTATGAGCCTTTAGCCATCTGTGTCAAAGAAGCGAAGAATTTGGGTTGTGACCAGGGTTTATTAGAAGAGATTAAAAATAAGTATAATTTTAACTACACAGATCAAAAAATTAAATATTTGGGGATTAATATCTGTAAAAATAGCAATGATCTTTTTAAAGAAAATTATGTAGCTATTCAGAATGAAGGTATACATCTTTTAAATGCAATGGAAAGATCTCCGCTGAATGTCATCGGCAGAATTAACTTCATAAAAATGAAAGTTCTTCCCAAAATTAATTTTGTTATGCAGAATCTCCCGATAGCTGTCCCTAAATCCTGGTTCGTTAGGTGGGATAGAGTTTTTGGGGATTTCATTTGGCGAAAGAACAAACATAGAATAGCATTTCGAACGATTTGTCGCTCCAAGGATATGGGTGGAATGGGGGTTCCTAATGTTCAATATTATTATAAGAGTATACATTTAGACAGGCTTTTGGACATTAGGATAGCCTCTCACCAAAAATTCTGGTCCAGATATGAGAGAGAAATTATAGACTTTACCCTGATAGAATCATGGCATCCCAAAACGGTTAGGAAGGTTGTACAAGGAACATCACATCCTCTTCTAACCCCCACTCTTCAGTCCTTTCTGGAACTATTAGAATGGGACTACAAAAAAGAAATTCCACCTCTGACGACTTTGGGAAATAACCCAGACTTTGGACCTGGATTGCATAATTATTGGTTTAAGGACTCCTTGCTCATCCCGACAATAACGTTATCCGAAATTTTTGATTCCAAAATATGGGATTTAGAGAAAGGCAAAAAGAAAGAAAAATATTTAAAAGATTGCCAATTATTAAGCTTTCTCGACAAAGTTAAGGGAAAGATCAGAAAACAACAAAACTTTTTTGAAAAATGCTTTTCCAATGCTACAAAGAAGGAAAAATCTATTTCCCATTTATATACATTTTTAAGCCAGCATTTGGACTCTCCTCTCCCCCTTTCTGCAGTAAATGGATAAAGGAGTTGGACTCCCCACCTGCCCTAGACTGGGATAGAATATTTCAAAACATCTGGTTAACACACAACCCCGGGTTTCAGTTGATTAACTATAAATTGTTAGCAAGATGGTATATCTCCCCGGCTCGGAAAGCGAAGATGGGAGCAAATCAAGACGATGTATGTTGGAGATGCCACAGCAACATGGGCGATCTGAAGCATATGTGGTGGACCTGTCCTATGATACAGAAATTTTGGTTGGCCATAGAGTTTTTCTGTGGCAGAAAGCATAGCAAAAGGGGTAAATTCACAGAATCAACGATCATTTTTGGTCCCGAAGATAAAGGCAGTTGGATGCTACCAGCTGCAATTGTGGCAAAAAAATTAATAGCTTGCAACTGGAGGAGTCCAAGTGTCCCGACTCTAAGGGAGTGGATCATGGAGATGGGACAGTTCCTGGAATTAGAGGGGTGGGAGGAAGACGAGGGCACCGACAGCAAAATCCAGGATAGGTGGAGAGTAGCATGGCTGGAGATTATTGAATAGGACAAGCGGGGTGGGGTGGGAAGGGTACACAGGGCTGTACGACTGGAGAATGGATTATGGATATATGGGAGTATGTATGGAATTCTATAGGGTTGCGGTTGAGAGCGAATTAAGGTATTTTTTGTATGCCCAGAATGTTTATTAGTAAATGGAATCAATTATGTATTTAAAAACGCCAATTAATGATGAAAGTTCAGCTCAACTCGGGAGCATAGCTATGAAGTGATGTACTCATTAGTTGAGCAAGTGAACATTCTGAGGCAAAAAAAAAAAAAAAAAAAAAAAGTAGCGAGCTGGAGGATTCAATCGCTCTAGTGTTTTGCTTGTGTTTAGCATAAACCAGTCATCCATGAGAAATCAGATGCACTTCTGTGATATAAATAGTGAATAAATCAGTTCGAAATCACTGACAGTTGTCAGACAATGGAGCAATGCCTAGGCAGTGATGCGTTTCCTACTGAAATCCAGCCGCCTCTTGTATTAGGTACAGTATGTACAACAAGTATCAGCAGCGCTGAGGCTGAGTAGGCGTGAGCTGTGAGCATGTGGTATAAATAGGGGAAGAGGACGGTCTGCTGCCACTCAACACCTTGAGAAAGCCCCGTGGGCGGGGCGAAATGCGTCAGGTGGGCGTGGCTACCGCAGGAGTGCTCGCGCGGTGTCCCCACGTATGAACACCCAACACACGCTGATCCGGCTCCTAGCCAAGGAGCTGTAAGGAAGCAGTAACAGCGCTGAGGCCTCAGCAGAAGGAAAGCAATCCTAGTATGGCGGCGAAGACTGCAGGATTCAATCAGTGCACTGCGGACAACGGAAGGGCCCTGTGAGCTGGAGCTCACCAACTTTAGTGCGCAAGTATCATAGGCTGTTAGCCATACGATATCGCCTGTTGTGGAGGCTTATTGCTAATCATGACCCCCTGTCAGTAAATGTCATTGCCTGAACTGATTGTCAAGCCATCAGCCATGCTATAATCTGCAGCCGAATCAAAAGTCCTCATATGTTACAGCTATCAATCATATCAGCTATGAGAAGCCGGAAATAAAAGCATTACACAGTGTGAGCGGTGTTCTGGTGGTGGCTGAGGACAAATAGATTAAGGTAGCAGGGTGTTTTCTGCATAAGGCTGCGGCTGGGCGACTACACCTTGCACAAAACCTGATCTTGTCCCTTTAATAGTAAAGCGCGCATATCCTGGCCAGGTACTGTTGTTTTTAAAGTTGTGGATGTTTTTAAAATTGTTGTGCGATTTTCATGAAGCCAAGGCAAAAATTAAAAAGATTTTGTATGTGCATTGAGACAGTAGTCCTTTCTATTGAATTGTATGCCAAATTTAATTAGGCTACAGGCTCCTCGCTACTGCGAGTTGCACTCGTCTCGTTTAAAGGGGCGGCTCTCCTTATGTTTGTTTGGAATATTAAGAAGAAAGGCATTGGTAACAAAAAGCATAAGAAGTCACGTTTGCAGTTTGCCACAAGCCAAGTGAGGGACACAGCAACCATGTGGAAGAAGGTGCTCTGGTCAGATGAGACCAAAATTGAACTTTACCACGGTTATGCATCTGAGGAAGGACGGAAGTCTGTAATATGTAATGCAGTGCTTTGCTCCATAATACACAGCAAAAGTTTTTGCAGCCAATTGTGTGCCATCTCTTTTTCGTTTGTCTATTAATGACCTGAGCCTTCTTCTCTCTCCCCTGGACTCATAAATCTTTAAAAAAGAGATATGTTTTTGCCCCCTAGAGATATTTATGGCAACAGTCTCTATGCTCAAGCTTAACCCCTTGTCTGCTCATTTAAAGTTAGCAGTAGAGTATTGTACTGTGTTAGCCATCATTGGTAGGCACGGTGGGGCGGAGCCCAAATTGCTGTTAGTTTTTGCAGTTGTTTGGAGATCATTTTCAGAACAATAGAACATTGTTATTTAAGTAACTGTTCTACAGAGCTTAAGCTCTGAGCACATAGACGGTGCATCTTGATATAGCATAGAACCAGATTGTTACAGTTTTTATTTGGCTATGTCTGAGCAAGTCAATTACCAAAACATGTCCTTGCCCGACCTACAAAACCTTTGTCAGGCTTGGGGCATCGATATTCAGGGAAAACCCCAAGCTACACTGAGGACCATCCTCATGGAAGCCGATGGCCAGGTGATTGATGTCTTGCCACAATCCAGTCCAGAGAGACCCCAGCCATCCTGTACCATCACGGATTTGGGCTGGATGATAAAAGGATTAATACCTATTCCACAGAACTTTCCAGAATTGGACTACATATCTCTGTGGGACTTACCGCAAAGGACACGGTAACTTGACAAACTGCTCAGACTGTAATCAGCTATTATTTTCATATTGAACCTTATTATTTCTGTATCCATTTGTTTCTATTGCTATATTTTTTCTGCATTATTTCTTTAAATAAACGATTTAAAAATCGTTCGTCTAAGTGCTGTTCTGAAACAAATCTCCGCCAAAAGAATTCACATCTTCAGAGAGACATGGTACCATAACTGTTTTGATATTAAATATTGTTAGTTTTGCTATCTCTAGAAAGGTTGTCTAATTAACCCTTTTTCCTACAGGATTTAGCTAGACTTAGAATTAGCGCATTCGCACGCTTTTATTGCGGATTGGTGGCAGCGACCTGGCCTCTATATGAGAGCACAGATTGTATCGATTGTATATACAATCAAAATTGGACTGTGTGTGGACTCACCAACCAATCCAAAAGGTTACTTTGCCTACAGTTCTGACTGTCTTCAGGATTCCCTCAGGGCCTGAGGCTTATTGGTAAACTGCAGCAAAGGGAACAGGAATTGGTGGGTGACTTACCTACTCTCACACAGAGATTAACTTTCTGGACACCACCATATACATCAGGGGTAACAACATACAAACCTCTGTGTATCGTAAACCTACAGACCGTCCCACATACCTAAGATATGACAGTTTTCATCCCAAGCACATTAAGAACTCTATAATTTACAGCCAAGCTATAAGGTACAACCGGATTTGTTCTGACAGGATGGACAGAGACAAGCACCTGGATCGCCTTAAGAACACTTTCATTAAACAAGGTTACAGTCCTCCTATGGCTGAGGCCCAAATCAGGAAAGCCAGCAACATCCCCAGGACTGACCTCCTGAAATATAAGCAAAACCAGAAAGAGGACCGTGTCCCATTGGTTATCACCTACAACCCACACCTGGAAATTTTAAGGAGGATTGCTAAGGAACTTCATCCCATTTTAACCAGGGATCACAGACTGAGAAAGATATTCCCTAAACCTCCACTCTTGTCATATCGGCAACCACACAATCTAACACAGATGATTGTCAGGAGTTCTTTAAATAGGCATCAACAAAATGGAACATCACCCTGCCGACAAAAAATATGTGGAACCTGCAGACACATTTACTCCACTGACAGGGTAACGATACCAGGTTCACAACAGGAGTACAGAGTACAAGGTACATTTTCCTGTGGTTCCACCAATCTGGTATATCTGATCATGTGTGATAAATGCCCCAATGTGATGTACGTGGGAGAAACTGGACAAACTCTGCGCAAACGTATGAATGGACACAGGCACACTATTAATGATACCAAATCTGGACTCTCAGTTGCTACACACTTTCGGTCCAACGGACACAGCATGGATGATCTTCGTGTCACTGCCCTGAAGGGTGGCTTCAAAACGTCAAATGATCGATTAATAGCAGAAACAAAATTTATAAATTGGTTCAAAGCTGTGCAGAACGGTTTGAATAAGGACAACAACTTCTTATATTGGTATGAGGCGGATAATATTTAAACTTTCTCAGCCATTCTAGCTTAACTTGTGAACTAAGAATTTACGATACCTCTGGGTCAATCCTAAACCAGGTCTGTGAGCATGGCGTAAACAAGGATGCTTATCTTAGCTAACATCCTTTAACCCCATTTAGATGGTCTGTTTGAATTAAGGCATCTTAATGACATGTATTTATGCTTGAAAAAAATCGGTTTTCCCTTTTGATGTTGCATGTATATAAGCTGTCTGTACCACCAGCCTGCAAACTAACAGGATATAAGCCCGACGAAGTCTGAAAGGCCGAAAGCTTGCTTATTTTTATTCATTTTTAGTTAGCCAATAAATGGTATCATCCTGATTTAAAACTTCTTGCTTTTACTGATGGCTAACACGGTACAATACCCTACTGCTACTACCATCATTTGAAGAATCAGTAAAATAATTGAGTCTGGAGAAGTCATAGCAATAAAAGCAGCATTTCAATATGCATGGGTACAGCTTTTTTTTTTTTCTAAACTTAATTGCCTTGCTAAATTCTAGTGTTATCAGTTCAGCTGCAGTGGATTTGTCTACCAGATTGTAACAGAACAGACCTTGTTAATAGGTAAACAGAAGTCAGATGAAAAATTAATATACAAAACAGAAAAGAAACTGCTTGGTGAAAATAACCTAAACAGTACTTCAGCCCCACATGGAGGGTAATGGATTACAGCTTTCTTATCAGATAATTGATGCCTTTTGATAGCTGAGCAACAGGTCTCTAATTACAGCAGAGCAGATAGAGATGAACACTGCACTGCAACTTTGCTCTTAAGGCACCTGCTGCACTAACATGAAAAACAATAATTTGTCATCTGAGAGAAAACATTCACACAGAAGCCAGTCACTAAACAGGCTTTTCTGAACCAGTGATCACTAGTCAGTGTGTTGGACAGTATGCTGTTAAGTGTGTGTGTGTGTGCATAGACTACAACCGGAAGTGAGACAGAACCAGATGATCATAGCCACCAATTATAAAAGGACATCTAATCACCTGGTCTAACCAATCACATGCATCTACATACTGTAGATGATCTTTTTGTACAAATTATTTTAAAGCTGACTTACCCCATAATATATTTTCAATTGATTACATATTGGATTCAATAAAAACATGCAATCTGATGAAAATCTATTATTTTCATACATTGGTTAACTTTGGATTCATATACTCTAAGATTTGTTGCAGTAAGGTCTGCGAAACAGACCGTTTTTTATGCCAGTGTGAACCGATCCTTTTCCCCTTTATTTTGCTATGTAAATCCTGCTCATTGTTAGATGTTTTTCACTTTTTTTATACTGTGATGCATGATTCCCTTATGAAATAATTGGTTAATCTATTTTAACATGCCCTTATTCTGAATAACCCAGTAAAAAATCTTGCCTTCTGAGAAGACATTTCCAGATTTTTAGATTGTGATATTGCATTTCTAGTTACCCCTGGCCCCTGGCGAAGGCCCTGCAGCTGAAACCCCTGGGTTGAGAAAGATTTTTTGATATGCCAATAAACAAGTGAGTAACAAGTAGTTTTAATTCAGTGAGTTTCCTTTAATTTGCACGACATTAACTCCCGGAGCATTTTGCAGAAACCCGTCTGAGTCCTGCCTGAACCACACGGCAATTTAGGACCACCAAAAAGACCACTCACCTACCGCTAATGATCAATGCAGAGGCTGTGGAGAGAGTTTCCAGCTCCAAATGTTTTGGAGTCACCATCGCAGAGAACCTGTCCTGGGCTGACAATGCTTTAGCTCTAACTGGCAAAGCACAACAACGCCTCTACTTTCTGAGAAAACTTAGGAGCGCTAACCTCCCACAGAAGCTGCTGGTTAATTTCTACAGATGCACTATAGAAAGCGTTCTGACCAATTGCATGACGGCCTGGTACAACAGCTGCACGAAGGCTACTAGAGAAGCCCTGCAGCGAGTTGTTAAAACAGCAGAAGCCATTATTGGCACTGAACTACCATCACTGGAACTTTTGTATAATACTCGCAGCGTGAGAAGGGCCAAAAACATTATCAAGGACAACACTCACCCTGGAAATGCCTTGTTTGAGCTCCTTCCATCAGGTAAACGTTTTAGATCAATCCGCACACACACAAACAGACTGAAATACAGCTTTTTCCCATCCGCAATAAACTTGATGAACTCTGAATCCTCTCTGAAATAATTAACACTGTGTACAAATAGTTTAAACATCTGTAATACCTGGCATATGTGTATAATTTCTTCTCTTCCTTGTTACTATCACTATGTTCCCTATATGCACCGTGGGGCTGTCATGAAAAGTAATTTTGTTGTGTTACACAATGACAATAAAGTGAATTGAATTGAATTGATGTAAGAATCACTGTAGCTGAGGAGAGTGGACATTGCTTCTCTGCAAAAAATTCAAAGATACTGCTGCGCTCTGCAGACCTGCAACACATACAAACTCCACATAGGGTAATACTGTTCAGTCTCTGCAATATAAAATCTCTCAATAAAAAACATATAAAGAAAAATGCTACATAGTGTGATACTGTTAACAATTGCCTCTGTGTGCTTTAAATCATGTTAACAGTATCAAGCTATGTGGCATTTTTCTTTATTTATTTTTTATTGAGAGATTTTAAAACTGGATTAAAAGGAAAGATCTTGAAAGAGGCAGTCAAAAGAACCAAGAGTCGTGGCTTTGATTAAAATCACCCCATGAGCAGTTTCCACCTGCAGATATAGGTGGGCCATATCTGGTGAGAAGTGTGGCATGTAGTGTGTGGAGTGGCACATTCACATGGTGTTATCGTGGAGGCACGGTGATCGTAGTGCATAAATTATATTGATATCTGAACTGTATTACCCTATGTGAAGATCCACTCTTTCTGCCTAAGGCCCACCTGAGAGCTGAGGTGGCTAGGATCTGGTGAGCATTTAGTGAGAGGGGACGAGGGATACAGAATAAATTGACACTTGGGTAGCACAAGGCACTGGTGACGTGGTCGTGGAGGAGTTGGAATTGTATATTGCAGAGACTGAACAGTATTATTACCCTATGTGGAGTTTGTATGTGTTGCAGGTCTGGAGAGCGCAGCAGTATCTTTGAATTTTTTATTCCAAATTGTACTTCCTGCAGCGATCCCATTGACTGATGAACGGTTGATTTATGCCTATCTTGTGAACTGTGGCGCAGTATCTTGTAATTGATTATCATTGCTTATCTGCACACACCTGATGGCATTGCACAGGGTGAGCAGGGTTGTTTGGAGCTGTCATATTATACTAATGAGTGTGAACTGCAATGGAGATCGGACAAAGGGCTTGATTCACAAAAGAGTGCTAACTGTTAGCACGGGAGTTTTTGTGCCAATTTTCGCATTGCGAAAAACAATACCAATTTTGCGGGAAAATTCGCGTTTGCGCACGAAAACGCTAGTGTTTCGCCCGCAAACACGACTTTTCCCGCAAAATCGATATCGTTTTTCTCAATGCGAAAATTCGCACGAAAACGCCCGTGCTAACAGTTAGCACTGTTATGTGAATCAAGCCCATAGACTTTAATACAAAACCAGTATGCAGGAATTTAGAATAACGATATCCTTTGCAATGCAGTACTGTGCACAGCCCTATAGAATTGTATGGGCAGAAAGTTGACATGCAGAATTATTCAGCAAGTCATTTTAAAATGAATCCTCTGGTTAATTGGCAGCCAATGAAGAGCTTGACAAAGAGGAGCAGCAGAGGAAGAGCAAGAAGAAACATGAATGAGTCGTGCAGCAGAGTTCAGTACATATTGGAGGGGTTCTAGTATGTTAGATGGTAGTCCACAAAGTAGTATATTACAATAGTCCAATTGAGATATTATAAGAGCATGTACTAACATTTTAGTGGGCTTAGTAAGAAAAAGTCGGATGCGAGATGTTTTTGTGTTGGAGATGACAGGAGCTGGTTAAGGAGTGAATGTGAGGAGTAAATGGCAGAGAAGTCAAATATTACCCTTAAGCAACAAGCTTTATGGATTGAATATATAGGGGTGTTATTAACATTTATTCTTATGTCAGACAGAGAGGTGGACAGATACGGTGGAAAAATGATTGATTCTTTTTTACTCATGTTAGGTGTTAAGAAGTGAGAGGTCATGAAATAGGGTATTGCAGACAACTCATCAGGGACACGTGTGAGGAGGGAGTTCAGGTCTAGGGCCAAGAGGTACAGTTGTGTATCATCTAGATCACCATATAAGTGGTACTAAAACCAAATGAGTTGATTAAGTTGCCAAGACCATGCATGTAGATCAAAAAGAAGAGTGAGCCAAGGACAAAGCCTTGCGGAACCCCCACAGACAAAGGATGCAGAAAAAAGATCTAATCTGAGTAAAAAACTGTGAAAGACTTTCCAGAGAGAACGGAAGATATCCAGGAGTGAGTGAGGCTCTTTATACCTACACATGAAAGTATCTGTAGAAGTAAGAAATGATCAACAGTATCAAACACTAATGACAGATCGAGAAGGATGAGTATGGAATAATGTCCTTTGGATTTATCTGCAAGAAGATCATTGGCTACTTTAGTAAAAACTGTTTCCGTAGAGTGGTTAGAGTGAAAGCAAGATTCAAACTGATTAAGCATGGAGTTAGCAGATAAATATTAGTTTTGTTCAGCATGTATGTGGCATTCAAGTCATTTGGATGCAACAGCAGCTTTTTTGGGTGAGGATGGAAAGATGCCAGTGGAGAGGGATAGGTTAAAAAGCAATATTAGGGCAGGTATGAAGGATGAGGGCAGCCGCAGGATGAGATGGGAGGAGATAGGATCCAAAGATGAGATTTAGAGAGGAGCGAGAATCTTCAGAGAGTGGAGAGAAGGCAGATAGAGAGCAGTTGAGAAGAGAGGTGTAGATGGAATTTGTGCATGAAAACATTGTTCAAATTTTTTATCTAATTAAGGGGACATAAATACAGGGGAAAGCAATAGGTAGAAGTGATTGATGGCATCAAGCAGTCAGGGACGGATCTAGACCAAGTTGCCCCAAGTTGCGCCTGGGGCAAGGTCAGGTTTTGGCGCCTAAACTGTCATTCCCCATCCAAATTTTGCCGCCTTTTTAAGAATTCAACAAACTGCGCCTGGGGCAAGAGACCCGCTTGCCCCCCCCCCCCCCCAGATCCGTCCCTGCAAGCAGTACAAAACTAAGCGGCAGAAGTACGAAAACAGTTATCATATTTCTACTAAAATATGACGTAACACTAAGTGGTGCAAGGTGGCAAGTAGGTAAATGAATGGCATCAGGTAAATAATAATCCGTTTAACCGATTATCATTGATAGCTGTTAGGAAAACTGATTAATTGGGATCACATAATCTATTCCACTAGTTTGTTACAAATGGCTGTAAACTGTGTGAATTGAATTAAATAAAACTAAGAGGCCATGATGTGACTTAGTAAACAGAACCACAAATCTGACCATGGCCTTTCTATATGAGACGGGCCTTCAGAAATATAAAAAAAAATAATTTTTGACTGACTACCTCTATGACAGCTAAATTATATACTGGTTTGCCTCTGCAGAACCCTCAGTTCATGTACTCAGAATGTGTTTACTGTTCTTTCCTTACAAGGAAAGATTTATTTTCCTTGGGGAATGATAGGAGTACTTTTGATTATGTAGTTTATATAGTACTTCCTGAAGTTGTCAGAGTTAGAGCCTAAAGCAAATCTGTCACTTAAAGAGAACCCGAGGTGGGTTTGAAGAATATTATCTGCATACAGAGGCTGGATCTGCCTATACAGCCCAGCCTCTGTTGCTATCCCAAACCCCCCCTAAGGTCCCCCTGCACTCTGCAATCCCTCATAAATCACAGCCACGCTGCTGACAAACAGCTTGTCAGAGCTGGCTGTGTTTATCTCTATAGTGTCAGTCTGCTGCTCTCCCCGCCTCCTGCAGAACTCCAGTCCCCGCCTGCATCCCTTCCCACCCTGCTGATTGGAGGGAAGGGACGGGGGCAGGGACCAGAGCTATGCAGGAGGCGGGGGAGCAGCTGAGACTGACACTACAGATGTAAACACAGCCTCACAGCATGGCTGTGATTTATGAGGGATTGCAGAGTGCAGGGGGACCTTAGTGGGGTTTGGGATAGCAACAGAGGCTGGGCTGTATAGGCAGATCCAGCCTCTGTATGCAGATAACATTCTTTAAGCACACCTCGGGTTCTCTTTAAAGGAATACTATCGATTGAAACGACTTTTTTTCTTAAATACTCTATATTAGTGTACACATTACCACTAGTGCTAGGGGCACTTTATTTATTCACCCAGGTCTCTCTCTTGCTATCCCTGCTTAAAAATTCATTTCTCACACAGCTCATAGTAGTTTGGGTCACCCTTAGCTGCTTGGTTACTCTGTCACACAGCTCACAAATATATTTCACTGTGTCCCTCACAGCATGCAGGAGACATGAGGAGAAATAGGCTGATCTGAGGTGGTAACGGGTAACTAAATGAGCTGTAATATTGCTGGAATATAACTAGCTATAACACTAGTCTGTGTTTACACTCAGACTGGTTGCCTGGCTGCCTGCTTGTGGTGATTCACTCCAGGCTGCATCCACTTTACAAGCTGCTGAGAGGGGCAGACCACTGTCTACAATTAGCATTATTAGTATCTTTATCAGTCAAGAGAAGCAAAGATAATAAACACATACTGCTAGAATCTTTAACCCCTTACCACCATATCAACAAGATTCTTTCAGCAAGGTGATAATTAAACTATAAACTGAGGAGTTGATAGCAACTGCCCTGTGCAGAGACATGGTCTAGCCCTCTGGGAGCTCAGTATTAGATACATTTTGTATCCAACACTGACGCCAAAACTGACGGAGGATTTTACAGCTGAGAGGAACAGCTGTGTGAGGAATCAAATTGCTCCTGGCACTTGTCCTAATGTGTGCTACAACATACAGCATTTAAAAATAAATGCATATATCGATAGTATTCCTTTAAATTTAAGTACAGCATGTAGGAAGTAAACATTGTTTTCTTATCACAGTATATGCCAACAATTTTATATTGCCAAAAAATATTATGCTTCAGAACATGCACATCTGGGACCCTCACTAGTTGGACTTGCCTTTTTTGGAGACAACTTGTAAGAGAGTGAAGTTGTTTGTTTATGTATAGTATGCTTACAGAAGGAGAGAATACAGACAAATGTCATAAGGTAAAAATTGACAACTAGTCATGTAATGTAACTAGATCGTAATGTGCTAATTTTGCTTACGCAGAATTTTGCATAAAAGTTTGCATTTACAATCACACATAATTACAGTTTTGAAATTAGATTAGTTTTGTGCAATCCATTCATGAATTTCAGGCTATGTGAAATTAGAATCACTGCAGCTGTAAATGATTTTTTTGTGCAAACTGTAAGCATTAACTGAGCTTGCTGAAGGCTGTCAATCACTAATTCGTATTAGGCACCCAGTGTCTGCCAGCAGTCATGCTACCGTTGGGAAAACTAATCCAAAAACATGGCCTGACATACCACTGCTATGCAGACAACACCCAACTATATCTTTCCTTCAAGCCTGGTGTGACAGACCCAACTCTAACTATAAACGCCTGCTTACGAGAACTACAGCAATGGATGAATGACAACTGGCTGAAACTAAATGCAGACAAAACTGAAGGCCTTCTGATTGGAGGGCAGAGCATGATAACAAAACAACTTAACTTGCAGTCTTCACCACTGGGAATAGGAGGCACGGATCTACGCAGCTCTGATCATGTGCGTAGCCTGGGAGTTCTAATTGATGGGGATTTAAACTTCAGAACTCAAATCTCTGCTGTGGTGAAATCATCCTATTTTCACCTGAAGAACATTGCAAAAATCAAGCACCTCATACCCCCAGAAGATCTGCCAACCTTAGTCCACGCCTTCATCACATCCCGACTGGACTACTGCAATGCTCTCTACACTGGCCTTCCAAAAAAGGTCTTGTACCGCCTACAGCTGATACAGAATACTGCTGCCAGACTGCTAACCAACCAACCCCGTCACTGCCACATAAGGCCAGTCCTGCATTCCCTTCACTGGCTACCTATAGAATGGAGGGTCCTATTCAAGATCGGCCTACTGACATTTAAATCCCTGAATAATCTAGGCCCTGGATACATGAAAGATATGTTACAGCTGCGTAGCAATCCCCGCATTCTCAGATCCACAGGTTCTAATAATCTAGTCATACCCAGAGTCCACTTGGAAACTTTTGGTCCCAGAGCCTTCTGTCATGCTGCCCCTACGTTTTGGAACTCCTTACCTCAACAGATCAGGACAGCCCCATCCCTGGACGTGTTTAAATCCAGACTGAAAACCCACCTGTTCAGTCTGGCATTTGCAGAAATATAACTTTTGTTGTGTGAATACTTCATCCTACTAATTACTGAATCTGAGAGAGCCTAAGCGCTTTGAGTCCTATGGGAGAAAAGCGCTATAGAAATGTTATTGTATTGTATTGTATTGTATTGTATGTGTCCACCAATATATACCAGCAGTCATAGGTGTCTCCAATATCTGCAGCATTAACCACTTCAGCCCACGGGTGTTTTCACCTTAAAGAGAAACTTCAGCCTAAACAAACACACTGTCATTAAGTTACATTAGTTATGAGAATTAAAATAGATAGGTAATATAATCTCTTACCCACCTTGTTTTAAAAGAACAGGCAAATGTTTCATTTCATGAGGGCAGCCATCTTTTTGGTTGAAAGGAGGCGACAGGGAGCATGAGACACACTTCCAACTGTCCTGTGTGCTGATCACCCCTCCCAGTTGCTAGGCAACGTGAATAACAACATAGGAAATCCCATCATGCTTTGCACAGCATCAGGGGAAAAAACCCTTGCAGTTTTCTTTGATGGGTGGAGCTTAAGCTTTTGTGCAGCTAAAAATAATTCTTATGTTAGAAAAACAAAGTTCTGATGCTGTGAAACTGTTAATGAAAAACCAAGCCTTTTCAGTGCTGCTGAGTAGATTTTTAGTCTGGAGGTTTACTTTAACCACTTCAGCCCTCAGTCGTTTTCACTTTATGCATCCGAGCAATATTCACCTCCCATTCATTAGCCTATAACTTTATTTTTTGTTTTTTGAGCCACCTATTAGGCTTTCTTTGGGTGGTACATTTTGCTAAGAGCCACTTTACTGCAAATGCATTTTAACACGAAGAATAAGAAAAAAACGGAAAAAATTCATTATTTGTCAGTTTTCATACATTATAGTTTTAAAATAATACATGCCTCCTCCATAATTAAAACTCACGTATTGTATTTGCCCTTTTGTCCCGGTTATTACACCATTTAAATTATGTCCCTATCACAATGTATGGCAACAATATATTTTTTGGAAATAAAAGTGCATTTTTTCCGTTTTGCATCCATCACTATTTACAAGCTTATAATAATAAAAAAATAGAAATATTTCATCTTTACATTGATATTTAAAAAGTTTAGACCCTTAGGTAAATATTTACATGTTTTTTGTTTTGTTTTTTGTTTTTTGTTGTTTTTTTATTAAACATTTTATTTGGGTATTTTTGGGAGGGTGGGATGTAAACAGTATTTTTTTGATGTAAATAGGTGTTGATTTTTATTTTTTAAGTTTTACTTTTTGGCCACAAGATGGCAGCCATGAGTTTTTTTACATGACGTCACTCTAAGCGTAACATGTACACTTAGAGGGACGTAGGGGGATGCAAGAGTCAGAAAAAGTGAGGCTTCCGAGAGAAGCAGTCGCTTTTTCTGCAGGGGAGAGGAATCAATCATCGGGTACCATAGCCCGATTGATTGACTCCTAGGCTAACGATCCGCGGCCAGGAGTGCGTGTGCACACCTGCGATCAGCCACGGGAGCGCGCGGGAGCGTACATGGCCTCCTGGACGTAGTTTCTAAGTCCAGGAGGCTTAAATGGTTAAGGACGGAAGCAATTTTTCACCTGTAGCGCTTCTCTCATTCATTCAACAAATAACTGTATCACTACTAATCACACTCTATACATTTTAAAGAGAAAAACAAGGAACAAATGTAAAAAAATACACTATTTCTCCACCTCCATTTCCTATCATTTTAAAATAAACAATGATACTGTAAAGAAAAGCCACGCATTTTATTTGCCCAATTGTCCCGGTTATCACAACATTTAAATTACATTACTAGTACAAAGTATGGTGACAATATATTATTTGGAAAATAATGGTGTATCTTTTTCTGTTTTTTCCCTATCAATAATCCCAAGCCCCTTATTGCTAAAATAAATCATAGTAACATGCCCTCATTATGTACATATTAAAAATGCTCAGACCGTAAGGTAACTGCTTTTTTTTTTTTTAAATTGTCCCTTTTTGTTTAAACATGTTCATTTTTTTGTAGCTACATGGGAGGGTGGGGGATTAATTGGGTTTTATTAAATATATAATGTATTCATTTTAATTTTTCTTCCTTTATTTTTACTTTTTGGCCATTAGGTGACGCTAAGCACTATCCTGGTAGTTAGTAGGAAGTTATCAATCTTTTTTTTTTTTTTTACGTTATTTTCAGTTTTATGACTCAGCATGCCTCGTGATTCAAGGCATGTTGATTCATTCACAGGGGCTTTGGTTGGCTTGGGGGAACACTCATTTCCCTTCCCCAACCGATCCCCTGTAATAGCCACAAGGAAACAAGCTGCATACCTGCATATGGCCACACACCTGCCGCAACACTGCTTGACAAATATATCTGTCCAGGTGCCCCTCAGTATCCACCACCATTAATAAGTGACTCCAATATATGCCAGCATTCATAGCGTGCCCTCAATATATACCAGCAGTCATAGCTGGCCCCCAATATTTACCATTACTCATAGTTCTCCCCCAATATTCACCAGTACTCATAGTTGGCCCCCAATCTGATTTTACATCTACATAAGAGGTTCCCAAGAAACACATTTTGCATTTTTATGAGTAATTGAAATATAAGGGATCATAGTTAGTTACAAATTGTATGGAAATTTTGCATTACAATTTTGCATTGTAAATTAATGGCTAGGGATTATGGAAATTGCATCAAGCCCACTGTTTCTAACGTGGCAATGACTTAAATTAATACTAACTGAAATTATTACTCTTCTGCCAAGTACAGAAAACATAAGTTGTTTTCAGGGCCCTTTTGATCTTGGAATTGGTCAAATACGTATGGCTTCCTAGGGTGTGAGGTCTGCATAGCCACTGGTCTTTACCAGAACATCCCACAAAAAGCAATGGACAGCTACTCCTACCGGGCAGCTAACTACTTTGTTACAAATGAATACCGGGTTGTGACTTCTGGGTTTATCTCCATCTTCCGTAATGCAGATGAAGATTCATGCATCAGGCCACTTATCTCATAAGAAGAGATTTGAGACAAATGTCTTAAGAAAATAATGATGCATACAAAAGCTGAGCCTCAAGAAACTCTGTTTCAGTTTCAGAAATGCTACAGAATCATCCCTGAGTGCTGTCATGCACACTGTTGAATCAAATGTGTTTGTGCGAAATTACAGAAAAGGAAGGCTCATAAGTGTTCTGTGTTACAGGACATAGAAGCAATAATTTTCTGATGTTGTGTAACCAGTTAAAAAAAATCCACCACCACTATCAAAGAAGTTAAACTTTAAACAAGCTATTAGACCAGGCATGGGCAAACTTGGCCCTCCAGCTCTTAAGAAACTACAAATCCCACAATGCATTTGCTTTATGAGTCATGACTGTGGCTGTCAGATTCCTGCAATGCATTGTGGGACTTGTAGTTCCTCAACAGCTGGAGGGAAAAGTTTGCCCATGCCTGTATTAGACCAATTGAGCTTGTTTGCAATTTTTTTCCATAAAAAATGCCATTTTTCGATTAAGAGATAAAATATTAGTAAAAATACATTGGGCTTGATTCACTAAAGCGTACTAACATAGTTAGCACGCCTAAAAGCTTTGCACGTGCAAACTAGGGTGCTAAGTAGTTTGCACAGGCAAAGCTGTTAATGATCGCACGCTATCTGGTGCGTGCGAAACGTCGCAAAAGGTTGTGACGTCCACATGCAAAGTGCGCTTATCGGGCTAACACTTAGCACGCTTTAGTGAATCAAGCCCCTTGTATTTTCACAATATGATCAAGGAAAAGGAAACTAATTTTTCTTTCTGATGTGTAAATTCGTATTTTATCTGAAAATTTATGAAAAATGCAAAAAATCACAAACTTACCCAAAAAAAATTTTTATGGCATTTTCACTCAAAATTTAAATATTACATTATTTTCGTGAAAATGAATGTGAAAAGAATGTCAGCATTTTTGCTCATCACTGGCAACAAAGTCTCTGGAAGCTGCCACCTAGACAGCATCAGCTATTGCTTGGTAGCTGGCCTTTCTTGGAAGAAAAATCAATAAGGTTACATTAAACATGGTGGAAACGCAAATGTAAGCAATTTACTTTAGGATTTACAGAGCTCGTTGGGGTTAATTAGAGATGATTAGATATCCTTTTGTTGAATCTTATTAACAAATGTGGATTTTACCTTTGCCCAGTACAGTATAGGCCTACTTTATTAGTGTACAAATCTCGAGGAAAATCACTGAGGCAAATATTAAAATGTACAGTTCTGGTGTTTTCAGACTTTTTAACACCTACGTTATTTTTGCCTTCATGTTTAAAATGGCTTACCACCGTAAAGGTCTTCTGCACTCATCATTTTATGTTTGCCATCCAACAATAAACAACACTTTTCTTCTGAGTCCTATTTAAACATATTCCATATTCAGCAAAAGTGCATTGAAAATGCTTTATTGTAATATTTTAGTTTACCCAACTTTTGGCACCCACGATTTCACCCTTCAAATCTAATTAGTATCAACCTCTCCAATTATTTACATATGAATTTATCATGCATACCTATTGCATGATTTATGAAACAAACACTGTATCTTGTTTGAAAGGGAAACTAAATTAAATTAAAAATTAATGTGAAATTAATTCAGTACAGATGATGCCCAATTCTAGATAACTTTGTAATTATGCCCACTTCTGTATTTTGAATAAGGTGTTGTATTAGTTCTTACAGACTTTCACCTTACTTTGAAAAAGGGCATCCATATGTCATTTAAACTTTAATTGGATGTGTTCACATTGAAGTTGAGGCGAATTAGATTGAACTGGTACTGTTTTAGGACTTGGAAGGATGCAAAGATATCAGTTGCCTTTTTTCCTTTAATTGGCACGGCTGACAGAAGCATCCGTTGATATCTTTGAAGTGGTTAACAGTTCAGATTATCAGATGCATTTGACAAAGTATCACCATGGCAATCACACATCTAGTTGGTTATTCATTAAAATATAAACAATGTAACATCAAACATTCAGATTCCTTATGGTGCCTTTCCTTTTTTACAGAAAAGCCAGTCCACTAGCTAAAAGGCAGATAGCACGTATGTTTTAGGGATTTAACAATGTCCCCCTCTTCATTAGACATGAAACTTTTAGAACCAAAGTTGGCACAGCAGCTGGGGGTTAAGCAGTGTCTTTGCAACATCAAAATATTGGATACACTTTACAGATACAACTATTTAAAGAGGCACCATAGTGACATACAGTATAGTATAATGTAGTCAATTATTCAGGATACCCACTTTTATGTTAATTCTTCGTGTACATGTAAAGAAGGCACCCTCTGCAAAATTACCGATATTCTACTATCTAATTCCAGTACCACTTTCACCTGCTTTGAATTCTTCTGGTTTCAGCATCAGAAACACTTCCTATATCTATACATTTCTGTATATTGGTATGTAGTCCCGCCCCCCCCCCAGTAATGTGATAGCCTAGGCTGTTTAGCTATGCATGTTTCTCCTCACAGAGCATTGTGGGAGACCCAATAATAAAATTCTCTGTCAACAAACATTCCACAGAGATGAACCTGCCAGCAGTAAAGATGTTGTCATGTGCGATACAAACACTCTTAAAAACAATAGCAAATTTCACATTTCAGCGCTGCGTCCATTCATCTGCTAATAACTTTATCAGTATTTATCACACTGAAACTATCTATACATGTATTTTTTCACCACCAATTAGGCTTTCTTTGTGTGGTACTTTTCGCTAAGAATTATTTTATTCCAACTGCAATTTAATGGGAAAATAAGAAAATAATGGCAAAACATAATTATTTCTCAGTATTTTTATAGTTTTAAAATAAAATGTTCTATTGTGAATACAACTCAGACATTTTATTTGCCCATTTTTCCAGATTATTGCAACATATAAAATATTGCCCTAGTACAATGTATGGCGCCAATATTTTATTTGGAAATAAATGTGCATTTTTTCAGTATCGCGTCCATCACTTATTACAAACCCATAATTTAAAAAATATTAGTAATATACCCTCTTGACATACATACTAAAAGAAGTTCAGTCCCTAAGGTAACAATTTATGTTTTTTTTTATTGTCTTTTTTTTAAATGCAAAAAAAATTTATTTGGGTACTATGGGAGAGTGTGGGAGGGAAGGAGTTCATTTTAAATGTAAGTGTGGGTCTTTTTATTAACCTCCTTGCCGGTTATCCCGAGCTCAGCTCGGGGTAACCTGCGCAGGAGGATATCTTAGGCCCCGCTGGGCCGATTTGCATAATTTTTTTTTGTTACAAGCAGCTAGCACTTTGCTAGTTGCTTGTAACTTCCGATCGCCACCGCTCGCCGCCGATCCGCCGCAATCCGCCGCGCCGAGTCGCTCCCCCCCGCCCCAGAGCCCTGCGCTGCCTGGCCAATCAGTGCCAGGCAGCGTTGAGGGGCGGATCGGGATTCCCTATGACATCCCGACGTCCATGACGTCGGTGACGTCGTCCCGCCCCGTCGCCATGGCAACCGGGGAAGCCCTGCAGGAAATCCCGTTCTCAACGGGATTCCCTGCATACTCTGATCGCCGAAGGCGATCGGAGTGGGTGGGGGGATGCCGCCGCTTAGCGGCTATCATGTAGCGAGCCCTTGGCTCGCTACATGATTTAAAAAAAAAAAAATTAAAAAAATGTGCGGCGCTGCCTCCTTGCCGGATTTTTTAGACCGGCAAGGAGGTTAAAATACATGTATGTAGGTATAATTTTACTATAAGAACGTGAACAGAAAGTAATGCGTGGCTATGTTACTTTAGTAGATACAATGACCGCAGGCATCTCATTGATGCCAGCAATCATTGTCACGGGGACTTAGATTAATGAATGGGAACTGCACTCCCATTCATTTCCCCTCTAACTATTGGCGGCAAGCACAATCGTGGGACCATGTACGGGAGTGAGCGGGAGTGCGTGGTGGCAAGGGATGAGTATCTACATCTCTGCAAGGTGTAGTGATGTTTTGCAGGGACATAAATGCTCATCTCGGGAGGTAAAGTGGTTAAACCTTGGATGCACTGGGCTGGATTTATGGGATATCTGCAGAGATTTTCCACCATCTCCAGTGGGTTCCATCTCCATCAATTCTGGACTATATTTTGAAAAAAAAAATATCCTCTAGGTAGCAAAAGATTACATGCTGAAACTCATGCTCTGCTTCTGTTGGTGACATCCCTGTGAATGTGGTGCATGGACTTCCACTCTTCACCAGCAGATGTCCTCATGAACTTTACCCTGCATCATGTTTTGCCTGCTAGCAGAGGGCTTACTCCTCCAGGACGTGTATTCCTCTACAGACTGTTGGGAGGAGATCAGAATTGTCACCTGATCTACCAGCACAAGGAAATAAACCAAGCCTGAGCACTAATCAAGTTATCGGCCCTTGTACTCTGTTCCTCGTTGCCCTGTATTCCTGTTCTTGTTGCCTTCCTGTGTATGACCTATCACTTACTCCTAGACGATTCTTTACCAAAGCAACTACATTGTATGGTTTGATCGCCTGGTTTATGGCTTGCCTGTATGGCTATC
Organism: Hyperolius riggenbachi; assembly: GCF_040937935.1. Classification (NCBI taxonomy): domain Eukaryota; kingdom Metazoa; phylum Chordata; class Amphibia; order Anura; family Hyperoliidae; genus Hyperolius; species Hyperolius riggenbachi. The sequence continues at coordinate 162,266,638 of NC_090646.1, forward strand.
CATTAGCCTGTTCCTTGTGTCCTGTGAATTGTCTTGTGTATACTGTATATCTGTAAATATCTCTTGTATATATTAACCAGGTATCGGGGGTCTGTGTGCACACAATTGTGTATATACACTGGGTTGCGCTGCATTACTCCTTATGCAGGGAGATTTAATTGTATATACTCCAGATGGCAGGGCTATTATCTTGTGTTTATACCTGGATATTGTTGCATTTATTTCTATTGCTGTGCATGAGGTTAATGTACACTGCTGCTGATTATGTTTCTTTATGTTCTTTGCCTTTGTTAATAAACTCCCATTATTAATTTATTCCTGGCCTTGAATTTCAGTTCTTCCCTGAACAGTGAAATTTCCACTCGGTTGCGGGTCTTCTGCATTGCTCATGAAGTGCTAGATGTGCAACACACGATTCCTGTGCAACCATTATGGAAACCTAGTGAAGTTTAGTGAAAGGTATTTGTGTGTGCTGCCTGTGGCAGTCTAGTGCAGGCACCTTCAGCTAAATGTTTGTTTAAATTTAATGATGAACTGTTGAAATAAAAATGTTGCTGTGGTTGCTGCATGCATCTGCAATCACACAGGCCACTAATTCACACATCTTTCAGCAACCTCGTTTATAATCTAACATGGCCCAGGTAAAGTTGGCAAACCCTTATAAATGCAGTTAACTGTTAAATCCCCTCTTTGGTGTTTAAAAGTAGCTAATTCCTCTAGTTTTTCCTTTTTTCTTGATGAGACGATTTAATTTTATATGGGAAACGGTATTCCAACACTTACCCCATCCCATCATCACCTGCATGGGCTAGTCAAGAGGGAGCTTAAAAGGAGCAATAGCCAACACTTTGCTGTGTGCACACAGTTGAACCCACCTACCTCCTCTCTGCTGTGCTGCTGTTCTTTGTGGCCAGTTCAGCAGAGTATTATTGCCTATCTCTACTCAAGTCTCTTTATAAAAAATAAGAAGTTTTAAATCAGGATGATACCATTTATTGGCTAACTAAAAAGAATAAGAATAAGCGAGCTTTCGGCTTTGCAGCCTTCGTTGGGCTTAAATCCTGTTTTGCCAGACGAAAGCTGCAAAGCTGAAAGCTCACTTATTCTTATTCTTTTTAGTTAGCCAATAAATGGTATCATCCTGATTTAAAACTTCTTGCTTTTACTGATGGCTAACACGGTACAATACCCTACTGCTGCTACTATAAAAAATAAAACAGCATTTAAAAAAATCATGATTGCAGGTAGGCCAGGATGAAGAGGTACACATAGCTTTTAGAAAATACACTGGGCAAGGTGTAGGAAGGATTATATGCTTTATTACACAGTGAGCAGATATGGAAATTGACAGGAAAAGGAAGAGATTGCTTGGGTAGATTATTGGTCAAAGAGAAATAACCTCTCTCATCAATCAGATCAGTGGTGGGGAAGTAAAGCAAGTAGCTAGAGAACAAGACCTGGTGCAAAAAAAAATTTGCAATGGAATAAAATGTTTCTATGACATGCATTTGAAAAGTAGGAGAAAAGTGGATGACCCCATTGTCCGTTATTTTATTGTGCACCTCCAGTACCAAGATTTCAAGTCATGGCCTATAATCGCTGCTATTAAAGCAGTATAAAACCCTGACATAATATTCAATATAAACATGTTTTCCTACTTTTTATATGCCATACAGTTATCATATTTGCTTTTGTGCATAAATAATATTATTCATTTAGAAATTACAAGTTCCCAAAGTACACCTTTTTTTCTATGAAAGCTAACTTTGCATTTTATCCATAACTGCTTTATTCATCTTCTAATGCCAGGTGAAATGCTTTCTGAGTGTCTGACTGTGTTCAGGAGAGTCTGCAGTGTCAGAGAAGTGGTTACTTAATTGTATTAAGTGAAGAATGTAAACACAAGATAACATTGTCTCCAGTTCGGATGCGTCCAGCTTTCCCGGCAGGGGGCTTGTAAATCCTGTGTTTAACCATTTGAATGCTGTTCTAGTAAAAAAAATGGTGGTAGTATATAATATGCTGTAAATAATCTATTAGAGCAAAGAAGAAATGCTGGGTTTCATTCCGCTTTAACATGGGTACCTATGGTGGCATCCAAACTTCCCTGCCCCCTCTGGTGTCCGATAGAATAGTAAAGGTAGTATTTTCTTGCTTGCTGTTGGCTCTAAAGGTGTGAAAATATCACTTAGGAGAAAAAGTGAATTGAATAAGGCCCAGTGTCTTAGTGGATCCTGTTTGTGTTGCTGCCCTATACAGACTGACCAGCCAAGGTGTATTTTAAGTTTAATTTCACAGCTAACATTTATAAATAAGGGTAGCATACAGTTTCTTTAAAATTGTTTGCAAAAGTTCATAGATAAAGTTAACTTTTCTTGATGCGTCCTCAGAGCATTCCTTCACCCACACTGCATGGCCGATCCTCCACAATCTAGCTGGTTCTGTTTATGAAATCAAAGATGTTATCATAGGGAGTAGACTCCAAGCCACACAAAACAAGAAGCTCCATGGCAGCTGCACAAGGAGTTTAATTAGAGGCCTTTTTATCTTTCTATGATATGAGTAATTGATGCAGAAACCTGTGAATCAAACATTGTCAGCCAAATGCTCCTAAAAATGTTTCAAAGCAGCTTATTGTCACATTTGTTTCAGATCATGTGATTCTGTCTTCCTCATTTCTGAGCTTCTTTTCATCTCTCTTCAGAAATGTCATATTATTTTAATAATTCATTCAAAAAAAAACTTCTAACATGCTATTCATGCTGAGACAACTGGCTTCTGCTTAGAAGCTTTATCTGTTAGATATTTAAAGGATGTAATTTAAAACTACTGAGTCTGTGAACACGTCTCCTTTTCATTTTTTTTTAATTTTGTATTTTGCATTTTAAAGACCACTAAACCTAAAACTTGAGATTCTTTTCACAAAGAACTTGCTCTGAAGCAAAATGTCCTTTTGAGGAGGCTCCAACTGAAGTACACACAGCTCTTGAATTACATAATAGTTTAGAAGCAGTCACTAAACTCTCAGTGGAACTACAGGTGGATATAAAACCTGATACACACATCCAAGGAGCTTATGGACTTGTTTCCACTACAAGCAAGCAAATTCATATGGAATTTTCTGCATGGGAATTCACGTGGGAATTCGCATGCATTTGCGTGCATTTTTTTCATGCGAGTTCACATGCATAAGAAAAAAAATGATTTTATTTTCCCGCCGTCATTCATCGCTATTGACATCCGCACGTGAAACCCTGGTAAACAGCGCAGAAAATTGTTACAGAGGTGGCCGTTTTTTTTCTCCTGGGGGGAAAGCGAATTGTGCCTGTAATGGAAACAGGCCCATTGAAATACATTGCATAAGCAAAATTGGGTACGGCTAATGCATGCAAATTCGCCATAGTGGAAACCGCCGGCCACTAAGAGCTATTCAGCTCTGACTGAAAGATATTGTGCACCTACCACCACCTATTTGTATCTGTGTATTGATCCTGAATCATGTATCCATAATCCTATCACCGTCTTTTCATACAACTCTTGTTTTTACAGAGGAAGTAAAAGATATTTAGTTTTGCTATATATTGTGTATATTGTTCTTTAGTACTTTACTATTCTTTAGTGCTTAAAGAAGAACTCCAGTGAAAATAATGTAATAAAAAAAGTGCTTCATTTTTACAATAATTATGTATAAATGATTTAGTCAGTGCTTGCCCGTTGTAAAATATTTTAAATCCCTGATTTATATTCTGACATTTATCACATGGTGACAGTTTTACTGCTGGCAAGTGATGTAGCTGCTGCTTGCTGTTTTGGCAGTTGGAAACAGCTGTAAACAGCTATTTCCTACAATGCAACAGGGTTCACAGACAGGAAACTGCCAATTAGAGTTGGGCCGAACGGTTCGCCTGCGAACGGTTCCATGCGAACTTCAGTGGTTCGCGTTTGCGTCCCGCAGGCGAACCTTTGCGGAAGTTCGGTTCGCCCCATAATGCACATGGAGGGTCAACTTTGACCCTCTACATCACAGTCAGCAGGCCCAGTGTAGCCAATTAGGCTACACTAGCCCCTGGAGCCCCACCCCCCCTTATATAAGGCAGGCAGCGGCGGCCATTACGGCCACTCGTGTGCCTGCATTAGTCAGAGTAGGGCGAGCTGCTGCAGACTGTCTCTCAGGGAAAGATTAGTTAGGCTTAGCTTGTTCCTGTCTGGCTGCATACCTGTTCTGTGAACCCACCACTGCATACCTGTGCTGTGAACCCACCACTGCATACCTGTTCTGTTCAGTGGACCCGCCACTGTATACCTGTTCATTGAACCCACCACTGCATACCTGTGCTGTGAACCCACCACTGCATACCTGTGCTGTGAACCCACCACTGCATACCTGTGCTGTGAACCCACCACTGCATACCTGTTCTGTTCAGTGGACCCGCCACTGTATACCTGTTCATTGAACCCACCACTGCATACCTGTGCTGTGAACCCACCACTGCATACCTGTGCTGTGAACCCACCACTGCATACCTGTGCTGTGAACCCACCACTGCATACCTGTTCTGTTCAGTGGACCCGCCACTGCATACCTGTTCTGTTTAGTGAACCGCCACTGTATACCTGTTCTGTTTAGTGAACCCGCCACTGCATACCTGTTCTGTTCAGTGGACCCACCGCATCAGTGCGCATACCTGTGCAGTTAAGTGAACCCGCCACTGCATACCTGTTCTGTTCAGTGGAGCCGCCACTGCATACCTGTTCTGTTTAGTGAACCCGCCACTGCATACCTGTTCTGTTCAGTGAACCCACCGCATCAGTGCGCATACCTGTGCAGTTAAGTGAACCCGCCACTGCATACCTGTTCTGTTCAGTGAACCGCCACTGTATACCTGTTCTGTTTAGTGAACCCGCCACTGCATACCTGTTCTGTTCAGTGGACCCGCCACTGCATACCTGTTCTGTTCAGTGAACCCACCGCATCAGTGCGCATACCTGTGCAGTTAAGTGAACCCGCCACTGCATACCTGTTCTGTTCAGTGGACCCGCCACTGCATACCTGTTCTGTTTAGTGAACCGCCACTGTATACCTGTTCTGTTTAGTGAACCCGCCACTGCATACCTGTTCTGTTCAGTGAACCCACCGCATCAGTGCGCATACCTGTGCAGTTAAGTGAACCCGCCACTGCATACCTGTTCTGTTCAGTGGACCCGCCACTGCATACCTGTTCTGTTTAGTGAACCGCCACTGTATACCTGTTCTGTTTAGTGAACCCGCCACTGCATACCTGTTCTGTTCAGTGGACCCGCCACTGCATACCTGTTCTGTGAACCCGCCACTGTATACCTGTTCTGTTCAGTGAACCCCCTGCATCAGTGCGCATACCTGTGCAGTTAAGTGAACCCACCTACCTACGTGAGTGCACGCAGTGTGATATACCACTCCGTGCATACCCGATATGGACAAAACAGGTAGAGGAAGAGGTAGTGGCAGAGCCAGAGGAAGGCCACCTGGCAGGTCTGCGCGAGGTCGTGTAAATGTAATTTCGTGTGGACCTGGCCCACAGTACAGTGCTCGGAAGAAGGCACGTCCCATCACCTCCCAAGATTGTCAGGACGTGGTTGAGTATTTAGCGACACAGAACACCTCATCTTGCTCAGCCAGTGCTACTACTAGCACCACTTCCGCTGCATTTGACACTTCGCAAGAATTATTTAGTGGTGAAATCACTGATGCACAGCCATTGTTGTTACAGCCAGATGAATTTTCACCAGCTCATATGTCTGAGTTACGCGGCAACATTATGGATGTAACGTGTAAGGAGGATGAAGGACCTACTGATGTTGGTGCATGTTTGGATTTGTCTGAGGCAAGCGAAGCTGGGCAGGATGATTACGATGATGACGATGATAGGGATCCTCTGTATGTACCCAATAGAGGAGATGAAGAGGGGGACAGTTCAGAGGGGGAGTCAGAGAGTAGGAGGAGGAGAGAAGTTGCTGAAAGAAGCTGGGGCAGCTCTTCGTCAGAAACAGCTGGTGGCAGTGTCCGGCATCATGTATTGCCACCTATGTACAGCCAGCCAACTTGCCCTTCAGCATCAGCTGCTGAGGTCCCCATAGTGCCCACATCCCAGGGTGGCTCAGCGGTGTGGAAATTTTTTAATGTGTGTGCCTCAGATCAGACCAAAGCCATCTGTTCGCTCTGCCAACAAAAATTGAGCCGTGGAAAGGCCAACACTCACGTAGGGACAAGTGCCTTACGAAGGCACCTGGAGAAAAGGCACAAACAGCAATGGGATGGCCACCTGAGCAAAAGCAGCAGCAGCACACAAAAGCAAAGCCACCCTCCTTCTCCTCTTCCTCCTCCATCAGGTGCATTATCTGCTTCTGCCGCTTTCTCCCTTCCACCTTCACAGGCACCCTCCTCCACTCCGCCTCTGCCCTTGAGCGGTTCCTGCTCCTCTGCCCACAGCAGCAGTCAGGTGTCCGTGAAGGAAATGTTTGAGCGGAAGAAGCCAATTTCGGCCAGTCACCCCCTTGCCCGGCGTCTGACAGCTGGCGTGGCGGAACTGTTAGCTCGGCAGCTGTTACCATACCGGCTGGTGGACTCTGAGGCCTTCCGTAAATTTGTGGCCATCGGAACACCGCAGTGGAAGATGCCAGGCCGCATTTATTTTTCGAGAAAGGCCATACCCCAACTGCACCGTGAAGTTGAGAGGCAAGTGGTGTCATCTCTTGCGAAGAGCGTTGGGTCAAGGGTACACCTGACCACGGATGCCTGGTCTGCCAAGCACGGGCAGGGCCGCTACATTACCTACACAGCCCATTGGGTGAACCTGGTGGTGAACGATGGCAAGCAGGGCGCAGCGGACCAAATTGTGACACCTCCACGGCTTGCAGGCAGGCCTCCTGCCACCTCCTCTCCTCCTGCTACATGCTCTTCGCTGTCCTCCTCCTCCTTGGCTGAGTGGCAGTTCTCCTCTCCAGCTACACAGCCCCAGCTCCGCAGGGCCTATGCTGCATGCCAGGTACGACGGTGTCACGCCATCTTAGACATGGCTTGTCTCAAAGCGGAGAGTCACACTGGAGCAGCTCTCCTGGCTGCTCTTAAGAAACAGGTGGATGAGTGGCTGACCCCGCACCACCTGGAGATAGGCAACGTAGTGTGCCACAACGGCAGCAATCTGCTTGCCGCTTTGCATATGGGGAAGCTGACACACATACCCTGCATGGCACATGTCATGAATCTAGTGGTTCAAAGATTTGTGGCAAAGTACCCTGGCTTAGCGAATGTCCTGAAGCAGGCCAGGAAGTTCTGTGGGCATTTGAGGTGGTCTTACACAGCCATGGCACGCTTTGCGGAAATTCAGCGCAAAAACAACATGCCGGTGAGACGCCTCATTTGCGATAGCCCGACTCGCTGGAACTCGACCCTGCTCATGTTCTCCCGCCTGCTAGAACAGAAGAAAGCCGTGACCCACTACCTCTACAACTACAGTAGAATGAAACAGTCTGGGAAGATGGGGATGTTCTGGCCCGACAACTGGACACTGATGGAGAATGCATGCAGGCTCATGCGGCCGTTTGAGGAGGTGACCAACCTGGTGAGCCGCAGTGAGGGCACCATCAGCGACTTAATTCCCTACGCTTACTTCTTGGAGCGTGCTGTGCATAGAGTGGCGGATGAAGCTGTGAATGAGCGTGACCAGGAACCGTTACGGCAGGAACAGGCATGGAACCAATTTTCATCAGACCCAGCTGTTTCCTCAACACCTGCGGCAGCACAGAGGGGGGAGGAGGAGGAAGAAGAGAAGTCGTGTGCAGAAGACGAATCAGACTCAGAGGATGATGAGCAAGGTGTTTCTTTGGGGGAGGAGGAGGAGGAGGAGGAGGGGACAGCGGCAGGAGAACAACCTCAGCAGGCATCGCAAGGGGCTTGTGCTGCTCAACCTTCCCGTGGTATTGTTCGCGGCTGGGGGGAGGAGGTTGACTTACCTGACGTCACTGAGGAAGAGCAAGAGGAGATGGAGGGTACTGGATCCGACTCTGTGCAGATGTCGTCTTTTATGCTGTCCTGCCTGTTGAGGGACCCCCGTATAAAAAACCTCAAGGGGAATGAGCTGTACTGGGTGGCCACACTACTAGACCCTCGGTACAGGCACAAAGTGGCGGACCTGTTACCAACTCACCGGAAGGTGGAAAGGATGCAGCACATGCAGAACCAGCTGTCAACTATGCTTTACAATGCCTTTAAGGGTGATGTGACGGCACAACGCCAGCAAGGTACCACTGCCACTAATCCTCCTCCCGTGTCCACGCAGTCAAAGACAGGACGCTCCAGCGATCTCATGGTGATGTCGGACATGCGGACGTTCTTTAGTCCAACGCCTCGCCGTAGCCCTTCCGGATCCACCCTCCACCAACGCCTGGAAGGGCAGGTAGCCGACTACCTGGCCTTAAGTGTGGATGTAGACACTGCTGTGAACAGCGATGAGGAACCCTTGAACTACTGGGTGCGCAGGCTTGACCTGTGGCCAGAGCTGTCCCAATTTGCCATCCAACTTCTCTCCTGCCATGCCGCAAGCGTCCTCTCAGAAAGGACCTTCAGCGCAGCTGGAGGCATTGTCACAGAGAAGAGAAGTCGCCTAAGTCACAAAAGTGTTAAGTACCTCACCTTTATCAAAATGAATGAGGCATGGATCCCGGAGGGCTGCTGCCCGCCCCAAGACTAAGTCAGTCCCCGCACATACAGCATCTCTGCCTGCATGCCGTGTGACTGGCTGCCTGGCCTGCCCCAAGAAGACTAAGTCGCTCCCAGTCCCTCCACACAGCATGTCTGCCTGCAGGCCGCTTGACTACCTTCTCCGCCACCACCAACAGGGTCCGGGACTCCAGGCGGATTGCTGAATTTTTTAGGCCGCTGCTAGCAGCGGCCGCTGTAATAATTTTTCGGGTGCGTGTACATGACTGCCTAATTTTTCTGGCTGCACTGCGGGCAGCTGCAACAACAAAAGAAAAGGCATGTACATGCGCCCATTCCCCTTCGTGATCATTACCTTGCCGTGGTGAAGGGGCTTGCGTATCACAATGGAGCAATGACCGGCGCCTAGATGAGTGTCTCGGGGGGCACACCCACGATAATAAGGTTGTTGCCTCATTGTGGTCAGACCAAATTTGATCAGCTGGACAGTCACTGTTCTGTCATTCAGCTACATCAGCCAGGTGACCATATGGGCTGTAAAGCCACCAAAACCTGCACTCTCGCCATGGTGCGCACCAGTAAAGCACGGCCGTCACTACACAAACAGCTGTTTGCGGTGCGTTACACGATGAGTTTGGTGTGTCAGTGTGAAGCAGTACCTTAATTACACTACCTGATTGATGTATACACATGCAAGATGTTTGAAAGCACTTTAGGCCTTTCATTTAGCATTCAATGTGATTTCTGCCCTTAAAACGCTGCTTTGCGTCAAATCCAGATTTTTCCCGGGGACTTTTGGCATGTATCCCACTCCGCCATCCCCCCCTCCAGGTGTTAGACCCCTTGAAACATCTTTTCCATCACTTTTGTGTCCAGCATAATTATTTTTTTTTTTCAAAGTTCGCATCCCCATTGAAGTCTATTGCGGTTCGCGAACTTTAACCCGAACCGAACCTTTCGCGAAAGTTCGCGAACCCGGTTCGCGAACCGAAAATCGGAGGTTCGGCCCAACTCTGCTGCCAATATTACGGTACTTACTCAGAATTTCTTTGTGGGAGGGGTTTCACCACAATATCAGCCATACAGCGCCCCTGATGGTCTGTTTGTGAAAAGGAATAGATTTCTCATGTAAAAGGGGGTATCAGCTACTGATTGGGATAAAGTTCAATTCTTGGTCGGAGTTTCTCTTAAAGTGCATTTTTGATTACTGTACACAACTGTATGTCTAGTGGTCTCCCCTCCCTCTCCCATAGTACTGCTCCCTGTGTCTAGGGGCTGCCCTCCCTTCCTTGCCACCTAATTGCTGAGTACATGCAGCGATGAAGGCATACATATGGTATGGCCGCCATTCATTTAGGTGCAGAGAGATGCTGAGATGCTGTGCAAGGTAATCTAGAGGAATATAAAGAATATAACCCCAACTGATAACCTAATTCCTCCCTCACTGCATGTAATTCAGGATCCAGCTATTGCCGGTTCCTGGATTATGAAGCTTGAACAGTGTCGCCCAAATCCAGCACCAAAATAGCCTACTTTGCAGGACTGATGGAAGAGCATCTCACCTTACCTTGGGCTATAGCCGACATGATGCATGTGACGCCTTCATGTCTTCTTCCACATTTGTCCTCTGAAGTTGCATGCAGCATATCCAGACTGGCCCCCTATCAAATGAGATGCTCTCCCACCGCCTCAGCTGCATGTACTCTACAATTAGGCAACACAGGAAGGGAGGGCAGCCACTAGACACCAGTGAAGACTACTACAGGAAAGGGAGGAGCAACCATTAGACACCAGGTAAATTTATTGGGGAGAGAGGAGGACCACTAGACACCAGGTATGCTGCATGAGGGAGGAGAAACTTGGCCACAGCTATGCTATATAATGGAGGGAGGAAGGTAAGCTAAACACTAGGGATGGGACGAATCCACAATTTCTTCGAATCCGGATCCGAATCTATAAAGGTTCTCGAATATCTCGAACCTTTCGAATCCCGAATCTAACGAATCCTGCACATAAGAATTGTGCGATCCATGGTATAGTTGCCCGCAGTATAGGTACCCAGGCATAGGTAGCGAGGTAAAGGTGCCTTCAGTATAGCTAGCTAGGTATGGGTGCCTTCAATATGGGTAGCTTTCAGTACAGGTAGCAAGGTATAGGGGCCTTCAGTATAGGTAGCAAGGTATAGGGGCCCTAAGTATAGGTAGCAGGGTATATGGGCCTTCAGTATAGGTAGCAGGGTATATGGGCCTTCAGTAAAGGTAGCAGGGTATATGGGCCTTCAGTATAGGTTGCAGGGTATATGGGCCTTTAGTATAGGTAGCAGGGTATATGGGCCTTCAGTATAGGTAGCAGGGTATATGGGCCTTCAGTATAGGTAGCAGGGTATATGGGCCTTCAGTATAGGTAGCAGGGTATATGGGCCTTCAGTATAGGTAGCAGGGTATATGGGCCTTCAGTATAGGTAGCAGGGTATATGGGCCTTCAGTAAAGGTAGCAGGGTATATGGGCCTTCAGTATAGGTAGCAGGGTATATGGGCCTTCAGTATAGGTAGCAGGGTATATGGGCCTTCAGTAAAGGTAGCAGGGTATATGGGCCTTCAGTAAAGGTAGCAGGGTATATGGGCCTTCAGTATTGGTAGTTAACTAGGTATAGGGGCCTTCAGTATAGGTAGGTAGGTAAAGGGACCTTCAGTATAGGTATATAGGGTATAGGGCCTTAAGTATAGGTAGGTATGTAGGTAGGTATAGGGGCCTTTAGGTAGGTAGGTATAGGGGCCTTTAGGTAGGTAGGTATAGGGGCCTTTAGGTAGGTAGGTAAAGGGACCTTCAGTATAGGTACAGGGTATAGGGCCTTAAGTATAGGTAGGTATGTAGGTAGGTATAGGGGCCTTTAGGTAGGTAGGTATAGGGTCCTTTAGGTAGGTAGGTGTAGGGGCCTTTAGGTAGGTAGGTAAAGGGACCTTCAGTATAGGTAGGTATGTAGGTAGGTAGGTAGGTATAGGGGCCTTTAGGTAGGTGGGTAGGTAGGTGTAGGGGCCTGTGGGTAGGTAGGTAGGTAGGTATAGGGGCCTTTAGGTAGGTAGGTGTAGGGGCCTTTAGGTAGGTGTAGGGGCCTGTAGGTAGGTAGGTGTAGGGGCCTTTAGGTAGGTAGGTAGGTAGGTAGGTATAGGGGCCTTTACGTAGGTAGGTAGGTAGGGGGGCCTGTAGGTAGGTAGATGGGTGGGTAGGTATAGGGGCCTTTAGGTAGGTAGGTGTAGGGGCCTTTAGGTAGGTAGGTAAAGTGACCTTCAGTATAGGTAGGTATGTAGGTAGGTAGGTATAGGGGCCTTTAGGTAGGTGGGTAGGTAGGTGTAGGGGCCTGTAGGTAGGTAGGTAGGTATAGGGGCCTTTAGGTAGGTAGGTGTAGGGGCCTTTAGGTAGGTGTAGGGGCCTGTAGGTAGGTAGGTGTAGGGGCCTTTAGGTAGGTAGGTATAGGGGCCTTTACGTAGGTAGGTAGGTAGGGGGGCCTGTAGGTAGGTAGATGGGTGGGTAGGTATAGGGGCCTTTAGGTAGGTAGGTAGGTGGGTAGGTAGGTATAGGGGCCTGTAGGTGGGTAGGTAGGTATAGGGGCCTGTAGGTAGGTATACGGGCCTTTAGGTAGGTAGGTATAGGGGCCTGTAGGTGGGTAGGTATAGGGGCCTGTAGGTGGGTAGGTAGGTATAGGGGCCTGTAGGTAGGTAGATGGGTAGGTAGGTATACGGGACTTTAGGTAGGTATAGGGGCCTGTAGGTGGGTAGGTAGGTATAGGGGCCTGTAGGTGGGTAGGTAGGTATAGGGGCCTGTAGGTATGTATAGGGGCCTGTAGGTAGGTATAGGGGCCTGTAGGTAGGTATAGGGGCCTCCCATGCCTCCTCCACTCACCGCCAACCCCCCTCCCCGGCCTCCTCCGCCCCCCCCGTGCCTCCTCCGCTCCCCCCGTGCCTCCTCCGCTCCCCCCCCCCCGTGCCTCCTCCGCTCACCCCTGCATGAATATCTACTCACCTGTCCGTGGAGCGCAGAGCGGCAGAGCAGCAGACCTCTTCGATACTTCCCTGTTCCCTCTAGTGGCCGGACCGGCTCTTACTGATGACATCATTGTAAGAGCCGGTCACTAGGGGGAACCAGGAAGTCGGCGAGAGGTCGGCCGCTCTGTGCGCTCCGCTCAGGTGAGTTGATGCTGGCGAACGGAGGAGGCGCGGGGGGGTCGGAGAAGGTCGGGGGAGGACGAGCGCGGGCGGGGGGAGCAGCGTATGCGGCGATGCAGCGTCGGGATTCGGTGCATTCGGAAAGTGAAAAATGGCGTCGGGATTCGAATCCACGAATCTCGAATATTTCCCAATATTCGAGGGATTCGTGGATTCGCCGGATTCGTCGTCCCACCCCTACTAAACACTAATGCATGCCATATGGGAGGGAGGAAGGTAGAGTAAATTCTAGTGGATGCCATATAAAGACCACTAGACACAATGACTAAAACATATTAAACATATTGATAGTATAGAATTTCAGTGAGTAATGGTAGGACACTTTTATTAGAATTTCTCTTTCTTTTACATTTTTTTTTACCTAAGATCTTTACTATTTTAATGCCATATTTTCATTATTATTTTTTTTACATTGAAATCTGTATGGCAATGGAAACTGGAAATAATGTAACCTATACTTATTCCGAATCCCTTATGGGTGAACGGCATTGATATCATATTAAAGCGGACTTTAAAGTTCCACCATAAGTCACCCCTGCCTCCTGTTGTGCCTATGTCCACATACATGTAGGTAGTTACCTTCACTCACCTGGGCACCAAAGTAGGAATGATCCTCTTGTCCTTGACATGAATGTGGCTCTTTTGAAAGGTGGTAAAGGCTTTTGGCACCACACTTGCAGAGCACCCCCTGTGGGCTGGTATTTTTCAGGCAGCAGAGCCCCACATAGGCAAACTCATTTTTGGGGCCAATACCAGTGTGCTTAGGAAAAGGGGTTACAAAAAAAAACTTGAGATGATGAGGCACCATGTTTTTTTTTAATATAATTTAAAAATATATATATTTTGGTGAAAAAGCATCACTTGGAGCTGAGCAGAATGTCTTATCATGTGGATAATTATCATGTGGATAGAGCAGGTATAAATCTTTAAGCTCATATCAACTCATCTTTAATATTACAAAATGCTTCCCACTTCAGTAAAATCGGTAATGATGGGCTAATAAAACATATGATCATTTCTTAAAAGAGGATTTTTTTTCAAACCAAGAATGTTTGTACAGCAATTTTCCATAACTACTTAAGCATTTTGGACATAGCTGCTACGTCCAATATGCTACACTTGCTGCCGCTGGCAGGTGCGCAATTGCAAGCGCTCCCGCCACTGAGTCCCCGTATGAAAGACCAACGCCATCTATGAGACGACTCCATCATTCATAAAGCCCATCCATGCATTGCTTCGGTTTTACGTAGTAATGCTACACATACAGAAGATAGATAGGTGTGAGGACATCTTTTGGCCAAATAGTAAAGCTACATCTGGAAAATAAAATTTCCAGATAAGGACATTTTTTTTACTTTTAAAATTAGCCCCTTACCTCCCATACTCTCCAATAGTTACACAAACAATATTTTACATAGTTACATAGTTATTTGAGTTGAAAAAAGACATACGCCCATCGAGTTCAACCAGTACAAAAATAAAAATTAAAAATATACAACAAAAAATACATAAATAGTTACCTTAGGGACTAAACTTTTTTTTAATATGTATGTCAAAAAGGTATAGTACTGTTATTTTTTAAATTATGGGCTTGTAATAAGTGATAGACGCTTAACTGAAAAAAATGCACCTTTATTTTCAAATAAAATATCGGTGCCATACATTGTGATAGGGACATAATTTAAATGGTGTAATAACTGGTACAAGTAGCATGTGTTATTTTAAAACTAAAATGGAAGAAAACTGAGAAATAATGAATTCAATTTTTTCTTCATATTCCTGTTGAAATTGATTAATAATAATATAATTCTTAGCAAAACGTACCACCCAAAGAAAGCCTAAATGGTGACTGAAAAAAACAAGAAATAGATAATTTCATTGTGAAAAGCAGTGATGAAAGTGATGAAAGTTTTTGGCAAATGAATAAGAAGTGAAAGTTGCTCGGATGCATAAGGTGAAACAACACTGAAGGCTGAAGTGGTTAAAAAAACTATTAAATAAATTGTAAAATATAAAATGCATGTGTATATGTATAAAATGCACATTTGACATGCGTAAAATGCACTTTAAATGTGTTTTTCCTATGTTGCTGTCACTTACAATAGGTTGTAGAAATCAGACAGATCAGATAGGTTTTGGACTAGTCAGTCTCCTCATGGGGGAATCACAGGGCTTTCATTATTTTCAAAACCACTTACTGAATAGCAGTTGCTCTGTCCAACTGCCAAAACAGTGTGCAGGTATGTAGAGAGGCTTGCCAACATGTTTGCATAGATTCATTCCAGGGAGTGCTTTTGTAAAGAATAAAGGCCCTATTGAGAATCCCCCATAATCATAGTCAGATTGTTACTGCTTACTTTAAACGATAGCAAGAGAGGAGAAAATAAATTTATAGTGCATTTTACTGTGGGAGAAATGTACCTCTTATAAGTATGTGCACATATGTATTTTAAATGTTACCATTTTTTTACGATAGTGGTCCTTTAAATGAACCATACTTATTTGTGTTTGAATGCATAAGACTATTGTTAGCCCTTAATACTAGTAATTCAGTTGGGCCTTAAACCTTCTATGTTCTGTGTTTCTGTTCTCCCTGATGCTGGCTGGGAAGTTGCTACCATTACAGTTATATGGAATGCAGCCAATGTTGTCTTTTACATTAAAAAAAAATCATAATTTGCCTTTAGTTGCAATATTATTATTCAGCCAAAATCGCTGGAGCTACTGCTTGCAGGTCACCTCTGATTACACACTGTGAGAAATAACAATGTTATCCTCTAATAAGTTTGTGAATTTGCCCACATACAAAGAAATGATCAATTTTTAATTTTAATGGAAAAAGACAGTATGTCAACAAGAAATCCATAAGAAAACACATTACACAAAAGTTATAAATCCATTTGAGTAAAATAAGTACTGCATCCCAAAGCAAAACATGGCTTTGTACATGGTGAAAAAAAAAACATGTTAGTAAGGACTGTGGTAAAATGTGTCTTGCAGTTGGTTATCAGGTTTGCATATATCTTATCTTAGGAGCGATTTTGGTAAACTCTTAAGGCGCATACACATACCTGATTTCTTCAAACGACGGGTCGAGTGGATCAGTCAAAACCAGCCTTATCAGCCTGCCGACAGACTGTACACATGGGGAAACTTGTCATCGTTTCAAGAAATCAGTCGTGTGTATGCGCCTTTAAAGAAACTCTCTAAATCATTAGGTTTCTTGGCTGCTACTTAGCAACTTGTAGAGTTTTTTTTATAGGATTGAGGTTTCGAAACCTGTTTGGCCACGCCATGACTTTAATGTGCTTCTTCTTTAGCCACTTCTTTGTTGCCTTATTGAGATGCTTTGTCATTATGGAAGACCCATCCATGACCTGTCTCCAGTTTTTTGGCTGAGGGAAGGATGTTCTTATCCAAGAGTTTATGGTACATGGTCCCATCAATTAGCCATTTAACAGAAAAACAATCTCAAATCAAGATGCTTGCACCTTTGTGCTCAACTGTGGAGATGGTGTTCTTAGTCATACTCATTATTTCTCTTCCTCCAAATGGGGTGGTTTGAATTTATGCCAAAAAGCTTGCTTTTGGTCTCATCTGACCGTAACATTTTCTCCCAAGCCTTCTCTGAATCATTTAGATGTTCACTGTCAAAAGTAAGGTGAATATTTACAGGTACCTTCTTGAGCAGGAGTACCTTGCAGGCACTGAAGTATTCAGCGAAGATCTGGTATTTGTGCTTGCCATGAGCAGCTAGCACTTGGCGCTAATCAACCTTCCCCCATACATCATCATGGGGCTAAACTTTGACCCCTTATATCACAGTCAGCAGGCACACGGCAGCCAATCAGCCTGTACTTCCTCACAGACTCACCCACTGCAGTGGCCTATATGTTCCAGTCTGTCTTCAGCAGGATTAGAGAGAGGAAGGGACAGAGCTTGCTGGAGATATGGAAAGCATTAGCTAGGCTTGTTTATTTTAATCCTCGTTGGCTGATTGCTGTTTAATCACCCAAAACAGCCCTTCTGAGGGCTACTTCGTCCTTCTGCTGTTTTTTTGTTTTGTTTGTGCAACACTCCACAGCCCACAGGCTCCCACCATTGTGCCCAGTGCCCACTACAAGCACAATAGTGCTCCAGGGACTCTGTTATTATCACTAAATTGTGTTTGAACTGTTGCAGCATATTCTCAGTGTCTGTCTGATAGTGAACAGACAGAGCACACTGGCACTGACTCACGACTCTTTAATTGTGTGCCATACATTTGGTCTGTCTGTGTGAAGCGGGCATAATCCTTACATTACCACTCTGGACATTTAAAAGCAGCCCTTTATTCCTCAAATGTAGGAATGTACTGTGATTTCTGCCCTTTATGGATTAAAACCCGACTCTACGTCAACTCTGTAATTTTTGGTGGGAGTTTTGGCATGGATCCCCCTCCAGCATGCCCCATCCAAGTGTTAGACCCTTTGAAACAAGTTTTCCATCACTTTTGTGGCCAGAAACAATATTTCTAGGTTTCTAAATTTGCCTGCCCATTAAATTCTATGGAGAATAGATTGCCAGATTCGCCTGTTCACGAACATTTGCGGAAGTTCGCGTTCACCGTTCGCAAACAGAAAATTTGATGTTCATGACATCTCTAGTTACCAATAGTGATCTTGGCGATTGTAGCCCCAACTGCCATCACTTCTTTAACAAACTCCTTGAGTCTAATTGTGGCTGATCCCTCACCTCATACTCATCCTTACATAATGAGGCAAGATCTTGCATGGGTTGCCCATTTCGGAATAATCACACCAAGAAATGTGGGAGCAAGGATTCTGGATAGATTGTAGGGGATAAAATATTTATTTCCGTCAATGACGTGCCAATTCATTTACAACTTTTACATAATGTGCTTTTCTTTCTAAAATTTTGGTTGCTATTATGTCTTTCTTGAATAGAATGAAATTAAGGACAAATTTTACTGTTTATCCCTTTGTAAGTCAGAAAACTTACAAATTTAGCAGGGCCTCTAATAATTTTGTCCCACGCTATATATATTTTGTCATATTATGCTCAGTTTAGATTGATTAGGCTTGTAACAGTTGTAATTTAATTGAACTCATAAGGGGACTAAACAATTCAATGGATTGGATATTTGAGTTTTGTTAATTGCTAATGGAAAAAGCTCTTCCAGCCCCTTTAAAAACATCCAAGTAATACATATTAATGTAACACTTCAACAATACCAAGAAATGTAATCAATGTGTGAAAAAAAGATAAAATCCATGACTATATTTAATCAGCTGAGTATTCTTATTCCCCTTTTAATCAATTCCCTTTGTTCCATTGTGTTGCTTTATTATTGCAACATTATACTGACACTGACTGGCACCATCCTTTCATTGCACCATCAGAATCCATAATTCTATAAATCTTTCTTCAGGTTGAAATATGTTATTTTTTTAATTTAAAGCCCAAAATGAAAGCTTCATTTTTACACAGCATATGTTCTAGACAACTACAGTGCAAGTTCACGCTTAAAACCAAACTGAAGTCAAATAAAAAACAGCCTGTAATATGACAAGGTTACTGGGATTGAAGCTGTCAAAGCCTTACCTTTTAAAATGATGCTATTTTAATCTGTACATAAAGTCTTAAGAAGACTTTAACAAAAAATAGTTTTCAAAAAACATTTAAAGAAAACCTGAACTGAAAATAAAAAGTCAAAATAACCATACACAAGTCATACTTACCTCCCATGTAGTCTACTCCCCCGCCTCTTTCTCCTCTCCTGCATCCCATTTGCCCACTTTGATCAATGAATTTCTCCATCCTCCATTTTAAAAATGGCTGTTACCCCATAACAGCTTCCTGGTCAGCACACTGTTAAACTGTAATATCACCCACTTGAGCCATAGGGAAACATGGACATTACCTTACACATTCAGTTGTAAATGACAGCTGCTGATATATAACTGACAGCAACTGGTCTATTTCAGTTCTGACAAAATATTGTCAGAACTGGAAGGGATCGCAGTAAGAAGAAAATGGTGAGCTTCTGAGAGGAATTGACTGTAAGATTAGTATGTAATATTAATTTGCAGCTACGTCATGTGCTTATTTTAAACTCGCTTCAGGTTCCCTTTAAACAATATATTGTGCCAAGTTTCCTTGATTTTAGCAGACCTTTTTATATGAAAAAAAAGTGTTGTCTATTGTCATATCAGACTTATGCAGAATACTTGTTAGTCTACTACTCTACTGCTTTGTGAGCTAAGGGCATATACAAAAAAGCAGCTTATAATATGGTAGAATCACAATAATTACAGTTTTCAAAGTCTACTTTTTAACCTCTTTAGGTTTAGGTTAATCCCGTCCCCCGCACTTTGAGGCAAATCGGTGTTCGGCAGTCCCCCAGCAGCCACGCTCCCACCACTCATCGGCGTTAGCCTGCCGGGAGGTGGTTAAAATTATTATAATTTAAAGTATAACTTAAGTCTTGAGTCCTAACAGTTTAGCTGAAAAAAAGTTTGCAGTAAAATTGCAGTAAAACTTTTTTTTTTTTTATATAAAGTTGTTGTTGATTACTGGATCAGCCTTTTTAGCCATAGACCCTGAACAAGCATGCAAATGAGATTTTCCTGACAAAAATCTGACAAGATTAGCCGATTTCTTGCTTCAGAAGTGTGAATCAGACACTACTCACCAGAAAGATGAAGAGGACTGCCTGGCATCTGGCATTGTTTAAAAGAAAATAAATAGGGCAGCCTCCATATGTTTCTCACCTCAAGTTCCTTTTAACAGCTCAGAATCCCAAGTATGGTTTCAAAACAAAGCTATAGTAAGATAGTGCCTCAGTACTGATTGGAGTAACAAGTTGCAGTTGCAGGTAGGGATGGAGAGTACCGAACTACAATAAATATCCAAAAGTCCATGTCCTCAAGGTTCAGTTCGATACAGGTGCACTGCATTACATTATCAATGAAAAGGACAATGGGAAAAAAATGGATGGAACAAAGCCGGAAATTATTTTCTGTAGGCCAGTTCACATTAATCTGATTTTTCCATTTTGTCCATAGTATTTTCACAGCAGATAATCCTGGTATTTTTTTTTTTTTTACAGAATGTGGATGCATTTTGTCCAATAAATTTGCTCAAGAGTAGCAGCAGATCCTGCAACTGACCCCGAATACAGTACTGCTCTACCTGGACCTTCCCCATGGTCAAACAAGCCCAAGACAAGAAGAAAAGAATCAAGAACATGAACTCTTGTAGTAATTTGTTCACCATAGACAAATTCAATCATTAAAAACTACTGGTAACTTTAAAATCCTAGAATACAGCAGCCATAGAATTATCCACACTGGCTTGGAAGGAATTTTTTTTTTTTTGAAGATCAATTATATCTTCACCAGGGGTCGAGTGGGGCGTGGATGCAGGTGGACGAAGTCCACCTGCTTTTTTCAGAGGGTCCACCCTGGCATGTGTGGAGAAGAGCAGCGTAGTGGAAGGAGAGTAGTGGGCAGCCCCTTCCCTCACCTTGGGGCTCTCCATCCCTCGCTCTCCCCTCCAGAACTAAAATGTGCGGTGGCTGGCAGCGGGCGGGACTTACCTCTTCCTAGATCCAAGCACCGGGTAAGATCTGCGTGCCGCTGCTCTGGTCTAGAACAGACCAGACTAGCAGCAGTGGAGTGCTCCCTCTCGTGCCGGAACGAGGAAGAGGTAAGTCCCGCATGCTGCCAGCCGCCCGCACATTTTAGTTCTGGAGGGGAGAGCAAGGGATGGAGAGCCCCAAGGTGAGGGAAGGGGGGAGATGTCCCCCCTTCTCCACGCTGCCCACCACTCTCCTTCCACTGCGCTGCTCCCCTCCTGCTGGGGGGACACCTGACTACCTATTCTGGGGACATATACCCCTGACTACATATACTGGGTCATATACCCTTGACTACATATACTGGGGACATATACTTCTTCCTACATATACTGGGCACATATGCCCCTGGCTACATATACTGGACACATATACCCCTGGCTACATATACTGGACACATATACCCCTGGCTACATATACTGGGCACATATACCCCTGACTACATATACTAGGGACATATATCCCTGACTACATAAACTGGGCACATATACCCCTGGCTACATATACTGGGCACATATACCCCTGCCCACATATACTGGGCACATATACCCCTGCCCACATATACTGGGCACATATACCCCTGCCTACATATACTGGGCACATATACCCCTGGCTACATATACTGGGCACATATACCCCTGGCTACATATACTGGGCACATATACCCCTGGCTACATATACTGGGGACTACTATACCCCTGGCTACATATACTGGGCACCTAAACCCCTAGCTACATATAGTGGACACCTATACCTCTGGCTACATATACTGGGGACTACTATACCCCTGACTACATATACTGGGCACATATACCCCTCGCTACATATACTAGGCAACTATACCTCTGGCTACATATACTGGGGATTACTATACTCATGGCTACTTATACTGGGGACACCTATAGACCTGGCTACCTATGCTGGGAGTACCTATTTCGGGGGAACTGCTGTCAGATTATCTGCATTTTTGTGGAAACGCTGTTATTTATTTTGGGGAACAGCTGCCAGATTATGTGTATTTTGGGGAACTGCTGCCAGATTTTGTATGTTTGGGGGACCACTGCTGCCAGATTATATGTATTTTGGGTGTTTCGTGTATTTTGGATGATCCACTGCCAGGTTTCACGTATTTTTGGGAACTTCTTCCAGATTATGTGTATGTTGGGGGAACTGCTGCTGCCACATTGTCTATTTTGGTGGAACCACTGCCATATTATCTGTATTTTGGAGGAACTTCTACCAGATTATGTGTCTTTTTGGTGAAATGCTGTCAGGTTACATCTATTTTTGGGGGATACACTACGGCAGAGCTCAAACTTCCCCGGCAGACCTTTTACTGCTAAGGTCATGTATATTTGGCCCCACCCATGACCATGCCCATGTTATGCTTGACCACGGCCATTTTTAGGGTGAATCCACTCACCTCTTTTCCTAGGACTAGACCCCTGATCTTCACTACTGCCCAGTGCAAATAAATACTGAAAAAATACAGTGCAGTGAAAAAGAGCCATGCAAGCAAGACTAAACTGTGAAAGTTGCAATCACTTAAGAGCATAGAAAGTGAAAATAAAATGCCATAGTTGCCGAATACCGTGCAGTGAAGGGGAAAAGTACAAGGAGAGGCAAGACTCAACCCCAGAAGATGCCTTCCGGATTCTCTGCAGAGCGTCTTCTTTCAGGGGCACAAAAAGCTACACACACTGCGCAGGCTCAGAAGCACACTGCAGCTGCTTTTAGCCAGGAGCAGCCACAGCTTCAAACCATCTGAGCTAGTGCACTTATGTCAGCTCCTGCTTCTGCTGTCTGTGGGGAGTGCTGGGAAGGCTAGTGAAGTTAGTTCCAAAAGTCATTGCACGCTGACCGCTGGATGTGGACGCCGCACGCTGGAAGGAGGACGTAGGAAGCATGATGCAGGACTCGGAGCCAGCAGGTGGATTGGTTAGGGCTTCTGCTGTGCCCTGCACCTGCTTGTAGGGGGACACCTGCCTGCACATTTGGAATATAAGACACTAACTTTTCCCCTAAACTATTACTAGTACTATTTAACATGTTGCAGGTGTTTGACTGAAACTGTTAAAGGCTACATAAAGTAAAAAAAAGAGACAAAGAATGTCATGACAAACTGTATCTTAATGCAGCAGGATCTTAGGGTTAAATGTTAAGTATCACTTGATCTGATGTAATTGTAACTCCCCCCCCCCCCCCCCAAAAAAAAAAGTCTGCCAGAGTTCTTTAGAAGCCTCTGCTTGTGTTGCCATGGCCTGCCCCCAGCTTGGCAGCAACCAATTAGAGTGTGGCTTCCAAGCTGGGGGCAGGCCACAGCAAGGGGGAGGTTACCAAAGCGCTTCAGCAGACTTCGGAAACATGGCTTGACTGTATTCCAGAGGAGGGGGGTGGAGCATTACCTGTGACACGATTATATCAGATCAGGTAAGTATTTAACCCAGAGACCCCGCGAATCCTCCATCATTAAGACAGAGCCTATCATGACATGCTCTGTCTTTTATACTTTAAGTACTCTTTAACCACTTCCCGGCCGCCGTATTGACAATTGGCGGCCGGGAAGTGGACCCCGCAAGGACCGCCGTATTGACAAATGGCGGCGGTCCTTGTAGGGGCATGGGCGGAGCGATCGCGTCATCCGTGACGCGATCCTCCGCCGCCGCCTGGCTTCACTCACCCGCCGCAACATCCCGCCGGCCATACGGAAGAGCCAGCGGGATGTTAACCCAACGATCGCCGCATACAAAGTGTATAATACACTTTGTAATGTTTACAAAGTGTATTATACAGGCTGCCTCCTGCCCTGGTGGTCCCAGTGTCCGAGGGACCACCAGGGCAGGCTGCAGCCACCCTAGTCTGCACCAAGCACACTGATTTCCCCCCCCCTGCCCCAGATCGCCCACAGCACCCATCAGACCCCCCCTGCCCACCCCCCAGACCCCTGTTTGCACCCAATCACCCCCCTAATCACCCATCAATCACTCCCTGTCACTATCTGTCAACGCTATTTTTTTTTATCCCCCCCTGCCCCCGCTCCCTCCTGATCACCCCCACCCCTCAGATTCTCCCCAGACCCCCCCCCCCAAACCCCCCCCCCCCCATGTACTGTATGCATCTATCCCCCCTGATCACCTGTCAATCACCTGTCAATCACCTGTCAATCACCCATCAATCACCCCCTGTCACTGCCACCCATCAATCAGACCCTAACCTGCCCCTTGCGGGCAATCTGATCACCCACCCACACCAATAGATCGCCCGCAGATCCGACATCAGATCACCACCCAAGCGCAGTGTTTACATCTATTCTCTCCTCTAAACACCCACTAATTACCCATCAATCACCCATCAATCACCCCCTATCACCACCTGTCACTGTTACCCATCAGATCAGACCCTAATCTGCCCCTTGCGGGCACCCAATCACCCGCCTACACGCTCAGATTGCCCTCAGACCCCCCCTTATCAATTCGCCAGGGCAATATTTACATCTGTCCTTCCCTGTAATAACCCACTGATCACCTGTAAATCACCTGTCAATCACCCATCAATCACCCCCTGTCACTGCCACCCATCAATCACCCCCTGTCACTGCCACCCATCAATCAGCCCCTAACCTGCCCCTTGCGGGCAAACTGATCACCCACCCATACCAATAGATCACCCGCAGATCCGACATCAGATCACCACCCAAGCGCAGTGTTTACATCTATTCTCTCCTCTAAACACCCACTAATTACCCATCAATCACCCATCAATCACCCCCTATCACCACCTGTCACTGTTACCCATCAGATCAGACCCTAATCTGCCCCTTGCGGGCACCCAATCACCCGCCTACACGCTCAGATTGCCCTCAGACCCCCCCTTATCAATTCGCCAGGGCAATATTTACATCTGTCCTTCCCTGCAATAACCCACTGATCACCTGTCAATCACCTGTCAATCACCCATCAATCACCCCCTGTCACTGCCACCCATCAATCACCCCCTGTCACTGCCACCCATCAATCAGCCCCTAACCTGCCCCTTGCGGGCAAACTGATCACCCACCCACACCAATAGATCGCCCGCAGATCCGACATCAGATCACCACCCAAGCGCAGTGTTTACATCTATTCTCTCCTCTAAACACCCACTAATTACCCATCAATCACCCATCAATCACCCCTTATATCACCACCTGTCACTGTTACCCATCAGATCAGACCCTAATCTGCCCCTTGCGGGCACCCAATCACCCGCCTACACGCTCAGATTGCCCTCAGACCCCCCCTTATCAATTCACCAGTGCAATATTTACATCTGTTCTCCCCTGTAATAACCCACTGATTACCTGTCAATCACCTGTCAATCACCTGTCAATCACCTATCAATCACCCATCAATCACCCCGTCACTGCCACCCATCAATCACCCCCTGTCACTGCCACCCATCAATCACCCGCTGTCACTGCCACCCATCAATCAGCCCCTAACCTGCCCCTTGCGGGCAATCTGATCACCCACCCACACCAATAGATCGCCCGCAGATCCGACGTCTGATCACCTCCCAAGTGCAGTGTTTACATCTGTTTTACCCTAAACACCCACTAATTACCCATCAATCACCCCCTGTCACTGCTACCTATCAGATTAGACCCCTATCTGCCCTTAGGGCACTCAATCACCACACCCTCAGAATGCCCTCAGACCCCAGCCCTGATCACCTCGCCAGTGCATTGCTTGCATCTATTCCCCCCTCTAATCACACCTTGAGACACCCATCAATCACCTCCTGTCACCCCCTAGCACACCTACCCATCAGATCAGGCCCTAATTTGCCCCGTGTGGGCTCCTGATCACTCGACCAAACCCTCAGATCCCCCTCAGACCCCCTTCCAATCACCCCCCCAGTGCATTGATTGCATCTATTTTTCCCTCTAACCACCCCCTGAGACACCCATCAATCACCTCCTGTCGCCCCCCTAGCACTCCTATACATCAGATCAGGCCCAATACAGCCTGTCATCTAAAAGGCCACCCTGCTTATGACCGGTTCCACAAAATTCGCCCCCTCATAGACCACCTGTCATCAAAATTTACAGATGCTTATACCCCTGAACAGTCATTTTGAGACATTTGGTTTCCAGACTACTCACGGTTTTGGGCCCGTAAAATGCCAGGGCGGTATAGGAACCCCACAAGTGACCCCATTTTAGAAAAAAAGACACCCCAAGGTATTCTGTTAGGTGTATGACGAGTTCATAGAAGATTTTATTTTTTGTCAAAAGTTAGCGGAAATTGATTTTTATTGTTTTTTTTTCACAAAGTCTCATTTTTCACTAACTTGTGACAAAAAATAAAATCTTCTATGAACTCGCCATACACCTAACGGAATACCTTGGGGTGTCTTCTGCCCTGCCCTGGCATTTTAGGGGCCCTAAACCGCGAGGAGTAGTCTAGAAAACAAATGCCTCAAAATGACCTGTGAATAGGACGTTGGGCTCCTTAGCGCACCTAGGCTGCAAAAAAGTGTCACACATGTGGTACCGCCGTACTCAGGAAAAGTAGTATAATGTGTTTTGGGGTGTATTTTTACACATACCCATGCTGGGTGGGAGAAATCTCTCTGTAAATGGACAATTGTGTGTAAAAAAAATCAAACAATTGTCATTTACAGAGATATTTCTCCCACTTAGCATGGGTATGTGTAAAAATACACCCCAAAACACATTATACTACTTCTCCTACATGTGTGGCACTTTTTTGCACCCTAGCTGCGCTAAGGGGCCCAAAGTCCAATGAGTACCTTTAGGATTTCACAGGTCATTTTGAGAAATTTGGTTTCAAGACTCCTCCTCACAGTGTAGGGCCCCTAAAATGCCAGGAAAGTATAGGAACCCCACAAATGACCCCATTTTAGAAAGAAGACACCCCAAGGTATTCTGTTAGTAGTACGGTGAGTTCATAGAAGATTTTATTTTTTGTCACAAGTTAGCGGAAATTGTTTTTTATTGTTTTTTTTCACAAAGTGTCATTTTCCGCTAACTTGTGACAAAAAATAAAATCTTCTATGAACTCACCGTACTACTAACGGAATACCTTGGGGTGTCTTCTTTCTAAAATGGGGTCATTTGTGGGGTTCCTATACTTTCCTGGCATTTTAGGGGCCCTAAACCGTGAGGAGTAGTCTTGAAACGAAATTTCTCAAAATGACCTGTGAAATCCTAAAGGTACTCATTGGACTTTGGGCCCCTTAGCGCAGTTAGGGTGCAAAAAAGTGCCACACATGTGGTATCGCCGTACTCAGGAGAAGTAGTATAATGTGTTTTGGGGTGTATTTGTACACATACCCATGCTGAGTGGGAGAAAGATCTCTGTAAATGGACAATTGTGTGTAAAAAAAATCAAACAATTGTCATTTACAGAGATATTTCTCCCACTTAGCATGGGTATGTGTAAAAATACACCCCAAAACACATTATACTACTTCTCCTACATGTGTGGCACTTTTTTGCACCCTAGCTGCGCTAAGGGGCCCAAAGTCCAATGAGTACCTTTAGGATTTCACAGGTCATTTTGAGAAATTTGGTTTCAAGACTCCTCCTCACAGTTTAGGGCCCCTAAAATGCCAGGAAAGTATAGGAACCCCACAAATGACCCCATTTTAGAAAGAAGACACCCCAAGGTATTCTGTTAGTAGTACGGTGAGTTCATAGAAGATTTTATTTTTTGTCACAAGTTAGCGGAAATTGTTTTTTATTGTTTTTTTTCACAAAGTGTCATTTTCCGCTAACTTGTGACAAAAAATAAAATCTTCTATGAACTCACCGTACTACTAACGGAATACCTTGGGGTGTCTTCTTTCTAAAATGGGGTCATTTGTGGGGTTCCTATACTTTCCTGGCATTTTAGGGGCCCTAAACCGTGAGGAGTAGTCTTGAAACGAAATTTCTCAAAATGACCTGTGAAATCCTAAAGGTACTCATTGGACTTTGGGCCCCTTAGCGCAGTTAGGGTGCAAAAAAGTGCCACACATGTGGTATCGCCGTACTCAGGAGAAGTAGTATAATGTGTTTTGGGGTGTATTTGTACACATACCCATGCTGAGTGGGA
Source organism: Hyperolius riggenbachi (assembly GCF_040937935.1). NCBI lineage: Eukaryota > Metazoa > Chordata > Amphibia > Anura > Hyperoliidae > Hyperolius > Hyperolius riggenbachi. Next base: position 162,294,295 of record NC_090646.1, read on the forward strand.
GAAAGATCTCTGTAAATGGACAATTGTGTGTAAAAAAAATTAAAAAATTGTCATTTACAGAGATATTTCTCCCACCCAGCATTGGTATGTGTAAAAATACACCCCAAAACACATTATACTACTTCTCCTGAGTACGGCAATACCACATGTGTGGCACTTTTTTGCAGCCTAACTGCGCTAAGGGGCCCAAAGTCCAATGAGCACCTTTAGGCTTTACAGGGGTGCTTATAAATTAGCACCCCCCAAAATGCGAGGACAGTAAACACACCCCACAAATGACCCCATTTTGGAAAGTAGACACTTCAAGGTATTCAGAGAGGGGCATGGTGAGTCCGTGGCAGATTTCATTTTTTTTTGTCGCAAGTTAGAAGAAATGGAAACTTTTTTTTTTTTGGTCACAAAGTGTCATTTTCCGCTTACTTGTGACAAAAATTAATATCTTCTATGAACTCACTATGCCTCTCAGTGAATACTTTGGGATGTCTTCTTTCCAAAATGGGGTCATTTGGGGGTTATTTATACTATCCTGGAATTCTAGCCCCTCATGAAACATGTCAGGTGGTCAGAAAAGTCATAGATGCTTGAAAATGGGAAAATTCACTTTTTGCACCATAGTTTGTAAACGCTATAACTTTTACCCAAACCAATAAATATACACTGAATGGGTTTTTTTTAATCAAAAACATGTTTGTCCACATTTTTCGCGCTGCAAGTATACAGAAATTTTACTTTATTTGAAAAATGTCAGCACAGAAAGTTAAAAAAATCATTTTTTTGCCAAAATTCATGTCTTTTTTTGATGAATATAATAAAAAGTAAAAATCGCAGGAGCAATCAAATAGCACCAAAAGAAAGCTTTATTAGTGACAAGAAAAGGAGCCAAAATTCATTTAGGTGGTAGGTTGTATGAGCGAGCAATAAACCGTGAAAGCTGCAGTGGTCTGAATGGAAAAAAAGTGGCCGGTCCTTAAGGGGGGTAAAGCCCAAGGTCCTCAAGTGATTAAAGACAGGAAATCAATATGACATGCAAGAAACTCATATTTTTAGAACCTCAGTAAATCTCAGTAAAGATGCACTTTAAAACGCTTATATTATAAATTCCATTGCATGCAGGCATCGTCAGTGTTTAGCAGACCACAAGGCATGACATCCACCTTTTTAGATTTATTTATTGATACATGTAATCAAAGCTGAAAAGCGGGGACTCTAAAACACAGCTTTTGACAACAAAATGAGTTTAAGAAAGCCCTTGAAAAATGTTTTAAAAAATTACTTGTTTTTAGGAGGGTGAATTTGTACACTATTTTTCATTACACCAATTTCCCCAGGTATTCTGTTATAAGTTCAATGTAGCAGCCTTCAGGTGACATGCACAGAGTAGATTTTGCAGACACTGTAGCAGGTATTAAAGCATGTTTTTTTTTTTACAGAAAATGTTTACAAAATGTGAAAAAAAAAATGTTAAGAGGTTCAATCTGCAGTACACCCATGTCCCCAGACATTCTGTGGTATGAAATAGCCTTCAGCATTATTAGAGGTTTTTGCAGACACTAAGGAAGTTCTGTGGAAATATCTTTTGTTAAGAAATAAAATAATAAATAATAAACATACATAAATGCTGTGCAAGTCTCTTCAGAAATGTAATGTTACAAACAAAAGGAATTTTCCAGTTTAATCTGCAGGCAGCTAGGGATTTCCAAAAGTGGCAGTACACTCAAGTTGTCCTTTTTTTCTAGCCTTTAACCACTTAAGGACTGCAGTCATAAAACCCCTTAAGGACCAGAGCCTTTTTTTTCCATTCAGACCACTGCAGCTTTAACGGTTTTGGGGTGTATTTTTACACATACCCATTCTAGGTGGGAGAAATATCTCTGTAAATGGACAATTGTGTGCATAAAAAAACAAAAGATTGTCATTTACAGAGATATTTCTCTTACCCAGCATGGGTATGTGTACAAATACACCCCAAAACACATTATACTACTTCTCCTGAGTACGGCGATCCCACATGTGTGAAACTTTTTTGCAGCCTAGGTGCGCTAAGGGGCCCATTCACGGGTCATTTTGAGGCATTTGGTTTCTGGACTACTCACGGTTTAGGGCCCCTAAAATGCCAGGGCAGTATAGGAACCCCACAAGTGACCCCATTTTAGAAAGAAGACACCCCAAGGTATTCCGTTAGGTGTATGGTGAGTTCATAGAAGATTTTATTTTTTGTCACAAGTTAGTGGAAAATGACACTTTGTGAAAAAAACAATACAAATAAATTTTCTGCTAACTTTTGACAAAAAATAAAATCTTCTATGAACTCATCATACACCTAACGGAATACCTTGGGGTGTCTTTTTTTTTCTAAAATGAGGTCACGTGTGGGGTTCCTATACTGCCCTGGCATTTTAGGGGCCCAAAACCGTGAGGAGTAGTCTGGAAACCAAATGCCTCAAAATGACTGTTCAGGGGTATAAGCATCTGCAAATTTTGATGACAGGTGGTCTATGAGGGGGCGAATTCTGTGGAACCAGTCATAAGCAGGGTGGCCTCTTAGATGACAGGTTGTATTGGGCCTGATCTGATGGATAGGAGTGCTAGGGTGGTGACAGGAGGTGATTAATGGGTGTCTCAGGGGGTGATTAGAGGGGAAAATAGATGCAATCAATGCACTGGGAAGGTGATCAGGGCTGGGGTCTGAGAGCGTTCTGAGGGTGTGGGCAGGTGATTGGGTGCCCTAGGGGTAGATAGGGGTCTGATCTGATGGGTAGCAGTGACAGGTGGTGACAGGGGGTGATTGATGGGTGATTGATGGGTAATTAGTGGGTGTTTAGAGGAGAGAACAGATGTAAACAATGCACTTAGGAGGTGATCTGACGGCGGGTTTGCGGGCGATCTGATGGTGTGGGTGATCAGATTGCCCGCAAGGGGCAGGTTAGGGGCTGATTGATGGGGCTGATTGATGGGTGGCAGTGACAGGGGGTGATTGATGGGTGATTTACAGGTGATTGACAGGTGATTGACAGGTGATCAGTGGGTTATTACAGGGGGATAGATGCATACAGTACACAGGGGGGGGGGTCTAGGGGGGGGCGTCTGGGGAGAATCTGAGGGGTGGGGGGGTGATCAGGAGCCCCCAGGGTGCAGTTAGGGACCTAATAAAAAAAATAGCGTTGACAGATAGTGACAGGGAGTAATTGATGGGTGATTAGGGGAGTGATTGGTTGCAAACAGTGGTCTGGGGGGTGGGCAGGGGGGGGGTCTGAGGGATGCTGTGGGTGATCAGAGGGAAGGGGGGGCAGGATCAGTGTGTTTGGTGCAAACTAGGGTGGCTGCAGCCTGCCCTGGTGTCCCTCGGACACTGGGACCACCAGGGCAGGAGGCAGCCTGTATAATACACTTTGTATACATTACAAAGTGTATTATACACTTTGTATGCGGCGATCGTGGGGTTAACAACCCGCCAGCGCTTCCGAACGGCCGGCGGGTTGTCGTCGCGGGTGGGCGGAGCCTGTTGCCGGCGGATGCACGCGCATCACTGCGTGATCCCCGGCCCGAAAGAGACCCAGGACCTGACGCCAATCTGCGTTACGTGGTCCTGGGGCTGCCACTTTGCCGCTGCCAATCTACAGTGGGCGGTCGGCAAGTGGTTAAAACAGTACTCTCTGTACTCCAAAGTACAGTTTCTGTACCAGAAATAAACTAGTCAGAACACCTATCATTGTGAAAAAAAAATTAGCTGCACTGTTCCAAAAAGGTCATGTTACTCATTGCCAGCACCTGAACCAATCCATTGACGGGTAGTGAACAGTGATGCTGCTATGTTCCAGTTTCTGTTAGATGCACCATAGGGTTACAGATTGTCCAGCAAGCCAATGGTGAACCAGAACTCCTAGGAGTGTATAAGGGGCTGAATCAGACCAGAAAGCCTCCTTACTAAAATGCTATACAAAACAGAAGTTAGCCTTCTTAAAACAGAAGGTTTTTACAATTATTCAGGTTGGAGTGAGCTCTGACATGTCCCACAAAGCATTGCTGCTAATATGCAAATCACCTCTTTTTTGTCCCTGATAAACATGCCTCCAGAATTGCTGAAATGTAATGATGTGTCAGCTTGTTAATATTACAGAGCCACACTAATCCAACATGCATCCAGACTGTTTCGGATTGGTTAATCCTCAGCAGTGCATGGCATCAATTATCAGAGCTCACTCCCACCTTAATAATCGCAAATACTTTCTGTTTTAAGAAGGAAAACTAATGTTTTAGATGCACCATAACCTGCTTATGTCTTAGTCTTTATTACATAGTGTAATAAATAAAGGAATCAAGTTTAAAAATGTTTGCATGAGTCTCTGTGATATCCTTGAAAAACTATCAATATTGAGTTTTTCTGTACAAAGGTGAAATTTCCCTTTAAGGGGAATGTTGCCAGAAAATTTGCCATAAGGCTGATCTTCGAATTCATACAGTATTTTAAAAATAATGGACTTCAAATAATAGCCTTACGAGAAGCACTGACCAATAAATAAATAAATAAAATATCATTCTAAAGGTTTTGATTAATTTAGTAGATTGCAACTAAAGTTAAAATATTTGAAGAATATTGATTTGAATGTGACCGGGCTTTTTTTTATTTTTTTTTTAACAAATGTTTTACAAACAAGAGCTGCTTTTGAGTGGGTGCCCTAAAATAAAAACCCTTGACATTGGGTGTTTATATATTGAATACTGAGCATGATACTTCAATTCTAATACAGTAAGTTTGAATGAATATGTGAAAGATTTATCATATGAAACAAAGCAATGCCCAACTGCTTCTACTCTGCAATAAACCCCTGTAACCCAGGGTCACGGTGCTGTTGAATGAGCTTCACACAAAAAATCCTAAAATTACTGAATATAAAATGCTAAGTCTGTTATGGACCAACACCTATTGTTACACAGTACACCATTAGTTATTCCAACACCAGTTATACCACCATTCCATCTTTGTTTTTTTTATTCCTACACATGCTGATAAGGAGGAATACAATAGTACAATAACCCCATTAATTCAGAACATTTGTGAGTTATTAACCCATTGTTTGTTCCCTGCAAAAGGCCATTTTGTATAATTTTCTAGTTTGGGGTAACCTTATCTTTTATTTTTTATTTTTTTTTAACATTTGACAGTTCACTGCTTACCTTTCTGTCATTTCAATATATAATACATTGAATAATTTGGTTTTGTCTACAGTAGTGTACATACATGCTCAAAACAAAATCTATTGGGAGGAAAGGAGGCTCTCCAACATATATTAAATATGTAAAAACTGTTTAAAATGTAAGAGTAACTTACCTCAGGAAATGAGACATAGTTCAGGGTATTTTATTGAAAAAAAAAACACTATGGCCTTGATTCACTAAAAGGTGCTAAATGTTAGTACACCAGTGAAAAGGCACTTAGAAAATGGCCGCTTCGCGCGCTAATATGCTCTCAAGCGTTTTCGTGCCAAAGATTAGCACTGCGCGGTGCACGCGAAACGTTGCACGGTTCACTCGCAAAATAGCATGATAAGCTATTTTAGACGCGAACGGTGCGACGTTTCGGGCGCACCAACTTAACGCGCGATCAGTAACAGCTTTGGGCGTGCAAACTACTTAGCACCCTAATTTGCACGTCCAAAGCTTTTAGCCGTGCTAACTATGTTAGCACCCTTTTGTGCATCAAGCCCTATGTCTTATTTCCCAAAGTTATTCTTACTTATTAATTGTTTTTAAATATTTTATAATTTTGGGGGCACCTACTTTCCTCCCAATCTGCTATCATGACCCACACAGGGGTCATTATTAGTTAAGCTATATGTGGTTTTTCAAAACCCTTCGTTGACCCTAGATATACTTTTTTGGGGAGAGTGACCAAAGCAGTCAGGACAAACACAACTCACAGGGTGGTTGGACCCAACACACCCAATTAAAACGTGTGGGTTTAATTTATAGTAGCATTGTTTATTATAAAACTATAGGGGATGGAATTGGAGAAATAAAATGTTTTTTCTTTTTTTTCCCCTATAAAATGCATAGAAGATAAAGCACTGAAAACAAGTATCGCCCCCCAAAAAAGCCTAATTTGTGGTGCAAAAAAACAATATAGAGATCATTCAGGTGTGAGAAGCAGTGATAAAGTTATGGCCAAATGAGAGGAGCCAGGGTTGGAGCTTGTAGGCACAAAGATTCAGTGGCCCTAAACTCTGCCCCTCAACGCAGGCTGCAACCCCGGCCCTTATTTTATTATATCACATAAAGAGCTAAGTGTACATGGATCTATCTGTGGTGCAATTTGAAGAGTGGGCCTGTTCAGCAAAATCTTGGCTAAGGCCTTAGATTACTTTAATAATGAAAAATATAATACTTATATATATGGCTCTGGTTACCTTACAAAACAGGCTACACACAATCGGGGTCAGGGCTACACATGGTCAGGGGCTACAAACAACTCACCAACTTACATTGCCTCAAGAACACCCCCCACCAAGATGAGAAGAGCAGGTAGCAAATATCAGTGTGTGTGTGTGTATGGCCAGAGTGTACAGCTGACCTGCGCTGCAGTTGGTGCAGTGCAGGGACAGAAGGAGGAGGATGCAATACCCACACACCGCCCACCCCACTACTCTCACTTTCACAGGCGGCATCGATTAAGCCTTGAATTTCCTAACTACATGCCTGTGGCTGCCAGACTGGAGTTGTGTGGTGACACCACCCTCTGGCTCTGCTGCGATAGGAGACAATTGGGAAGGGAAGGGAGCCGTCTCTGCCACATAAGGCTCCTGTAGGCACGCACCTACAGTGTCTTATGGTAATTCCGGCCCTGGGAGGAGCATTGGCAGGTGAAAATGCCTCTTGGTGTTAAGGGTAAAATGGCCTGTGGGGTGGAGTGTTTAAGGTTGCATTTAAAAAATACACACTTGCAACAACTAAAAAATAATTTTAACAATACAGACTTATATATAGAACCTGAAAGAAGGATAACTGTCTAGAAAGTAGTTACAGAGGGACATGGATAAAAATAAGCACTGTTCTTCCAAAAAGGAGTTTTTTGAGTCATACGCTCTATTCATTTTACCATGGGGCCCCTTTACATAGTCTTATATTCCTAAACCCTATGCTTCACTGGTCCAGAAAAGTAACTGAATTGGTGTACTAATATTAGAACACTAACATTTAATATGCCAGGCTATTAGGAAAGAAAAAAAATAACTGACAAAACAATAGTTTTAAAATTCAGGGAACTGCTTTAACACCCTTAACAAAAGTACTATACTTTCTTAATAGGAGACGACCCAGGTACATCGTCTTTTAAGCACTTACTACTAAGTGCTTCAGTTGAAATTAATTAGAGCTCCCTGTTAGGTCTGTTGATAGACAATTCAGGTCAGATATTTGCAAATAGTAGACTGACCTTACTTGGGTCAGATTAATAATAGTTTGTTTCTCATGCAGTGCCTACTAGGTTTTGAACTTTCAGGGTCATAAATTCTCAAGTATGGTATAAACAGCTGCATTGACAAACACAGTCTAAACATTACCATACGACTCCAGTGCAATCACTAGATAAATTACCATGCATGCATATGCTTATTTGTAATTAAGGCATATTTCCAGTCAACCAATTATTTTTATGTACAATGCTTTTGAGAAACCATGAAGAGAAATGCAGTTTATTGCTCGCAAGCTTCCTTTTATGCTTAGGATCAGCAGGAGGCTTTTCGAGGGCTTTAATTTTACTCAGAGTGTCAGGAAATCAGATTATTGCATCCAGCTGCCAGCTGCTTTGATTGAACTGAAAGTCTGATCTAATTTGGTTCAAATGGCAAATTGCTCCTCTATTTATCCTTGAAGTAAATGTAGCAATGAAGTACTGTTCTCTGTAATATTTCATGATAGATTTGTAGAAATGTTGTAGACTTGTCTTTTCCTTAATATTTTTTCTGAAATAGTTAACAGGTGTTTCCTAATACAGAAGATTAAACTGGTACTGAGTTACTTTAATGCTGGGGGGGGGGTCATACTTTCTGACCACCCAGAGCAACAAGGCTAAGTAGCTGTATAACGGAAGAGGCTACACAGGCTGTCCAGTGCAACTGCAGCTCTGGGCTTCCGATATCACTACAAATAAAACACAATGGCAACGCAGTGTGAGGTTGCGCTGCCTTAGCGATAGCAAGCATTCAGACAGGTACAAGATAGGACTAGAGATTGAAGCATAACTAGTAGCAACCGCAGCTCAAAGTCACGTCCACAGAAGCAGAGCAAGCAGGCTAACAACAGTCACCAGCAAGCATCCACCCAGGTAAGACTACAGGATAGAATGTAACGAATAGCAACTGCAGCCTATAGTTACGTTCCCAGAAACTAGAGTAGCAGTAATACTACCAGTCACCAACGTGGTGATGGCAGAATCCAAGCTATCTGGATAATGGACTTCACTGACCCACCGCGGATGTAGGGAATGTCCATCAAGCATGGAACTAGGCAATACACAATAATATGAAAAATAACAAACGGCTCAACTAACGGATAAGTATATTTTAGCAAGTCTGCATATATATTTTTCAAAAAAAACAGCTAAAGCACAAGTAATAAGGTTGCATAGAACTACAATAACAGAACTATACAGAGTAACAAGGTGCCCAGCAGACCAGTGTACTGACCGCTATGACGGGCAGGGTCTAAAATGGGAGGCAGACTTTTAAACCGGCATCAGCCAATGGATGCAAGTATGCAAATTTCCACACAACTGAATGGTAATCATTCAATTCTGAGCTGGCTTGATTACTATTCGCTAGCTGGCTGTGAATGCAAAGGACTCCCATAAGAAATACATGCAGTATTATATATTAACATGCATGCAGGAAATCCAGGGCTATCTGGCTGCAGCTCAGCTGCAACAAGCAATTGGTGGAATGATGACAGCATCCTGAGCTGCCCAGAACTGCAGAGAAATTGCAAATGACAATCAGACTTATTGAGAATGCACAACCGAATGCAAGCAGATAAGCCAGAACTGTCTGTTTGCAGCTCCACTGCAACGGACAGAATACGCTACAGGAGGGATCCTTACAGTACCCCCTCCTTTTAAGGTGGCTTCCAAATGCCTATAGAAACTGGCATAATTCTCCTGAACCACCCAAACCAGAAAATCAGATGCAGAAAGTCCAGCAAACTGATCTGACTGATAACTCATGAAGGTTGGGACAGCCCGACAAGATAAAATTCCAGAATCAGTCACACCAAGACTGAACCAATTGGAACCAGAACCTCCAGAACCATGCCCATCAGTACTACAAGCCCCAGTGTGATACCCATCAGAACTGTGATTTTAAGGAAAAAGCCCCCCAAAACTCTCCGAGCAATACCCACCACCGTCCAGGGACTGTCCAAATATGCCAAACCTTTTAATGCAATGCCCAGCGGAACTGTCCTTTCCAACACAGTACCCACTGTCGAACCAGTCCAAGGCACCAGGACAAGTTTCCTCAGAAATCTCCCAGAACACTTTGAAGCTCCATAGAGATCCCAAGAGGTTAGAACACCCTTTAGGCTCACATGGAGAACTATCAAGAACCCCTATGGAACCTAGAGCAATTCCAGAGTCAGGTTTACAAGGACAAACATCAAGATCAGGGCTTTCAGGGACCAGAACCATTTCTGGGCATGCAGAAAGACTGGCAATATCAGAACATGTCACCACTAAGGAAGTATCTGGGTACGCTGACACACAAGACACACTTGGGCATTCTGGCACACAGAGCACATCTGGGCACACTGGTACAAGAGAAACTTCTGGGCATGTCAAGGAACTGCGGACCTCAGGTTTAGGGCTGATCGGAACAGCTGAATTCTGATTTCGTCGAAATTTCGTGTACCGCATGCGAAAACCGAGTTTCGTGTTCCGAATTTTCGTGTTCTGAGTGCATTTCTATTGAATTAAATAGTGTTAACTTCTGTGGTTAATTGTAAAGCCCCCGTACATGCTATCATTACTAAATTTGCCATGTTTATTAAGCAGATGAGTAGGAACATGGTAAAAAAAAATTTTGTGAAAAGAGCTTATAGTTTTTGAGCAAATCAGTTTCAAAGTTTCATAAGAAAAATGTTTTTTAAACTGTGTAAAATGACACTGCTGCAGAACAGGTTACTGCATTCCGAGTTCTGTATACATCTTGTATACATTTCATGAAAACAGACAGCGTGGGGTCCCCCCTCCCAAGCCTCCTTAACCCCTTGTCCCCCATGCAGGCTGGGATAGCCAGAATGCGGAGTCCCGGCCACGTGGGGCTTCGCACCCTGAGCTATACCAGCCCGCATGGTCCATGGTATGGGGGGGCTCTGGAGGAGAGAGGCGGCCAACCTCCCCCTCTCCCCCAGAGCCCTTGTCCAATCCATGGACAAGGGGCTCTTCCCCACCTCCGGTGCCCCAGGAGGAGGTGGGGCCGCCGAGGTCCTGGGGGGTTCATGGTGCCATCCGGGGTTCCCCTTTAATAAGCGGACCCCGGAAGCCGCCCCCTCCCCAGGAGAAATGAGTATAGGGGTACACGGTACCCCTTACCCATTTCAGCAGAGTTAAAAAAAGAAATAAAAACACGACAACGAAAAAAGTCCTTTATTGTTCTAAATTAACCAGGGATACTTACCTTGGGATAATCTCACGCCAGTAACCTCAGGAGTGGTCCCACGCCAGTATCCTCTTAGGACATCTCACCATCCTCCCACACTGACGAACTCCCACCACTGAATGGTCACAGTCATCCTCTGCATCTGTATAGCAGAGGCTGAGAACACGAAAATTTGTCCTTTAAAACAAGAAAATTCGGCAAACAGTGATGCAATCAAAATGGCCACTGGGAAATCCCCGATCGCTGGAGGCCACACTAGAGTGGCGAAACCAGTGATTTTTCACATAGATGGTGGGTCCAGGTGACCAGAGCAGGAGGTGCCCTAATCCCCTGGACCCACCCATTCATGTGAAATAACGCGTATTCTGACACTCTGAGGTGGCCTCCGGGGAACGGGGATTCCCCAGCAGCCATTTTGTTTATGACACTGTTTGCCGAAAATTCTTGTTTTAGCAAACAATTTTCGTGTTTCTAGCTTATGCAATACAGATTGCAGAGGCTGTCTACAGCCATTCATCCCCAGGAGTTCTTCAGGATCGGCAGGTGCGCGGGACCTCCTAAGAGGATAGAGGGGGGCACAGCGCAGGAAGGTGGGAAAGTGAGCACAGAGCGGCGGGGAGGGGGGGAAGCCTCCCCTCCCTCACCTAGGGCCCCCCCTTGCGCACTCCCCCCACCTCAGGAATTCCAGCCAGCCAGTGGAACGGCTTACCGAGAGCGATAGCTCTGTGTGCCGCTGGTCTGGTATTCTGCACTGACACTGTCCAATCACGCTCTCGCAGTACTTCCTGTGAGAGCGTAATTGGACAATGCAATGCAGGAGACCAGACCAGCAGCGGCACACAGAGCTCTTCTCTCGGTAAGTGATTCTCGCTCGCTGTCGCTGCTGGCTGCAATTTTGGAGGGGGAGCACAGAAGGGGGACCCTAGGTGAGGCGGGGGGAAGGCTTCCACTCCTCCCCGCCACTCTGTGCCCACTGCCCCCCCTTCCAGCATGGGGGCCCCCACTAACTGGTGACCTGCCTACCTAAACTGGGGACACCTATAGACCTGGGTATATCTATACTGGGGACACCTATATACCTGCCTACCTAAAGTTGGAAACTTGGCAGCGAGCGAGAATCACTTACCGAGAGAAGAGCTCTGTGTGCTCTGAATCATTCGTGGAACTAGAGCAAGGTGTGGAAACAGAAGTATCAGAACACAGAGTTTGCAAATCTGAACCACAGTTCTTCAACTGTGAAGTTGGAAAATTCTTATTGCCACCATTACAACGGGTTAGAGAAGCATGGCGTGCATCTGGAGCACTGCTAGCAGGTGATGGCGTTGCTAGGGGCAACAGAGAGACCGAATTGACATTGGTTACTGAGTGTTGCTCACACTGACTCCCAGAGCGATCATTCAAGATCTCATTCCATGCATCAATTAATGGAATCACAAAGTCATGCACACACAGATTCATTTCAATCAAAGAAAAAGCAGACTCAATGCATACATGCAAAATTATGTTACTCTTAGCAGTGTAAAATTCATAGAAATATTTTCGATCATTCTCTAATTCATAAATCAAAGCGTCAATTTCCCATTTTTCAAACGGAGGATCCCATTCATTCTTGTCAGGAACTAAACAATTATTCTGGGCATAATTTACAGTTGGACCAGTCTGCAGGAAGCTAGCTAGAGTGGACTTGGCTTGATTTACTCCTGACATAGAATCAACTTGATTAACTGGATCATTACTAGGGTATTTCCTATTCTTAAGAATGTCCAGGACTTGTAACAAGTGTTGAACTGCAGAATGTGCAAATTTCCCTTGCTGCACAAACAATTTAATTTGCTCAATACTCTGTAATATTTCCTCATAAGAATATTCAGACAATTCTTTTAAACAAAAATCTTTATTCTCCCTGGCTAGCAAGGAAAGTTAATTGATAGTTTCATAGGTCCATTTGCCTCCCATGAATGACAATTGAATTTCATTATCTGCTAATGACAGAGTCTGACTATGGGTCTGATGTGCAGCTGCTATGGACAGTGACACTACTGGTTGTGAACATTTTCTGGAACGTTTACGTTTAGTTTTATGCAAGACTTTAGACTTTGCTGAATACAGATTGCTTTTAAATGCTGCTGAAGAGACATTTGATTGACTAGCAATCAGGAGTTCATTAAGAGGATATGGTAATGGAGATATTCTTAACCAGTAATGATCACAAAAGCTATGAATTATAAAGGCTTTTCTCTCAGAGTCCCAATCAAAAAGGCTTTTCTCTCTGCCCAATCAAAAAGCTTGCCCTTGAACAGAGTGCAAACTATCTGATCAGCCCAGGTAGGAAATGCTGAAGCCTGAAAATCTGGATTCAACAAATATCTAACCAACTCTGGCATAAATTTGCTTGCTGTTTCACAGTCAGTTACACAGTGATTTTGGTGTGTCAGTGTGAAGCAGTACTCTAATTACACTCCCTGATTGATGTATACACATGAAAGATGTTTTAAAGCACGTTAGGCATGCAATTTAGCATTCAATGTGATTTCTGCCCTTAAAACGCTGCTTTGCGTCAAATCCAGATTTTTCCCTGGGACTTTTGGCATCTATCCCACTCCTCCATGCAAAAACTCAGATGTTAGACCCCCTGAAACATCTTTTCCATCACTTTTCTGGCCAGCATAAGTGTTTCTAGTTTTCAAAGTTCACCTCCCCATTGAAGTCTATTGCGGTTCGTGAAACCGAACCGAACAGAACTTTTGCGGAAGTTCGTGTTCACGGTTCGCGAACCGAAAATTGGAGGTTCAGGCCATCTCTAGTGATAACTGAGTTATCACGCTTTAGTCCTATGTCTCAGTTTACTGTCCTTAGCCTCTGTATGGTTATATACAGTAGAACTTAAAGGGAACCTTAACTGGCGGGCAAAAAATAATTCACTTACCTGGGGGCTTTCCCAAGCCTCCTGCAGCCGTCCTGTGCCCGCGCCGGTCCTTCGGTGCCCTCCGGTCTCCCTCCGCCGCTAATTTTCGTTTTCGGACGACTGCCAGTCGTCCTCGGGCAAAGCGTCATCTTCTTCCGCATTCAAACGCGTCATGCGGACGTGCTTTACGGCTCTTTACGACGGGGAATCCGGAAGAAGATGACGCTTTGCCCGAGGACGACTGGCAGTCGTCCGAAAACGAAACTTAGCGGCGGAGGGAGACCGGAGGGCACCGAAGGACCCGTGCGGGCACAGGACGGCTGCAGGAGGCTTGGGAAAGCCCCCAGGTAAGTGAATTATTTTTTCCCCGCCAGTTAAGGTTCCCTTTAAGGACCGCCAAGATAGTTACATAGTTATTTGGGTTGAAAAAAGACATACGTCCATCGAGTTCAAGCAGGGAACAAGGTACAACACCAACACCAGCCTGCTCTCTCACATATCCCGTTTGATCCAGAGGAAAGCGAAAAACCCTTACAAGGCATGGTCCAATTAGCCCCAAAAGGGAAAAAATTCCCTCCCGACTCCAGATGGCAATCAGATAAAATCCCTGGATCAACATCACTGGATTTTGGAGATATTCTGGTTGTATGATCTTGTCATTGCAGTAAAAGAAATAGCCATGCCCTATTAGTTTTCTTTAAAGGAGTCATCAGGGAAATTCTAATAAAATAAGTGCTACTTACCGGCTTCCTCCAGCCCCAAGCTCCCAGCACGTCCCTCGCCACAGCTCTCCCTGCAGTCCGCTCCAGCCCACATGGCAGTGATTAACAGCGCCACTTGCACAGGCGCAGTACAGGCCGACCTGGAGGTCGCCCTGAAGTCAACACCAGGGGCCGGGTCAGAGCTACGGCGAACGGCTGCAGGGAGAGCTGCGGCGAGGGATGTGCTGGGAGCTTGGGGCTGGAGGAAGCCCCCGGTAAGTGGCACTTATTTTATTAGAATTTCCCTGATGACTCCTTTAAAGCACGGGTTGTGGAATACAAGCACAGTCACAAACAGCTTTGTTCAGGCTTGACTCTCAGCTTATGAAACCTTGATCTCTCACAACTTATTCCTATGCAAAATTTGTTAGAAGCCATTGCAGTTATAAATCAAAAACCTAGACCCACCAATAAACAAGGTTTTGCCTTGGGCAAAAGAGAAAATCATAGGAAGCATAAAATATTACACTTTCATGCAGAGGTCATTTTACTCTTCGGGGTTTGATGTGAAGATGGGAGAAAATATAGTAAAATCTGATATTGCAATGCATTGCAGTTATTTATGTAGCTTGGGGCTATTCTTTTTAAATGGAAACCCCATCTTTATTCCGGACATGTTCTAGATTATATTTTCACACGCCATATCTGAAAGAAAGGTGTCATCCATTTTCCTTTAAGTTTGGGATGATGCTGTGGTATAGTGCTTTGCAATCTTCATAATCAACACTTAAGCTGCGAGGCTTTTTACAGTAATGATGCACCATAGCATCTTCTGTCTGCTTGAAGAAATGAATTTATCTGATAAATATGAGTAGATCTGTGTACAGTAATTGCATATATTATTTAAAAGGGACACTGTAATGACTCTGATATTGAGGCTGCCATATTCATTTCCTTTTAAAGTATCCCAATGTCCTTGCAGTCGTGTTAATACATTTGGCTGCAGTAGTGTCTAAATCACATACCTGAAACAAGCATTTTGCTAACTTAGTCAGACTTTTGTAAAAGGACCTGATGTTCACAGTTATGTTTTGTGTCAGTGGCTCAATGTTTTAGTGATGCAGGCTCAACATGGAAGCTTTGCAAATGGCAGAGTTAAAAAAGTAAATAAATATGGCAACCTTCAAATTCCTTACACCACAGGGTTAGTTTAATATTTAATGTCAGCCTCTGTCTGGTAGCATACAAGGACATTGCCAGTATTTCAAATTGGACACTAAACACAGTACAGTGGAGCAAGACTATACCCCAGCTTTTAGGTGGCTGTATTGTATATCTGTTGAAAGGACAACCGAGGTGGCATGTGACATCAAGAGATAGATTTATGTATGTATAGTGCCAAACACACAAATAACTAGGCTGTGTTCCTTTTTTTCTTTTTCTGCCTGAAAGAGTTAAAAATCAGATATGCTAGTGACAGTTTCTGTCCGGGTCGGGACTGGGTCAGACTGGGTCAGACTATAGCATAACCCTCACTGATTAGTAATTACAGCCATACTTTCCTGTCAGTAAATGGCTTCTGAGAGCAGGAAATACATAAATAGGGTCAATAATTCATAGATTTGAGCTCTAGCATACATCAATGAAGGCATCATTGAGCAGAGACAATGAAACAGTAAAAACCTAAAAACTAGATTTAAATATAAAATAAAACTGTGGGATATCTAAAAAAGTCATTTTTAGGAGAAGGAGGATGGATACAAATGTTTTCCTCATCAGTTTATTTTCACATTGGATGACCTTTAAAGACACCACCTTTGACACCGAAGACTGGAGTTCAAGTCCTCTCTGGAGCCAGTAATCTATTCAGTAAGAAGATCTTTGAGTAAGACTCCCTAAAGGTGCGTACACACATGCGACTATAGTCATTTGTAACGATCGTTCCCCGATCTTTACCAACGACGATCGTTACAAAAAACGAACCAACGACTATTAAGGCAAACGACGAACGAGGCAAATCGCTACAAAACAAAGTTCTGTCTTGGCGGATTTTTACCACCGACGATCGTTAGCAAAAGTGGTACATCGTTGGAAACGATCGTTCGTACCAGGCTGGACATGCGCATTTCACTTTTTCTCCAAGGAACTTTACAATTTTATGCGCAGGCGCATTAAGTGCTTTTACGTGGTGTAACGTTCGTTCTAACGATGTGATCGTTACACACTTTTTACAACTAACTTTACTTCGGTCGTTCTTTCGTCAATTAAAAGATCGTTCGTCGTTGACAACCAACGATCGTTGTCGCATGTGTGTACGTAGCATAACACTCCAGGGTGGCCTACTGAGTGCGCCATTATTGGCTGCAGCTTTCAAGCATTTTGATTCTGACAGGAGAAAAGCTATACAAATGTTAACATTATTATTAAAACACGTATATATTGAATCATGCTCTGTCTTTTCATTTTAGTGGACTCAAAACAAATAAAATAATTTAAATAGATGGTAACAAAACATTTGCACAACATTTTTTTTTAAATAGTAAAATTAAAAAAAAAAAAAAAACCAACCCTTTAAGGAAGGGTGGTTTTACATTTCCATATATATACACCACACATTACATTGGTCCTCTGTATCCAATGTAATGTGTGGTGTAACTGTATGTATATAATGACTACTCTGTGTATTTCTACTGTATGTTACTGTACCATCACCGACCCTGCATGTGCCAAAAATAATTCCGGGTACAACCCCGTTGTACTTGGCAAAATAAATGATTCTGATATCACATATTTATTGATCCTTTTTTGTCTCCCACTTTTTCTTGACTATATTTCCATTCACTTTCTGCTGATTTTGCCATCCTGTTGCTGGAATCTATATATATAATAGAGTAAGTGCCTCAACCTTCAAACAAGAAGAAGTAGTGCCCTGCCCCCAGGGCCGGTCCAAGCAAGAAGAAGGGGCTGGTCCAAGCAAGAAGAAGAAGTAGTGTCATATCAAACCAAGGGCAAAGAGGGATAATTTGCATATTCAGTAGCAGTGCATTGTGGGTAACCACAAATGTTCACTTATAGCGGAATTATTGCAGATTTGCTTCTGTTTTAAGAAGGAAAATTACACCAAGCTTTGCTTTTTTTAGTAGGAGGGATTTTTGGTCTCTTTTATCCCCCTATACATTCTTAGAAGTTTGGGTCACCCTGAGCTGCTTGGTTACTCTGTTGTACTGGTCCAAGCCCTATCTCATACAGCCATATCAATCTCTGCTATGTCTATCATTCATGAAAGTGCTGTTGGTATGGAGAATCAGTGTGGGAAAACACTGCTGACGGTGTTTTAGACTTCTGGCTGCTGATTCATAAAAAAGTATCCAGGTGCGGTAGCAGTGTGGAGATTACCTGAACTAGGCTGGTGCTAGGCTTGCGGAGATACGGAAGCTGCCGAGTTGATACATTTCTCCGTGTTCTGCTCTACTGCAGCTGCCTGGGAGGTCTCTGTGTCTCCATTCACTTAACATTGTTATCGCCACATCAGAGGGAGCGGTACTTCCCGACCTCACACCGCTTGCGGTGATCTTTTTGAATTAACATTTTGCTAAATTTTTTACAACAATCACCGCACAAGGCGGTGATTTATCGCTCTGCTTGGTAATGTCAGCTTTTGATGCGGAAGGAGCTTTTATGAATGCAGATTTTGCTACGTCTGTGGGAAAGTCAGCTGTTTTAAGCATTTCCGCATGCGGAAATGCTTTATGAATGATAGCCTATGTAGTGATGAGAACCAAAGGTCTGAAATAGGCTGTCACATATGGGTTTTATATGACTGTGTAAAACTTAAAGCTATAGGCTTGCTTGGCTTACTAAGGGTGAAAAGGAATAATTTGCATATTTAGTAGTGGTGCATTGTGGGTAATCAGAAATGTTCACTTATAGCTGAGTAATTGCATATTTCTTTCTGATTTAGGAAGGCAAATTACACCAAGCTTTGCTTTTTTTAGTAGGAGGTCTTTTTGGTCCCTTTTATCCCCCTATACATTACGAGTGGTTTGGGTCACCCTGAGCTACTTGGTTACTCTGTTGTACTGGTCCAAGCCCTATCTCACTCAGCTGTATCAATCCCTGCCATGTACTGATAAGGACCAAAAGTCTGAAACAGGCTGTCTACATGTGGATTTGATATGACTGTGTAAAATTTAAAGCTATATGCTTGCTATACACCAGCGGCTCTGGATGCTTGCTTGGCTTACCAAGGGGGAAAAGGGGTAATTTTCATATTTAGTAGCAGTGCATTGTGGGTAACCACAAATGTTCACTTATAGCTGAACTATTGCAGATTTCCTTCTGTTTGAAAAAGGCAAATTACACCAATACAGTGTGCGGCATTGCAGGAAGTGACGACAGTGGAACGCACGATGGAACACTGAAGAGGTGAGTCATCCCCGCCCGCTGCCTCTTACTAATAGTGGTGGCTGCTACTGTGCTTAAGCAGGAGGGGGAGTGCACATGAGGGACCAAGGTGAGGGGGGAGGGTCCTGCTGAGCTTAAGCTGGAGGGGGAGTGCACATGGGGGACCCAGGTGAGGGGGGGGGTTCCTGCTGAGCTTAAGCTGGAGGTAGAGCACACATGGGGGACCCAGTTGAGGGGGGGTCCAACCCCCCTCCCCGCCGCTGTGCCCAATACCCCCTTCCTGCCCTCTACCCCCTTATGCGGCGTATGCTACGCCGTGGGTCGGCTAGTAAACTATATTTTTACATAAAAAGAAAGTACCTCAGCTTAGACCCAGTGGGTGCCATGGAGAGGGGCGAGACATCAAGTCCTTACTTGACTAACAGACCACTGGTTAAATGCCAATGAATAACAGGCTCTTCAAGAGTTTCCATGGCCCAATAATAATAATAATAATACCTTTTTTTGTATAGCGCTTTTCTCCTGTCGGACTCAAAGGGATTGCGAGGCAGCCACTAGAGCGCACTCAGTAGGCAGTAGCAGTGTTAGGGAGTCTTGCCCGAAGAGCTCCTTACTGAATTACTGGCTTACTGAACAAGCAGAGCCGAGATTTGAACCCAGGTCTCCTGTGTCAGAGGCAGAGCCCTTAACCATTACACCATCCAGGTCAGCCACAAAGGTAACTGCATTGGGCACTGCACATGGGGTCTAAGAAAAGAGCAAGTGTTAGGGGCCTGATGCACAGAGCAATGTAAAATTGCCGTTTACATAGTGTTTATGCAAAAAAACGGAGGGGAGAAGTAGCAAGGACTCCAACCTGCACAACAAGCTACATTGGTTTACTGTCAAGGACAATGGCTGCTCCCCCCTCTTGTCACCAAATTATAATAATAAAATTATAAAGCTCCCTTTAATAATGGGTCCCCAGATAAGATTCTGCACCCCACTGTGTTAAAATAAAAAAATAAAGAGGAAAAAAATAGACATGAATGCTTTAAAACAATCCTTTATTGAAATAATACACACACAAACTTACCAGCTTTAAAAATAAAGTTGATTTACGTCCTTTGCAAATTTATTTTACTGTAGCTGACAATGTGTCATTAGCAGCAGGGGTGCAGCATGCACAGCTCAGTGGATCATCCTGATTGACATTTAATTACTTCACATGCCTTGACTGATGGACACATCATAGACCATCAGGATTGATGTTGATGACGTCTGGGGACATTAATAAACTTTTTCTAAAAGCTGTTCACAAAGTTTGTTTAATTTTCTATTAATTTAGTCTTTTTTTCCATTGTATCTTTAAAATCTTTGAAGGAATGAGTAAGGGATACTAATGTACTCCTTTATATTATCCTGGGGTAAGGATCAGGTGTCTGTTATCTGGGGACCCTCTCATTTATTAAAGGGGCTTCCAGATGCTATCATCTTTCCTATAGCCCACCTTCTTCAGGGATTAATGTGAATGTAAAAAATAGTCAAGTATTGGGCTACCAATTGTTGCTGGAATTCTCCTTTTGCCCTGAGGTAATGACGTTTATGCAGTTCACTTTTCTCATGAGTTTAATAGTTAAATGTCTCAAATAAAATATTCTAGTTTTAATTTTCTGGAACAACAAAGCAAAAAATTGGTATGGAGGAGGTGGACATCTGAAGGTACCTTATTAGTAGAGGATGTATAAATTCAACAGCGGGTACTCCCACATGTGGGAAGGTTGTTACCTCCACCACCCCTAATATGAGATGGGAATGAGGCATTTGTCCTAAAAATTATTATTATTACTATTTTATTTATTTATATAGCACCAACATATTTTGTAGCGCAGTACATAATAAAAAAAAAATAGTGGGGAGCATAAATTCACGAAACATTACAAAATCTGTACAATCAGGACATTCAGCAATACAAATTCATACATTGTTTATGAGTGGTTTGTGACATTACCAATGCTAGTGCTTGTTCATATGATAAATTATATTAGAATTAGAAACCCTAGGATTATGTCCCTGCCTTTGCAAGCTTACAATCTAAAGGGTAGTGGGCTGGCATCTTAGGGAAGGAGGCACAGGGGTTACCAGATGAGGCAGTAAACCTCCAATGCTACCTATAGAAAATTATAGGCTTGACTGAACAGAGTTTGTTTGAAGGTTTCCAGGCTAGGAGCATGATGGACTGGCTGTGGGAGAGCATTTCAAAGGAAAGGTGAAGCTGGTAAGAAGTCCTGGATGCAGGAGTGAGAGAGGGACTCCTGGGAGGATGGTATCTGGAGATTAGTGAGGAAATGTAAGGATGTGACAAATTATGTAGAGCTTTGTATAATAGGATGAGAGGACCAGAGACTTTGGGGTAAAAAAACGGGGCTTAGCAACGTCACACCACACGAACGCATCCCTTTGCTGCAGCCCACTCGCTCTGCTGTCAGTATGACAGCAGGGCATTGTAAGCCAGTCACGAGCTGATTTCATTGGCTCTTGACCCTGTGATCACTGTGAGTCAATCACATATCGACCGCAGAGCGAGTGGGCTGCCTGCAGCGGCAGGAGAGCAGAGCGGTCGTTGGCAGTGGCAGGAGCGTGTGCCACATCAAATCTATGTCCTGGCAGGGACATTAGGTACCAATCAGGGGGTAGATTTCAATTAGCCTGGGCCAAAAGCGGTTAAAAATAGGTCCTTGGGTTTATGTCTGCTTTAAATTGAAAAAAGTTATTTTCTTTCCTGAATTTGTAACAAAACTGGCCAAAATGTTATAATCCACATATTTTTTTGTTTGTTTGTTTGTTTTTGGGGGGACAACTTTTTTTAGAGTCTTATTATTTTGGGACTCCGAGAAAATGTGGCCTCTAATAAAAACAAATAAAATTAGCTAAAATGAATAGAATCCCGGGAAAGTATTTGTACATACCCTTATTAACATTGCTATAGCTCTGGAAACATTCTGTATCATTGCTGATGAATGCTGCACTTCAGTTCAGATTCCTTTATGCCTTGACATATTGCCAGGATTGACTGCCAAAAGATAAGTGACTTTAGCACCATCTGCCATATGTTTATGTCTTGACTTGTTCAAGAAGGACTATTTTTCAGTTTGCAGCAATGCATAATGTTTTGGTTTGATGCCATCTAATCATTTACTAAAGTTTCTAACTTTGTAACCTTTCTGCCACATGGTAATCTCTTCTATACAAGCCTCTTATGCACTTTTATAATTAGAGAAGGCAACATGCTGCAAATTCATATAATGGTTCCTATTATGTATTTTTGAATAGCAAAGTTAGAATATTTTACTTTCTTTTAACTGATTATTTTTCTTTCTATACCACTCTGGTCTAATTCATTTAAAGGGAACCTGAAGTGATAGACAAATGAAAGCTGTCATATTTATTTCCTGTTAAACAATTCTCTGTTAGACCTGCTGATCTTTATGACATCAGTAGTGTCTGAATTACACACCTGAAACAAGCATGTAAGTAATTTAGTCAGACTTCATTCAGAACATCAACATACTTGTTCAAGATCTATAGCTAAAGCATTAGAGGCATCGGATCAGCAGAATAGCCAGGCAATTTGCATTTTTTAAAAGCAAACATGTGACTGCCTCCATATCCCTCTCACTTTAGGTGCGCTTTAATTTATGATCTTGCATTTTTTTCTGGGAAATTAGGTAACTTTTAACAGCTGCCCGAGTTGCACAGTGTGGTACTATTTGTAGAGATGGCCCGAACGGTTTGCATGCAAACGTATTCACGCGAACATCGGTGGTTTGCGTTCATGGCGAATCGCAAACTTTATGCGAATTCGACCCGCCCCCTTTACTACATAATTGGGCTAAACTTTGACCCTCTACATCACAGTCAGCAGACAAATAGTAGCCAATCAAGCTACACTCCCTTTTGGAGCCCCCCCCCCCCTTATAAAAGGCAGCTGCGCCGGCCAAGATATCCCTCTGTGTGCTGCGTAGTTAGTGAGAGAAGGGAGAGAGTTGCTGTATAGATTAGGGAAAGCTTAGTTAGGCTGTTGTTAGGCTTGTTCGCTTGCGCCTTGCTGATACTTATTGCTAAAAAGCACCCCACAACAGCTCTTTTGAGAGCTAATGTTGTTCTTGTGATCTGTTTTTTTTCTGTTTTTTTTGTCCCACTGACACTTGCATATACAGCCCTGTCAGTCGCAGCTGGCCATTGCTAATTCCTATATTGTGCCACTGCCAGGCCCAGCACATTCAGTGCCTATCTTTTCACTGCACCTGTGTGTGACAGCTGCACATTTGTAATACTAGTCTGACCGTGCATACCTGTTCATGTTCACTGCACCTGCGAGATAGCATGCAGTGTTATATAATACCAGTCACTGCATACCTGTTCACTGCACCTGCGTGACAGCACGCAGTTTTATATACCAGTCACTGCATAACTGTTCAGTGCACCTGTGTGTGTGACAGCTGCACATTTGTAATACCAGTACGTGCATACCTGTTCACTGCACCTATGTAACTGCATGCTGTTTTATATACCAGTCCATGCATACCTATTAACTGCACCTGTGTGGCAGCTGTACATTGTATTCTAATACCAGTCACTGCATACCTTCTATTGCACCTGTTTGACTGCACATTGTATTAGTCAAGTCAGTGCATACCTTTCACTCCCCCCCCGATATGGACAAAACAACAGGCAGAGGCAACCCGGCAGGTCTGTTCGAGGTCATGCTGACGTGATTTCGTGCAGCCCTGGACCAAAGTACAGTGCTCAGAAGAAGGCACGTGCTATCAACTCCCAAGATTGTCAGGACGTAGTTGACTATTTAACACAGAACACCTTATCTTCCGCAGCCACCAGCGCTACTACAAGCATTACATCCACTACATTTGACACTTCGCAGGAGTTATTTGGTGGGGAATTAACTGATTCACAGCCATTATTGTTACAACAAGATGAAGGTGCTAAGCAAGTTACACCACCTCATATATCTGAGTTAGGCATCACTATGGACGTAGGGAGAGAGGAGGAGGAGGATGAAGTACCTGCTGTTGGTGCAGTTTTGGAGGTGTCTGATACAAGCAAAGCCATGGAGGATGATTATGATGATGATGATTATGATGATATGGATGTCACGTGGGTTCCCAATAGAGGAGATGAACAGGGGGACAGTTCAGAGGGGGAGTCAGAGAGGAGTAGGAGGAGACGAGTTCCTGAAAGAAGCAGGGGGAGCTCTTCATCAGAAACAGCTCATGGCAGTGTCCAGCGGCATGTACAGTATTGCCACCTATGGACAGCCAGCCAACATGCCCTTCAATGTCAGCTGCTGACGCCACCATAGTGCCATCACCCCAGGGCTCAGTAGTGTGGAAATTTTTTTGTGTGTCTGCCTCAGATAAGAGCAATGCCATCTGTACTCTCTACCACCAAAAATTGAGCCATGTAAAGGCCAAGACCAGCGTTGGGACAACTGCCTTAAGAAGGCACATGACGAAAAAGCTCAAACTGCAATGGGAAGACCACCTGAGGAAAAGCATCAGACAAAAGCAAAGCCACCTTCTTCTCCTCTTCCTCCTCCTTCAGGTGCATTATCTTCAGCCACTTTCTCCCTTGCACCTTCACAGCCACCCTCCTCCACTCCGCCTCTCACCTTGAGCAGTTCCTGCCCCTCTGCCCACAGCAACAGCCAGGTGTCCGTGAAGGAAATCTTTGAGCGGAAGAAGCCAATGTCTGCCAGTCTACCCCTTGCCCGGCATCTGACAGCTGGCTTGGCGGAACTGTTAGCTCACCAGCTGTTACCATACCAGCTGGTGGACTCTGAGGCCTTCCAAAAATTTGTGGCCATTGGGACACTGCAGTGGAAGATACCAGGCATCAATTGTTTCTCAAAAAAAGGTGATACCCAAACTGTACCATGAACTTGAAAGGCAAGTGGTGTCATCTCTGGCACACAGCATTGGGTCAAGGGTCCATCTGACCACGGATGCCTGGTCTGCAAAGCACGGTCAGGGCAGGTACATTACTTACACAGCCCATTGGGACAACCTGGTGACCGCTGGCAAGCAGGGAGTACGTGGCTATACAGCGGACCTAGTTGTGACACCTCCACGGCTTGCAGGCAGGCCTGCTGCCACCTCCTCTCCTTCTACTTCTCCTGCTACATTGTCTTCAATGTCATCCTCCTTCTTCCTCTTTGGCTGAGTGGCAGTGCTACTCTAATGGTGCTGTGATCTCCTCTCCAGCTACACTGCCCCAGCTCCCCAGGGCCTATGCTGCATGCCAGGTACGACGGTGTCACGCCATCTTAGACATGTCATGCCTCAAAGCTGAGAGTCACACTGGAGCTGCTCTCCTGGCTGCTCTGAACAAACAGGTGGATCAGTGGCTGACTGTAACGTGCGTGGCGGCAGCTGCGGCGAACAGCACCCCCGCAGCTGCCTCCATCAGCGATCCCGTGCCTCGGGCGTCTAGCACACCGAGAAGACTCTCAGTCGCTCTGATGGCCGCATTGACGCATGCGCACGCGCACCATCATGATCTTTATGCGGCCAGGAGACGTGTCAGCTGACCTGCGGGTCGGCTGACGTCTCGCCATTCGCCCGCCCTTGCTGATTGGCTGGCAGCAGGGGGGCATGCCTCAGGATCTCCCCGGGCTCTTAAGCCCGGAGGAATCATTCCCTCTCTGTCTGCTGTCGTGAATACTTTAGTGTTAGCGCTCAGACCCTAGACTAGATCCCAGGGGTTGAAACCAAGGACTTCACACCTAGACTAGGATATTGCATACTGTGTTTGATTCTCTGTGTATGATTCTGGCTATACTCTGACCTCGCTTCTGCTCACTGATTCTGTACTTCTGCCTATCTGACTTGTTGTTGAACCTCTGCCTGTTTAACCGCTATCCTTTTGCCTCACGATTCTGTACCGATTCTTACCTCTCTGTTGCCAAACTTAGCCTGTCTGACCACTCTGTCCTCACCAGTGGGCCTAGCCTCTGGTGAAGGATTTCTAGAATCACCTGCTCCTCAAGTGGTCAATAGCCTGCAGTACAGTCTTAATCACCTGCTCCTCAGGTATCATTAGTTACAGTATTGTTTGTATCACCTGCTCCTCAGGTGATCACTAGGCTGCAGTACAGTCTGAATCACCCGCTCCTCGGGAGATTCTATCCCTTCAGTATCAGTATCTCCAGCTTGCTGGGGCTTGTATGCTATTATACAGTCAGTGTACTGATAGTACCTCACCACCTCCTCTGGTGAGGTCTCGCCAAATTATTTAGTTACAGTCTGTGTATTAATAGTACCTTACCAACCCCTCTGGTAAGGTCTTGCAAAACTAATAAAGTTACGGTTGCACCAAGCACTACACTCGAGCACCCTTTTAGCTATACTAGTATTATTGGTGATTCTGCAGATCACCACATAATCAGGTATAGCGTCTGCATTATTGGTGATTCTGCAGATCACCATATAATCAGACATCTGAGTTGCTACACCCAACCGTTACACTGACCCCGCACCAACTGGAGATCGGCAACGTGGTGTGTGACACTGGCAGCAATCTCATTTCGGATTTGAATTTGGGAAAGTTGACACACGTACCCTGCATGGCACATGTGCTGAATCTAATAATTCAGAGATTTGTGTGTAAGTACCCAGGTTTACTGGACGTCCTGAAGTAGTCCAGGAAGGTGTGTGGGCATTTCAGGCAGTCCTACATGGCAATGGCATGCTTGGCCAATATTCAGTGGATCAACAACTTGCCGGTGAGGTGCTTGATTTGCGATAGCCCGACTCGCTGGAATTCAATGCTCCTGATGCTTAACCGCCTGCTACAACAGGAGAAAGCCGTCAACCAGTATCTGTATAACTACAGTAAAAGGACATGCTCTGGGGAGATGGGGTTGTTCTGGCCAAAGTACTGGACACTCATGCAAAATGCCTGCAGACTCATGCGGCCGTTTGAGGAGGTGACAAACATGGCGAGTCGCAGTGACTTGATCCCATATGCTTTCTTCCTGGAGCGTGCCATAGAGTGGTGGATTAAGCTGTGGAGGAGCGAGAACAGGAACAGGAGGAAGAGTTGTGGGATCAATTATCAGCAGAACCAGATGTTTCCTCAACACCTGCGGCAGCACAGAGGAGGGGGGAGGAAGAGTCGTGTGGGGAAGAGGATTCAGATGAGGAAGGTGGGTTTTTTGAGGAGGAGGAGGCAGAAGAACAACCGCAGCAGGCGTCGCAGGGGGCTTGTGCTGCTTAACTTTCCCGTGGTATTGTTTGAGGCTGGGGGGGGAGGAGGAGAACTTACATGATATCACTGAGGAAGAGCAAGAGGAGATGGATAGTACGTCTGCATCCAAATTTGTGCAGAAGGTGGCTTTCATGCTGTCCAGCCTGTTGAGGGAACCCCGTATAAAAAAACTAAAGGGGAATGACCTGTACTGGGTGGTAACACTACTAGACCCTCAGTATAAGCACAAAGTGGCGGAGATGTTTCCAAATCACCAGAAGGCAGAAAGGATGCAGCACTTGCAGAACAAGCTGGCAACTATGCTTTACAGTGCGTTTAAGGGTGATGTC
This sequence comes from Hyperolius riggenbachi, assembly GCF_040937935.1. Taxonomy (NCBI): domain Eukaryota; kingdom Metazoa; phylum Chordata; class Amphibia; order Anura; family Hyperoliidae; genus Hyperolius; species Hyperolius riggenbachi. The sequence continues at coordinate 162,321,545 of NC_090646.1, forward strand.
ACAGCACAATGGAATAAAGGTGCCACTGCCAGTAATCTTTCTCCTCCTCCCATGTCCACGCAGGCATTATACACGTCAATCCCACATGGGGAGGGGCTCCGAGCGATCTCCTACTACCTTAGTGAACACTTTCCTCGGTCACATGAGCATAATGACTTCATTGCTCAAACAATAAAGTTGATTTTGGAATTTAATTGTTTTACCTTCAATGGGCGATTTTACCAACAAGTACGGGGTACCTCGATAGGGGCGGCGTGTGCTCCAGCATATGCGTGTCTCCATTTGGGACTCTGGCAGCACAAAGTGGTGTCCCAGAGGGTGCGTTTTCGGGCGCGTGTCGCCCTTTGGTTCCGTTTTATTGATGATGTGTTGGTGGTGTGGACGGGGTAACGAGAGGAATTGGATTCCTTTATAACGGATCTCAATGTTAACCAGAGAAACATTCATCTTACTTACTCTGTAACCGATGAGAGTCTTCCGTTTTTAGATCTATTAATAGGAATAAGAGGTAATAGGTTGATTACCTCCTCTTATAGGAAACCCACAGCGGGGAATTCACTGTTTCAAGCCGCCAGCCATCATCCTGGATCCTTATTCGTGGTATCACGTATGGTCAATTTATTAGTCTGCAACGGAATTGCTCATGCGATGAGGACTTCAGGCGTGAATCGCTGGAAATGTATAGGCGATTTCGAGCTAGGGGATACCCTCAGAGATTGCTGCGAAGTGCTCTGAGGAAGGCATGGGCTCAAGACAGATCTGACCTGCTGGGGAATGACGCTGGCAGTAGGAACAGAAATGAGATTAATGTTAACAGGAATGACAATACATCCGACCAATACCTGCGTTTGGTCACCAAATTTGGTGACCATTGGGATGAATTATTAACTCGCTTTTGGCCCATCCTGACGTCCTCTAGTAAAATCGGTGAGATAGTGGGCCCTCGCCCCCTACTCACAGCAAGACGAGCCACTAATTTGAAAGACCAGTTGGTGCATGGAGAGTTTGTTCAATCGTGAGCTACCTGGCTAAACAAATTCACACCGTCTGGGATGTATTGGTGCCCGGGGTGTAAGATGTGTCCCTTTGTAGACAAGACTAATGTTTTCCATGATAGGTCGGATGAGAAAAATTTACGATTAACTCCTTTCTTAATTGCACTACAGAGCGAATGGTCTATATGCTTCAGTGTCCTTGTGGACTGAAGTATATTGGAAAAACTATTAGACCCTTAAAGGAGAGAATTCTGAGACATTTTAGGGACATTGAAGGAGGAGAGGCCAATACATCTGTAGCTAATCATTATAGGGAAGCCCATGACAATAACCTATGGGGGACCCGTGTTAAGGGCATTTATAGACTTGGCACCTCGGGACGTAGGGGAGATTTTTATGATATCTTGTATTGTAAAGAGACAATGTGGATCTATAAGCTTAATACTGTGGCTCCGCATGGTCTTAACGCAGAATTAGATTTATCCCCGTTCCTGAGGTGCCAGGTCTACCTAATTTGAGGGGTATTGGCTGTCTCTGCCTTTGTTGGCACTATTGGGCAGGTATTTGTTGACCTGATGCCGAAATGTTGGCGCTGGCCAGGTATGGAAGTATTCACTATACCCTTTGATGCTAATAGTGGCTGCTATCTGGTATGCCTGCCTGTGAGGCTGTGTTTGATGTATGGTTAGCATTAACTGATTAACAAGGTTACCCTTTAAAAATGTCTCATATGAACTCTGGGAAATACATAGGCTCTGCTTGCTGATTAATTCACAAATGACCACTGCTCACTATATGAATGATCTATGCGCTAAATAAACCTATTGATTTGCACGGACAATGCCAGCTGAGAGGTTGTATTGAAGAGGCAGTGCAAGTTACTATGGGCTGGTGAGGCTGTTCTGGAGCGGCCCTCCGTGAGGACTTATATACAGGGTTTTGCCTCTGTGAATTAAGCCACACCCTGAAGAAACGTCTCCCCTGACGTGAAACGTGTAGGCGGGCGTGGCCTACGTGCTGTCATGGCTGCGTACTAAAATGACAGCACACGTGGAACGCCACTCCGGGCATCCTGTATTGTTGACCGGACTTGGTGGAATCTGGCTGCTTGATATAGCCACTGATTATGGTGACACACTGTAATGCTGGGGGGTCATACTTTCTGACCACCCAGCACAACAAGGCTAGTAGCTGGATAATGGAAGAGGCTCCACAGATGGACACAGGAGTAATAAACAAGGGAGCAAGATTGCCCATGCCCAGAGCAACTGCAGCTCTGGGCCGCCTATCAGGCTTAATGCTATGTGATACAATACACAACAGACTTAGTCAGCAACAGGCTTGGGTCATACACGTTAATTCAGATGTCAGTTGTATTGGAAGGATTAGGCAGATTTGTAGTCGAGAAGCAGGCAAAGGTCGGTACACAATACAATATTACAATAATACAATACTGACTGACTAGAGTACATATATATCGTGCTGATGCGCAATATATGAAATGTAGCTCTCAAATAACTCACTAGCTAAAGCACAAGTAATGACAATTAACAAGACAGACAACAGACAGACAGACGGAATGCTCAGCCAATCTAGTCACTGTTTCAGCGACGGCAACATTCACACTGAGAAAGACAAGACTAACTGGTAGGAGCATACTAATGGCAACCGCTGCTATAGTTCGTCCTCAAGAACAAGGCTAGAAGGAATACTACCAGTCACCAACGTGGTGCTGGAAGAATCTAACTATCAGGATCAGAAGGACTTCATTGACCCCCGCAGGTCAGCAAATGTCCAGCAGACATGACAATACAGAGCAAGGCATTATACATTTACAATAACAACTTTCACAGCATAGACCCAACGACAACTCAGAGAGCTGAATGCTATGTCGGGCGGGGTCTGAAATGGCAGGCAGACTTATGCTGGCATCAGCCAATGGATGCAGGTATGAAAATTTCCACACAGCTGAATGGTAATCACTCAATCCTGAGCTGGCTTGAACTGCAGAGTGATTGCAAATGACAATGAGACCCATTGCAAATGCACAACCGAATGCAAGCAGATAAGCCAGAACTGTCCATTTGCAGCTCCCCTGCAACGGATAGAATACACTACAGGAGGGATCCATACACACACTATGGGACCCTGCTTGCCTGCTTATAGGTCCACTGATAGCGAAGCCGGAAGGACAGTAACATCCATTTCTGCTTGAAAGCGGTTTTGGTGAGAGCTTTCCTGCTTTGCCTTTGCATACATCATATGCTATACTGGTTGTTCAGTTGAACCTGGCTTCCCCCGCTCCTCAGATTTGATATATGTTCTTTCTAGTTACTATTGTATGCTCTGCCTATGGATGTGCAACTTGCATTGTGAGTTCAGGAACAAGTGTGTCCTCCCATTTTGCTCACGCGGACTGTGATCACCTAATTCCCTGAGAAAACTGAGGAGTTTCTGAGGATGGATTTGCCTTGTGCTTCCTCATTTGACTCTCCCCCTTCTTTTTTGCTGGCATAGGTGGCGTGTGTGCAGGATGCGAGAAAAGGATGGTCTGTGTGTATGCAGTGGCCACTGTATTCTATCATAGCAACCATTATTACATTGGCAGTACTGATGGGCTGTAGCTTTTTGTACATGGTTTTATTGTATTTTGTACTATTTTGCATGCATAGAAACTACTTTTTATCTCACCAAGAACTCCAATTTTCTATTAATAAAGCTATTGATCATATACAGTGCTGCAAACCAATTTTGTTGATTTTTTCTATACGCAGGCAAGGACAGGACGCTCTAGCGATCTCATGGTGATGTCGGACATGCAGGCATTGTTTAGTCCAATGCCTCACCTTAGCCCTTCTGGATCCACCCTCCACCAATGCCTCGACCGGCAGGTAGCCTACTACCTGGCCTTAACTGCAGATGTAGATACTCTGAGCAGCGATGGACCCCTGGACTACTGGGTGCGCAGGCTTGACCTGTGGCCAGAGCTGTCACAATTTTCCATCCAACTTCTGGTTTGCTCTGCCTCCAGCGTCCTGTCAGAAAGGACCTTCAGCGCAGCTGGAGGCATTGTAAGTGAGAAGAGAAGTCATCTAGGTCAAAAAAGTGTTCAGTACCTCACTTTTATCAAAAAGAATGAGGCATGGATCCCGGAGGACTACTACCTGCCCCAAGACTAAGTCAGTCCCCACACACAGCATCTCTGCCTGCATGCCGTGTGACTGCCTTCTCCACCACCACCAACAGTGTCCAGGACTCCAGGTGGATTCCTGAATTTTTAAGGCTTCTGCTAGCAGCAGCCGCTAACAAAAACAATAACAATATTTTCTGTTGCGTGTACATGCCTGCCTAATTTTTCTGCCCGCACTGCGGCTGCAACAACAAAACAAAAGGCATGTACATGTGTCAATCCCCCTTCATGATCGTTACCTTGCCACGGTGAAGCGGCTTGCGTATCACAAAATGAATGATTGTTTAAAACTAAGTGGCGGAACTATAGCGCTGGGGGGTGCTCTTATCCCGTCTGCAGAGTAGCGCAGTGGATACATTTAATATTTATCTGCTCAAGTGCTGCTTCCGTACTCTTCTTATCTTCCTCACAGCCACACCCTCCTTGCTGCAGACCTCTGGCTCTGAATGCATGTCATGTGATTGGAAGCTGGAGACATGGAAGCGCAAAATGTGCAGCTGCTGGAAAGGACAGAAGAGACACAACACAGTCCTGGAGCAGGTAAATACTACATTGCTCTGCTCCCTAATGTAGGGAGGGAGGGATGGTGGTAGGTGTGTGTGTGTGTGTGTGTGTGTGTGTGTGTGTGTGTGTGTGTGTGTGTGTGTGTGTGTGTGTGTGTGTGTGTGTGTGTGTGTGTGTGTGTGTGTGTGTGTGTGTTACCAGCCACACAAGGATCCTAGAAGGCACCAGAAGGCACAATATATAAACAGGTACAATAGCAGCCAAGTCTGCACCACTTGGTTCTTAATTAGGACCAATAAACCTTGTCTTCTCAGTGCAAATCCCAGCTAATGTGCTATCTATCATTAATGGGGATGGTCAGAAATACTGATTTCCAATTCTGCTGAAATTCTGATTTCCTTTTTTTTGGTTATCCGATTTTCCTTTTTCCTCCGAATTTCCGTTTTTCCAATATTTTCCTTTTTGCATCAGAGAGTGCAAAAAAATAAGAAAAACGGAAATCATCTTGGGATTGGTCTACAATTGTTGTAGAAAAATTCTGCATTCTCTGATTGGTCCAATGTTTCCGAGTTCTGTGATTGCGCTAAAAGTACCGAGTTGTGGTAAACTGGCTTTCCGCAGAATTCCATTTTCTGATTTCTGTTTTCCGAATTCTGATCGTAAATTAAGATTTTTGATCGGAAATGCAGAATATTAAATTCCCTGGAATCAGAATGAGCATCCCTAATCATGAAAACTGACCAAAACTTGGGGGGAATGCATTCTATTTCCCTAAGATTTGGGTAACCTGTAAGTGACCTGTCCACACACTGCCTAATGAATCACACTGATAACTGATGATTTAGTTTAAAAACCATTTTTCTTTGCATATTTAAAATAGATTTTCTCAAAAACTACAAGGTCTTTTTGAAAAACTTTTTTTAACTTGTACCCACTATTCTCCTTAACATATGTAGCCATTTTGATAGCAATAGCATATATGGGGGCTTTACTATCAACTGCTAAAGTAGGAACAACATTTTCACAAATTTGCACGGAAATTACGCAAAAAAGTATGCGAAAGCGAGTCATAAACGTCGGCGGTAAACGTGGGGCGGATGCCCATGTGAACCAGCCCTAACTGACATGTTTTCTCTTTTAAAAAGGTTTGCAAATCATCCGTTTTGGATTTGGTGACTGAAGTGATCAATTATCTAGCTAACAACAGGTAAAAAAAGAAAAACAAAAGGAGCACTTCTCTGGTGCAACACCTTCTTCAATCAGCTTCACAATAATCATTAAAATTGCACTTACTAGATTGACATGAATGTAAGTCGTATCACACTCACAGGTGCTGGGTTTGTAGTCATCATAATCCACCAGTACAGCCTTACTGGTGGATTATGATGACTACAAAGCCGGAAGGACAGTAACATCCATTTCTGCTTGAAAGCGGTGTTGGTGAGAGCTTTCCTGCTTTGCCTTTGCATACATCATATGCTATACTGGTTGTTCAGTTGAACCTGGCTTCCCCCGCTCCTCAGATTTGATATATGTTCTTTCTAGTTACTATTGTATGCTCTGCCTATGGATGTGCAACTTGCATTGTGAGTTCAGGAACAAGTGTGTCCTCCCATTTTGCTCACGCGGACTGTGATCACCTAATTCCCTGAGAAAACTGAGGAGTTTCTGAGGATGGATTTGCCTTGTGCTTCCTCATTTGACTCTCCGCCTTCTTTTTTGCTGGCATAGGTGGCGTGTGTGCAGGATGCGAGAAAAGGATGGTCTGTGTGTATGCAGTGGCCACTGTATTCTATCATAGCAACCATTATTACATTGGCAGTACTGATGGGCTGTAGCTTTTTGTACATGGTTTTATTGTATTTTGTACTATTTTGCATGCATAGAAACTACTTTTTATCTCACCAAGAACTCCAATTTTCTATTAATAAAGCTATTGATCATATACAGTGCTGCAAACCAATTTTGTTGATTTTTTCTATACGCAGGCAAGGACAGGACGCTCTAGCGATCTCATGGTGATGTCGGACATGCAGGCATTGTTTAGTCCAATGCCTCACCTTAGCCCTTCTGGATCCACCCTCCACCAATGCCTCGACCGGCAGGTAGCCTACTACCTGGCCTTAACTGCAGATGTAGATACTCTGAGCAGCGATGGACCCCTGGACTACTGGGTGCGCAGGCTTGACCTGTGGCCAGAGCTGTCACAATTTTCCATCCAACTTCTGGTTTGCTCTGCCTCCAGCGTCCTGTCAGAAAGGACCTTCAGCGCAGCTGGAGGCATTGTAAGTGAGAAGAGAAGTCATCTAGGTCAAAAAAGTGTTCAGTACCTCACTTTTATCAAAAAGAATGAGGCATGGATCCCGGGGGACTACTACCTGCCCCAAGACTAAGTCAGTCCCCACACACAGCATCTCTGCCTGCATGCCGTGTGACTGCCTTCTCCACCACCACCAACAGTGTCCAGGACTCCAGGTGGATTCCTGAATTTTTAAGGCTTCTGCTAGCAGCAGCCGCTAACAAAAACAATAACAATATTTTCTGTTGCGTGTACATGCCTGCCTAATTTTTCTGCCCGCACTGCGGCTGCAACAACAAAACAAAAGGCATGTACATGTGTCAATCCCCCTTCATGATCGTTACCTTGCCACGGTGAAGCGGCTTGCGTATCACAAAATGAATGATTGTTTAAAACTAAGTGGCGGAACTATAGCGCTGGGGGGTGCTCTTATCCCGTCTGCAGAGTAGCGCAGTGGATACATTTAATATTTATCTGCTCAAGTGCTGCTTCCGTACTCTTCTTATCTTCCTCACAGCCACACCCTCCTTGCTGCAGACCTCTGGCTCTGAATGCATGTCATGTGATTGGAAGCTGGAGACATGGAAGCGCAAAATGTGCAGCTGCTGGAAAGGACAGAAGAGACACAACACAGTCCTGGAGCAGGTAAATACTACATTGCTCTGCTCCCTAATGTAGGGAGGGATGGTGGTAGGTGTGTGTGTTTGTGTGTGTGTGTGTGTGTGTGTGTGTGTGTGTGTGTGTGTGTGTGTGTGTGTGTGTGTGTGTGTGTGTGTGTGTGTGTGTGTGTGTGTGTGTGTGTGTGTGTGTGTGTGTGTGTTACCAGCCACACAAGGGTGCTTGGATCCTAGAAGGCACCAGAAGGCACAATATATAAACAGGTACAATAGCAGCCAAGTCTGCACCACTTGGTTTTTAATTAGGACCAATAAACCTTGTCTTCTCAGTGCAAATCCCAGCTAATGTGCTATCTATCATTAATGGGGATGGTCAGAAATACTGATTTCCAATTCTGCTGAAATTCTGATTTCCTTTTTTTTGGTTATCCGATTTTCCTTTTTCCTCCGAATTTCCGTTTTTCCAATATTTTCCTTTTTGCATCAGAGAGTGCAAAAAAAATAAGAAAAACGGAAATCATCTTGGGATTGGTCTACAATTGTTGTAGAAAAATTCTGCATTCTCTGATTGGTCCAATGTTTCCGAGTTCTGTGATTGCGCTAAAATTACCGAGTTGTGGTAAACTGGCTTTCCGCAGAATTCCATTTTCTGATTTCTGTTTTCCGAATTCTGATCGTAAATTAAGATTTTTAATCGGAAATGCAGAATATTAAATTCCCTAGAATCAGAATGAGCATCCCTAATCATGAAAACTGACCAAAACTTGGGGGGAATGCATTCTATTTCCCTAAGATTTGGGTAACCTGTAAGTGACCTGTCCACACACTGCCTAATGAATCACACTGATAACTGATGATTTAGTTTAAAAAACATTTTTCTTTGCATATTTAAAATAGATTTTCTCAAAAACTACACGGTCTTTTTGAAAAACTTTTTTTAACTTGTACCCACTATTCTCCTTAACATATGTAGCCATTTTGGTAGCAATAGCATATGTGGGGGCTTTTCTATCAACTGCTAAAGTAGGCACAACATTTTCGCAAATTTGCACGGAAATTACGCAAAAAAGTATGCGAAAGCGAGTCATAAACCCCGGCAGTAAACGTGGGGCAGATGCCCGTGTGAACCAGCCCTAACTGACATGTTTTCTCTTTTAAAAAGGTTTGCAAATCATCCGTTTTGGATTTGGTGACTGAAGTGATCAATTATCTAGCTAACAACAGGGAAAAAAGAAAAACAAAAGGAGCACTTCTCTGGTGCAACACCTTCTTCAATCAGCTTCACAATAATCATTACAATTGCACTTACTAGATCGACATGAATGTAAGTCGTATCACACTCACAGGTGCTGGGTTTGTAGTCATCATAATCCACCAGTACAGCCTTACTGGTGGATTATGATGACTACAAACCCACCACCTGAGAGTGTGATACGCCTTACATTCATATGTTCAATGATTATTGTGAAGCTGATTAAAGAAGGTGTTGCACCAGAGAAGTGCTCCTTTTGTTTTTCTATTTTAGCGTTGTCTACTTGGTTCCCACAAGTGTAATGGAGCAGCATTATCTGAAAATAGAACTGATATTCAAGAAGTCTTGTCCGGATAGAGCCCTGTCTAATTTGTTTTTCTTTTTTAGCTAACAACAGGTGCTGTGTAATATGTCATTAGAGATGGTCAGGGAGATTACAATTTTCCTGTCTTGCATGCAAATTGTTTGCAGTCTAGAATTGGACCCATCCAACCCAGCAGGAGGTGCATTTGATTGGCCTACATACAATCAAATTTGCCTTCAAGTTGGAAAAATTAGCATTTCATTGATGATCTCTATTTGTCAGCCCCATAAAAATATGATTAGCAATAAATGAGCAAAGTGAACTACATTTATGCCACTTAAATGAGTTTGTTGTGGTGCATATTGTATCTTTCTGCAAGCAAATATACAAATCAAAATTCTGCTGAACAGCTTGATAATCACAAACACCATAGTGAGATAATTTGTAAACGTTAGTACATTGGCCCGAGGACATCTAATCGGTGTTACTGCAAGCTGACTTGCAGACTGAAAACTGCAGATGGTTGTTTTTTAATTACTATGGTATAGCAAGACTCTCTGTAATGATTAGCAATTAATTAATCTTTTTAGAAATAAGCAAATTATATTTAGTTCATGCTTGGTGCAGATTAGGTACATAAGTTAATGAACTCCCTCCAAACTCACAGCCTGAGTGAATCTGGGTTAGCACCCTGTTGGGAGCCACCAAGTAACTTTAATTAACAGCGCCTTACATACGTTATTCATGACCTAAATGGTGTATTACAATATAACCTATCATTTGATTCCATTTTAAAGAAAGTTGTAATAAATGAACTTCACTTAAACATTTTCTGACACAACAAAAAAGACATATACTTCACAGAGTAAAGTAAAACAATATACCATGTAAACAGTAATCTCGGATACTGCGTGTTATCAAAAGTATTATAAAATAAGACACACTTTACTGCGCTTTTGAATAAAGATTATTTATCATTAGTTTTTGATCCACTGTCTTGCGAAATCAATTCTATGGATCAGATGAGAAAATTATAAATGCATTATATTTACTTTTTGGACTACTTCTGCAGCACTTTACAGAGTATATACAGTGGCTTGCAAAAGTATTCGGCCCCCTTGAAGTTTTCCACATTTTGTCACATTACTGCCTCAAACATGAATCAATTTTATTGGAATTCCACGTGAAAGACCAATACAAAGTGGTGTACACATGAGAAGTGGATCGAAAATCATACATCATTCCAAACATTTTTTACAAATCAATAACTTCAAAGTGGTGTGTGCGTAATTATTCAGCCCCCTGAGTCAATACTTTGTAGAACCACCTTTTGCTGCAATTACAGCTGCCAGTCTTTTAGGGTATGTCTCTACCAGCTTTGCACATCTAGAGACTGAAATATTTGCCCATTGTTCTTTGCAAAACAGCTCCAGCTCAGTCAGATTAGATGGACAGCGTTTGTGAACAGCAGTTTTCAGATCTTGCCACAGATTCTCGATTGGATTTAGATCTGGACTTTGACTGGGCCATTCTAACACATGGATATGTTTTACTCTTCAAAGTATTTTATTGTTTTTAAAAAAGAACGGGTTAAACAAGATAACAACAAATGATCAACATTTTTCACTAAAATGGGTATATGCATGGTTAATTTCAGGTTACAGAAATGTCAATGCAGTTCGCATAGGCCCATGCCATAAAACAAGAGACAATAAGGGAGGGTGGGAGGGGGAGGGGGGGAGGGGAGGGAGGGGAGATCGGTGCCGTTAACAACCGCTAAAGCGGAGATTTTTGCATAAACTTCAAGCGGATGTTGGCAGCACAAAGGCAACAATTACCAACACCCCATCTGGACCAGATGTATTGCAATGTTCACATCCTTAAGGGGGTCTCACAGCAGAGACGTGAGACCAAATGCCATGGACCACTGGCACCTGGACACATATTGGAGAGAAGGGGAACCACAGAGGGGGAGGGGTGAAGGACTGTCTGAGGGAGATAATCCTGAGAAAGGAGAGAGCCTGTGAAAGGGAAAGGGAAAAAAGTAGAGAAGGTGTAGAATAGAGAGAGGAGGAAAAGTAAAGAAGAGTAAGAGTGAAAAGTAAAGAATGAAGAAGAATGTAGCCAGCCTGTCACGTTATTGATGAAGGGGTGTCTAGGACACCTAGAACAGGGGGACATGTGGGGCGTCACCCGGCGTCAGACCTCCGTAATGTACTGTGGGAGCCAGTGTGCATAATGGAGAAAATAGGGCTTCCAGACCTTTTCAAACCTAGGGAGAGTGTCATCTAAGATAGCCTTCATTCTATCAAAACAAAGAGAGTGACTTAGGTTAGACTTAAAGATATCAAATGTCAGAGTTGGGGTTCTCCAGGAGGAGGCTATCACCCTCTTTGCTGCTAATAGAATGTGTTGGAGTAATTTATACTGGGAGGCAGACATTTCCTGGGGTTGAAACCCCATCAGCGCGACCTGTGGTAGTTTAGGCACCTGCGTTTTGAAAATGGTGTATATCACCTGATAAACTCTGATCCAAAATTTACGTGCCTTTGGGCATGACCACCAGATGTGGGTGAATGTCCCCACCTGGTTGCATCTCCTGAAGCATAGGTTGGAGGAATTGGGTTGAAATTTTGCTAGGCGGTCGGGCGTCAGGTACCATCTGAGGAGCACTTTGTATTGTGTTTCTACCAGGGAGGCGCTGATGGAGCAGTTAGGAGAAAACCTCCATATATACTGTAAATCGTCGTTGTCTATTTCAGTTTGAAGTTCTCTTTCCCATTTTATTACGTAGCCTGGTTTAGGCAGAGGTGTTGGGGAGAGAACACATTTATACAACAATGTGATGAGACCTGGAGAGGAGGGGTTAGAGGCACAAACGTGCTCAAAGCAAGATCTAGTAAGCAAGCTTGACTTATGATTGATGATTTTATTAAAGAAATGTGAAATTTGGAAATAGCGGAAGCGTTCCCTGTCAGGGATTTGTCTGTGTTCCTGTAGCGAGGAGAACCTTTTAATGGAGGTATCTGTTACTAGGCTGTATACTGTGGTGAGTTTGTTTTGGTGCCACCACTTGAAGGCAGCTGGGTTATGTAAGCCCGGTGTGAAGGAGGGGTGGCCGAGGAATGAAAGAAGTGGCAAGTGGGGAGATACGAGTTTACCCTTGAACTTGATCTGATTCCAGACTCACATGGATATGTTTTATTTTAAACCATTCCATTGTTGCCCTGGCTTTATGTTTAGGGTCGTTGTCCTGCTGGAAGGTGAACCTCCGCCCCAGTCTTAAGTCTTTTGCAGACTCCAAGAGGTTTTCTTCCAAGATTGCCCTGTATTTGGCTCCATCCATCTTCCCATCAACTTTGACCAGCTTCCCTGTCCTTGCTGAAGAGAATCACCCCCAGAGCATGATGCTGCCACCACCATATTTGACAGTGGGGATGGTGTGTTCAGAGTGATGTGCAGTGTTAGTTTTCCACCACACATAGCGTTTTGCATTTTGGCCAAAAAGTTCCATTTTGGTCTCATCCGACCAGAGTACCTTCTTCCACATGTTTGCTTTGTCCCCCACATGGCATGTGGTGAACTGCAAATGGCACTTCTTATGCTTTTCTGTTAACAATGGCTTTCTTCTTGTCACTCTTCCATAAGAGCCAACTTTGTGCAGTGCACGACTAATAGTTGTCCTATGGACAGATTCCCCCACATGAGCTGTAGATCTCTGCAGCTCGTCCAGAGTCACCATGGGCCTCTTGACTGCATTTCTGAGCAGCGCTCTCCTTGTTCGGCCTATGAGTTTAAGTGGACGGCCTTGTCTTGGTGGGTTTACAGTTGTGCCATACGCCTTCCATTTCTGAATGATCGCTTGAACAGTGCTCCGTGGGATGTTCAAGGCTTTGGAAATCTTTTTGTAGCTTAAACCTCCTTTAAATTTCTCAATAACTTTATCCCTCACCTGTCTGGTGTGTTCTTTGGACTTCATGGTGTTGTTGCTCCCAATATTCTCTTAGAAAACCTCTGAGGCCATCACAGAGCAGCTGTATTTGTACTGACATTAGACTACACACAGGTGCACTCTATTTAGTCATTAGCACTCATCAGGCAATGTCTATGGGCAACTGACTGCACTCAGACCAAAGGGGCTGAATAATTAGGCACACCCCACTTTGCAGTTATTGATTTGTAAAAAAAACCGTTTGGAATCATGTATGATTTTCGTTACACTTCTCACGTGTACACCACTTTGTATTGGTCTTTCATGTGGAATTCCAATAAAATTGATTCATGTTTGTGGCAGTAATGTGACAAAATGTGGAAAACTTCAAGGGGGCCAAATACTTTTGCAAGCCACTGTATAATTTTATCGCCAACATGGGATCACAATCACATTCATCATAAAAAACAACAGTAACAAGACGGATATATGTAGGCTACCATATTTATTTCCATTTAAACAATACCAGTTACTTGGCAGTCCTGCTGATCCTCTGCCCTATTACTTTCAGCTATAGACCCTGAAGAAGCATATGCAAGGTCAGGTGTTTCTGACATTATTGTCGGATCTGACAAGATAAGCTGCAGGCTTGTTTCTGGATTTAATCAAACACTTCTGCAGCCAAATAGATCAGCAGGGCTGCCAGGCAACTGATATTGTTTAAAAGGAATTACATATATCAGCCTCCATATTCTTCTTACTTCAGGTGTCTAATTTGCTAATTTTTGAAGAAGCAAATTAACTTATCTGTAGGTTTTTTTAACCTGTGTCTCTAGTGATTTTTCTATGTCATTGTGATATAATATTTTCAAATGTCTAATTAACAGCTTCAGACATAAGGGAATGAAGTCATGCTTGAGTAAAGGGTTCACTAATGCACAAATTCCTAATCATTGTTGCTACATCAGCTCCGTACTAACATTTCAGGAAATTCTGGGAATACTGGCCCTAACCTCATGCTCTGAGGGCTGGTGCACACCAGAGCAGTTCTGGAGCGTTTTTAAAAACGCCTTCAGGGGGAAAACCGCTTGGCTAATGAAAGTGAATGGGATGGTGCACCCCAGAGCGGTTTGTTTTTTCCACAAACGCAAACTCGGAGGCTGCAGCATTTTTTAGATTTCTGAGGCGTTCGTGCCTCAGTGTTAAAGTAAAGGAAAGTGGAAAACCGCTCTGAAAAACGCTAGATCAGAACAGTTTTCCAGGTGTTTTTGTTACAGAAGCTGTTCAGTAACAGCTATGCTGTAACAATATCTGCAATCTGCTACACAAAAACGCTCCAAAAAACGCTAGGCATGTTTAGAAAACCTCTCTAAACATGGCTAGAATCGCTCTGAAATCTGCTTTAAAAACCTCTAGCATTTTGCGGATCTGCTAGAGGTTTTTGGTGTGCACTGGGCCTTAGTCTGAGATCTGTAATGTTAAAGAGACTGGTGTGTTATGGGCGTATGCATGATCCCATATTTGTTCAGTTGGGTGCAGGGTGAGATGTAAGATTGCTCACCCTGCTACTGCTGAAACTCTGGGTGCATGTAGCAACTTGGGGGACATATGTAAGTCAGGGTCCAGCTATTGCTTGCACCTGAATTACAGGCATTTCTTGAGGAAATTCCTTGCAACTCTAAAGCCATATTAACATTATGGTCTATAGTGGCACCCAAGTCAAGTGCAGCGTGGTGAGGAACAGGCACTAAGAGCAGAGCCGGGACAAGGTCCTTCAGCACCCAAGGCTGAGACACCAAAGTGCACCCCTCCATCCCTCCCACCCGTCACACACTGATTGCTAGTAGACTAACCAGTGCCCCAGGGCCCCCAACTCTCCTGACTTGCAGTCACTGCCATGTATCACCTTTTCTTATTTCTCTCTGCTTCATACACAATAGGGGAATGATAGCTGAGTGAGTTTTGCGCCCCCTCCTACACTGCGCCTGCTGGAGCCTCTCACGCCTCTGCCTCGGCCCAGCCCTGACTAAGAGGGCCTCATCCGATGGGATGGGGATTTAATATAGGGAGATACTTGGAATTTCATGCCTAAATGTTTGGAATCTCTTAGGCCACAGCGTCCCAAAATCAGTGCGACGCACAGAGTACAAATACTACTTTTTTTAGTGCCAGCTGCTTAGGGCCACATAGATCACACCCAGTCACCTAAATTTGGCAACATCTTGTACATTAGTAAACATCTAAATGTTCATGCCAGGGTGGATGCGGGAGAGAGCTTTGTGACCCTCGTTGAAAATCAAGCTATATCATTCAACGGTATTTCTTCCCATTTGTGGAGCAATTTCTTTCTCCCTTGGTACATGCTTAGAGTAACAAGAAAGATTTCTATTCATGGATGAACTTTCTTGTAACAGTTATGAATCTGCATGATTATCTCTATTTTTAACTCCTCTACTGAAGAAAACCAGCTTCCATAAACTGAACTTGTTGTTGGAAGCAGGCCATTTGGAAGCAGGCCATTTCCCCATGCCGCGCCTGACCTTGCCACCCCCATAGACATAATGTTATTTTGTCTCTGACCCATGCAGCAGAGTAATTTGGATGCCGGATCACGTATTACTTCTCCTTCCGAGTTGCTATGATTTGTCATTTAGCTCACACTGCACCAAAATGACAGGCAGAGAAAAGCCATGTATGCGTTTTACCCCCTTACTAGTACTGACCCAACCCATCTTCTAAAGTTCATCAGGAGGCTTGAAAAGTCCTTTATAAAGTCTGTGGTAGCTGATGGAAACTGGTTACCAAGTACGGTTTACCACAAAACACATTTATCCACAATAACCCTTTGCCAAATTCATTGTTACTAAATGTTGCACTTACTGTTCAGATTAACCAAATGCATAAAAGTAGCCTGAGTGCCTTCTTTCATTGTACATACATATCTCCTTCCCTGTATCTCTTCTGAAGCCAGTCGCCCTAAACTATTATACTTTTTACATATTCCTGCTCAAGGTAATGAGTAAATATATAAACTTGTTTAAAAGCACTCCCACATTTTCCTTGGCATTTGAGCAGCACATCCTAGCCTAGGCAAACTTTGTCTCCGAAGCCAGCTGCTTGGCCTGCATCAGTAGATGCAGGGAACAAATACAAACCTGAGTGATCATTTTGCTGCCCTCCATATAATTTTCATTATTATTATTCATTATTTAGATAGCGCCAACACCTTCCACAGCGCTGTACAAAGTATATTGTCTAGTCACTTAACTGTCCCTCAGAGGAGCTCACAATCTAATCCCTACCATAGTCATGTCTATGTATGTATTGTGTAGTGTATGTATTGTATTTTAGGGCCAATTTTAGGAGAAGCAAATTAACTGATCTGTTTGTTTTTGGCAGGTGGGAGGAAGCCTGGGTGCCCGGGGTAAACTCACACAGACATGGAGAGAACATATAAACTCAGTGCAGATAGTGCCCTGGCTGGGATTCAAATCAGGGACCAAGTGCTGCAAGGTGAGCACGCTAACCACTACGCCACCATTCTGCCCCCCATATAACAAAGCTCATGCTAAAATACTGCGCAAAGCAATACAATCTGATATACTCACATAGCAGCAGGTCCCCTCCTTATCTCTGTCAGTACAGCTGTGACTTACAGAAGGCTCATGTAAACTGGATAAACTGGCTGTATACACTGATGCATTGAGTTATTTTTTATTCAATACATTACTAGAATAAAGGTCTTTTTCATATTTTCCTGGAATACTGCGTATACAGCAAATAAATAAACATACTGAGAACTTTGCATAACCAACTGTTCCTTTCTAACTATCAGATTGTGTTTTCGGTGTGAGTGCCTAATGTGATTCAAATTCATAATAAACCTAATTAGCCTAATTAGACAAGACTCATGCACTCCTTCTCATGTATAACTCTTTGCAATTGGAAGCCATAACAGTAAAATCATTTCCCAGGCACCGACTATTTTTGTGCATTTATTGATCTTCAGTGAATCTTCGCCCATAAAATTGAAACTGAATGAGCCCTGCACTAAAGGGAGGTTCAGCCTGATTGTTAACCAGGCCTTTCTCTGTGTGTCGATTTACTGTTATTGCATTGCAGCCTGAGAGTAGTGTTGGGCGAACAGTGTTCGCCACTGTTCGGGTTCTGCAGAACATCACCCTGTTCGGGTGATGTTCGAGTTCGGCCGAACACCTGACGGTGCTCGGCCAAACCGTTCGGCCATATGGCCGAACTAAGAGCGCATGGCCGAACGTTCCCCGAACGTTCGGCTAGCGCTGTGATTGGCCGAACGGGTCACGTGGTTCGGACCCGAACGCGCTCTGATTGGCCGAACTGTCACGTGGTTCGGGTAAATAAATACCCGAACCACGTCATATCTCCGCCATTTGTCTGTGGGTTTAGCTTTGGGTAGGCAGGCAGGGTAGTTCGCGCTCCAGCCACGCTAGCCAGGGTCCCCCCCAGTCATTGTGTGTCGCTGCTGGGAATAGTAGTACACCGCTCGCTCAGCATTCTGTTTACTGCCACTCTGTGTACCTCGCTCAGCCACACTATATAGCATTCTGTTTACTGCCACTCTGTGTCTGCTGGGAATAGTAGTACACCGCTTGCACAGCCACACTATATAGCATTCTGTTTACTGCCACTCTGTGTACCTCGCTCAGCCACACTATATAGCATTCTGTTTACTGCCACTCTGTGTCTGCTGGGAATAGTGGTACACCGCTCGCTCAGCCACACTATATAGCATTCTGTTCACTGTTCTGTGTCTGCTTGGAATAGTGGTACACCGCTCGTTCAGCCACACTATATAGCATTCTGTGTACTGTTCTGTGTCTGCTGGGAACAGTAGTACACCGCTCGTTCAGCCACACTATATAGCATTCTGTGTACTGTTCTGTGTCTGCTGGGAACAGTAGTACACCGCTCGCTCAGCCACACTATATAGCATTCTGTTCACTGTTCTGTGTCTGCTGGGAATAGTGGTACACCGCTCGCTCAGCCACACTATATAGCATTCTGTTCACTGTTCTGTGTCTGCTGGGAATAGTGGTACACCGCTCGCTCAGCCACACTATATAGCATTCTGTTTACTGTTCTGTGTCTGCTGGGAATAGTGGTACACCGCTCGCTCATCCACACTATATAGCATTCTGTTCACTGTTCTGTGTCTGCTGGGAATAGTGGTACACCGCTCGCTCAGCCACACTATATAGCATTCTGTTCACTGTTCTGTGTCTGCTGGGAATAGTGGTACACCGCTCGCTCAGCCACACTATATAGCATTCTGTTTACTGCCACTCTGTGTACCTCGCTCAGCCACACTATATAGCATTCTGTTTACTGCCACTCTGTGTCTGCTGGGAATAGTGGTACACCGCTCGCTCAGCCACACTATATAGCATTCTGTTCACTGTTCTGTGTCTGCTTGGAATAGTGGTACACCGCTCGCTCAGCCACACTATATAGCATTCTGTTTACTGTTCTGTGTCTGCTGGGAATAGTGGTACACCGCTCGCTCAGCCACACTATATAGCATTCTGTTCACTGTTCTGTGTCTGCTGGGAATAGTGGTACACCGCTCGCTCAGCCACACTATATAGCATTCTGTTTACTGTTCTGTGTCTGCTGGGAACAGTAGTACACCGCTCGCTCAGCCAGAGTATATAGCATTGTGTTTACTGCCACTCTGTGTACACCGCTCAGCCAGACTATATACCATTGTTTACTGACACTCTGTGTACACCACTCAGCCACACTATATACCATTGTTTACTGACACTCTGTGTACACCGCTCAGCCAGACTATATACCATTGTTTACTGCCACTCTGATTCTGCTGGGAACAGTAGTACACCGCTCGCTCAGCCAGACTATATACCATTGTTTACTGACACTCTGTGTACACCGCTCAGCCAGACTATATACCATTGTTTACTGACACTCTGTGTACACCACTCAGCCACACTATATACCATTGTTTACTGACACTCTGTGTACACCGCTCAGCCAGACTATATACCATTGTTTACTGCCACTCTGATTCTGCTGGGAACAGTAGTACACCGCTCGCTCAGCCAGACTATATACCATTGTTTACTGACACTATATAGCAGACTATATAGCATTGTGTGTACACCGCTCAGCCAGACTATATACCATTGTTTACTGACACTCTGTGTACACCGCTCAGCCAGACTATATACCATTGTTTACTGCCACTCTGATTCTGCTGGGAACAGTAGTACACCGCTCGCTCAGCCAGACTATATACCATTGTTTACTGACACTCTGTGTACACCGCTCAGCCAGACTATATACCATTGTTTACTGACACTATATAGCAGACTATATAGCATTGTGTGTACACCGCTCAGCCAGACTATATACCATTGTTTACTGACACTCTGTGTACACCGCTCAGCCAGACTATATACCATTGTTTACTGCCACTCTGATTCTGCTGGGAACAGTAGTACACCGCTCGCTCAGCCAGACTATATACCATTGTTTACTGACACTCTATGTACACCGCTCAGCCAGACTATATACCATTGTTTACTGCCACTCTGATTCTGCTGGGAACAGTAGTACACCGCTCGCTCAGCCAGACTATATACCATTGTTTACTGACACTCTATGTACACCGCTCAGCCAGACTATATACCATTGTTTACTGCCACTCTGATTCTGCTGGGAACAGTAGTACACCGCTCGCTCAGCCAGACTATATAGCATTGTGTTTACTGCCACTCTGTGTACACCGCTCAGCCACACTATATAGCATTGCGTACTCTGCCAGTCAGTGTGTATATTGCTGGGATCAGTAATACTCCACTCACCGTCAACCACTATATGAGCTCAACATGAGTTCCCCAGAGACCTCCGCTGTGAGCAGCACTCCCAACAACAGCAACAGCCAACGCCCCACGCAAGCTATAACATCCACCCCAGCAGCCAGTGGTCAGCAGCAGCCCTCCCCGGAGGAGAACGTTGTGTCCATCAGTCCGTCGCCAGAGCGATTAATGAGGGCTGCCATTGAGGAGATGATGGGGCCTGATGTGGAGGAGGAGGTCTGGCTCAGGCCAGCATCCCAAGTTAATGTTGAGGACGATGAGGGGTCTGTGTCTGGGGATGTTGGGGTGGCAGAGGTGGTGGGTGGGTCAGACTCAGGAGAAGAGTTGTATGATGAGGATGATGATCGGGACCATCTGTATGTGCCTCAGAGTCCGACCCCGGAAAACATGTTGTATCGTGTGTTTAGGTACTAAAATCTGCGTTCCCTCCCAGTAGTGTTGGGCGAACAGTGTTTGCCACTGTTCGGGTTCTGCAGAACATCACCCTGTTCGGGGTGACTATATAGCAGACTATATAGCATTGTGTTTAATGCCACTCTGTGTACACGGCTCAGCCACACTATATAGCATTGTGTTTACTTCCACTCTGTGTCTGCTGGGAACAGTAGTACACCGCTCACCCGCCACTGTATAGCATTGTGCTCTGTGTCACTGCTGACAATAGTGGTACACCGCTCACCCACCACTGTATAGCATTTCTGTACTGCCACTGTACTGCTGCCAGTCAGCGTGTACTTTAAGGATAAGTGAAATGAGGAAGAAATCCGGTGAAAGAGGGAGGGGCAAGGGAAGAGGTGTTTCCCCTGACGGTTCACGTACAGGCCACAGGGGAGCACCCAAGAAAACCCACTCAATACTGCCCATGTTGTCCAGGACAACAACCCTCACAGATCCAAAAGAACAGGACCAGATAATTACTTGGATGACCTCTCAAGCGTCCAGCAGTGGGTTAAGCAGCACCAGCACATCACGCACGAGGTCCGAGTCCTCAGCCAGTTAAAGTCTGGGCTTTCTTTGAAGACTGCACTGAGGATGTTACCATGGCGATTTGCAAGGTGTGCAAGACCCGCCTGAGCAGGGGGAAAAGTATTAACAACCTCTCCACCACCAGCATGAGCCGCCACATTCTATCCAAACATCCCACTCTGTGGGCAAACGCGGCAGGACAGGGTACCACCAGCAACACTGCCTCCCTTGGGTTCACCAGACTCACCACCAGACCCGCCTCAGCAGCAGCAGTAGCCCAGCCATTGCGTGGTTCACAACATTCACAAACATCAGACGATGCTGACACTGTCACTTTCCGGACTAGTGCTCTTGAGGTCTCCCAGTGTTCATCAAACACAACAACCAACAGCCCTTCGGTGTGCAGCGCTACGGTTGAGTTGTCTGTTTCTGAGATGTTTGAGCACAAGAGGAAATTGCCAGCAAATGACCCCCGGGCCGTGGCAGTAACAGCCAGCCAGCATAGCCAAGCTTCTGGCCTGCGAAATGCTGCCATATCGAGTGGTGGAGACAAACAGCTTCAAGGGCATGATGTCAGTGGCCATCCCACGTTACGTGGTTCCCAGCCGCTACCACTTTGCGCGCTCTGCAGTGCCTGAGTTGCATGAGCACGTGGTCAGCTAAATAACCCGAAGCTTGAAGAATGCCGTTGCCTGCAAGGTTCACCTCACCACTGACACCTGGACGAGTGCGTTCGGCCAGGGTCGATACATCTCCCTTACCGCGCACTGGGTGAACCTTGTGGAGCCTGGCAGCGATTCCTCACCTGCTACGGCGCGGGTGTTGCCCACGCCGCAAACAGCTGGATAACAACAGCAGCACCTACCTCTCTGACTCCTTCTCCTCCAACGCATCTCAAAGCTGTACCTCATCCGGAAATGCTAACCCAGCACCAGCAGCAGTAGGATCGTGGAAGCAGTGCAGCACAGCTGTTGGCATGCGTCAGCAAGCGTTGCTGAAGCTGATCTGCCTTGGGGATAAGCAGCACACAGGGGAGGAAATTTGGAGGGGAATAAAGGAACAGACGGATTTGTGGCTGGCACCGCTGGACCTGAAACCGGGCATGAAGCTAGACACCTGGCACGAACTGGCAATGTACGCAATAGAGGTGCTGGCTTGCCCGGCAGCCAGCGTTATGTCGGAACGCTGTTTCAGTGCTGCCGGAGGCATCATCACAGATCGGCGTATCCGCCTCTCCACAGAAAATGCAGACCGTCTGACTCAAATTAAAATGAATCAATCCTGGATTGGAAACGACTACGCAACACTCCTGGACCCCAACCAAGTAACATGACCGATGAACATCTGGGATGGTTTAGCGTTTCCGGTCCCTGTTTATTGAACCTCTCATCTGTATTACATTTATGACTGCATGGCGGCAAAAAGCATTGCTGCTATATCCGCACGCTTTTTGTCCTCATGCAAGGCCTGGGTTGTTGTGTCTCACAAAGCGTGGCCTTCTCCTCCTGCGCCTCCTCCTGTTCCATCACGTGTGCTGCTGCTGCTGCTGGGTTACCGTTGCCGCGTGGTCCCTGTTTATTGAACCTCTTATCTTTATTACATTTATGACTACATGGCGGTACAAAGCATGCTATCCGCACGCTTTTTGTCCTCATGCAAGGCCTGGGTTGTTGTGTCTCACAAAGCGTGGCCTTCTCCTCCTGCGCCTCCTCCTGTTCCATCACGTGTGCTGCTGCTGCTGCTGCTGCTGGGTTAGCGTTGCCGCGTGGTCCCTGTTTATTGAACCTCTTATCTTTATTACATTTATGACTACATGGCGGTACAAAGCATGCTATCCGCACGCTTTTTGTCCTCATGCAAGGCCTGGGTTGTTGTGTCTCACAAAGCGTGGCCTTCTCCTCCTGCGCCTCCTCCTGTTCCATCACGTGTGCTGCTGCTGCTGCTGCTGCTGCTGGGTTACCGTTGCCGCGTGGTCCCTGTTTATTGAACCTCTTATCTTTATTACATTTATGACTACATGGCGGTACAAAGCATGCTATCCGCACGCTTTTTGTCCTCATGCAAGGCCTGGGTTGTTGTGTCTCACAAAGCGTGGCCTTCTCCTCCTGCGCCTCCTCCTGTTCCATCACGTGTGCTGCTGCTGCTGCTGGGTTACCGTTGCCGCGTGGTCACTGTTTATTGAACCTCTTATCTTTATTACATTTATGACTACATGGCGGTACAAAGCATGCTATCCGCACGCTTTTTGTCCTCATGCAAGGCCTGGGTTGTTGTGTCTCACAAAGCGTGGCCTTCTCCTCCTGCGCCTCCTCCTGTTCCATCACGTGTGCTGCTGCTGCTGCTGCTGCTGGGTTAGCGTTGCCGCGTGGTCCCTGTTTATTGAACCTCTTATCTTTATTACATTTATGACTACATGGCGGTACAAAGCATGCTATCCGCACGCTTTTTGTCCTCATGCAAGGCCTGGGTTGTTGTGTCTCACAAAGCGTGGCCTTCTCCTCCTGCGCCTCCTCCTGTTCCATCACGTGTGCTGCTGCTGGGTTAGCGTTGCCGCGTGGTCCCTGTTTATTGAACCACTTATCTTTATTACATTTATGACTGCATGGTGGTACAAAGCATGCTATCCGCACGCTTCTTGTCCTCATGCAAGGCCTGGGTTGTTGTGTCTCAAAGCGTGGCCTTCTCCTCCTGCGCCACCCTCCTCCTGTTCCATCACGTGTGCTGCTGCTGGGTTAGCATTACCGGTCCCTTTTCCTGGAACCTCTTATATGTATTACATTTATGACTGCATGCCGACAAAAAGCATGTTACCTGTGCAAAGAAAACAGACATTTCCCGCATTTAAAAGACAGTTTTCCCTTTGAAACTTTAAAATCGATTTTCTCAAAAACTATAAGCTCTTTTTGCTAAATTTTTTTTCCTCTTGTACCCACTCCCAAGGTGCACATACCCTGTAAATTTGGGGTATGTAGCATATAAGGAGGCTTTACAAAGCACAAAAGTTCGGGTCCCCATTGACTTCCATTATGTTCGGAGTTCGGGTCGAACACCCGAACATCGCGGCCATGTTCGGCCTGTTCGGCCCGAACCCGAACATCTAGATGTTCGCCCAACACTACCTGAGAGTCATTTTGCAGGTAGCAAATGTTAAGAGATACAAATACTTAGAAGATGCTACTGCATGATTGCATATTTTTGGCAATGATTTCTCAGTTATGTCAACAAATTAGAAAATGAGTAAGCACATTTAACAACAAAGTGGTTGAAGCACACCTGAAATGTTGACTGATCTGACTTTACTGTTTGACTATGTATATGTGTATTTCTTTTACATATATTTACATATATTGTACTAATGCAACCTATTTCTGAGCCTTCTGTCTCTGGCCCACATCTGTATGCTCCATCATCTATTGCCTGATGAAGCGGGGCCACACCTGTGAAATGCTTTGCAACTGTTTTTTTGAGTATATTAATAAATCTAAACTTTTGAAAATTTACAGTTTCATGTCTGTTTTGAGGAGGTAAGTAGAGATGGCCTGAACGGTTCACCGGCGAATGGTTCTCGGCGAACTTCGGTGGTCCGCGTTCGCGGGGAACCGGGAACTTTTGCGGAAGTTCGGTTTGCCCCCATAGTGCATCATTAGGGTCAACTTTGACCCTCTACACCACAGTCAGCAGGCACATTGTAGCCAATCAGGCTACACTCCCTCCTAGAGCCACTCCCCCCTTATAAAAGGCAGGCAGCGTCAGGCATTGGACTCACTCGTGTGCCTGCAGTAATTAGAGAAGGGAGAGCTGCTGTGCAGAGACTTATAGGGAAAACGTAGTTAGGCTCTTGTAGGCTTCTTAGCTTGCTCCTTGCTGATTGTTATTGCTAAAAAAGCACCCTTCAACACCTCTTTTGAGAGCTAATCTTGTTCTTGTAATCTTTTGTGTGTGTGTGTGTGTGTGTGTGTGTGTGTGTGTGTGTGTGTGTGCCACAGACAATTGTGTTGCATAGACAGCCTTGCTAATTCCTACTGTGTGTGCCACTGCCGGGCCCAGCACATTCAGTGACTACTTGTGTGTGTGACAGGCACACATTGTAATACCCATCACTGCATATACCTACCTGTTGTTCACAGTACACCCACCTACCTACGTGAGCGCACGCAGTGTCACTGCGCCTGTCTGGTACCTGTCTGTGTGTGACAGGTGCATATTATAATGCCCATCACTGCATATACCTTCCTGTTGTTCACAGTGCACCCACCTACCTATGTGAGCGCACGCAGTGTCACTGTGCCTGTGTGGGACCTGTCTGTGTGTGACAGATGCACATTATAATATCCATCACTGCATATACCTACATGTTGTGTCCAGTGCACCCACCTACCTACGTGAACGCACGCAGTGTGATATACCACTCCATGCATTACATACCTGTTAACTGCACCTGTGTGACTGCACATTGTATTAGTCAAGTCAGTGCATACCTTTCACTTCATCCCCCCCAATATGGACAAAACAAAAGGCAGAGGCAAGCCACCTGGCAGGTCTGTTCGAGGTCGCGCTGTTGTGATTTCGTGCCGCCCTCGACCAAAGTACAGTGTTCAGAAGAAGACATGCCATCAACCCCCAATATTGTTAGGACGTAGTTGACTATTTAACACAGAACAACTCATCTTTCTCAGCTTCCGCATGGAAGTGTGACATATCTTCCTCCTCCTGCTCTGATTCTGGCACCCCACTTAACACTCCGTCGGCCGCCACCACCAAAGTACCATCACCCCAGGGCTCAGCGTTGTGGCCATTTTTTTGTGTGTCTGCCTCAGATGAGAGCAATGCCATCTGTATTCTCTGCCACCGAAGATTGAGCCGTGGAAAGACCAAGACCCGCATAGGGACAACTACCTTACGAAGGCACATGATTACAAAGCACAAACTGCAATGGAATGACCACCTGAGGAAAAGCAGCACACAAAAGCAAAGCCACACACCGCAGTGGAAGATACCAGGCCACAATTTTTTCTCAAAAAAGGCGATATCTGAACTGTACCGTGATGTTGAAAGGCAAGTGGTGACATCTCTGGCACACAGCGTTGGGTCAAGGGTCCATCTGACCACGGATGCCTGGTCTGCAAAGCACGCTCAGGCCTGCCCAAAGACTAAGTCCGTCCCCACACACAGCATCTCTGCCTGCATGCCTTGTGACTGACTGCTCCAAGACGAAGTCGCTCCCCACACAGCACCTCTGCCCGCAGGCCGCTTGAATGCCTTTTCCGCCACCACCAACAGGGTCCAGGATTCCAGGTGGATTCCTGATTTTTTAAGGCCGCTGCTAGCAGCGGCCACTATAATAATTTTTCTGGTGTGTGTACATGCCTGCCTATTTTTTCTGTCTGCACTTCAGCTGCAACAACAAAACAAAAGGCATGTACATGTGCCAATTCCCCTTCGTGATCATTACCTTGCCGCTGTGAAGGGCCTTGCGTACCAAAATGAAGCAATGACCAGCGGCTATATGTGTCGGGGGGAGGGGGGCACACCCACGATAATAAGGTCGTTGTTTCATTGTGGACAGACCAAATTTGATCAGCTGGACAATTACTGTTCTGTCATTCAGCTACCTCAGCCTGGTGACCATATGGGCTGGAAAGCACCTGCACTTTCGGCATGTCTGCGCACCAGTCCAGCACGGCCATCACTACACAAACAGCTGTTTGCGGTGCGTTACACAGTGAGTTTGGTGTGTCAGTTTGAAGCAGTACTCTAATTACACTCCTTGATTGATGTATACACATGCAAGATGTTTTAAAGCACTTTAGGCCTGCAATTTAGCATTCAATATGATTTCTGCCCTTAAAACACTGCTTTGCGTCAAATCAAGATTTGTCACCGGGACTTTTGGCGTCTATCCCACTCATCCATGCAAAAACTCAGATGTTAGACCCCTTGAAACATCTTTTCCATCACTTTTCTGGCCAGCATAAGTATTTCTAGTTTTCAAAATTCGCCTCCCCATTGAAGTCTATTGCGGCTCGCGGATGTTCACGCGAACCAAACTTTTGCGGACGTTCGCGCAAACCGAACTTTTGCAGAAGTTCGCAAACCCAATTCGCGAACCAAAAATCGGAGGTTCGGGTCATCTCTAGAGGTAAGTCCACCACTGTCTCCTCAGCAACTGTAAAGTTTTTAGCATATTTTATCCTGTTGGCGCCTCTGTTCAATTCCTGCGATACCTGTGTCCACCTCTGGTGGAGGGATGATATAATCCCTTCTTTCCAATCTACAGAGAGTGACTTCTTAATCCTGAGTGGGGACAGGTCTTAATCTCCCCACCTGCATTTACAGTGGTCGCCTATTGGGTAACCCTAGTTTGTGAGTATCAATTTACTCACTTACACAATCTATCAAATTCACTACATACTACACTATATTGGGCTCTTGGTGTTTCTCTTTTTGTACACACCTGAAATGTGTTTAACCTTGTAGCCTTTTACTTACCTAAGGCTTCTCCCAGCCCCCCATATTCCGTGAGGTCTCTCTGCATCCTCTTGGTCCCCTCAGTTCTTTTGCTGGCGGCTCTGTAAGACGTGTGACCCAAATATGAGTCGCGCCAACTGCGCATGTGCCCTTCTCAATCGTGCTCCCATTGGTGGGTTCATGTGCGGTTCTTGGAAGAATGAACCGCACAGGCGCAGAACTCTCCCTACAGCGGGAACGCCATCAATATGGGCACGTGGGCCGAGCCATGCATGCACAGTCAGCATGACTCATGTTTGGGTTACACGTCTTACAGAGTCAACAGAAAGAGAACTGAGTGGACCATGAGGATGCTGAGACATCTCACGGACTATAGGGGGGCTGAAAGAAGCCCCAGATAAGTAAAAGGCCACAAGGTTGAGCACAGTTCAGGTGCACTTTAAAGTTATTTATATTATTAATTGCTACTACCTGTAGTGATTTTATTTCTCAATACTGTACAGTTCTGTGTAATATCCTAACAATAAGTATTTGAAACTGCATACATTTCTAAATACTTTTCTAGCTAAACCAATTGTCTAAATAAGAATAGCAAGAAAAACACCTTTACAAATCCCAGCTATTCCTGATTTTGTTCTGCTTTGGCTTAAAAAGGTCTCAAAGTGGAGGACATTTAAACTATAGTTAATGGTGAAGTAACCATAGAAACGGAGTAATTCTGTGTACATGTGAATGGTGAAGAATTAACTGTAGAAAGTGGCTGATTGCCCCCTTTGCAATCAAACATCATAAAAACATTTCCAGAGAGGAACAAAATATATCCTGAAAGACTGTAGAAATGTAACAAAACTAGTTAGGCAGTAAAGATCTTTTACAAATGCTATAATTTCATCATTTTGATTCACACTGTAAAATCTTTAAAAAAAAGTGGACTTTAAGTTTAAAGTGGTATTTCAGTGAAAGCTAAACAATGTTTTTTATCTAAGCAGCTACTACAAACACTGTGATTCTCTGGAAATACTTATAAACCATGCTGGGGCAACACCCAGATAGGCACGTAGAAAAAAAAAGAGAAAGAGAGTTTATCTTTTTGTGTTTTGCTTTTTGTCCAAGAAGCTGAGTCTCTCTGTCATAGTTGCTGGCTACATCCATTTGACAATTTACTTAGGGAAAACTATGCAATTATTTGTAAGATGCACATATGACTCTGTATTTTTTAAATTTTAGCAAGAAAGATGTCTTGAAGATAGCAGTTTCAGGCTTTAAAAGAACCTACCTAAGCCAAAGCTTGGGCTCAGAAAAACATACCTCCAGACGCTTCCACACTGTCCTCTGGTCTTCTGCACTAATACTATGGCTTGAGTGCAGCCGTGCTGCTGCTGCTCAAGCATGGCCGTGCCTGCGCAGTAGACCGAAGCCCCACATGTACAGATAGCTCCAGCTTACAGCACAGGACTCAGGAGTAGCCATACTCATGCAGGCAAAGTATGGCTACGCTTAGGCTTGAAGAGGCCACAGCAGAGAGAGAGAGTTGCACACCATAAAGAAATTTGAGGTACTGGACCAAACGTCCATAAAGCAAAAAAAAACAAAGAGGCCGCACACTATGTGCTTTATTCACAAAGCCGTGATAACTGTTATCATGGCTGTGAAAAAGTGCTTTGCACACGTTTTAGTGTGAAAACCAGTTATTGCACGCAAAAATTTGTGTTCACGCGATAACTCAAACTTTCACGCGTTAACGTTCGCTTTTGCGTGATAACGCAAATTTATCCCGTGGGACGTTAACACGTGAAAAATTCACGTTATCGCGCGAAGGCAAATTTTTGTTATCACTGCTTTGTGAATCAAGCCTTAAAGGG
This sequence comes from Hyperolius riggenbachi, assembly GCF_040937935.1. Classification (NCBI taxonomy): domain Eukaryota; kingdom Metazoa; phylum Chordata; class Amphibia; order Anura; family Hyperoliidae; genus Hyperolius; species Hyperolius riggenbachi. The sequence continues at coordinate 162,350,811 of NC_090646.1, forward strand.
ACTCCGAGCTCAAAATAAAAACAAAATTAGTACTCACCTTGGGCTTTCTGTAGCTCAGTGTAGGTCGGGAGGTCCCCCGGCGGCGTCCTGGCTCTTCTCCCAAGGCCTGTGCTGAAATGGCTGCCCGGCGGCTCCCGGCCCCCAGCCCGGCGACACAGGACCGAGTGTCGGGCTCCTTCTTCCGCATACGTCACGTATGACTTCACACGCCGGCCGCCTCGCATCATCACGGTGGCTGGCGTGACAGTACGGCACGGTTTAATTGCGCATGCGCCGTACTGTCACGCCGCCCGCCGTGATGACGGCCCAAATATTCACATATTTCTCAGCGCAGTCTTTACAGGGAGTGATCTCCAGGACTGATTACTATTTATACATGGTACCGGTGCTCTATTTACTAGCCACAGTGGTTTTTATGGGGGTATTTTTAAATGTCAGGGATTTTTTGTACGCATAGTGATTAATAAATGATATTGAATTTTGATTAAGTATTTGCCCCGAGCTCCCTTATCTTTTTTGCTATGACTAGTGTCTGTTTTTGTTTATTGAAGAACTCCACAGAACCCCTATAACGCTTTCACATTTGTAGTAAAGGTCATATTTTCCATTTAAGAATGGCAAATATTACATTGTTGTGAGTGCTGTTATTCCTTGTTAGATTACAAAGGCTTAAGAAGTGAATTTAGCAGATGTGATTGAGACAATCCATCTGTCGCTCTACTACCAACACCATTCCTCGGTTATCATGTCGTCTGAATATTTTATTAACTTTTTGCATAAATGACCTCTTTGGGTAACAAACTAAGCATTTCTGTGTAGGCAGAAAGCTCATTTGGCCAGCTGTATCACACTATGTCTTAATACCATTTACACTGTTTTAAAATGATGAAGGCAGTGGCATAGAGATCTATACCCCATAGCAAAACTTTCATGGGGCCCTCAGATGGAGGCACTCTTAAGCAATGCCACCTGCCCCTACACTATAGATATGAGTTAATTAGGCAATTTACATTCTCATGCAATCAACACTGCACATAGTTCATGGGCACTGAGACAAAGTCAGAGGGTGGAGGAAGCACAGGAGGACAAGAAAGTTAATGGTAAATACATTAAATATCACCTGGGCCTTCTCTGCTCCAGGGCCCCATAGCAGCTCCTATGACTGCTATGGTTATTGCTACGCCCCTAATGAAGACTACTGGGGCTCTTTGAAGTGATGAGACAAATTATCACTGTTTTTGGAACAAAAGGTTTCAAAATTGTATGGCGTCGTAAAGGTGAGCATTTCAAAGAAAAATTCATGGTGCCTACAGTGAAACATGATGGTGGCAGTGTCCTTATGTGGGCCTGCATGAATGCTGCTGGGGATGGGGAGCTGCATTTCATTGATGGCATCATGAACTCAACAATGTACTGCTCTATACTGAAGGAGAAGATGCTGCCATCACTCTGTGCACTTGTTCATCGTGCACTTTTCCAACACGACAATGATCCAAAACACACATCTAAAGCTACTGTTGCATTGCTGAAGAAGAACAGGGTGAAGGTCATTGAATGCAGAAGTATGTGTCTGATCTGAACCCAATCGAACACCTGTGGGGAATTCTGAAGCGACAAGTTGAGCATCACTCTCCATCCAGCATACAGGCTCTAAAAGAGGTTATTCTTGAAAAATGGAAAAAGATAGATGTTGCAATATGTCGCCAACTTGTTCATTCCATGCCTAGAAGACTTGGTGCTGTCCTTAAAAATCATGGTGGTCATACAAAATATTAGATTCAGTAGTTTTTGTTGTGGGGTGTATTCAATTTTGCTTCAATCAATTTGAGTAAAACTGAAGATTTTGTGATCTAAGTTATATTATTAACCTTAAAGGACTTACGAGGCGAAATAAGAAAAAAAAGTTGAGTACCTGCATCAAATTTGAATGCACGGAGGATGCCATCCGTGCCCTCCGTGCAGTTCCGCTGGGTCAGGCTCTCCTGACTCATGTAAAATAACCACTGGAGCTGGCCGCGGCTGCACAGTCTGCATAGACACGAGTGCTGCTGCGCAGCTCTAGGGCCTCCCATCCCCCCCCCGATCCACACTACAGGCTGACTCCTGTGCATGGATCGAGGGGGAGGCCCTAGAGCTGCGCAGCCACACTCGTGTCTATGCGGACTGCGCAGCTCTGGTGGGCATTTTACATAAGGCAGGAGAGCCCGACCCGGGCTGTGGGGTCTGGAGCGGCCCAGGGGGGCGATTGAACAGCGGGGACCCGGCAGAACTGCACGGCGGTGCGGATGGCGTCCTCCGTGCATTTAAATTTGATGCAGGTACTTGTAAGTCCTCTAAGTTCATGTTATGGAGTTAAACAAGTGTTCAATAAAACTCAGCCTTGTGAAAATTTTGGAAATTGTTCTTTTGTTCATTGAGCTACTGATTAAATTTGTACTTTTTAAAGGGGGTGTACTCATTTATGCTGAGCACTGTATATATATATATATATATATATATATATATTTATATATATATATATATATATATATATATATATATATATAATGTTTTACTTATCAATATAAATTTAAATCACTGCTTACTGCTAGGAAAAACAGACTTTTTATAAATACATATTGCAAAATTATGATTTTCACGTTTCACTTAAAAATCAAACGCCACATTACATAACTCCACATAAAGTTTCACAAAATGGTAAAATAATCAGCTTCCCAAATTCAATCTACTTATTTTGGATCAAACAAGGTGTTGAAGAGATTTGCAATGCCCAACGGGAATTTTGATTGTGCTTGCTGCCAAGGAATCATTACACGTACAGAGAGTTTTGTGTCATTTTAGTTATTCCGTAGGCAGCTGCTCTTGGATTGTGCCCAATGGGAAATCTTTAGATTGTGCTTGCTGCCAAGGAGGAACCATACGTGTGGGGAATTGTGTCTGTTTAGATATTCCATAGACAGCTCCAAACGACTGTAGACTAGTACAAACTGTCACCCATGGCAACAAGCAGCATGTGTACACTTTGGATGGCACACAATGGATAGTTCTATAGCCTATACAGATGTAATGTAAGTAGGTAGCTAAGAAATGCTATTTTCAAAGTGGATCATTTCTGGTCTGTGTCTTATAAAACTGTCAGAACAGAGGCAGACTTCACAACTCTATGTGCAGTATGTTTTAGCATAAAAACAGCATCATAAGTAAAGTATTTAATCCAATGAATCCGACAGAGTAAAAATGTTTCAACTTTTATCTGCATTTTACACACCACTTGACGTGTCTTATGTGTTAATTCCAATATGAAAAGGGCACCTTTGCTGTCAATGTAATCACGGTTAGAAAGCTTACCAAACCTGAAGCATTTGCTGCAAGCCTATTCACCTGACTGCATGACTATTCATCAGCTTGTGCCAGGTGCTGATGTATTCCCGCTGAAGCTGCTTGCTATTATCTTACTTCCATGTCAGATCGTGTATGGGTTAGTCTGTGCAAATGTTCATACAAATATTCACTAAAATATCATTACAGCAAATATTATAGCTACAGTATTCTAAAACAACGTGAGAGCAGTGTATTCTCATTACATTAAAAAATAGGATACATAGTTAGAAAGTGTCTCATTAACCCGTTAGCAGTCAATTTATATAGAGGCTTGCAAGTGCTCCAAGCCAAGTTATTTTAGCACATTTTTATTTCTTATTTGTTACATTTTCCTGCTTCTAATTAGTACTGTTGTAATGTGTATTTATGGCCACTTGTCACTAGGGGGCAGTGTGAGACAATAATAGAGGACTTTTGCTTTCAGTTTCTATATCTTCTGCTCTGCAGAGGAGAGATCAAAGCAGGCGCGCGGTGGACGGGTGCGCACATGCGCACTGACTGGCGGCGCTGTGAAAAGACCTAGAGCCGTTTTTAAATGGGCTTAGCTCAACTAGTTCCAAAGAATTTGCAGCACAACAAGTTCTGCCGACTGAAGTCAAAAGCGGTGCACTTATCTCAAATAGAGATGGCCCGAACGGTTCGCCGGCGAACGGTTCCCGGCAAACTTCCGGGGTTCGCGATCGCGGAGAACCACGAACTTTACCGGAAGTTCGATTCGCCCCCATAGTGCATCATGAGGGTCAACTTTGACCCTCTACAGCACAGTCAGCAGGCACATTGTAGCCAATCAGGCTACACTCCCTCCTGGAGGCCCTCCCCCCTTATAAAAGGCAGGCAGCATGAGGCATTGGACTCACTCGTGTGCCTCCAGTAATTAGAGAAGGAAAAGCTGCTGCAGACTCTCATAGGGAAAGATTAGTTAGGCTCTTGTAGGCTTCTTAGCTTGCTCCTTGCTGATTCTTATTGCTAAAAAAAAAGCACCCCTTAACAGCTCTTTCAAGAGCTAATCTTGTTCTTGTGATCTATTTTTTTTGTGTGTGTGTGTGTCCCACAGACACTTGTGTCGCATAGACATCCTTGGTAATTCCTACTGTGTGTGCCACTGCCAGGCCCAGCACATTCAGTGACTACTACCTGTGTGTGTGATAGGTGCACATTGTAATACCCATCACTGCACATACCTACCTACTTGTTTTTCACTGTGCACCCACCCACCTATGTGAGCGCACGCAGTGTCACTGTGCCTGTCCGGTACCTGTCTGAGTGTGACAGGTGCACGTTGTAATACCCACTGCATATACCTACCTGTTGTTCACTGTGCACCCCCCCTCCTACGTGAGCGCACACAGTGTCACTGTGCCTGTCCGTTACCTATCTGTGTGTGACAGATGCACATTGTAATACCCACTGCATATACAGTGGAGGAAATAATTATTTGACCCCTCACTGATTTTGTAAGTTTGTCCAATGACAAAGGAATGAAAAGTCTCAGAACAGTATCATTTCAATGGTAGGTTTATTTTAACAGTGGCAGATAGCACATCAAAAGGAAAATTGAAAAAATAACCTTAAATAAAAGATAGCAACTGATTTGCATTTCATTGAGTGAAATAAGTTTTTGAACCCTCTAACAATAAAAGACTTAATACTTAGTCGAAAATCCCTTGTTTGCAAGCACAGAGGTCAAACGTTTCTTGTAATTGATGACCAAGTTTGCACACATTTTAGGAGGAATGTTGGTCCACTCCTCTTTTCAGATCATCTCTAAATCCCTAAGGTTTCGAGGCTGTCTCTGTGCAACTCTGAGCTTGAGCTCCCTCCATAGGTTTTCTATTGGATTAAGGTCCAGAGACTGACTAGGCCACTCCATGACCTTAATGTGCTTCTTCTTGAGCCACTTCTTTGTTGCCTTTGCTGTATGTTTTGGGTCATTGTCATGCTGGAACACCCATCCAAGACCCATTTTCAGTTTCCTGGCAGAGGGAAGGAGGTTGTCGTTCAGGATTTCACGATACATGGCTCCGTCCATTTTCCCGTTAATGCGATTAAGTTGTCCTGTGCCCTTAGCAGAAAAACACCCCCAAAGCAAAATGTTTCCACCCCCATGCTTGACGGTGGGGACGGTGTTTTGGGGGTCATAGGCAGCATTTTTCTTCCTCCAAACACAGCGAGTTGAGTTAATGCCAAAGAGCTCTATTTTGGTCTCATCAGACCACAGCACCTTCTCCCAGTCACTCACAGAATCATTCAGGTGTTCATTGGCAAACTTCAGACGGGCCTGCACATGTGCCTTCTTGAGCAGGGGGACCTTGCGAGCCCTGCAGGATTTTAATCCATTGCGGTGTAATGTGTTTCCAATGGTTTTCTTGGTGACTGTGGTCCCTGCTAATTTGAGGTCATTCACTAACTCCTCCCGTGTAGTTCTAGGATGCTTTTTCACCTTTCTCAGAACCATTGACACCCCACGAGGTGAGATCTTGCGTGGAGCCCCAGAGCGAGGTCAATTGATGGTCATTTTGTGCTCCTTCCATTTTCGAACAATCGCACCAACAGTTGTCACCTTCTCTCCCAGCTTCTTGCTAATGGTTTTGTAGCCCATTCCAGCCTTGTGCAGGTCTACAATTTTGTCTCTGACATCCTTGGACAGGTCTTTGGTCTTTCCCATGTTGGAGAGTTTGGAGTCTGCTTGATTGATTGATTCTGTGGACAGGTGTCTTTTATACAGGTGACTAGTTAAGACAGGTGTCCTTAATGAGTGTGACTAATTGAGTAGACGTGTCTAACCACTCTGTGGGAGCCAGAACTCTTAATGGTTGGTAGGGGTTCAAAAACGTATTTCACGCAATGAAATGCAAATCAGTTGCTATCTTTTATTTAAGGTTATTTTTTCGATTTTCCTTTTGATGTGCTATCTGCCACTGTTAAAATAAACCTACCATTGAAATGATACTGTTCTGAGACTTTTCATTTCTTTGTCATTGGACAAACTTACAAAATCAGTGAGGGGTCAAATAATTATTTCCTCCACTGTACCTACCTGTTGTTCACTGTGCACCCACCCACCTACATGAGCTCACGCAGTGTCACTGTGCCTGTCCGGTACCTGTCTGTGTGTGACAGGTGCACATTGTAATACCCACTGCATATACCTACCTGTTGTTCACTGTGCACCCACCCACCTACGTGAGCGCACGCAGTGTCACTGTGCCTTTCCGGTATCTGTCTGTGTGTGACAGGTGCACATTGTAATACCCACTGCATATATCTACCTGTTATTCACTGTGCACCCACCCACCTACGTTAGCGCACACAGTGTCACTGTGCCTGCCCGGTACCTGCACCCACCCACCTACGTAAGCGCACATAGTGTGATATACCACTCCGTGCATACCTGATAACTGCACCTGTGTGACTGCACATTGTATTAGTCAAGTCAGTGCAGACCTTTCACTTCACCCCCCCCCCCCCCCCCCCGGATATGGACAAAACGGACAAAACAGGTAGAGGCAGAGGCAGACCCAGAGGAAGGCCACCCGGCAAGTCTGTGAAAGGTCGTGTTGATGTGATTTTGTGCGGCCCAGGCCCAAAGTACAGTGCTCAGAAGGCACATCCCATTAACTCCCAAGATTGTCAGGACATGGTTGACTATTTAATACAGAACACCTCATCTTCCGCAGCCACCAGCGCTACTACAAGCACCTCAGCCACTGCATTTGACACTTCACAGGAGTTAATTGGTGGGGAAATAACTCATTCACAGCCATTATTGTTACAACCAGATGAAGGAGCTAAGCAAGTTACACCACCTCATATGTCTGAGTTAGGTGGCAACACTATGGACGTAACGTGTGAGGATGAGGATGATGAAGTACCTGCTGTTGGTGCAGTTTTGGAGGTTTCTGAGGCAAGCGAAGCAGGATGATTATGATGATGACGATGATACGGATACAATATGGGATCCTAAGAGACAAGACCAAGGGGACAGTTCAGAGGGGGAGCCAGAAAGGAGTAGGAGGAGACGAGTTGCTGAAAGAAGCAGGGAGAGCTCCTCATCAGAAACAGCTGGTGGCAGTGTACGGCGCCAGCCAACATGCCCTTCAACATCAGCTGTTGATGCCACCATTGTGCCATCACTCCAGGGGGCTCAGCGGTTTGGACATTTTTTAGTGTGTCATCGGTAGATCAGAGCAATGCCATCTGTTCTCTCTGCCACCAAAAATTGAGCCATGGAAAGGCCAACACCCACGTAGAGACAACTGCTTTACGAAGGCACCTGCAGAAAAGGCACAAACTGCAATGGGAAGAGCACCTGAGCAAAAGCAGCACACAAAAGCAAAGCCACCCTCCTTCTCTTCTTCCTCCTTCAGGTGCAGCATCTTCAGCCACTTTCTCCCTTGCACCTTCACAGTCACCCTCCTCCACTCCGCCTCTGTCCTTGAGCGGTTCCTTCTCCTCTGCCCTTGAGCGGTTCCTTCTCCTCTGCCCTCAGCAGCCAGGTGTCCATGAAGGAAATCTTTGAGCGGAAAAAGCCAATTTCTGCCAGTCACCCCCTTGCCCGGCGTCTGACAGCTGGCTTGGCGGAACTGTTAGCTCACCAGCTGTTACCATATCAGCTGGTGGACTCTTAGGTTTTCCGTAAATTTGTGGCCATTGGGACACCGCAGTGGAAGATACCAGGCCACAATTATTAAAAAGGCGACTCCCACACTGTACCGTGAAGTTGAGAGGCAAGTGGTGTCATCTCTGGCACACAGCGTTGGGTCAAGGGTCCACCTGACCACAGATGCCTGGTCTGCCAAGCACAGTCAGGGCAGGTACATTACTTACACAGCCCATTGGGTCAACCTGGTGACCGATGGCAAGCAGGGAGTACATGGCTGTGCAGCGGACCAACTTGTTGTGACACCTCCACGGCTTGCAGGCAGGCCTCCTGCCACCTCCTCTCCTCCTACTCCTCCTGCTACATCCTCTTCGCTATCGTCGTCCTCTTCCTTCTCCTTGGCTGAGTGGCAGCTCAACTCTACTGGTGCTGCAATCTCCTCTCCAGCTACACAGCCCCAGCTCCCCAGGGCCTATGCTGCATGCCAGGTACGATGGTGTCACGCCATCTTAGACATGTCTTGCCTCAAAGCAGAGAGTCACACTGGAGCAGCTCTTCTAGCTAACATTGGCCAGAGTCACACTGGAGCAGCTCTTCTCTTCTAACAAACAGGTGGATCAGTGGCTGACCCCGCACCAGATGGAGATCGGCAACGTGGTGTGTGACATCGGCAGCAATCTTCTTTCCGCTTTGAATTTGGGAAAGCTGACAAATGTACCCTGCATGACACATGTGCTGAATCTAGTCATTCAAAGATTTGTGTCAAAGTACCCAGGCTTAGAGGACATCCTGAAGCTGGCCAGGAAGTTGTGTGGGCATTTCAGGCAGTCTTACACGGCCATGGCACGCTTTGCGGACATTCAGCAGAGAAACAACTTGCCGGTGAGACGCTTGATATGTGATAGCCCGACTCGCTGCAATTCGACCCTGGTCATGTTCTCTCGTCTGCTGGAACAGGAGAAAGCCGTCACCCAGTACCTCTACAATTACAGTAAAAGGACACAATCTGGGGAGATGGGGATGTTGTGGCCCAACAACTGGACACTGATGCGAAATGCATGCAGGCCCATGCGGCCGTTTGAGGAGGTGACCAACCTGGTGAGTTGCAGTGAAGGCACCATCAGCGACTTGATCCCATACACTTACTTCCTGGAGCGTGGTGGATCAAGCTGTGGAGGAGCATGAACAGGAACAGTTATGGGAGGAACAGTTGTGGGAGCAATTTTCATCAGAACCAGATGTTTCCTCAACACCTGCGGTAGCACAGAGGGGGGAGGAGGAGGAAGAGTTGTGTGGGGAAGAGGATTCAGACTTGGATGATGAGGAAGGTGTTTCTTTGGGGGAGGAGGAGGCAGCGGCAGAAGAACAACTGCAGCAGGCAACTACAATGTGAAGAGAGGTAAACCGAGAGCCCGATATGGTGTAGTATGTTAATGTAATGGTGGCTGGTGATAAAGAAGGTGATTATACTCACAAAGGTAGATCGCCACCAAGGCAACCACTGGGCGAGCAGGCGGGGAGAATTATAATCTGACCCCGCTCAGGTCTAAGAAGTCGCTCTCTGTAGATAGGAAAAAGTGGGGATACACCCCTCCACCAAGGGTGGATTCAATTATTTTGTAGCAGGATAACAGAGGCGCCAGGTAGAGTAAAATTAATTAAAATCGTTAAAAAGGGTGAAGTGGGTGGACTCACCTCCCTTCTAGAAGAATTGGCCGGACAACGGGCAAGTTACTTGCAGTTTAAAGTAACATTTAATAATAACTCCAAAAGTGCAACGCTTTTAACGGGTAACAGTCCAGCTTCTTCAGGCAAACGATTTTTGGAGGGTACACTGTCTGGTCAAGAGCTGGGTATAGCGCCTCTGTTATCCTGCTACAAAAAACTGCAGCAGACGTCGCAGGGGACTTGTGCTGCTCGACATTCCTGTGGTATTGTTCATGCCTGGGGGGAGAAGGAGGACTTATCTGACGTCACTGAGGAAGAGCAAGAGGAGATGGATAGTACGTCTGGATCCAACTTTGTGCAGATGGCATCTTTCATGCTGTCCAGCCTGTTGAGGGACCCCCGTATAAAAAACCTCAAGGGGAATGAGCTGTACTTGGTGGCCACGCTACTAGACCCTCGGTATAGGCACAAACTGGCCGACATGTTACCAACTCACCTGAAGGCAGAAAACGGATGCAGCACATGCAGAACAAGCTGGCAACTATGCTTTACAATGCGTTAAAGGAGAACTGTAGTGAGAGTTATATAGAAGCTGCCATATTGATTTCCTTTTAAACAATACCAGTTGCCTGGCTATGCTGCTGATACTCTGCCTCTAATACTTTTTGCCCTAGACCCTGAACAAGCATGCAGCAGATCAGGCATTTCTGACAAGATTAGTTGCATGCTTGCTTCTGGTGTGATTGTGCAGGCAGATAGCTCAGTAGGGCTGCCAGGTAACTGGTGTTGCTTAAAAGGAAATCAATATGGCAGCCTCCTTATACCTCTCACTACAGTTCTCCTTTAAAGGGTGATCTCACAGCACAACGCAATAAAGGTACCACTGCCAGTAATCCTCCTCCCATGTCCACGCAGGCAAGGACAGGACGCTCCAGCGATCTCATGGTGATGTCGGTCATGCGGACATTCTTTAGTCCAAAGCTCGTCTTAGGCCTTCCGGATCCACCCTCCACCAACGCCTGGACCGGCAGGTAGCCGTCTACCTGGCCTTAAGTGTGGATGTAGACACTGTGAGCAGCGATGAACCCTTGGACTACTGGGTGCGCAGGCTTAACCTGTGGCCAGAGCTGTCCCAATTTGCCAACCAACTTCTGTCTTGCCCTGCCTCAAGCGCCCTGTCAGAAAGGACCTTCAGCGCAGCTGGAGGCATTGTCAATGAGAAGAGAAGTCGCCTAAGTTACAAAAGTGTTCAATACCTCACCTTTATCAAAATGAATGTGGCATGGATCCCGGAGGGCTACTGCCCACCCGAAGACTAAGTCGCTCCCCACACAGCACCTCTGCCCGCAGGCCGCTTGACTGCCTTCTCCGCCACCACCAACAGGGTCCAAGACTCCAGGTGAATTCCTGAATTTTTAAGGCCGCTATAATAATTTTCTGGTGTGTGTACATGCCTGCCTAATTTTTCTGACTGCACTGCAGCTGCAACAACAAAACAAAAGGCACGTACATGTGCCAATTCCCCTTCGTGATCATTACCTTGCCGCGGTGAAGGGGCTTGCGTATTACAATGAAGCAATGACCGCCGGGTATATTAGTGTCTCGGGGGGGGGGGGATGGGGGGATGAGCACACCTAAGATAATAAGGTCATTGCATCATTGTGAACTGACCAAATTTGGTCAGCTGGACAGTCACTGTTCTGTCATTCAGCTACCTCAGCCCGGCGACCATTTGGGCTGGAAAGCTGCCATCACCTGCACTCTCGTCATGGTGCGCACCAGTCCAGCACGGCTGTCGCTACACAAACAGCTGTTTTCAGTCACTGCATACCTTTCACTGCATCTTTGACTGCACATTGTATTATACCTGGCAGTCAGTGCATACCTTTCACTTGAATGGATGGCAGACTTGCCCTCCATAACAGATTGTCGTTAAAGGTAGTACAGTCTATCAGTGTCATTACAGCAGGGCCTCAAAAGTCCTCCTGTATTGTTATTTTTGGTCACTACCTCGGGACGTGCATGCCATGCCTGCTGCCTTCCTTGGATGTGTGGTAGCCGTTCCTGCTCCTTTGCCCACAGCATGCCTGCTGCCTTCCTTGGATGTGTGGTGGTGGTAGCCATTTCTTAGGCTCCCACTTCGGACCAGAATCGAACCAGGATTCCCCGGCCATTACCTGTGATCACCATGCTACTGAGAAAGTACCATCTAAAGTTTCACACAGTTGAATGAATGGCAGACTTGCCCTCCATAACACATTCTCGTTAAAGGATTTAAAGTTGATTCATCTTATATACAGCAGGGCCTCGAAAGTCCTCCTGTATTGTTATTTTTGGTCACTACTTCGGGATCGTGCATGCCATGCCTGCTGCCTTCCTTGGATGTGTGGTAGCCATTCCTGCTCCTTTGCCCACAGCGTGCCTGCTGCCTTCCTTGGATGTGTGGTGGTGGTAGCCGTTTCTTAGGCTCCCACTCCGGACTGGAATCGAACCAGGATTCCCTGGCCATTACCCGTGGTCACTCACAATGGCAGACTTGCCCTCCATAACAGATTCTCATTACAGGTACTGAACAGCCTGCAGAACAAGTATTTAAAAAAATAGATGTAAGCTTTAGCAATGGTAGAGAAAGAACCATTAAAAGTTGATAAGGCAGTCAGACATTACCTGACATCACTGAGTGAGAAGAGCAATCTCGCCATGGTGCGCACCAGTCCAGCACAGCCGTCACTACGCAAACAGATGTTTGCAGTGCGTTACACAGTGTGTTTAGTGTGTCAGTGTGAAGCAGTACTCTAATTACACTCCCTGATTGATGTATACACATGCAAGATGTTTTAAAGCACTTTAGGCCTGCAGTTTAGCGTTCAATGTGATTTCTGCCCTTAAAACACTGCTTTGCGTCAAATCCAGATTTTTCCCTGGGACTTTTGGCATGTATCCCACTCCGCCATGCCCCCCTCCAAGTGTTAGACCCCTTGCAATATCTTTTCCATCACTTTTGTGGCCAGCATAAATGTTTCTAGTTTTCAAAGTTCGCCTCCCCATTGAAGTCTATTGCGGTTCGCGAAAGTTCGCGAGAATCGAACGTTTGTCGAAGGTTCGCGAACCTAAAATCAGAGGTTCTGGCCATCTCTAATCTCAAATGAGATAGCTCTATTGAAACTGCTAATGGATTAAATCTGGTGAGCTCATCCATTAGCAACACACTGAAGCCTGGTACAAAGTATTGTTGGTTACAATGTTAGTTTTACCTGTGGCAACACTGCACACAGACCCATATTGACATGCTTCTGCAACTGTGAAAAGAAACAACTTAACAACAAAGTTATTCTAACAGGTAAGTTTATACTTGTGTAGTCATGTAAGCAATTGTGTTACATACATGTAAAAAGGGCAGCATGGTAAAAAGGATCACCAGAGATACCTGCTAGTAGAATATCGGTAAAATTACTGATATTCTCCTAGTTAATTCTGATAGTAAAATATCCATAATCTTTACCAGTATTTATCCATGACCTATTGTAGATATACCCTCACACAAGCCTTGATGCCTAACCCTAACTGAACCTCCCTGGTGATGCCTAACTCTAAGCCCCCCCTCCACTGATGCCTGGTCTCCTACCTGACCAGTTTTACTGTCTAGTGTTGTCAAACACCACCAACCACACTAGACAGTGAAACTGGTCAAGTAAGAGACCAATAGCACCAGGTTTAAACTATTTAGCGTGTGTTGCAGAAATGAGCAGCTTCAGGCAGCCAGGTAAGTAAAAGTGCAACAGACTTTTTCATAACTTGTTGTGGAGTAATGCAATGGAAGAAATCACTAAATGAGATTGAAGGCGACTGTACACATGGTAAATTCTTGGCTGTGATAGTGCCAAATAGACCTTTTGGTCAAAAAATATAATCCATAGTCTATTAGAAAACATTCCCATCCCATCGCATGGATATCTTAAAAGATAGATAGTTCATTGGTTATTTTACATGATCTATCTTTCAGTGTGTATGTATCTTTAAACTTGTTTCATTTGTCCTAATGGATTATTTAACTTTGTCAAAAAAAAAAGCCGCCAAGAATTGATTATATTCATGTTGTTAATTTTTTATAATGTGTATTTTGTCTGATTGAGATAGTCATGCTCACTTGGAGGCCTCCTGTTGGCAGTAGACCACTAAGCAGTCAGGAAGCTCACGTAGCCACTGCATGTTTAGAGAAAGTCTGCTACATCATTTCACCATCTGATCAGCCTCAGCAATTCCAGACACATGAATTCCACAGAGAAAATCAGGCCAGTTTCTTAGTGAAAATTGATGAACAATAACACATAATTCCCATTGGAGACATTCTTGAAATTAGAAAATTGGAAACAAAAGCATGCCTATAGATTTTTAAAGGCCACTTCGAGCAAGTATCAAATAAAAAAAATTGCCTTGCCAATTTAATTGCCCATGATATCTTCATCACTTCTAAATTAGTATTTTGGGATCGATCAAAATATCTGCCATTAGTCATATAAATAGGAAATGCTGCAGGATCAGATTTTCTGTTCGTTTTTTTTTCTGAGGCTCGGCACAAATGTATGAGCTAAGCGATAATGTGCTGTTTACCTTTACACTAGTTTCAAGTCTTCATTACTATCATGTCTTGCTGTTCAATAATTCAGCTTAGCAATATTGTCTCGGTGAAAAAAACTACAGCGTCATCATATTACTTTCTTCCCTAAAATGTATTTTTTTTTTTTAGACCAGAAGCTATTCTTTACACTAATTAAAGCAGTAACTCTAACTGGAGGAAGTTTGTCCTTATAATGAGTTCCCTGGTGACACAAAACATTTTTTAAAACTGAAATCAGCAACTGTTCTCTCGGTCCTATGGCAAGATGATTGGAAAGAGTCTATAATAAGATAAATGTAAATCACCCCCCAAAAATCCCAGCTAAATAATAAGTGGGACTGATTACAATGCAGAGGCTCTGAAGGGTGATTGATCAATAGGTAATAACACTGGTAACATGTTCACGGCGGAATATCTAAATGACTTTGTTGGAGTTGAATCAATGGACTGCTATATGAACACAGTTCTGCACATGTATCTCTGAAGGAACAATACACTATAGAGAAAAAAACGTAATCTGCCGGCATTATGTGGAAATTAGTCACTGGCTGTTTGTTAGCGCCCGGGCAGTCATCCAAAAGCCTAATTGTGTATTATATAGAAAACAATCGCACTCCCAAATAACAATACACACGATGTTCCATCAGCACAAAAATACACTAAGAGTTCACTTAAAAGTGTTTTGTTTGGATTTAAAATAAACAAACTAATTTTAGGCTTTACTGTGACACGTCTTTGGAGAAAGCCACCCCAGCTGCACTTTACAAAGAGTACAGGAAGCAGATAAATGATAGTAATACTTTCGGTAACCTTTGGGGAAGATAAAGGTTTATTGGATTTGTCCCAGCGATGTTATATATGTCAAAATATTTCCGTGTCAAGCACAAAACCTATGAATTACTATTTTAAATCACCGGGTCAAGCATAAAATCCATAGACTATTCATCTAAATCAAAAGTACAAGAAGATTATGCAGCAAATCCCTCACGTCAGAAGGCAACCCAGGCAATGTATACATGCAGGGATTGATTTACTAAGGTTCTCCTAAGCTGAAGAACGCTGAAGAACATGTGTGATCAAGTTAACCTGGACTAGATATTTTTTTTTAATATAGTCTATTGACTGGCAACTGTGTTCAACCCACTGTCTGGGCAATATACAGTACCTGAACATAGCAAGAATTACTGAAAGGTTAGTAAATTAGCAACTGTGCTTATGCACTCACACCCATGCACCTTTAGTGAGAACTCGTTTTTGAAAAAAACATTTTTACATAATTCAGGACACCTTGGAATTGTTAAAGAAAATTAGAGTTGGTCTTCCATAAAAAGAAAAATGTTTTCCCTCATCATGACGCGCTGCTTCCCGCCAATGTCCGCCTCTCTGTTTTTAGTCATAAGCCTGTAAAATAAATTTATAAAAGCAAAATGGCCGTGATCCTGGAAGTACTTCTGGGTCGCAGCAAATACACCCCTTCCTGTTACAGAGAACCAACAAGCAGCTTGTCTGTATTTTCAGGGAACTGCAGCGGACACATAGGTGGAAACTGAGCAGCCCTGAGGGGATATGGAGGTGGGTAATTATCTTGGGAAGATGCCTCTGTGTCCCATTTCATAAGCAATATTCACCTTGGGTATACTTAAAGTGTGTCTGTGAGGGTACAATTCTACAATTCAACAAACTAATATTTTGTCTTAGCCTGCTTCAGTGGCAACTTCAGGCAACCATGTTAGCAGCAACTTATTTTAAGCCTCGTACACATGTGCAAGTAATGTCACCCCCAGAGATCAGGACTAGATCCCTCGGGCCAACAGTTCAGTGCAGGGGGCGTAATCTAGAAATCACTGGGCCCCCCTGCTCTTATATATGATTCTGTAGGCTTAATCTGACATAATGTCACACAATTTTACCCCCTTTGAAATGTAAAAAGACTTCCTCAGTCAGGGTTGGACTGGGACACTAAGGGCCCACCAGAAAACTTAAAACATAAATGGGTGTCAACACGCACTGGAACATGGGTGTGGTCATGATGGGTCATGGGTAGACTTAAAAATACACAAAATAACAAAAAATTACACAAAATAAGTAGCGGTGTTATTCACAGAGATTGGGTCCGACCACATTTTAGATTCCGCACGGAATCCTCAGTTCAGCCGCAATCAAACTACGGTAGATGGCTCAGTCAGGCTCAGTCTAACTGAGTGATGTCAGCCGGGGCCTTCTGCGCTTGCACAGAAAGTCCGTGCATGCGCAGAAGGCCCCCTGCTGACGTTACAGAGCCGCTTACCGGAGCAGATTGCGGCTTAACGGAGGACGGCGAGGGACACATCCATGCTTATGGGGCTGGAGGAAGCCCCGGGTAAGCAAAAAACAGGTTTTTTAATTACCTCTGGGTCACTTTAAGCCCCATCTACACGATACAATTATACGTGCGATCGATCGAATTTTGATTGGATCGAATTTGATTGATCGATTAAATCCGACATGTCTGATCGAGATTCAAATGGTGGTGTGGTCGAATATCAATGCAAAACAATCCCAAATCATTCACACTACCAATCAAATCCTGATCGGACATGATAATCTATCAATCGAATTTGAGCCAATCGAAATTCGATCGATCGCATGTAGAATTGTATCGTGTAGATGGGGCTTAGGTTATACAATTCAGATATAACTACATCTTACATTCTACCATATGATAAAGAAGCCTCCACAAAAGCCAAAGCTGTGCTGTGAATGAGGTTGTAGCTGCCACATGTACAAATATAAAAAAGGTCCACTTCAAAAACTTCATTCAGATCAGATAAACTTCAGACCCTCTCATATTTCCTATACTGCCCAGAACTCCAGTCCGAGCACAAGTGATCATCTGCATAGTGTACAGTGATGTGATCAGTTTGTACAGGCTGTGTGGTAGTTATTGGAAAGTTTGTATTCGGGAACCATTGCCACACAGCCTGTACAGGCTCATCACATCACTGTGCTTTATGCAGATCATGGACAGCCATGCACAGTGCCCTGCAGCACATGACCAGGGCAGACATCCGATGCCTCCTGCACTCCTCCGGCAGCCCCTGGAGCACAATACACAGTGTTTCTGTTTTGTTTAGTAAGAGTCTCCTCACCAGTCACTCCTCTGCTAATGTCACGATCTCCGTCTGTCTCCCGGGCCCTGCTCGCTGGCTCCTGAATTCCTCAGGCTGCTCGTTACCCTCCTCAGCCAGCAGCATCACTGTCAGAGGAATTACAGGCTCCGACTCACACAGTCATTCAAAATCAGCACACGTTTCCTGGGCTGAGTGACAGAGGTGGGGGTGGAGTTGGGCAGGGAAAGAAATGGGAGGGGATGTGTGTCCTGTGTGGACAGAAATGCCTTTTACTGGCTGCGAGGGTTGGGCGTAATTCTCTGCAACAAACGCCCCCCCCCCCCCCCCGGCAAGTGCATGGGTCTAGTGTATTCTGAGTGTTGGCCACACTGCCCGGGGCCCACCGGAGACTTGGAGGCGGGGCCTCCCGGGCGAACTCCAGAGCTCCCGGCGGCTCAGTACGAGCCTGTCCTCAGTGTTTTGATGAACTCTGGCACCGTTTGTCACTACTGGTAAACACACACAATAATCAATTGAATAACTGGGGTTACCCACAATGCACTGCTACTGAATATGCAAATTATCCAGAACTGCTGGTTTAAAACAAGCCTATAGTTGCCTAATACATTTTACAGAGCCACATCAACCTAACACACAGACAGTCTGTTTCTGATTTTTGGTCCTCATCAGTGCATGGCAGGGATTGATATGGCTCCATTATATACAATAAGACACGCACACCTTGTAACTCAATTTGCACTGAAATGTCCGTGAGAGCATATTAGATACACTTTAACACTCCCAAGTGCATGCTTGAAACAATATAGTACCGCTTTGCCCCTGTTGCTGACCTGCTGATCTGCTTTGTCCCATTGATAAAGAACTTTCAGTTCGAAATGACGACGTCTTGGTAATATTGGCGTTAGCTGTTCCACCGTATCTTGCTTGGTTTCTGTCTGATGCCTTGTTGTACTGAGTACTATGTTGTTTCAACTATGCACTTAAAGTGTATCCAATATGCTCTCATGGACATTTCAGTGCTTATAGGACTTGATGTATATGTGTTGTAATATACTTGCATGTATTTGTAGATTTGAACAATTGGTTTGTTACCTTCTATAATATACGCTTTCATTGAGTTCATTGCAAATTGAGTTACAAGGTGTGTGTGTGTGTCTTATTGTATATAATAGATTACTGTTGCATTTAACACAGCACCCAATTCTGTTTATTTGGTAGCTTAATTATCTTACTTGTGCTAAGGTGTGCATCCTTAAAGATTGTTTTTACTGATGTGGCTCTATTCCAGTGATGGCTAACTTTGGCACTCCAGCTATGGTGGAACTACAAGTCCCATGAGGCTTTGCAATAACCTGACGGCTCTAAGCATAACATGGAGAGGAAGAGGCATGATGGGATTTGTAGTTTTGTCACAGCTGGAGTGCCAAGGTTAGCCATCACTGCTCTAGTCATATATTTCTTATTTTCAAATGTTAACATGAAGAAAAAGTAGCGATGGATGACCAGTGTGGTTTGAATGATACAATTATATCTTTTACTAATTAATTCTTTATGGAAGGCCGGACTAGGGGTGTAGTGTGGTTTGACTAGGGGTGTGCCAGGGGCATGTCTTAAAGACTCTTTCTTAACCTCTTTGTTATCTCAAAATGTTGGGAGGTATGCTAGACTGAGAGCCACACCCAGATCAGGAAAGCAACATAGCTCCCAACCATGGGCGTAGCAATAGGGGTTGCAGAGGTTGCGACCGCATCTGGGCCCTTGGGCCAGAGGGGCCCCAAAGGGCCATCCCTCAACTACTGTATTAGCTCTCTTTCGGTCCTGTGCTTATAATAATCACTTCTATAGATACTTTGAATAGTGGTAATCATTAACAAACTGTTCCCTATCCCCTTTTTACGCCACAGACACTGTAGTTGTCATTGACAGGTTTTGGTGCGCCGTATCAATGGTTATGTATAGAGTGCTTGGGGGGCCCCATTATAAAGCTTGCATCGGGGCCCACGGCTCCTTAGCTACGCCACTTCCCCCCAGGAGACGTTTTTCTTGTTACAGTGTCCCTTTAAAATAAACACATGAGGTAACTTCAAATGAACATTCCATAATTACCTTGCCATCAGTTCCTTTCAGATGCTCACTATTTTCTTCTGACAACAATCCCTTCCAGTTCTGACAACATTTTGTCAAAAGTGAAATATACACTCACCTAAATGATTATTAGGAAAACGTGTTCAATTTCTCATTAATGCAATTATCTAATCAACCAATCACATGGCAGTAGCTTCAATGCATTTAGAGGTGTGGTCCTGGTCAAGACAATCTCCTGAACTCCAAACTGAATGTCAGAATGGGAAAGAAAGGTGATTTAAGCAATTTTGAGCATGGCATGGTTGTTGGTGCCAGACGGGCCAGTCTGAGTATTTCACAATCTTCTCAGTTACTGGGATTTTTAGGGTTTACAAAGAATGGTGTGATAAGGGAAAAACATCCAGTATGCGGCAGTCCTGTGGGCGAAAATGCCTTGTTGATGCTAGAGGTCAGAGGAGAATGAGATAGAAGAGAAACGTTAACTGAAATAACCACTCTTTAAAACCGAGGTATGCAGCAAAGCATTTGTGAAGCCACAACATGCATGGAAATAAGTGATTATTTCCACCACAGGACCAAAAAACTGCTAATACTTTGGTTGAGGAAGGGTCCCATGGGGCCCCTCTGGCCCAAGGGCCCAAATGCGGCCACTACCTCTGCCACCCCTATTGCTATGCCTCTGGAGTAGACTACGCAGGAGGTAAGTATGACCTGTGTATGTTTATTTTGACTTTTAATTTTCAGTTCAGGTTTTCTTTAAAGAGAATCTGAACTGAAAATAAAAAGTCAAAATAACCATACACAGGTCATACTTACCTCCTGTGTAGTCTACTATTCAATCTCTTTCTCCTCTCCTGTGTCCTGCTTGTCCACTGTGATCAATGGATTTCTCCGTCCTCCATTTTAAAAATGGCCATTACCCCATAACAGCTCCCTGGTCAGGACACTGTTAAACTGTAACATCACCCACTTGAGCCATAGGGAAACATGGACATTACCTTGCACATTCAGTTGTAACTGACAGCTGCTGATATATAACTGACAGCAACTTGTAGATTTCAGTTCTGACAAAATATTGTCTGGAAGAACTGGAAGGGATCACTGTAAGAAGAAAATGGTGAGCTTCTGAGGGGAAATGACGGTGACATTAGTATGTAATATTTATTTGCAGCTACGTCATGTGTTTATTTTAAATAATTTTACTCGCTTCAGGTTCCCTTTAAGGGGCTGCTGGTACACAAGGGGTTAATGTAATCCAGCTTAGTTTGTGATCATGCATGTTTAGGCTATATTTTCTTAATGATAATAGATTTCCAGTAACAAAACTCCTTTTCTAAAACCATAATTTGTAGCCTTTATAGGTAATTACAACATAAATTCCCATGGATGTCACATGTTACTATATGATATCGTCTAACAGCAGTTAGAGAGCAGAGCTACCAGCATCTAAAGATTTTCCTTTTTCCACAAAAGGAATAGCAGGCTAGAAAATATATATGATGGCTGATAATCGTACGCCCCTGTTCACATCTTCTTATTAAAATAGCTGTCACAGGGCACTAAAAACATCACTCTGATGTAATTCTGAAGCAAACTGTGCTAGTTTTACTGCCAATTTTCTCCTCACATTTTGACAGAAAATGTATGAGACAGGTCTCCTTCAACAACTTTTTACATGCAAATTTAATCTTCTTCTACAGTAAATATTTAAATATCAGCAATGTCAAATTATACCGCAATTACTGTGACAGCCCAATGCAATGTGCAACCTTCTAAGTGACATTGTGAGTGCACCGAGCCATAACTTGTAACTAATGTAAATCTTTTTTTTCATTAGAGTTTCTTTCTAGCAGTGTCTGCCTTATTCATAAAACGCCTGCCTCCCAAACCTCCCCAAATTTCTGCCCGTATATATTTTATGGAAATGGGACAATCCTATTAGCCTGATCTCTGCCAGTGACAACAAAGAGCTAAACAGGGAGATATACATCACGTCTGACAGGGAAAGCATGAGAAGCACTTAATGCCATACATACAATTATTATATAAATGTCAAGTCATTTATTGTAATATGAATGTCAGACAGCTTCTGCAATTCACACTAATGTAACTGAGATCCCAGCATTGTATGGGGGCTTGAGCAGGATTTTCTCCATCCATGTGTGCAGACACAAGACAGAAGCTTGTGAAGCCATTTAATGAAATGCTGAAATCATACTATGTGAATGCTTCAGATTGGTATAAACTGGCTACAATGGATGTTGAATCCCCTTATACCAACATTCCACGCGAGGACAGTATTGCAGTTTGACAACATTTCCTTCAACTAAATGCTCTACCAACAGAGCCCACACTACAATTTATCAGGTATATACTAACTCACAACTATTTTTCATTTGGGAATTATATATATCTACAGACAATGGGCAGTGCTATGGGAAGTAGGATGTCACCCCTGTATGCTAATTTATGTATGGCCAGATTGGAGGAAAACTTCCTTTCAACTTGTGAAATTAAACCATGGGCTTACTTCAGATTTATAGATGATATCCTATTAATCTGGACAGCATCACAGGAACTTCTCAGAGTACCACAAGAACTTCAAGTTAAAGCTCAGCTTTTCAACCTACCATGTCAGTTTCCTGGATACCACAATTTATACACAAGATAGAAATTTACAAACATCCATATACTGTAAACCAACTGACCAGCATATTTACCTAAAATGGAAGAGTTTCCACCCAGAACACACCAAAAAATCTATTGTTTACTGCCAGGCTTTGAGGTATAACCGAATATGTTCTAATTCAACTAATGTCACTACGTAGTATATTCATAGATCAGGGATATCATCGATGATCAAATACACAGAGCAACTTTAAAATCAAAAGAGGAACTGTTGAAGTACACCCCAAAGACTGAAAATAACAGAAAACCAATTGTGGTAACCTACTACCCAAAATTAAAGACACTGAGGAAGATATTGAAAGCCTTACAACCGATACTCCACAAAGACAAACGTCTGAAGGAAGTTTTTCCTGATTTACCACTGCTTGCTTTCGGACAAGCTCCCAATTTGAGACAAATGATTATCAGAAGTGCATTATCTACACCAGAAACTCCAGGCACATTACCCTGCAATAACAGAAGGTGTGAGACCTGCCCTTATATCTATACCAAACTCACAGAAAGATCATCAAATACAAGGCCAATTTTCCTGTGAGTCATCCAATGTTGTATACATTATACGCTGCATGAAATGCCCCTCAAGAGGAATCTATATAGGAGAAACAGAATAAAAACTGCGCACAAGAATGAACCATCACCGCTTTAAAATCAATGAGGGTAAAATGGACACACCAGTGGGCCAACACTTCTGTGAACCAGGACACAGCATGCAAGATCTAAAAGTACTTGTTCTTAAAGAGACTCTGTAACAAAAATGTCATCCTGTTTTCTACCATCATACAAGTTCCTAAACCTATTCTAATGTGCTCTGGCTTACTGCAGCACTTTCTACAATCACCGTCTCTGTAATAAATCACCTTATTTTTCCCCTGTCGGACTTGTTGCCCTGTGTCTGGAAGGCTGCCAACTCTTCAGTGTTGATCTGCTATGCACACCCCCCTCCAGGCCCCTCTATGCAAACTCCCGTGTGTGTGTGTGTGTGTGTGTGTGTGTGTGTGTGTGTGTGTGTGTGTGTGTGTGTGTGTGTGTGTTATTTACATTCGCCAGCTTTTCTCTGCTCTCTTATCTTTTACAAGCTGGATAAAGCCTCTGTTGTGAAAGGAGTCACATGCTGAGGAATTACAGACACGGGCAGAGCTGTCTGCAGGAAGAAACAATCAGCCTGTAACTCTTCACTGGATGAGAGCTGCAGGGGGAAAGAAACACACAAATGATCTCTTGAGATTCAAAAGGAAAGCTGTATACAGCCTGCTTGTGTATGGATGTATTTTCTATGTGTGGACATACTGTACATCAACCTACTTCCTGTTTTGGTGGCCATTTTGTTTGTTTATAAACAAACTTTTTAAAACTGTTTTTGACTACTTTTAATGCGACGGGGAGAAGCAAAATTGTGAATTGGGAATAGGAGATGTCCCCTAATGCACTGGTATGTTTATTTTTGTGCAGTACACATTTACGAAAATGTTCAAGACATTAACAGAAGGTTTAAATTGTGGAACAGGATTCATGACACCTTATTCAACATAATTGACTTGGCTTCATTATCTACAGAAACCTGCTGGATTTCATATATGCTTGCACTAACTCACTGGCTCCAGCCTGCTGATCACCTGACACCTAACGGATAAACAGTAACCAGCACAACTGTCATCTTCGTGTTTACTATATACGTGCATCAGTGTTTTACTTCAGCTAACATCTGGAAATATGCCTGAAGAAGGGGAGTAGATCCCAGAAAGCTTGCATAATTTAACTCTATCAGTTAGCCATTAAAAAGGTATTAATTTTTACAAAACGTTATTTTTTCTACCTATCAGATTGGTATAAAAATAATAGTGCATTACAATTAGAGTTGTCTCGAACCTCCGATTTTAGGTTCGCGAACCTTGAATGCGAACATGCGAAAAAAGTTTGCGAACATGCAAACTTTTCGAACTGCCATAGACTTAAATGGGCAGGCAAACTTTCAAAACTACAAACACTAATTGTGGCCACAAAATTGATGGAAAAGATGTTTCAAGGGGTCTAACACCTGTAGGGGGACATGGCAGAGTGGGATACATGCCAAAAGTCCCGGGGAAAAATCCGGGACACAGCAGGATTTAAGGGCAGAAACCACATTTTATTGCTAAATTGGAGGCCTAAAGTGCTTTTAAAAATATTGCATGTGTATACATCAATCAGGTAGTGTAATTAGTGTACTGCTTAAGACTGACAGACTAAACTCACTGTGTAACGCAGCTCAAACAGCTGTTTGTGTAGTGACAGCCGTGCTGGACTGGTGCGAACCATGGCGAGAATGCAGGCGATGGCGATTTTCAAGCCCATATGGTCGAGCGGAGGTAGCTCAATGACAGAACAACAGTGACTGAGTGTTCAGCTGATCGAATTTGGTCTGTCCACAATGAAGCAATGACCTTATTATCTTCTTGGGTCAGGTGTGCCCCCCAACACACTCATTTAGCCAGTCATTGCTTCATTGTGATAAGCAAGCCCCTTCACCGCTGCAAGGTAACGATCACGAAGGGGAATTGACACATGTACATGCCTTTTGTTTTGTTGTTGCAACCGCAGTGCAGCCAGAAAAATTAGGCAGGCATGTACATGCACCAGAAAACATTATTATAGCGGCCGCTGATAGCAGCAGCCTTAAAAATTCAGGAATCCACGTGGAGTCCTGGACCCTGTTGGTGGTGGTGGGGAAGGCAGTCAAGCGGCCTGCAGGTAGAGATGCTGTGTGGGGACCAACTTAGTCTTGGGGCAGGCAGTAGCCCTCCAGGATCCATACCTCATTAATTTTGATAAAGGTGAGGTACTGAACACTTTTGTGATCTCGGTGACTTCTCTTCTCAGTGACAATGCCTCCAGCTGCGCTGAAGGTCCTTTCTGACAGGACGCTTGAGGCAGGGCAAGCCAGAAGTTGGATGGCAAATTGTGACAGCTCTGGCAACAGGTCAAGCCTGCGTACCCAGTAGTCCAGTGGTTCATTGCTGCTCAGAGTGTCTACATTCACACTTAAGGCCAAGTAGTCGGCTACCTGCCGCTCGAGGCGTGGGTGGAGGGTGGATCTGCAATGGATAAGGCGAGGCGTTGGACTAAAGAATGTCCGCATGTCCGACATCACCATGAAGGTGGGAGGTGAGCGGGTTGGGGGGGTACAAGGGAGTTGTAAAAAAAAAAGTGGGGGCAGCTCTGGAAAAGTCCTGGACTGGAGGAGTGAATGATCCTGGTAGCTATGTTCATATCGGATTGCAGGGCAGGGGTCAGAGTCTGGTCTAAGAAAGTTTAGACAGGAGGGCATTACAGTAACCCAGATGAGAGACAACCAGAGCTACTACATAAAACATTTTTTTTTACATGTTCTAAACTAAATTGTAATTAGAATTGTCCCGAACAGTTCGGTCGCGAACTTATCCGTGCGAACATCAGTGGTTCGCGTTCGTGTCGAAAGGTATTCACGGAGTGGTATTACAAATGTGCAACTGTCACACACAGATGCAGTGAAAGGTACTGGCTGCTTGTATAATATGTGCAGTCACACACACAGGTGCAGTGAAAAGGTAGGCACTAAATGTGCTGGGCCCAGCACAGTAGCAATTAGCAAGGGCCAGCTGCGACACACAGGGCTGTATAAGGCAGTGTCAATGGCGCACACACACAAAAAAAAACACTTCACAAGAACATTAGCTCTGAAAAGAGCTCTTTTTGTGGTGCTTTTCAACAACAAATATCAGCTAGGAGCAAGCTACAAAAGCCTAACTAAGCTTTCCCTGTGATGTAGAGGGTCAAAGTTTAGTCCAATGATGTAGTATAGGGGCGGTTTGAACTCGCCATAAAGTTCGCATTTCGACGCAAACGCGAACCACCGATGTTCGCACTAATTTAAGTTTGGGACAATTCTAATTACAATTTAGTTGAGAAGATGTAAAAAAATGTTTTATGTAGTAGCTCTGGTTGTCTCGCATCTGGGTTACTGTAATGCCTTCCAGTCTAGACTTCCTTGGACCAGACTCCGACCCCTGCCCTGCAATCCAATATGAACATAGCTGCCAGGAACATTCACTCCTCCTGTCCAGGACTTTTCCAGAGCTGCTCCCACTTTTTTTTTTACAACTCCCTTGTACCCCCCCATCCCGTTCACCTCCCGCCTTCAACTCAATCAAGCAAGCCCTAAAGACTCATCTTTTCCGCATAGCCTACCTGCCATTTTCATAGCTCCAAATCCCTCAATGAATTACCCCCCCCCCCCCAGCTTCCCTAATGTGTCCCACTCCTCCATCCCTTAGATTGTAAGCTATTTTACAGGGCCCTGTTTTCCGTGTGCTCTTCTAAAATGTATCCCCACCTTGGAATCTGCAGACCATTGTACTATTTTGTGTTCAATTGTTTAAAAGACCACTACAGTGAACCAACACATTTTTGATAAGTCCATCTCCTCATGGGGAATTCTCAGGTTTTTCTTTGTTTTCAAAAGTATTCCCTGAACGGCAGTTTCTCAGATTTTTACCTACTCACTTTTTTCCCTATAGTTCTCCTTCAATGCTATAATGTCTTGTGTTATATTGTCCAACATTGTATTTTCTCCCCTGTCTATTGTACAGGACAGAAATGTTTCTGGTCTTTTTGCCACACCAGGTCAGAAAACCTGTTGATTTCTGGCTGCCTGCCCCTTATGTCCACAAATGCTGTCCTCTTTCTTACTGTTGTGTTGCACTGCAGGTCACAGTCGTGTGGTGCACCAACAGAGTTAAGGGCCTAGCCTGTCAGTCCTCATGTTTCTATTGACAGGGAGGAAGTGGGCATTTTTATAGGCAGAGAAAGGTGGAACAATAAGGGAATAGCACCATGAGTCGATGGGCAGTAATGAATGAACCAATTTAAAGAGTCAAAGGTACTTTATTCTGCAGCAGGCAGAGGGAGCGGAGTCCTTTCAACCAATGGCGCTCCAGGCGATTGCCTGCATTGTTTGTGGTAAAAAACTGTTCTGGTACAGCACTGGGTAATATGTTAGCACTTCATAAATAAAGTTTAATAATAATAATACGTAGATATCTTACATTGCAGACATAGACGTCCACATTTCTTGTTATCCTATTTACTAACCACATCCTGCTATTTCAGCTTAAAGAACAACTGTTAGCCATCATATGCCGCCCCACAAAAAATACATATTTAAGTAGATAAATGCGTGCTCTACTTACATATCAGATGTAATGCACTGTCCACATTTTGGTTTCTTTTGATTTTCAATTTATATTATTTTCCTGGCAGGGGCCATCTTGTGCCCTCCAGGTTAAATAATCCCCCTCCGCATCCCCCTCCTCCCTGCACTGATTCAGAGCACAGCGGGGAGGATAAAGGCAGCAGGCACAGACTCACCTAATAGTGTATCCAAGTGCTGGCGTTCCCATCTGTTCTCTGCACTACCACCGGAGGCAGTGCAGAGAGTATAGAAGGGAACTGCAGCACCTGGAACCATTATTCAGAGAGTCTGTGTGCAACTCCTTTATCCTTCCCCAATATTCAGCACAGGGAAGAGGGAGAATTCTGCGGGCAGCAGATGCAGAGAGGGAGCCCACATGCATCTGGAGGAGGGGGGCCGAGGACAGTGACAGGAGACAGCCTCTGGCCCCCCTCCCTGCGCACTAATACGGCTGAAACATAGAGAGAGAAGGCGGCCAATCACAGTGCAGAGAGGTGAGTGACAGAGGCTTCAGCCAATCAGGCTGATACAGCATAACATGTCACTTCTCTTTTGCGTCTGTGTTAGTCTGCGTACCATCTTAGAGCCAGGGGGCATGGGGAGAGAAGGAGCACAGTAAGATTGATTTTTAAGTTTGAATTTGCCTGGTTAGCTTCCTCTTGACTATTGTAACAGCCTGCACTAGAACATGTATTTTGTATTTAATGCCAAACAGTTACTCTTTAAAGTACACCTGTAATAAACCTCCCCCCCCCCCCCCAAAAAAAAGTTATATGCTCACCTCAGAAGAGTGAAGACTCTGGATGCCTCAGAGTCTTCCTGGTCCTCTCTTTTCTTCCACAGCCGGGACCCTAGTTGTAGCATGCTTGCAATGCATGCACTAAACTGACTGTATACCTATGATCAATTGCATTGTCATGCTTCTACTGCTTGATGGTACAGACTCCATGCCGTCTAAATGTATGCCCTTTACCCTGTACCAGAATTCAAGCTGTGAGTCTAGGACATTGCTGCCCTGACCTCTGTGGTTCCCCACGTTAGGCAGACTTTGTCACACCTTAACACCCCTCATACACACACACACACACACACACACACACACACACACATTACTACACAAGCAGACACCATTATTTCATTGTAATCAAGAAAAAATCTATACGTATAATAGTACATAATACAACAGCACAAAAGGTTTGCCAAGCACATGAAATTTGAACACAGAGATGTTGCTAGGATACCAAACTATTCAGAGAATTTCTGAGCCCCAAAGATTAATGACATGCAGATATTACCAACGATAGGCAGATATGAATGGCATTTAGATAATATAAATAACAGATCGTTAATATCATTTACGGACAACAGTGATAGGTAAAATAAAATAAACACTGAATAAATATACTGTACATAGGAAACAAATAATGTTAGGGAATTCACCTTTTATAAATACATTTACTAAAAATACACATAGGATAACATTTTAAAAAAATGGTATGCCCAGCTATGTATATGGTCATTAACCCTCTGGGCGATACAATTATATCGCCCAGGAGGGGGCGCAGCACTTTTTTTTTAAATTTTTCTTTTTTAAATCATGTAGCGAGCCCTGGGCTCGCTACATGATAGCCGCTGTGCAGCGGCATCCCCCCACCCACTCCGATCGCCTTCGGCGATCAGAGTAAGCAGGAAATCCCGTTCAGAACGGGATTTCCTGCTGGGCTTCCCCGGTCGCCATGGCGACGGGGCGGGATGATGTCACCGACGTCATGGACGTCATGACGTCAGAGGGAGTCACGATCCACCCCTCAGCGCTGCCTGGCACTGATTGGCCAGGCTGCGCAAGGGGTCTGGGGAGGAGGGGCTGCGCGGCACGGCGGGTAGCGGCGGATCGGCGGCGAGCGGTGGCGATCGGAAGTTACACGCAGCTAGCAAAGTGCTAGCTGCGTGTAACAAAAAAAATTATGCAAATCGGGCCACCAGGGCCTGAGAACTCCTCCTGCGCGACATACCCCAAGCTCAGCTCGGGATTATCGCTCAGGAGGTTAATGGTCACATATAATTATATACCTTGCAGCATTTTATACCTTGCAGCTACTAAAATTAGCATAGAATTTCACTGACATTGTTACCCTGTAATAAACAGTAAAGTGTCTTAAAGCATCCATAAAAACAGATGGTTGGAAATGCTGATATGTAAATGCCTAATAATAATACTACTACAACCCTGCATCTCTAGATAGTTCAAAACCTCAAAAACTTTGGTGACAGAGCCTTCCATCATGCTGCCCCTACACTTTTGTACTTCCTGCCACACCCAATCTGGACAGCTCCATCCCTTGAAGCATTTAAGTCCAAACTGAAAACCCTCTTTAGTCTGGCATTTATGAACACCTGACTATTTCATCTGTAACACAGTCCAGCCTGCAACCTTATCTTGATCTGAGACATAACTATGCTTTTTGATTTCTATTGGAGATAAGCACTTTACAAATGTTATTGTATTATATCTTATTGTTGTATTGTAGTTAAGTACATGGAAAACAACAGTTCATTGTAGCAGCAGGAGCACAAGAAGTAAATTAATGAGAAGAGGGAGCAGGTGCATGCAGGACCAGAATGCCAGTGTGCAGCAGAGGGTCTTTAGAGTATCACTTACACTGATGCTCTTCCATCCTCATCACCAGTCAGCCGGTCTCTACCCGATCAAACTCTGCACACCAGATGTAATCATGTGACACCCAGAAAAAACAGGAAATAGAGAGCGTCTGGCTGGTGATGAGGATTATTAGTGGATGATTGGTGTCAGGACACCTTCTGGGGAAAAGACACAGGAAACACAGGTAAGCAACCTCAAAACTTTTCTCGGTTTTAAAACTGCTTTTAAACGCTTTTATATACCACCAGGGCGCCTCTTTAAACCATTTAGTGGTGATGAGGATGGACAAGCACCAGAGCAGGTAAGACTCTAAAGACCCTCCGCTTTCCCCGTACTCACAAATAGGACACAGAAGAAGAAGGGAGGAAGTTGGGCTCCCTCCCCAAAGTCCTTTAGTTATCCAAGACAAAGGAGACAGTCCTAGGACAGCCCACGGCACCCCAGGGAAGGTGCAAACTTTGAAAACTGCTGTGTTAATTAGAGATGATGTTGCTGTTTAAGGGAAGTTGATGGTCTTTGATAGGTCCCTGCTACTGAGCGACTGCAGTGATTTTCCCAATGGGAGCCATGGTCCCAACCAAAAGACCATCGGCTTCAGCTAACAATCAGAGCAGCGAGCAGCTGTGATTAGAGGGTCTGATGTCAGAAGACACTGCAGCAGGTACTTGTGGAGACACACCAGGTGCAGGTCCAAATATTATCTAGACTATAAGATGTAATGTGTTCCTAGGTTTTGAAACATGTGAAAAGCTGTGCCTTGATTTGCCTGCTTACAGTGGTGAACACTTAACAGTCCTAAGTAAAAGTGCTGACTTGGTGGCCAATCAACCATCTGATTTGATACATATAATTGAATTGGGTGAAAATCATTTCCACCAAGACCATTATTTATTTTGGGGCTAAATTGGTCGCATGTATTGATCAGACATGCTGGAGAATCTTAAGCCGACATGTTTGATCGGATGTGCAGCAGTAACGGTGTGCAATAATTGCAGATAGCAATTGTGACAGAAACCGCAGACCTCTGTGCCCACCTAATGTTTTATATCTCCACTGGTGCCCTGTGCAGTTATACTTTAGCTGCCCCACCACCCGCTAGTGTCCTCCGCTGTCTCTGCGGTGGACACTAGACACCACAACCGTTTTTGCGTGAAAACTCGTGATTGCATGTGAACATTTGCAATCGCGAAAAATGCATACGAAAACGGCCGTGACATGAGTTATCACGGTTTAGTGAATCAAGCCCCATATGTGGAATAAAGACTTTTCATTGAGTGCTGTGCAAGCATTTTGGTCCACTTTAATAAGGTTCAGTAGACTTTTCATGCAACTTTCCTTCAAACTACATTAAACAGTAACACATTCAGTGTTATGAGTACCAATGCTGTCTAAGCACTAAGGCAAACATCCTAAAAATGTTGACTGTGAATGAAATTATCAATGTTTGAATTGCATCGTAGGAAATTTAAAACTATTTGGAAGTATTCAAGAGTCACGACGCAACATTATTCATTTGAAAATGATTTCAATAAGCCCAATATACTTGTGATAAATTTAGCCATGCGGCCTGAAATCTGTGCTAAATCCATATGAATGAGAATGCTTTGTTAGCACTGTTTGCCAGACACTAATCACCTGATATATTTTTTATGCAGCATTCTACTGTATGCCGTATGCCTACTATTAATGAAGATGCGTTTTCATCTAATTCCAGATCCCTGGGAGATATATGGTAATTAAATGAGTGCATGTAACTGTGTTATAAGCAAAAGTGAATGAACAGAAACAGCTCAACAGTAAGGAGGAAAGAATTGTAAGGACAGGGAGAAGTCCTATGGGATCTCACTTTTTAGCTATCTGGCAAGGAAATTTGTTAAGACCGCTTTCAGCCTTGTGCTTCCCATTTATTAGAGGGCAATTAATAGCATGAGTAACAAATTGGGAAGTGACTGCTGCAGAACTGAAATACAACTGCAACAGTTAATTCAGCTGGGGAATTAACTCAATATTAATGGCACAATTTCAGCAATTTATCATTTGGCAGACCAGGAAAGCGATGGCATTTACTGAAACTTTTTCTCTGCACTTTTTTTTAATGGATCCTCATGGTGGGAAATGAAATGAACAGCCTTTTAACTATTCATTAAAAATGCCCCCTACAATTTACTTTCAATTAATAGTGATGCGTATACTGACCTATCGTGCTTTATGCAATACTGCCTCCAGGTGGAGCTGCATTTAAATGTTTTCCTTGAGCTATGTCAGGGAATGGCAATATGACATTATATAGATTAACAGTAATAGGTCAGATGACAGCTCTGCTCACAGAAATGCTGTAATACATTCCAGGATGATAAAGTCTGCAGTACAGAGAGCAATAATAACATGTACATTTACTGGAGACAGATAAAACAGTAGCTGAGAGGAGTGTACTTTGTACATCGATGCTTGAATTCCTCAGTATGCTAGCTCATGCCGGAGATTGGGGCTCGTTTCAC
Source organism: Hyperolius riggenbachi (assembly GCF_040937935.1). NCBI lineage: Eukaryota > Metazoa > Chordata > Amphibia > Anura > Hyperoliidae > Hyperolius > Hyperolius riggenbachi. Next base: position 162,383,324 of record NC_090646.1, read on the forward strand.
ACTATGGGCTTGATTCACTAAAGCGTGATAACTGCTGCCACAGCAGTTATCACACAATCTGCCACGCGCAAAGGTTTGCGCGCGAATGGCGTTACTTTGCGTGATAAGCGAAGGTTTGCGTGCAATCACGGGCGCTTTCCACGAGAAGTGGACAGAAACCTGACTGTCAGCCCAGTCATGTGAGTTGTGACCCCTTTGACACAGGAGACCAGGGTTCTAATCTTGGCTCTTCCTGTTCAGTAAGCCAGTGCCTCTTCAGTGAACAGACCTTGGGCAAGTCTCCTTAACACTGCTACTGCCTACTGAGCACGCCCTAGTGGCTGCAGCTCTGGTGCTTTGTGCCCACCAGGAGAAAAGGGCAATGTGAATGTTCTGTGTCTTGTCTCTAAAGTCAATCCCCAGCAATCATCCCTTCCTGACCAAGCACAAGAAATGTATTTGATATTGCTAATCAAGGAGCTTATCTTAACATTAAAGCAAGCTCTGCATTTTGAGTTCCTACGCAGATCTAGGGAAACATCTGTGTCTGGATAGAGGCTCTAATTGCCATAATGTGCACAAACTACATTTTAAATAGATTTTTGAAAAATGCTTACATATTATTCTGTTTACCTACAACATACGCAGTTTTTTTAAAAAATATGTTAAAATGCTTTATGAAAGGGTGTTGAACAGCAGTATTATTAAATTTAAGCTAAAATCAGCTTATAAACGAGGGCCATTACACTGTAATAACAATCTGATGAATATCAACATTTTGCTGTGTATGCTAACACTGTGATGCATCAATTCATTACCATAAGCCACATACAGTAATGAATACATCGATCACCTTAGCTGCACATGCCATATGAGCTCTCCCTGTCTCTTATACACCATCAACATGAAATAGGACGCTATTTGTATTTCACTGCTGGCAGATAAACGTAAAATGTGTAAGGAAATCAAGGGCAATGCTATTTAAAATCATGCGTATATTTATTACATGTTGTGTATTTATTGCATCCAATAATATATATATATATATACATACTTAAAGGGACCCTCCACACTGATAAAAAAATCTGGACTTACCTGGGGCTTCCTACAGCCTCGCTAAGCCTGCTAGGTCCCTAGGCCCCATTAGCCTTGTGACTTCAAGCCAAATCATGCGCAACTGCGCATGCGCGGCCCATCAGCATACCCGGCTCGATCACACGCTCATCGCCATAAGCCTCCTGTGCAGTTCAGTCTTTCAAGAACTGTGCAAGATGCTTATGGCGATGCGTGTGTGATCGAGCGAGGTGCACAGACGGGCTGCGCATGCGCAGTTGCTCATGACTTTGCCCGAAGTCACCAGGCTAGCGAGCTGCCAGCGGGACCACGGAAGGAACCCAGGGGTTACGTGGGCTATGGGAGGCTGGAGGAAACCCTGGATAAGTCCAGAATTTGTTTTGTTTTTATCACTGTTCAGGGTCCCTTTAAAGATATCTTTATCTTACTTTTTGAAGATCAAAGAAAGCGGCGTTCCGCGTCATTACAGAACTAAGAAGCTAATTAACCCGGTTACATTATTTTTCTGCCTTTAGCTAAAAGGAAGATTTCCAGCCTACTTCAGAAAAAAATCATCTATTCACATTGTAAAACATCACAGGAACATTGCAGGTGATAGCTGTTAGCACAGCATTAATTAGTACAATTGTATCACAAGAAGAGATTAAATTAAAGCAGTAGTTTTAACAAACGCATCCCAGATTCATCATTGTTATGGGAATTCGTTGTAAAAATCTTCTTGCCTGCAGGAGACATTCTGACCTTATTACGCTAACTTAATTATGCGTAGTTTTACAAAACTAAAAATTGAACTTGACTGTTTGATCCTGTTTGACTTCTGTCCATTAATGTTATGACTTTCAACGGAAAGAATATGATGTTTAGTGTTACCACCAAACTAGCTCCTGGAGGGCTACAAAATCATCATGTGTTTAGGGTTGGTCTTATACTATCAGAAAACCTAGACTACCCGAGTACCCGTCTAATGCTTCCCCCTCTTTCATATATAGCAGCCCCTCTCTTCCATGGTCAGTAACCTCCCTCTGCTATGTATTCCCACATTACATGTAAAGCAGCCCTCACCCAATACATGTAATAAAGGCGCCTGGAAAAAAGAGAACCGGATTTTGCCACTAGTTGAATGTCGGTAAAATTGGAAATATTCTACTACTTAATTCCGATAGTAAAATAAATCTTAATCGATAAACAAAAGTGGGCACACCGAGAGCCCAATATAGTGTAGTAAGCAAAACAATAGGTGGAATTGAAAAGTATATAGTGTATATACTCACAAAAGTGGGTTACCTCCTAGGTAACCACTGTACAGGCAGGTGAGGAGATTAGACCTGTCATCACTCAGGATTAAGTCGCTCTCTGTAGATCAGGAAAAAAAGACATGGGGATCGACCCCTCCATCAGGGGTGGATATTGGTAATATAAGAGTGAACAGAGGTGCTAGCAGGATAAAAGATACTAAAAAGTTTAAAATTTCTCAGGAGGTGGTGGTGGACTCGCCTCCTTGAAGTAGACAAAATACTGTCAGCTTTCTAACAACAGGTTTATTTATATACTCCAGACAACCATGCAATGCGTTTCGCAGGTATATTCCTGCTTCCTCAGGCAATAACAAATAGGAGTACATGCAGTACAGTCTCAAGGTCACGATAAGCGCTTACCGTGACCTTGAGACTGTACTGCGTGTACTCCTATTTGTTATTGCCTGAGGAAAAAGGAATATACCTGCGAAACGCGTTGCATGGTTGTCTGGAGTATATAAATAAACCTGTTGTTGTTAAAAAGCTGACAGTATCTTGTCTACTTCAAGGAGGCGAGTCCACCACCACCTCCTGAGAAATTTTAAACTGTTTAGTACCTTTTATCCTGCTAGCACCTCTGTTCACTCTTATATTAAATCTTAATTGATATTTTACTATGACCTAACCCTACTGTCACACAGAGCCCTCCCTCTACTGATGCCTATCCTTTAACTCTCCCCCTGTCCATGCCTAATCCATAAAGAGAACCTGTGGCGGAATTTGTAAAAGGACCCAGAGGCATGCCATGTGCACAATGACATTCCTCTGCGTCGTTCTATCGCTGCTGCCAGACTCCCCCTGTGCTCTGCTGTCCCCCCTGAAAATATCGCCAGGCTAGCGAAAATCTGCCTGTTGCTAGCCTGCTTTGTTTACCTGAGGCTTGACAATCAGCCTCCGCCACATTGCCACCTCCATTACAGGCTCTTCCAGCTGCTCCCTGCCTTTGCTAGCTTCCTCCAATCAGAAGCCAAGCCGTGACCCAGGAAGTACTCCTAGTTCTGCTTAACCTTTAACCCACAAGCCCCCCCCCCCCCCGCCCCTCTGTGGTGCTTCACCTATAAATCAGCCCCCCCCCCCCCTCATGGTGCCTAACCCTTAACCCTGCCCTCTGCCGCAAAGTAACAATTAGGGGCAATGCCTGAAAATTTGGATGCCCAGAGGCGCCCAATAAAATAACAGGTGAGAGGGCAGCCTATCACCACACACTGTCACTAAATCCCTATGAAAATTTTCAGAATTCTCACTTTCCTTCCACAAAATCCATGTAGTTCACCTCAGTCCATAAAAATTGTTTTATCAGCTTTGTAATTGCGGGGGGCACATACTTAGTGCTTATCTCAACTCAAAGTTCACCAATTTAGCACTGCTTAATTGCTAAGAAGCTTTCAGTATCCATTTTATTAATGCTGATTTTCATTTGAATACCAGCCTGTATGATAGTCATACAGTACACAATACTTTTAATAGATTATATGGTAGATTTAATATAAACATTGATATTATTGGGATTCTATTAAAACTATATCAATTACAATTAATATAATTGAAACTTCCATTAAATATTGATTGGATTTGCCCATTCTTTGCCTGATTGATGGAAGCAGTGGTACAAGGGGACACCAGCGACGTCTACGCAGCTTTATACTGAAGCAGTCAGAGCAAAGCTAACAGCTGCTATGATAAATATTAGAAATATTTTTTGCTGTAAACTTGTCTAACACCTATTAGTGCAAAGTGGTAGACCAAGAAGATATTAATTTTTGACATGATCTACCACAAATTGTATAATGTAGGCATGGCATATAATAAATCAATGCTGTACAACCCATAAATTGCTGGACTGCTACAGGAAGTGGGAGTGCAGTAATACTAGATGTATAATGGACTTTGGCCACAAGATGACATAAAAATATGATGTTCATATCAGTTCAATATCACTGATATTCTTTACAGTTAACATCTATAAAATAAATGTGAAATCAGGTTTTTTACGCTTTGCGATAGGTTTATAGCACATGGGGCTTGAATCACTAAAGCGTGCTAACACAATTAGCACGCCTAAAAGCTTTGCATGTGCAAACTAGGGTGCTAAGTAATTTGTACAGGCAAAGCTGTTACAAAAAATCGCACCGTCCGTGTGCAAAGTACGCTTATCAGACTATTTTGCACGCGGACTGTGCAACGTTTCGCGCGCAGCGCTCAGCACTAAACATTGCGCACATATTAGTGCATGCAAAGGTACTTTGCACATGCTAAGCGGCTTTTCACTGGCGTGCTAACACTTAGCACGCTTTAGTGAATCAAGCCCATGGTGTAGTTGTTAGACGGCAAAATGAAAGTTAAAAAATTGTTTTCATGTTTAAATATTATTTGAATGTTAAGACATCTTTAAATATTATGGAAATGCTACACAAAGTCTTATTGTTAGTAACAACATTATTAGTTAAACTGCGGTATAGTAAAGCAACCACAAGATGTCACTGTAAAATGTAAAGTGCTGTAATGATCTCTATGGTATTGTGATGTTCCTGTATTTATTTTGCGTTCCTCTCTGTTCTAAGCAAGCTGCATTGCCTGATGGTGGTGTATGTTTTATCCCTATATGATTTTCTTCAGTAAAGTGTTCTAACGTGTTATACTAGGTCCTTATCTGCATGAACAGACTGCTACATCAAGTCTACGGGATTGATTCACAAAACAGTGCTAACTGTTAGCACGCTGTGAAAAGTGCTTTGCGTGAAATTTCGTGTGATATTGGTTATCGCACACAAAAATTTACGTTCGTTCATTAACGCAATTTTTCACGCGTTAAGTGTTGCGATTTTGAGTGAAAAAAAATCGCGTTAACGCCAGAAGGCAAAATTTTGCACGCGATAACCTTTTTTCACACGAAACCCGGTTTTCACGCGGAAATGCGCTAAAACACGCGAAAAGCTGTGCAAACAGCCATGCTAACAGTTAGCACCATTTTGTGAATCAAGCCCTATGTGTAACTGTGTATACCTTTGCAAAATTGCGATCTTTAAGAAATATCTTTAAAATTAACCACTTTACCCCCCGTGGTACGGATTTCTCCTTCCCTTTTTCCACCATTATAGAACCAAGGGACGGAGAAATCCGTACCTCCCGCGCTACCGCCGCTGTCCGTGCTCCCGCCGCTCGTGCACGCTGCCGCTTGCTTGCCCGGAGATCAATGCACCTGAAAATCAATTCCCGTTCGTTGATCTAAGCCCCCACAATGATCTGCTGCTTCTATGAGAAACAGCGCGATCATTGTGATCTTCCCAGCCTCATAGTGCTTCCTGTAAGTGTCCTTCCGGCCGCTTACAGGTCGCATGAACACAAACTCACTGTGGCCATCTTGTGGCCAAATAGTAAAACTACACCCTAAAGCATTTTACATATACAAATACATTAGTCTTACACAATAAATTAACTCATTACCTCCCACACTCCCCAATTTTTTTTTTGTAATTAAAAAAAAAATACAATAAAAAAAAACATAAATAGTTACCTTAGGGACTACACTTTTTAAATATTTATGTCAAGAGGGTATAACACTGTTACTTTATAAACTATGTGCTTGTAATTAGGGATGGATGCAAAACTGAAAAAAATGCACCTTTATTTCCAAATAAAATATTGGCGCCAAACATTGTGATAGGGACATAATTTAAATGGTTGTATAACCGGGACAAATGGGCAAATACATTTCATGGGTTTTAATTACAGTAGCATGCATTATTTAAAAACTATAATGGCCGAAAACTGAAAAATATTATTTTTTTCCCAAATTTTTTCCTATTTTCCCATTAAAACACATTTAGAATAAAATAATTCTTGGCATAATGTCCCACCTAAAGAAAGCCTAATTGGTGGCGAAAAAAAACAAGATATAGTTAATTTCATTGCGATAAGTAATAATAAAGTTATAGACGAATGAATGGAAGGAGCGCTGAAAGGTGAAAATTGCTCTAGTGTTCAAGGGGTAAAACCCCTCAGTGGTGAAGTGGTTAACTCCCTTAAACCAGCCCCGTACAAAAGTAGAGTGCATGTGTAGTACCTGTTTACCTGTATTTTCTTAATATGTTTTTATTTAGCACAGCCCCGATAGGTGCAAGAGAATAATCGCTGTACTGTGTAATTGGTTTTTGTTAACCTAATAAAACTATTTGAAACTAAATCCCTTAAACCAGCAAACACATGGAATTATAAATTGCCGTATGATGGATTTTTGTACTTTCCGTCTCCATTTGGAATTTGTTTTCTCTGTTTTAGCCTCTTCCTTGGCTCCATTGCAGTGTGTGAGAACCTCCAAGCAAAATGCTTAACTCTAAGGGTGACAATGTGACACTGTGGGGAGGGGGGTGATGACATGAAAAGGGGGAAGGGGGGACGGGAGAGACAAGCTTGTTACTGGGTGGGACATGGGACCTCTGCATGACACTTACAGGGAAACTGGAAAATGCCTCACACTAAGTAGGAACCAGGTACATTTTTAAACAATAGGAGTGTAACTGGTGAAAGGCTGACAAAAAGGTGACTTCCTGAAAGAACAGCATGTGACTAATAGTAAAATGACACAAGAGGGAAGGGGGAGGCATGAAACCAGGGGCAACTGCCTGTGGGGTATGCCTGACACTACTGGTGGTGGGTGGGGGATCTGTAAGGGGTCAACATTACAGTATTGTGTGTCATTTAATTATATAGACCAATCATCTTCCATAGCCTTATACAGAGAACAATACAGACAATAGGGGGGAGCATAGATACGTAGTACAATCAGCAAGTACAAAATACATGCATAGTTGATGCAAGGTTTGAAACATCCCCAACACTGGTATGTATTCATTTCATAACGTACTATACTCCACCACAAACCGGAAACACTAGTGGCAGGACTGTGCCCTTGCAAGTTTACAATATAGAGGTTAGTAAACTGGAGACACTAGGTGAGGGGATGAAGGGGCTAGTGGATATTGCAGTGAGCCTCCATTTATGGATATAAAAAGTTAGAAGCTGGGACTAACTGACATTATGCGGGAGGGTCAGTATTAGGAAAGATGGATAGGCAATCCTTTCACTATTTAGCTGGAGAGAGTGGAGGAAGAGAAGGAGGGAGAGTCTGTCACTACTGGGGTTACTCCTGGTGGAAAGATTACATGCCAAGCAATAATGAGTATATTATACGTCTGACACTAAGAGAATACTATCACTGCAGTGGGAATGGTGAGGAAGATGATCTGCTTGTTATGGATAATGAATGCCTCTAATTAATAATATTCACCTGTCTTTTGTATTATTTGCCTGTGAGTTATACAATCTACAGCTCATATTGTATCTTTTTCAAATATATTCATATTTCTCCTGTCTCAATTTTGAAACAAGCCAATGTTAACAATGATGATTATTATTTATAATGATAATTTACAAGCCATCAGCTTTATATGTGTGTGTCTCTCCACCCTGATATGATTGGCCGTGATTGGCCATGGTGCTGATTGGATGGCACGCACTCCTGCCCCACCAGCTAGTTATTAGTATTGTGCATTTAGATAACACAGAACAAATGACATTGCATATTTTATATAACTGGCTGTACATAAAAAGCCCTAAAGCCAACTACTGGCATGTTAGTGTCAAAGAGTTCAACTGCTATTATTTATGGGTCTATAAAAGGTAAATACAATTTATAACTCACAATACTGCTGTTGTAATTCTGGATGGTAATATATCAACTGAACACTTCTCATTAGCATTGCTCTCAAGTATTTACTTTTTTACATGAATTCTCTTAAATGTATTTGTTTGTCAACCTTTCTCTTAAAGGAAACCTAAAGTAATTGAAAAGGCCAGTTTAACTTACCTTGGGCTTCTACCAGCCCCCTGCAGCCGCTCTGTGCCCACGCCATCAAAAATTGATTTTACGGTCCCCCGCAGTGACCCACTTTAATTTCCAGTGACTCAGCAAGTTGATGGCCACTGAGCCGGCATGGCCTTTGCCACGTGAGTCCTCTGTAATGCCTAGAGTGTCCTCAGCATGCGCAGTATGAGAAAATCTCATATTGCGCATGTGCAAGACACCCCGGCGACGGTAGCGTGATCGAGGACGCATGGAACCAGGGCCACACAGGTGCAGTGGACATCGATTCACAAAAATGGATCACGGCAGGAAACCAGAGGATCGGTTTGTCATGGCATAGGCACAGGGCGGCTGCAGGGGTCATTAGAAGCCCCAGATAAGTTAAACTGGCTTTTTTCAATTACTTTAGGTTTCCTTTAACATAGCATACAGATAAATTATATAATATAATAAGTTTCTGGGTTTTGCAATCCAAACCCACTTCCTCAGTATCAATAAGAGTCCTTACAGGCACTCCTAGTCATATCAGCTAATATTATTAATGCTCTATTGACTTGCGGAAGGCATTTTGACTGATTTTCATCTATCATGTGTACGGGGCTTAAAGCAAATTGAAAAAAAAAACAGATTTACTTACCTGGGGCTTCCTCCAGCCCCTAAAAGCCTATGTGTTCCTCGCTGAGGCTATGCTCAGGTTCTGGGGTCCCCTTTTTTAATGGCAGCTAACCTGGCGGTAGCTTCTGCGCATGTGTGGGTGCGTGGCCCCCCCACTAGGGGTGAGTGTAAAGTTCTGTGTGGGAAGGGATAATGCGTTTTTACACTGGTTTTCATTGCCTCCATGGGGATCCGTATATGTAAAAAGAGAACCGAGAGCCCAATATAGTGTAGTAAGTATTGACAATTGGGTAAATGAAATGAGTATAATATATACTCACAAACCAGGGTTACCTCCAAGTAACCACTGTACAGGCAGGTGAGGAGATTAGCCTGTCCTCACTCAGGATTAAGAAGTCGCTCTCTGTAGACAGGAGAAAGTAAGGGGTATTCCCCTCCACCAGGGGTGGATATCAATTACAACGTAATGAAGAACCGAGGCGCCAACAGGATAAAATCAATTATTAAAAAATAGGAGTACACACAGTACAGTCTCAAGGTCATGATAAGCGCCTCAGAGGCGCTTATCGTGACCTTGAGACTGTACTATGTGTACTCCTATTTTTTATTGCCTGAGGAAGCGGGAATATACCTGTGAAACGCGTTGCAAAAACCCCTGGAGTGTACCAATAAATTTGTTTGTTTTGAATACACAGTTTTTGTGTCTGCTTGCCGGGGGTAAGTCCACCACTGCCTCCTAAGCAATTTTAAAAGTTTTAAGAATTGATTTTATCCTGTTGGCGCCTTTGTTCTTCATTACGTTAGAATTGATGTTCACCCCTGGTGGAGGGGGATACCCCTTTCTTTCACCGGTCTATAGAGAGCGACTTCTTAATCCTGAGTGAGGACAGGCTAATCTCCTCACTTGCCTGTACAGTGGTAACCCTGGTTTGTGAGTATATATTATACTTGTTTCATTTACCCAATTGTCAACACTTACGACACTATATTGGGCTCTCGGTTCTCTTTTTACATATACGGGTCACCATGGAGGCAATGAAAACCAGTGTAAAAACAAATTATCCATTCCCACACAGAACTTTACACTCACCTTGTATGCCAAAGCATAATGCCTAAACTTCCTGCTCCTCCCCTTAGGGTTATCTTTGTGGACTTCCTGTTTATTGAGCAGGGCTAAAAATATGCCTTCCTAGTGGTTATTTCAATGTGGAGGACCTGATATTGACTTTGCAGGAGCACCCAGAGCTCTATGACAAACGACATGCTTGGTACAGTGATCAGCACCATTTTCGATACTGTATGACATAAGGTAATTACATAATGATTACATAGTGCATTGTCCAGGCCTTAAAGAGACACTGAAGCGAAAAAAAAATTATGATATAATGATTTGTATGTGTAGTACAGCTCAGAAATAAAACTTTAGGCGCAGAGACATAAGTCTAATGTTGTTTTCAGTACAGGAAGAGTTGAGAGAATCCAGTTGTTATCTATGCAAAAAAGCCATTAAGCTATATGACTTTCAAAGTCCTAGAGAGCTCTGAGTTCTGAAGGTTGTTATCTGAGCTTTCAGTCAAGGAATTTATTTTTCTCTGCCAGAGGACAGGTCAATAGTTCACAGCCTTCTCTGTAAAAACATTTAGAATGCTTAGTGTTGTGTAAAATGCACATATTAGAGAATGATGCAATGTTAGAAAAAACACTATATACCTGAACATAAAAATATGAGAATATTTTCTTTGCTACTAATCTTCTAGTAATTATCCGTACTACATAACCAATTCATTATATCATAATTTTTTTTTTGCTTCAGTGTCTCTTTAAAAGGTTAAACTATTGATTGGTAAAGCAGGAGTGGGACCAGTCCCACCTCTCCTTCCTTTCCTTTTGGATCAAACAAAGCACAATATTATAATAAAAACACCAGTGTCAGACTAAGAGGTGGTAAAGCTCCACTTGTTGGCCAAGCAGCAGTAATCAGGTGTTGCTGCTCACACTGAAGACTTGCTACAGGTCTCTATTTGGAGTGGTCACTCAGGGTTATTGTTGCTTGGCCACCAGGTGGATTTCCTCAGCTTTTCCACCTCCCAGCCCGACACTGAAAAACACCCATTTAAAAGTACACAATTTTACCACGCATTTAAATGGACTGGAAATGAGTCCTACAATTGGCAAAAAATAGTGAAAAACTGATCCACTTCCTAGTAAAAAACGATCTGTTTAAAATGGATATGTTGGAATCAGCAGCAAGTGTGAACCGTCCCTAACACATTGGTTGCCAGCAAACTGTGGAATTGGTAAATTTTAAACGCACATAAAAACAAAGAAAGCCCACATAAATATGATTTGTGATTAATCCTTCCTTATGGCACACAGATCTGAACTGAGCGGACTGCCTTTTTCTCCACAAAAGTGAAACTTTCCTTCAAATCTCAGCTCAAATGGGCTGTCTTTTCAGTGCCATTATGCTGATCACAGATAAACCCTTCCAGCATGATGAAAGTCTCTGAATCTTATGTTACAGGTTTTAGTGATTTTTGAACGGTCATTTTGGTGAGTTCCTTAGGAAGTCAATGAACCAAGTGAGATAAACGCAGCTCGTAACCCAGAATTGTTATGAGCATGAGTGCTTGTATTACAGCTTTCATTCATCACTGTGACGCGCTGTTTAATGCGTTAGTGGACATTGCCTGGCACATGAATCCCGCTCTCTGCATGTTTAGCCTGTTCATATATACTGAGCTGCTCTGCACCCGACTGACAGCCCCAGGCATCTGAGAACTGAGTGGAGGTTGTGATATGTTTGCTGACAACCCTGGAAGTGGCAAGCAGTAAACTCTACCTGTCTGATGTGCTAGAACAATCCCTTTCTCCCTCATTATCTGTACTTGGTTTATGCTTATAAGGATAAACAAACACCAACAGTCATCTTTCCATTTTACCTCAGCGCAGGTTTTGAGACTGAAGCAGCGTCTATAAACACAGAAGAAATCATTTGACATAGATGGAAAAAAGATCAAATAAAGTAATCATACGGTTAATAAATTATACATAACCCAAACGGACAGCATCATTTGCTGAGGCATTCCAGAAGCTTTTCTGCTAAACAACCAACTTTGTGAGTTTAACACAGAGGCCCCTATGCAATTCCCTTTTTCACCTGAGTTTTCTCCTAGGTGATATTTTTAAACTTCTCAATAAAATGCCTTTTAAGCCACCAGAAAGCAAGAAAATACTCAATGTAATTTTTATAGTACTGTTTCACCTACTTTTTGGTACTTTTTTAGTTGAAAAGTGATGTGAAGTTATTTTAAATTGGATATGAAAAATTAACTCCTGAGAGAAAAGACAGGTGAAAAAGTGAATTGCATATGGACCAGAATGTCTGCAAGTAATAGATAAATAGCTGGGTGAGGCACTATATAATGATATTGGGGACAATTTTTCTGCCTAAAGTGTACCTGGAGTGAAAAAATATGCCCCAAATTAGTACACTATCAGCAGTGGCTTGACGCCTTGGGCAAGTCTCCCTAAAACTGCTACTGCCTACTGAGCACTCCCTAGTGGCTGCAGCTCTGGTGCTTTGAGTCTGCCAGGAAAAAAGCGCAATATAAAAGTTTTGTGTCTTGTCTACTTACCCGGGTAGAGGGAAGCCTCTGAATAATCAAGGGCTTGTCGACAAAGCTTGTGCCTTTGCAGTAGAATGGGGCCAAATGGGCTTGGCTTTCTCTGCCGAGCCTGATCAGCAGCTTCATGCTATTGTGCAGGTGTAAACTGTCCTATGCCTGCACAGTGCGACCACACTCGTCCTTATATGGGAGCGTGGCCACTAGCCTTGTGCATCCCAGCTCTGGAACGGCAAGTTGAGGGGGGATCCCCCAAGCCTCTTGAGGATTCAGAGGTGTCTCTCTAACCAAGGTAAGTTTGTATTTTTTACCTAAATTTCCCACAGGTTCTCTTTAATATTGATGCATAAGTATTCCTATGAGATGTGGGGGAAGCTCTGGAAGTTATGACCAAGTGCCCAGCAAGTGAGGTGCATAATATTTTGCTGCACTGTGCTAGCCTGTAACACTCAGAGCCATATCCACAGTAGTTATAAAGGGTGCCGCTGGCCAAGCCTATCACTTAAATCTACAATTCTACTACCTTTCCCCCAGTAAACAAGGGCCACCAATGCCCCTCAACTTTAGTCTTTTTTATTGTAATGTGAACACTCCTATGTGTGGTATCAGAAGAGACCTGCCCCTGCTGCTCCCTCTCTCACTCACCTTCTATCTTCCCACCTTGCTTGTAACTCTGAGGGCAGAGGAATTTGCAGGCAGATCACATGACGCTACAGATAATGATGTAATCATAGTCACTGTATATTCCTCAGCCTGCAGTACCTATGAAAATGCTAATCTACAATACTTAGCAGCCCTTAAAGAGAACCCGAGGTGGGTTTGAAGAATATTATCTGCATACAGAGGCTGGATCTGCCCATACAGCCCAGCCTCTGTTGCTATCCCAAACCCCCCTAAGGTCCACCTGCACTCTGCAATCCCTTATAAATCACAGCCGTGCTGCTGACAAACAGCTTGTCAGAACTGTCTGTGTTTATCTCTATAGTGTCAGTCTGCTGCTCTCCCCGCCTCCTGCAGAACTCCAGTCCCCACCTGCATCCCTTCCCTAACTGCTGATTGGAGGGAAGGGACAGGGGCAGAGACCGGAGCTATGCAGGAGGCGGGGGAGCAGCTGAGACTGACACTACAGATGTAAACACAGCCTCACAGCACGGCTGTGATTTATGAGGGATTGCAGAGTGCAGGGGGACCTTAGTGGGGTTTGGGATAGCAACAGAGGCTGGGCTGTATAGGCAGATCCAGCCTCTGTATGCAGATAACATTCTTTAAACACACCTCGGGTTCTCTTTAATGCAGAGACAGCAGAGCATGGAGAGGTAGTGATCTCAGGCTGAGCTGCACTGCACACAAAGAGACTGAGCCATCACTGGAGTAAGAGCCGTATTTCCTGTGGAGGAACTTATTCTTAATTATTGCGTGGTTGTCATTGCTGCCCTAGATTATAATGCAACTCTCACAGTCAATTAACAGGTACCTGGTGCAGTACCAATATTGCGAGATTACCTCCATTAACCTCCATTAGTGCCACATGCGTTACTGGGTCAACAAGTGCATTGCTGTGGTAAAGGTCGTTAAATCACATGTTACCACAGCAATGCATGTTAGCTCGGTAACGCACATGGTGCTAACGAGTTAACAGGCCGTGTTCTCGCTGTGCTACTACCTGCAAAGTTGTTGTGAGCTACCTACGCACAGCAATTTTTTTTTTTTTCAAATAAGTTTTATTGTATTTTACACATGAACATAACAATACAATACAATACAAACCCACAACATCCCGCAACAAGCCCCTCCCCCCTCCCTCTCCCCCAAAGCCATCCCACCCCTCCCTTTGGTCTCGGGTCTCGTGTATTTTTTATTTATTTCTTATTCATCTCTTTGGTTGAGATACAATAAAGTGTTTGGTAGCCAGAATAGGGCTAAGTCTCATAGTCTACACCGTGGGCCCTAAGATATTCTACCCATGGGATCCAGATTTTTTCGAATTTGAGGGGGCAATTACGTTGGAGGTATGTCAGTTTATATATCGGCAAGGCCGAGTTGATGATCTTAATCCATTCCGCCACTGTAGGTGCGGTGGGTTGTATCCAGTGTAAAATGATGGTTTTCCGCGCATAGTAGCTTAGCAAATCCCATAACAGTATCAAGTTCCTGGATTTTAGGATTTTACCCGAAATTCCCAGCAGATGTGTCTTAGGGTCAAGAGAGATATGTTGCTCAAACACCTTTTGTAGCAGGTTGTTGATTCCTTGCCAATATGATTGTAGATGAGAACATCTCCACATCATATGGATAAAATCTCCAGGCGAAGCACCACATCTAGGGCATTCGTCCGTTCTATTTGGGAACATTCGTGCCATACGGGTAGGAGTATAATAAATTCTGTATAGGAATTTCATTTGGATAAGCCTGTCTTTCATGGATATGAGATATTCCCCTGTGGCTTCCAACAAGTCCCTCCAGTCTGATTCCTCCAGATCAGGCACGTCCCGGCTCCAACTCTGGTAGGCCTTATCTATTTTAGAGGATCCTGTATCTATTAAGGCAGCGTAAATAGTAGACAAGGGTGCTTCAACTTGTTTCCGAAGCAGTAGGGATTCTAATGGATCGGATTTTAATGTGAGAGAATTGGGAAACTGAGCCTGTGCCGCATGCCTGACCTGGAGGTATCTGAAGAACATTTTGTTTTGGAGTGAGAATTCTGATTTTAATTGGTTGAATGTGGATAGTTGTCCAGTTGGGAATAGGTGCTGTAGCCATTTGATCCCCTGTTTAGCCCAAAGCAAGGGGTCTGGGACCGCCAAAAAATGGGGGAAATTAGGGTTGCACCATAGTGGAGCAAATGGGGAGAAAACATCTTGCTCTTTATATTTCAATCTGGCGATTTTCCACACCTTAATAGTTAACTTCATAGGAGTGGGCAGTTGTTCAAGGGCCTTTTCTCCTCTGAAGGGAAGAAGAGAAAGTCCTTCATAAGAACCCACCACAGCAGCCTCCAGCGTGGTCACTGTGTTTCTGTCCTCTTGGGCGAACCACCAACGTATGGTTACAAGAGCGGAGGCCCAAAAATACAGTTTAAAATTGGGGAGGGCTATGCCTCCCATGTTAGTAGGGAGTTGCAAGGTCGCAAGTGAAATTCGTGGTGTACCTCCGCTCCATAGGAAATTCACTAGAATTTTGTCAATTCTGTTAAAAATGTGTTTCGGGATCCATATTGGAGTTTGTCTGAATATATATGTAAATCTAGGTAGGTATAGCATTTTGATAAGATTAGATCTACCGGTCACCGTCAGGGGGAGTGTAGCCCACATTTTACAGTGTTTTTCCAGAGAGTCTATGATTGGGTTGAGGTTGGATTTAAGGTAGTCTGTTAGTGGATAGTGTATTTGGATACCCAAGTACTTAAACGCTGACACCCATTGTAGTGGGGTTGCAGCAGCCATATCTCTAGCTCTATCATCAACCGGGAAAAGTGCGGATTTCTCCCAATTGATACGAAGCCCTGAATATCCCCCGAATTCGTCAATAATAGTTAAGAGATTAGTCAGTGATTCATTAGCATCCCCCAAGAAGAGAAGGAGATCATCGGCGTACAGCGCGATTTTCTCCACTAAGTTGCCAACATGGAAGCCCCGAATATTCTGTTCCGCCCTTATTTTAATTGCAAGTGGTTCTATGGCCAGAGAGAATAGAAATGGCGACAGGGGGCAACCTTGTCTGGTTCCCCTGAATAGGTTAAATAAGTGAGACATAGTCCCATTGGTTAGAACCCTTGCTCTGGGAGTGGCGTATAAGAGTTTGATCCAGCCTATAAAATTGGGGCCGAATCCAAAGGATTCAAGTACTAGCCACAAATACTGCCACTCCACAGAGTCAAAGGCCTTTTCAGAATCAAGGGAGACTATTACTCTCTGGCCAGAGTTGTCGTGGTTAGTTGCTAGGTTTGTAAACAATCTTCTCAGATTGACATCTGTCCCCCTCCCTGGCATAAAGCCTGTTTGGTCAGGGTGTATTAGCGTTGCCAGCATTGGCTTAAGTCTATTTCCTAAAATTTTTGCAAAGATTTTCGCATCCATGTTGAGGAGTGAAATCGGGCGATATGAGGAGCAAAGGAGAGGATCTCTTCCCTTCTTGGGGATTACCACGATCAGGGCTTCCTGCATTGAATCAGGTAGTGTTATTTTTTGATCTTGTCCCTGAAAAAGGTTAAGTAGGTGCGAGGATAGTAGTTCTGGGTAAGATTTATAAAATTCGGCAGGGATGCCGTCTAGCCCTGGAGCCTTGTTAGATTGCAATGAGGATATGGCTATATTGATTTCATCCTCTGTTATATCTTTTTCTAGGGATTTGATTTGTTCTGCTGACAGTTTGGGAAATGAGATGTTTGCTATGTAGTCATATAAGTGATTCATGGGTTGTGTAAATTTAGAGCTATATAGTTTTTCATAGTATCCGGCAAATTCCAGATTAATTGCATTAGAGTCTGTTAATCTACTCCCATCTGAGGAGTGTATTGCAGGGATAGTTGCGATTGGGCTATGTTCCCTAGTCAACCATGCAAGCATCCTACCACATTTGTCGCCATATTCAAATATTCTTTGTTTTTGAGAGAGCTCTGCCTTTTTGGTTGAGGTTATGTGTAGTAATTTAAGCTCGGTGACTGCTATCTGCCATGCCGAGTAGGATGCCCTGTTTGGCTGAATAAGGTAACGTGTTTCAGTGTCCTTTGCCTTGTTTTCGGCAGTCTGCAGGGCCAGTAGTCTGTCCTTTTTGCATATACGGATCTGAGCCATATATTCTCCCCGTGTGTATGCCTTGAACGCGTCCCATACAATTGGGCTGGTGGCCGTGTCGTCATTAGTTTCCCAAAACTGTGGTATAATGGACTGGATTCTATCCTGTATATCCTGATCTTTCACCCAGTGCCCAGAAAGTCTCCATGGTCGGTTGCTAGATTGATGTCTTAAGCATAGTGTAGTCATAAGGGGGGCATGATCCGACAGGGCCCAAGGTAGCCGTTCAATTGACTGTATGACAGCCATAGAAGAGCTGGACGCCAATGTGAAGTCTATCCGTGAGAGAGTTTTGTGTGAGGCGGAGTGACAAGTGAACCCAGGGGCCTGCGGATGCTTCCACCTCCAGACATCCACAAGTCCCATTGCAGTAACCCAGGATAGTAGGTCAGTGGAGTCTCTGGGATTGGGTGTTTGTCGGTCAGTCGGGTGCAAGACCATATTAAAGTCGCCTGAAAATATAACTCTTCCAGGGTTCCATTCAGATATTATTGGGACAAGTGAATTCAAAATATCCACATTAGCAGGGGGGGGCAGGTATACCCCGACAACTAAGACATCCTGGAGTTGTATTAAGGCGTGTACTGCAACATATCTCCCATTAGGGTCTATTTTCAAATGTAGGAGTTGAAACGGTAGTGTTTTTCTAATGAGGACACTTACTCCCCTGGAATAAGAAGAGTAAGTGGCGTGGTAGCAGCTGCCCACCCAGGGTCGTTTAAGCGCCAACACTTTGCTACCAGTTAGATGTGTTTCCTGTAGAATGCATACATCTGGGCTATGAGCTTTCAGGTAATTAAAGATGAGAGCTCTTTTGAATTTATCATTCAATCCTCTCACATTCCATGAGAGGATTTTGCAGTCTACGTTATGCGACATAGTCCAGATGTTATAGTTATAATCAACCGTGAGGATACATAGTAGTTATTAATCTTCCACAGCGAGACCACGAGAGAACCCACCCCCCCTAAATGCAGCCCATTCCCCCCCACCCTGTATCCCAACAAGAGATACTTATACCCTAAACAAAGCAGAACAAGTCTAGCAATATCTAGACAACTTCAACGGGGGCGTCCGCTGCCGGGGCAGAGGCTCCACCGTTCCAGCCTCCCAATAGTTGGGGTTAAACACTTAACGTTACATTTACCTTAGAGGTATACATCAAGGTATAGCTGGTAAACTACATGAAATGTGACCATCGAAAGTCCATCAACATTGGAATTCTTTGGCGTGTGACAGGCTCCACCGAGTTGTCCATAGTTTTGTGCAAGCGTAGCCTGTAATGAGGAATCCTCTGTAGGATACCTCATAGTTCGAGATTTACCATAGAAGCATTATTCCATGAGCATCCATAGGAGGAGCGTCAGCGCTAGCCTAGCACTTGTTTAAGAATACATTCCCCCTCTACTTAAGTGAGTCAGTAGGTTAGTAAAGAAATAGAAAGTGAAAGATTAAGGAGTGTGGTAGAAAAGATGAATCCACAGCAATCCCTTCCAGCCTGAGTATTGTGTACTAGATGTTGTTTTGAAGGGGGAACCGTTAGGCTTTGGCGCCATCTCACGTTCTATTGCAGCTGCCACTTAGTAGAGGATAGAGTGGGAAGGCTATCTCTAGCCTGTATTGCCGTGGATTCAGCTCCCACTTGAGTCTGTGTTATTATTAGTGTTGAGACAGCACATGAAGCAGGAATAAAGGAGCATCCACTATCTATTTTAGGAAGTATGGAGCAGTGCTGAGAAACATGCTTAAAGCATAGGATATTACAGATTTAAGAGTCATAATCTAGCGCCTCACGTTATAGTGCCCTGGCCTTCATAGAAGGTGTTAGATTAGTCCTGATTAATGACGCGGAAAAGGAGTTAGCTAGGTTTGGCGTATCTGTTAGTCCGCATGAGCATATCTTTCACACAGTAGCTATATACAGTAAAGTTAACCCATTATGCTCATAGCTGGTTAGTACACGGCAATATCCCCCGCTCCTCATCACACCCGGCCATGTTTGTCAGCGCGGTCGGAGGGAGAGCACACCAACACCGCACGATTAATCGTGGGGGCAAGGGCGTCCAACCCCCGGTCACACCAAACTCCAATCGGCAGAGAAGCACATCCCCAGGTATATAGCCGGAGGTTGCGATTGCTCACCATAACAGGAGCTCACCATTTGGCCCCAGGGAGCCTACCAGCGCACCTTTGCGCGCAGTCAGGCCTGCTATATCGCCATTTTGTTGTCAGACCCTCCATAGTGTTATATCTAATACATTGCATTACATGACATAATAGGATCTCACTATACCATAGCAGACTAGTAAGCATGCATTAAACTCGGAGCTGTAGCACATAAAGTGAGTCATGTCACAACATGGGTTCCTCTCATCTGGCCACAGTGTTAGTGTTTGGGTGTGAAGAAGATTCAGGGCCTATCTAGCGCCATGTTATATTAGTTGTCGGCAGGATAACAGTCTGCAGCCATGTGTGTTGAAATAATGTCTGTCTCCAGAGATTTATAGGGCAGTTAAGTAGATGACTAGGAGTAGCCTTCCCGCTTTTGTAGATGCTAATCGTGAAACATTAAACAGCTTCCAGGCAAGGTTCAAAAGGGAAAAAGAGACAAAAGGGACAATCCGTCCTACGCCAGCAGAATAAAATTAGTACTTACGAGGAGTATAACATGTTCAAGGAGGAAGACTTGAACGGTTAGTCTTGCAGTTGAGGCAGGGATTCCAGCCATGTGAGCACTTGAGCTGGTTTTTCAAAAAAGAGGACTTCTTCTTTGTACTCGATCCTTAACTTGGCAGGGAACATCATCGAGTATTTGATATTCCGTTCTCTGAGCTTTGCTTTAGCGTGAACGAAGGATCGCCGCAACTTCTGCACACCCGTGGAGTAGTCCGGGAAAAACATCAGTTGAGAATTCTCCAGGGTGATCTCCCCCGCTTGTCTTGCCGCCTGCAGCAATATATCACGATCTCTGAAGTTAAGGAATTTGAAGATCAGCGCACGTGGCGGAGCTCCAGGAGGCCCTCGTTTGCTGGGTACTCTGTGCGCCCTCTCGATGGCGAAGAAGGGAGAGAAGGTCGCATCAGGAAGGAGCTGTCGGAGGAGTGTTTCCACATAGACTGGAACGTCTTTATCTTCGGTTCCTTCTGGGAGACCGACTAAGCGCACATTGCTGCGGCGGTTCCTGTTCTCTGCGTCTTCGGCTCTTTCCTCCAGGGTTTGTATGTCCTTCCGCATGCCAGGAATAGCAGCCTGATGCTCCGCCACCCGATCCTCATTGTTAGATGTGCGCCGCTCAACCTCAGTGATTCGCTCTCGGATCTTCGCCATGTCCTGCCTGAGAAGCCCTAGACCGGCATCAAGGTGGTCAATTTTAGCTGTCACGGCAGTCTGGGACGCCCTGATCGCCTCCATAATGTTTTCCACAAAAGGTGGAAAAACATCTTGTTCTTCGTCTTCTATGTCGGATGCTTGTTCTTTGTCCTGCTTGCCCTTGAGTTTGCCACCCGGGGTAGCCGAGATTTTATCGGCTCTTTTACTCCTTTGTGACATTGGCAGTCCGTAGGGAGAGTAACGCAGCGGGGAGATGTTGCCGCGTGACGGACTAGGCCCAGAATCCCAATCAGAGGGATTATCTTCTTTTTCTCCGATTGGAGGAGCACACCACTCGGCCAGTTTGTCCTCAGGGTAATACTGATGCTTCAGGGTAAGTTATGAGTATGTCACCCCGGACATATGTAGAGCTTTTTAAGATTTAGGGAGTCTGGAACAGCGGAGCTCTCCACCGCGCGTCCTCTCAGTCAGCCATCCAAGCCACGCCCCTCACGCACAGCAATTTTACCTGCATTTAGTGCATCAGGCCCCATGTCACAAGTCACTTCAGGTACGCTTTAAAGCAGTTTTTAACTCTGACAAAATATTCAATAAAAATGTGTTTTCCCACTTTTTATAACCCATACAATTATCATAATTGCTTTTGTGCAGAAGTATTACTATTCATTTAGAAATTATAAGTTCCCAAAGTTCAGTTTATTTACTTTGAAAGCTGCTGGTGCATTGTATTCATAACTGTTGTAATTTAAATGCACCCAGTAATGGTTTCTGAGCAGTGTTTCAGTTCAGGACTCATTAGCAGAAGTTTCTGCACAGTCAGAGAATGTTTACTTAATTGTATCAAGTGAAGAATGTAAACACAAGATAAGGTTATCACCAGTTGGGATGTGACTGCCCCTGCAGGAGAAAAAGTAAGTCCTGTGATTTAACCCTTTGAATGCTGTTTTACTAAAAAAAAATTGTGTTAGTATATTATATGCTGTAAATAATCTTTTAGAGCAAAGAAAAAATTCTGGGTTTCATTCCACTTTAAAGTCAGGGTCCAGCTACAGGGGGAATTGCTGTGGACAAGGGACAAAACTTCAAGCTTAAGGGGCTTTGCTACATTTACATTTAAATGTAGTCTTTCTAGCTACAGTATATTTTTATTTATAAGCAAAAAATAAATCAAGCAGAAGACTATTACTGCTTTCTGCAGCATGTGATGTGAATAGCTGGTTTATAGAATATCGGCCATGATTCGGACACATGGAATAAAACCATAATAATGTGCCGTATGTCCTTGAAAAGGATGAATGGTTTAGTTTACATTCCTGATTAAATATTTTAACACATGCTGATGTCAATGTGATGATCCCAGTGTCTTCCTTAATAGACAATTTCAAATATCATTCAATCAACAAAATGAGTATGGCTTCTGTTTTTTAATGCAGCAATAAATATGTTGCACTGTACAATAAAATACCTGGTGAATGCCTATTTGACAGCCTGTTCAAGTCACTTGTAATTACCTCCCAGGGGAGTACAACCCAGGCTTTCGTCTCTTTAATAGGTCCTATTAATTTTTAATGGGAAAGAAAAGATGAGAGTACAGGAAGCACAGTGTCTGCACTTTTACTTCTGATATATGCATGTACAGATATCAGAGTTTAATAACATATGAGCCTGTCTATTTTGGTTATCAGGAATATGAATGAACTTGATCTTCACCCAACACTAAAGTCATGTTCAGCTCATTAGATCATTGGTATGTTGTGATTATTATTATTATTATTATTATTAGTAGTAGTATTATTATTATCCCAATATTTTGTCAGATGCTATTGACTGGGTTGGGGTTTTTGAATTCTAAAGCCCTTCCATAAATCTAGGATGCTTAGAGATAATGGTTCTAAACTTAGGTTTTCAGTAATAGACACTTCTAGCTGGTGGAAAGTGACCGTCTATGCCATGCATCTTCTGAATTTGAGGAAAGCTAGGTTTGCAGGCTGCAGCAAGGGCTCTGATTACAATTTGCACAACAATAGTTTTCTTTTCTGAGTCACTCTGCATTAATTTGCAATTTCATGATTTTTTTCCTGTTGCCTGTCCCCTTATCTGCCTTTTAGTTTTCAATTAGCCAAATTGGTTTCTGCATTAAGTAAACCTAAAGCTATAGCTCCCTCTATGTCAATGACTTTACTGAAGCTGACAGCAACACAACAGAGGGAACCGGGAGAAAGCAGATGGAAAACAGAGACTGGAGTAATATCCTAAAGTTTGACATTGAGCCAAACTATCTTCCAAACATACGGTACAGTCCTATGTGCATAAGTGAAGTTGCTGGTAGCAGTGAGTGCCCTCCACCACACCCTTATATGAGGGACTATAGGCAATAAATGACCCTGCTCAAATGGATCAAGCACTGCAGATGGGATGTTAAAGTGAACCCTCGGACTAAAAATCAACTCACCAGCACTGAAAAGGCCTGGTGTTTCTTTAACAGTTTCACAGCATCAGAACTTTGTTTCTCTTATACAAGCCTCATTTTTAGCTGCACAGAAGAAAACTGCCCGGGCTTTTTTCCCCTGATGCTGTGCAAAGCATGATGGGATTTCTGATTTTGTTGTTCTCGTTCTGCTGTTTTGGTGCAATTTTTTTTTTTTTTTTTACACTTTGAATTTGACATTTGAAGACTAGCGTGTGCAGCTGGGAGGGGTAATCAGGACACAGGATAGTTGGAACTGTGTCTCCTGCTCCTTGTTACCTCCTTTCAACCAAAAAGATGGCTGCCCCCATGACAAAGATGGCAGCCCCCATGAATCACAAACATTTGCCTGTTCTTTTAAAACAGGGTGGGTAAGAGATTATATTACCTATCTATTCTAATTAACATAACTAATGTAACTTGATGACAGTATGTTTGTTTAGGCTGAAGTTCCCCTTTAAGGGCCTCCCTCACTCCAAAAGCTCCTCTGATGCTTCTTCCTCCAAAAGCAGCCTATTCTTAGCACCCCTCATGTCAAAATACAAGGCAGTTTTCCTTAGTGTAACCATAAAACTTTCATTCCTTGTAATTAATATCAGGTGTATTTGTTGTAATGTCTTCCTACAAGTCATCTCTGGATAGCAGCATTTCAACTTCTACAGTTGATAATTCTTATTATTCAGTTTTAGCCACTGCTAGTTAAAGGACTGAGCTGTGTATGATACTTGTATTTTGTAGTACTTTGTAAAGTTTCCATTTGTCATTTTATTCCACTGTGTCAACATGCATCTGCTGGATGCGATGCCAGCATTTTCTGTAATGTTAAATTGCACCCAAATTCCCTTGGATGCGTGACACAATTTTATGCTGCATATGAATTTTAATGCAGCCTATTGATTTCAATAGGCTGAAAAAAATAGCATCCAAATTTGTGTGTGGGGGATGGGAACTGCCTTAAATTGAAAATGCACATTAACACTAGTCCCTTACCTAGTGAGTTCCTTGAGCAGGTTTCCTAAGTAATAAGTTAGCAAATGTAATTAGCTTTTCCATACTTAAAGGAACACTTTCAATTAAAATTACCATTTGTAATGCTCTATATTAGGGTACACATTACCACTAGTGCTAGGGGCACTTTATTCACTCAGGTCTCTCTCCCTTTCTCCTTGCTTCAAAATCATCCTTCATTCCTCACACAGCTTACAAATATATTTTACTGTGTCACAGCATGCAGGAGAAGTGAGGAGGAGGCTGATCTGAAGAGGTAACAGGTAGCTAGATGAGCTGTAATATTGCTGTAATATAACTAGAAGGGAGATGGGTATACACTATTCCTGACTGACTGGCTTGCTTGTGATGTTACATTCCAGGCTGCATCTATTTTATAGGCTGTTCTGTGGTGTAGTGCTGAGAGGGAGATACACTGTTTACAAAGGCATTATCAGGATCTTTATCGGTCAGAGAACAGAAGACAATACATACACATTGTTGGAATCTTTAACCCCTTACCACCATTTGAATAAGATTTTTTTCAGCAAGGTGATTATTAAACTACTAGTGACCTTAGCCCATTTAATAACGGGCTCTAGGTCTGTCCCTGCCAACCACCTGTCAGCGCACCCCTTCCACAACGTGCGCGCACGCCTGAACATGCACACGCCCGCATGGCCCACTGGCTGTCCTGCTCCTGTCTCAACAATGGCTGTCGCTGCGGCACATGTACAGTAGCGCAAATGCAAGGACACACACACACATGGACATGGGACACAGAGACACTTAGGTTTTATTAAGTAGGATACACTGAGGAGTTAATAGCAACCCCCCTGTGCAGGAACATGGTTTAGTTCTGCAGAGCCCAACACTTTTGTATCTAAAACTGATGGATGATTTTACAGCAGAGAGGCAGAGCTGTGTGAGGGAGGAACTTTGGTTCACTAAATTCCGTTAAGATTGCCATTTGTGCACACTGCACAGCAATTCTACAGTGGCTTAGTGAACCAACCTCAAGATGTCCTAGCAAAAATGCAATGATATAGACAATGAGAGAGAGAGAGAAAGAACATGTCGGTGAGTAAGTGTGAGTTATTATGTAAAAACAGAATAGCTGACAGTGGTGGAGATTCATGCATGGCTGTTACTAATATTATATGTAGTGTATATACATTATTTGCAAAACAATAATTGGTGGATTAAACAACTGAACAGGTCAGCTAGTCAGCTAGTGGATTTTACATCCAGGTTTTTTTACCTGCATCAGTGTTTTACTTCAGCTAACATCTGGAAATATGCCTGAAGAAGGGGACTAGATCCCAGAAAGCTTGCATCATTCAACTCTATCAGTTAGCCATTAAAAGGTATTATTTTATTATTATTTTTTATTGTTTTCTCTACCTACATCCAGGTAAAAAAAATATATAAGCACGATACACAGCAGAAATAAAACACACTATTTTTTTTTGTTTTTTTTTTCATGCTTTCAGTTTAGATTTACAGATTTAAAGTGAAACAAATCAAATATAAACACTGTCAGGATCCGGCTCCGCGGCATGCCTGCAGATACGGTTCCCGACTGCAGATTTGACCAGATCGAGAGGGGAAGCAGCCTTATTCGAGCTAACACAAGGCTGTGACCCCTCAGAACACCTCTCACTGCCATTGAGTGTTGTTACCTAATTACCTGTATCCTTGCTGGCGGCCGCAGTGTCCAGAGGACACTGAATGCTGATGTACTTTACATGGCCATGCAGACATAGGCTATTCTTTGCCAAATGGCTGCTAATTAGCAGCTCCCTGCTTCCAGGGGAACTGAATGCAAATGTAGTTTTCATTGACATACAATCACAGAATCCCCCAAAGCCAGACTGGCTTTTAGCAGACATACACATATGGCACAGACAGAAAATGTGAAAATATGGCTTTCACGAGATACAATATGGTTGCTATGTTATGCATATTACCGTACATATCATCATCACCACATACATCCTCACAAACACCGCTCCAGATAATGTTGTTTTTCAACAAAATATACACAACCAATTCCCTGGAATTAATTACAATTCCCTCCCTTCCTTATATTCTGTCTCACTGTTTATATGATGTTTTGATCTCTTTGGATTCCCATGACTATAGAAGCTACTAGAGAACATTTCAAAACTCAGACTTAGTAGTTCTCCTAGGTGTTTTATGAAGCACAACTTTTTTTATTTTCTTCTACGTAAAATACGTTTTTATTTTGGGCAAATATACCTTTATATCTACGGTACATTTATATAATTGTTCGAGATATTGCCTAAACATTGTCTTTGAGGGGGGATGTATGCAATGCTTGAGTGTGCAGTGGCACTCTTGCTTTCTGTTCACATGACTTCTAGCGACAATGATTAGACCAGACATTTACAGAAGTGCAGCCTGATCTTACAAGATACATTACAAGGAATCTTGTCTGATATTTTAATGGCTCATAAAAGAAGACTGTGCAGTGACCCAAGGCTTTGCATTGTTTTTTTTTTCTAATGTTGGGGTCTCCAGACATATTCTTAGAAGGAATTTTATCTACATGACGCTTACAAAGCATCTCTGCGTGTGTTGGAATTGTTCACCCAACTAAAAACTTCCATGAAAGCTGCTTCGGAACAAAGTGGCTATTCAATAGGTGTGTGCCAGTAAAAAGCTAGGCTCGTGTGTTTGTGTATATTTTGTAGAGCACATTATAATTTACAATGTTCAGTTTTGTTCATTGTACATAAACCATTTTTGTATTTTAACTTGCATTTACTTCCCGAATGGCTATGATTCCAGGGCTGTCTTCAAGAGCTAACATAATTTGCTGCTTGCCTCAGAGAATAGCAAGTGTGTGAGCCATCTGAATGCCTCTCCCTATGCAATCATCCCTCATTGTGAGGCAGATAGGGGTAAACTGTGAGGGGCACCCTCTAGTCTTTATCTCTGAGCACAAAGGTGACTGTGCCCAAATCTGCCCTGTGCTCCAGCTATCAAGTGGCCTCCAGTTGGTGAGGCCACTTGATAGCTTTATGCTTTGGAAGCAACTCCCTCTCTCTTTGCAGCTCCATACTTTAAGCCCTCATCTAAAGGGGCCCATACACTCAGCCGATTTTCTGGCCGATCGATTGATCAAAATCAATCGATTGATTGGTCGATTGCAAATCGGTTGACCGATCGACCGACTGGCGGACGATTTCAATCGATTTCGATTGATTTCAATCGATCTGGCAGGGTGGAAAATCTAGGTTGATCTGTTGATATTGCTTATCATTTTGCATTGGCCCTAATGGAAATCTGATGGCAAAAAATGCCATCACATCGATTTTCAATAGATTTCAAACTGAAATCTATTGGAATTATAATCCTAGTAAAAAATGTTCCTAAACACATCAGATAGATAAGAAATTTATCTGATGATCTATCTGCTGCTAATCTGACGAGTGTATGGCCACCTTTAGAGTCTCGTCACTACCTCTTTTAAAGGGAATTTCTCTAGAGCACCATATGAATTGAAAACTAGTAGCAAAGCGTCATATTCACCTTTACTAGCAGTGAATGGTCTAGGAGAATGAATTAGCATTTTAGGCTTCTTTATAAGGAACCTGAGGTGTAAGACCTATGGAAGCTAGCATATTTATTTATTTTTAAACAATACTAGTTGCCTGGCAGTCCTGCTGCTCTGTATGGTCACACACCTAAAACAAGCATGCAGTAGGGTCTAAATCACACACCTGAAACAAGTATGCAGCTAATCTTGTCAGATTTGTCATAGGCATCTGATCTGCATGCTTGTTTTCTCCCCTGCTTTTCACAATTTACAAGATATTGCTTCGAAAATAATTCAAAAATTCAGCCCGACATACCACTGTTATGCTGATGACACCTAACTATATATTTCCTTCAAGCCTGGTGTGACAGACCCAACTCCAACTACAAAAGCCTGCTTAGCCAAACTACAGAAATGGATGAGTGACAACTAGCAGAGACTAAATGCAGATAAAACTAAAGTACTTCTGTTCAGAGGGCAGCACATGACAATAAAACAACTTCAATTGCAGTCTTCACCACTGGGAATAGGAGGCACAGATCTACACAGCTCTGAGCATTTACATATCCTGGGAGTTTTAATTGATGGGGATTTAAACTTTAGAACTTACATCTCTTCTGTAGTGAAATCATCCTATTTTCACCTGAAGAACATCACAAAAATCAAGCACCTCATCCCCCAGAAGATCTGCCAACCATAGTTCATGCCTTCATTACATCCCGACTAGACTATTGTAATGCTCTCTACACTGGCCTTCCAAAAAAGGGCTTGTACCGCCTATAGTTGATACAGAATACTGCTGCCAGACTGTTGACCAACCAACCCCGTCACTGCCACATAACACCAGTCCTGCACTCCCTTCACTGGCTACCTATAAAATGGAGGATCCTATTCAAGATCGGCCTACTGACATTTAAATCACTACATAATCTGGGCCCTGGATACATGAAAGAAATGTTACAGCTGCATAGCAATCCCTGCATTCTCAGATCCTTCCTCAGGTTCTAATAATCTAGTCATACCCAGAGTCCACCTGGAAACATTTGGTCCCAGAGCCTTCTGTCATGTCTCCTATATTATGGAACTCCTTACCTCAGCAGATCAGGACAGCTCTATCTCTGGATGTGTTTAAATCCAGACTGAACAGCCACCTGTTGAGTTTGGAATTTGCAGAAATATAATCTTTGTTGAGTTAATACTTCATCCAACTACCAATCTCTAAATCTGAGAGAGCCTAAGCGCTTTGAGTCCTATGGGAGAAAAGAGCTATAGAAATGTTATTGTTATTGTAATTGTTATTGTTAAATGAGTAGAGGCCAAGGATCAGCAGGACAGCCAGGCAATGTGCATTATATAAAAGGTAATAAACATTTCAGCCTCCATATCCCTCTTACCTCAGGTTCCCTTTAAAACAGTTAATAATGTTAATAATGTTAAAAATGTTTTTTTTACTGCATTGGATTGTACTCCAAAACAAGAGGCTTATTTTTTTAATGTGTCATAGTTTGCAGTGTACGAAGTTTATTTGCATTACACAAAAACATTTTTTTCTGTATTCATTATTTATTATTTCACATCTTTTTGAATTATGTCCTTTTGTGCTGCTGAGACAATAACTTTTTGTGACCAGCACTGCAGCTCAGAAAAGTCTAATAGCTAAATGCCTAAAAGAGTTAACCTCTCAGCGGAAGATAGTGGGTGTGGTCAGGTGATTAGCTCTGTGCTCAGGAAGGAACTCACACTCTGCCAGTACCTCAATATTGTCTGCACAGACCTCTGGCTCACAAGACTAACTCTTCCAAAGGAAATTTCTCTGGAATGGTTGCATCAAATCAGAAAATTGTGTAATGACACAGTCTCATTTTCACATTTAGTAACAATGAAATTAATGCGAACTGAATTTTTAAAGTGATTTGGATACATTTTTCACACATGGGCACTGATATATTTAAACATTTCCTGAGCTACTCTCCACATACGGTAACATTTGAAAAATAAACCCTTTTTTAAACTTTAGAAACCTCCAAATGATTAGTGCGAGCCTAAATTGTATTTCACTGTTTTTCATTATTCATATAGTTAGTTGCCATCTGCCATTTATTCCACTCTGTATGGATACACATTTCAGCACATTTCCAAACCCCAAATTTAGGTTCTCACTTCACTGTTGTATAACGTATGACTCGGCTCAGTCAAGTCATCTATTTTGGATGTGTGACTTTCATTTATGCTAGCACAACAGACCTTGTCAACCCTTGGAGAATGCTTTTTGATTTCAATCTGTTCCTCTTCATTTGGCATAAGCAGTCCACTAAAGTGCAAAATTACACCAAACATTTACAGAAACATGACATGGTCTTATCAGATTCGTTTAGATACAATATTCCTGACACGTTAGATTGATAACATTCTGCATTGTAGACTACATATAGGACTTATAAATGACATTAAAATGCCAACTGTCAGATTACTTACATACTAAAAATGCATCTCGCTAGTGCCGCATCTATACAGATAAAAAACAGTGCCACCAAATTTTAGATTGTAGAATTAAGGTTAAAATTAAGGTTGCAGCACAAAAGCTTGCATACAGAAACAAGTGCAAGACCTGCTGATTAAGGGGACTGACTCTTTTTTTTTTCACAATTAAAGTTTATTGAAAACCAAAATTAGTAACAGTACAGGGTAAGTATATAGTACTTCTGCATTATACAAAGGACAAGCATTTTACTCGGGAATAACATGTCAAGGCATGTGAAGTCCAAAGCAGTTTACATATCGATTGTTGGGGTAAATGTACATGAGCCTCAGCCAGTTGTATTATTACATTTGCCTCGAAAGAGACAGAGCAGGTTTGAGACCCCCAGGCTTAGGCTAAGCATTTCTAACCATAACTAAACAGTGGTCTTAGATACCTCAGTGCTAAATATATTTATAAAGGGACCAGTTCCGTCTCCTATGCCGGCGTAGGGACAGAGGGAAAGAGAGATGAAAGAAAGGGAAGGGGAAGAAGTAAAGTATATGGTGTATATATATTGATTATGATGTAGGAGAAGACTGAGGGGCCATGTCCTCACCCGTTCATAATTGCTTTGTATTCACTAGAGTATTGGAATTCTACCCAAACAGCCCATGTCCTCATGTATCGTTCTGTGTGATCTTGAGAAAGCATAATCAAAGCTTCCATAGATTCAATGGTATCCATCCTCCTAATCCATTCTTTCACAGATGGGGGATTCACTGATTTCCAGTGTACTGGTATTAGCGATCGAGCAGCATTCACCATATGAAGTATAATGGATTTTTTGTATGATTTGATTGGTTCATTTGTGTCATGGAGGAGTAGGGCGCCCGGAGAGAAACTAATCTTGGAGCCTGAGATATGCTCCATTAGTCTATGTATCTCTTGCCAATATGGTATGATCAGTGGACATTGCCAAAAAATGTGGAGTAATGAGCCAAAGTCACCACCACACCTCCAGCACACATCAGGTGTTGAGGGGAACATCTTGTGTAGAAGGACAGGTGTTCTATACCACCTGGAAATCAGCTTGTATCCCTGTTCCTGAACTGTGGTATTAAGAGAACCTTTGTGATTGAATATAAGGATCTTATCCCATTGTTCCTCAGAAAGAGGGGAACCCAGGTCTTTTTCCCAATCTAACTGGAACTTTAGAGTTTGGTTACTAAGAGCAGAGAATAACATTGAATGAAGGGGACTGACTCTTGATCAACCCAGTGTGGCCACATTCACTGCTGTTTTTTTTTAGCAGGCGGGAACAATACATCAATGGCAAGTAAAGCCACAGAAGCCAATCAGAAGTAAGTGGGAAAAGTGAGAACAATATAAACTCCAGGCTTTCATAAGTAAGCTAGAATAGGATTTATGCAGTCCACTATTGTGATGTGCAGCAGAACAGGGAAGAAATTAAAGTGTCATTTTTCCAACACTTTATAAATTAAAGACTAGTCATTTTAGCCTGTTAAATAACAAGCGTTGAACAGTGGCACTCTCGCACCCGCACGCCCACAGCCCGTGCAATGGTGACCCAATGCACCTGCGACTCATGCACGTGTGCCTGTGACCCGCATCTGACATTGCCCCACGTGCATGCCGTGCGGCCGTGGCGCTGCACCTGCGCATACACATGCCTGAATGCAGAAACCAGGCATTTAATTAGGTAGGATCAATATACTATAAGCAGGCATTTCCTATTGAAACTCTTTCTTCTTTAAAAATACACCACCTAAATCTTGAGCCCCGCAAGTCTCTTCTTTAGGGCAAAAACAATATATTTCACAATCATGATATGGATCATGCTTCTGACACTTGTATCTCCATGATGTGTCGTATTTGGACTGTTTTTGCTCTGAGCAAATAACTTTTGGACCTTGAAATGTAGGGTTTATACCAAAAGTTTCTTCCTCAGAGCAAAAACAGTCCATGTAAGACACATCATGGAGATACAAGTGTCAGAAGCATGATCCATATCATGATTGTGAAATATATTGTTTTTTGCCCTAAAGAAGAGACTTGCGGGGCTCAAGATTTAGGTGGTGTATTTTTAAAGCTTCAATAGCAGGTGCCTGCTTATCAGGGCTGGATTTAGGCCTAGGCCACCTAGGCCATGGCCTAGGGCACCACAGGAGCAAGGGCACCAAAGAAGCAGACTATAATGGGGCAGCATTTGCATGGATCAGTTCATTTCAGAGCTCGGCTCTGAGAGCCAAGCGCCAAAACTGGGCGGCATCATAGCAGCAATGCTATGATGCGGGCCCCGTGTATCAGTAATTCGGGGCTGTGGCAGCCACCAGACCCCGAATTACATCTCCCTCCGAGTTGCGACAGCTAGGAGAGGGAATAGTATTTAACGCCGCCTCGGATTTTAGCAGCAGTGGGGAAAGCCGTCAATCGGCTCTCCCCGCGCTGAATTGAGCGGCGCCGAAATAATATGTACCCGCATTTACAAGCTTGCAAATGCTGCAATGCAGGGAGATCAGGTGAGCACCTAATCTCCCTGCTGCCAGCCACCTGTGGAGCAGCCACCTTGCTCTCTGTGCACATTGGTGTTGTGGTGGGCGGTTTTGGACTTAGGCAGCATTAGAGAAGGAGGGGAAGAGGAAGCTTCTGCACTGGAGACGAGCAGAGAAGTGAGTGACACTGATGGCTGCTGTAGTGTGGTGGTGAGCTGTTCTGAAAGGGGGGGGGGAGTGGGAAAGGGAGGGATTAAGGGAGTCATCTGGCTATCTATACTGGAGGGGGTGGGGAAGGGGTCATCAGGATACCTATAGTAAAGGGAAAGAGGGGAGGGGTCATCTCGCTACTTATACTGAAGACATTGGCCTTGGGCAGTAAAGAGTACAAATCTGGCCCTGCTGCTTATTGGATATTCATAGTTTGACTAGAAAGTGGTGCTGTCATTTCCCCTTTTGAAACGCTGGCACTCTGGTTTATCTGCAGGTGTGCACAACAATTCTATATTCCCTGATTATTAAAGATGTCTCTCATCACTGACATTTGTCATAGTTCATAAATTGAGGCTAGGTTCACAGTGGTCAGTTGCATAACTCATGCGTTATAATGACTATGACCGGCAATGGAGAATTGCCATAGACTTGAGTACAAAGCCTGCATGCAGCGAGTTAGAATAACATGATCTGTTACTGTGAACAGACCCATAGAATTGTATGGGCAGTGAGTAGACATGCAAAATGATTCTGCAGCGCAACTGATCACTGTGAACAGGGCCTAAAACAAGCCCTGGTAATTAGCCAGTCAGTTGACCTGAAGTAG
Source organism: Hyperolius riggenbachi (assembly GCF_040937935.1). Lineage (NCBI taxonomy): Eukaryota > Metazoa > Chordata > Amphibia > Anura > Hyperoliidae > Hyperolius > Hyperolius riggenbachi. Next base: position 162,416,712 of record NC_090646.1, read on the forward strand.
GATTCATCATGGATGAGTGGAACTTCAGCAAAAGTAGTGAAAGTGAGGCTTGAAACACATTGAAAATAAACCATGACTTTTATCACCAATCACCTGTGTCTACCATCCCCATTATACAAACTACCGTAGCCTTTGGAGCTGTAATTATCTGGAGAGAGTTAAGATACATTTACAATGACGTTCATGTAAAAAGCCAATACAATGTTACCAATGTATTCCTGGCAGTGAATTAATAAAACACAAAGTAGTGTTTTATCTTGTTTTCATGCTTTTTTCTAGCATTTGTCTCCACTTGTCAAATGCTAGTGATATGTTTTTCACTCCAAATGTTGTGCCAAATGCTTAAGAAACATGTGGCATCATTCACGGTGGCATATGGCAGATGTTTCTCCAGGCTCCCGTTATAACCCTATTGCTGCCCAAGTACAGGAAAGGATTTGCAGGCAACTTTTTTTTAAGAGAGGAATGAGCAGATGCTACTTTTTTATATCAGTGTCAACTGTCAAAGCACAATTTAATCTATATATAGTGTACTTGAGTTAGAGGGAGGGTGTGGTCATGTTTGGGCAATTTATATAGCCTGAAAGCCCATCTCTGGGGCTAGAATTTTGTTTGGCATTATTCTGTAGTACGAATGTGCTGGTGGCTGTTTATCACCCCTAGGGGGTCATCTTACATTTGCAACTATTATACTGCCCCAATGCATTCTATTTATATAATAAATGCATATCCATTGCAGGTATCATATTCAAGCTCTACGCTGAAAAAAAAACCAGTAATTTTGAGCCATAATAATAGCACTTTCACAAAAACATAGGCAAAGCAAAAGTCATTACTTTAACCCACTTCTGCCATCACCACTCATATCTATGGGGTAAGGTGTTATAGCTAAAGTGCGCCTAAGGCCAGGGGTGTCATCACAATGTTACAATGGGATCTCTAGAGTTGTAGTTACACATCTGGACATTAATCACTAGTACTGTCAGTGACATTGTCAGGAGTACTACTGGCAGATTTTTGGCTAGTCCATCTCTTCATGTGAGATTCTCAGTTTTTCCTTTATTCTTTACAAAATGCACTCCATGGAAAGGGTCTATATAAATATACAGGCCACCCCCTGTTTGTGCAATTGCCATTTACTGAGTGCTTTTGAAAATAAAGAAAAACCTGAGAATCCCCCATGAGGAGATATACTAGTCCAAAACCTGTCAGTTCTGGAAGACCTCTACTACCTACTAAAAGTGACAGCAACATAGGAGAAAAGTAATTTATAGCACATTTTACTCTAGGAGAAATGCAATTTTATTTATCTCATTTCATGTATTTTAAATTTTAAAATTTTTCACGAAAGTGGTCCTTTAAACACTAGTATTATGAGGAAATCGCACAATTCTAGTTTTTACAGCAGGCAATTTGCAAAGAACTTTATTTATGTTGGGTTACTTCCTTGTTTTTTCTGAGGAGTGTGTAAAAAAAGATTTGTCATCTGTAGCAGCCAGTGACTTTCTATTTGGCAAATTATGTAGATACGATATGTTTTGTCCATTAGAACCAGAGCTACAATACATTGTTTTAGCTCAAGAAAATGTAAAACATATTGATTATTTGACCACATCCACTTTTGTAGCCATACCCACTTTTTAGTACAACATGCTGCATATGCTGCTAGTAATTTATTTTGTGGCTTTACAGGTTCAAATGAGATTAAAACAATGGTCCTGTTTGATAAACCCCCACTCATAAAGGACTCTTCCATAGACTTCTCTGGGCCCAGTCATAAAAGAGAAAACTGCTATATTGTAACTGGAATGCTTAAAGAGGAGCTGTTAGGTATAGGGTCTCAGAGAAAAAAAAAAACACATATATCAGTAGTTAAATACTGGCTGTACTTACATAACATATACATTACACTTTCCACTTTTTGATTTTAGTGATTTTTATATAGTATATACAGAGATTTATGTTCCTGACAGTTCCTGACAGGTTTAATCTTTGACTGTCTGTGTCTGAAGCCAGTCGTGATATAATATCCTCCCTTACCCTGCTTCCACTCTTCCCCCTGATTTAGTATGCATTAGCCCTCCCAACTCCCAGCCCTCAGACACTCCCACCAAGCTGAAGTCACCCGCCCCTTCAGTACAGGCTGTCAGATGCTGTAGATATACAGATTATATTGATTTGTTAGAAGACCCCCAGATGTCCGCAGCTGCCCCTGACTTGGAAGCAGCAGGGTCACTCAGCCGCAGACCAGATGCTCTGTCCCCTGTCAGCTCTCCCCCCCCCCCCCCCCCCCGCCAAGAGCCTGAGCGATTATCTTCTCCCCCCATAAACAGGTGTGGGTGTCTTCAGGGCCGGTTTAAGCAACAATGGGGCCCCAGGGCAAAATAAACCTGGGGGGCCCCCCAACATATACCACGGAATGAAAATCTGCATTAGGGGACCTTTTTTTGCAGCTGGTATAGTCAGGGTGTGAAGTCCCAATCGGTCAGAGCTCCACATTCTGGCTATCCCAGCCTGCATGGGGGACAAGGGGTTAAAAAGTTTCAGGAGGGGGGACCCCACAATTTTTTTTTAATTCCCACACTCTAAACATAAAAAAAAAATTGGGAAAATAGGAAAAATTGCCATATTGCGGCTGTATAGCGATCCCTGGCCAAAGCGCTGCGGCTGTGTATAGACCCCCTGGAAACCCCGTCAGGAAATTTATTGAGCTTTCGTTTGATGCATGTAAAATTACACTACCATTAGGTTAGCTACTAAAAGTGACATTTACCGCATTTAAAAATTATACTTTTTTCCATCTAAACTTTAAAATCGATTTTCTCAAAAACTATAAGGTCTTTTTGAAAAAACTAAATTTTTCTCTTATTCCTAATGATCTCCTTAACATATCCTGCAAATTTAGGGTTTCTAGCATTTAAGGTGGATTTTCTGGTAACCATTAAAGTCGGCAGGTTTTAAAATGTGTATTTTTTTTCCTTTGAAACTTTAAAATCGATTTTCTCAAAAACTATAAGGCCGATTTGAAATTTTTTTTTCCTCTTGTAGCCACTGGGGGCCCCTACAAGCTCTGGGGCCCTGGGGCAGCTGCCTCCTTTGCCTCTATGGTAGCGCCGGCCCTGGGTGTCTTCCCCCCCAGGACCCCACCCCCGGGCAGAAACAGGTGCGGATGTCTTCTCACCTGAAAAAGCAAACACTGAGAGAGAGAGAGAGGCCAAAGAGTGCATCTCCAGCTTCCAGCGCCGCCACCGCAATTTCCTCTGTCAGCCGCCGCTGTGCATCTCTCTCTCTCTCCTGCTGGTGATTCCTATCATGTGACTCGCCGGTAACTTTCCAGTGAGTCACATGTGAGGGACGCCAGCAGGAGAGAGATGCACGGCGGCGGCTGACAGAGGAAACTGCGGTGGCGGCGCTGGAAGCTGGAGATGCACTCTGCGGCCTCTCTCTCTCTCAGTGTTTGCTTTTTCAGGTGAGAAGACATCCGCACCTGCTTCAAAGCCAGGCAGATTGTAAAGGGGCAGCTGCGGACATCTGGGGGTCTTCTAACAAATCCAGCCCTGCATGCCTGGCAACCCTAGGTGGACCAATAAGAGATGGACAGAAGCGTGGGTGGGGAAACCAGGAGGGATAGAGGAAGCAGCCAATCAGGCTGCAGCAATGAATTAGGGAGGAATAGGGAAATGAAGGGGAGGAACAGAGCTAAGCAGAGAGAAAAAAAAACACCTTCCAGCATGCTCTGCAACTCCTTATGTGCGGCCTGCGGCCTCCTTAGGAGCTTGGGGAAAATGAAGATTATTATTCAGCCCACAAAAGGTAAGATTGATTTTTAACTTCAGTATTGCCTTTTTGGCTACCTTCCTAACTGTTTAACACAGGAGAAAAGAGATTTAAATTTACATTTCTAGCCTAACAGTTACTCTTTAACCATTTCTATAATCAGGCCCCTGTAATATAAACCATATTTTATTTCTGTTGAAAATAACTTAATGAGGTCAACAAGAGCAGTCTAAATTTGTTGGTGATTAATCCATAATCAGCTGCAAAAGAAATTAAAAAACAGATATGATGGCATTATTATTATTACTGAAAGTCTTTATTCTAATTCTGTCAGGGATTACATGCTCTTTTCATACTGTTAATGAGCAAACATGTGTAGATATCATAAAAATAGAAGTGTCTGTTTGCCAAGTATTTTTTTTCTAGAAATAATACAAAACATACAAAAAATATATTATTCCAAGCAGTAGTTAGACAGAAGAACTAATAGAGGAAAAGGTCTGCAAGGTGCACCGTTGACAGAAGATATTTGCATAGGTTATTGCTTCCACAAATCAGCAGAGCAAGACCCATAATTCATCATTTTAAGACAACAGGTGGAGCCATGCCCTTGTATTACAGACAGTGGTTTGAAGTAAATCATATTGTTGTGAAACAAAAAGTACAAACATCCCAATACTCCCTCATGACTTTTCAAACCATATATAGGGCTTGATTCACAAAGCGTTGCTAACAGTCAGCACGCTTGTGAAAAGCCCTTTACCACACCTAAAAGTCCTGCACGCAAAGGCCGGTGCGCGTGAAATGTCGCATCGGGTGTGTGTAAAACGGCGCACCCTATGCGCCTATAAGGTCGCATTGGATGCGCCCTAAACGTTGCATGGGTGTGACGTCTAGGGCGCATCCAATTCTCTGTTTTGTCGCACCCGATGCGATGTTTCGCACGCACCGGCCTTTGCCCGTGCAAAGTTTTGCGCGCGGGGACTTTGCACATGATCTGATTCAGCTTGGTGCATGCTAACTACTTAACACCCTAGTTAGCACGCCCAAACCTTAAGGCGTGCTAACTAGGTTAGCACCGTATAGTGAATCAGGCCCATTGTGTCAAAATTATTGTTTAAAACATCATGCACATTACTGTAGTATAAATATAACAAAACACATTATTACTCCCGTTAGCACTAATCACATCCATCCATCCCATTCAAACTCATTGATGACCATCTAAGATTCCATCTTCTAAAAAGTCAGCTGCGTGCATTTTGCAAAACGAGAAACCGCTGTTCATAAACAGTTCTGAGCATCACTCATTGTATCTGTTCAAAATAAAGTTTTTTAGTCATCCATGGAAGTAAAGTTCCAATCCAGTGTAATGGTATATAATACAACTTGCCTTGTATCACACTGTGGAGCAGGAGCAATCATCAATTTACAACAATGTGTATGCGATCTGGTATTAGTACTACAACGACAACTAAACATTTGTAAAGCACTTTTTAATAAGTCAAATAGTGCTGCTGTCACTGTGCGCGTGCGCGCTGCTGCACGTTTCCGCGCGCGTGAACATGAGATTAGTGGGAAAAAAAACACCATGGAAAAATACACCTTTATTTCCAAATAATATATTGTCACCATACTTTGTACTAGGTACATAATTAAAATCTTGTGATAACCAGGACAAATAGAAAGATAAAATGTGTGGGTTTTATGTAAAACTATAGGGGATGAAATTGGAGAAATAGTGTATTTTTTTAAAATTTTTCCTTGTTTTTCCCTTTAAAATTAGAAAATAAAGTAATTACTGAAAACAAATATCAACCCTAAAAAAGCCAAATTGGTGGTGAAGTGATTAAGCTATTGGCAAATGAAAGGGATGAGCACTGAAAGGTGAAAATTGCTCTTGTCCGTAAGGTTAAAAATTCCTTTGGGGTGAAGTGGTTGGAAGTGTCCAGGGTTGGAGTTGTCTTGATTATGTTTGGCAAAGCAGTCCACAGGGTAGGGGAAGCATGATAGAAAGCTCTGGCTCCAAAGGTTTTTAGTTGGACTATGGGGGTAGTAAGGGCCAGATTTACCATAAGGCATTGTAGGCATGTGCCTACAGGCTCCTTATGTAGGAGAGGCGGCGCTCCCCTCCGCAACTGTGCCCCTACCCATTGGGAGGCTACTTAATACTTAGGTGAAGGCACATCTGGCTCCCTATGCTCCCTATACTTTAGGTGAGGGACATATCTACTACATAGATTAATGGGGTTACCAAATGGGGAGGAGGGATGCCTACCTAATATGGGGGTGTGGCCTGAGTTGAGGGGCGGGGTTTAGGGCACCAAAACGTCTCTGCCTACAGGCTCCTGAGCTGTACATCCGGCTCTAGGGGTGGTCAAGTTATTGGATCAGGTTTGATCTGAGGTTGTGGGTGGTGTGACGCAGTTGCAACAAATCCTTCAGGTACCACTGCTCTTTTTGTTTCACAACAATATTATGCTGAGATACCCCTCTGACTATAATAACATATTAAGGGTCAAACAAGGTGAACGCACACTGCAGCTTTTGTATAGTATGGAGTAAATCATAATCTTTTATTTTACAAGTTAGTATAGTTTAGTCGTACATCAGAGAGGGAAATGCAAGAGGGAGGGTTCAGATGCCCCTAAATGTAGCAGGTAGATATAAACAAAGAGTACAATAATGTCACTAGACTCACAAGTCAGTGTCACACCAGGGGCTTGATTCACTAAACCGTTATAACCCATATCACGGCCGTGCCAGCGTTTTCACGCGCAATTTTGCATTTTGCATGTGTTCTTGCATGCAATTGTGACTTTTTACACGCAATCGCAGGCGCAAATTCATGATTGCGCACAAAAGGCGAAAAAATATGCAAAAACGCTAGCGCGCCCGTGACATGGGCTATCACAGTTTATTGAATCAAGCCCCAATTTGGCAACTGCCATCTGAGCAAGTGGAGAAAAGCATGATTCCACTTTAGTACCAAGGTTGTGATAGGGTTACAGTCCAAAGCTATCTGTAAGACTGTTGATCAGTTGCTAGTAATCCATATATATGACTCTCTAAAGGGGAAGATAGAGGAACCCTTCTCATTGCAAAAGTTTTCTTTAGCACTACAAGCAATGCATTTTCAGTGGAATAGTTCCATTGAATGCATTTTTTATAGTCCGTTCTGATCCCCCCAAAAATTGGACAGCTTGCATCTGTTCCCCATGTAATGATGAATGAATTACACTAGATGCATGAGAAAATTTACATAAAAAATTGCATACAATAAGACAAAAATTCACATTCAGTAAAAGGCATACAAAATGTAATATCCTTGTGGAAATGGAGCAATAATGGAAAACTATTTATCGCACTACAACAATGCACTTGATGGGCAGTCCACTTATGTAGGTATCATTGCCTGCAGAAAACACATATATCACATGCTTATAAACAGATGGCTAAATAAAAAGGTCAGTGTTTCACAATTGGTCTAACAATTTGTCTAACATAAAGTATTCTACATATATCTATTTTTGTCTGTTTCATATTCTGTTGTATTCGGTATACACAAACAATTGGTGGTAAAAATTAAAAGTTGCATAAACAGTCTTCCAAGCAATTAATTATTTCCCTGCATATATGAAACAACAATTGCTGGAACTTTCAAAAAGAACAATTTATAGTCTACATTCACAATAGGCAATATTCAAAAATGAATAATAAACTAATAAGGTTTCGAGGCAATGATTTATTAAAATTCCCTTCCGTAAGTCTGCTAGTTACAGAAAATACAAAATGTAGTTGCAGAAAAGGAGAGTCCCTGTTTACTTCGATCGTGGTTGAGATTAAATAACTGTATAATAAATTCCAAACAATAAAAGTATAAATATAAATAAAGTTATACACTAAGTGTAGTCAGGAGCCAGTGCTATCAAATTAAAAACAGCCTTACCTTCAGGGCCAGATTTAAGGGCAGGCCAACTAGGCCGCTGCCCCGGGCGGAAGATTGCTTGGGGCGGATGAGGAGCCGCTCGCAACATTTCCTATTAGTGTGTGCAGCCAGCAGGCGGCTACGGATGAGTCACGAACCAGATCAGCTGATCTGATCAGCTGATGGAAACGTAACGGCCAGACGTAAAAAGAAGAAACAGTGGCTGCTGCTACTACACGGAAGTCTCGCTATGTTGCTAGGGCTGACAGCAGCATAGACACAGATCAAAAACCCACAGGGCACAGGCATAGAGCGAGAGCTCCGTGTACAATTGAAACGAGCCACAGCAGCTATTTGTCCTTTCTAAGCCCCGGCAAGGAAGCATGCATGGAGGAGGAAAAGAGAGAAAGCACGGCGGGGGAGGGAGAGAGTGATCAGCTGATTAGCTTGGCTGCTCGGGAATGGAGCTCACATGGACATGGGGAGAAGCAGAGAAGCAGGGTTCTATGTGCAGCCTTTCACAGTGCACAGAAGAGAGGCATAACGATGCAGGAAGCTGGATTATCTGATTCCTGACAGGGGATACTTTCTGCTTCTGTGACTGCATGCTTGTGACTCACAAGTTGTGAGTAGCTGGTGTGACTGTATGCTTGAGAGTACACCCTCCCTCCTTCCTCCAAAGTAGCATTTATCCCCCTCAGCATGTCGTCCCACTCCACAGAGGCACCACAGTTACCAACATGCTCCTCCTGTCCATAGAGGCGCCATCTGCTCCCAGCATGCCCATTCACAGAGGCACCAATGCCCCCAGCATGCCCCTCCTGCACTATAGGGTCACCATAGCTCCCAGCAAGACCCACCTCTCTCTATATACACGCACTACAGTTCCAAGCATGCCCTTCCTCCTCCATATAGTATTGGGTTGTCCCCTAGAGCTGGCTGGAGGATCCCCTGGTCTCCCATTTGTAATACTAGTCACTGCCTACCTGTTCAGGGTACCTGTGAGTGTGACAGCTGCACATTTGTAATATCAATCACTGCATACCTGTTTATGTTTACTGCAGCTGCATGACAGAAGCGTGCAGTGTTATATACCAGTCACTGCACCTGTTCACGGTGTGTGTGTGTGTGTGTGTGTGTGTGTGTGTGTGTGTGTGTGTGTGTGTGTGTGTGTGACAGCTGCACATTGTATTGATACCAGTCACTGCATACCTGTTCAGTGCACCTACGTGACCACACACAGTGTTATATTATATACCAGTCACTGCATACCTGTTCACAGTACCGGGGCTTGATTCACAAAGCGGTGATAACCCAGTTATCACGCCTAAAAGACTTTAGGCGTGATGACCTTTTCACCACTGAGTTATCACCGCTTTTTCCTGCTCTTCGTGCGAAGTTACCGCGCGTATGCGCGTTCGCGCGTACGCGCGTGAGCGCGCGCGCAAAGTCCCATAGGGCTTAATGGGAGCTTCGCGCGAAGCGTCGGGTGCTGCGCGCGCGTACGCGCAACTTCGCGCGAGTTTCTTCTTATCATGCCTAAAGTGAGTTTAGGCGTGATAAGGGCCTTTTCACCAGCGTGCAAACACTTTGCACCGCTTGGTGAATCAAGCCCTGTGTGTGTGACAGCTGCACATTGTAATACTAGTCACTGCATACCTTTTACTGCACCTGTGTGACTGCACATTGTATTAGTCAAGTCAGTGCATACCTTTCACTTCATCATACCACCCCCCCCCCCCCACATATGTACACGACAAGAGCCAGAGGCAGACACAGAGGCAGGCCACCCGGCAGGTCTGTTCGAGGTCGTGCTTATGTGATTTTGTGCGTCCCTGGACCAAAGTACAGTGCTCAGAAGAAAGCGCGTCCCATCAACTCCCAAGATTGTCAGGACATGGTTGACTATTTAACACAGAACAACTCATCTTCCGCAGCCACCAGCGCTACTCCTAGCACCACATCTGCTACATTTGACACTTTGCAGGCATTATTTGGTAGGGAATTCACTGATTCACAGCCATTATTGTTACAACAAGATGAAGGCGCTAAGCAAGTTACACCACCTCATATGTTGAGTTAAGCGACACTATGGATGTAAGGTGTGAGGAGGAGGATGATGAAGTACCTGCTGTTGGTGCAGTTTTGGAGGTGTCTAAAACAAGCGAAGCTGGGGAGGATGATTTTGATTATGATGATTATGATGAAACGGATGTCACGTGGGTTCCCAATAGAAAAGATGAACAGGGGACAGTTCAGAGGGGAAGTGAGAGAGGAGTAGGAGGAGACGAGTTGCTGAAAGAAGCAGGGGGAGCTCCTCATCAGAAACAGCTGGTGGCAGTGTACGGCGCCAGCCAACATGCCCTTCAACATCAGCTGCATTTTTTTGTGTGTCTGCCTCAGATGAGAGCAATGCCATCTGTTCTCTCTGCTACCAAATTTGAGCCGTGGAAAGGCCAACACCCGCGTAGGGACAACTGCCTTACAAAGGCACATGGAGAAAAGGCACAAACTGCAATGGGAAGACCACCTGAGGAAAAGCAGCGCACAAAAGCAAAGCCACCCTCCTTCTCCTAATCCTCCTTCAGGTGCATCATCTTCAGCCGCTTTCTCCCTTGCACATTCACAGCCACTCTCCTCCACTCCTGAGTTTGGTCTGTCAGTGTGAAGCAGTACACTAATTACACTACCTGATTGATGCATACACATGCAAGATGTTTTAAAGCACCAATTTTGCAATAAAATGTGATTTCTGCCCTTAAACCCTGCTGTGCGTCAAATCCGGATTTTTAACCGGCACTTTTAGCATGTATCCCACTCCGCCATGCTCTCCTCCAGGTGTTAGACCCCTTGAAACATATTTTCCATCACTTTTGTGGCCAGCATAAATGTTTCTAGTTTTCAAAGTTCTCCTCCCCATTGAAGTCTATTGCGGTTCGCAAACGTTCGCGCAAACCGAACTTTTGCAGAAGTTCGCGTTCGAGGTTCGCAAACCTAAAATCAGAGGTTCGAGCCATCTCTACCTGGCTATCATCTGGACTGCCCCAGCCTTCAGGCCTCAGGTGACTATATCCCATGTGAACACTGTGTCTTGTATTACTCATACTGCTTTGTTGGTGAAAACTATCTGTTAGTTTGTATGCTACATCTACCTGCAGAATTATTGTAGTTTTAAGCTAGGTAGGAGTTGGTGCAGGTGTTATGGGCTGGGCTATAGGTCAGTCATATGGGCATACAGCCATACCTATAGTCATTGACCAGACAAACCTGACAATATGTGTCTACAATAATGGAACATGGCGAAGTAACATAAGGGTGTATTCAGTAAGTATCGATAAAATTTAAACGCACAGACTTTTTTTGTTTTGTTTTGTTTTTATCTACTACAGATTCATGTGTATTTCAATGGTATTATACAGTTTTAAAAAATAAAAACAAATAAATACTGAGCCAAAAAGAATAGATTTTAAAAGTAGCAGCCATATGGCTGTTGTAGATCTTCATCATTCTGCACGGACCTTGTACAGCTCCCCAAAAAAATGTCAGTATGCTTCTTTCCCCACTAGGGATGATCACAGATCAGAATCAGAATCAGATTTTATTTCGCCAAGTGCAGCAGTTGCCACACTCGGAATTGTTTGTGGTACACATCAGCATAGAGCATAGTACATCAAAGCATGCAATGACGAGCAGACAAAGACATTAAACAAGGTAGTGCAAAAAACATGTGCAGTCAAAGGAATTAAGGTATATTAGTGCAAAAACTACCTGCGGTAATCCACAGGATAAGTACATATTTATTTAGGCCTGGGTCACAGGTGTGCTATTTAGTTTTTCTGTGTGTGAGATTTGAGTTCAGAAGGCACACTGCTTGGAGGAAAAAGGAGTTCCTGTGCCTGGAGGTTTTGGTGGAAATAGCCCTGTAACGGTGGTCTGAGCGCATGCGGATGAAGAAACGGCTGCCGGGATGGTGCCGGTCATTCGTGATCCTGACTGCCCTTGTTCTCAGTCTGGATGCGTGGAGGAGGTTCAGAGGTGGCAGGGGGGAACCGATGATTCTTTCCGCTGTATTGATTACTCTTTGCAGTCTGTACCTGTCGCTAGACGTAGCTCCACCATACCACACTATGATAGAGGAGCACAGGATTGACTCGATGGTGGCAGTGTGGAAGCTAGACAGCAGCTCCTGCGGCATACCAAACTTCCTGAGTTGTCTTAGGAAGAACAGCCGGTGCTGCGCCTTCTTTTGGTATTTAGTGGTGTTTTCACTCCATCTCAAGTTGTTGGTGATAGTAGTGCCCAGAAACCGAACACTTGATACTCTGGTGACTTCCGTGCCTTCGATGAATACAGGGCTGAGTGGGGGGGGGGAGGGGGCATTTCCTGAAGTTGATAACCAACTCGACAGTCTTTGCAGATATGCAACTTGTTCCGAGTTGATGTACATTTATGCAATTTTTTATGCAAATATATGCAGCTTGAAAATGAACCAATACATTTAAACCTGGGTTTAAATTGATTGGTCCAATTTTAAACTGCATACATTTGCATAAAAATGTGCATAATTTTGTAACAATTTGCATCTCATTGATCATCCCTATTCCCCACCAGACACTTCAGCTATTTAACTATGACCCTCCAGTCACAATCACAGGATTTTTCATCTTGGTCTAGCAGTGAACATAACCACTATATTTAAGCATTGCTTATTGTTGTAAGTAATTACAATATTTTTTTATTCTTTTACCATAAAGCACCAAAATCCTGGGGATAGGAAATAGGTGATTTTTTTATGTATGCAGAAAAACGTTAAAGGAACCTAAAGCAGAGGGTATATGGAGGCTGCCATATTTATCTTTTTTTACACAATACCAATTGCCTGAAAGCCCTTCTGATCTGTTTGCCTGCAGTGGTGTCTAAACTACACACCTGAAAGAAGCTAATTTTGTCAGATTTTGTCAGAAAGGACTGGTGCACACCGAGCGGCTTTTGTTGCATTTTCAGATCCGCTTGCGGATGTGGAAACGCTAGGGTAATGTATTTCAATGGGGTGGTTCACACCAGAGTGAGAGGCGTTTTGCAGAAAAGCATACTCCTGGGCTGCAGCATTTTTTGGATTTCTGAGGAGTTTCTGCCTCAATGTTAAGTATAGGAAAAACACAAAAGGCTTTGAAAAACGCCAGATCAGATCGGTTTTCCAGACGTTTTTGTTACAGAAGCTGTTCAGTAACAGCTTTTACTGTAACAATATTTAAATCTGCTACACAAAAAAGCTCCCAAAAACGCTACACAAAACCGCAAAACGCTAGCAAAACGCTTCATAATAATAAGAAAAGGCGTTTCAATACCCGCTAGCACTGCGGATCTGCAAGCGGTTTTTGGTGTGCACCAGGCCAAACCTCTGATCTGCATGCTTGTTTAGGGTCTAGAGCTACAAGTATTAGAGGTAGAGGATTAGCAGGACAGCCAGGCAACTTGTATTGTTTAAAAGGAATTAAATACGGCATCCTCCGTGTCCCTCTCATTTCAGGTTCCCTTTAAAATAAAAATAAAAACATACCCAATGTACAGAAAAAGGATTTTTATGTTGGAGTTAATCTTTAATACTTACAAAAAGTAAGATTTTGTGGTGCATTTGTGTGCATTTGCTATTACTTTTAAGTAAATCACAGTCTAATATTGGCACAGAACGTAAGGACCATACAGCAAAACAGTGCTGAGACTGGCAGGGTGCAAAGATCAAATAAAACTTCAAAAACTCCCGCAGCTGACAAAATGCAGAGAGTAATCCCTTCTCTACTCTTGACAGAAACACACTCATCTGTACCAAATAGGTTAATTCTGACTTCTACTTTTAATTGCCTGTAAACTTCCTGCTGTACATTTTATTTAGAACACCAGGTACTAAAAATCTTTGGGTATTTTCTCAAATTGCCTTAATTCGTTTTTGGAAAGGCTGATGGTGGCTTCAGGTTATCATTTTAATTTGTTAAGCTCAGATGGAACTGTCATGATTCCCACATGCTGAAATGAGAAACAACTAAATATGATTTTGCGGTATATCACAAAGCTACTTTGAACACTAGACGGATTATTCTACTTAATAAAAGCATGAAGTAGGTCACTGGAAATTATATTTTATTAAACTGCTCTAGAGGTCGTCGTTTGAACTTTGCAGACTGCCGCAATCTGCTGTGTAGGTGCTGGTAAACTAGGCGGGCGCAGGAGCGATGCTAAGGGGATAGCTGTCAACTGTCAGACTTTTTTTTTTCCTCCTGAAAAAAACATTTAATTAAACCCTGAGCATTCTTATCACTTCCCCTCAGGTATATCAAGCCTGATTCAATACAGACAGTGACAACTGTCACCAGAAAGGAGATTAATATGAAAGTGTAGAATCCTGCCGGGAAGAGCTAAACTGTAATCTGTTACATTTTTGCATTTATGGAAATGTATTTAAGGGCACATCAGAGCATCCCTGCTTTGAGATATATTCAGGCTGCAAGGAAGGACAGTGGCACTGGAAAGTAAGCTTGTTATTTGATGATGGGGATGGTATACTGGGCACTTGCATTTGTGCATAATTTTATGAGATGTAAAGGCAAGCTGAAGGCTAGCTATCTCTACAAAATGGACTAAATTTCATACATTACAAGTCCTTTAAATATTCCCAGAACTGATGAGTTTCCTACACTTTATGTATAAGGATTATTTGGTAGTTTTTTCAGCATCAAGTTGATGACTAATAATTTCTTATAATATTTTACCATAATATCTTGCCCATTATTCAGAATGAATAAGTGTATTCATGTAAAGTATCTGGTACTGGTCAACCGGTGCGTTACATGAAATGGACACTTTTTAGGCACCAATCGCATTATTCTGTGTAACAGCCTCCATACTTCCCAGCATCAAAACAGATTTCTAATAGTGCCTTAATACATTATAACAGTGCTGTCCAACTTCATGGGCATGGAGGGCCATTTTTTTTTCAGACCCCATGGTGGAGGGCCGAAGGTTCTTGCTAGAGCCGCAGATCCCCCCCCCCCTGGAAAAAAATGCAATTAAAGGCCAATTCGATTGGCAGCACTTTTCACAAAATGCAATTTAAAATAATGGTGAAGTTGTGTGGCCAGAGAAAACGAGGGTTCCGTTGGCCGGAAAATGGGTGTGGCCATGGACCAGAATGCGGGTGTGGCCACGGGTGGAGACAAATTTACATGAACTTAGCAATGTGGGACATTAGATTAGGACAGTGATGGTGAACCTTTTGGAGGCCGAGTGTCCAAACTGCAAGCCAAAAGTCACTTATCTATCGCAAAGTGGCAACAGCAATTTAAACTACATACAAACGTTTTAACTCATACATGAACATTATGGAAAATCCAAGTTGAAAATAAACTGTGAAGATACACAATTTCATCCATCCTACTCCTGAAAAATGTGCTTTTTTTAGAACCTCCCAGTTTTATTTTCTGTTTTAAAAAGCTAAAAAAGTAGGTTTAATGCTATTGTCTCATGATGACGATTCAGCTTTTCCATAGTCTCACAGTTTGCAATCATGTGACCCCCAACAAGACAAATTCAGCAATCATGAGGCCCCCAACAAATCATGAGGCCCCCAACAAGACAAATTCAGCAATCATGAGGCCCCCAACAAGACACATTCAGCAATCATGATACCCCCAACAAGACAAATTTAGCAATCATGAGGCCCCCAAAAAATCATGAGGCCCCCAACAAGACAAATTCAGCAATCATGAGGCCCCCAACACGACAAATTCAGCAGTCATGAGGCACATAAATAGACAGCATTTCACATAAATAAGCAGAATGCCCCTTTAATATAGTAGACACCTCTCACCTGGCTTCTAAATTCTCCTCTACTGGCTGCTGTGCCTGGCAATAGTGTTTTGGACCGGATTGGGGATGATGTGTGGGCTGAAATGCCAGGTGACAGGTGTCCCCCCAGTTGAGGTAGTGACAGGTGCCCTCCCAGCTAGATAGTGACAGGTGCCCTCCCAGCTAGATAGTGACAGGTGCCCTCCCAGCTAGTGACAGGTGTCCCCCCAACTAGATAGTGACAGGTGTCCCCCCAGCTAGATAGTGACAGGTGTCCCCCCAGCTAGATAGTGACAGGTGTTCCCCCAGCTAGATAGACGACAGGTGCCCCCCAGCTAGATAGTGACAGGTGCCCCCCTAGTTAGATAGTGACAGGAGCCCCCCCCAGTTAGATAGTGACAGGAGCCCCCCCAGTTAGATAGTGACAGGAGCCCCCCCAGCTAGATAGTGACAGGTGCCCCCCCAGTTAGATAGTGACAGGAGCCCCCCCAGTTAGATAGTGGCAGAACCCCCCCCCACCCAGTTAGATAGTGACAGGTGTCCCCCCAGCTAGATAGTGACAGGTGTCCCCCCAGCTAGATAGTGACAGGAGCCCCCCCAGCTAGATAGTGACAGGTGCCCCCCACTTAGATAGTGACAGGTGCCCCCCACTTAGATAGTGACAGGTGCCCCCCACTTAGATAGTGACAGGTGCCCCCCCAGCTAGATAGTGACAGGTGCCCCCCCAGCTAGATAGTGACAGGTGTCCCCCCAGTTAGATAGTGACAGGAGCCCCTCCAGCTAGATAGTGACAGGAGCCCCCACAGCTAGATAGTGACAGGTGCCCCCCACTTAGATAGTGACAGGTGCCCCCCACTTAGATAGTGACAGGTGCCCCCACCAGTAGCGAGCCCGTTACCTCTCTCTCCTGTGTCCCCGCTGCCACTGCCCCACAGCTCAGACCTCACAGATCGCGGTGACTGAAGCAAGCAGAGCACGCGCATGACACCCGCGCGGCAGAACGTCACATGCGTAAGTGACTAATGATTCACTTCTGCATGTGACGTACTCCTTGCGGGTACCATGCACACTCTGTTTACCTCAGTCGCCGCGATCTGTGAGGTCTGATCTGTGAGGCAGCGGCAGCGGGGGGACACAGGAGAGGCCACAATAAGAGGGAGCAGGCATGGTGCCCATAGCGCAAGCCATGCCTGCATCCCAGGGAGACGAGCGGGCCGCAGCAGGTGGCCCGGCGGGCCGGATGCGGCCGGCGGGCCGCCAGTTGGACAGCACTGCATTATAACAACTAACACAAATGACTACTTCAAATAAATAAAAAAACATTGTTATTGACCATGTAAAACCATATCCTGCAAGCCTAAACTGAAGTTTTGAATGAATCTGTAACCTGTATTTAAGCATAGATTCAAGCATGCTACATTCACATCACATATTCATAATTGTTTCAGGGAACAACCTAGCATGTTTACAGTTCTCTTTTTATTTTGGTGCCCCAGCACCCCCACCCAGCCTTTACTAAGTTGGGTAATGCTCAGTCAACCACTACTATTTTTGATCCCACTGTGAGCTACTACCGGACTACTCTTCTTCATAGTACAGAGCTAAATGGAGCCATGCCGAACATCTGTACACTTATCGAGGATAAAATTACATCCAAACTTACCATAAAAGATTGTTTAGGCTGACCTTCACCCAAGTGTGTATACAACTTTAGTGTTCCATCCTCTTGCACACTACATGTGATTCAGATTCTTTTATACGATCCTATTTTTGATTCCCATTCAAAAACTTAGCAGCATGCAGTACTTTTTTTAATCGAAATCAAAAATTGAATCGTATAAAAATTTGGAATCGCATATAGGGCTTGATTCACTAAACCGTGATAACTCATATCACGGCCGTGCTACATTTTCGCGCACATTTTCGCGGTTTGCGTGCATAATGGTAATTTTGGCCCATTTATCAAGACCAAGGATTACTGTGTGTAATGCAGTCAGAAGCAATTATTCTGATCACATTGCATTCTCCATTTTCAGGTTTTCTACATCACACTCACTTCCCACTATCACAGAGGTTACAGAGTAACCAGTGATGTGGAAAGTGAGCTTAAAGTGTGCCCAAGTCAAAGCTTGTGTACAAAATCTACATACTTACCTAAGAAGAGGAAAGCCTCTGGATCCTACCGACAAGCGCGGGCATAACAATAGCCCCCAAGACCCCAATGCAGGGAGACCCGGGAGCTTTGAGGACACCTCCTCCTCCCATCCACATCCATCATTATATTTACCTGCTTCCAGTGCCACGGATCTCCATGGATCACAGCAGCAGCACTCTCTGCTGTCATTTGCCAAGCTCCCGATCACATGACTCGCATAGGTCATGTGATAGGGGCTTGGTGAATGGCAGCAGAGAGAGTGTACTGTGAAGCACGGAGGAGACCTAAAGCACTGGAAGCAGGTAGCATGTGTGATATTACCTGCTTCCAGTGATGCTCCATGCGCTACTCAGCACGGTGGGAGGGGGTGGTGTTGATGTTTGTTTACTGGATGCCTGCCTGGTCCTTCGGGGGGGGGAGGGGGGGGAGGCTATGGACCAGGGGAACCATGCATTTTTTTTGCAGGGGGGGGGGCATACATGGTAGTTAGGCTTCTGCCAACAAGGGCTTGTCACTAATCTGATCGGAGCTGTGCTTCTCTTTATGTAAGCATGGGCAAGGCTGTACTTGCACAGGTGCAGTAAGCCAAAGCTGCTCATGCACAAGCTCCTTGTTACTGTACAGGTGCTGTGCTCTCATAGCTGTAGCATGGCAGCACTTGTGCCAGAAAAGGAACACAGCCCCGATCAGCTGGAGGGTTCCGGGCAGAGGCAGAGAACCAGAGGACAACATGGGAAGCCTCTGGCGGACCCAGAGGCTTCCCTCTCCTTAGGCCAGTAAGTGTTTCTAAACCCGAGCCTCTTTAATGCTGTCCTGACCTATGTCAGTAAAGGCAAGAGCAGCCAACAAGTCTACAATCATCTCCTAAATGCAGTCCCTGACCACTGTGCAGTGAGGTCTGTTGCAATATCTCAGGAATATCAATAGCAAACAAAAATATGTATAATGACATTGTTCTACAAAGGATATAATTTGTTTCAGATATTGCTCATTGAAAAAAATAAAAATAAAATACAAACTTTCACTAGAATATTTTATAGGTAGCAAAGGACTTTGCTGTGAACTTGGGAAAAGAGGAACTTGTGAAGTCTGCTAAGCACATGCGTAAATATGCACAGAATGAGGCCATGCAAATTGTGTGAGTATTTTCAAATAAAATACATAGTGAATTTACTCCTTAGGGTGGAATGTTGTATTTAGTAAAGATTGATGTCTTTAAAAAAGGTTGTATAAAATATTTCCCCTGATGAATTATTCCTGCACAACTTTAAAATGCATGAGTGACAAAATCCAAAGTCAATATGGATGGCCTGAAAACATGCTGTATTATTTATCTATCTATTTGGGATGTGCTGTGTGTGGTTTCCACAGCATACATATTGACTGATCCAGAAGGACAGCACTGATGCTCATTAAGTAAGTGTCGCCTTTATATCAGGAAGCAATATGTCCTGTACATTTGCAGTGGATAAGAGCTTACAGGAAACTAGCAGAAAGTCAATGAAGTGTATTCACCTTTTACTTTACAACAGACGTTTGGCAACGTGGTAAATCATGGATTTGTAACTGTTTATTTTATTTTACATCCATACAACTAAACTAGTTTCACCCTCAATAAAAAGGGGACGCAGTTTTCAGGATGGATAATGCACACATTACTCTTATTTATTATCATGTTAACTATAATGCCACTAGTATAAAATATACAGCAGTTAAGAATCTGGACAAACTGCAATTGCTCTAAATAGCCAATAAAAGTAACATGACAAAAAAAAGCTCAGTGGCTAAATGGTTAGCGCTTACCTTGCAGCACTGGAGTTCCAGGTTCAGTTTGAGATACAATACTGTCTGCATGTTTTTTGTGTATTGGTTTCCTCCCATATCCCAAAAACGTAATAGCAGGTACATTAGTTTTCCCAAATAGGCCATAGCTTATGACTGTCAGCCCATCAGAGCAAGAGTTAGGCAGGGTTCACATGTATTAAAATTTGCATTACATATATAAAATGGTGAACCTGCATAAATACCTTTACTGAACATCTAACGAAAATCAATGGAGAATCGCACTTCTGCTAAAATACATGAATTTTGTGTATCGCTGCTACGGCCGTGCTCAGATCCAGGGATGGGCTTTCATATTTTTACTTGCTGACATGCTTGGAGAGCATACACACCTAAAGTGGATAAAGAGTTGCCTTATTCATGGATTCCCCCCCCCCCCCCTTGATTCGCTACACAAATTGTGCAGTCTGACACACCTGTCTTACATTAAAGTGAACCGGGTATAATTTCAGCACCCAGGGCATCTCAATAGCACATTAACAATGCATACTAACAATGTGGCTCATTGCAAAAGACAATTTAAATTCTACCTTTTCTTTATACATTTAAATGTTTGTTAAAGGCTTTTATTGCTTTAATTCCAAAGCAGAATGAGCAGGCAGATAAAGATTGCTGCAATTAGCTGTAGCAATGAGCAAACAAAAGCTTTCATCAGAGGGGGGGGATAAGACACTGGATTTTAAACAGCTTAGAGAGTCACACTTGATTACATTCTCACCTTCCCCTGGATAAATAAGGGAAGAGGGAAGGGGAGGGGGGAATGGCAGCTTTTTGAAACCAAGACAAACTGCTGAAAAAAAGCTGCTTGGATCCCTTTAAGGCACTGCAAATACCTTGTAATTGATTGCAATGAACTGGTGTGTATTGTTTGATAGCAAAGTAATTTAAATTCCACTTTAACTTTTAACTGCAAAATAGAAAGCAATATTAAACTGAAATGACTTTTAAGTTGCACACAGTCAACACAAAACAAAATATCCTAATATTTATAGTCACAGCTGTCACATAACCTATAGAACTTTCCATTTTATACTTGCTGTAAAATTGCACAGCTTTATGCTGACCTCTTATTTTAAAAGATAGCACATATTTCACAAACACCCACTGTGAACTCCAAAAGACAGCTGACTAGGCTTCTGCTATTACTTTGAATAATTCTGTATGTTATGCATGACAGCTGCAAATTGGAAAGTAATTTAGTGTATTGAGGAGAAAATAAAAGAAGGATAATACAGGACTTTGTTTCCTTCTGGTTGTCAAGCCAACCCTGGAGAGTCGTCAAATCAACTTACACTTCACCTGCGTGATGCATCACATAGAAAATATTAAAGCAAATAAAATATTAATGTTCTGCCATGAAGACTGGCTGAATAGATTGAACATTGTTGTCTAATTTATTACTCTGACAGTCCTGTCTGAGCGCAATGATTAAGATTAAGAGGCTTGTCTGGGAAGTTTGGGGCTGGCCTGGCAACAGTTTTATTTTGCTCCATACATTAACAAACTTTCAGAGCAATCAATAGGTAGAACATTAGTAACAGTAAACACACAAAACTGATATAATAGTGTAGCTAGGGTATGCTAAGAAACAAAACTTTGAAACACATTTTGAAAGAAGTTTACAGTACGGTGGTGTTTTGTTTTGGTTTGTTTTTCCCAAATTGAAAAACTGCTGACCATAAGCACAATGGCTGGTGCTTATTTTCTCCTGTATTTTTTGGACTATAAAACTCACTTTTTCACCGCCCAAAAAGGGGGTTTAAAATGTCACTGCATCTTAT
The DNA here is from genome assembly GCF_040937935.1 of Hyperolius riggenbachi. Lineage (NCBI taxonomy): Eukaryota > Metazoa > Chordata > Amphibia > Anura > Hyperoliidae > Hyperolius > Hyperolius riggenbachi. The sequence goes on from NC_090646.1 coordinate 162,438,037, forward strand.
AGTCCAAATGCAGGGAGTTCCTGACTTGTATATGAACCTCCAACTAGAGATGTAGCGAACGGTTCGCCGGCGAACGGTTCCAGGCGAACTTTGGGGGTTCGCGTTCGCCTGCACCAGGCGAACTTTTGCGTAAGTTCGATTCGCCCCATAATGCACTATGAGGGTCAACTTTGACCCTCTGCATCACAGTCAGCAGGCACATTGTAGCCATTCAGGCTACACTAAGCCCTGGAGCCCCACCCCCCCCTTATATAAGGCAGGCTCGCTGGCCATGACACTCACTCGTGTGCCTGCTAGACACACTAGGGCCAGCTGCTTCAGACTTGTTCTCCTAGGGAAAGATTAGTTAGGCTCTTGGCTTGCTCCTGGATGATTGTTATTGCTAAAATAGCACCCCTCAGCTCTCTTTTGAGAGATGGTGTTTTCCTGATGTGTTTTTTTTTTGTGTGTTGCTCACTGACACTATACAGCCCTATCTGTTGTAGCTGGACCTTGGTAATTGTTATTACTGAGCCAGCCAGGCCCTGCCTAACTATCTATACTGGGACACCTACCTATGCCTACCTAACTACTTGGGCACCTGCTTACCTATATGGGGACACCTACCTACCTACCTATACTAGGTGACCTACCTATGCCTACCTACCTATGCCTAGCTAACTACTGGGACACCTACCTATGCCTACCTACCTATACTGGGTCTCCTACCTATGCCCAGCTAACTACTGAGGCACCTACCTATGCCTAATAACCTATACTGGAACTCCTACCTATGCCTAGCTAACTACTGAGGCACCTACCTATGCCTACCTACCTATACTGGGACTCCTGCCTATGCCTACCTACCTATACTGGGTCTCCTACCTATGCCTAGCTAACTACTGGGACTCCTACCTATGCCTAACTACCTATACTGGGTCTCCTACCTATGCCTAGCTAACTACTGAGGCACCTACCTATGCCTACCTACCTATACTGGGACTCCTACCTATGCCTACCTACATACAAGAAGATAATAAGGTCGTTGCTTCATTGTGGACAGACCAAATTCGATCAGCTGGACAGTCACTGTTGTTCTATAATTGAGCAGTTTTCCATATGGGCTGGAAAACTGCCACGGCCTGCACTCTGGCCATGGTGCGCACCAGTCTAGCACGGCAGTCACTACGCAAACAGCTGTGTGTCAGTGTGAAGCAGAACTCTAATTACACTCCCTGATTGATGTATACACATGCAAGATGTTTGAAAGCACTTTAGGCCTGCAATTTAGCATTCAATGTGATTTCTGCCCTTAAAACGCTGCTTTGCGTCAAATTCAGATTTTTCCCCGGGGCTTTTGGTGTCTATCCCACTCCGCCATGCCCCCCTCCAGGTGTTAGACCCCTTGAAACATGTTTTCCATCACTTTTCTGGCCAGCATAATTTTTTCTATTTTTTAAAGTTCGCCTCCCCATTGAAGTCTATTGCGGTTCGCGAACTTTTACGTGAACCGAACCTTCCGCGGAAGTTCGCGAACCCAAAATCGGAGGTTCGCGACATCTCTACCTCCAACCCACCACAATGTTGGGGACTCCCTGTACTGTGCCCATGCAGAGGAGGACACAGGGGGACAAACGGAGGACACAAAGGGGCATAGAGGCGGCACAAGGGGGACACAAAGGGGCATAGAAGAGGACAGAGGTGGACACAAGGGGCACAGGAGGACACAACCCCCCACAGAGGAGGACACGGAGAGACATGAGATACAAGGAGGCATGAGGTACAAAGGGGCCATAATCCACAAGATGCCTATTCACCATGCATGCACCAGGTTTAGTATAAATTATCTTTTCTTTTTTTTTTTTGTCCTCTAAACCTAGGTGCATCTTATGGTCAGGAGAGTATTATAGTCCGAAAAAAACGGTACACGAAAAAAGGTACCTGGAAATTTGGGTGCCGGAAGAAGCTACTAATAGAATTTTAATATTACTGATATTCTGCTGTTGGGTACCGCATAATGCCAATAGATGAATATCTGTAATGTTACCAATGTTCTGCTATCATTTTACCTATACTACCTCTCACACTAACCTTCTGCTCTTCTTACACCTATCACTAACCTACCCCGTACCTATGCCTAACACAACCCCTTCCCCCCTTGTAACACACACACACCTATGCCTAACACTAAAACTTCCCGAATGTGAGCACCCTATCACTTACTCTCACTGATGAAGAGAAGAAGATAGTCAGCACCGCTTGCAATATAAAAAATTTATTTAAAACTTTATTTATAGCTTGAATACATAACAACAAGCTACTACACTCTCCTTGTTGTTATGCATTTGAGCTATAAATAAAGAGCTATTTTTTACAATGCAAGCTGTGCCGACTATCTCCTTCTCTTCAAGATTGTGGTCTTAGGACATAAAGACCAATAGTCATGGCACACTCCTTTTTTGTGGGTGCTGTTCCCCTCCTCTCTCTCACTCTCACTGATAGCAGGAGTCTGTCTATGTACCTGAACTCTGCGCTGCTTAAACACTTTTACCACTATATTCGCTGCCGCAATCTTTGCCGCTATCTATGTGCCACTGCATCATTTGCCTATTTAATAGCCACTCAGACACCTTAATTATACACAGCCTTGGAAGAAGTGCCAGGTGGAGCAAAACGGCCATCAGATTATTTGTGCCCGCCCCCACTGTTCTGACTGTGACCCTCTTTGTTTACCTGTTTGTGGATTCATCTACACCAATAAGTAGGGATGGGACGAATCCACAATTTCTTCGAATCCGAATCCGGATCCGAATCTAAACAGGTTCTCGAATATCTCGAACCTTTCGAATCCCGAATCTAACGAATCCTGCACATAAAAATTGTGCGATCTGTGGTATAGTTGCCCGCAGTATAGGTACCCAGGCATAGGTAGCGAGGTAAAGGTGCCTTCAGTTTAGCTAGCTAGGTATGGGTGCCTTCAATATTGGTAGCTTTCAGTATAGGTAACAAGGTATAGGGGCCTTCAGTATAGGTAGCAGGGTTTATGGGCCTTCAGTATAGGTAGCAGGGTATATGGGCCTTCAGTATAGGTAGCAGGGTATATGGGCCTTCAGTATAGGTAGCAGGGTATATGGGCCTTCAGTATAGGTAGCAGGGTATATGGGCCTTCAGTATAGGTAGCAGGGTATATGGGCCTTCAGTATAGGTAGCAGGGTATATGGGCCTTCAGTATAGGTAGCAGGGTATATGGGCCTTCAGTATCGGTAGCAAGGTACATGTGCCTTCAGTATCGGTAGCAAGGTATAGGGGTCTTCAGTATAGGTAGCACAGTACATGTGCTTTCAGTATTGGTAGGTAACTAGGTATAGGGGCCTTCAGTATAGGTAGCAGGGTATATGTGCCTTCAGTATAGGTAGGTAGCTAGGTATAGGGGCCTTCAGTATAGGTAGTAAGGTACATGTGCCTTCAGTGTAGGTAGGTAGGTAGGTAAAGGGACCTTCAGTATAGGTAGCAGGGTATAGGGCCTTAAGTATAGGTAGGTATGTAGGTAGGTAGGTATAGGGGCCTTTAGGTAGGTAGGTAGGTAAAGGGACCTTCAGTATAGGTAGCAGGGTATAGGGCCTTAAGTATAGGTAAGTATGTAGGTAGGCAGGTATAGGTGCCTTTAGGTAGGTAGGTACGTATAGGGGGCCTGTAGGTAGGTAGGTAGGTAGGTATTGAGGCCTGTAGGTAGGTATAGTGGCCTGTAGGTAGGTATAGGGGCCTTTAGGTAGGTAGGTAGGTATAGGGGCCTTTAGGTAGGTAGGTAGGTACGTATAGGGGGCCTTTAGGTAGGTATAGGGGGCCTTTAGGTAGGTGGGTATAGCGGCCTGTAGGTAGATAGGTAGGTAGGTATAGCAGCCTGTAGGTAGGTAAGGATAGTGGTCGGTAGGTAGGTATAGTGGCCTGTAGGTAGGTATAGTTGCCTGTAGGTAGGTAGGTAGGTATAGTGTCCGGTAGGTAGGTAGGTATAGGTGCCTTTAGGTAGGTAGGTATGTATAGGGGGCCTGTAGGTAGGTGGGTAGGTAGGTAGGTATTGAGGCCTGTAGGTAGGTATAGTGGCCTGTAGGTAGGTAGGTATAGGGGCCATTAGGTAGGTAGGTAGGTAGGTATAGGGGCCTTTAGGTAGGTAGGTATATAGGCCTTTAGGTAGGTATAGGGGGCTTTAGGTAGGCAGGTAGGTGCGTATAGGGGGCCTTTAGGTAGGTATAGGGGCCTGTAGGTAAGTAGGTATAGCGGCCTGTAGGTAGGTAGGTATAGCGGCCTGTAGGTAGGTAGGGATAGTGTTAGGTCGGTAGGTAGGTAGGTAGATAGAACCTCCCTCCCCCGCCAACCCCCCCACGGCCCCCTCCGTCCCCCGTGCCTCCTCCGCTCACCCCTGCATAATAATCTACTCACCTTTCCCGTGGAGCGCAGAGCGGCAGACCTCTTCGTTACTTCCCTGTTCCCTCTAGTGGCCGGACCGGCTCTTACTGATGACGTCATTGTAAGAGCCGGTCACTAGGGGGAACCAGGAAGTCGGCGAGAGGTCTGCCGCTCTGCGCTCCGCTATTGATAGGTGAGTGGATGCGGGCAGGGGGGGCGAGCGGAGGAGGCGCGGGGGGTCGGATGAGGTCGGAGGAGGACGAGTGCGAGCGGCAGATGCGCGGCGATGCGGCGTCGGGATTCGGCGGATTCGTATAGTGGAAAATGGCGTCGGGATTCGAATCCACGAATCTCGAATATTTCCTAATATTCGAGGGATTCGTGGATTCGCCGGATTCATCGTACCACCCCTACGAAATAAGTATGCATCAATCATGCAGCAGTGCCAGGTATTCCTTTCCTTTACCTCCATCATCACTGCTGAACCTTTGTCTCCCTCTGCACCCCCCCCCCCCCCCCCGCCTTGTCTCCTTAGGGACAACAGATGATTGGCAAGTGTAACTGGTGGCAACATAGTATGGCAGCCTCAGCTCTTGGCTTTCGAACATTTTCCCCCATTACTCTCACCATCCAACTCCCTCCACCCTTCTAGAACCCGTATAAGCCAAAACCAATTCCGGATACAACACCTTTGTACTTGGCAAAATAAATTATTCCTAATCAATTAGCAATGCTTCAGCTTGTACCACCTATGTAATTATGTTTGTCAAAAGGATGTGATTCCTTCTGTGCCCTATATGCGAATGTACCATTGTGCAGAGGACTGTGCGCTTTGCACTTTTACACTGCACCTCCATGATCATCAACAGCTTAAAGGAGCAAAGAGGGTTTATTTAAAAAACAAAATACATTATTTAAACTTACGTCCATAAGTTTAATATTAACTCTTTGAAAGTCCAACAAAGTTGCATAGTACACGTAAAAGTTGTGTTGCACATCAGCAACAAAAAAAAAGAGACAGAGAGGGAGAGCAAGAAAAAAACTTTTATGTATAGTACATGGCGTGTGTGTCTTCCTTTTGAGATCCTAGAATGCAAAATCGATACACCACTGTCTACTATACAAATACACTTTATTTTCCATTGCTAATACAAAACCCATAAACAGATAGTTTGGGCGCAGGATATTGTTGGGATTCCTTTTGAGATCACCGCCTACTGAGACTAACAAATCTCTAAATCACAATAAAGCATATGTAAAAAATAATTAACTAGCAGGCAAATAATTAAACTACAAACACACTGTTGGCATTTCAATTCTAAAAAGCAATTTCCTTTTTCTGAAACAAAATTTTGGCTATGTATTGAATAGTAATATAATTTAAAAGGCATTCAAATTGCTTTAAAAGAAACATGCTCATCTTAAAAGTACCTTGACTTGCATAGCATATGATTAAATCCATTTGAATATCAATCATGCTTTTCAAGAGTATAATCTGAAGTACAGAAAAACAGCATGTTTCCAAATGAACCAAAAATTGTGCGCAAGGTACAGAATCTTTCGGATTAATTCTTTCAGACACCAGAATAATTTGCGAATTAGTGAGGATAGTACAAAATCTCCTTCTAAATAACATTATTAAAAGATAATGAAATGTAATTATACAAGAAGAAATGCTTTAGTTAGGATATTAAATAAAACACAAAATGGAAGCTGTAAGTGCAATGATTTCCCTTGTATCGTCACATCTACAGGTATATGTCACATATTTACATAGCTACACCATTTGAAAGATGACTCAAACTCAGGTTTAACCGCACAATGTGACAGCAACCAAAATGCTTTTCACCTTTTAAAAGTTGTCATTGCAATTTATTTTCTTCATTAAACACAATTTTCTTTTTAATGAAACACTGTGAGCCCTTATAAACAAAATGAATTATACCGCATTAGTTAACCTCCCTGGCGGTCTATTAAAACCGCCAGGGGGCAGTGCAGCACATTAATTTTTTTTTTTTTTTTAAATCATGTAGCTAGCCTAGCGCTAGCTACCTGATAGCCACTGTGCAGCGACATCCCCCCTCCCCTTCCGATCACCTCCTGCGATCAGAGCAAACAGGAAATCCCGTTCAGAACGGGATTTCCTGTTTGGCTCCCCCCTCCGCAGTGACATAGCCCGAACTCAGTTTGGGCTTACCGCCAGGGAGGTTAAAGGATACCTAACTCAAGGCAAAGCAGCCTAAGGTAAGTACAGAGGTATGTTTATGCATCATCCATGTACCTCTGTGCGTTGTCTGTTTCTCTCCTTGTTCCCCCTTTCACTATAATCTTGCCATGAAAAATGTTACTTTCATCTAAAGACAAATTTTCAGACAGGAAGTGACAGGCTTGCTGTGATGCTCCCTCCTATCACCCTCCCATTCTTTCCTCTTCTCTGCCCCATTCACCCCCGTTTAGTGGCAGGAGATAGGAGGGAACTTTAGCTAAAGTCTAAGATTTTTCAAGAAGTAATTATGGGGACCAGACAGACAAAGGAGAAAAACAGACACTACACAGAAATATGTGGATCCAGCATGAACATACATCTTTGCTTAGCTAAGGTAGTTTTGCCTTGGGTTGGGTATACTTTAAGAAATGGGGTATACGTAATTTGGTTAATTAGGGCTCCCAGTGTTTTATTTAAACTATAAAAAAAATGAGTTTTAAGTCACCATATTCAGTCAAGTTAAGCCACCTGTCCTTATCCAGGCTTGGATTAAAAATGATGAACTCTATTTATTGTTAGACAACTAAAGGCCAGGCAATTAGGAATAAAGAGAACTGTTTAGATTCGGCATGTTCAAAGTCTAGTACGGGGGCCACACACAGGCGCATGCAGAGACCACCTTGTATTGTTGCTCTGCCTCTCCCATTGCTTGCACTATAGCAGTAGCAGATGCTGATTAGCCTCTGGCACTATGCCAGCAGCAGTAACAGCCAATGATTAGCGGCTACCACTGTGCCAGTAGCAATATGCCTGCATATTGAAAGGGACATGCTAACTGCTCACGGTATATATGGCCCTTGGCCCAAAAATTTGGGCTCCCCTTGTTTAGATAAAAGAAAAAGAATAGATGACAGCATGGTGTTGTAGTGGATAGCACTCTCGCCTTACAGTGCTGGGTCCCCGGTTTGAATCCCAGCCAGAGCACTATCTGCAAGGAGTTTGTATGTTCTCCCCGTGTCTGTGTGGGTTTCCTCTGGGCACTATAGTTTCATCTCACATCCTAAAAACATACAGATACATTAACCACTTGACCTCCAAGGGTTTTTAAAAATAATGAAAATGTATTTCATTTTTCTATGGTAAGGTGAATAATAGGGTATCTGGATGTGGATTTACTTTTTGGCCACAAGATGGAGATACAGAATTGTGTGTTCTAAAAATAGAAACAGAGCCAAGTGTTTATTATTTGTTTAGATTTATGTATAACAGGTGTTTGTAAACAAGGACGTAGAAAAGCGTAGCAAGGGAGGCAAAGTGGTGGCTTCCCCCTAAAATTGACCCAAGACTATGATCATATGACTATGGTAGGGATTAGACTGTGAGCCCTTTTGAGGGATAGTTAGTAAAAAGACCACGTAATCCTTAAAGTGCTGCAGAAGATGCTGGTGCTATATAAATAATAGTAAAAATAATTAATAAATAAAAATAATCTATTGATTAAATTGATGTGAATGACTTCATTGGCTAATACATCAGGTCAGACAGGTGGAGAGACTGATCCAGAAATGTGTGTATCAAAATTTTTGGGCATGAAATCTACACATCTTTTTATGATAGATTACTGAACTTCAGATTGACCTCACTAAAGCTGCAATCCTACAGAAATTTGGATTAGTTGCAATTTGCAGATCACACTAGCACCGTAACTAACAAGTTAATTGCGGTGCTATTTTTCTACTAGCGCAATTTGTTTTTTTCCAAGTTGCTGGCCCACTGTGCTTTTTCTGTGTTTAAGCGCCTATAAAAAGTATAGCACAGGAAAATGGCATAGCAATCACGTCGCTATGCGATTTTCCCCATGATTCTGCAATTCTACTCGCATTTCTTTTTTCTTCTGTCAGAAATCACATACGCACCACAATTGCATCATGCACTCCACAGATCGCAATCAGGTTGCAGAAAAATCACCATAGTGTATATAGCAAGAAATGCAATGTGATTGGATTTTTGGGGGTGGGTGGGGAGAAAGAGCTCTTAAGGCTTAGTTCACACATAAATCTGCACTTTTCCAGAGATGTACACCTTTTTTGTGTGAACACACCCACAGAAACACATGCAGAACTGACAGGACTGGACCTGAAATGTACAGATTTATGTGTAAACACATCCATAGAAACACATACAAAACTGATGCCACCTGTCAAAAACTGACAGGACAGGACTGGGCAGGACTTTTTTTATGTGAATCAAGCCTTAGCGCTGCACTGTTTCTGTAAACAAACATATGCTCAAACTCTTAAAGGATACATCCAAGAAGTAGAAAAATAAAAAAATCCACTGCCTGGGGCTTCCTCCAGCCCCTGGCAGACATCCTGTTCCCTCGCCGTAGCTCGGCTCTCCACCGATGCCATGGAGTCCCCATTACCAGAGGTCAACTTGCGTTCCAGCGCGCGTCTCAGGTAGTCACGCTGACATCATCCGGACTGTACTGTGCAGGCACAGTAGCTCTGCGCCTGCGCATTACAGTCCGGATGAAGTCAGTGCGACTCAGTGAGACGCATGCTGAAGCGCAGGAGAAGCCGACCTGGCGAGGTCAGCTTCTCCACCAGAGGGGACCGCGAGCCCCTGGAGCTGTGACGAGGGCACAGGACGGCTGCCAGGGGCTAGAGAAAGCCCCATGTAAGTAGATTTTTTTATACTACTCGAACCTTCCCTTTAATAATTCCTTACCACCCACAAAGTAGATTGTTCATTTGTTATATATTTTCCTACAGTTGGATATTTCAGTAAGAACAGACCTTGCTGTCAATGGCAGGCTGAAATAACTAAAATACAGTCTATGCAAGCGCCTGCCATAAGGCCAGCTTGAACTTTCAAGGATTCAATTATTAGGATGGATAAATGGCAACAATGAGATACTAGACAAAAGTATATTGAAAACCATGAAAGAATCAAATACAGTAAAACCACACAATGAGCTTTACAGGTAGAGCACAATGGAGACTGGTAGTTTAGTGGGAAATCTTCCAATGTTATATGAGCCATTGTTCAAGTACTCGGCAAAATTGCAGCTTTTAAGCAGTCTTGATTTTTGTCAGTTTGAATTTCTGTAATCCAAGGTTTAAAAGGCTAATAATCTTCTGACTAAAAGGGAAATCATGAAATGTAAAATGTTTCTAAAGCAAACCTTTAGTTTATTGTATTCTGATCTTTAACACATAGTACAATAGTGATACCAAGTGAAGCACAAATGTAGTGTGTGTAAGGGCGGGGTGGGGCTAGGTCCTCTACAATTTATTGCTGCTTACATAAAATCTTTCAAATTAACAGTTGCTTGGAGAGAGACAATATAAATGATTGTTGTGGTTCACAGAACCTAAAAGATCATGCAGTTTTCAGAATGCATGCAGAAAAAAATGCAGGTATTTTGCCACATCTGCTTACTAACTGTGGCAGGACTGTAGCTTAGGGCATGGCATGCATTGATGAGTATTTAGGGCTGGGTTAAGCACTAAGCACAATCTTAGAGGATCCATTGTGCTGAGAAGCATCTGTCACTAGATTGTGAACTTGTGCTCACCATTCTAAAACCACACTGACATCACCACCCCTCAGAACATGGAGAGTTGGATGGGCAGAGTGGATACAGCCCTCCCATCTATCTAGCTCTCTATGATCTCCTGGTGGGATGGTCATATCCAGCTGACCCATGCAGCTCTCTATGCCCATCCAGCCCTCCATCCATTTCTTTCTTCTATGTGCATGGAGCTGGGATGGCCCCTGCCAAGGAAGCCCAGAGAGATGAATGGGTGGATTGGATAGGCAATCCCATCCAGACTGCTCATCCAACTCTCTGTGAAGGCATGGCTCCAGGATGATAAGTGGCCATTCCAACCAGGGAAAGGAGGCAGCCAGCACGCAGCACTTGTAGTGTGCTTTAGTGGGTGATCTCATGTTCCCACTGGCACTTGTGGGTTCAGTGGAGGGTAGGGTTTGGGACACCAGAATTTCTATGCCTATAGACTTCTAAGATGTAAATTTAGTCATGGGAGTGCGGTTTAACCACTTCAGCCCGAGAGCAATTTTCACATATAAGTGCTGCTCCCATTCATTCGCCAATAACTTTATTACTCCGTATCACAGCTAAATGATCTATATATTGTTTTTTTAGGACAAATTCGGCTTTTAGTGTGTGTTCATTTTGTTTAGTAATCACCTTATTTTCTATGCATTTTAAAGGAAAAATAAGGAAAAAATTGAAAAAACAAACTATTTCTCCATTTACATCCATTATAGCTTTACACTAAACAGTGCTGACTATAAGTTAAACCCACTAATTGTATTTGCTCATCCATCCTGGTTATTGCAACATTTGGATTATGTTCCTAGCACAATGTATGGTGACAATATTGTATTTGGAAATAAAGGTGTCTTTTTTCTGTTTTTGTTTTATGCTTTCTCGTTGTACACTTTCAATGATTACAAGGCTTTATTTTGAAAAATAATAGTAATATACCCTCATGGCATACATATTTAAAAAGCCAAGTTCCTAAGTTAACAATATATGTTGTTTCTTTCATATTCTGTCACTTTGTTTTCATTTTACAAGTCTTTTATTTTGGTACAGAATATGCAAAATGTAATTTCTTTTGATTCAGTTTGTGACAAAAAAAATACAGGCGACATGGGCCTCAACCCCAAAACTCATTAACCACTTCAGGACCACAGTCTTTTCGCCCCTTAAGGACCAGAGCCTTTTTCTCCATTCAGACCACTGCAGCTTTCACGGTTTATTGCTCGGTCATACAACCTACCACCTAAATGAATTTTACCTCCTTTTCTTGTCACTAATACAGCTTTCTTTTGATGCTATTTGATTGCTGCTGCGAGTTTTACTTTTTATTATATTCATCAAAAAAGACATGAATTTTGTCAAAAAAATGACTTTTTTAACTTTCTGTGCTGACATTTTTCAAATAAAGTAAAATTTCCTATACATTTGAGCGCGAAAGTTATTCTGCTACATGTCTTTGATAAAAAAAAAAACATTCAGTGTATATTTATTGGATTGGGTAAAAGTTATAGCGTTTACAAACTATGGTGCCAAAAGTGAATTTTCCCATTTTCAAGCATCTCTGACTTTTCTGCGCACCTGTCATGTTTCATGAGGGGCTAAAATTCCAGGATAGTACAAATACCCCCCAAATGACCCCATTTTGGAAAGAAGACATCCCAAAGTATTCAGTGAGAGGCATGGTGAGTTCATAGAAGATTTTATTTTTTGTCACAAGTTAGCGGAAAATGACAGTTTGTGACAAAAAAAAAAAAAAAAAAAAGTTTCCATTTCTTCTAACTTGCGACAAAAAAAAATGAAATCTGCCACAGACTCACTATGCTCCTCTCTGAATACCTTGAAGTGTCTACTTTCCAGAATGGGGTCATTTGTGGGGTGTGTTTACTGTCCTGGCATTTGGGGGGTGCCTAATTGTAAGCACCCCTGTAAAGCCTAAAGATGCTCATTGGACTTTGGGCCCCTTAGCGCAGTTAGGCCGCAAAAAAGTGCCACACATGTGGTATTGCCGTACTCAGGAAAAGTAGTATAATGTGTTTTGGGGTGTATTTTTACACATACACATGCTGGGTGGGAGAAATATCTCCGTAAATGACAATTTTTTTATTTTTTTTACACACAATTGTCTATTTATAGAGATATTTCTCCCACTCAGCATGGGTATGTGGAAAAATACACCCCAAAACACATTATACTACTTCTCCTGAGTACGGCGATACCACATGTGTGGCACTTTTTTGCACCCTAACTGCGCTAAGGGGCCCAAAGTCCAATGAGTACCTTTAGGATTTCACAGGTCATTTTGAGAAATTTCGTTTCAAGACTACTCCTCACGGTTTAGGGCCCCTAAAATGCCAGGACAGTATAGGAACCCCACAAATTACCCCATTTTAGAAAGAAGACACCCCAAGGTATTCCGTTAGATGTATGGTGAGTTCATAGAAGATTTTTTTTTTTTGTCACAAGTTAGCGGAAATTGATTTTAATTGTTTTTTTTCACAAAGTGTCATTTTCCGCTAACTTGTGACAAAAAATAAAATCTTCTATGAACTCGCCATTCTCCTAACGGAATACCTTGGGGTGTCTTCTTTCTAAAATGGAGTCATTTGTGGGGTTCCTATACTGCCCTGGTATTTTAGGGGCCCTAAACCGTGAGGAGTAGTCTTGAAACCAAATGTGGCAAAATGACCTGTGAAATCCTAAAGGTACTCATTGGACTTTGGGCCCCTTAGCGCACTTAGGGTGCAAAAAAGTGCCACACATGTGGTACCGCCGTACTCAGGAGAAGTAGTATAATGTGTTTTGGGGTGTATTTTTACACATACCCATGCTGGGTGGGAGAAATATCTCTGTAAATGACAATTATTTGATTTTTTTTACACACAATTGTCCATTTACAGAGAGATTTCTCCCACCCAGCATGGGTATGTATAAAAATACACCCCAAAACACATTATACTACTTCTTCTGAGTACGGCGATACCACATGTGTGACACTTTTTTGCAACCTAGGTGCGCTAAGGGGCCTAACGTCCTATTCACAGGTCATTTTGAGGCATTTGGATTCTAGACTACTCCTCACGGTTTAGGGCCCCTAAAATGCCAGGGCAGTATAGGAACCCCACAAGTGACCCCATTTTAGAAAGAAGACACCCCAAGGTATTCTGTTAGGAGTATGGTGAGTTCATAGAAGATTTTTTTTTTGGCACAAGTTAGCGGAAAATGACACTTTGTGAAAAAAAAAAACAATACATATCAATTTCCGCTAACTTGTGACAAAAAATAAAATCTTCTATGAACTCATCATACACCTAAAAGAATACCTTGGGGTGTCTTCTTTCTAAAATGGGGTCACTTGTGGGGTTCCTATACTGCCCTGGCATTTTAGGGGCCCTAAACCGTGAGGAGTAGTCTTGAACCCAAATGTCTCAAAATGACCTGTGAAATCCTAAAGGTACTCATTGGACTTTGGGCCCCTTAGCACAGTTAGGCTGCAAAAAAGTGTCACACATGTGGTATCGCCGTACTCAGAAGAAGTAGTATAATGTGTTTTGTGGTGTATTTTTACATATAACCATGCTGGGTGGGAGAAATATCTCTGTAAATGACACATTTTTTTATTTGTTTTACACACAATTGTCCATTTACAGAGAGATTTCTCCCACCCAGCATGGGTATGTGTAAAAATACACCACAAAACACATTATACTACTTCTCCTGAGTATGGCGATACCACATGTGTGACACTTTTTTGCAGCCTAGGTGCGCTAAGGGGCCCAACGTCCTATTCACAGGTCATTTTGAGGCATTTGTTTTCTAGACTACTCCTCACGGTTTAGGGCCCCTAAAATGCCAGGGCAGTATAGGAACCCCACAAGTGACCCCATTTTAGAAAGAAGACACCCCAAGGTATTCCGTTAGGGGTATGGTGAGTTCATAGAAGATTTTATTTTTTCTCACAAGTTAGTGAAAAATGACACTTTGTGAAAAAAACAATAACAATCCAATTTCCGCTAACTTTTGACAAAAAATAAAATATTCTATGAACCCATCATACACCTAACAGAATACCTTGGGGTGTCTTCTTTCTAAAATGGGGTCACTTGTGGGGTTCCTATACTGCCCTGGCATTTTACGGGCCCAAAACTGTGAGTAGTCTGGAAACCAAATTTCTCAAAATGACTGTTCAGGGGTATAAGCATCTGCAAATTTTGATGACAGGTGGTCTATGAGGGGGCAAATTTTGTGGAATCGGTCATAAGCAGGGTGGCCTCTTAGATGACAGGATGTATTGGGCCTGATCTGATGGATAGGAGTGCTAGGGGGGTGACAGGAGGTGATTGATGGGTGTCTCAGGGGGCGGTTAGAGGGGAAAATAGATGCAATCAATGCACTGGGGAGGTGATCGGAAGGGGGTCCGAGGGGGATCTGAGGGTTTGGCCGAGTGATCAGGAGCCCACACGGGGCAAATTAGGGCCTGATCTGATGGGTAGGTGTGCTAGGGGGTGACAGGAGGTGATTGATGGGTGTCTCAAGGTGTGATTAGAGGGGGGAAATAGATGCAAGCAATGCACTGGCGAGGTGATCAGGGCTGGGGTCTGAGGGCGTTCTGAGGTGTGGGCGGGTGATTGGGTGCCCGCAAGGGGCAGATTAGGGTCTAATCTGATGGGTAACAGTGACAGGTGGTGATAGGGGGTGATTGATGGGTAATTAGTGGGTGTTTAGAGGAGAGAATAGATGTAAACAATGGATTTGGGAGGTGATCTGATGTCGGATCTGCGGGCGATCTATTGGTGTGGGTGGGTGATCAGATTGCCCGCAAGGGGCAGGTTAGGGGCTGATTGATGGGTGGCAGTGACAGGGGGTGATTGATGGGTGGCAGTGACAGGGGGTGATTGATGGGTGATTGACAGGTGATCAGTGGGTTATTACCCGGAATAACAGATGTAAATATTGCACGGGCGAATTGATAAGGGGGGGGTCTGAGGGCAATCTGAGCGTGTGGGCAGGTGATTGGGTGCCCGCAAGGGGCAGATTAGGGTCTAATCTGATGGGTAACAGTGACAGGTGGTGATAGGGGGTGATTGATGGGTAATTAGTGGGTGTTTAGAGGAGAGAATAGATGTAAACAATGGATTTGGGAGGTGATCTGATGTCGGATCTGCGGGCGATCTATTGGTGTGGGGGGGTGATCAGATTGCCCGCAAGGGGCAGGTTAGGGGCTGATTGATGGGTGGCAGTGACAGGGGGTGATTGATGGGTGGCAGTGACAGGGGGTGATTGATGGGTGATTGACAGGTGATCAGTGGGTTATTACCCGGAATAACAGATGTAAATATTGCACGGGCGAATTGATAAGGGGGGGGTCTGAGGGCAATCTGAGCGTGTGGGCAGGTGATTGGGTGCCCGCAAGGGGCAGATTAGGGTCTAATCTGATGGGTAACAGTGACAGGTGGTGATAGGGGGTGATTGATGGGTAATTAGTGGGTGTTTAGAGGAGAGAATAGATGTAAACAATGGATTTGGGAGGTGATCTGATGTCGGATCTGCGGGCGATCTATTGGTGTGGGGGGGTGATCAGATTGCCCGCAAGGGGCAGATCAGGGGCTGATTGATGGGTGGCAGTGACAGGGGGTGATTGACGGGTGATTGACAGGTGATTGACAGGTGATTGACAGGTGATCAGGGGGGATAGATGCATACAGTACACGGGGGGGGGGTCTGGGGGGGGGTCTGGGGAGAATCTGAGGGGTGGGGGGGTGATCAGGAGGGAGTAGGGGGCAGATTAGGGACTTAAAAAAAAAATAGCGTTGACAGATAGTGACAGGGAGTGATTGATGGGTGATTAGGAGGGTGACTGGGTGCAAACAGTGGTCTGGGGGGTGGGCAGGGGGGGGTCTGAGGGGTGCTGTGGGCGATCAGGGGGCAGGGGGGGGGGAAATCAGTGTGTTTGGTGCAGACTAGGGTGGCTGCAGCCTGCCCTGGTGGTCCCTCGGACACTGGGACCACCAGGGCAGGAGGCAGCCAGTATAATAGGCTTTGTATACATTACAAAGCCTATTATACACTGTTGCAGCGGCGATCCGGATGCCAGTAACCCGCCGGCGCTTCCGAACGGCCGGCGGGTTACGGCGAACGGGGGGCGGAGCCAGTCCCCGGCGGCTGATCGCGTCACGAATGACGCGATCGCCGCATAGCCACTCCCGCAGCCGCCCCCGCCGATGGGCGTATTGCGGTCGTTTGGGCCCGGACTTTGCCGCCGCCCATCGGCTGGGGGCGGTCGTTAAGTGGTTAAACTCTATTCTACTACTTATCAAATGATACCACATATGTCTCTTGTAGTGTTGCTAAAACTTTCCCAAGTTTGATCATAATTCTGAAAATGACTTTTTCTGTTTGATTGAGTTTGTCCCTACCTATTTTTCATGTGACGTTGTTCACAGCTTTTAGACACACCAAAATGTATTCTACAACTCGTCACGGTTAAATTGATACCTCATGTGCCTCATTTAGTAGCAAACTGCTGGTGAATTGTCCACAACAACACTGGACAAATATATTCATCCAGCTAGGCTTAAAGAGACACTGAAGCGAGAATAAATCTCGCTTCTTGTCTCATAGTCAGCAGGGGCATGTGTGCCCCTGCTAAAATGCCGCTATCCTGCGGCTAAACGAGGGTCCCTGACCCCACAACCCCCCCGCAAAATCTACGACCAACTTGGTCGTAGATTTTGCTGCTGTTGAGGCAGGGCTAATGGCTGCAGCCCTGCCTCTCAGCGCTGTCTATCAGTGGCGCATTGTCGCCTCTCCCCCGCCCCTCTCAGCGAAGGAAGACTGAGAGGGGCGGGGGAGAGGCAGAGATACGCGCTGACAGACGCGCAAGAGGCAGGGCTGCAGCGGTTAGCCCTGCCTCAATCCGGAAGAGGGGATGCACTGCTTGGAGGGGATTTCGAGGGGTAAGGGACCCCCGTTTAGCCACGGAATAGCAGCGTTTTAGCAGGGGCACACATGCCCCTGCTGACTATGAGGTCTGAAGCGAGATTTATTCTCGCTTCAGACTCTCTTTAAGTCTATCTAATTAGAGAAAAGACTGCCCACTGGTGGTGAAAGATCGTAATAAATATAATAAATTAATCATTCCAAACAAATCTTTCAAAAAATAAATTCAATTTATTAGGGACATATCCCTTTAAAAAATTTAAAAACAATGACATAAAATCTCCCAAAAAACTGCTTATAAGCAATACATCCCTGATCACACAAAATACAAGGTTATATATGGTAGAATATTAGAGATAAGATACTCCAAGGTGCTAGTGCAAAACTTGTTGGTGCATGCTTGATGCAATCTCAATAAATACCAAATTGTGCAAAAATGCAAAAAACGGTTACAAAAACATGCATAAAAGTAAACATGCTGCCAAAAAGGTGAATGAGAATCTTGTATACAATGCACGCCTTTTTTTTTTTTATTATTAATTTGTATACAAGATTTTTAACAAATATGACCAATGTACCACACACCTATGTTCAAATTTTTCCTCAATTATGATAAAAATGATTGGAAACTCAGAGAAAATTGCTTGGGTGTGTATATTAATAAATTAACAATCCAACACACACCAGACAATCTTTAGTAGAAATTGAAGAGAAATATCTGGCATTCTAGATCGATTTAAATCGAAAAAAACGGGAAATCCGATCAGATTATTGTAAATAAAATACAACACAATATTTTTATAAACACTATTACTGCTTATCCTTTACACCACGCGTCCTTTTTTTCCGACGCCCTTTTTGCATGTACCCGTCAGATATGTTACGTGACTGTACTCCTTTATGCAGGGCAGTTTTTAGGCTAAATTGCACCCAGGGTGAAGGTGCTCCCAGTATAGGTAGCGATAAATAGGTGTTCCCAGTATAGGTAGCCAGGAATAGGTACTCCCAGTATAGGTAGCTAGGCATAGGTGTTCCCAGTATAGGTAAGCTAGGCATAGGTATTCCCAGTATAGGTAGAGAGGAATAGGTGCAGCCAATATAGGAAGGGAGGAATAGGTGCTCCCAGCATAAGTAGCTAGGCATAGGTGGTCACAGTATCGGTAGCAGCCATAGGTGCACCCAGTATAGCCAGGCATAGGTGCTCCCAGTATAGCCAGGCATAGGTGCTCTCAGTATAGGTAGCTCAGCAACTGTGGGGAAGAGTGGGAATAGCGCATAACAACTCACCTTCCACGTTTCTTTTCTTCCTCCCAAGCGTCCATTGTTGGTAACAGTGCCACCTGTGGTGACATGTGGTTATGTCATCACAGGGGTGCTGTTATCGACATGACAGACGCCAGGGAGGAAGAAGATTGAAGAAGTGTGGAACGCGGATGTTAACCACTTGAGGACCATAGGCTTACACCCCCCTAGTGACCAGGCCATTTTTACGATTCTACACACTGCAGCTTTAATAGTTTATTTACGGTGACCATACGTCCCGCTTTACCCGGGACGCGTCCCGCCTTCGGGGGGCGCTGTCCCAGGCTGCATGAGGTCCCGGGAAACGTCCCGCTTTCAGCAGCGGGACGTCCCGGCCTCAAAACTCTGGTCACCGTACATGAACTAGCCGCAGCGTCTCATAGACACTGTGCTAGTTCATTCCCCACAGCCCCGCTCCAGCAGCCTGCATTGTGCTCCGGCAGGCACAGGCAGAGCGGGGCTACGGGAAGATGGCGTCCGGAGGCGGAGCCCTGTACTGGAGACTATTTGTGTCTCCAGTACAGGGCTCCGCCTCCGGATGCCATCTTGCCGTAGCCCCGCTCTGCCTGTGAGAGGAGAGCGGGAGATTGAAGGAGGATCGTCCGGAGGAGCTGCACACACACCAGAGGCCGGCTGTGTGAGGGGACTTCTGGCAGGTGAGTACATGCTTTTTTTTTTTCCAGGTGAAATGTGCCCCCATTGCGTTTTTGTGCTGACATGTTTGCCCCATTGCGTTTTTGTGCTGACATGTTTGCCCCCATTGCGTTTTTGTGCTGACATATTTGCCCCCATTGCGTTTAATGTGTGCTGACATGTTTGCCCCCATTGCGTTTTTGTGCTGACATGTTTGCCCCATTGCGTTTTTGTGCTGACATGTTTGTCCCCATTGCATTTAATTTGTGCTGACATGTTTGCCCCCATTGCGTTTAATTTGTGCTGACATGTTTGCCCCCATTGCGTTTTTGTGCTGACATGTTTGCCCCCATTGCGTTTTTGTGCTGACCTGTTTGCCCCCATTGCGTTTTTGTGCTGACATGTTTGCCCCATTGCGTTTTTGTGCTGACATGTTTGCCCCCATTTCGTTTGTGTGCTGACATGTTTGCCCCCATTGCGTTTGTGTGCTGACATGTTTGCCCCCATTGCGTTTTTGTGCTGACATGTTTGCCCCCGTTGCGTTTATTTTGTGCTGACATGTTTGCCCCCATTGCGTTTATTTTCTGCTGACATGTTGCCCTTCATTGCGTTTATTTTGTGCTGACATGTTGCCCTTCAATGCGTTTATTTTGTACTGACATGTTTGCCCGCAATGCGTTTATTTTTTACTGACATGTTTGCCCGCAATGCGTTTATTTTGTACTGACATGTTTGCCCGCAATGCGTTTATTTTGTGCTGACATGTTTGCCCGCAATGCGTTTATTTTGTGCTGACATGTTGCCCGAAATGCGTTTATTTTGTGCTGACATGTTTGCCCCCATTGCGTTCATTTTGTGCTGAAATGTTGCCCGCAATGCGTTTATTTTGTGCTGACATGTTTGCCCCCATTGCGTTCATTTTTTGCTGATATATTGCCCGCAATGCGTTTATTTTGTGCTGAATTAAATGTTGCCCGCAATGCGTTTATTTTGTGCTGACATGTTGCCTTCAATACGTTTATTTTGTGCTGACATGTTGCCCATTGCGTTTATTTTGTGGTGTCCGGTGTAACTGTTACTGCATTTATTATTTAATGGTCATAGTTGGCTATGTTTGCTGCTTTGGGGTTACGGTATACTATTAAATAGCATCACACAGTTTCTGCACACCCATGATGCGAATCCTCGTTTGACCACATCACGGCGTAAACACTGCTTTCTTATGCCTCGCTGTTACATCATTAGGTTAGCTCCGCCCATAGAATGTCATGGCCACGCCCATTTTTCGGCCAGGCACCGCGTTTGGCGCAGCAGTCCCCCATTTTTTGGCACAGCGTGCTTCACCCCCCCCCCCCCCCCCCCGCCGCCGCCCTGTCCCAGGTTGAGCCTACAAAAATCTGGTCACTCTAGTTTATTATATGGCCATAATACTTAGCACACAAATTAATCCTGCCTCCTTTTCTTGTCCCCAACAGAGCACATGCAGAGTACAGAGCCGCCCACCTTCGGGACTCCGAGTGTTTCCAAAGACTTCCAAAGTCTCCCACGGTGGGAGATTCAAATGGAGGAGCATGCGGGGGAACGAGGACACCGTGAGGAAAACAGGAAGGCTCTATAGGACCCAGAGCCTTCCCTCTTCTTAGCTAAGTATCTGGGTTTTTTATTTTTTTAAGCTTCAGACTCACTTTAAGGTTCTTCCCTTTCCTAGACATTCAGGTGGCTGCTGTAATTATCTGACTCTGCTCAGAGTTAGGGCTCATTTCCATGAGTAGTTGAATTGTGTGCTCAGCAAGCTGTTACCAGGCAGCGGTGAACAGTTACTATACTAGGCAGCAGCAAGCAGTTCCCAGGCAGCAGCAAGCAGGGCCAGATTTGTTCTTTTTACCACCCAAGGCCCAGTATTAACAGCTGCTCCCGGACCGACAGCATCCTAGACTTCCCCTCCAGCACGGCAGGGATTGGATTGTAGGCTCCTCTGACTGAGATCAGTTAGTGAAGTAATGAAAGGGATTCGATTGTAAGTTCCTTGGCGAGCGGCACATTAGGTGAGTGACAGGCGGCTCAGAGATCACTGTAAGTGCCTATTTGCTGCCCCTTATCCCCCGAGTGCCAGATCTGGCTGTTGGTAGCCGAGCCGCCCACAGCTATGTGCAAACTCTGTGTGGCAGGACAAATGTTCTACAGGCTTACTGCTACTGCCTCCCTGGTGTTTACAGGCCGCCCCTTGCTTTCATGGTGCCCTAGGCCATGGCCTTTGTGTCCTTGCCTGAAATCCGGCCATGGCAGCAAGCAGTTGTGAGAGTTGGAGATGTATTTCACAGCCTATCAACTGCTCGTGGAAAAGGGGCCTAAGAGTGGCAAAGTAATCAGCAAATTTAACTCACACTAAGACCTCTTTTCCACGAGCAGTTGATGGGCAGTGAAATGCTTCTCAAACTCTCACAACTGCTTGCTGCTGCCTGGCAACTGCTCATTGCTGCCTGGTAACTGCTCTCTGCTGCCTGGTAACTGCTTTCTGCTGCCTGGTAACTGTTCATTGCTGCCTGGGGCATGATTCACAAAGCCGTGATAACTCTTATCACGGTCGCGCTAGCGATATAGTGCGTAACATTTTTCGCGCGCAAACTTGCACGCAAAATCATGTCTGTTTTCGCACGCAAAGGCAAATTTTCATGCGAAAGAAACGTACGTACGTTATAACGCATGCAAAACGCTAGCGGGACCGTGATAAGAGTTATCACAGCTTTGTGAATCAAGCCCTGGTATCTGCTCACTTCTGCCTTATAACTGCTTGCTGAGCACACAGTTCAACTGCCCATGGAAAAGAGGCCTTACCTTTTTTTTTCTTTTTTTTTTTTTGTTAATGGGTTAAACAAAGGTTATGAGAAAATGCTTAGGTTAAACTTCCTTTCCTATTACAAAGTTCTTTTTAAGGTCTCTTTTCCACGGGCAGTTGAACTGTGTGCTCAGCAAGCAGTTTCCAGGCAGCAGTGAGCAGTGAGCAGTTACCAGGCAGCAGCAAGCAGTTGTGAGAGTTTGAGAAGCATTTCAACTGCTTGTGGGAAAAAGGCCTAACTGTAAACTGTACACAATTCTGAGAAAAATATTGGCAAAGATAACAGTTTTACATCACTTTCGACTACATTTCTAGTCAACTAAGTTGTTTTGAACAGTAGACAGTAGACAGTAGAACAGTTGTTTTGAACAGTAGACGATAATTCTCTGAAGTTGTCAACAGGAAAAGAATGGTTAAATGGATTATTTTCCGTAAACACTGGTAAAATCAATATGGTCAACTATGTATTAAATCCACTGGTCATTTATTAATATGTCCTGAATGTAGTAAACATCAGAGTCTCTGGCTTTAATGGCAGATTTATTGTGGTCTTTTACTGTGGTGTGAGATTGGTGTCAAGTGTCATGGGGATACAAATAAACAGAAACCATCCCAGCTACAATACCAATGGAGATAAAACATTGTTTAGCAGAATGAGGTACAGTGTTGTTGTTAGATCATTTTTATTATTATTTATGTCCCGATTGTGAGATTTCTTTATTTACTGTTTTGATCACTGAAGCCCCAAGAATACCAATGGGAATTCAAGTACTTAAAATGTGCATGTGTGTGTGTTTTGTGTTTGTTTACACTCAGAGCTCATTATTTTAACAGTGTTTTTAGGATAGATATAGCTGTGGTCTGAGGTTACACAGTTGGTTGAAAGCTATATGGAATGAACATTCCTGACACTTGGAAGGCACTGCCAGTGCAGAAGATTGAACTTAGCTTAGTATACATTTTTTTATTTCAAGGCCGGCATAGATTGGCCGTGCAGATGCCCAAACATGCCATGTCTTAAAGTGTACCAGAGAGGCTTATTAAACCATCAGTTAATTTTCACTTCGGGTTCTCCTTAATCAGGCAGGATGTCCACTGGAGCTGCCATTCTTGTCTTTCAAACAATGAGTCTCTGCACGATCCCCACTACCTTCGCTGGGAGTGGTCAGCTATCAGGAGAATGCCACCTGTGGAGGATGCAGGGCTTATCGACTACCAGTGTGGTTGCAGTCTTAAAACTGAACTGAAACTGAAGAACTTTAAGAAATAAGTTAACAGCTAATGCTCCCTGGGAATCACTGCCATTTTGCTAAACTCAAGACAAGACACAAAACATTTATATCACACTTTTCTCCTGGAGGACTCAAAGCCCCGGAGTTGCAGCCACTAGGGTCTGCTCTATAGGCAGTAGCATAGTTAGGGAGTCTTGTCCAAGGTTTCCTACTCAACAGGAAGAGCCGAGATTCGAACCCTGGTCGCCTGCATCAGAGCTAGTGTTGGGCGAACATCTAGATGTTCGGGTTCGGGCCGAACAGGCCGAACATGGCCGCGATGTTCGGGTGTTCGACCCGAACTCCGAACATAATGGAAGTCAATGGGGACCCGAACTTTTGTGGTTTGTAAAGCCTCCTTACATGCCACATACCCCAAATTTACAGGGTATGTGCACCTTGGGAGTGGGTACAAGAGGAAAAAAAAATTAGCAAAAAGAGCTTATAGTTTTTGAGAAAATCGATTTTAAAGTTTCAAAGGGAAAACTGTCTTTTAAATGCGGGAAATGTCTGTTTTCTTTGCACAGGTAACATGTTTTTTGTCGGCATGCAGTCATAAATGTAATACATATAAGAGGTTCCAGGAAAAGGGACCGGTAACGCTAACCCAGCAGCAGCACACGTGATGGAACAGGAGGAGGGTGGCGCAGGAGGAGAAGAAGGCCACGCTTTGTGAGACACAACAACCCCGGCCTTGCATGAGGGCAAGAAGCGTGCGGATAGCAGGCTTTGTACCGCCATGCAGTCATAAATGTAATAAAGATAAGTGGTTCAATAAACAGGGACCACGCGGCAACGCTAACCCAGCAGCAGCAGACGTGATGGAACAGGAGGAGGCGCAGGAGGAGAAGGCCACGCTTTGTGAGACACAACAACCCAGGCCTTGCATGAGGGCAAGAAGCGTGCGGATAGCATGCTTTGTACCGCCATGCAGTCATAAATGTAATAAAGATAAGTGGTTCAATAAACAGGGACCACGCGGCAACGCTAACCCAGCAGCAGCACACGTGATGGAACAGGAGGAGGGTGGCGCAGGAGGAGAAGAAGGCCACGCTTTGTGAGACACAACAACCCCGGCCTTGCATGAGGGCAAGAAGCGTGCGGATAGCAGGCTTTGTACCGCCATGCAGTCATAAATGTAATAAAGATAAGTGGTTCAATAAACAGGGACCACGCGGCAACGCTAACCCAGCAGCAGCAGACGTGATGGAACAGGAGGAGGCGCAGGAGGAGAAGGCCACGCTTTGTGAGACACAACAACCCAGGCCTTGCATGAGGGCAAGAAGCGTGCGGATAGCATGCTTTGTACCGCCATGCAGTCATAAATGTAATAAAGATAAGTGGTTCAATAAACAGGGACCACGCGGCAACGCTAACCCAGCAGCAGCAGACGTGATGGAACAGGAGCAGGCGCAGGAGGAGAAGGCCACGCTTTGTGAGACACAACAACCCAGGCCTTGCATGAGGGCAAGAAGCGTGCGGATAGCATGCTTTGTACCGCCATGCAGTCATAAATGTAATAAAGATAAGTGGTTCAATAAACAGGGACCACGCGGCAACGCTAACCCAGCAGCAGCAGACGTGATGGAACAGGAGCAGGCGCAGGAGGAGAAGGCCACGCTTTGTGAGACACAACAACCCAGGCCTTGCATGTGGACAAAAAGCGTGCGGATATAGCAGCAATGCTTTTTGCCGCCATGCAGTCATAAATGTAATACAGATGAGAGGTTCAATAAACAGGGCCCGGAAACGCAACACCATCCCAGATGTTCATTGGTCATGTTACTTGGTTGGGGTCCTGGAGTGTTGCGTAGTCATTTCCAATCCAGGATTGATTCATTTTAATTTGAGTCAGACGGTCTGCATTTTCTGTAGAGAGGCGGATACGCCGATCTGTGACGATGCCTCCGGCAGCACTGAAACAGCGTTCCGACATAACGCTGGCTGCCGGGCAAGCCAGCACCTCTATTGCGTACATTGCCAGTTCGTGCCAGGTGTCTAGCTTCGATACCCAATAGTTGAAGGGTGCAGATGGATGGTTCGACACAGCTACGCCATCTGACATGTAGTCCTTGACCATCTTCTCCAGGCGATCGGTGTTGGAGGTGGATCTGCACGCTTGCTGTTCAGTGGGCTGCGGCTGCATGGGTGTCAGAAAATTTTCCCACTCCAAGGACACTGCCGATACCATTCCCTTTTGGGTACTAGCTGCGGCTTGCGTTGTTTGCTGCCCTCCTGGTCGTCCTGGGTTTGCGGAAGTCAGTCTGTCTGCGTACAACTGGCTAGAGGAGGGGGAGGATGTCAATCTCCTCTCTAAAGTCTCCACAAGGGCCTGCTGGTATTCTTCCATTTTGACCTGTCTGACTCTTTCTTCAAGCAGTTTTGGAACATTGTGTTTGTACCGTGGATCCAGAAGGGTATAAACCCAGTAATTGGTGTTGTCCAGAATGCGCACAATGCGTGGGTCACGTTCAATGCAGTCTAGCATGAATTGAGCCATGTGTGCCAGAGTCCTACCAGAATCCTCATCATCCTCTTGTGAGCGTTGTGATAGTTGTTGTGATGCATCATAGTCGTCACCTTCCTCCTGGTCTGCTTCTGCTGACCATTCGCGTTGAATTGTGGAAGTCCAACGTGCACCGCTCTGGCCCTCGTCAGTGGTGGCATGAAATTCCTGCTCCAACTCCAGCTGTTCCTCCTCCTCTTCTTCGTCATAGCTGCTGGGGCCAGCGTTCCCTGAGGCGGATGGCCTGATGTTGGTACCATCACGCTGATCGTTTTCTCCTTCAGATTCCCCCAGTTGCATCATGACAGCTGTTTCCTTGATTTTTAACATCGACCTCTTCAGTAAACACAGCAGTGGTATGGTAATGCTGACTGAAGAGTTGTCACTGCTCACAAGCAACGTGGATTGCTCAAAATTTTGGAGGACTTGGCAGAGGTCCAACATGTTGGCCCAATCGGATCCACAGAAGCTTGGCAGCTGGCCGGATGCGCCTCGGTACTGCGCCGTCATGTACTGGACCACTGCACTCTTCTGCTCGCAAAAGCGGGCTAGCATGTGCAGCGTAGAATTCCAGCGCGTAGGGACATCACACAGCAAGCGATGGTGGGGGAGATTGAAGCGCTCCTGCATCTTGGCGAGTGCCCCCGAAGCAGTACTGGAATTTCTACAATGTTTGGACACTCGACGCACCTTCAACAGCAGATCGGGCACGCCTGGGTATGTCCTCAGGAACCGCTGAACTACTAGGTTCATCACGTGCGCCAGGCAAGGGATGTGTGTCAGCTTAGCCAACCTTAAAGCGCGAATGAGATTACTCCCATTATCACACACAACCATGCCCGGTTTCAGGTCCAGCGGTGCCAGCCACAAATCCGTCTGTTCCTTTATTCCCCTCCAAATTTCCTCCCCTGTGTGCTGCTTATCCCCAAGGCAGATTAGCTTCAGCAACGCTTGCTGACGCATGCCAACAGCTGTGCTGCACTGCTTCCACGATCCTACTGCTGCTGGGTTAGCGTTTCCGGATGAGGTACAGCTTTGAGATGCGTTGGAGGAGAAGGAGTCAGAGAGGTAGGTGCTGCTGTTGTTATCCAGTGGGAGGGACGGCGGTGCAGCTGTTTGTGGCGTGGGCAACACCCGTGCCGTAGCAGGTGAGGAATCGCTGCCAGGCTCCACAAGGTTCACCCAGTGCGCGGTAAGGGAGATGTATCGACCCTGGCCGAACGCACTCGTCCAGGTGTCAGTGGTGAGGTGAACCTTGCAGGCAACGGCATTCTTCAAGCTTCGGGTTATTTTGCTGACCACGTGCTCATGCAACTCAGGCACTGCAGAGCGTGCAAAGTGGTAGCGGCTGGGAACCACGTAACGTGGGATGGCCACTGACATCATGCCCTTGAAGCTGTTTGTCTCCACCAATCGATATGGCAGCATTTCGCAGGCCAGAAGCTTGGCTATGCTGGCTGTTACTGCCACGGCCCGGGGGTCATTTGCTGGCAATTTCCTCTTGCGCTCAAACATCTCCGACACAGACAACTGAACCGTAGCGCTGCACACGGAAGGGCTGTTGGTTGTTGTGTTTGATGAACACTGGGAGACCTCAAGAGCACTACTCCGGAAAGTGACAGTGTCAGCGTCGTCTGATGTTTGTGAATGTTGTGAACCACGCAATGGCTGGGCTACTGCTGCTGCTGAGGCGGGTCTGGTGAACCCAAGGGAGGCAGTGTTGTTTCTGGTACCCTGTCCTGACGCGTTTGCCCAAAGAGTGGGATGTTTGGATAGCATGTGACGGCTCATGCTGGTGGTGGAGAGGTTGTTAATATTTTTCCCCCTGCTCAGGCGGGTCTTGCACACCTTGCAAATCGCCATGGTAACATCCTCAGTGCAGTCTTCAAAGAAAGCCCAGACTTTGGAGCACCTGCCTCCTTGCTGGCGATTTCTGTTTGCTCCTCTTTTGCCTCTCACTTGAACTTCCACGCTTGTGGTGCCTGAAATTGCGCGCCGCCTACCTTGTGGCACAAGGCGAACTCGTGCAGCAGTGTGTTCTTCAACAGACTCATCTGTGCTGCTGCTACGACGGCGATGTTCTCGTTCACAAACAAAATCTGGGTCTCTGTCCACATTGTCCATACCCTCCTCTTCCATCTCCTCAAACTCGTCATATGTCATTGTGGGCCACCGCCGTGGAGTAGAGCTCCCCACAACAACCTCTGCGCAGCACACTCCAACGTCGTCTTCCAGATCTTGTCGGCCGACCTCCTGCAATTGCAACCCCTCCTGCCCAAATTGCTCTGGGATTTGGGTTTCCGAGTCCTCTTCGGACTCGCCTTGTATTTCAGTGCGCGGTGCATTTCCCACAGTTAACGGTTGTGAATCCAGGCACAACATTTCTGGCTGTTCCTCCATTGACCTTTGAAAGGTGGAAGTTTGTTGGGCTGGGAATAGCTCCTGCGAATACCCCATTGTGTCCTGAGGTAATTCATCGGACTGGTTATCTGGCAGTTGTGTGCGTGGTGTCGCTGCCGGTTGTGTCAGCTTTGTGCCCACTGGCTCCTTGTAACTGGCTGAGGACTCGGACCTCGTGCGTGATGTGCTGGTGCTGCTTAACCCACTGCTGGACGCTTGAGAGGTCATCCAAGTAATTATCTGGTCCTGTTCTTTTGGATTTGTGAGGGTTGTTGTCCTGGACAACATGGGCGGTATTGAGTGGGTTTTCTTGGGTGCTCCCCTGTGGCCTGTACGTGAACCGTCAGGGGAAACACCTCTTCCCTTGCCCCTCCCTCTTTCACCGGATTTCTTCCTCATTTCACTTATCCTTACAGTACACGCTGACTGGCAGCAGTACAGTGGCAGTACAGAAATGCTATACAGTACCACTATTCCCAGCAGCGACACAGAGCACAATGCTATACAGTGACGGGTGAGCGGTGTACCACTATTCCCAGCAGACACAGAACAGTACACAGAATGCTATATAGTGTGGCTGAACGAGCGGTGTACCACTATTCCCAGCAGACACAGAACAGTACACAGAATGCTATATAGTGTGGCTGAACGAGCGGTGTACTACTGTTCCCAGCAGACACAGAACAGTACACAGAATGCTATATAGTGTGGCTGAACGAGCGGTGTACTACTGTTCCCAGCAGACACAGAACAGTACACAGAATGCTATATAGTGTGGCTGAACGAGCGGTGTACCACTATTCCCAGCAGACACAGAACAGTACACAGAATGCTATATAGTGTGGCTGAACGAGCGGTGTACTACTGTTCCCAGCAGACACAGAACAGTACACAGAATGCTATATAGTGTGGCTGAACGAGCGGTGTACTACTGTTCCCAGCAGACACAGAACAGTACACAGAATGCTATATAGTGTGGCTGAACGAGCGGTGTACTACTGTTCCCAGCAGACACAGAACAGTACACAGAATGCTATATAGTGTGGCTGAACGAGCGGTGTACTACTGTTCCCAGCAGACACAGAACAGTACACAGAATGCTATATAGTGTGGCTGAACGAGCGGTGTACCACTATTCCCAGCAGACACAGAACAGTACACAGAATGCTATATAGTGTGGCTGAACGAGCGGTGTACTACTGTTCCCAGCAGACACAGAACAGTACACAGAATGCTATATAGTGTGGCTGAACGAGCGGTGTACCACTATTCCCAGCAGACACAGAACAGTACACAGAATGCTATATAGTGTGGCTGAACGAGCGGTGTACTACTGTTCCCAGCAGACACAGAACAGTACACAGAATGCTATATAGTGTGGCTGAACGAGCGGTGTACCACTATTCCCAGCAGACACAGAACAGTACACAGAATGCTATATAGTGTGGCTGAACGAGCGGTGTACTACTGTTCCCAGCAGACACAGAACAGTACACAGAATGCTATATAGTGTGGCTGAACGAGCGGTGTACCACTGTTCCCAGCAGACACAGAACAGTACACAGAATGCTATATAGTGTGGCTGAACGAGCGGTGTATTACTGTTCCCAGCAGACACAGAACAGTACACAGAATGCTATATAGTGTGGCTGAACGAGCGGTGTACTACTGTTCCCAGCAGACACAGAACAGTACACAGAATGCTATATAGTGTGGCTGAACGAGCGGTGTACTACTGTTCCCAGCAGACACAGAACAGTACACAGAATGCTATATAGTGTGGCTGAACGAGCGGTGTACTACTGTTCCCAGCAGACACAGAACAGTACACAGAATGCTATATAGTGTGGCTGAACGAGCGGTGTACTACTGTTCCCAGCAGACACAGAACAGTACACAGAATGCTATATAGTGTGGCTGAACGAGCGGTGTACTACTGTTCCCAGCAGACACAGAACAGTACACAGAATGCTATATAGTGTGGCTGAACGAGCGGTGTACTACTGTTCCCAGCAGACACAGAACAGTACACAGAATGCTATATAGTGTGGCTGAACGAGCGGTGTACTACTGTTCCCAGCAGACACAGAACAGTACACAGAATGCTATATAGTGTGGCTGAACGAGCGGTGTACTACTGTTCCCAGCAGACACAGAACAGTACACAGAATGCTATATAGTGTGGCTGAACGAGCGGTGTACTACTGTTCCCAGCAGACACAGAACAGTACACAGAATGCTATATAGTGTGGCTGAACGAGCGGTGTACTACTGTTCCCAGCAGACACAGAACAGTACACAGAATGCTATATAGTGTGGCTGAACGAGCGGTGTACTACTGTTCCCAGCAGACACAGAACAGTACACAGAATGCTATATAGTGTGGCTGAACGAGCGGTGTACTACTGTTCCCAGCAGACACAGAACAGTACACAGAATGCTATATAGTGTGGCTGAACGAGCGGTGTACTACTGTTCCCAGCAGACACAGAACAGTACACAGAATGCTATATAGTGTGGCTGAACGAGCGGTGTACTACTGTTCCCAGCAGACACAGAACAGTACACAGAATGCTATATAGTGTGGCTGAACGAGCGGTGTACTACTGTTCCCAGCAGCGACACACAATGACTGGGGGGGACCCTGGCTAGCGTGGCTGGAGCGCGAACTACCCTGCCTGCCTACCCAAAGCTAAACCCACAGACAAATGGCGGAGATATGACGTGGTTCGGGTATTTATTTACCCGAACCACGTGACAGTTCGGCCAATCAGAGCGCGTTCGGGTCCGAACCACGTGACCCGTTCGGCCAATCACAGCGCTAGCCGAACGTTCGGGGAACGTTCGGCCATGCGCTCTTAGTTCGGCCATATGGCCGAACGGTTTGGCCGAGCACCGTCAGGTGTTCGGCCGAACTCGAACATCACCCGAACAGGGTGATGTTCTGCAGAACCCGAACAGTGGCGAACACTGTTCGCCCAACACTAATCAGAGCCCATCCAGCCACGGCAGGAAACCCACTTTAGTCCTCTTTCATGAACTGTATCATAAAAGCTGAACTGTATCATCAAGTTTCATAAAGTAATGCAGGAACCACTAAACTTACTGATCTGAATTTTTTTAGAGTTTCAATGTGGCCAGAGTTTACTTCCAATCACATCCCTACCAAATTCTGATTGCCATAATTTTATGTATTTAAGTTTTTGCTATTTGAATATGTAATCGCTTATTTTTTATTTGTATTGCTGACCAGAGTGAGAACACCTCACTCTTTTCATCCAGACCAATGTGTCAATGGAGGAGAGGACATCACCCACCTAATGCACTGGTTATCTATATTTCATATCAGAAAGGAAAGGCTGACATGAGAATGACCATACTTCTATACATCGGTATTTCAAACTGTATCAGTTATGTGGATCAGATAATGAGAGGTAAAAAAAAATTGGACCATAGTAGCATGTTTTATCAAAGTTCTCAATATTTAAGCACTTTATTGTAATTGTGTGACAATAAAATTACTTTTGTTGGCAGCCCCAAGCAGGGGCATAACTAGAAATCACTGGGCCCCTCTAAGAAACTTTGGAGGGGCCCCCTCCCGACAAACACCCACCTTCCCTGTTTACTGCACAGGTAAACTGAGAACCAATGTTATTCATTTGGCTAGTGCACACTTGAATGTGTTTTCCCCGTGCAGATAAAAACACACAGCAGTGAAGACTAGTGCATTTTCTCTATCAATTACATTAGCTTCTGTGAAAAAACTTGCATGTTTTCACACATACAAAGACACATGGGGCTTGATTCACAAACCCGTGCTAACTGTTAGCATGGGCGTGCTAAACAGTTAGTGCTTGAAGTGCCGATCACGGACTTTTTGCGCACGCAAAGTGTGTGTAATAAGCTGAAAAGTTAGCACGGGTTTGTTAATCAAGCCCAAGGTGTGCAGAAAACGTAAACAGAAAACCGACGACGAGTGTGCTCCCAGCCTCAGCTTATTACACTCACTCTGTCTATCGGTAATGGAGCTGAACTGGCTCTGCAGACTTCTCTAGCATCACTACAGTACAGAGCAAATGGGGAGGGGGTAGAGGGGTTGAGGGCTGGGTGTTATACAGAAGAGCCTGCTGCACACTGAATAGGGATTGTCTACAAATCTTTGTCTACAAAACTTTTTATAATTCAGACAGTGGCTGAGCAGATGCAGTCATTAGAACAAATGTGTAGAGAATAGATAGCTTTTTCTCTCTGTGCCAAGACTCCCCAAGCATCACTACAGGACACAGCACTTGGAGAGGGCTAGAAAGGCTGAGGGTAGAACAGCGCTGTACACAAGACCCTGCTTAACAATGAATAGGGACTGTCTACAAATGTTTGTCTGTAAAACTTTGTATGATTCCTTATAGTAGCAAAAACGTTTCTGTGATTCCTTATCAGTGGCTGAGCAGATGCAGTCATTAGAACAATTGTGCAGGAGGCAGAAAGTTTTTTTTCTCCTTGCCCTTAGTTGTCAGTCTCTAAGGATAGGGCCCCCTGTGGCTTCTGTGCCCCCCTGTGGCTGCATCCCTTGCAGGGTCTATAATGGGTCCCCTCCTTCTACCTCTCTCCCCCTCCATAGATTATCGGCAAGTGCAGGCTTGGCGGGAGGCGTGTGGAGAATTACTCACCTCACTTCCGCGTTCCAAGCGATGGAGCGCAGCGTCATGTCGTCACAGATCTCCGCCTTCAATGCCACTTATTGTGCTTCCGCTAATCAGGAAGCACAGTGGGCGGCATTAAAAATGGAGACCTGTGACGACATGACGCTGCGATCCAGCGCGTGGAACGCGGAAGTGAGGTGAGTAATTCTCTGTACGCCTCCCGCCGAGCCTGCACTTGCTGATAATCTATGGAGGGGGAGAGAGGCAAAAGGAGGGGACCCAGGTGAGGGAGTGGGGTTCTGGCCCCCCTCCCCGCCACTGTCCCCACTGCCTCTTCTTCTAGCACTGCTTCCCCCTCCTGCTCTGCTGCTGTGGGGGGTCGTGGCGACACCCCCCTAGCTGTCAGTCACCCGGTGCGCCACACGCCCCTGTGCTCAATGGTAGGAATGCCCCTGGTGAGCATTAGCCTCAATAATGTTTTTGGCCATTCTCATACAGCAAGTCTTATAGAAGAGTTCCAGCGATGGTAGTTCAGTGACCTCTGCTGTTTTTAAAATCCACTGCAGGGCTTGTTTACTGACCTAGGTACAGCTACTGTAGTGTTCCAAGCTTTCATGCAGTTGGTCAAGATGCTCTTTATAGTGCATCTGTGGAAATTAACTAGCAGCTTCTGGGGAAGGTTAGCACTCCTTAGTGTTAGAGGCATTGTTGTGCTTTGCCAGTAACTTATGGCTGAAGAAGTGTTGTCAGCCCAGGATCCTCTGTGATGGTGACTCCCAGAAACTTAAAGCTGGTAACTTTCTCCACAGCCTCTCCATTGATCATTATCAGTATGTGGTTAGTATTTGTGTTGGTCCTGAATAGAGATGGGCCGAACGGTTCGGCGGCGAACGGTTCCAGGCAAACATCGGGTGGTTCGCCTTCGCCGGCGAAGGCGAACTTTCCCGGAAGTTCGATTCGCCCCATAAGGCTCTATGAGGGTCAACTTTGACCCTCTGCATCACAGTCAGCAGGCGCATTGTAGCCAATCCGGCTATACTAAGCCTTGGAGCCCCACCCTCACTTATATAAGGCAGGCTCCGGTGGCCATTAGCCTCACTCGTGTGCCTGCTAGAGACAGAATAGGGACAGCTGCTGCAGACTTGTTCTCCTAGGGACAGATTAGTCAGGCTCTTGCCTTCTTAGCTTGCTTAGCTGAATCTTATTGCTATAATAGCGCCCCAGAAACGCTCTTTTCAGAGCTCATCCTGCTCGTGTGATCAATTTTTTTTTCTGTGTTTGAAACTGACACTTGTGTTTTTTAGACAGCATTTCTAATTCATACTGTGTGTCCCACTGCCAGCAGCAGCACATTCAGTGACTACCTGTGTGTGTGAGACACTTGTGTTTTTTAGACAGCATTGCTAATTCATACTGTGTGTCCCACTGCCAGCAGCAGCAGCACATTCAGTGACTACTACCTGTGTGTGTGAGACACTTGTGTTGCTTAGACAGCATTGCTAATTCATAATGTGTGTGTCCCACTGCCAGCAGCCCACCAGCATTCAGCAGCACATTCAGTGACACCTGTGTGTGTGACAGGGAGCTGCACATTGTACTACCTACCCAGTACTGCATTTACCTACTACTAGTACCTGATGTGTTTAGTTAACCCACCTCATCACTGCATACACCTACGTTTGTGTTGAGTGAGCCCACCTCGCTGTACATAACTACCTTTTGTGTTGAGTGAACTTGCGTCACTGCATATAACTACCTTTTAAGTTGAGTGAACTCACCTCACTGCATATCTACCTTTTCTGTAGAGTGAACTCACCTCACTGCATATAGCTACCTTTTGCATTCAGTGAACTCACCTCACTGCATATCTACCTTTTCTGTTGAGTGAACTCACCTCACTGCATATAACTATGTTTGTGTTGAGTGAACTCAGCTGACTGCATCTAACTACCTGTTGTGTTCAGTGAACTCACCTCACTGGAAAAGGCTCTCCTCCTAATACCATAAACACTAGTGTGATATATAATCCTCTTCAATATAATCCTCTTCATAAACGTGGTTTATTTGTGGTTTTAAATACATGAATCTGCATTCTTTAGTGTAAAGCAGAGAAGCTGCGCATTTCAATAGAACGTTAATAATCTTGAAATGAGTCACTGTGCATGCAGTGTTCTTCTTGCACACCTCCTTTTCATTTCGACATATTTTAGCACTACCTGCAGATTTGTTTGCATGACAAATTCATAACTAACTATTTGTAGGTAATTGACGGCAATCTTGTTCGGGGTGAAATTCTGTGCCTTGTGAGTTACTGCTGGGACAAAAATCATTTTTCTTGCTGTTTATTATAATGATATTTTTGTTCTTTACAGATCTAAAAGACTAGATCTTTAGAAAACTAATTGTCATTTTTCAGCTTGGCTGATTTATATTTTCCATGATATAGATATATTTAGGAGTGCCTATTTTTGTATAAACAGAGCTCAGTCAGATAAGGAAATTATTTTCCAGCTCTTAAAGGACAACTGTAACCGGAAAAAAAGATACTCACATAAGAGGAGAGAAGGCTCTGGATTCCTTTGAGATTTCCAGTTACTCTCTGCGTCAACTTGTTCCACCACCAGGTCCCCATTTAAATCTGCAGCTAGCTTTGTCTTCAGGTCTCCTTGGAAGTACTCGGGTCTCCAAGTACATCTGAAGATGAGCATCTCCGTACTGCACTATTGCTCATCCACGCTCGCAAGTGTGCAGTATGGAGCTGTTTGTCTTTGGAAGTACTTGGAGAGCCAAGTACAGGGGCGTAGCAATAGGGGTTGCAGAGGTTGCGACCGCATCGGGGCCCTTGGGCCAGAGGGGCCCCAAAGGGCCCTTATTCAACTACAGTATTAGCTCTGTATTGGTCCTGTGCTCATAATAACCACTTCTGTAGATACTTTGAATAGTGGTAATCATTAACAAACTGTTCCCCATCCCCTTCTTGCACCTCTGACACTGTAGTTGCCATTGGCAGGTTTTGGTGCACCATATCAATTGTTATGTATAGAGTGCTTGGGGGGCCCCATTGTAAAATTTGCATCAGGGCCCACAGCGCCTTAGCTACGCCACTGGCCAAGTACTTGCATGGCCCTCTAAGATGACCCAAAGGCGTCCTCAACATTAAAGTCGGAGGCTGAAATGGGGAGCCCTCAGCCCAGCAGCGGAAGGAGGGGACACAGACAGAATCGGGAAGGCCCTAAGTGGTTCCAGAGCCTTAGCTCCTCTTTTGTGAGTATATAACTTTTTTTAGGTCACAGTTGCCCTTTAACGTGTCATATATCAAGAGTAACTGTCCTACCAATAATAATACTTCAGCTTTTCCTGATCTGTACATGATTTAGGGACTAATCTATGTATCTTTTTATTGCTGGATGTTTTTTTATTTTTTTTAAGTTATGCTTAAGGTTGTGTGTACCAAAACTCATGGAGAAACACGTGATCAGTTCAATAAAGTGATGCACTTAAAATACTCTGTTCAGCTGGATCCGGTGCTTAAACAAGAAGGGATCACAACAAATCAAAGCCTTTCAATTTTATCACATGAAGTGTAAAAAAAGCAAGCTCTCTAAAACCAAGCAGCACCTGGATTTATGTAGGGC
The DNA here is from genome assembly GCF_040937935.1 of Hyperolius riggenbachi. Classification (NCBI taxonomy): domain Eukaryota; kingdom Metazoa; phylum Chordata; class Amphibia; order Anura; family Hyperoliidae; genus Hyperolius; species Hyperolius riggenbachi. Next base: position 162,474,359 of record NC_090646.1, read on the forward strand.
TGCAGAAAAGGGCTTCTCAGTGCATATATAATAATGTGCTGCTGGGCAGTTGGGCCCAAGGAGAGACAAATGGTGGCTCACCCTGCTGCTGAAATTCCTGGTGGCGATAAATAATATTCCCCCTCCAAGTCATAGCAACTCAGGGGGACCCATACCTACCCCTGAGACCACTTCCCCCCTTGGGGGTTACAAGGTACTCCTAGGGTCACCAAGTAGCTCCACCATCATGCACTCATTTTAAAAATCCAAAAACTTCCATTGCTTCATTGAGACTAGTGTTGGGCGAACATCTGGATGTTCGGGTTCGGTGTGGTTCGGCCGAACATGCCCCTGATGTTCGGCATGTTCGAGCCAAACCCGAACCCAACCCGAACATGTCCCTTTGGGGCCCCTATAGGGTCCCAGCATAAAGGAAGAGCATGCCCCGAGCGGGGGGGGGGCAGAAATGCCCCCCGCCCCTCCCCGCTAAGCTCTCCCTTTTGCCGGTTCCCTATAATGTTAAATTTAAGCCCCGGTACGTGTCATCTACATGATGACACGTACCCTCGTACGCGTCATCGCGGTACTTCTGCACTCTCTTGACGCGACTTCAAATGTAAACAGGAAGTGCGTCAAGAGAGGGCGGAAGTACCAGATGGTACTAGCGCCTAGCATCTCTGGCTGCCCGCTTCCTGCCCTCCTCCTCAGGTACTTTTGGGGGGCTTAAATTTAACATTATAGGGAACCGGCAAAAGGGAGAGCTTAGCGGGGAGGGGTGGGGGGCATTTCCGACCCTCCCCCCCCCCCCCCCACTCGGGGCATGCTCTCCCTTTATGCTGGGACCCTATAGGGGGCTATGTTCGGCCGGACACGGCTGTGTTCGGCCGAACAAAGAAGGCCTGTTCGGGTTCGGGCAGCGTGCCCGAACACCCTCCCGAACACCATGAGGTGTTCGGGGGGTGCCGAACCGAACCCGAACAGGCCAAAATCCGGGCGAACCCGAACAGTGGCGAACACTGTTCGCCCATCACTAATTGAGGCCCTTCGGTAGCATGATTTACACAGACTTTCCCATCTGGATATTTTCACAGTAAGGGTGGTATCTTGGGTCTCTGGACACCACATTTTATCCCAAAAAAACCTATATCCCTCACCCTACCATTATGGTATGTCATTCATACCCTTCCTTATGATATTTTCTTCATACCCCTTTTCTCTACATGTACATGTATTCACCATAGTCTTCACTTCCTTCTTATATTGTAAATTCCTCTGTGCAGTTTCTCTTCAATCTTATAAATTGTCCCTTCAAGAGAATCTGTACTCTAAAATTCTTACAATAAAAAGCATACCATTCTATTCATTATGTTCTCCTGGGCCCCTCTGTGCTGTTTCTGCCACTCCCTGCTGCAATCCTGGCTTGTAATTGTCAGTTTTAGGCAGTGTTTACAAACAAAAGACATGGCTGCTGACCAGCATGTGATAGGCTGAGAGAAGCTCAATCTGTGACTCATACAGAGCCTGCAGGGGGCATGGAGAGGGTGTGTATAGCTTCTTCCTATCACAAGCAGAGCAGCACATTCCTGCCTGAGCCCGACAAAGCCGTCAAAGGAAAGAAGATTAGATTCTATAACAGAGATAATACAGCCATTGTGCAACTAGGAAAGGCTGCAGTAAGACAGACCACATTAGAAGAGGTATAGGAACTTATCGGATAGAAAAAATAAGGCTGAAAATTTTGTTACAGAGTCTCGTTCAGGACATTATTGAGCCATGGCGGAAGGTGGCAACCAGTGGCCAGGATGTAGCCATCGATTTTTTTATAGGTACTAGTTTTAAGCAGTCCATTGTCAAAATAGGTAGTCAGGACTAGAAAAATTTCCTTTTCTCTACTGAATTCCGAGGTGATGGTGAATGGCAATCCACAATTACTCTGATTAATCAATCAACAAGATGTCGTCTATAAACCTTTTCCAGAGGAACAGGTCCACGCCGGGCCCCCCATATCTGTATACATGGGATGCCTCCCAATGACCCATGAAGTGGTTTGGGCACCCTGCATGAACCTGCTACCGTCCCACTTACCTGGAGGAAGAACTCACTCTTATACTCATAAGGATGAAGAGAATTGCATCCAAAATAAATTGATGCTGTTCCTCTTCCAACAGAGGATCCTGTTCTAAATAGTACCTGACAGTTTCACTACATCTCTTATGCTTGATCACTGTGTAGAGAGTGGTGATATCCAGCTTTCTATATGTGCCATGCACCAAAGAAATGCACCCTGGACCAAATTTTATTCAAACCACATAGAAGGCAGTAAAAACAGGGCATTGTAGGATATACTTATTCACTGCATGGCATACACTACGTGCAAGGCCAGATTTATACTCTTTCTGTCCCTAGGCCAAGTATGTTTGGCTCCCCTTCCATGTGCAACAGCGCCCCTCCCATTCCATGTGTTGCCCCCCCCCCTCCCCTCCACCACACACACACACACACACACACACACACACTTTCTGTAACTTCTTTCGTTCACATACCACGCCCTTGGGCATCAGATTCTCTTTATCATGTGTTACTCCCCATTTGCAACCTTCTCTTTTATGTGTAGCAAGCCCTATTTCACATCCAGATACCCATTTGGGCTGCAGCCGCCCAAGGCCCAGGCCTTTGTTGCCTTTCCAGAAATCCAGCCCTGACTATGGGAGGAGCAGAGGAGGTTAACAAACATTTACCTTGCAATCTGGGCTTTTTCAAGACTTTCTCAAGACTCATCTCAAGAAGACGAGATGAGTTGCTCATGAGGTGCAATTCTTTTGGGTATGGTCTAATTGTATGGATCTTTACCTGGAGGTTGCACCACTGAAGAGTACAACATGCATTTTCTCACTGTGTGGTGTGCACTGCACTTTGTCTATTTGGGAATTTACCTTTTCATATGCTTGCTTACCGAGTAATGTGGCTATAGCCTATGACTGTGACAACTTCACTGCAATAAACAACAGTGTGCAGCCAGCCACCTTTAGCAGCCTGATTTCCCTTCTAAGTTTAAACTTCTTATTTATGCCTCCTTACATTTGATTCCTCAGAACTACTTTTCACCTCAGAGGAAATGATCCCAAAGACATCTGCTGATAAATGTGTTTTCTCTATGTCGGAAATTAATGAAAAATCGCCCCTGTCGTGAGACCAAATATTTTCATTTATGGAATAATATGAATATATGGTATAGCTTTCAGATCTGTGGAAGTTTACTGTTTCCTGCTGCTTGTGCAAAACCCTGTAGCGAATGATAATGCAGAATATACATGTAGAGTTCATATTATCTTCTGCTGCAAGGTTTCACACAGGCAGCAGGCAATACAAAGTCTTCTCAAAACGAATATACTGTATACCACATAGGGCATGATTCACAAAGCCTTTTTCACCTGTTTTCCTCTGTTTTCCCCTTATCTATGTTACATGTTTAAGCTGCCAAAGAGCAAACATATAATATAATTAAGGTAAAAGTAATATTGAAATGAAGTTAATCAGGAACAACTTACTTTGAGTGATTATTTTGCTTGTAAATGTGCTGAAAGGTTATTTTTATCACCTAGGTGACAAAATATGTCATTCATGAGAAGTATTGTGAATAGAGCCCATATGCATGGAGAGTAACAGTAAGGTAATTCAAATGTAGCTCAATGCAAAACAAAATAAAAAAGATTATTTTTTTATGCAAGCAACATGCCTTCATTAGGTTACCATTAATAATGTTAGCATTTTTATAGTGCTGTCAGACCCAAGGTACTTGGGAGGATACACCCAGTAGTACTGCACAGGAGAAGAGTGCTCCCAGGCACGGGCACATGACAGGGTCGCACATCCGTGTCACAGCAAGGCTGACATAAATACCAGGACAACTCACGGATGACTAGAGTGGCCTTGAGAGGCAGCGAGAAAGCCCATTGCCTTAAGGGGGCTGGACGAAGCCCCAGGTTATTAACCACTTGAGCCTATCTGGACGAATATTTTCATCCAGATAGGCTGTGCTGCTGCCAGTGTGCGGTGCGCGCAATCGTGCGTGCTCCTGCCACCCGCCACTGGGCCCCCGATCAATATAATTCCCATTCTTCGATCTAAGTTCCCCCAGAAAAACCGATGGTCTCTTATCAGAGACCGCAATCCTCATTCTAGTTCCTGGACACATCATCGTACACTTCCAGGACTTTTTTGACTGTGGCCATCTTGTGGCCAAATAGTAAACTACACCCACATGCATTTTTTAATAAATAAATACATTAAATTACATTTAAAAATTAGCTGTTTACTTCCCCACACTAAAAATTACCTAAATAAAATTTGTTAATAAAAAAAATACAAAAAATTACAATAAAAAAACCTTAAATATTTACCTAAGGGTCTGAACTTTTTAAATATGCATGTCAAGAGAGTATGTTAATAAAAAAAATAATTATAGACTTGTAAATAGTGATGGATGCAAATTGAAAAAATGCATCTTTATTTCCGAATAAAATATTCGCGCCATAAATTGTAATACGGACATAATTTAAAAGGTGTAATAACCGGGACAAATGGGCAAATAAAATACATGGGTTTTAAAGCGGACCCAAACCAAACATTTTTTTAATTCAAAATATTTAGTTGCACCACTCTGACACATACAAAGATAAATAAACACTCCTTCAAGCCTATGAGCATTTCAGTGCATGCTTTAGTTTTCACCCTTCTCTTTTCATAACTAGGGTTATACAGGTGGCAGGCGGCAGCCATTACTTCTGAGCTTAGTAGGAGGTTTTAGATTATGGGTGTGTTTGTCATCAGTTACCCTTCCTCACAGGGGCGTCGTCTATGTGAAATCTCACACAAGCTGAGATCACCCCCCCCCCCCTGTGACATCATCAGTAGCATCCTGTGTTTTGTTTTTTATCTCCTCCAGCAGTTTGCCGGAAAAATCCTGGCAATATGAAAGGAAGTGAGGGGTTCCTCCAATAAATGTAAAATATGTTATATTTGTCATCAAGCAGCTGAAAAAAGGCTGCTATTTATCATTATACTTTAGAAAATATATTTTATTTCTGAAATCTTGTATTTTTAATTTGGGTCCACTTTAATTACGGTAGCATGTATTAATTTAAAACTATAATGGCCAAAAACTGAGAAATAATGAATTGTTTCCAGTTCTTTCTTAATCTTCCTGTTAAAATGGATTTAGAATAAAATAATTCTTAGCAAAATGTACCCTCCGAAGAAAGCTTAATTAGTGGTGGAAAAAACAAGATATAGATCATTTCAGTGTGTGATAAAGTTATTGGCGAATGAATGGGAGATGAAAGTTGCTCAGATGCATAAAGTTAACAACCCTGTGAGCTGAAGTGGTTATAAATGTTTTGTAAGTATTCATCTCAGGTTTCCTTTAACCACTTGTTGTTGTTGTCTTATTTCTTCACTCGCCACTGCACGTGTGTGCATATGCCACTTGCACCTGCTGAGACACAACTGTGATTGGTGGATGGGAATGTGGGTTCCCTGAGCCAATCAACGTTCCTGTAAGGGAAAGATCATGACTTCAATGAGAAGCCAATCATCTTTCCTAAAACAAAGTACACAAACACTGCCTGTGTGCTCTGAAAAGTGTGGTGCATGTGATGCAAAGTAAAGCATGTTTGCAGAGGGTATGTATGTGATGTCTAGTGTATATAGTGTATACTTCCCAGTGGATGTATGTGATGTCAATGTATGTATGTGATGTCCAGTGTATGTGTGTAATGGTGCCAAGTTTGTCTATGTTTAGCAGAGTGAATGCATCTGATGATGATTAAGGGTATGTATGTTCAGCAAAGTGTATTTATGTTTTGCAAAGTATATGTATGTGATGATTCTGTGTATGTATGTTCAGCAGAGTGTATGTAATGCAGAGTGCTGTGCAGTGTACATATAGCTACCTCTCCTCATTCCAGGCAGCCATCTTCCAATCTCCTGTGCAGCTCTGTATTGTATTTGCTAGAGATCCAGGCTTCAGTGTCTTCTGGTCTTTGGGAAGTCATCTTTCCATCTCCCTTGTAGCTTTGTACTCGCTGCTCCTCTAGTGGTCGAGTACAGAACTGCAAGGGAAACAGGAAGTGGCTCCCTGGGATGAGAAGAAAGTGTAACCTGTACATTTTGCAAGGAGAGCTGCACATGAAATAGGAAGATCGCTGCCAGGAACAAGGAGAGGTAACTATCCCCACACATACCCACACATGACTTGCATATAAGCCGACCCCCCTTTTTGGGATACTTTTTTGTCCCAAAATTTGGCTTATATGAGAGTATATATGGTGAATGGTTACCTTAATGACTCAGTTTCTTTAATATGCATGTTATGAGGGTATATTACTGTTATTTTAGCAAATAAGTGCTAGTAATTATTGATCAAGTACAGTGCAAAAAAACACAAAACAGAAATATACATCTTTACTAACAAATAATATACTGTTGTCATACATTGTACTAGGAACATAATTTAAATGTTGTGATAACCGGGACAAATTTCTTGAAAAGTCATCATCCTCTGAACAATTCCTCCAAATCTGGAGGAACTGTCCATATGCTTTATTATCCCTCAGGTGGCGGGGGGATGATGGCTGGTGGCATTGAGGAGGGTACAGCCAGGATTGGAACTCTGATCTCCTGTGTTAAAGGAGGCATCTTTAACCAGTACACTATCAATCTGTCCCCAGAGATGGGTTAAGACGAAATGGGGCCCTGGGTAAAGTAGTAGCTTTGGCTCCTCTTTATGGTCCTTTTGGTAACGTGAGATGGGAAACATTACAATAATCATTTTTGATTCTTTTGTTTTTTGTTTTTTTGTTTTTTTATCAATAGAGTAAAAAATGTATTGAGATCTATTTCATTTTATTTCTTCCTTCATAATATGACAAAAAAGCATTTGTGCATGTTTTCCTAGTATGTAAAATATTAATGGAACAAAGGTCTTACTGGCTTCTTTACAGTGTATGTGTAACGATTGTGGAATTCTCTCCGTGATCAGCGCACAAGACGTGCGCTGACACCGCGAAAATCCTCCACAAGCGTATAATTTGCAGGAACCCAGGAGAAGGTGCAAAGCACCTGTAGAGGGAAATTCCTGTCGGCAGGTGGAGCTGTGGAGTGCAAAGGAACAGCTCCTCTGCCCTGCCACACACGCCAGACAGGAATTGCACGAAGGGCAAAAACGCAGGGCAAGATAGCCCTGAAAGGGAGAGATCAAAGTGACAGAGGGTATGTGTGTTCACCAAACTAGTCGGCACCCTGCGACGATGAACACACAACCAGGAAGACAAAACGAGAAGGCAATCGCCGGAGATGGCAATTGCTAACAGCGACACAAGACCGAATAAGCACAGATGAGGAATGTATGTTTGTCCACCAATCTAGCCGCCACCTGCGACGGTGGACACACAACAGAAGAAACCAAGTGAGAACGCAATCGCAAGAGAAGCGATTGCGGAAGAGAATGAGCACAGGGACAGATTGTATGTGAGTGCACCCAACTAGTCGCCAACCCGCGACGGTGCTCACACAATAGCAGATATGAAGTAGGAACGCAATCGCGAGAGAGGCGATTGCCAGAGGTGACACAAGGCTACAGCAAGGCAGAGCACGAGAGTAGCAAAGGCACAGCAAATCATACAATGAGGAGATAAGGAAAATAACAAACGCTAGCTAAACGCAAACAATGCACTCATTCGCAACAGTGCACGCATTTATGCGCGGTCTCCACGTGATAAGCACAATAGAGACAAGCACGCCTAACTAACCATCGACAGACAAACATAAAACAGAGGACGCGAGCGCTTGCTTAACGGTTACCTCACCGAGCCTCCAGCAAGCGCTCGTAGCAGACAAGACAGATACACGGAAACAGGAAAACGTAAGAGATACGATCCACTGCTCTTTCCGTCAGAGCGAGTGTGATCCAAGTAAGGCAACAACTGAACAGAAGGGCCTGCCAGCAACAACCGCTGTTTTTGTTAGCACCCCACAGACAGACAGAACAGGCAATACAAATAATGCAATCCTATCTGCACTAGGGAAACCTGCCTAGTGCAGTTCCAGGAATTACTCTAGGCTAATCTTCAAACAAAGAGCAAGGCTGACACTCCAGGCGAGTGTTCCACAGGACTAACTCTCATGACCAGCAACTTACTGTGGGAAACATAGCTCTTTATAAAGCAAGCCCACAGGGGATGTGGCTAGGCAATCTGCATGACAAACATATGCAAATTCCTCAGCAGCAAGCTGCACAACTGACAAAAGGTCTCTCTTCCAGAGACCTGCAGAATGCAGACCTGAACAGTGGTCAAAAGGCTGCCTGCCTGCGCAGGCAGCCACGCGGATCCTCACAGTATGAGTGACTAGCTAGGGTCACACATCCATAATGGGCCACCATGTGCTCATTGCTGGTTCAAGATGCCTCGGGGTCCCAGGGCAAACTTATGCTGGGGAGCCCCCTCCCCCTGATGGTTAGTCCCCAGACAGGGAGGCATATACATTACCTGAATCCGGTTGCCATGGTTTCCTTCTCACCTTTTGCCATGTTCTTTCTTCCTGGTGGTGAGACGCACGCACAGTAGTAACAGCAGAGTGCCTCTTCCCACCTCGCAGGCATGGACGTACTAATGTGATGTCACATGCCTACTACGACAGGGAGGGTGTCCCAGCTGCCATACAAGCCAAGGTACCCAGCAGCCCATGGCAACACACATGCAGATGCTTGGGGGCCCCTATGGACTTGAGAGCAAATGCCCCTTTGCCTTTATGAAAGTGCCAGCCCTGCATGTGATATCAGGTGGGCTTTGGGTTAGATATGCAATCAATTTCTGACTGGTATCAATAGTTACCTGAACAGTGCCATACACCAACACTGCCTTCAACAGTTGTGTGCTACTTGATACAACATAAATAATGAATAAGAAAAAAGATTACCTCTCAACCCCAGGAAAATTATTAGGAGTCTGACTCTTCTTTGTTACACTTGTGACACCCTGCAACATTTTCTGGCATTTCTTTCCCCAATAGCCTCTTCCACAATGCACCAGCAGGTGGATCTCCTACAAAACTTTAAAAAATATATGTTAGAAATCTTAGGTAAAACCCAAGGTGATCATCATAATAAAATAGTTCATGCACACTGTTGGATATACCAAAAATCAAACAAAACATCTGTAGAAAATGCTATTTTTTTTGTCAAGGGTGTAGGATCTCCATTCAATATGAAGTCATGTAATAATTGCCCCACACATTTATATAGCTTGTAGGCACCAGTCCATTTCATGCTACCACAAACCCTTTCTCATGCATCAATCTGTAAATAGGTTTAAATACAGAACAACAATGATCCTCAAATACAAATTCTCTTAGTGTAAATTCATAAGGAACATAGCAGCCCGGTGACCCCATGTGATGTAAGGAGAAGACAGTTATTATTTAATTTTTGGTTTACCCTCCTACAAAGCTGGCAGTTTATTGGTGCTGTTTGCATTCAATGACTCCACCCACTTTAGGGAGTATCTCATAAAAATGACATCCAGAAATGTTGGCACTGGGTAAAGGTGCTAGTAAAATATCAGCAATACTATTGATAATCTGCTATTGGGCGCTGGATAATGGTAATAGTAGAATATTGGTAATTTTACTGATGCTCTACTGACGCTTTACCTAACCTTCCTCTCACATTAACACTACCTACTCCTAACACTAACCTACCCTTACCTGTGTGTAACACTAAGCTACTACTACCTACGCCTAACACTAACCTACCCCTACCTGTATATAACACTAACCAAACCCTACCTATGCCTAACACTAAGCTACTACTACCTACGCCTAACACTAACCTACCCCTACCTGTGCCTAACACTAACCTACCCTTACCTGTGTATAACACTAACCAAACCCTACCTATGCCTAACACTAAGCTACTACTACCTACGCCTAACACTAACCTACCCCTACCTGTGCCTAACACTAACCTACCCCTACCTGTGTATAACACTAACCAAACCCTACCTATGCCTAACACTAAGCTACTACTACCTACGCCTAACACTAACCTACCCCTACCTGTGCCTAACACTAACCTACCCCTACCTGTGTAGACCACTAACCAAACCCTACCTATGCCTAACACTAAGCTACTACTACCTACGCCTAACACTAACCTACCCCTATTTGTGCCTAACACTAACCTACCCCTACCTATGCTTAACGCTAACCTACCCCTACCTATGTCTAACACTAACCTACCCCTACCTATGCCTAATACTAACCTACCCCTACCTATGCCTAACACTAACCTACCTATACCTAACGCTAACCCCCCACCTATATAGCACATGTACTGTAGTCACTTTTTTCCCAGTGCACAGGTTCCATTACAGCATTTATTACACTTTCTGCTACAGCCACTTTATTTTCCCAATATCAAGTGTGCCGCAGCCACTATTGGTGAAGACACTCGGCTTTGCTGCAGCTGCTACATTGTCTGCTTCCACTTTCCTAAGTGTGGTGTATTTATTGCTATATCTTTTCCGATGCCAAGTGTGCCGTAGCCACTAATATTTATTGTTGTTAATATTTATTGTAATATTTATTGTTGTAGCCGCTACAACCAGTATGCTGTAGCCTCTAGTTCTTCTGTGAGTCCAAATTTCTGCATTGGCGCCAGGTAGTATAATTAACATTATACTTCTAATTGTCTGCTTTCCATTTCAGGACCCTGCCAGTTCAGTCACTTTGGCTCCTCTGCTTAGCTGTTTACGGTGCTTCCTGCTTGATCCTGTTTGTCCTGACACTTTTTATGCCTTGTTCTGCTGTTCCAACTGATTTTGTTTTTTATTCATTATAGTTATTTTTATATATCAGGATTGCTGTGTTTAGGGTTGGCTTCCTCGGTTGTTATTGTTCACTTGTATATAGCTGAGTATCAATAAAAATCTATTCACTAATACAGTATTTACTTCATAGTTTTTTGTTGCAGCAAGTGCTGCTAGCCCAGCTGTAGCAAGAATCAGTCAATGCCTGGCAGTTCCGAATAATAGGCTCACTCCAGAAATTCCACAAGTTCAAATTAGGAAGACATATCCTGCAAACAGTTAAACAACGTGTTCACATATCACTTCTTATTATAGACAGCTTGGACATGCAGAGGATTGCTACTGTGCTGCCTCTTTCCTGGCCATACATTGGAAATCCTAAAGAGAAGTATGGAATCTTGCAGAAGGATTAGGGCACACCTGTGAAAGAGAGCCCGAAGTGGGCTCAAAAAAAGAAGAAAAAAAAAAAGTAGGCTACCTGATCCGCGGAGCTGAGCGGATCAGGTAGAGGCAAAAACTGCTGCTCCTCACCGCTCCCACGGGCCGCAATTGCCCACTTCCACTCTCGTAATCTCTGGGTCACGACGCTGTACTGAGAAACTGTGTGTCTCTCATAGCGTGCAGGGAGGCGGGGAGCAGCAGGCGGCGCAGCCAGGGAGAGAGGGCTTCCCAATGGCAGCTCAGTAAACCCTGCAGGAATGCCCCTGGTGAGCGTTTTGAACATGGAATTCCTCTCCCCTGTGTTTACTGTACCTCCGAGTTAGCAACAATGGTTGTCGCTGTACTCGAGGGGCTATAGTGCGGTTATGGGGGGGGGCAGATAACGGGGGTTGAGGGACACAGAGCCATGTCATTAGGCAGAGAACATGCCTCTGTGGCCCATCTCAAGATCCACCTCGGGTTCTCGCACTAATATTCGCGTTTGCGTGCGAAAACTTTATCGTTTCGTATGAAAATTTGTGATCGCACGCAATACAAAAATTTGCGTGAAAACGGCCGTGCTATCAATTAGCACTCTTTTGTGAGTCAAGCCCTTACTGTGTAAAAGCACTGCGGAAGATGCCAGATGCCGGTGCTATAAAAATACAAAATAATAATTATATTTACTAAGGCTCTTCAAATCTAGAGCAGACGGATGAAGTAATTTTTGCCGGGTTTTTTGTTGTTGTTGTTCTTTTTTGTTTTGTTTATTTTTATTTTTTGGGGGGGGGTTTAGAATTAGTTCAAAACAAGTTAACTATAGAACTTTACAGTCACGGAAACATCAGATCTGGAAAATGTCAACAATACAAAATAGCCATTCTCAGTCTGTGTTCATGGCACATTTTCTGCTTTGTTTTCAGAAAGTAAAATTATTAAAGCAACTGAGATTTTAATGTTCTGTATATTGATTTAACATCTGTGCAGCTACTGAATTGAATTACTATGATATTTTTGGAAGCCAATATTGTTAATGAGCATATAAAACAGAAAATAAAGAATGTAATCTGTTACTTTTGCATATTGACACAGTCAGGATGAAAGAGTGTGTTATCGATATATAACCTTACTTTAAAGGAGGTCAGTGCTTGTTCTAAGCCATGCTATTAAAAGTGACATATTGAAAGATGATGGCAAGTCATTCTATAGCCTACTGTATGCGGCTGAGTTACAGACAGAAACAGCATTTATAGGGGAAAATTGTGCAGCTAAATAGTATTGTGATGGCAAAGGAATTACGGTATATATTGGCTTTCAATAGCTTCCCCGAAGAAAAACCCAGTGTTCACTCTAGGGGGCCTATTTTACTAAGCCTAAGGATTGCAAACTGTCATACTACAGTTAAAGAGAAACTCCAACCTAGAATTGAACTTTATCCCAATCAGTAGCTGATACCCCCTCTTACATGAGAAATATAATGATTTTCACAAACAGACCATCAGGGGGCGCTGTGTGACTGATTTTGTGCTGAAACCCCTCCCACAAGAAGCTCTGAGTACCGCGGTACTCTGGGCAAACTGCCACAATGTAACAATGTTCACAGACAGGAATTAGCTGTTGACAGCTGTCTCTAACAGCCAAAACAGCTAGGAGCAGTTACATAACCTGCCCAAAGTAAAAATGTCACCATGTAATAAATGTCAGAATGTAAATCGGGGAGAGGAAAGATTTTACAATGAGCAAACACTGACTAAATCATTTATACATAATTATGGTAAAAAATGAAGCACTTTTTTACTACATTATATTCACTGGAGTTCCTCTTTAAGTACAACGTGACATATGTGATCACAAGCTAAACCACATGGCTCTTTGCCCATGAGGAACCGTAACAGCCACATTTGAAATGATCGAGGGCTGCTGTAAATGCAACAGCTAGCTGTAGCACAAAGCAGGTAAAAAGGGCATAGGTGGCAATTTTAAATGTGGAGATTAGCAGCTATAAATGGTAATTTGTGCCCACATTCATAGCCATGTAAAGACACTATTTAGTCATTTATAGCTGCTATTTAGCATTTGTAGCCGCTAATTGTGGCTTTTAACATTGGCGCCTATGGCACTGAAAATATCAGGGTTTTGGAGGTGGGGTCTTTAGTGTTAGGAGGGTGGGGAGGTGCTTAGGGGTTAGGGATAGGCACCATGGGGGATGGTTAAAGCTAGGCACCATGGTGGTTAAGGTTAAGCATGTGGGTAAGGTTGGGCACCACCAGGAGGCGGTTAAGGTTAGGCACCACGAGGAAGGGAGTCTTTGGGCTAGGCATGGGAACGGGAAGGGTTCTGTGTGAGAGTAGGGTTAGGGAGTAGTGTTAACTTAGGTCATAATAAAATATCAGTAAATATTACAGATATTTTACTATTGGAATTAACTAGTGGAATGAATATCAGTAAATTTACCGATTATCTACTTGCGGCTGTTTCTTCCGGGCTGCAACATATGGAAGACAGGAACTGCTGTACACAGAACACAGGTTTTCTGCACATAAAAGAGGTCTATTGCATATGGAAGATGTGAGCTGCATTACATGGAAGAAAGGGCCATTATTCATGGATAAGGGGACTGCTACTTTTGGAAAAGCAGATGGACGCAGATGGAAGAGGAAGTTTCTGCACAACTGAGTGTCTGTTGTCTCTCTGTGCAGTGAAGGTGTTGCGGACAGCTGCAGGCCTACTCACTAGGCTCTCTGCTGAGCTATCACTGCTCCAAGATGCTGCTTTTGGAAAAGCTTGGGGGTTTTGCACATGACAGGGGTAGAATACTATTTACAGAAATGGAGGGCTGTGCACATCGAAGCAATACAGGGGTAAACATATATTCACAGAAATGGAGGACTGCTTGCCATGGAAGAGAGAAGCTGATGTGCAGCAGATGGAAGGAAAGCAGACAAGTGAGCTGGAAAGAGATGGGAACCAAAAACTACAAGTCCATACGGTAGTAGAAGAAAAGATGGAGCACCAGCTCTTGCAATTAGGATTTATTAGCGTTCACATAGGCATTACAGGTATACCAGTAGTGAGGGTAGGAGTACCGGCCTGACAGCCGTTTCGCGGCAACTGCCGCTTTCTCAAAGGCACAAGAAGGTATCAAACATTGCAGGACAGTGTAATCAATATATACAATATGTTGACATTTACCACACCCCTCCATCTCTGCATCACAGATTGGTACCACGCCGCCCGTTACAGCGTTCCGGGTAGTAACCCGCCCATTTCCGGGATCACGTGACTCATCCCCCAATCGGCGCTCAGGAACGACGGACCTATCCAAAGCTTGGGATAGGAGGCCAATCCGGCGCTACGTTCGGTCCACGTCACGGCGAGCGTCTATAGCTACCATGGTAGCTCCAATCATGATGCAGAGTTTTATTTGGGGCGGGTACCTGCAAGCAAAGTGAAAATAAAGATTAAAGAATTAAAAGGCTACCTGCGTAAACAGATTAAAAACAGTTAAAAGGACATATAGAGAGGCATGCAGAATATAAAGCTTAGGAACTCAGTTAATATGCATCTAAAAAACAGTGTAATTCGTTACGTTCATTAAGTCCTTGCGCATAACAGGCATCAGTTAATGAGATAATTTTTGCTTCCTCCTGTAAAAGAACTTGCTTGCGATTACCACCTCTATGGGGAATAGGTACATGTTTCAGGCCCATAAATTTGAAACCACCTGATCTTCCATTATGACATTCCCTCATGTGCAGTATAAATCTACCCGCTCCAACACCCGTACGTATAGAGTTGACATGTTGCTGGAATCGGGTTGCTAGTTGCTGTTCAGTTTTGCCAACATTAAATCTTTTACAAGGACACATGATTGCATATACCACGTAGGTGGACCTACAGTGCATATAGTCCCTAATAACAATATCTGTACCACCCAACTGTACACTTTTTCCGGGTAGGAATTGGTCACAATGATTACATGTTCTGCATCTAAAATTACCTTTGGGGTAGAGGTTCTGAAGCCAGTTTTCCTTTTTGATCGGTCGTAACTCACTAGATATGACAACATCACCTACTGTTTGGGCTCTCCTAAAGGTGATTAGGGGTTTCAACTTTCTCTTTAGAAATACAGTTTAAGGAGGGATCGCATTTTAGGACAGACCAGTGTTTGAGGATACTGGTTCGTATCTGTGTAGCCATTGGAGAATAATCAAACACCATCGCTACTCGACCACCTTTAGAACATGATGTCTGTCTAGACTTTCTCTCTTTTAAAATAAGGTCCATACGATCCCTACTTTTTGCCTTTTGATAGGATTTAATCACAAGTTCTGTGGGATAACCCTTGGCTAGGAATCGCATACCCAGTTCAAAACTTTGAGACTCAAAGTCTTCTTCAAGACTATTATTTCGTCTGAGTCGCAAGAACTGTCCGTATGGGATCCCCTCAAGGGTATGTCTAGGGTGGTAGCTGTTATATTTTAGGAGAGAGTTGGTAGCGGTGTTTTTTCGGTACCCTCTAGTTGCAAGTTCTTCTCCCCTGGTGAACAATTGTAAATCAAGAAACTCCACCCTGTCTACCCCCCACACTCTTGTGAATTGCATATTGAAGGTATTTACATTGATGTATTTAACGAAATCCTCGAAACCTTCCTGGTCACCTCTCCAGACAATTAATACGTCATCCACAAATCGATACCAGCAGACGACCGAGTCACGAAAGGAGTTAGAATCATTATGGATAATCAGTTCCTCCCATCTAGCCAAATACAAGTTAGCAAATGTGGGGGCCACAGCTGTCCCCATTGCAACTCCGGACACCTGCTGGTACCATTTATCTTCAAATAGAAATGCATTATGGCGTAACACGAATCTTAAACAGTTACTGATGAACTCTACCTTTGCATGGTCCCCTCCATGCTCCAGCAGAAAATCACCCACCATTCTTACACCATGATCTTGTGGGATGCGTGTATATAAGCTAACAACGTCAATTGAGGCCAGTTTATACTCTGTCCTCCATTGCACACCAGACACTTTTCTCAGGACATCTAATGTGTCAATAAGCAGGGACGGTATTGCTCCCAAAAATGGTTTCAAGGTGTGGTCCAGGTATTTGGACAAGGGTTCTGACAGTGAGCCTCTGGCAGACACAATGGGTCGCCCTGGTGGCTGCTGTGCATCCTTGTGAACCTTTGGGAGAAAATACCATACCGGCTTACGAGGAAATGGTGGTAACAATCCTTCTCCCAATTTTTTGGAGATTTGGCCTGTTTCTACACCTACACGCAGCACAGACTGCAATTTGTTTCTGTACTGCTCTATAGGGTTCGATGATAGCTTAATATAGTCACCAGGGGTTCCCTCCAGTAGTCTCAAAGCTTCCCTAACGTAATATTCCCGAGACATCACAACAAGATTACCCCCCTTGTCTGCCCTTTTAAGGACCAAGCTAGTATCACTGCTGAGTTGTCTTAGAGCTTTCAGTTCTCCAGGAATAATGTTTAGTTCATCTTGGGGGTAAATGAGGGCTCTCATGTCTGCTTTTACTAACAGTTCAAATTTTTCTATTGCGGATCCGGGAGCGCTAGGGAAGTCTCTGGAGGGAACCCCTGGTGACTATATTAAGCTATCATCGAACCCTATAGAGCAGTACAGAAACAAATTGCAGTCTGTGCTGCGTATAGGTGTAGAAACAGGCCAAATCTCCAAAAAATTGGGAGAAGGATTGTTACTACCATTTCCTCGTAAGCCGGTATGGTATTTTCTCCCAAAGGTTCACAAGGATGCACAGCAGCCACCAGGGCGACCCATTGTGTCTGCCAGAGGCTCACTGTCAGAACCCTTGTCCAAATACCTGGACCACACCTTGAAACCATTTTTGGGAGCAATACCGTCCCTGCTTATTGACACATTAGATGTCCTGAGAAAAGTGTCTGGTGTGCAATGGAGGACAGAGTATAAACTGGCCTCAATTGACGTTGTTAGCTTATATACACGCATCCCACAAGATCATGGTGTAAGAATGGTGGGTGATTTTCTGCTGGAGCATGGAGGGGACCATGCAAAGGTAGAGTTCATCAGTAACTGTTTAAGATTTGTGTTACGCCATAATGCATTTCTATTTGAAGATAAATGGTACCAGCAGGCGTCCGGAGTTGCGATGGGGACAGCTGTGGCCCCCACATTTGCTAACTTGTATTTGGCTAGATGGGAGGAACTGATTATCCATAATGATTCTAACCCCTTTCGTGACTCGGTCGTCTGCTGGTATCGATTTGTGGATAACGTATTAATTGTCTGGAGAGGTGACCAGGAAGGTTTCGAGGATTTCGTTAAATACATCAATGTAAATACCTTCAATATGCAATTCACAGGAGTGTGGGGGGGAGACAGGGTGGAGTTTCTTGATTTACAATTGTTCACCAGGGGAGAAGAACTTGCAACTAGAGGGTACCGAAAAAACACCGCTACCAACTCTCTCCTAAAATATAACAGCTACCACCCTAGACATACCCTTGAGGGGATCCCATACGGACAGTTCTTGCGACTCAGACGAAATAATAGTCTTGAAGAAGACTTTGAGTCTCAAAGTTTTGAACTGGGTATGCGATTCCTAGCCAAGGGTTATCCCACAGAACTTGTGATTAAATCCTATCAAAAGGCAAAAAATAGGGATCGTATGGACCTTATTTTGAAAGAGAGAAAGTCTAGACAGACATCATGTTCTAAAGGTGGTCGAGTAGCGATGGTGTTTGATTATTCTCCAATGGCTACACAGATACGAACCAGTATCCTCAAACACTGGTCTGTCCTAAAATGCGATCCCTCCTTAAACTGTATTTCTAAAGAGAAACCCCTAATCACCTTTAGGAGAGCCCAAACAGTAGGTGATGTTGTCATATCTAGTGAGTTACGACCGATCAAAAAGGAAAACTGGCTTCAGAACCTCTACCCCAAAGGTAATTTTAGATGCAGAACATGTAATCATTGTGACCAATTCCTACCCGGAAAAAGTGTACAGTTGGGTGGTACAGATATTGTTATTAGGGACTATATGCACTGTAGGTCCACCTACGTGGTATATGCAATCATGTGTCCTTGTAAAAGATTTAATGTTGGCAAAACTGAACAGCAACTAGCAACCCGATTCCAGCAACATGTCAACTCTATACGTACGGGTGTTGGAGCGGGTAGATTTATACTGCACATGAGGGAATGTCATAATGGAAGATCAGGTGGTTTCAAATTTATGGGCCTGAAACATGTACCTATTCCCCATAGAGGTGGTAATCGCAAGCAAGTTCTTTTACAGGAGGAAGCAAAAATTATCTCATTAACTGATGCCTGTTATGCGCAAGGACTTAATGAACATAACGAATTACACTGTTTTTTAGATGCATATTAACTGAGTTCCTAAGCTTTATATTCTGCATGCCTCTCTATATGTCCTTTTAACTGTTTTTAATCTGTTTACGCAGGTAGCCTTTTAATTCTTTAATCTTTATTTTCACTTTGCTTGCAGGTACCCGCCCCAAATAAAACTCTGCATCATGATTGGAGCTACCATGGTAGCTATAGACGCTCGTCGTGACGTGGACCGAACGTAGCGCCGGATTGGCCTCCTATCCCAAGCTTTGGATAGGTCCGTCGTTCCTGAGCACCGATTGGGGGATGAGTCACGTGATCCCGGAAATGGGCGGGTTACTACCCGGAAGCGCACGCGAACGCTGTAACGGGCGGCGCGGTACCAATCTGTGATGCAGAGATGGAGGGGTGTGGTAAGTGTCAACATATTGTATATATTGATTACACTGTCCTGCAATGTTTGATACCTTCTTGTGCCTTTGAGAAAGCGGCAGTTGCCGCGAAACGGCTGTCAGGCCGGTACTCCTACCCTCACTACTGGTATACCTGTAATGCCTATGTGAACGCTAATAAATCCTCATTGCAAGAGCTGGTGCTCCATCTTTTCTTCTACTACCGTATGGACATTTATCTGAATTGTGAGCACGGCTACTAACTGGGAGCGACCACATTGTGTCTTCTGTCAGCCAGCAACTGGTGCCAACCGCATTTATCTCTCTTACTTGCAAAAACTACAAGTACAGCAAAGTCCCCGCTGTCCTGAACTCAAGCAACTGGGAGTCTCAACTAACCGGCATGTCTGATGGATAACAGGGACTGGGGTTTTTTTGGGTTTTTTTTTTGGGGGGGGGGGGGGCTGGGCAGGTTTGCAGTTATAAAAATACTTACTGAGCCTCCACCGAAGTCTTGTAGACTTTCTTCCACTTGGAGCCCGCTAGGAGTTGCAGGAAGTCTACAAGACATGGAGGCTCAGTGAGTATTTGGGGGGGAGGGGAGGTTGTGCTTTTTCAGGCAGTTGCTCAGGCAACCGGCAAGCACATGTATCCGGTACCAGGCGATCCCCACTGGTGCTGGATAATGGGGAATCTGCTGTACATCAATAATATTGATACTGCCAGCGCTGCGTAATATGTTGGCGCTTTATAAATACAATAAATAAATAAATACTGCAGGAATCTGTATTCTGCATAGACTTTGTGAAAAGCCATAAATGAAGCCATAGATGAATGAGTTGATGATTTATAACTGTTGTCCTATTCAGTACTCATCTCTGTTTTGAAATTGAAATAAACCAGGTGCATTTATTTTGCCATGCATGGTACTTTGGTATGCATGGTACTTTGTATTATTTGTAAATGTACTTTATTTTACCTGGTTATCTTCATGGATCACTAAGCTATGATGTTGTGTAGTTGATTTACAATCTACAGCAAAGTGCTTCTAATGATCAGAGCACCCAGACAGTCTTGAAAGTTTTAATGGTAGTCACAGTTCGACAGAAACAATCCATTTGAATAGAGTGTGTGTTAAATGTATTAAAGCTGCCCAAAATCCATGCACTTTCCGCAAGTAACTTTCCACTGATTTACATGGATAATTACCATAGTCGGATGAACAGCCAGAAATATAGATCCCACATCCATGACTTCAGTATAGATCCTAAGGATCTAACGTCACATAAAATAAAGATATTTATGACTAAGCCCATCAGTAAAAGACCCAAATAGACTTTACAAATCGCTGTTGATTCACTCTGGTCATTATGAAGTCGTTACGAAATAGAATGCATATCATTTATATGAAGCCAGACAAAAAACATCAGAACTAATTATTCTCTAGTGCAGAGTCCCCCGTTTATATATAATGCAGCCTGACACACTTAACTATATAATTTGCTTTAGACTGAAAATAATTAGAAAACAACAAACGACACATCAACAAAAAAGCCATATTGACTGTCAATACAATTTTAGCCTTATATAAAACATAATATATTGTTCCTATTTATAAAGCCCTGATGTGCGGCGGATAAAGACATTCAGGGGTTTTCATTCATGAACATTCATTAGTGTGCAACCTTGATAAACAAGTTTGCCTTGAATGAAAACAAAAGTACTCGGAGTTTTTTCAATACACGGAACAAAATAATGAGTAATGAGAACGTAAAGACTGAATTAACACGCTGTGCCTAATAATTACACAGCTGCATTGTGCGTAGGTTATTAATTTAAAAAACACAGTGTGGGTTACAGAGCCTTGAAGTCCCTCTGAAAAACATTAATGAATGTAATAATTTACCAAAGATTCACTCTCCTCAAGGCTCCGTTCTACACTGTCAGACTATTAAGCGGTTGTCCCATTGTAATTAATACCAAAAAGGAAAATTGCCCTTCTTTCTGTTGCAGTCTTTGATATTTAAACATTTTCAGCTTCTCGTAACAGCCCAACTTCTCTTGGCTTTAGGACATAAAATCAGTATGCAGGCTGATAGCTGCTAAATGGATGTTATTTTACTGTTACTAGTGATAAGAGGAACGCAAGCCTATTTTTTTGTTGTTTATAATTTGTTTAAAGCAAGAGCGCCTTAAAACTTCAAATAAGTTTTTATCTCTTACTACCAGTGACTCATTGAGCACCCTGCGAGGTGGAGAGTGGTACACCACGAGGATAAGAGGGTACCTGTAGTGCATATGTGTACACAGGGACATTTCTGGCCATTTGGTGCCCAAGGCAGCTACTGCTTTCCCAAATCTCATAAACTTAGTTTACAATAACTGGCTTTGCAGACAGCAATGATGAATTTATAGGTGACAAAACTAATGTTTCTCTCAAAGAGCAAGCGACACCCATGCTAACCTAGAAATAAAAAACACAAGTAATCAGAGGGTGTTTCTGACAAGCAGCTAGGCAGGGAAATAAATGGAAGAGGAGGCATATATTATTGATAAAAACAACTCCCAGCATTCAACTCTTTGGCACTGTTTGGCACTAGGGCCAGTGCTCCTAAAGTACGTGATAACTACAAACCATAACAGCAGAAAATGTTTTGCAAGTTTTGAATGCAGTATAAGCATCTTTATCACTTAATACACTCAGACCAGGTGCTGTTGAAATTTGAATTTTATGGTGACAATACCGCTTTAACAAGCCTATTAACTGCTTGCCGACCGCTCCACACTGGGGCGCTCAGCTTTGATGTTACTAGCAGGTGCTTTTTTACTCCTATCTGTATTGCCTGAGGAAGCAGGTTTAACCTGCGAAACGTGTTGCACTTTATTTTGGAGTACCCAATAAACATTTTTTGACTGAAAATCTACAGTCTTGTGTTCTGCTTGGAGGAGGTAAGTCCACCACTGCCTCCTCTATTACCAAATTGGTTTTCAAACTCATTTAGTCCCTTTTATCCTTTTGGCGCCTCTGTTATCTTATTGCTACATTGAGTCCACCCTTGGTGGAGGGTTGTACCCACTTCCTTCTTCTACTACAGAGAGCGATTTCTTAATCCTGAGTGGGGTCAGGACAATTTCCCCACCTGCCTTGACAGTGGTTGCCTAATGGTAACCCTGGTTTGTGAGTATTACATTTTGAATTACTCTATAAATCTTCCATTACCAGTACATAATACACTATATTGGACTCTTGGTGTTCTTTTCTTCTCGCTTCATCAGGCAGTACAAGGAGCTGAGAGGAACAAATGCTAGGAACATGCTAGGAACTTATATACCTAATCAAAATCAAATCACGATAATAAAAATCCAATATTATATCTAATATTAGGGTAGATTGTATATGACCAAAATATCGATTTTATGTGTGTAGACCTTCAATACGCGTAATACCATATTTTAAAGAGAATGTTAACCATATGATACAGAGAGCATAGTGTAGAGAGTGACCGTGAAAACAAGCTCTGAGTGAAAACTCTTATATGGAATGTAAATAGGCTTAAAAGTATTTGCAATTAGAAATAGGGATGCATGTAATCAAGGTAGCCAATTCGTGGCTGACTAAGGGTTTTGTTCTCTGACTGCCCTACACTGAGTAAAGATACACGGAGAATCAAGCTTTTGAAATGGTTAATACACTCCAGGAATAGTGTCCTCTTCAACCTTCATTGACCTTTACCATCTCCCTCTGCTATGATTTTATTCCAGAGGCACTAAAACATCCTGTCATTCATCTTACAAATACACCTGTCCGTACTGCATCGAATAAGCACTTTTTTAGCTTGGCTCTCACCCCATCACTCGAATAAACTGTTGCCTCAAGGCAGGAAAAATTCACATGTTTGGAAATGGTATGACAGCTGGGCTAAATCAAATGACCTGAATACTAGTCAAAAATAGTTCCCTCTCAGAGGAAATATGGCAACAGTAGAAAAGAGGCCATGATGATTTTGATTAAAGAAACTTTATTTTATTACCTTGCCAAATGAGGTAATGTCATTCTTACAGAAGTCATTTCCTTGTAATATCTAATCAAATTTATAAATCTCATGTGTGTGTCTAACTCTGCGCTCAGAGGACTTAAGGGAGTAAGTAGCCTAGGAAATGTTATAAGTAGTTATAGCTTTTCGTGGGCACAGAAATCAATAATGTAGTTGAACTCTGTGTAATACACCAGGGTGACAGATGTGACTAAGCACTTATATCACAGGTGTATGGGTTCTGGGAGGCTTTCTTTGCAGGCAATGTTACTGTGCCACAGTGTAAGGTAATTTTCTTTATATGTAACCTTTCATTTTTTGCTTTCAAATAATTGTTTTGGGACTTTGGTGACAACATAGTAAAGGGCTCAGAGTGAAGACAAGTTAGGCCGGCATTGATGTCAACCTTCCATAAAGTTAAATTCTACCTTTTGCTGGGAAGTAATCAATTCTTTCAGTTCAGCTGTTCAGATTGCTGGGGATAATGTCATGTGTTATTTCAAACTGTGTGCCTTGTTTCAGAGCGCACAATCACCAAGCCCCTCTACTGTGATCCTAACACAGTCTGTCAACTTTAAAGTGTTCATGTTGCTGCCAGGCACACAAGTAGTGCGGATGTAGAAAATAACTAGAAGAACCTGTTTGTTTGTGCAACTGATTACTCATGCAAAAAGAATAAATACCTGGACTATCTATACTGAAACACAAAGTAAAGATTGCAAGCTATAAATTAAAGGCTACCTGTTTTCCTTTTTTTACTTCTTCTCACTGTCAGGGTTAAACTTTAGATATAAAAGCATATGTCTAGTAGCATAACTCTCATTTATAACTTATTAAAAACAACAAAAGTTTGCTTTCTTAAAACAGAAAGAAAGAATTCAGGTTGGAGTGAGCTTGAGATGTCCCCCAGAGCATCACTGCTGAATATATGCAAATTAACCATTGTACCCTTAGAAGCTAAACACACCTCCAGAACTGCTGGAATGCAATGATGTGTCAGCTTGTTAATTTGTACAGAGCCGTAATAATCCAACATGCATACAGACTGTTTCGGATTGTTTGTGCATGGTATGGATTAATTTGGCTCTATGGAGTAGGGCTTGTAACACTGAGAGGTACAGACTAACCAACAAGCTCCATGTGCTTGCTGGTTAGTTATAACTATTTACAAGCCATACAACGCTACCCGACAGAGAACAGCGCATGAAAAATGCCAATATGTCAAAGCGCATGGCTCTGGAAAGCAAAAAGACGGAGGGTCTGATCCAACTCACTTTTTCTCCTAGGAGATAATTTTTCATCTTCTGTTTAACAGAATTTTTCAGCACTCTGCAATTGCAAAAGTACCAAAAAGTAGATGACAAAAGTACTGCCAAAAACATTCAGAATATTTTCTTGCTTGCTGGTGGCTTAAAGGGCATTTTATTGATAAGGTGTGAAAATATCACCTATGAGAAAACTAAGACAATAAAAAAAACGACTTTTTAGATTTTAAAACACCTAATAAAACTGTGGATGTTTTTTAAATGCCTATTTAGGAGTAGGGGAATAGATACTATTGTGTATCTCTTTTGTTTATTTTCAGTTCAGGTTTTAGTGCATTTTGCCCTTACACTCCATTTACACCATTTTACTATACCATACCATCAGGGCCAGATTATACAACTAAGCAGTCTGAGCTGCTGATTGGGGCCCCGTCATAGTCTATCAGCATATAATCCGGCCCTGGTATCCAGCACGCCATTTGCTATATTTCCCATCTGATCTGACCCAGTGACCCCCACATATCTTCTTAGATTGGCATGCTGCTGGGCCAATCACAAGCAAGCGTTGCTCCACCCCCTGGCTGTTGCTTCATGGCCATGCAGATATATGTTAATTACCTTTCCACTTTAGTTCCCAAGGCTAGGTTCACAGTGGGACGTTATTGTCCTGCGTTATACGGTCATTATAATGCAGGTTATCGCACTGCAATGTTAACCCTATGCAACGTTCACAGTGCGGCATTAAAGTCGCGTTGTAAATGTTGTGTTTATTGTAACGCACTGCTGCACTGCGTTACCTCTAAACGCAGATGTTAACAGATACAGGGAAGCATACTTTTCATTGCCTGTATGTTCCACTGTATCAACTGTATGCGACGGTAACACAGTGTTAAAGAGACACTGAAGCGAAAAAAAAATATGATATAGTGAATTGGTTGTGTACTATGAATAATTACTAGAAGATTAGCAGCAAAGAAAATGTTCTCATATTTTTATTTTCAGGTATACAGTGTTTTTCTAACATTGCATAATTCTATAATATGTGCAGATTACACAACACTCAGCATTCAAAATGATTCTTTCAGAGCAGTCTGTGAACTAATGACCTCTCCTCTGGCAGAGAAAAAGTAAATAGTTCACTTACAGTTGAGATAATAAAAGTCAGAAAACAGCCCTCCCCACGACTTTGAAAGTGTAGAGCTTGAGGCTTTTTTGCATAGAGATAACAACTGGAGTTTCTTAACTCTTCCTGTACTGGAAACAATTAGACTGATGTATCTGATCTTAATGTTTTATTTCTTAGCTGTACTACACATACAAATCATAATATCATAATTTTTTTTTCGCTTCAGTGTCTCTTTAAGGTGCATCGTGACTTTTTTAGTGCGTTGTAATGTTGCGTTGTGACTTTAACGTTACATCACAACGCAACGTTCCACTGTGAACCTAGCCTCAGAAGAAACTGTGATCTCCTCCAAAGGCTGAAATTAAAACAGCTGTTGCCGTTACTTTTGTATATTCATAATCGTTTTTTATTTTTGAAGAGTGAAACTTTAAAACAACCTTAAAAGAGATTTTCCTTGTTTCACACTAAAATACGAATGTACCAATGAATAGCATATGATAGCTGCCATCTCTCCCAAGGAGCAGTGTATGAGACAGACTACCTCGTCCTAAAATATACGTGTGCTACCCTCTGCTCCTTCTATGCCCACAAAATGACAAAATCCTCAATCAGCAATACTATTAGCCCTGAGAGCTGTTTTTCACGTCCACAGAAGTGGCTATATATCAAACTTTCATTTTTCCTTACAAATTGTTTGCGAGTCTCGTAATGGTTTTGTTGACTTGTCCCTTGCCTCACTTTTACTCCTGTTCTCAGGGAAACATTGTTCCCAGTGATTTATGGATATGTTTTGAATAATGAGGGAAAGATAACTAGAGAAAGCCTCCACCATGCTGGAGAGCTGTTAAGGACACAAATGAGGCTCATTGATGTACACCGCACCTGCTGCAGATTTCTTATACCTTCATGTGGATGGACCATAAAACAAGAGAGCTGATAAATTATTTCCCATATCTGCGCCATCTTTCTTTCACTGGAGCAAAGTAACAGCTGCTCGCCCTCTTCAAATTAAAAGAATAACGCAAGTCATAAGCGCTTAATTGCTTCAATCACAGGCACTCAGTAAAATGCTCATTTCCAGAATGGTTTGTTTCTTAATAATTTGCACATGCACAAAATACATTTCCAAATTTAAAGGCATGATAAGCTTAATGCAAAATTGTAAATGTATTTCGAAAACAGAAATTAGTTTTAAAATTGAAATATGCATGCAAATCTCCATTGACTTGAAACCAAGCACATCAAACCCAGCAGCTTCTGATCAATTACCTGTCAGCTACTTAGTAAACAGCCATGTCCTGCCCCATAAGGGCCCATTTCCACTATTGCGAATTCGCATGCGTTTTTCGCATGCAAATTCGCATAGCAATACAAGTGAACTGTTTCCACTTGTCAGGATTCCTTTGCGTTTTTCTGTGCAGGAAAAATTCGCATGGCAGAGCCATCAGAATTCGCATACCGCATACCGCTATGCGAATCGCATACAATGTATTTAATAGGAAATTCGCATGCGGTTTGGGTATGCAAATTTTCATGCGAATTTTCATGCGAATTCGCTTAAAACAATGGAAAATCACACCAGCACTGCCATGGTTAAATTCGCATACATCGTCATCCATGCGAATTCGCATGAAAATCGCATAAAAATTCGCATAGATGATTCCCACCGCACAAGTGGAAATGCAGCCTAAGAGATTCTCATGCAGGAGTTTGCTAAAGGTATGCATTATAGTTACTAGTATCTAATAGTTTTGTAATCCCCAGAGTCCACCTCAACAGCTATGCAACTGGACCATTCTGACTGTCATGCATCTCCTACCTTTTGGAACACCTTACCATACTCAGGAAGCCTCCAATGTTGGAGATGTTTAAAGTGTACCTGTATAGATATGTAACATGATGAAATAAACAAGGGTACATATAGTACCAATCCTACTAACAACCTGTCTGTGTTTCCTTTTTATTATTCCAAAGGTTAACAAACTAGGGCTTTATCTATTCAGATCTGACTAGCATTAAAATGCAGTGGCAGTTCTCCTGAAAAGTAGAATCTATTTTCTATCTGGCTGAACAAACATCCTGACAATGGGATAGTGCTGAAAAGTTCAAACATTAATTATTATAAAGCTATTTACAAGTGCTGTTGTATTCGTTATCTTATCCACAAGAAGACTCCAACCTTCACCACCCTGCTGCAATCCTCTCCTCAAAGCTGACTCAATTGTGTCACATATTTAAGCAGTTACATGTCTGTAAAGGAAGACGGCAGCACTGTGTGTTCAGGTCAGAATCTTTTGTCAGGGGAGATAATTATAATCCATATTACCAGTATGATTTTTAATAATAATCTCTGCAATGGAAGCTGGGATGCACTGCGGTTTTAAAGAGGGAATTATGTAATGGGATCTAAGACCAGATTTATACTTTTTGTGCCCCTAGGCCAACTTTCTTGCAGCTCCCCTTCCATGTAGAGAACTTCCCTCCTATTCCCTGTACAGCTCCCTCTTCCATGTCTAACATTCATATACAGGAGCCACTTTTTATTATATACAAATACCTAGGGCTGCAGCTCCGTATTTCTATCTGTTGCTCCTGATTTGCAACCTCTGTAATTTGCAGCAACCCCTCTTTCCTGTCCAGCCGCCCCTCAGCCAGCTTCCTCCCAAGGCCTGGGTCTTTGTGGCCTTTTCAGCCCTGATGTTAACATTATAAGGTGAGAGTTTTATCATTAGAAGCACTATAATGATGGGTATTATTATAATAAGAAGCAATATAACGGGAGAGCGATTATAATAGGGAGTCTATAATTATATGTTAAGTGAACCTGTTGAATGATGGGAACCCTGTATTAATGTGGAACATTTGTCTTACCCATACATTATGGCTCGTATATTACAGAGCCACAAGCAAGCATCACTGCTCCTTGTGCCAAATTGTCACCTGTGTCACACAAGGAAAAAGACTTGGAAAACATTAAAATATGAAAATACTTAATATACATTTTTTGCTAAGCAAGCACAGTGTGCAAATTCCAATTATGTGCAGATATTACCAATAACAGGCAATTATCAGCAACAGGCAGACATTTTGGATGAAATAATAATAACAATGACATGCAGATATCAACGGCATATATATAGTATTGCTAGATATTGAATTCAACTAGGCTGTTTCTCTTGTGAAAACTCCCCATGACTACTCAGAATTTGAAGGCTGGGGATTGATACTTACTGTCAGCTGATTGATTAATCTACTGATTTAAAGCTAGCACATTTTCTCTATTTTTACCTGAGAAAGCCGCTGAGAAAGATGGTACACAATGGTCAACATGACTGTCAACTAAGGGGACCTTTACATCCTTACCATTGCTCCACCAGCACTCTGTTTCCCAGCTGGTCCTGCTGCCACTGTGATCTCTCATGCCAATAGTGGTCAACTGCCATTAGTGTCGCCATACTACCTGTAGAAAGAAGTGTTCCCCGCCCAGCCCCATTGCCATTTGCTGTCACTGGTTAAATGCAGAG
The DNA here is from genome assembly GCF_040937935.1 of Hyperolius riggenbachi. Taxonomy (NCBI): domain Eukaryota; kingdom Metazoa; phylum Chordata; class Amphibia; order Anura; family Hyperoliidae; genus Hyperolius; species Hyperolius riggenbachi. The sequence continues at coordinate 162,503,332 of NC_090646.1, forward strand.
ACCACAATAGTGAGTTCCTCCCCAGTCCCCCTTTTTCATCCACTGTCATTAGTTTTTCCAATTTCAGAGAGAGCACATCAAAGTGACTTCTATACCCCTCTTCTGTGTCCCAAGTCACCGGGTGTCCCTTCTTCATCCTGTACCTTCCACATATCCCTGTTTCAAAAAATTTTTTTACTGCAGGTAAATCTGTTTTACTGTGTCTCATAGCATATTTATGCCTTTCAATTATCTCCTTCACTCTGTGATTTGTTCCATTTAGCATGATCTGTAGGGACACTTTATGATATAAACGACAAAAGTGCTTTGACAAGTGTGATAACCCTAATTTGGATTTGCTTTTCAAAATGGGAGTGAGAAAATTAGGATATTTTATATCACATTACAAACAAGAATACAATTTAAACAAGGAAATGAAACCAGTTTGTTTTTTTTCTCACCTAGGGCCTCATTCAGTTGCACATATTGCAAGAGCTTAAAGAGGAACTCCAGTGAAAATAATGTAATAATAAAGTGCTTCATTTTTACAATAATTATGTATAAATGATTTAGTTAGTGTTTGGCCATTGTAAAATCTTTTAAATCCCTGATTTACATTCTGACATTTATTACATGGTGACATTTTTACTGTTGGCAGGTGATGTAGTTGCTGCATGCTTTTTTGGCAGCTATTTCCCACAATGCAACAAGGTTCACAGACAGGAAACTGCCAGTAGTACCACGGTCCTCAGAGTTTCTTGTGGGAGGGATTTCACCACAATATCAGTCACACAGTGCCCCCTGAGGGTCTGTTTGTGAAAAGGAATAGATTTCTCATGTAAAAGGGGGTATCAGCTACTGATTGGGATAAAGTTCAATTCTTAGTCAGAGTTTCTCTTTTACCAGACAGAAATAATAGATTCAATTGAGAGAGACTAGATATTGAGAATATATGAATTTTTTCCATATGCAGAGTAGGACCAGGAGTATATGAGGTCTGCAAGCCACCATGACAGTGTACCACAAACCTTCACCATTTTTGGGGAGCCACCTTTTGCTATTTAAAGTTAATTTTGTCTGCCTCTGGGTGCGAATTTGGGAGGGAATTATTATCCACAATTAAATTGTCATTCACTCTATACAAGATATGACTTGAACCAGTCAAATGTAGGGTTTTTTAAAGTTCTCATCAAGTCATAATTCAAATACTTATGGCAAATTCATGAATATGAACTGATTAAAATATAAACCGAGTTTCCTCACAGGAAAAAAGGAGGGAGATTTGGCCTTCACCATTGTATCGCTGACATGCCAGTTATCCCTTGGTCTCGCTGCCAGTGTCACACCCATTACCAGTATTGGGGTCCCGTCACTGTCTGATGTCACTAGAACAGTTTAAGACAGCACAATGGAGCAATCCCATTGCTCATCATCTCCCTGTAACCAGGCATAAAGATCACAGCAAGTACCTTTTGCCCTTCCCTGCTAGTTAGACCAATCATTGTCCCAAGATGTTCCCTAACAGTCACTCACCTAACACATTAATGAGCCTTGGGCACCCACGACTCTTTTACCTGTTTATTGGTTGCCCATCCTTTTGCTGGCTCACACTCAACAACACTCAACAACAGCTTTGGAAATGATCACATTCATTCATCTAGCTGCAACAATTTGGCCTTTGTCAAAGTCTCACAGATCCTTACTTCTTGCCCACATTGGCCCATATGCAATTCATTTTTTCACCTGAATTTTTTCCTAGGAGATAATTTTTCCTCTTTGATTTATAATAACTTTTTAGCACTTTGCAATGGAAAAAGTACCAAAAAGTAGGTGAAAAGGTGCTATCAACATTATGTAACGATCGGTGTCAGCACGCAGAGAGAATCTGATTATTGGTGATCTGCAGTATCACCAAGAATACAGATATATACCTGATTATTGATGATCTGCAGAATCACCGATAATACAGATATATTGCTAACCTCCGGACACCTGGATAATGTGAGTGTTTGGTGTAACGGTAGTACTTTGAGTATAGCACAGGAATTAAGAGACAGTATGGGCAATACTGCTCTAGAGATAAGGAAACCTTCCAGTAGCCTGAGACTTCCCAAGGGGCGGAGTCAGGCTGGATGAAGGAAGGTTCAGAGAGTGAGTGACAATAAAGACCAATGTCACTGAGTGATCTGGAGACTATCTCTTAATAGTAGAGATAGCTCTCGTGGTCGGGCAAGCTAGGTCGGCAACACACGGTTAGATAAGGTACATAGACAGAAGGCTGATTCGGTATCCAAGGCAAGCAGGGTTTGGCAACAGAGTATCAGATGTGCGAGGTACCGAATCAGAGATCAGAGGAGTAGTCAGGAAAGCAATAAGTCATAACAGATATCAAACAATTCCTAGTCTGGGTGTGAGGTCCTTCGTCTCTACACCCTGGAACTAGTCTGATGTATAACAAAATGGTAGCACAAGTTCCTTAGTCTGGGTGTGAGGTCCATGGTCTCTACACCCTGGAACTAGTCTGATGTATAACAGAATGGTAACACAAGTTCCCTAGTCTGGGTGTGAGGTCCGTGGTCTCTACACCCTGGAACTGGTCTAAGCATACACAGATTGATAATACAGGTTCCCTAGTCTGGGTGTGAGGTCCGTGGTCTCTACACCCTGCAACTGGTCTAAGCATAAACAGATTGATAACACAGCTTCCCTAGTCTGGGTGTGAGGTCCGTGGTCTCTACACCCTGGAACTTGTCTAAGCATAAACAGGATACAATGCAAGTAATCTGGCTCAGTGTGAATTCCCAGGTCCTCCTGGTTCAAACACACTGCAGGATCTGACTAAGGTCTGAGTGCTTCCACGTAGTGTTCGCAACGGCAGACAACTTGTGACTGGCCAGCAGCAAATATATATAGTGTAGCGCTCTCTGGCACCACCTCTAAGTGATGGACCAATAGAAACTTGCTCTGGCGTCAGCTGACCAGCCTGGTCAGCTGGTCCCCTCTTGGCCGTCATAAAAGTTCTGCCTCTCAGAGTGTGCACGCGTATTCCTAAACCTGTGTGAACTAACAGACTCAGCCACACTAGAGGCACGCTGCTGCATGCAAACCGCCGCGCTGGACGTGGAACCAGCCGTCTCGCTGTCAGTACATGCGGCGGCTTTTCCGCCATGTTACCAGACGCACGCCTCCGCGTGCAAACTTTTCCGTGTTTTCTCACAGTACTCCCTCCCTGAGGAGTGGACTCCGGACAACTCCTACCCGGCTTTCCAGGATGTAAGTTATGGAACTCCCTTTTCAAGTCCTCTGCGTGCATATGACAGTCTGGCACCCAAGTTCTTTCCTCTATGCCATACCCCTTCCAGTGGACTAAATACTGCACGGAGTTCTGCACAAGCCGTGAGTCTAAGATCTTCTCAACTTCATACTCGGGTTGGTCATCTACCAACACAGGGGGGGGGGGGAGTGGAATTAACGTGCACTGCCGGCTTGAGTAAGCACACATGGAATGATCTCACACCTCGCATGCTGGCGGGGAGATCAATGGCATAAGTGACATTATTGATTTTCCTGGTCACTGGAAAAGGACCCACAAATCTGGGACCTAACTTGGGCGACAGTTGCTTCAGAGCCAAATGTCGTGTGGACACCCAGACCAAGTCTCCTGGACGGAATTCCCACTCTATGGAACGTCTCTTGTCAGCCTGTCTTTTCTGATTCTGAAAAGCCTTCCCCAGGTTCTTCCTGACTATTCCTCAAATTTGTTTCAATTACTTTTGCCAATCCTCCAGGGCTGGAAACGGAGTAGAAGCCACTGGTAATGGGGTGAACTTAGGTAACCTTCCTGTCCCCACCTGTAATGGAGAAAATCCTGAGGAAGAGCTTTTCAGATTGTTGTGTGCAAATTCTGCAAACGGCAAGAATTTGACCCAGTTGGTTTGCGCATCCACAACATAACACCTCAGAAACTGTTCTAGAGACTGATTGGTTCTCTCGGTCTGGCCATTGGTCTGTGGGTGGTAGCCTGATGAAAAAGAAAGCTCCATGTCTAACTGATGGCAGAACGCCCTCCAAAACTTGGAAACAAATTGGACTCCCCGATCTGACACTATATTTTCCGGAATACCATGCAGTCGGAAAATATGCATGATGAAGAGATCGGCCAGTTCCTGGGCCGAGGGGAGTCCTTTCAGGGGGACAAAATGGGCCATCTTACTGAATCTATCGACTACCACCCAGATAACCGTCATGCCCTCAGAACTGGGGAGCTCACCCACAAAATCCATGGACACATCTGTCCATGGGTCCATGGTTCACTCAGGACTGCCAAGGGCTGTAATGTCCCCACAGGTGCCTGATGGGAGGGTTTGCTCCTTGCACACACTGCACATTCTCTCACATACTCCTTGCAGTCAGTTGCCAATGATGGCCACCAAGCACACCTAGCAACAAGGTCCTGCGTTCTGGTGGCCCCAGGATGCCCTTCATTCTTGTTGGAATGGAACAACTGCAATATCTGTAGACGAAAAGGCAGTGGTACAAACATGAACCCTTCAGGCTTCTCAGTAGCTGCCAGGACCACTTTCTGTGGGAGAATGGTTTCTGGGTCTGAGGACTGTGCTGTCTCGGGCTCGAAACATCTGGATAAAGCATCTGCCTTGATGTTTTTACTACCAGGGGTATACGTGATTACAAATCTGAATCTCGAGAAAAACAATGACCACCGGGCCTGTCGGGGGCTAAGTCTCTTAGTACCCTCAATGTATTCCAGATTCTTGTGGTTCAAACACACTGCAGGATCTGACTAAGGTCTGAGTGCTTCCACGTAGTGTTCGCAAAGGCAGACAACTTGTGACTGGCCAACAGCAACTATATATAGCGTAGCGCTCTCTGGCGCCACCTCTAAGTGATGGACCAATAGAAACTAGCTCTGGCGTCAGCTGCCCGGCCTGGTCAGCTGGTCCCCTCTTGGCCGTCATAAAAGTTCTGCCTCTCAGCGCGTGCGCGTATTCCTAAACCTGTGTGAACGAACAGACTCAGCCACACCAGAGGCACGCTGCTGCGTGGAACCAGCTGCCTCGCTGTCAGTACATGCGGCGGCTTTTCCGCGTTCTGCCATGTTACCAGACGCACGCTTCCGCGTGCAAACCGCCGCGTTGGACGCGGAATCAGCCGCCTTGCTGTCAGAACGCATGGCGGCTTTTCCGCGTTTTCTCACACATTATTTTAGTGTTTGTTTGCTTGCTGGTAAAAAGGCATTTTATTGATAAGTTTGAAAATTTCACCTTGGAGAAAACTCAGGTATAAAAAAATGAATTGCATTCGGGTCCATGTCATAAAATGCCTTTTAAACCACCAGCAAGCAAGAAAATACTCAGATTCATTGTTACATTGAGCTTTCAACTACTTTTTAGTACTTTTTCAATTGTAAAATGCTTAGAAGTTGTTTTAAAGAGGATGTGTAACGTTTGCCGAATCGTTTTCGTGGTCAGCACACAAGATGCGCACTGGCACAATGAAAACCCTCCACAAGCGTATAATTAGGTGAACCCAGGCTAGGTGCAATGCACCAGCAGAGGGCAATTCCCACCGGCAGATGGCGCTGTGGAGTGCAGACGAGCACAGCCTCTGCATGGCCACAAATGCCAGATGGGAATTGTACAGATCTAAGACAATGCAGGGCTGAACAGCCCTTAAAGAGAAGAGCACAGAGATAGACTAAATGTGTGTTCCACAAACTAGTCGCCACCCAGCGACGGTGAACACACATTCGCAGAAACAATGTATGAACGCGATCGCGAGAGAGGCGATCACCAGAAGTGACACAAGACTGATCAGAACAGTACACAAGAGTAGCAGAGGCACAGCAAACGACAATGAGAAAATAACGAAAACAACAAACGCTAACTAAACGCGAACACCGCACTCATTCGCAACAGCGAACGCGTTTACAGCTCGATCTCCGCACGTTAAGCGCAACAGAGACAAGCACGCCTAACTAACCACTGACACACAAACACGAAACAGAGAACGCGAGCGCTTGCTTAACGGTTACCTCACCGAGCCTACAGCAAGTGTTCGTATCAGACAAGACAGACAGACGGAAAACAGGAATATGAGAGGAAAGATCCACTGCTCTTTCCATCAGAGCGAGTGCGATCCAGGTTCAGGAACAGGCTAGGAAAGATCCACTGCTCTTTCCGCCAGAGTGAGTGCGATCCGGGTTCAGGAACGGGATAGGGAAAATCCACTGCTCTTTCCGCCAGAGCGAGTGCGATCCGGGTACAGGAACAGGATAGCAGATCAGAAGGATCCACAGCCGCTACCGCTAGGGGCCAGTGCGATCCAAACACGACAGACAGATGAGGTAGCCGGTAGTAACCGCTGCTCCAGCTTACACTCCAAGAACATAGATCAGAAGGATCCACAGCCGCTACCACTAGAGGCTAGTGCGATCCAAACAAGACAGACAAATGAACAGAAGGGGCTACCAGTAGCAACCGCTGCTCTGGTTAGCACCCCCAGACAGACAAAACGATTTCCTGACGACCACCGTTGGCGACAGGACAATCGCAGCAGAGAGGCAATACAGACAAAACAGATAGCAACCTAACTGCACTAGGGAAGCTGCCTAGTGCAGTCCCAAGAATTACTCTAAGATAACTTTAACAAGCAATAGCACGGCTGACACTCAAGGAGTGTTTCAACAAACCATAAAGGATGACCAGCCAAGGACTCTGGGAAATCATGGCTTTTATACTGCCAGCCTACAAAGGAGGCAGCAAGGTGATTTACATAACCAATGTATGCAAATTCCTCAGCAGCAGAGCAGATCAGAAACTTGCAAAGGAAAGACAGGTCTCTCTTCCAGAGACCTGCAGCCCACAGACTAGAGGAATGGTCAAACAGCTGTCTGCCTGTGCAGCCAGCTGAGTGGATCATTACAGGATGTTAAATTATCTCCAAGGAGAAAACTCAGGATAATAAGTGGATTGCATATGGCTAATTCTCTGCTCCTAATATATCAGAAATCACAGCTTAGTAGCTACCTTTGATATCCCACCACACACGAAAGGTAAATAAAATTTTCTGCTCTTAAAACATAATAATAAGTAATTTGTACTTCTTCAGCTTTAAATGAACATGAAAGAACTCCTGTAATGCACCACTGCTACTCTGTTAGTGAATATGTAAATAATTTCTTTACATCCCTGAAAAGCTAAGGATAAATCATTAGTTCTAGGGACACTGGTGGTAGTGTCCCTAGAGCCATTTATTTTACAGAGCCACACAATCCAACTTGCAGATGTATGTTTCAGACTTAAAGAGAGCCTGAGGTGGGCTCAAAAAAATTAAAAAAAAGTAGGCTACCTGATTCAGGAGGCTGAGTGGATCAGGTAGCTGGACCACTTTTACTTTTGTGACCTCTGGGTCATGACGCTGCAAGGGGACTGTGTGCCTCTCATCCAGCGTGCAGGGAGGCTGGGGAGTGGCAGGGGGCATGTCCAGGGAGAGAGAGCTGCCCAGTGTCAGTTCTGGAAACCCTGCAGGAACGCGTACGAGAGAAATCGCCGCCGGGAGACATGGGCGCAGGATACAGCCGGTATGGCTTATCCTGCTTCTGCACAAGTTCCCGGCGACGTTAAATACTATTCCCCCTCTAGGTGCATGTGGATAGTGGGGGAATGAAATAATCCGGCTTCCAGCAATTGCTGGAGGCCGAATTACAGTGTTTAAAAAGTAACTTCAGCTCTGTCTTCTGACGCCGCCGAAGTTACTCACTGTGTGCCGCTATAGCCGTAATTCCTGTGCCCAAATCTCCTGTGCTGGAACAGCAGTGTTCGGAAGGAACGCTCCTAGCGGGTGTTTTAAACAGGGAATCCCTCTCCCCCCTTAAGGGGCAATCCTTGTAACTGATCTCCAGTGGTTCCAGGGGACCTTTTCAATTGGAGTGTGACCAGAAGAGGACTTTCCATCTGAGTGGAGATTTATTCACTTGCTCATTACAATGGTTGCATAAACACAACCCATGTTTGCAAGTAGTCTAATTTCTCCACAATTGAAAATATTTCCATATTGGTGCTCCTGTTTTTTTTTTTTTTCTCTATCTCCTTTTTCTTCCCAATCACTGGAATTCAACATTGAATGTCGACATACCGGCCACCCCACAATATACTTAAGAGTGGCTTCCACTGCAAGAGAATAGAAAAACGTAGGTTTTATCCTTCTGGCATCATCAGGGGTCATCCCATTTCACCCTTCCAGTGTCCTCGGGGGTCATGAACACTGAGGACACTAGTAAGGGCAAAACTGGTAGAGTTCGAGAGTCGGCAGTTGTGTTCCTTTGCTTCGAGTAATGAATTGTTCAATGTGCTGTTAAAGTAAACAGGTACTGGTCATAGGGCCTGTAATGTGAGTCTTTACTTCACTCTTAAGTATAAGTACACTGGGTGATTGAAGGCTAGTAGAAGAAGTGTAGCCCAGAGGAGGTGGAGATAGATTAACAATGACTTGGAACCAAGAGGCAGTACACCTGGATGTGCGCTGATTATTTTTCTCCCCATACCTTCAAGTGATAGAAATTTCTTATAGTGTAGATACCGGTAGTCACTATCTGTAATAAATGAGCAAAGTAACTCTTGGTGGAGGAAGGGTCATAGTACTTTGATAGATTGACTTACTGAAAGTTTCATATAAGGTGGTAATTGCCTATTAAAAGGATATAATTATTCTAATAAACTTTATAAAGGTATACATTAAAGTGTTATTTCTATATATGTTCTTTTTACTCTGTAGAAAAGTGTGCTCATTAGGCAGAATTATATACATATCTATGCTGTTGCTGCATTAACTCTTTTCATAATAATTATATTGATGAGACACAGGGGACATGAAAGCAGTCTCTTGGGTCCATTCAATGGGGCTGGAGACAGAGCAAAAAAATCACTTTCAGCTCTTATATAATGTTCTATAATGATCTGAGACATCCTAGAAAGTTTTGTGGATGCTGGCAGAAGTCAATTCTGACACGTTATAACTTTTCCTATCAATATTACTGTAGATAAAGGTTAGTGGCTCTACATGGAGTTATTATTAGCAATATTGCGTAGGGTTTAGTCAATTTCTCCTTATTTAACAAGTCAACACAGCAGTCAATAATAATTCCTGGAAAGAAATTAAAACTTTCTTTAAAGAGGAACTTCAGCCTAAACAAATATGCTGTCATTAAGTTAGATTAGTTGTGTTAATTAAAATAGGTAGATAATATAATCTCTTACCCACCCTGTTTTAAAAGAACATGCAGATGTTTGTGATTTCATGGGAGCAGCCATCTTTTTCATGGGGGCAGCCATCTTTTTTGATTGTAAGGAGGTGACAGGGAGCATGAGACACAGTTCCAACTGTCCTGTATCCGGATCATCCCTCCCAGCTGCACGCGCTAGGCTTCAAATTCAAAATAATATTTAAAAAATGAAGAATGAGAACTTCATCAGAAATCCCATCATGCTTTGCACAGCATCAGGGGAAAAATGCCCAAACAGTTTTCTTTGATGGGGCGGAGCGTAGCTTCTGTGCAGCTAAAAATGAGGCTTGGGTAAGAAAAACAAAGTTCTGATGCTGTGAAACCGTTAAAGAAACACCAAGCCTTTTCAGTACTGCGAAGTAGATTTTTAGTCTGGAGGTTCCCTTTAATTTCTACTGCATGTGTCACCTAGTAGATGCCTTACGCTAAAATAGAAATGTACACAAGAAATTCAAACAAAACTAAATGCATAAAAGTTTATAATTATCTGACATGATTTACTGTATTCGTCAGTGTAGCTTAGCTTCTCTCAGCACCATTTGCCCCTCACATACTGTGTAAAATGTAGACAAAAACAGAATGCAATAATATGCAAATCATTTAAAATATACATTTAATTGAAAATAGCACAAAGGTATCAAATCAAGTGTTGAAATTGATAAATGTTATTTTTTCCAATGCAAGTAAAAGCTAAATTTAAATTTGATGCCAGCAAAAAGCAAAAAGGTTAGGACAGAGACAAGAATAAAATGGAAAAGTTGTATGATGCGCCTTAAAAAAAACAAAAAAAAACTCATGAAGCCTCTCACAACAGATAAGGTTAATTGACAACAGGGCTGATTTACAATTTAGTAAAAAAAAGACTATGCCAGGGAGGCTTAGTTTCTCAGTCGTAAAGATGGAGGGGGCTACATCACTCTGAGAAACTGTGAAATACTAAATGACTAAAATGAACTGGTAGCTAGATGTGCTGAGCTAACAGAGACATACTTCAAGGAGCTTGCAACTATAACGGCTGTGGTGATATGTGATATAACGGCTGCTGTACTAAACTAACACTCATAGCCTAGAAGAGATTGAAGTGTGTATAAGTCCGTGCCTGATTGTATGCTTGAGCAACACTACCATATGAAATTGTAATGGCATTGTGTGTGTGGGCGTTTGTCATACGTTGGCCTAAAGCGCGCAGCTGACCCAACCTACGAAAACGCCAGTGCGAGTAGCTAACAGTATCGTTCGGTACGACTGTTAGTAGTTTTGCTTCACTACAGTGTAAGATTGCAACTGTGTGTGTGTGTGGGTGCATGGCGTTCCCGTATTCGGCCTAAGCGCAAAGCTGACCCGAATACGAAAACGCGGATTGTGCTCTGAGGACTCAACAGCAGAGTGGAAGTGTCTAGCGAACCTCTAGTGGTGGCAGTGAGAGGTGTTCTGAGGGATCCCAGCCTTATTTTAGCTCGAATAAGGCTGCTCCCCGCTTGATCTGGTCAAACCCGCAGTCGGTAACCGTATACGCAGGCGTGCCGCGGGCCGGTTCCTGACATAATTGGCTGGCAGTGGTGGGATCGTTTAGTATATTAGTATGCAGTTTAGCTCGCTATTCTGAGTACTAAAGGCTGGAAGCTTGCTAGAAGCAACTAGCCTACAGAAGTCTACTCAGTGCAGAAGCTATATACGTTTTTTTTGTTCAAAGATACACACTTTCCCTTCCCCCCTTTTTTCTTTTTCTTTTTTGCAACACGATGGCTCAGAAAGCATCCAGCTATGCAAGGCAAAACAAAGAGATACTACTCAACCTGTGTGAGCACAAAGGCATCGAGACGGTGAGCGGCCAGACTAAGGAGCAGTTAGTTCGTGCGCTCGAGGAGTATGATGAGGCAGAGCAAGCCCGTGCTGCAACGTCAGCGGATGCAGCTCACGACACAACAGAGGAGGAATCGCTCCCGCCACAGAATGCGAGTGGAGACAATGTCCTGAATGATCCACCGAACACGGAGATGACATCTCTGGAAGCCGACCTACAGCTACAAGGTTCGGCTGAGCCCGAACTGCGCCTCAAGCTGATCCTGGAACATCGGCAAGCAGAGAGGGAACAAGCAGCCCAGCGACTCCAGGCCGAGAGGGACAGACTCCGGGCAGAGGAGGGAAGAGCTGAATGGCAACACAAGCTGGAGCTGGCTAAACTTCAGCAGCAGAACAGATCTGCTGGACCCGCAGAACGCGAAGGTGAGCGAGTCCACAGAATCCCCCTGGATAAGTTCCCCGCTATGGACAAGGACTCTGACATAGACACTTTCCTACAGGGGTTCGAAAGGACTTGTCGGCAGTATGGGGTGCCCCGTGAGCAGTGGGCAAGGTACCTCACACCAGGGCTGAGAGGAAAGGCCCTGGAGGCGTTTGTGAGTCTCCCCCAGGAGGAAGAAACAGACTTTGAGGCAATTAAGAAAGCCATCATTGCGCGATACCACCTCACACCAGAGGTGTATCGAAAACGTTTCAGGACAGTGCATCGCGGTCCTAACGACAGTTACCTGGATCATGTGTGCAACCTGCGTACTGCCTTCCAGCAGTGGCTAAAAGGACTGTCAGTGGAAACCTTGGACGCCCTGCAGGAGCTGATGATAAAAGACCAGTTCCTCCACACTTGTCCTGTTGAGGTCCGGCTGTTTGTGCTGGACCGAGAACCAAAGACAGTGGATGAGGCTGCGGAAATGGCCGATTCCTACACCGCCCATAGAGCACCCGAGTCCCGGAGGACTATTACTCCCAGCTGGCGGGGAGAACAGATTGCTAAACCTGTGTCACCCAGCACCCAGAGGAGGCAAGCTGTCTCCTGGATTCAGGCAACCAACCACTGACACTCGGAAATGCTTTGTATGTGACAGGATGGGTCATATCAGCACGACTTGCCCAGAGAGGAGGAGGGAGGCTCCAAAATCCAGTGAGGCCTCAAACCCCAGTGAAGTCCCAACTGCTTTGTGTGCTACCAGGAATGCCACGGGCTATTCAGAGAATCTGCAGCTTGTCACGGTTGGGGGTACAGTTGCCACTGGGCTGAGAGACACTGGAGCAGAAGTGACTCTCATACATCCCCAGCTTGTGAACCCGGAGCAGTATATACCTGGGAAAAGGATTACTGTCAAAGGAATCGTGGGGGGTTGCCCCAGTCATACCCACCGCCTTGGTCCACCTGGATTGGGGATTGAAAGTAGTTGGGGTAACTGACAAAATCCCCACCAACGTTTTGCTGGGTACTGACCTGGGACGGTTAGTAGCCCGGTATGAGCCTACTCCAAACCCTGTGGAGCCCACCTCCCCAGCAGAAGTTCAGGACTCTTGCAAGGTACTGTTTGATAACTCGGTGCAAGTGGGGGGTGCTGGTGGGCCTCCCGGGGCTATGGACTGTATACTAGGAGCCAGCCCTAGTGAGTCTCCAGTGCCTAGGCCTGGAGTGGGACCTGTTGATACAGAGAATGCAGAAACTGATGATGTCATTTATGACGCACGGACTATCGAGGCGATCGATGCAGGAACTGTTGATGATACTTGTGAAGTGCTGAGTAGCAATGTGTGTAATGATACCAATAATGTGGATGTTTTATGTGATGTTCTAAATGACAATACCCTACTGCTACTAAATGTCAATATGTATAAGACGGATAATGTTGATATCATATGTGTTGTGCTACATAATGATGCTTGTTCTGTGGACACTCCGTCGGCTGCAGGAGTAACCAGCAGTGGTCGCTGGGCTGCAGCAGGTGGACCAAAGGTGATGTGGTTTATGATATGTGTAAGGTGGGCGCTCCCTCAGCTGCCGTGGTAACCCGCAGCGCGAGCGAGTCTACAGCAGAGGGACTGTAGTGACAAATGTTGCTGGGTCAGCAACATCCCCTTCGGAACCTGGCCCGGAGGGCCCAGGAGCCTCTCCATCTGCAGCCTTCCTGGAATGTGTGACAGGCAGCACTGAGCTCTCTGAGGCTGTTAAATTTGACAGCAGCCTGGAAGAGCTCAGGGGGCTAGCCAGCAGGTCACCAGCTGGGAGGGGCGGGCTGAGAGGGTTCTGGGAAGTTATTCCCTCGGAGCTGTCCGAAGGGGAAGAGGCAGACCAGCAGATAATCGTTCCCCAAAGGGACTGAGAGATAGCTCCTGCCACTATAGAGAAAGTGCGTGTAGCGATGGTTGGAACCCATCCCCAGCTGCAGCACTGTCTCTATGGTCGCGAATTCATGGTCGTCACTGACCCGCATTCCCCTGGTTGGTTACGTCAGGTTGCCAAGGGCAACGACACATTGCAGCAACCTGACCTATCTTTCCAAATGTGTAGCTTGGAGCTAACTCACAGGTGGGGCACCCTCCTGAGGATGCTAAAGGGTTACCCCACCCAGCCAGGCCGTCAATGTAGGCTTTGGCAGGATGATTCGTTAGAATCATCTGCCAGCGCCATCTGGAAGGGGAGCAATCATGGGAATGTTCATGGGCTGTCCCGTCAAGCAGAACCAACAATGTAGGCACTGGCAGGATAATCTGGGAAGATCATCTGCCTTGCCCCATTCTAAAGAGGGGAGATGTGGTGATATATTGAGGTGCTGATGATATTATGGAATACAGGAACATATTTCTGTCATTTTTCTGTCTGCTATATCTCACATGTGTATTCTGCTTTGAAGCGATGGTCATCTGGCTGTACTACATTTGCATCTAAAGGGACTTCAGTGGGGGGGCGTGGCCAGCCATGAGCGTGTGAGGATGTGATCTCTCACAGCTCTCCCGGCTCAAGGCTGAATCCTGGGTTTTACACTGCCCACAACCACCCGATCCGCTGCCGCTCTGTCTCCCCGGGTACAGGAGAACTCCCTCTCCCACCAGATGCCAAAATACGGGCCTCCAGCGCCCGCAACGGCCATGGAGAAGCTGGCCAAATACACCCGCGGTGAGCGGCAAGATGGCGCCGGGCAGACATGCTCTGAGGAGAGAGACGCCATGGACTCGGAAAACCAGCCGCCCACACAGACCTGCTCCAGCGATGCGGAGGATGGAGCAGGTCCAGAGGTCGGTAAGTTCCATACCACAGCTCCCCCCAAAGAACACAGGCAGAACATCCAGCCTAAAGCCCGCAGCCAAAGTAATCCTGAGAGGGAGGAGAAGGGGAAGAAGGAGAATCAGAGCCTATAGAGCCCACTAGAGCTGAACTCTTGGCTGCCATACACAACATGCAGCTCTCCCTCACTACTAGGCTGGGCACAATACAGACAGAACTATCCTTTGTCAAAGCTGATTATAAAAAGCTCAAGGAGAGAACCATTGAAGCAGAGCATAGAATAAGTAATTTGGAGGACGTAGTGACCCCCTATTAGAGCTACGCAATCATCCATAACTAAAACCTCCACCGAACACTCACTTAAACTTGATGACAGGGGCGTAGCAATAGGGGTTGCAGAGGTAGCGACCGCATCGGGGCCCTTGAGGCAGAGGGGCCCCATGGGGCCTTTCCTAAACCAAAGTATAAGCTGTTTATTGGTCCTGTGGTGGTAATAATCACTTCTATAGATGCTTTGAACGTTAGTAATCATTAACACACTGTTCCCCATCCCCTTCTTGCACCTCTAACACTGTAGATGACCTTGGCAGGTTTTGTTGCGCCGTATCAAGTGTTACATATAGAGTGCTTGGGGGGGCCCAATGTAAAACTCGCACCGGGGCCCCGAGCTCCATAGCTACGCCACTGCTTGATGACCTTGAAAATCGTTCCAGAAGATCTAATCTGCGTTTCATGGGCATTCCGGAAAAATCTGAGGGCCCCTCCCCTGAAAATTTTCTTGAAAACTGGATACAGAACGCCATTCCTAACCTCGTCCTGTTTAATACTTTTAGCGTTGAACGCGCACATAGAGTGCCTGGAGGTTCACCTAAACCAGGCGCAACCCCAAGGCCCATTCTGGCTAAACTGCTCAATTACAGGGATAAGGTGGAGATTCTTAGGAAGGCCAGGGATGCCCCGGAGCTACAGATAAATGGAACTGCAGTTTCTATCTACCAAGACTTTTCCTCGGAAGTCCAAAAACTGCGCGCCAATTTTATTGCTGTGAAATCTGGCCTGAGAGCCCAGCAAATCCCATACAGTATGCTCTTTCCAGCCAAGCTACGAGTACAACATAATGGGAAGTTTCATTTCTTCTCGACTCCTGCGGATGCGGTGTCGTGGATGGAGGAGCAGGGCATTGATGTCCCAGTAATCAAACCGCGCTCCAAGAAGTGATTCCTTGTACCTGTTTTTCTCCTGTTACCTTGTCGGCTACTAGCCTTAAGTGGATGCACCTACTTTTTTATATGCCTTTTTCATGACCTGACACTGTTACGTATTAATGACTCCAATTACTCTGTTTTCTACCAACACAGGTTTTTTTTGTATGGGGAGACTACTTCTGAGGTTTTTTTACCCCCCTTTTTATTTTTTTGCAACAACACTACTACCAAGATATGTGCCATAAGGTGACATTTGCTCAGCGGTTCCACTGTCGAGCTCTCCTGCTATGCATACCTATTTAATTGTCTAACCCATATCTTTATTATAGGTGGAGACGATATTTGGCATTGATATTTATGCTGTTGTGTGATTTGAAGGGTGAACTACATTGATTTTATACCCGGACCATTTGACCTGGGAGGGGAGCCTCACCTGCAGTATTGATCTCTCTTCTCTTTGCATTAATATATAATGGCAGGAGAGGCTTTTCCTCTATCCCTGTAGTCACACTTGCTCCATTTAAAGCCCTTGGGCGCCATCTACTGATCACAAGTGGATATGCTTTACATAATCATTTTCTAGCCATTGGTAGCTATCACCCCTACCTTTTACTCCACCTATATAGGTGCGGTTCGGCCTAATTTAATTTATGATCAGTTTCTCCTCGAGAACTTTGCTGCGAGGTAGGCTCTCCTTGTTTGGTTAATAAGTTTGAAACAGTTCTATGTTTAAGTGTGAACCTATTCACAACATTTGTGGATATGACTGTTACCTTGAGCCGGGACACATGTGCTGTCCCTATAGTCCCTCTTTTTACTTTTATATCGTTTAGGGAATAGAAATCCTTTGTGGTTTAATACAGGGGATGGGGAGGGTTAGGGGTTACAGTGGGCTTTATGTGGGTGAAACTCCAGTTTACATTAACATGACAACGACAGTCAAGTGTAGAATATGTGGCATAAGGAAATACAATGCTCAGAACTTCCTGATTCATTTTTTAATCTTACAGTATGACACACATTAAGGTGGTCTCCTGGAACGTGAGGGGGCTAAACAACTCTATCAAGAGTCGCCTGGTTTTAGATCATCTGCGAAAACTATCCCCCCAGGTTATTTGTCTGCAGGAGACGCATCTTGTAGGCTCTAAAGCATTTTTACTCAAAAAACCCTGGGTGGCCTCCTATTACCTAGCTCACTACTCATCATTCTCCAGAGGTACTGCAATCCTTGTTGCTAAATCATTCCCAGGACAAATTTCAAACATTAAGATCCGAATGGTAACTTTGTTATCCTGAAATGTACAATTGAGAATAGATCATTTATAGTGGCCTCTATCTATATCCCACCACCCTTTAATGTGCAAACCCTTGAACGCGTCTCCTCTAGACTACATGATCTGATGGATGGCCCTCTTATGCTTCTAGGAGACTATAATGCTGTTTTAGATCCTTTATTAGATAGAATGAATGGCACTGGCAAATCATATCCACAATTACTGAACTGGCTACGCCAGTATGAGTTAAGGGACGTCTGGAGATGGAAATTTCCAGATGCCAAAGAATTTTCCTGTTACTCTGACTCATTTAAGACTATGTCACGTATTGATTTGTGTCTGGGGTCCAAGGACCTTTTGCCTATGGTGGAATCGATTACATACCTAGCACACGGTATATCAGACCATTCTCCTCTGGTATGTGAGCTGTTCCTTCCTGGGGGCAGGGTGCCATCCCTGTGGAGAATGGGGGCGTGCTGGTTGGAGGATGAGGAGGTGCTTGGGGAATGCCAGACAGAAATTACACATTATTGGCGTACTAATGAGGGCACGGTTGACCCGCTGGTCTGCTGGGATGCGAGCAAGGCGGTTCTTAGGGGCTCGTTCAGGGCTGCGTTGTCCAGAATCCGGCAGAACGATATAGCTTCGCAACAATACTATGAAAAAGAATCCAACCAGGCTAAAATCCAATTAATTCAGTCTCTGACCCGGGAAAATTATACTCTTTGGGAAGCGGCCCGCAGGAAATTGGAACTAAAACTATTAGACAGGACAAAAAGAAAAGACTTAATTCATAAACAGAGATATTTTGAATATGGGAATAAATGTAGTAAACTCCTGACATATCTACTTAAATCTGATACAGAATCACTAGCAATCCCGAGAGTCATAGACAGCACTGGGACAATTTGCACTACATCTGAATCGATAGCTAGCACATTTACCACATATTATTCCATGCTCTATTCCTCGAAGCTGAATGATACAGACCCCAGGCTTCGAGAGTTTCTAGATAATTTGGACCTCCTATGCATATCGATGGAGGCCAGTCTGGAACTGGACTCCCCCATTTCCTCTGATGAAATAACTCTAGCTATCTCATCCTTTAAAGCTAACAAGGCACCGGGGCCGGACGGCATCCCAGCTGAATGGTACATGAAAAATAAAACTGTAGCTGTCCCACACCTTACTAAATTGTTCCAATATATGTTTGAGACTGGATCACTTCCGGAGTCCATGAGTGAGGCTCTGATAACTCTCATTTTAAAACCTGGTAAGGACCCAGCCTCTTGTGATGCATATCGCCCGATTTCTCTAATGAATACAGATACTAAAATTCTCACCAAAATCCCCGCAAATAAACTTAAGAAGCACATAGACAGTATAATACATCCTGATCAGACTGGGTTCATGCCCGGCAGATGCACCAGACTAAATATTAGAAGACTCATCACTAATATTCAATATCCTCACGCAAATGCGGGGACTAGAGTGATTTTATCACTCGATGCTAATAAAGCCTTCGACTCAATTGAGTGGTCCTACCTTATGGCCGTCCTAGAGAGGTTCAGGTTTGGTCCTGGTTTCCGGAAGTGGTTCAGCATTCTCTATAGCTCACCAAAAGCTAAAATAAGAGTTAACTCCAGTATATCCCAGGCTTTTAATATCAAGCGTGGCACGCGACAGGGGTGCCCACTTTCGCCCCTGCTGTTTGCCATTGCTGTTGAGCCCTTGGCCCAAGCTATACGGCTGTCTAATGCGATACGGGGTCTGCGGGTGGATCGGGTTGAAGAACGTATATCTCTGTACGCAGATGACATGCTGGTGTATCTTGCGGACCCTGCATCGTCCCTGGATGCCGTCCTGGACATCTATGATAAATTCGGATCCATGTCCGGTTTGACAATAAACTAGTCCAAGTCAGTTCTTTTACCCTTAGACACCTTTGATTACCAAATAATTACCCCTAGATCCCATCTACAAATTAATGATAAATTTAAATATCTGGGGATTTGGGTACAGCACCCTTTAAATACTTTCTTTACAGCTAACATACAACCAGCCCTGGATTCTATTGAGGCCCGAATTAAAAAATGGATATCTTTACCACTCAATTTATGTGGGAGAGTATGCATTGTTAAAATGATAGTTGCCCCTAAGCTCTTATATCTTTTGCAGATGGCCCCAGACACGATTCCACGGTCGATCTTTAAACACATCGACTCGATAGTTGTGTCTTTCATATGGTCAAACTCAGTCCCTAGAATTGCCCTATCTACCTTGCAACTGCCGACCTCCCAGGGAGGCCTTGCGGTACCCAATTTCTTTCTATACTATCTGGCAACACAACTTATACCTGCCAGTTACTGGATTAGTGACCATAGGCAGGACTCTTCGCTGGCACTGGAGGCAGACGTAGCCAGCTCTTATGAAGCATTGTGTGGAGCCATCTATAGATATTCTATCCCAAATTTGGGCGTGGGTACCTCACTTATCCAGAACACAATCAAAATCTATAAGACCACCCGTAAGCTTCTGAACGAGCCCCTGGACCCCATTTCTCCTAGCTCACCTTTGTGGCATAACCAGAACCTCCCAGAGCTGCTCAGTGTGCCTGACCCTTGCTTCTGGACAAAGTATGGTATTAAATACCTGCATCAGCTTTTTTCTGAAGGTGTTTTTAAGAATTTTTCACAGTTCAGGTATTTTCAACTACGACATGCAATAAATGCCCAGTCTGGTCTACATAATGTTGACCTGGTACCCTCAGGAGTGGAATCTCTACTTCTACAAAAATATAGAACTAAGCAAATATCTAGGTTCTATAACTTTGTACTGACATCTCGTAATACACCCAAAGTTGTATCTGTCCGGATGCGATGGTCGGGCACAGGAACTGATTTCAGTAAGGAGGACTGAGTGGATTTTGAAGAATCCTATCATAAGTCGGTTATTGCTGCACATGACAAACTAATTAACCTGAAATGGTTCCACCAGGCCTATATGTCTCCAGCACGCCTGAGTAAAATGAGCCCTTTACACAACGGTCTTTGCTTTAAATGTAGGCAGAGACAGGCGGATTTCCACCACTGTGTGTTGTTTTGCCCACAGGTAAATAGCTATTGGAAGTCGGTAGCCCACTTCCTCCGAGACACTTTAGGTTTTCCAGAGGTTTCTAACTTTAAAACTTGTATGCTAGGTGTACTGACAGACATTCCATGTAGCTGGAGAGAAAACATACTCATTCAGATTCTGTTCTACTATGTAAGGAAATCTCTGGTCCTGCAATGGAAACATAATAGGGTGCCTAGTCTGCATGACTGGAAGAGACTGGTAAACCAAGCCTTACCCCTCTATAAATTAACATATGAATTAAGGCATCAACCCCGTAAATTTGACAAAATCTGGTCCAAATGGGTCGACTCCTTAGACACAACCATCCCCAATCTAGATATTACTGTCTCGGTTCAGGATACTGCCTTATAGACGTCAATATACTCAGATTTATTATATACCAGGAGTTTTCCGCTTGTATTCCGCTGAATCAAACTTTGCATATTATGCTACATGTTTTGGTATTTTCCTTGATCATACACTGATGTCAGGTTTTGTATGCACTTACTGACTAATTATGATACTGTCACTCTTAGTCAATTAACTATGTCTGGAACTTAACCCACTATGGTTAAAGTTTTATGTTTTGTTTTTGTTTCTGTCTATGCTCCTTTTATGGAGCTGTTTGTATGTTTAAAATTTTCAATAAAAAATCTCTTATAAAAAAAAAGGGACTTCAGTGAATTGAACTGGGGTGTTAGCCTCCAGCAAAGACATTGGTTAATTAGACAATGGCAGAAGTGAAGGGTTTTGTTCTACCTAACTGGAGTGGAAGCTTGGAAGTCATTGACAACTGAAACATTTACCACTTCTGTTGATGAAGGCTGTTAAAGCATTGTCAGGAACTCTAGACTAGCCAGGAAGAGCCTCCTGTGTGTTAAACACTATTTCGTTGTGAGGAAAGTAAATTATTGGTGGAGGTGCAAACTATATCCTTATCTTTAATCAGCTAGGAAATACGGTCCACAATGGAGTTGAAAAGTCTCACTTCACAATCTTTTGATGTATAGACTTTTACCTGGAGAACTTGGATTAAGGAAGTCTTTTGTTGTGTGTGTGCTATAGTACATTTTTCACATGTGGATGTTAGATCTCTGGAAATCCAATTATGACTGAGGATGTAATTAAATCTAGTTCCCCCCCCCCCCCCCCCCCCGTTCCACACAGGCTTACAGCCTCGAGGCGAATATTTCATTATAAAAACCAGGGGACAGATACCTCAATTCAGTCCCCTCCTGATGGTAGCTGCAGCTGGACTCCTGGCCCAAGCTAGTGGACTCCTGGTCTAACCAGAATTGTGTCCGTCCACAAAAGTCCAAGGTTCTTCTATCTGGATCCCTGTATTTGGGTAAGCAAATTGCTTGGTGTGTATCTTTGTAGACTCTTAATTTTGTAACTTTTTATTTTGTTTTTTGTAATCTTTTGTATATATTCTGTTCTGCATTGTTCCACTTTTTTCCCTGGAATATTAAATTATTATTTTGACTTCTGTTGTACTAAACTAACACTCATAGCCTAGAAGAGATTGAAGTGTGTATAAGTCCGTGCCTGATTGTATGCTTGAGCAACACTTCCATATGAAATTGTAATGGCATTGTGTGTGGGGGCGTTTGTCATACATTGGCCTAAAGCGCGCAGCTGACCCAACGTACGAAGACGCCAGTGCGAGTAGCTAACAGTATCATTTGGAACAACTATTAGTGGTTTTGCTTCACTACAGTGTAAGATTGCAACTGTGTGTGTGTGTGGGTGCGTGGCGTTCCCGTATTCGGCCTAAGTGCAAAGCTGACCCGAATACGAAAACGCGAATTGTGCGCTAAGGACTCGACAGCAGAGTGGAAGTGTCTAGCGAACCGCTAGTGGTGGCAGTGAGAGGTGTTCTGAGGGTTCCCAGCCTTGTTTTAGCTCGAATAAGGCTGCTCCCCGCTTGATCTGGTCAAACCCGCAGTCGGGAACCGTATACGCAGGCGTGCCGCGGGCCGGTTCCTGACAACGGCAACAAAAGGTGTCGCTACGAACTATTGAGTTTGGTGGCAATTCCTTAGGCATAGTTATGATTTAGGAGAAAAGCGCTATATAAGTGTTTGTCTTTGTCTTTTTGTCTTTATTAGTAGTAGTAGTAGTAGTAGTAGTAGTAGTAGACAACATATTGTTGACTATATCAGTGCCTACTCCCCCTTAAAAAAAACTTAATGAAATAAAACTCTAAGTGGGCCGAATACTTCTGCAATGTACTGGGCTCTATTTATATAGGCTTTAGTGGAACATATGTTGTTATCCTTACAACATAATTTTCAGTGAATGTCTTAGTTATTACACAAATAATGTGCATTACATGATTTTGGTAACATCCATTAAAAGTTTACTTGCAAAATTTTGTGAATATTATGCTATGGTCAGGAAACCCATCCCACTCCGTGTTTTTATTCACTGAATCACTGACTAGTAGGCTTTCACTGTATCTCCCGAAGCCTTTTAACAAAAAGCACACCAATTTTAGCTGTCAATGCCATTACCTCCACTTATCCCAAGGAAGGCTTTTAATTGGTTGCTCATCTATACTACCTCCAGAGTCCTGATTAGAAGTAGCAGTGCAGAAAACACACACTTCACTCACCCAGAAGGACATACCCTTCCAACCAAGGAGTGAACAAGTGATTAATGACATGGTAGAATGAATATGAGATCATGGGAATTGCTTTATGGTATCACACTATAATTACAGGACTAATAATACATCCAAATTATCTTTGCAGTTTTGATGAGCTTTTGGTGAGGACAAAAGCTTCCAATGGAAATAAACATTTTTTTACCCATTGAAATACTTTAAATTAAACATCCATACGTTTTAATTATACACTGTGTTCTTTAAACACCTACATTATAGGTCTACACAAGAGAATTTAAACAACTTTAAATAGGCATACCGGAGAGTTTTATGTGAAGCATATTATCTCTGAGATAAGAGTATAATTTACAGTCAATTGCTTCTGGTTAAAACTATTGCAATAAACACGGTTGTTTTTATAAATCAATATTGTATACGGCCATAGTGTATGTTGCTCCATTCATTCTATTAACTTAACACCCAAAGAGTAATAATCTTCAGAACTATACATAACATTGAAGTAAAGTATATTAAAGCTAATGAATGATAATTGCCAGGTTATTTTGTATTTTGCCTTCATAAAGGCTGGACCATAGCAGGAGGACCACAACAGGATGGAGTATGACAATTGGTAAGGTTAGGAGTCAGTGTTTGAGTTATGTATTGGTAAGAGAGGTGTAAACCTTGTACACATGCCTGACCTAAGTTGGCTGAGGTGGCTCAGCTGAAGATCAGGCATGTGTACAGAAGCCAGCGACCTCTGACCCCCAACATGTGAGCAATCCCCCAGACAGATCTACTCAACCACAGCGACACCAATCCCCCACCGATCCCATTGTTCGTGACGCTCCCCATCTGCTGCGTGGCATCATGCTCACGCCACTCATCATCCCTCCGTCAACCCTCTGCCCCTACATAGCAGATAGCAATACATCCCATCGTCAGCTACACAGCTGACACGCATGTGTGCAGCCCGGCCCAGCGATAGCGCAGAAGGGGATTGCTTGCTGCATTGTGATGTGCCACAAATTTGAATTCTCTTTAAAAACATTTAAAAACCTTTTAAGAAATGTCAAGAACGTAAAAGTTTCAAAAAAACTTGGGGAAGACTTACTAAGAAGCATTTTGCATTTGAAAACCTTTTTAGTCTTACACGTGAAATATTTCACATTTTAAGTGTGGCTCCAAGAAAGAATGTGATATTTTTAAGTACATAATCTCCATGCTTATATCAGGGATGCCTGTCAAAGCAATTCAGCTAAGAACTGATGCTTTGTGGTTCATCTGGGCTCCACCATAGAACCCAATGTAAGTTTGGAGCTTGGCAACATCAGGTGTTTTATTTGGGTGTCAGCACCCCAGCTAAGGTCCTTAGCCATGGCTCAGCTGTCACATAGCCATGTGCTAGCTACAAATGGTAACACTCAAATGTACCATGAAACCCCAAGACTTAGTTGGAATGCTTTAACAGGCATCACTAATATAAGCATAGCATGGGGCATACTATGAATCAACTAAGCACTAGCATGTGGCTACTCTTTACAATAGTGCCCATTCAATTTGAGGGAAGACAATGGGCTTGATCCAAAAAAGCGTGCTAAGTGTTAGTACGCCAGTGAAAAGCTCCTTAGCACATGCAAACTGCCTCTTCACATGCTAATATGCGCGTAAGAATTTGCGCAGGTAAAGTTTAAGTTTTGCACGCAGCACTTCACATGCAAGATCAGCCACTTCACGTGCTAAGTAGCGTAATAAGCATACTTTGCCCACGAAGCGGCAATTTTGCACGCAAACGGAGCATATGGCGTAGCAGCGTGCGCTCGCTAAAGTAGCACGCGAACAGTAACAGCTTTGCCCGTGCAAACTACTTAGCACTCTAGTTTGCACGTGCAAAGCCTTAACACGTGCTAACTGAGTTAGCACTGGTTAGTGAATGAAGCCCAGTGTAAGCCAAGTATTGGTTAGCACAGGAGGTTAAGGATAGATATTTAATATAGTATGATATTTAGTATTAGAAGATAGAATAGTTGGAGATTAAACTCTTAAGCTTATGAGCTTACGAATAGGCATTAGGAAATTAATTTTCATAGGAGGGTTAAAGTTAGATATTTGGATGGGGTTTCCAGGACGGAGGATCAAGGTGGCCACTAACGGTCCAATTTCTAGCGAAAAACCGTTAGAGCGATCAGAAATTCTGATCGGACGAAAAATCGTTCACTACACCATCAACTAACCAATCATTGCTTCCTATCTATCACGACCAACAAGAAAATCCGAATTTTGGTTCAACGAAAATTTAATCGGACGATTGTTTTTATAATCATTCATTATCGATTGTGCCCATCAACTGAGATTATTTACAACCAATCCGATCAGAATTTCTGATTGCTCGAACAATTTTTCGCTAGAAATTGGACCGTTAGTGGCCAGCTTTAGGCATTAACAAGAAGAAAATAATTGGTTATGGGTAGCTGAATGATAAAATATTACTAAGTCATTTGGTGTAGCGTCACTAAACCAATAGCAGCATATAGGTAAATGCACTTTACTAATAATTTAACTGCCATACTGACCCAGCACCCAAATTAACAAATTCCTAAAGAAAAATGTTACATCTTGTCTCAGTTAATGTAAAGGAGTGATAAATCTGCCAAATCTGCTGTAATGCTTCAATGGTTCTGGATGCTGATTTCACAGGAAACACAAGAAATAATAACTGTGGAATATAACCCTGCCTGGCAGTGCTCCTCCCACTTCCAGCAGAAATGGAAGACACAATGAAAATAAGTGAGTGGAATCTGTGCCAGTCAGACAAATGTGCAACTCTATCTATTCCTGTTGATTGTTGAAACAAAAATTTTTTTTTATCAGTTACTCTCTCAAATAGTACTACCCACACTAGCTGTACAAAGCAGAATAAGGCCTCATTCACACTGGAGCATTTCATTAGCAATTTCAGCTTGTCTGTAAATCGCTAGGGCTTGAAAAAGCGCTATGGCAATGCAAATCAATGGTAGTATTCGCACTGTAGCAATAGCCAGTGATTAGCATTTTGCTGAAAACACAAACACAGTGCATGCAGCATTTTTTTGTGATTTTGGAGTTATTGCATTTCAATGTTAAAGAATCATAAAACGTAATCGCTCCAAAATTCCTTTCCCATACAGTGAAAAATTACATGAAAATCACCTTGCAAAACGTTAGTGATTTTGCTAGCATTTTGTGATTCCCAGTGTGAATGGGGCCTAATGATGCAAAGAATCATAGAAAATAGCCAACTTTACAGGCAAAACAAAGTGACTTTTTTATTGTGACACCAACAGCAGTTCTATTTACTCTACGATCTATTCATATGATGCAAAAGGATTCAGTATAATTCTGATTTAAACACTTCAGCCTTCATTTGTGTTTCACTTTAAGTATCCGAGCAATTTTCACCTCCCATTCATTTGCCAATAACTTTATCACTACTTATCCCAATGACCTGATCTATATCTTGTTTTTCCACCACTAATTAGGCTTTCTTTGGGTGGTACATTTTTATAAGAGCTACTTTACTGTAAATGCATTTTAACAGGAAGAATAAGAAAAAAAGTAAAAAAACTCATTATTTCTCAGTTTTCGGCCATTATAGTTTTAAAATAATACATGCCTCCATAATTAAAACCCACGTATTGTGTTTGTCTAATATTCCCGGGTATTACACCATTTAAATTATGTCCCTATCACAATGTATGGTGACAATATTTTATTTGGAAATATTTGATAACTATTATGTAACTATTATGTAAGTTGCCATACTGGATACTAAGTGTAATAATCTGGCATCAGTTTTGATATTTTAACAGCTTACAGTAGACTTTGACGCTTGACTTTGACACTCTACTGATAAGTTAGACTGTCAACATAATCGTCACTGTCCCTTGTCAACATCTAGACAAGTTTTAATTTAATGAAACTTGAAGACATTTTCTCTAGGATAATTTTGTAGTCCTGATCACTAATTATAGTCATCCAATCTCTCCAACTTAAAATTACTGCTGTCACTTACACTAGTTATTAGCATTTACTGTAAGCAGTTGTTCTAAGTAACCTTCATTTCCAGATTACCTTTAAAGCTGAAACACAACTTCTGAGAACAATCTTAATTAGCTGTCAAAGCCCATTCTCACGTACAATGGCACCTGTTTATCTAGTTCAATGCTAAACAGTGTCAAAAACAAATTTGGCTTGCCTTTGAGGTACCATCAAATGGCCATCATTTTCAGATATGTGTACATTCCATTCATCAAAAGACAAACATTTTTGGGCTTAAAGTTGATAGAGTTGGGCCGAACGGTTCGCCTGCGAACGGTTCCATGCGAACTTCCGTGGTTCGCGTTTGCGTCCCGCAGGCGAACGTTTGCGCAAGTTCGGTTCGCCCCATAATGCACCATGGAGGGTCAACTTTGACCCTCTACATCACAGTCAGCAGGCCCAGTGTAGCCAATTAGGCTACACTAGCCCCTGGAGCCCCACCCCCCTTATATAAGGCAGGCAGCGGCGGCCATTACGGTCACTCGTGTGCCTGCATTAGTGAGAGTAGGGCGAGCTGCTGCAGACTGTCTCTCATAGGGAAAGATTAGTTAGGCTTAGCTTGTTCCTGGCTGCATACCTGTTCTGTGAACCCACCACTGCATACCTGTACTGTGAGCCCACCACTGCATACCTGTTCTGTGAACCCACCACTGCATACCTGTTCTGTGAACCCACCACTGCATACCTGTTCAGTGAACCTGCCACTGCATACCTGTTCTGTGAACCTACCACTGCATACCTGTTCTGTGAACCCACCACTGCATACCAGTTCTGTGAACCCACCACTGCATACCTGTATTGTGAACCCACCACTGCATACCTGTTCAGTGAACCCACCACTGCATACCTGTTCTGTGAACCCACCACTGCATACCTGTACTGTGAACCCACCACTGCATACCTGTTCAGTGAACCTGCCACTGCATACCTGTACTGTGAACCCACCACTGCATACCTGTTCAGTGAACCTGCCACTGCATACCTGTTCTGTGAACCCACCACTGTATACCTGTACTGTGAACCCACTACTGCATACCTGTTCAGTGAACCTGCCACTGCATACCTGTTCTGTGAACCCACCACTGCATACCTGTACTGTGAACCCACCACTGCATACCTGTACTGTGAACCCACCACTGCATACCTGTTCAGTGAACCTGCCACTGCATACCTGTTCAGTGAACCTGCCACTGCATACCTGTTCTGTGAACCCACCACTGCATACATGTACTGTGAACCCACCACTGCATACATGTTCTGTTCAGTGAACCCGCCACTGCATACCTGTTCTGTTCAGTGAACCCGCCACTGCATACCTGTTCTGTTCAGTGAACCCACCACTGTATACCTGTTCTGTTCAGTGAACCCGCCACTGCATACCTGTTCTGTTCAGTGAACCCGCCACTGTATACCTGTTCTGTTCAGTGAACCCGCCACTGTATACCTGTTCTGTTCAGTGAACCCGCCACTGCATACCTGTTCTGTTCAGTGAACCCGCCACTGCATACCTGTTCTGTTCAGTGAACAGTTTGGTGTGTCAGTGTGAAGCAGTACCTTAATTACACTACCTGATTGATGTATACACATGCAAGATGTTTTAAAGCACTTTAGGCCTGTCATTTAGCATTCAATGTGATTTCTGCCCTTAAAACGCTGCTTTGCGTCAAATCCAGATTTTTCCCGGGGACTTTTGGCGTGTATCCCACTCCGCCATGCCCCCCTCCAGGTGTTAGACCCCTTGAAACATCTTTTCCATTACTTTTGTGGCCAGCATAAATTTTTTTTTTCAAAGTTCGCATCCCCATTGAAGTCTATTGCGGTTCGCGAACTTTAACGCGAACCGAACCTTCCGCGGAAGTTCGCGAACCCGGTTCGCGAACCTAAAATCGGAGGTTCGGCCCAACTCTAAAAGTTGACCAGTTGAGGTTGATAGTGTTAAGGTAGCCACACATTTTGTAGTTTGATTCCCGGCAGGTTTGATCATTCTGATCAAATCTGCCACAAATCTGTGCCACAACATGTCCCATCAATTAAAATTTGTATACATGTTTCCCAAAAATGTAGCAAAACTAATTTTGGACTGGACAGAAAATCTAAATCAATTGGAGCTGGGGAGAAGCGGGGGTTGATTGATGGCCAATAGTTTTTCACTGCATTGAGCACTGCATTTAATTACATTTTCACTAGATTTCATGCTGAAATCTATTGAAAATCTATGTGCAGTGTTTGAAAGGAATCAATCCGTCTCTGATCAGATTCTGATCAAGGTGGGGTCAATCATTGTGCTACATCGGGTGACAATCTACTGATTACAATTCTAAAATCTTTAGGGTTCAAATAGCCTTAGCACTACCCCAGCTTGTATATCTTATAATGGCTGGTACATAGTCCTTATCCAGATGGCCAATGTTGTAGCCTTCTTCCTGCTGGATGATATTTTGGAGGCGGCCCACTGCCTTAAAGGGAACCTAAACTGAGCGGCTATGTTTTTTTCCTTTTAAAAGAATACCAGTTGCATGACTCTCCTGCTGATCCTGTGCCTCTAATACTTTAAGCCACAGCCCCTCAACAAGCATGCAGATCAGGTGCTCTGACTGAAGTCAGACTGCATTAACTGCATGCTTGTTTCTGGTGTGTGATTCAGCCACTACTACAGCCAAAGAGATCAGCAGAACTGCCAAGCAACTGGTATTGTTTAAAAGGAAACATCCGTTTCCCTCTCAGTTAAGGTTCCCTTTAATGATGGGAATGGTGTTGTCCAGCTTTAGCTGTAGTGGCATATGAGACATCCTGCACTCGTTGGCAAAGATTCCAAAGATGTATTCACCATCCACTGTGTCCTACTGAATATACACTGTTGCCCCAATTGCAAAAAATAGACACTGTTGCCCAAATTGCCAAAATATACACTGTTGCCCTAATTGGGGGTCCTAGTGACAGGTGTCATTTTACCCAGTTTAAAAAAACATTTTTCCTATGACTTTTTTTTTATAAAAAATTTTTTTATGAAATTCTACTGATCTCCCTAATATGCATGGTATATTTGGTGAGGATGGCATGCACGGGGCTTTGCTATTAACCACAGAAATCAGCACCATTAACTTCAATGGGAAATGCCTTCAAAACACGAAAATCAGAATGCAAAATTTGGTATGTATCTGCAAAATACTGAATTTCGGCAAAATTGGAATTTGGCTGTTTCGATCAACCCTAACCAGGTCCATCAAAAACAGAAAGTAGATGCATTCAAACTGTAAACCTTTCCAAACCAGAATAGTGTGAAAAGACCCCAACATGGTAGTCAAATTTAATTTAAATGGAACCATTATAGGTGTGTGCAAAAGTTATAAACAATAAATAATTCCTTTAACCTCCCTGGTGGTAAGCCCGACCTACGCTCGGGCTCGCCGCCGCAGGGGATCACATGACCCCGGGAGGTTTTTTTTTAAATAAAAGCTGCTGTGTATTGTTAAGCTAGCACTTTGCTAGCTAATCATGTTCCCAAAGTTCCTCCGGTCACCTCCGATCGCCCCGGGATCCTGCGATGGCGCAGCCTCATAATCAGCTCCAGCCTTCACTATGGGGAGGATCGGGACTGCGCATGATGTCATGATGTCATGTCCGATCGTCGCCATAGCGACGAGTGAAGCTCATTGGTGAAGCTGTGGCTCTCTCGGGATCGCGGACAGGTAAATATTGCCGGTGGCGATCGGGGGGTCAGAGAGGTGCCGGGAGACTTGGGGCACATAGTTAGCTAGTGAAGTGCTAGCTAACAAATACAAAACATTTTTTATTTAAAAAAATCCCTCACGCGGACGCAGCCACTGCAACTGCAAACCGCCAGGAGAGTTAACCACTTGAGGACCCACCCTTTACCCCCCTAAGGACCAGCGCTGTTTTAGCTGATCTGTGGTGGGTGGGCTGTGCAGCCCCCAGCACAGATCAGGGTGCAGGCAGTTCGCCCCCATTTTTTCCCCACTAGGGGGATAATGTGCTGGGGGGGTCTGATCGCTCCTGCCTGCCTGGGTGTTGCGGGGGGCACCTCAAAGCCCCCCTCCGCGGCGAAATTCCCCCCCTCCCTCTCCTCCCTCCCTTCCCCGGAGATCCGAGGCTGCACAGGAACGGATCTGTCCTGTGCAGCCTCTAACAGGCTCCTGCCTGTCATATGACAGCGATCCCCGGCCGCTGATTGGCCGGGGATCGCTGATCTGGTACAACGCTGCTACTGTTAGCAGCGTTGTACGAATGTAAACAAAGCGGATTATTTCCGCTTGTGTTTACATTTAGCCTGCGAGCCGCGATCGGCGGCCCGCAGGCTATTCACGGAGCCCCCCGCAGTGAATTGACAGGAAGCAGCCGCTCGCGCGAGCGGCTGCTTCCTGATTAATTAGCCTGCAGCCTGCGTCGCCGGTCCTGCAGCTGCCACTTTGCCGACGCGCGGTATGAGTGCGTGGTCGGCAAGTGGTTAAACATGCTTGACGTTGATAGAGGTTTACTGATCTGGGCAAAAGCACTTTTTAAGTCTATAGTGTTAAATGTACACATACACACACATATACGCAGAGAGAGACGTTTGTTATTTTTTACTGAAAGTAGCCATGAGTGTTTTGTGTTTTCAAACCTCTAAATAAATCATATCCTTTGATCATTCATTCACATATTTTTACAGAATTTTATTTTGCATTTTTTAGCCACTTGTGACTTACGATGTGTATTATATGTTTTATTTTTAGGACATTTTGTGCTGTTTGTCTCCTACACTTATTAAAAATTGAAATGATTCACTCAACCAGGAACTGAGCAGTTAGAATACACAATAAGCTCAAAATAATTTCCGTCTGAATGAATGAAAATCTTTATAAAGAGAAATCTGACAATTTTAGCAGTGTAAAAACTTAACTACTCCCTGGCACAGATGCTGCACAAAATAAAGCAAGCCTAGGAAAAGGCAACATGAAGCATACATACATAACATACTTCCGTACTCACATAGATGCACAGTGGACATGTACTTTGTGTGCATATACATAAATACATACAAAAAACATTCCATACAAAATAAAAACACAGCCTGAAAATATAGTCAGGAATAACACAAATTACCTTTTAGCTTCAAATTGTAAGAAAAAAAATATCCTCCTGAAAAGCCGGGACAAGATATTCCAGCACCAAAGGCTGAGACACCAAAGTGCCCTCTCCATCCCTGCCTCCCCTGCTATCACACACTGATTGCTATTAGAGTAAGAGGCACCCCAGGGCCCCAACACCTTAATCTCTAGTTAAACATCAAGGAGAGAAAGCAGCTTTAATTGGTGACAGCAAGTGTACAAATGTGGAAATGAGTGGTACAACATCAAGTGGTACACATTAATAAACAAGTACTTATCGTGCTGCTGCTGGGGTGAGGGAGATGTCTGTGGGCGCCAGTGGGTGCACAGCCTTACAACCGTTTCACAATGGGGTGAGCCTTGCTTCTTCGGAGGCCTGTGTGCACCCCATTGTGAAACGGTTGTAAGGCCGTGCACCCACTGGCGCCCACAGACATCTCCCTCACCCCAGCAGCAGCACGATAAGTACTTGTTTATCAATGTGTACCACTTGATGTTGTACCACTCATTTCTGCATTTGTACACTTGCTGTCAACAATTAAAGCTACAGTGCTAGACCAGCTTTCTCTCCTTGATGTTTATCTACATACACTGATCTACCACGATCTAGAGCACGTAGCATCTGCTGAGGGGGAACACTACAGCCGCTGATGCACCTACCAGCACCCACGGGTTCTCACTGAGTGCCTGCCTACCCACTTCTGCTTTTGTATACATTTAATCTCTAGTTATCTGGCTTGCAGTCACTGCCATGTATCTTCTTTTCTTATTTCTCTCTGCTTCAAACACAATAGAGGAATGATAGCTGAGTGAGTTGTCCTATTTCCCTTAAGGTCCATACACACGCCGGTCTGGAGGCAACAACGGGTCCATCGTCACCTCCCGCTGGGTGGGCGTTCCAACGACAGTCCGGCGTGTGTACGCACTGTCGGCGGACTGATACGGCTGTTTCTGAGCGATCCGCCGGGCACAATACCCCAAACTCCTTTCAGGCCAATATCCTCCTCTTAAATTATACATTTATTTCCACTTAACGCCACAATTGGCATTACTATGCATAGACATAGATAAAATAGACCTAAAGTACCGTAGGCAAGGTTGCCACTTACTCCTAACTTCTCAAAGTACAATAACTGCCAATTGGAGGTCCACTGACAAGCTAGACTTTGCCAACCTCATAGCGACATATAAGCGTAACATCATAATGGAAAACTATCTAAAACCAGGCCTATCCTCTCTTAACGAATAAGTAATGAATATGTACATGCATATAGTAAACATATCACTATGGCACTAAAGATAATCTGAATAGTAATTGAGAACACAAGTTAAGTCTTATTTTTATTTTTGTTTTGTTTTGTTTTGTTATACTCTGTATACCCGTTTGTTACCTACCCTGTATCCCTGAGTAACAGCCTGCTTCAATAGATAATAGATATCCTAAGCCTGTTCCTGATATGAATCACCATATACTCAGATCTCAATTGATAGGTCACCAGACCACTGCGTCAATTGAACAAAGTAGCCAGAAGGAAACTCCAATACCAGTCAGCCTTTAAGGTTAGAAATTGACTGGTTAGGAAGCCTACTCCTGGCACCCTACAGGCTATCAATATATTTAGCAGACTATTACCCCACACAAAAAGGGTTAACTGTAATTATAATGCTTCCATTCATATACATGTACCAAACAGACTTGTTATTATCAGTATATGGTAAAGCTTGAATTGTATATGTCAACCCCTGTGTTAAATCTTGCATCTGACTCAATAAAAATGATTGTTGGAAAAAAAAATTATACATTTAGATAACGGATTAAAGAGGATATCCTGTGTTTTATTATTATTATTATTGGCAGCTTTATGGAGCATAATACATTCTAAACATTTTTATTTTCAATGTTTTTAATTTCTAAATTAAAAAAATGTAAGTGCATAAGGCTTAGAATAAGTAATTTAATGTTTGCAACCAGCTTACGAAATTGAGACATGTCTTTAGAATTAAATTCGGAGTGTTTTGTTCTTCAATTCATTGCCTTTGATTTGTTAAATATTTTCTACTGCGATTTCTCACAGGAGATTCTTTTGTACCTTCATGTACCCCCCCCAGCCCCCCCCCCCCCCCCCCCCCCCCCGCAAGCAAGAAAGTTTTCCCAAATTTACTTAATAAAGTTTAGTATTAATTTTCTTTCTTTTTTTTACTACTTTTCCACTTGATAGGTGCTGAAAAATGTATTTTGTAGAGTCTCACATTTTCATCTTCTCTACAAAATACATTTTCAGTACCAGGCAAATGAAAAAGTACTGAAAACTAAAAAAAAAAAAAAGTAAAATCAAACCTATTTTTAATATTTTGCATTAGGAGAGAAATAGCAAGTGCTTGGACCGAGCAGCAAATGGCCCTTTTCCACTAGCAAGCATGATCACAAGAGCAATGGCGCTGTGTTTGTGATCGCACAAGCTGCTTTTTCCAATTGTGCAGGCCGGTGATTGCAACTTGGGAAAAAAGAAACACAGTAGTGGAAAATTAGCACCACGATTAACATGTTAACCACTTGAGGACCTAGGGCTTTCTACCCCTTAAGGACCGGCCACTTTTTTTCCATTCAGACCACTGCAGCTTTCACGGTTTATTGCTCGCTCATACAACCTACCACCTAAATGAATTTTGGCTCCTTTTCTTGTCACTAATAAAGCTTTCTTTTGGTGCTATTTGATTGCTGATGCGATTTTTACTTTTTATTATATTCATCAAAAAAGACATGAATTTTGGCAAAAAAAATGATTTTTTTAACTTTCTGTGCTGACATTTTTCAAATAAAGTAAAATTTCTGTATACATGCAGCGCGAAAAATGTGGACAAACATGTTTTTGATTTAAAAAAAAACCCATTCAGTGTATATTTATTGGTTTGGGTAAAAGTTATAGCGTTTACAAACTATGGTGCAAAAAGTAAATTTTCTCATTTTCATTTTGAGAAATTTCGTTTCAAGACTACTCCTCGCGGTTTAGGGCCCCTAAAATGCCAGGGCAGTATAGGAATCCCACTAATGACCCCATTTTAGAAAGAAGACACCCCAAGGTATTCCGTTAGGAGTATGGTGAGTTCATAGAAGTTTTTATTTTTTTGTCACAAGTTAGCGGAAATTGATTTTAATAGTTTTTTTTCACAAAGTGTCATTTTCCGCTAACTTGTGACAAAAAATAAAATCTTCTATGAACTCACCATACTCCGTACGGAATACCTTTGGGTGTCTTCTTTCTAGAATGGGGTCATTTGTGGGGTTCCTATACTTCCCTGGCATTTTAGGGGCCCTAAACCGTGAGGAGTAGTCTTGAAACCAAATGTCGCAAAATGACCTCTGACTCGTGCCACGCACTGTGCCAGGCCGCTGCCTCTTTCCTACCTCCATCTTCTGGTAGCCTCTTCACTGTGCTGCCCGCTTATCCCACCTACCGGGGCCACACACTGTGCCACCTACTGAGGAAATTGGACCATGAGCACGAAACGGACCGCCACCCTCTCCAGAGAAGCCCTTCTTGAATGGGAACCCCCGGACAGCCCCAACCCAACACCGGGCTCTCCCCTGTGGGATGCTGTCACTGCACACATCGAATACCTCTCCACCAAGCGAGCACCAAACAAGCGCCGCCACAGAGGAAGGAGGGCGGGGGCCCAGGTCCGACTGAAAAGGAAAGGCCTACGCTCGCCTGTCCCTGCCATCCTACTAGCAAACGTCTGCTCGCTCCCCAACAAACTGGACGAGCTGCTTCTCCTTCTCGACAGCAAACCCCAGATCAGCAAGAACACCCCTGTTCTCTGTTTTACCGAGACCTGGCTGTGCGAAAGCATCCCCGACGACTCCCTACAGGTACCAGACTACAACCTCCTAAGAGCAGACCGTGATGCAGCCCTCTCTGGGAAAACGAGAGGCGGCGGAATCTGCTTTTACATAAACACCTCCTGGTGCTCCAACACCACCACTCTCCACAAGGCCTGCACCCCAGACGTTGAGCTCCTTGCCATAAACTGCAGGCCCCGGTACTCTCCGAGGGAATTCTCTTCCCTTGTCCTCGTTGGGGTCTATATTCCACCCGATGCATGCTCCAAGTCCGCCCTGCATGTACTCAGTGACTGTATCTCGCGGTGGGAAACAGCCCTCCCAGAGGCCCTGTTCATCATCTTGGGCGACTTCAATAAGGCGAACCTTCGGCACGTGAGGCCCCTCTACAAGCAGCACATCACCTGCCCTACCAGGAGCGGTAACACCCTGGATCACTGCTACACGGTTCACAAGAACGCCTACAAAGCCACCCAAGGAGCCCCCCTGGGAAACTCTGACCACAACACAGTACACCTGATCCCCTCCTACAGGAGGCTCCTAGAGACTTCAAAGCCCATCACCAAAACCGTCAAAAAATGGACTGCAGACGCCAAACTGCAGCTCCAAGCTTGCTTTGAAACCACCGACTGGACGGCTCTGGAGGCACCTACCCTTGATGAATGGGCCGAGAACATCTCCTCCTACATCACCTTCTGCGAAGAAGCGTGTATCCCGTCCAAGTCCTTCAGGGTCTACCCCAACAACAAGCCCTGGTTCAACGACAGGC
The DNA here is from genome assembly GCF_040937935.1 of Hyperolius riggenbachi. Taxonomy (NCBI): domain Eukaryota; kingdom Metazoa; phylum Chordata; class Amphibia; order Anura; family Hyperoliidae; genus Hyperolius; species Hyperolius riggenbachi. The sequence goes on from NC_090646.1 coordinate 162,539,649, forward strand.
TTCGCCGACTTCGGAAACGCAAAGAGGAGGCGCACAGGTCTGGCTCCTTAGAGGAATTCAGAGAAGCTAGGCTCGCCCTGAAAAGAGAACTGCGATCGGCAAAGAGGGCCTACGCTGAGAAGCTGGGGCTCTGCCTCCAGTCCACCAACACACGGGAAGTATGGAAGGGCCTGAGAGCAGCCACAAACTTCAAACCAACATCCCAAACGGCGACCCCGAGCCCTCGACTGGCGGAGGAGCTCAATGAGTTCTACTGCAGGTTCGAGCAACATTCCAACCAGCCCGTAGGCAAATCCACATCGACCTCTGACGTACTCGGCGCCCTGGCTCCTAGCGCTGTTCGGGAATCCGAGGTACTCCGGCACCTCCGGAAGCTGAATCCCAGGAAATCTTCCGGCCCGGACGGAGTGTCGTCTGTCTGCCTGCGAACCTGCGCCGATCAGCTAGCCCCTGTGCTCACCTCCTTGTTTAAGCAGTCATTATCTGATGGTACAGTCCCCTCCTGTTTCAAGAGGTCCATAATTGTACCAGTCCCAAAAAAAACAGGCAGTTCCGAGCACAATAACTTCCGCCCAGTGGCCCTAACCTCTAACATCATGAAGCTCCTCGAGCGGCTGGTCCTTGCCCACCTGAAGAGGTCCACAGACGCCCTTTTAGACCCGCTCCAATTTGCATATAGGGCAAACAGATCCGTGGAGGATGCCATCAATGTCAGCGTGGCACACATCACTGAGCACTTAGACAGGCCGGCCTCCTATGCCAGGATCCTGTTCCTAGACTTTAGCTCAGCGTTCAACACGATCTGCCCTGACATCCTGATCACCAATCTGACACAGCTCGGAGTTGATCCCACTCTCCGAGCATGGATCAAGGACTTCCTGACAAATAGAACACAACAGGTGAAGCTCGGCAACTATTACTCCAGCATTCGAACCACCAATACTGGGGCTCCACAAGGCTGTGTTCTGTCACCTCTACTGTTCTCCCTTTATACCAACGACTGTATCTCATCCGCTGACTCTGTGAAGGTCATCAAATTTGCGGATGACACCACCATTATTGGCCTAATTGGAAGCAACGGAGAGCATGAATACCGGAGCGAGGTCGAGAGAATATGCAATTGGTGCAGGGAGAACAACCTAGTTCTCAACACAGCAAAGACTGTTGAACTAGTTGTAGACTTCAGGAGGAACCCTCCCCCCCCCTCGCCTGTCCTCATTGGAGGAACAGAAGTTTCTATAGTGTCATCGGTTCGGTTCCTTGGCACGACTCTCACCAATAATCTGAAATGGGGGCAGAACACCACTAAAATTCAAAAGAAATCCCAACAGAGGCTGTTCTTCCTGCGCCAACTGAAGAGATTTGGCATGCCACGGGAGCTGCTGGCCAGCTTCTATACCGCCACCATAGAATCCATCCTCTGCTCCTCAGTCATTGTTTGGTACGCGGGTGCATCGGCCAGTGATAAACATAAACTGCAGAGGGTCATAGCTGATGCAGAGAGAATCATCGGGTCTCCTCTTCCACCTCTTGATCTCCTCCACTCCGCTAGATTGAGTAAGAGGGCCACCATGATCTCCCGTGACCCCTCTCACCCTGGCAGCCACTACTTCAGGCTCCTCCCGTTGGGCCGCCGCTTCAGGACTATACCATCCAAAACCACCAGGCGGAAGAACACCTTCTTTCCCCAGGCCGTTCGGTCACTGAACTCTGACTTTCCCCAGTCCGGCCTGCACTCATAATTGCCGGGCCGACAGCTGGTCCCCGTCGCTGCCTCCTCTGTATATCTGATTACTGCATTTCAAATTGTATGTGCTGTTGTATCTGTCTATGCCATGTGTACCACAAATAATTCCGATTATGGCTCTTGCTGTACTTGGCGAAATAAAACTGATTCTGATTCTGATTCTGATTCTGAAATCCTAAAGGTACTCATTGGACTTTGGGCCCTTTAGCGTACTTAGGGTGTAAAAAAGTGCCACACATGTGGTACCGCCGTACTCAGGAGAAGTAGTATAATGCGTTTTGGGGTGTATTTTTACACATACCCATGCTAAGTGGGAGAAATATCTCTGTAAATGACAATTGTTTGATTTTTTTACACACAATTGTCCATTTACATAGAAATTTCTCCCACCCAGCATGGGTATGTGTAAAAATACACCCCAAAACACATTATACTACTTTTCCTGAGTACGGCGGTACCACATGTGTGACACTTTTTTGCAGCCTAGGTGCGCTAAGGGGCCCAACGTCCTATTCACAGATCATTTTGAAGCATTTGTTTTCTAGACTACTCCTCGCGGTTTAGGGCCCCTAAAATGCCAGGGCAGTATAGGAACCCCACAAGTGACCCCATTTTAGAAAGAAGACACCCCAAGGTATTCCGTTAGGTGTATGGCGAGTTCATAGAAGATTTTATTTTTTGTCACAAGTTAGTGAAAAATGACACTTTGTGAAAAAAAACCAATAAAAATTAATTTCCGCTAACTTTTGACAAAAAAAATCTTCTATGAACTCGTCATACACCTAACAGAATACCTTGGGGTGTCTTTTTTTCTAAAATGGGGTCACTTGTGGGGTTCCTATACCGCCCTGGCATTTTACAGGCCCAAAACCGTGAGTAGTCTGGAAACCAAATGTCTCAAAATGACTGTTCAGGGGTATAAGCATCTGCAAATTTTGATGACAGGTGGTCTATGAGGGGGCGAATTTTGTGGAACCGGTCATAAGCAGGGTGGCCTTTTAGATGACAGGTTGTATTGGGCCTGATCTGATGGATAGGAGTGCTAGGGGGGTGACAGGAGGTGATTGATGGGTGTCTCAGGGGGTGGTTAGAGGGGAAAATAGATGCAATCAATGCACTGGGGAGGTGATCGGAAGGGGGTCTGAGGGGGATCTGAGGGTTTGGCCGAGTGATCAGGAGCCCACACGGGGCAAATTGGGGCCTGATCTGATGGGTAGGTGTGCTAGGGGGTGACAGGAGGTGATTGATGGGTGTCTCAAGGTGTGATTAGAGGGGGGAATAGATGCAAGCAATGCACTGGCGAGGTGATCAGGGCTGGGGTCTGAGGGCATTCTGAGGGTGTGGGCGGGTGATTGAGTGCCCTAGGGGCAGATAGAGGTCTAATCTGATGGGTAGCAGTGACAGGGGGTGATTGATGGGTAATTAGTGGGTGTTTAGGGTAGAGAATAGATGGAAACACTGCGCTTGGGTGGTGATCTGATGTCGGATCTGCGGGCGATCTATTGGTGTGGGTAGGTGATCAGTTTGCCCGCAAGGGGCAGGTTAGGGGCTGATTGATGGGTGGCAGTGACAGCGGGTGATTGATGGGTGGCAGTGACAGGGGGTGATTGATGGGTGGCAGGGGGTGACAGGGGGTGATTGATGGGTGATAGGTGATTGGCAGGTGATTGACAGGTGATCAGTGAGTTATTATAGGGAAGGACAGATGTAAATATTGCACTGGCGAATTGATAAGGGGGGGTCTGAGGGCAATCTGAGCGTGTAGGCGGGTGATTGGGTTCCCGCAAAGGGGCAGATTAGGGTCTGATCTGATGGGTAACAGTGACAGGTGGTGATAGGGGGTGATTGATGGGTAATTAGTGGGTGTTTAGAGGAGAGAATAGATGTAAACGCTGCGCTTGGGTGGTGATCTGATGTCGGATCTGCGGGCGATCTATTGGTGTGGGTGGGTGATCAGATTGCCCGCAAGGGACAGGTTAGGGGCTGATTGTTGGGTGGCAGTGACAGGGGGTGATTGATGGGTGATAGGTGATTGGCAGGTGATTGACAGGTGATCAGTGGGTTATTACAGGGAAGGACAGATGTAATTAATGCACTGGCGAATTGATAAGGGGGGGGGGGGGTCTGAGGGCAATCTGAGCGTGTGGGCGGGTGATTGGGTGCCCGCAAGGGGCAGATTAGGGTCTGATCTGATAGGTAACAGTGACAGGTGGTGATAGGGGGTGATTGATGGGTGATTGATGGGTAATTAGTGGGTGTTTAGAGAAGATAACAGATGTAAACGATACATTTGGGAGGTAATCTGACGGCGGGTTTGCGGGCGATCTAATGGTGTGGGTGGGTGATCAGATTGCCCGCAAGGGGCAGGTTAGGGGCTGATTGATGGGTGGCAGTGACAGGGGGTGACAGGGGGTGATTGATGGGTGATAGGTGATTGGCAGGTGATTGACAGGTGATCAGTGGGTTATTACAGGGAAGAACAGATGTAATTAATGCACTGGTGAATTGATAAGGGGGGGTCAGAGGGCAATCTGAGCGTGTGGGCGGGTGATTGGGTGCCCGCAAGGGGCAGATTAGGGTCTGATCTGATAGGTAAAAGTGACAGGTGGTGATAGGGGGTGATTGATGGGTGATTGATGGGTAATTAGTGGGTGTTTAGAGGAGAGAATAGATGTAAACAATGGATTTGGGAGGTGATCTGATGTCGGATCTGTGGGCGATCTATTGGTGTGGGGGGGTAATCAGATTGCCTGCAAGGGGCAGGTTAGGGGCTGATTGATGGGTGGCAGTGACAGGGGGTGATTGACGGGTGATTGACGGGTGATTGACAGGTGATTGACGGGTGATTGACAGGTGATTGACAGGTGATCAGGGGGATAGATGCATACAGTAAACAGGGGGGGTGGTCTGGGGGGGGGGGGTCTGGGGAGAATCTGAGGGGTGGGGGGTGATCAGGAGGGGGCAGGGAGCAGGGGGGGGGATAAAAAAAAATAGCGTTGACAGATAGTGACAGGGAGTGATTGATGGGTGATTAGGGGGGTGATTGGGTGCAAACAGGGGTCTGGGGGGTGGGCAGGGGGGGGGGGTCTGATGGGTGCTGTGGGCGATCTGGGGCAGGGGGGGGGGGGAGAAATCAGTGTGCTTGGGTGCAGACTAGGGTGGCTGCAGCCTGCCCTGGTGGTCCCTCGGACACTGGGACCACCAGGGCAGGAGGCAGCCTGTATAATACACTTTGTAAACATTACAAAGTGTATTATACACTTTGTATGCGGCGATCGCGGGGTTAACATCCCGCCGGCACTTCCGTATAGCCGGCGGGATGTTGCGGCGGGCGAGCGGTGACAGGCGCCGGCGGAGGATCGCGTCACAGATGACGCGATCGCTCCGCCCATGCCCTTAAATGGACCGCCGCCTCTGTGGGTGAGCCGGTCCTTAAGGGCTCCACTTCCCGGCCGCCTCTGTGCGTTAGGCGGTCGGGAAGTGGTTAAAATGATGCTCATTGCTATCAGCAAAAATAATGTGATACGCTATTTCTGTACTGGAAAACAGAAAGAGACTTCACATACTTTCTTAGTAGGGGTAGTATCATATGTATATATGTTTATCTCATCATGTCACATGTCACTTCAGGTTCACTTTAAAGCAAGAAAAAACCTCAATGAAAAAACTTAAAAAGGTCAAGTGTGGATGACCACTATTCTTGTATTGTGATGTTTATGTCATGGGCTATTGAAAAAAAAACAGTGACTTGCTTGGGAGCAATAAAGATTTTAAGTTAAAGAAAAAGTGAAATATGTATTTTTTTTTCTGAAAAAGCAAGCAATCCAGTGGAATGAATATTGAATGAGAAGCTGCATATTATTACTAGAACAAGTTAGGTTAGTTTTCTTGTAATGTTTTTGTTTCCCTCTTCTTCCTTTTCCTTCCCTACACTTTCCATTCCATCCTCTTCCTTCATCTAACCACCTTTCCTTTCCTCTTTTACATACGCATTCCCTTTACTATCCTACCTTTCCTTCTGTTCCTTTTGTAATAAGAACTATCAATTCCAACCACATTTTATTTACATACCTGATCAGATTCTGGTGGACCGTCTTAAAGTGGAACCGAACTCTTGCACAGGACAGAAAGAAAACCGAAAGAAATGCACCCTGTGTGTATTTAGAGAGTTTAGCCTGTCTAATACCCCCTCATCTGTGACTAAGCACAAGTTGTAATTTGATCCCGCAGCTGTGTCAACTGGCTGCCATGGCAGAGAGCTAATTGTTAAACACAGGATGTTAACAATATGTCTGTTTCCATGAAAGTAGGAAGTACACACAGTGCAGATTTATTGCAGGATTTGTATCAGCTGTAACAAAGAAGTGCTTTTTAAAAAGGTTATTATGTTGTTGCGTATGTTTTAAAGCAGAGAGGAAGTTCTGAGTTCAGGTCCGCTTTAAGCCCCCATAATTTTCACTGCCACCTATAAGCCCCACCCATAGGGTAGAATGGGTTGTCTGAGGGGATCTTGATATTCCAGCATAATCATAGCCTAATCACTGAAAAGTTGGCATGATGGTGTGTAATATTTGCAGGTACTGTAATAAGACACCTTCAAATGTCATATGAATTACGCACATCTAGAGAAATAGAATGGTTAAAAGTGCTCAAGATGTTCAACTAATAGATGTTATCAAATGTATTCCATTATCCTTGCTTATAGAACTCAGTAGGTTTGCTATCTCCTTTGATGTCCATTAATCTTTCACACTAATCATTGTTGCTAACATCCAACTCAAGCCCTTTGTTCTCCAGCCTATCTGTTCTTAATACTGTCAGCAATTAATTAGCAGCTTTGAGGTTCATACCTGTCATTATCAGCGTGTTCCCTATTACTGCCTTTCATAAATATATGATGCCTTTTACATCTGATGTAACTGAGCCAAATCCTTTTATGTAACTATTGTTGGTTGCTTTTAGTCATATCAGTGGTAACGAGTTACGTAGATTGATTCGCTGTTTCCAGTGGCCATCAATTAATTCAGGCATCATAGCAGATGTAATATTGCTCTGCAGAATCAGGTTCTGATGTGTCCCTGAAGGTGACTTGGGACTCATACTGTCATCTCAGGTGGTACTACAAGTTATGAATTTGAGTGGGTTTTATAGACCTGACTAAACAGTTGGGTGGATGTTAAAATTTGTGCAATGAATAACTGCTAATGCTAAGATATAAATTATAAATATATTTTTAAGTGATGTAACTGTATGTCCTTTTTAATCAAACCATTTAAATTATCTTTATAAAGTTAAATTTCATCTTTGCCTCCAGCAAGTCCCATTTTCAACTGAGTGCACTCAGCTCTGCAGTTTTGTAAAAAGAACCTTGATTCACATTCACTAAAGACTTTATTGAAGTGGATGTAACAGTACAAGCAAGATTTCAATGCAAAAAGGTGTTGGATTGTTCCTGAACCTAAATAAGACATATTTAGGTTTTGGGCTATCTTCACCGGAACATCGAGGCATAGGAATTCCCTTTTCTCCTGTGCTGTCAACCTCTTGAACTCGCTTCAGGCCCTCCCATTCCCATCCCTTTTTAAAATTTATAGACAGCTTTTGGCTATACCCGATTTATATTGATCCCTTTCACAGCACTTTACAGAGTACATACTGTACTTCATTGGAGCTCACAGTCTAATTTCTAATATAGTTATAGTAGTAAAAATGTTTCTGTACTGTGTTAGCCAAACAAATTATGTAGGTAGAAAAAAACAAAGTCTTGTAAAAGTAATACTTTCTAATGGCTAACTGATTAAGTTAAATAATTCAAGCTTTCTGGGATCTAGCCCCCTTCTTCAGGCATATTTCCAGATGTAAGCTGAAGTAAAACACTGATGCAGGTAAATAGTAAACATAAAGATGGCAGTTGTGCTGGTTACTGTTTAGCAGTTAGATGTCAGGTGATCAGCAGGCTGGGCTAGTGAGCTCATGCAAGCAAACATTATTTAACTTTATCAGTTAGCCATTAAAAAGCATTACTTTTACAAGACTTTGTTTTTTTCTACCTACATAATATAGTTATAGTTTTTTAATTTCAATACCAGAGTTTAAGTTAAAATTTGGGGGTAACCAGTTACTTATCAGTGTGTTTTTGGCATGTGGAAGGAAAACAGAATGCCCAGTGGAAACACACAAAAACACTGGGATTAAATATAAACTCTCTGCAAATAGTGCCCAACATTTAAACCCAGCATGCAGTGCTATCTACTACCCTACTGTGCTTTATCCCAGTCTGCCTAATCTTTGACTTTGAAGTCACTGTCTGTTACTGCCCATTAAAAAGAAGGAAGTTAAAAGGACTCCGAGCTCTAACTAAAATCAAAATCTGAACTTACCTGGGGCTTTCTCCAGCCCACCTTAGGTCAGGAGATCCCTCGACGTCCATCTGGCTCTTCTCCCAGGGCCTGGTCAGAAATGGCTCCCCGTGGTGTAATATCAGATAGTGCAGCCCGGAAGCAGCCTTCCTCACTGAGCATCACGCATGATCAGTGGGAAGTTAGATATTATTTTCCTGAAATGTCTCCGCTTCCGCACCATGTACAGTCCCAACATTTTCAGGGTAGGGAGGGGACCCCCAGATCTAGCTCTATGGTGAATTGCAGCCCCCGAGCCCCACTGGTTCCCGACACTGATTACAGCAATACTATCTAGGGAACCAGCGGGGCTCGGGGGCTGCAATTCGGCACAGAGCTAGATCGGGGGGGTCCCCTCCCTACCCTGAAAATTTCGGGAGTGTACGTGGTGTGGAAGCAGAGATATTTAGGATGTTTTACATGGCTGCACAATTTAATGGGACGCAGGCTCCTACTGTATATGCGGGGCTGCAAAATCTGCGGAGCTGCTCATTCTGTCACTACACCGACGACACTGGGCCCGAGTGTCAAGCTCCTTCTTCCTGAAAGCTGACGTCAGTCGGTACCACGCTGGCCGCCTTGCGTCATCACGGCAGCCGGCGTGACAGTACTGCGCATGCGCAGTTTAATCGCGCATGCGCTGTACTGTCACGCCAGCTGCCATGATGACGTGAGGCGGCCGGCAAGGTGACGACTGATGTCTGCTTTCAGGAAGAAGGAGCCCGACACTCAGGCCCAGTGTCACCGGGAGCCGCCGCGGAGCCATTTCTGACCAGGCCCTGGGAGAAGAGCCAGATGGACGTCGAGGGACCTCCCGACCTACAGTGGGCTGGAGAAAGCCCCAGGTAAGTTCAGATTTTGCTTTTATTTAGAGCTTGGAGTCCCTTTAAAGTACTCTACTTTGTAATCCTTCAGCTGAGCTTTGACTTTCGAGTCACTGGCTCAGAAGAAGCATGCAGATTAGTCTTTCTTTCCGCACTGGGTGCAGAGATGCAGGGCTGTAACTACAAATCGTGGAGCAGATAAACTTTAATCAGCCCCCACTCCCACCCATTTCCACAACCAGGCAGCTGTTCTGCAAGGAACCATATAAGTATAGATACTATGACCTCTACCACCCAGAGCAAGTGTGAATACAACAACACCTGTTCTGGATGGGTACACTGTTTGTCAGGTAAAGGAAGAAGTTGGCGTACCTATGGCTCTGGTGCCCCCTTCCTGCCAATGCAAGGGCTGCTCCTCCAGTATGACAATCATGCAACTAGAATTTTTCAAAAGGAATCAAAGCTGGCAGCTTCCATATTCCTACATTCCTCTCTGAACAGGCTTCTTTTAAAGGATACCAGAGGTGACATGATGATATTGACATGTGTATGTACAGTGCCTAGCACACAAATAACTATGCTGTGTTCCTTTTTTTTTTCTTTCTCTGCCTGAAAGAGTTTAACATCAGGTCTGAGTCAGGACTGGGTCAAACTACAGTGTGACCCTCACTTATAAGAAATTACAACTATAATACACTTTCCAAGCAGAAAATGGCTTCTGAGAGCAGGAAAGAGATAAAAAGGATCAATACTTCATAGATTTTAGCTCTGACATTCTTCAATGAATGTGTCATTGAGCAAAACAATAAAACAATAAAAACTTAAAAAGTAGATTTAAATATAAAATAAAACTGTGGACTATCTTAAAAAGTCATTTTTAGGAGAAGGGGGATAGATACTATTGCTTATTTCATTTGTTTATTTTCACCTTGGGTGTCCTTTATAGTGGAATCGGGAACAGAGCTTTGTTTACACAATTTTCTGAAATGTAATATTATCATATAGGGAGGCATATGGGCTTAATTCATCATTCTAAAGCAGCACAGCTTAATGAGAGGAGTGCAAGCTCAGTGCACGCTATACTGTGGTAGTGCAGCGTAGCATGTGCTGGTAACTTGGGCACGCTCCTAACTAACGGCTGCTCCATTCCTCCCGCCTTGAGCCCCTTCAGGTCCAGTGGCTTTCTAGGATGTAATCCCTGCACGTTGATTGACCCAATCGGCTGCCTGCCTGCTTTAGCAACGCAGCTTGATGAATCAATCCCTATGTATGTCTTTAAAGGACAACTGAAGTGAGAGGGATATGGAGGCTGCCATATTTATTTCCTTTTAGGCAATACTAGTTGCCTGGCAGCACTGCTGATCCTCTGCCTCTAATACTTTTAGCCATAGAGCCTGAACAAGCATATGCAGATCAGATGTTTCTGACATTATTGTCAGATCTGACAATATTAGCCTCATGCTTGTTTCTGGTGTTGTTTAGAACCCCATACAGCCAAAAGGCCAGCAGGGCTGCCAGGCAACTTGTATTGATTAAACGTAAATAAATACGGCAGCCTCCATTTTCTTCTCACTACGGTTGTCCTTTAAAGCCCTGGTCTAATTACATATCTAATTGCACCATCTGGTGGTCTTTTTTGGGGGGAGTGGGGAAGGGGGAGAGATGTGTCCATGATAAAATCCTAATTTATAAATCTCATCATGCAACCTGAAGCAGCAGAGATGAATAAGTTAACAGGAGGCTTTAATCTGTAAGGGACATAGCCTAGACAGTTTCTTTAAAAGAAGATTAACAGAGTAACCAAGCAGCTCAGGGTGACTCAAACCACTAGGAAAGTAATGGGGGCCAAAAGAGACCGAAAAGCTCTCCTTCTAAAAAAGCAATGCTTGGTGTTATTTGCCTTCTGTGAACATTTGTGGTTACCCACAATGCACCACTACTGAATATGCAAATGATCTCTTTATGCCCCTGTAGCCGGGCTAGCATTCAGAACCACTGGTGTATAGCAAGCCTATAGCTTTACATTTTACACAGCCACATCCACCCCATATGCAGACAGCTTGTTTCAGACTTTTGGCGCTCATCAGTACATAGCAGGGATCGATATGGCTGTATGGGATAGGGCTTGGACCAGTACAAAAGAGTAGCCAAGCAGCTCGGGGTGACCCAAACCACTAGGAAAGTATAGAGGGCCAAAAGAAGATTGTAGGGCTTAAAAGACGATTGTAACCTGCAGGTTTAGAATTTTCACCTTACAGTGTCTTCTGACCATGGACTTTACATTGTACCCGAGGCGGAGAAGGGGGGCCAATGGGACACATGATCTATGCCATGCTTCTGTGTTCCCTATGCACCACTCTCTCTCAGCCCCCTGGGCCATGCTGTCACCCCTCCCTTCCCCCCCAAAAAAAAATTAATTGGTGACAAGCTGCTTGTCGGCAATTTACAATGGAAGAGGTATCTCTTGCAGTAGAGGCACTCCTAAAAAACACCCAACTCTAGCGTTAAGAACGCCTCTTCCTCTGTTCTAATTTGCCAGCTTTGCCTTTCCCCTGCCTGTCCCATGCCGCTCCCGCTTCCCTGCACTACGCTCTGTGTTGAGACTCACAGAGCCAGAGTTGCAGCATCATGACCCCAAGGGTCGCGATCATTTTAGTTTTGGGGGGGTTACCAAAATGTTGGTGATTGTGGGATGTAGGCGTGGCGGGGAAACAAACATTCCCATTTAGTCAGGTTTGCTTTAAGACAGTTTATGTTACAGATGATGATCACATGGAAGGGAGGGAACTATATGTTCAGCCTATCAGACTTCTTCAATTAAGCACAGTAAATTGAAGTTACTCTGCAACAAAATAAAATAAAATAAAAAAGTAAAGATTTATGATTTGTCTGCAGCAAACTGTACTATGATTGGCTGCTATGGCTTGCTACAATTCACAAATTATTGTTGAGCTTTAAAGAGGAGAGCAGATTCTTGAGCTGACACAGCTGAAGAGATCAAATTACAACTTGTGTTTACTCACAGATATGGGGGGATTAGACAGGCAAAACTCTCTAAATACATACAGGGTGCATTTCTCTCTGTTTTCCTCCTGTCCAATGCAAGAGTTCAGGTCCCCTTTAAACTGTTTTGGCTAATTCCTTCTAAATATAAACTAACCATCTCAGCACTGCCACTAATGTACATTTCTTTTTTAGGCTCTGTGTGTCACTATTCTGTAATGCTTATCTAAGCCTTATCCCAGATTCAGCAGGAGGCTTTGGAGTATTCAAGGTCAGGCAGTCAATAGTCAGCAGTGTCACTGCAATGAAATGGGTAGTCATCAGCTTTTGGGAAACAGAACAGAATATTCTGAATTCAAAAAAACTCTTTTCAGATGTATGTATACAACTGCATGAAAATCCTGTAAACCTACACAGATTTGTGCTAACTGCACACCAAAATGGTAATATCTTGTGGCAGCACTGCCATCTAATGATAGCACAGTGAAGTTTAGCTTTCTTTGCCCTAGTTTTCGTTACAGTTATCTTAGCTTAGTAGAATGCATGCAAAGTGGGAAGGCATATCGACTGCACTCACAGCACAAATGCAGTATAACAGTATAATGATACAACCACAGCTCCCATCCTTCCTGAGATTTTAATTGGTCCTTTTCATTAAAAATTATGAAGTGTGATATTATGCACATCTTGCTTTATAACGCCTTAAGAGTTTGAGAAATTACACTGTTATCAGCAACTCCATGCTTGCCTTTACATTTATTTTATGGGCGCTTGTTGAAACAATTATCTATTCAAGAGTAATTAGTTTTTAATGTTCAAATAGTTTTGGGTGCATTGTAGTATCCTATTCATACCGAGATCCTTTTCTTTTGTTTCTCTTTGAAGATTTTCTAGTCCAATTTCTGCATATTCATGAGATGCACGCAACAAAAACAAAACATTAAAAAAGAGAGACGCTTACAGACATATTTAAATATAGATTCAATTAAAGAGATACAATCTGCTAAATGCATTAAACTGAATCCAAGGCAGATTACATTTAGAGGTAGATAGCTAAATGTATTGAGCTGCACACTACAAGGAAAAGACAACAATTGCAAATGCAAGCAGAAAAAAAACAAGATTGTTTTTAATTTGATTGAAATCTTTAATTAATTTAATGCTCATAGAATAATTGAGTAATGCACATTGAAGTAATGTACAAATAGGTATAAGGATAATTATCTTATCGAAAGCTTAGAGACACCGCCTTATCAACTCCAAATTTCATACTTTCAAAACTTTGACCAACAAACAAAAGAATTACAATTTCTAGCAAGATAAACAGCCTAGTCAAATAGCTTACCAGAAAATGGGTTTTAAAGGGAACCTGAGGTGAGAGGTATATGGAGGCTGCCATATGTATTACCTTTTAAACAATGCAAGTTACATGGCTGTCCTGCTAATACTCTGCTTCTAATACTTTTAGCCATAGGCCCTGAGCAAGCATGCAACAGATCAGGTGCTCTGACTAATCTCTGACTTGATTAGCCACATAACAATAACTTCAGATAAGATATACTAATACAGTTCAACCCAGATCACTTTACAACAGACGTATACAAAACAGTCCTGAGACTGCAATCGAGGAGAATTTGTACTTTTGAAGAATAAAGACTGATGCTGTTCCTTTAAAAAAAAAATAAAGTCTCAGGACTGTTTTGATTAGCCACTTGCTTGTTTTAAAGTGGAATATAACCGAGTATTTCTTCTTTGCTCTAAAAGATTATTTACAGCATATAATATACTAACACAATGTTTTTTTTTAGTAAAACAGCATCACAGGACTGATTTTTTTCTCCTGCAGGGGCTGCAGCATCCGAACTGGTGATTAGCTTATCTTCTGTATACATTCTTAACTTGATACAATTAAGTAAACATTCCCTGGCTGTGCAGAAACTTATGCTAATGAGTCCTGGAGTGAAACCAGGGCCGGCCCGCTCATGAGGCAGGGTGAAACTTTTGCCTCAGGCGGCAAATTTCCAGGGGCGGCACCTGCCCGTCCGTGGGTGCGGGGAGCCGGCCCGCCGAGCTGGAGGGGTAGCTGGCAGGACGGGGGTATTGGGCCAGCGGCGGGGAGGGGGGTCGGACCCCCCCCTCCCTCGCCTGGGTCCCCCGTCCTCCGCTCCCCTCCAGCCTAAATAGAAGAAGCCGTATGTGTAAGAGGCACGGGCGGGGAGACACTCACCTCCTCCTCGCTCCAGCCTGCGCTCCACTGACATCACTTCCTGCAGGACACTGCAGGAAGTGACGTCAGTGGAGCGCACGCTGGGAAGAGGTGAGTGTCCTCCCCGCCCGTGCCTCTTACACATATGGCTGCTTCTATTTAGGCTGGAGGGGAGCGGAGGACGGGGGACCCAGGCGAGGGAGGGGGGGGTCCGACCCCCCTCCCCGCCGCTGGCCCAAAACCCCCGTCCTGCCAGCTACCCCTCCAGCTCGGCGGCCCCCCAGAGCGCCCCCCCGGGGGGGAGGGGCGGCGGTGACAATTTTTTAAAAATTTGCCTCAGGCGGCAAAAAGTCTAGGGCCGGCCCTGAGTGAAACACAGGTCATAAATCACTGATGGCTGCATTTAAAACATTTAAAACAGAATTACAACAGTTATGAATAAAATGCACCAGCAGCTTTCAAAGTAAATAAACTGAACTTTGGGAAGTTACAATTTATAAATGAATTATAATACTTGTGCACAAAAGCAAATATTGTATGGGTTATAAAAAGTAGGAAAACACATTTTTGTTGAATATTTTGTCAGAGTTTTAAACCGCTTTAAGGTAGTAATTTAGACACTTATAATGCCAGAACATTAACAGGACAGCCAGGAAACTGGTATTGTTTAAAACAAAAATAAATTTTGCAGCCACCAAATGACACTGACTGAGAAGCTATGGTGGTAGACCACAGAGCAATTCCAGATGAACTCCAACTACCCCATATTTTCAGATTAAGGATGAGTACAAATTGAAATTGAACGTGTGATGGTGGGTGAGGGCCGAGGCAGAGAGTGTTAACTCAACTCTGCAACCGCCTCTCACCACTGCATGCACTGTCCATCTTCCTGACATTTCTGCCTACACAGCCAAACTTGCAAACTTCCCACCTGCATGCAGTCTCATATTTGTATTCCCACATTACCTAGTTTCATTTGGTTTCCTAGTCGAGTTTACCAGGAAAATAGTATGTCCTAAGAAATGTGCTCAGCATGTGTTTACATTTACTTTTTACACATTTTGTTATGCTGACAATGACAAACACAAACCAGAATAAGTGACGCAAGTAGCCAGTTAATGTTGTTAGCATCTGGAACATGAAAGCCTTCAGGTGTAAAAAGTAATGTTTTGGAGGCACATCCCTGCATTGTTCACATCATAGCTGCATTGAATAAAGTGTCAAAAGTGGTCCAGCTTTGTAGAGTAAGATGCAAAGACAGGTGCTACAAATGTTCTATATTTACTGACATGAAATAATGAACATACAAAGACACAGGAGTGTACAACCCAAGCTTGATTGCCTTCCTATCTAATAAAACCCCTGTGTCTCTGCGTCCCATGTCCGTGTGTGTGTGTGTCCCTGCGTCTGCGCTACTGTGCATGTGCCGCAGGGACAGCCATTCCTCGGACAGGAGCAGGACAGCCAGGGGGTTTGGCGGGTGGGCGTGTGCGCACGCGACGAGGGGGCGAGAGTGCGCGCGCATGCGCTCTGACAGGTGTCGGTGGTGACAGACCTAGAGCCCGTTATTAAACGGACTAAGATCTCTAGTAGTATATAATATTATTAAGAACCAGGAGGAAAGTGTCAAAGGGTGAGAAAAAAAATGGAAACAGAAGGTTACAATAAGGCGGAAAGCAAAAGAAAACATGCCAAAACACAGAATGCCCAACACATGTACAGCATTTACCTCTCCCTTCCACCCTCCAATCTCGGATGGCCTAAAATGTTCACTCCAAAAAGCCAACAGTACAAGTTCATGGTATTGCCACTACAAAATCAATGCATTATAGGACAGATATAAGACATACTTGTCAATTGCATTGAATGGAAAGGCAATCTATTATCTCTTGTGCAAAGTGATACTAGAATATGGTACGGACATCTGTCTATGGTAGAGACATTTGATTGCGAGCTCCTTTGAAGGTAATTGTGTGTACTCTGTGAAGTTCTGAGGAAAATTACAATTGCATAATAATAACTGAAATGAGAGGTCATCTGTGAACTGCTGTGCAGCACCACTTACTAACTGAAAGAAGCAGCAACACTACATAGAAAAATTGTGTTTTGAGCGTTAAGCTGCTGCTGCCATTGAAGCAGCCAGGTAGGAATGGAACACCTTAGCAGAGCACTTAGGGTAAGAATAATTTACACGTACACTTGCCTTTTCATTCTTTCCATTATATTAATTTTGCCAAAAAATGAAACCATAAATGGTAGTAAGAATTCAAAAGATCCAAATAAAGACTTCCTGTTCCTGAAACAACTGGTTAATAACTACACAAAATATAGACTGATTATTTATCTGTGTTTACTTTCAAATTATTTATCTAGGTTTCTTACTCTAAAACGTTTTTATATTTACCACTTAAGCCAGTAGATGACTAGTTTTAAATACATTTATCACTATTATTTATATCAGTTTCTCAACATTATGTATCCCTTTATCAATGACTGTGTCAGCCAGGTACCCCTATTGCATTTATATTTTAAACAAAAACTGTTCATAATTGCATACAAATGCTGTTCAAACATTACTTGATGCTTTTAAAGCGGACCTGAACTCAGAACGTCCTCTCTGCTCTAAAAGATGCACAACAGCATAATAACCTTTAACCACTTGACCACCGCAGGTGCGGATATCTCCGTCCCTTTGCACAACCTTTTACCACCAGGGATGGAGATATCCGCACCTCCCGCCGCTACCACCGCTGTCCCTTCTCCAGCTCGCTCGTGCGCGCGCTCCTGCACTTGTGCACGCCACCGCCCGCTCGCCCGGAGATTAATGAATGGGAATAACCATTCCCGTTCGTTGATCTAAGCCCCCCAGCAATGATTGGCTGCTTCTATGAGAAGCAGTTAGATCATTGTGGAAAAAAAAAGTTTCCTAGCCTCCCTGAACTTCCTGCAAGCGTACTTCCTATGCTTGCAGGACGCATTCACAAAAAGTTACTGTGGCCATCTCGTGGTCAAATAGTAAAACTACACCCAAAAGCATTTTTCATATACATAGTTTTACATTAAAAATTAACTCATTACCTCCCACACTCCCCCAAATTTTTCTTGTAATAAAAAAAAGAAAAAAATTACAATAAAAAAAAATACATAAATAGTTACCTTAGGGACTGAACTCTTTAAATATTTATGTCAAGATGGTTTAACACTGTTACTTTATGAACTATGGGCTTGTAATTAGGGATGAATGCAAAACTGAAAAAAGATACACCTTAATTTCCAAATAAAATATTGGCGCCAAACATTGTGATATGGACTTAATTTAAACGGTGTAATAACTGGGACAAATGGGCAAATAAATTTCATGGGTTTTAATTACAGTAGCATGCATTATTTAAAAACATGGCAAAAACATTAAAAATATCATGGCCGAAAACTGAAAAATAATGATTTTTTTTCCCAAATGTTTTCCTATTTTCCCATTAAAACACCTTTAGAATAAAATAATTCTTGGCATAATGTCCCACCTAAAGAAAGCCTAATTGGTGGCGAAAAAAACAAGATATAGTTCATTTAACTTTTGTGTGTATAGGTAGAGGCGCTCCACAACCTGCTGCTGTACACCTGTGCTGCTATGACCAGGATAGATCAAATCTCCTCAATACAGCCAATTATTCAATGCCACAGCAATCAATGAAAAAGATAAAATACCAATATAGGACCCCCTCTGGCTGCTTCGCTTCCCACCCTTGTGGTACTAAGAACTGTTAGGAATACGATCAGCAGTGTCCAGCCCGCTCTCGTCCCGACTAGTTTCGGCCTTCCGCCGTCATCAGGGGATATCTTTTTCATTGATGTGCCTTGCATGGTGAAATAAAAGCTGATATATCCACTGAGGGAACGTCTCTTCTGCTTCTCTGTTTTTGTGCACCAAGTCACATAGGAGGAGAGCAGACGCAGGAGCTATCCCTGGAGGTGGATTGAAGTGTTTACCACCAACCGAGTCCCTGGCGCTGTGGCATTGAATAAATAGTTCATTTAACTGCGATAAGTAATAATAAAGTTATAGACGAATTAATGAAAGGTAAAAATTACTCTGGTGCTCAAGGGGTAAAACACCTCAGTGGTGAAGTGGTTAAACAATAAACATTTATTTCTTACAGCTGATACAAATCCTAAAATAAATTTGTACTATTTCTACTTCTTGGTTCATGGAAGCTGACATATTGTTAACAGCCCGTGATTTCAAATGAGCGTATCTGCCATCTCAGCTGTGGCAGTCAGGTGACACAGAGGAGAGATCAGATTACTTGTGACTAGAGGGTAGAAGTAAAAAAGGGTGCCGGTGGCTAGTGGACAAAAAGGGAGCCGCCATAGACTCTAATGCAATTATCGTTAATACGGTGAAAAAAAGCAGAATAAAGGGCGCCCGATAAATATCGCTAACAACATTTGAACATTAAAGTTTTTGAAGTATGTTATCATTTTAGAAGCTTGCAACGTTACAGTTTTTGTCATATTATTTTGTTTGTATGTTCAGATTTTATGTTATCAAATATATTATCGTTTCTATGTGTAAAAGGGTGTTTCTGTAGAGTGAGTGGTTAGGGTTAGGCACCACCCAGGGGGCGGTTAGGGTTAAGCAACACCGGGGGGTGGTTGGGGTTAGGCACCACCGTGGAGGTGGTTAGGGTTAGGCACCACCAGGGGAGTGGTTAGTTTTAGGCACCACCAGGGGAGGGCTCTGTGTGAAAGTAGGGTTGGGTTAAGCTGTATTGTTGAATTACGTAATAAATTTTAACATTAATATATTTTCGTTATCAACTCACGCCTTTTTTAAAACTGTACTCATCATTAACCAATTTCATTAACGATTTTTATCGTTATTGAGATTTCGTTATCCAGAAGGGCTCTTTTTTTCCTGGCACCCTTTTTTAATGTGCGCGGCTAAACTCTCTAAATACATACGGGGTGCATTTCTCTATGTTTTCCTTCTGTCCTGTGCAGGAGCACACTATCCAGAGGTGGCTGGATAATGTGCTGGTTAAGGGCTCTTCCTTTGACAGGGTTTGAGTCCGACAGGAGAAAAGTGCTATACAAATGTTTGGATTATTATTATTTAATTGACTATAAATACTGTCTCGGGTTTGTTTATCTACAATCTTTTTTCTTTTTTTAATCTCAAAACTTACTATAATTGCTTGACTATGTGAAGTTCAAGTCCCCCTTAGATGCCACAAAAGTACCCCCTGGGATGCCATGTGTTGAGAATCTAGAGTCTAGATTATACGAGAGTAGAATAGTAGTAATAGTGGTAATAGTCAGTTCGGGTGACGCATGCTGTCAGTGGGCTTACAAAGGGTGAACATTCCCCTCGATCCATGTCCTAGCAGATTAAGCCAGATTGAACAGTTTGGCTTTTCCACTCACATGCTGAATGGCTCTGCAGGGGCAGGGAATGCTGTTTTCCTATTCAGAAAGTGCAGCTTTCTAAACAGCATTTAGCATTGTGTGATCATTTGAAAAATGCCATTTTAAAACATTCATTTTCAGGTCTGTCATCAAAAAAGACGGTGTTCCCCATAGCAGACATATACACTTATATATCCAAAATGATTAGCTTTTATTAATTAGCTTTTAAAATGATTTACAATTTACTATTTGAAATTAAGTATTATTAATAATCATATTTTAAGTTTCTAACAGCACATTATGCTGACAGGTTTAGAATATTACAAATATTTTCAAAATTATTATTGTATTAAATTTAAATATATCCGACATATAACCAAATATAGCATAATATAACCATAAGCCACTAGTCAAGTCAATTCTGAGCATTGCGCTCTTAAGGAGTCTAATATAAATTCCTCTCTGCATTCCAGAGGAATCAGAGCCAGACATGCATTAGTAATATCCCCTCTGGTCGGAACCTCGGGTCAAAGCACGACTGCACTTTTGGATGCAGGTTTTCAAACTTGAATTGAAGCAGTGGATAAAAGGTTTCTGCAGACAGGATACAATCATAACGTAGGTCACAGAAGCAAAAATACAAGTAGCAATCTGACAGATCATCTTTTCTTAGAAATTTGAAGTACAAAACTTAGAAAATAAATAAATAAAAGAAGCTGGAAAATGTCAGTTATCCGTTCTTATCAAAGATTTAGTAGTTTCCAAGTCCCATGTCAGAGAAGCTGAAAACGTAAGGATAAAATGCTGAATTCCACTAACTATTCATGGAAGCACTGTTTCATTTATTCATTTATTAGATGTGTTGAAGGATAATTTTTTATTTATGTGTGCTTTTGCTAATCAGTGCATTGACTGCATTCCATTGGATATGGAAAACTCTGGTCTTTATTTTTAAAGGTCTCAGCACTTCAGTCTCTTCTTTTGGATTTTTGCTCGCTGGTGTCAAGTGTTGCTGCTCAAGCTGGAGTAAAATTAATAATCGTCTCTAAAATTCATGTCTTTAGTTTGAGAACACTCAAACCAAATGTCAGCATTATTCTGGGAAATCTTAGTGGCAGTCTTGCTGTCCTTTGAAAGGCAGATTAGGCAGACAAATAAGGAAAGACAGGGGAGTAAGGACAAGGTGACAGCAGGGCCGGTTTAAGCAACAATGGGGCCCCAGGGCAAAATAAACCTGGGGGGCCCCCCCAACAGATACCCCGGAGCAAAAATTGGCATTAAGAGACCTTTTTTGCAGCTGGTATAGTCAGGGTTTGAAGCCCCAATCAGTCGGAGCTCCACATTCTGGCTACCCCAGCCTGCGTGGGGGACAAGGGGTTAAAAAGTTCCAGGAGGGGGGACCCCACATAATTTAAAAAAAAAATTCCCACACTCTAAACATAAAAAAAAAAAATTGGGAAAATAGGAAAAAATTGCCATATTGCGGCTGTATAGCGATCCCTGGCCAAAGCGCTGCGGCTGTGTATGGACCCCTGCAAACCCCGTCAGGAAATGTATTGCTCTTTCTTTTGATACATGTAAAATTACACTACTGTTAGGTTTGCTACTAAAAGTAACATTTATCGCATTTAAAAATATACTTTTTTCCTTCGAAACTTTAAAATCGATTTTCTCAAAAAAATTTTTTTCCTCTTATTCCCAATGATCTCCTTAAAATATCCTGCAAATTTAGGGTTTCTAGAATTTAAGGTGGATTTGCTATTAACTATTAAAGTCGGCTGGTTTTTAAATGTGTATTTTTTTTCCTTTGAAACTTTAAAATCGATTTTCTCAAGAACTATAAGGCCGATTTGAAAAAAAAAATTCCTCTTGTAGCCACTGGGGGCCCCTACAAGCTCTGGGGCCCTGGGGCAGCTGCCTCCTTTGCCTTAATGGTAGCGCCGGCCCTGGGTGACAGAGGTGGACACATCTATATCAAGTCTTGGTGGTACAATAAATTCAGCCTCTTCCTCAGGTGGCACTATATTTGCCAAGTGACAAAGGGCTATATTTACATAAGTTTGGTAAAGCTGCCATGCACAGAGAGCTATTGGTGTAGCGCTTGTTACTCTAAAAATGCTAGCTATACCTACGTAACAGGTGTTGCACTAATTGCGCAACCCATGCTACCTTGCCAGCATAAGTAACTATAAAATTGCCGTGTGCAGAGACTTTTGTGAACACAGCCTCAAGTTACCAAATGTAAATGAAATAGATCAACTCTGTTCATATTTGCATGACTAAGTATCTGTGGTCAGGTGCACCATGCTATGAAACACTGCAGTGACAAGGAAACATTCTTTGTCACCTGTTCATACAAGGCAGGGATTGTGTTTCTGAAAATATTGATGTTTAGGAATGATGTATTAGGGGTTAATACAGGTTCACACGTGGCAGAAGAGAGGCATGTTCATCAGGCTGTAGGGGAAAGGCTGCAACATAGTGTTGCTGATGTTTGGTCTTGTGTATTTGGCTGATAAGGTGGGGTTTCCTATAATGCCCAGGCTCTCCCATACTGTTCTGGTCCACAAATCAGGGCTACGGAAGAGCAGGTATATATGTGAGTCCAAAATGTATATACTGCAGGTCCACCACATAAGATCAAAGGAGTCCCTTTGTCCACAAACCCCAAAAACAAACATCAGGTAGAGGAGGCATAACTTTATGTTATCTAGAAGGTGCAAAGTAGATGTAATAAAGGCGCCTGGAAAGAAGGGGGCCAGATTAAGATTCTAGTTGAATATCAGTAATATTGCAGATTTTCTATTACTTAATTCCAATAGTAAAATATCGGTAATCTTTACCTATGGTTTACAATGATTTAGCCTAGCCCTACTCTCACACAGAATCCCTTACTCTACCGATGCCTTACCATTAACCCTCCCTCTACTGATTCCTAACCCTTAAGCTTCCCTCTACCGATGCCTAACCCTTAACCTTCCCTCTACCGATGCCTAACCCTTAACCAACCCTCTATCGATGCCTAACCCTTAATCCCCCTCCCCCTGGTGGTGAATAACCCTTAACCCCCTTGGTGGTGCCTAACCCTTAACCCCCTACTTGGGGATTTTAATCCCTAACCCTTCCTTGGTGTTGCCTAACCCTTAACCCTCCCCCCTGCTGCAAAACAGCGATTAGCAGCAATGGATGGAAATTTAGGTGCCCAGAGGTGCCTGATAAAATAGCGAGCACCACAACTACCCTCTATGCAAATTACAAATAATGGGTGCTATTTTATCGGGCATCTCTGGGTGCCCAAATTTTCATCCATTTCCGCTAAATCACAGCTTTTATCAGTGCTGGCCATGTCAGTGCCCTTAATTTCACAGCGTCGCGTGTGTCCTTTTTCCCGGTTTCAGTAAAGTAAGCCCTAAGGAAGACTTTCATATTAGTTTCTATAATAGAATAATACAAACTGCCCTTCATAAGAGTAAGAAAACACTCATTCCATCACCATCGCTGAGAGGACAAGCAGACCTGAAATTCAGTTTGCCAACTGGACTTTATAGATTCAGTGTTAGAATTAGGTTAGGTCATAGGTGGGCATGGGGGGGGGGGGGCCATGGCAGAGCCCTACTTCAGAGGTGAACTGTCACAAACATGAGCCCCATCTTGTAGCAGGGAATTGTGCATGGGTCCCCTGTTTGTGAAATTAATGGACATGATTATAAGTAGCTGTCTGGCACAGATTTGTATTCAATGCACTTGGGGGACCGCACCAAGGTCCTTCTGAAATCTCCTTTTACTCAGAGCAAGCCGATGGGGATTTTACCAAAACAGCACGTTTTTGAGAATTATAGAACCCTCATTTTCCTTTGTTTCTAAAAATTAATAAAGATTGTTTCTCTCCAGAAAAATATTTTAAGTAGGTTCGCCAAGAAGATATGTCATCCTCATCATCTTTTCATAATATGTAAAAGGGTGCTTAACTTAAAGGTCACCTGAAGTGAGAGGGATATGGAGGTTGCAATATCTATTTCCTTTTAAGCAATACCAGTTGCCTGGCTGTCCTGCTGATCCTCTGCCTCTAATACTTTTAGCCATAGACCCAGAACAAGCATGCGGCAGATCAGGTGTTCCTGACATTATTGTCAGATCTGACAATATTAGCTGCTTGCCTGTTTCTGGTGTTATTCATACACTACTGGAGCCAAATAGACCACCAGGACTGCCAAGCAACTGGCATTGCTTAAAAGGAGATACATATGGAAGCCTCCATATACCTCTCACTTCAGTTGTCCTTGAAGTAAAAATTTGCAATGCCTATAGCTAGAAAGAGAATTTACCTAGACTCTTTAGTTAAATATTAGATCCCTCAGTGGTATGAATTCTTCTGATTGTGATTTTTTTTCTAGTATTCAGTCTGGTGCTCAAGCTGTATTTTATCGCTTCTGCTGATGATGCATTCAGCAAAAGCTGGCACTAGGGGAGCCGTGAAGGAGAGGAGAGGTCTGTGATAGCCGCTGGAGGGCTAGAGCTAAATCTACTGATCACATTATCAGCAGAGGCTGGAACTAGGGGAGCCATGAAGGAGAGCAGAGGTCTGTGATCGCTGCTGGAGCTATGAATTAGGTGAGCCGTGCTGCCGGTTCTGATAGTCATACATTGGGGCAGAGGAGGACACAATGACAAGTGGAGGACCAATGTGGCGCAGAGGAGGACACACAGATGAGTGGAGGACCAACGGGGGGCAGAGGAGGACACACGGGGGAGCAGAGGATAAACAAGGGGCAGGGATGGACACATAGCCAATGTCCCCTAGGAAATTTTAAAATTGAGTAGACAATCTGTCCATGTTTAACTGAAATAGGGGGTCATGGATCTCAGCTATAGATCATGTTTAGGCTATTGTGGGTAAAACAAAAAGATAGCTTTTCATAGTGTTAGCAATTTTTTTGAGGTCTAATTTGAAGCAACTTGTTATTTATCAGTAACAATACAATTTAAAAACAATCAAAGTGAAGACAAAATTCTAAAGTAGATTTAGTCTTAATCAATAAATACAAGTGAGTTATTTTTGTAGATTTTTCCAAGGTCCCAGAACATTTTCAGAAGCGGAGCTCTTAATTATAAGGAGTCAAGCAGTTTGCAAGGTGCTTATCCTCCATGACATTCTCCTGCAGACAGCTGAAGGCCCCGCCATGTATCTTTCTGACATAGTAATCCTGCGGGGGAAAGTGGCTGCCTTTTACCAACAGTTAGAAGCACTTCACAGACTCCAGGCACTTTCCTTCTTCATAAATTTCTATTAACAAGCCTCTGTTTACTGAGTGCTTTTATTTTTATTTGTAGAGGCTCACATAAACATTTTAAAAGCTCTTTGAAGTGGAGACAGAAAAATGTATTTGTTACACAGCTCGGGGCTCACATTTTATTTACCTGAGTGGAGCTGGTTTAAATCCTGACACCATTTACTTGCTCTGGCGACTTAATGTATGGTGTTTGTGTATGTTGTAAAGACCAGCACTAGCTTTTCTCAATAAACTTTATTGTGAGCTTAGTAACACAACATCATTTATTCCAGAATTATAGATTTAAAATTTGCAATTTACAAATGGGAATGTAATGTTTGATTTCAGGCAAAACTTTTTATTTCATATTTTTTGATAAAGTAGAAGATGTTTAGTTTTTTTTATTACATGTATAGCGCTGAGTATGTACTCTAGCATTCCCCACCTTATAAAAGCTGAGTATGTTAGTCAAACAAGACCTGTCATTAGTAAACCCATGCTAATGCTGAGAAATAAGATTATTCTCTGCTATGAAGCTTGTATAGCATCTTTTAGGAACTCCTCAAATATTTTGCACACAACTTAGGCTAAAGGACTCTCGAGGCAAAACCCTTAATCTGTCTTTACTTGCCTGGGGCTTCTTCCAGCCCCTAGAAGTCATCTGGGTCTCCCACCACAGCTCCAGTCCTCCCGCTGGCCACCCACAAGCATCGCTGACCCATCGGCAGGTTGTCACTTCTGTGCATGCATAGGCGAGCGTCCATGCTTAACGCGCCCACTTCATCAGGAATGTACTGCGTCTGTGCAGACTACTGCACATGCGCAGTAGACATAGGCGAGTATGCGAGCAGGCACGCAGGCGAGCATGCACTGATGCGTCGTTCACAATACTTACCGGCAGCCAGTGGTACACTGGGGAAGACCAGAGCTGCGGCGAAGGACCCAGATGACTTCTAGAGGCTGGAAGAAGCACCAGGTAAGTAATGTTAGATTAAAGGGGAACTGTAGATAGGTTTAAAACAAGCTGTTTCACTTACCTGGGGCTTCTGCAAGCCCCCAGCAGCTGTCCTGTCCCGCGCCGGTCCTGCACGAGCCTCCGTTCTCCCGCCGCCAGCTGCTTTCCATTTCGCCGCCGGGCCACTGCGCCTGCGTGGCTCTGGCCATGTGATGTTTTAAGCCTGGTACACACTTTCAACTATGATTGGCCAATCACTGACCATTTTTACCTCCATGAAGTAGAAGAGTCAACAAATATTGAATTCTATAAGCAGATTGATTTTGTATGTAAACCCTCATACTACATGGAGGCAGTAAGTGATTTGATTTGCCAATCATAATTGAAAACGTGTACCAGGCTTTACTCCATCCCGGTCCTGTTTGGAAATTGCAAAAGAAATTACTGAAAGTTAAAGAGAAACTAAATAGAGATAAAAAATGCAATAATGAACTTATCTGGGGCCTCTTCCAACCCCGCTGTATCCTGTGAGGACCCTCAATGTCCTCTGGGTCCCCTCTGTTCTGCAGCTGGCAGCTCCATTAGCTACACAACCTGGCCGAGGGTCATGCCCAATTGCACATGTGTGGCACATCTGTGCTCCCTTCTTAATCATGTGCCCATTGCCATGCAAAATAATTCTCATGGCGACAGGGGTGTGATTGAGACGGGTGTGCAAATGGGCCGAGCATGCGCAGGTGCGCATGACTCTCGGCCGGGTCGTGCAGCTAATGGAGTCGCCAGCATTGAGAACAGAGGGGGGTCAGAGGATGCTGAGGGACCTCACAGGATGCAGAGGGCTGGAGGAAGTCCCAGGCAAGTTCAGTATTGCATTTTTAGCTCAGCTCTATTCAGTGTCCCTTTAAGTGTGACTCAATTGAGGATAACTATTATTCATTCATTTTGAGAAAGGTTTTTCAGTTATTATGTAGCAATAGTATGTACATATAATCTCTGTATATAGGGGAGCATTAGGGGGCTGCCCTCATTACTAATAAATACAAAATTAGCAATACATTAATGATCCCTGTTGACGTTCCCTCTTTTTTCTCCATTCTTTCTGAGCAGTGAGCACACACATTTATCAGTTGACCATATATGCAATGGTCTCTTCTGTTTTGATGACGAACAAGCTGATCAATTGTTTATCCCATATCAAGGCTTTGTTCTGATTTTTGCAGACACATGCACAGTCAATGCGTGAAAATATCAAAGTTCTCTATGGAGCGCAATTTGTCAGCGCTGCGTGAGTATCTTTGAAGCCTGCTGAGAAGAAAAAGGAAGCTATAGATAGAAATCTGGAGAAATAACAGGATACAAGGCCACCAATTTCTCAGAAAACTAGAGTAAGTCATCACAAAATAACTCCTCTCCTATCACTTTCTTGGTATTGTGCATTAAACGAAGTGTGTCACATATGTGGGAGTCAGGTCTTAAATGTCATATTTCAAAAACACACTGAAAAAAACAATGAAAGTTAGATCAGGTCTGTAGAACACAGGTCATGTATAGCATGATGGGTTTTTAAGGGGAGATAAGCCGGAACATAAATGGTGGAAATGTTATTGATGTAATATCTGTATAGATAGATTGCAAGAACATTGTACACTGTTCGTCATAAGAGAAATCATAAAGCTGTGAGCACGACTGAAAAACGTATGTATCTATGTGGGCAAAAGATCCGGCTAAAAGACAGAAAATTGAAGACAGCTATAAATTGAATACATTGAAGATGGATGTAAATTTGTACTATGTGCTAAGGCTAAACTGCAATATTTTTTAATCCATTTCTTCTTTATCATTTTTATTAACAAGATGTACCTTTGAGGCACACTGTGCTAACAGCTAGATTTCTGGACCTTGTTAAAATGTAATGAGTCACTGAGCTCATATAATAATATAAAAAGGAAAGGAGAGTAGAGAAACAAATATTACGATAGACAAACAGATGATGAAGTCTCAGAAGTTGTCAGCAGCATAGCCATAACACAGGAATGACCTGTTATCAGGGCCAGGCCGAGGCATAGGTTGGAGAGGCTCCAGCCTCAGGGCGCAATGTAGGAGGGGGCGCAGAATTCATTCAGCTGTCATTCCTAATTGTGTTTGAAGCAGAAAGAAATAAGAAAAGGGGATACATGGCAGTGATTGCAAGCCATATAACTAGATATTAAGATGTTGGGGAGGTTGTGGGCCCTGTGGCGCCTCTTAGTCAGTGTGTGATGGCTGGGGTGGCAGGGATGGAGGGGCGCACTTTGGTGTCTCAGCCTGTTATTTTAGCTTATGTTTTATTTATTGTCAGGAGGACCAGCAGATGGAGAACTAGCAGCATGGCACTAGCAGTTGAATCTGAGGCAAAGAATAGTGAAGCAGTGAATCTGGTATACCAGAATAGGCAATACCCTACAGCACCTATGGAAAAAGCTTTGAGCTCAGTTAATCAGTACTAGATAAGGGCCTGTTTCCACTACACGCAGAATGGATGCAGAAAAACTGACTCCAATGAATGCCTATGGGAAAATCTGCATCAGAAAAATTGCATTCAGTGGAAACAGGCCCATAGGCTTTCATTGGAGTCAGTTTTTCTGCATCCAATCTGCATGTAGTGGAAACAGGCCCTTAGCTCTGAGGTTTTGAGGGCTTTTTTTTTTAAACGGATCTTCTAATCCTTACAATGGTTTTCTATGAATGAAATGAGGGCTGCAAATATTTGCCACCTAAAAGCAGTCTAAAACCTAGTACATACGCTAGATGCTAGCAATAGTAGCTTTTGGGGCATCTTGGCAGAGAATCAACCGGGTTGTTGAAGCAGGTTTCTCTTTCATAGTTTATATTTTCTAAAATGTAAAAATAAAGATTACTTTAAACAAATGGAAGCCTTCATAATTCCTACAGTGGAGATTTCTCTTAAAGGGAACCAGAGACAAAGCACCCTCATGTATTTTACAATATATCAATGGGAACATGACAGTAAACACCTACCCTGCTCTCAGTTTCATTCTTCTCTGCTAAATCTGCCTGTTATCAGCCCTGATAAGAATCCTCAACTGAGCATTCAGTCTAACTTTTTCTGATGTCTTTTCAAGCCCAAGTCTGCCCCCTTGTGGCTCTGCTTTGCTGCTATTTATCCTCGAAGCAGCAAAGCAGAGCCACAAGGGGGCAGGCTTGGGCTTGAAAAGACATCACAGAAGACTAACTCAGCTATAATCATTCCAGGAAAAGCTAGACTGAATGCTTAGTCTGGGATTCTTATCAGGGCAGATAACAGGCAGATTTAGCGGAGAAAAATGAAACAGAGAGCAGGGTAGGTGTTTACTGTCATGTTCCCATTGATATATATGGTAAAATACATGAGGGTGCTTCATTTCTGGTTCTCTTTAAACATTCAACCCATTGAAACACGTTTCCAAGCAAAATCATTATTTTAAGCAAATCTACATAAGTTAAAGCACACCTGAAGTGCGAGGAAATAGGGAGGCTGACATTTATTTCCTTTTAAAAAATGCAAATTGCCTGGCTGTCCTGCTGATCCTCTGTCTCTAATATTTGTAGCCATAGACCCCGAATAAGCATGCTGATCAGGTGCTCTGATTGAAATATGACTGGATTAGGTGTGTGATTTAAACACTAATGATGTCAAAGAGATCAGCAGGACTGCCAGGAAGCTAGTATTGTTTAAAAAGAAGCATGTCTTAAAAATGGCCATATACATGGTAGTCTGGTCACATGAACAGGAGAATATTGAACTACCTTGCTGATATTTGGGGGAACTCTTACCCCAACAGTGGACCTATGAATGGCTAAGGCGATCCTAAAGCTCAATACAGTGGATGTAGATCTATTTACTCAACTGACTTAAAGCGGAACTAGAATAAAACAAACAGTTTCACTTACCTGGGGCTTCCCCAAGCTCCCAGCAGCCGTCCTGTCCCGCGCCGGTCCTGCACGATCCTCCATTCTTCCGTCGCCAGCTAGTTTCATTACCGTTGACTTGTAAGTCGACGGCAACTGCTCCTGCGCACCCCAAACCACCCGTATTCTTCTTTGCGTTACCATCCACTGCAGGACGGTACCGCAAAGAAGGATACGTGTGGCCCGGGGCATGCAGGCATAGTTGCCATCGAATTACAAGTCGACAGTAATGAAACTAGCTGGTGGCGGGAGAACAGAGGATCGTGCAGGACCGGCGTGGGACAGGACGGCTGCAGGGAGCTTGGGAAAGCTCCAGGTAAGTGAAACTGTTTGTTTTATTCTAATCTTCAGTTTCACTTTAAGTCTACCAGTTTTTAGGGTTGGTGTTTGAATTTGGAATCCTGCATTTGGAAACCCAAATGTGGAACACCGCACTTCAGCACCCAAGCTAGCGGACAGTGTCACAGGAGGTCACTCATGCCACGCCTTACGTGACTCTGATGCTTCATCCTTCTGCTTGGAAGGAGGAAACATCAAAGTCATGGGAAACACAGCGTGGACTGCAACCTCGTGACCTTTTCCACTAGCTTTGGTGCTTAAAGAGAACCTGAACTGAAAATTAAAAGTTAAAATAAGCATACATAGGTCATACGTACCTCCTGTGTAGTCTACTACTCAATCTCTTTCTCCTCTCCTGCATCTCATTTGTCCTCTGTGATCAATGGAATTCTACATCCTCCATTTTAATAATGGCCATTGCCCTATAACAGTTTCCTGGTCAGCACACTGTTCAACTGTAATATCACCCACTTGAGCCATAGGGAAACATGGACATTACTGTGCACATTCAGTTGTAACTGACAGCTGCTGATATATAACAGACAGCAACTGGAATATTTCAGTTCTGACAAAATATTGTCAGAACTTGAAGGGATCACTGTAAGAAGAAAATGGTGAGCTTCTGAGAGGATCTGATGGTGAGATAAGTATGTAATATTCATTTGCAGCTACATCATGTGTTTATTTTCAATAAGTTTACTCAGTACAGGTTCCCTTTAAGTGTGGTGTTCGGCATTATTCGGGTTTCCAAATGCAGGATTCCAAATGTAAACACCAGAACTAACCAGTTTGCTTTGCCCCATTCTTTCCTATACATATTTTACTTACTTTTTGTAATGAAAGTTGTTTCATTGATTAACTGTTGTGCAGATTTTATACAGTTCATTGTGGCCTAAAGCTTATTTTTATAGTGTAATGTAAACTTCCCTAAAAGGAAAAGTCCAACGCTCATACCACCCACTTTGTAGCAAGCATTATGTATTCTGTAAAATGGCAGGTCCATTTTTATCTCCAACAAGTAAGTCTTTATTTAGTTTAAGGAGTTTAAGTGCTCCTGAATTTTTTATAGAGCACTCTGTACAATTTGCTGCAAATTTTACATTATTTAATACAGCAATGTCCGTTACACTAATTTACATTATACTACTGGGCATTCACTTAATCTGTTACATGATGGTGTTGATTCTTCCCTATTAAATACAGTCAATCATGCTTGCAATTTTCCTTTATGGGTGTTTAAGGGATAATTAGTGGCAGCTGACCCAGAACTTAGTTACTAAGGTCCTCTAAAATGAAAATTGAACTTAATGAAATCTTTTCCATTTTCAACCGGATAATGTATTTTTGGTAATACAAAGAAAGTTGAGCATTTTCCCATGGTGATAAAAGTATGTTTCTCTTATTAAAGTCTTTTACTTTTGCATTCTTTGCTATAAATTGCGACATGGTTTTATTTGAATAAAATAACCATTGCTATACATCTTAGAGGATGTCTTCCGTTTATTAGATTGCATTACTCTGAGTTTTCATGTGTGTTAAACGTGAAACTAAATTCAAGACCACATTTCAAACCACCACAGGACACGGAAATGAGTTGTAAACTAAAATAAAGAATACATACTGATATGCAGTAAATTACACATATTAACAAAAAGCCGCATTTTATTTTAAAGCAGCAAAGGGATACAAAGGGGACACAAAGAACATAATGCAGATTGTGCAGATAGTTACTTACCTTAGCTAGTTGCATTACATACACATCTTTGAATAAAGACCAGTCATGCCTATTTCTAGGGGTGGTGGACAGGGTAGGTCATCACCCAGGGTGCAATGGCAGTGGAGGGTGCAGCAGTGGGGGGGAGGGAGGTTGCATGCTGAGTACACAGCAGAGCATTTTACTCACCTCTGCAGATCCACAAGTGCCGCACATCCTTCCTAGGCATCCCGTCATACTGGTAACAGCTCTCCCTGTGATGTCATCATATTGGGTGCTGTTATCAGTGAGATGGAATCGCTAGGACTAGGAAGGACATGTGGCGCATGAGGATCCAGGAGAAGTGAGTTATCTTAGCAACTCCCGCTGCACACTCTGCATGTACAGCTATTTGGCTACCTAAACATGGGGAATCTCTCGCTACCTAAACAGGGGGCCTCTCTGGCTACCTAAACATGGGTGGTCTCTGGTTACCTATATAGGGGGGCTCTCTGGCTACCTACACTGGTGCTACCTGACTACCTATACTGGGGGAGGGGGCTCCCCACCATACTGAACCCCCCAGCAGGCCAGGGACAAGGAAGGACATGCGGCGCATGAGGATCCCAGAAAGGTGAGTTAACTTAGCCACTCCCGCTGCACACTCTGCATGTACAGCTATCTGGCTACCTAAACATGGGGAATCTCTAGCTACCTAAGCAGGGGGGCTCACTGGCTACCTAAACAGGAGGTCTTTCTGGCTACCTATACATGGGTGGTCTCTGGTTACCTAAACAGAGGTCTCTCTGGCCACCTACACTGGGGCTCCCTAACTATCTATACTGGGGGAGGGGGCTCCCCACCATACTGAGCGCCCCACCAGGCCAGGGACAAGGAAGGACATGCGGAGCATGAGGATCCCAGAAAGGTGAGTTAACTTAGCCACTCCCGCTGCACACTCTGCATGTACAGCTATCTGGCTAACTAAACATGGGGAATCTCTAGCTACCTAAGCAGGGGGGCTCACTGGCTACCTAAACAGGAGGTCTTTCTGGCTACCTATATATGGGTGGTCTCTGGTTACCTAAACAGAGGTCTCTCTGGCCACCTACACTGGGGCTCCCTGTCAGGAACCGGCCCGCGGCACGCCTGCGTATACGGTTCCCGACTGCGGGTTTGACCAGACTGAGAGGGGAAGCAGCCTTAGTCAAGCTAAAACAAGGCTGGGACCCCTCAGAACACCTCTCACTGCCACCACTAGCAGTTCGCTAGACACTTCCACTCTGCTGTCGAGTCCTCAGCGCGCACTCCGCGTTTTCGTATTTGGGTCAGCTTTGCGCTTAGGCCAAATACGGGAACGCCACGCACCCACACACACACACAGTTGCAATCTTACACTGTCGTGAAGCAAAGACCCACTAACAGTCGTTCCGAACGATACGGTTAGCCACTCTGCTGTCGCTACTCGCACTGGCGTTGTTCGTACGTTGGGTCAGCTGCGCGCTTAGGCCAACGTATGACAAACGCCCCCACACACAATGCAATTACAATTTCATACGGTAGTGTTGCTCAAGCGTACAATTAGGCATGAACTTATACACGGTTACACTTCAGTCTCTTCTAGGCTATGAGTGTTAGTTGAGTACGGCAGAAGTCAAACTTATTAAATAATAATTTAATATTCTAGAAAAACATAGAACAATGCAGAACTTAATATATACAAAAAGATTACAAAAAACAAAGTAAAAATGTTACAAGATAAAAGTTACAAAAATTAGAGGTTACAAAGATAACACACACGGATATTTGCGTAAAAATAAACGGGGGAAAAAAGAACGTTACCAGCTTAGGTTAGAACGTTGTTTGACGGGAGGACGCCGTTTCGACCAGGAGTCGCGATCCTCCCTAGCTATTCGCTACCTCCGAGAGAAGATACCGGTGGCTGTCCTGGGCCAGCTTAAATAGTCCGAAGTGTCCCCTGGGGCATTTAATGTCCTGCCCCCAGGAACTAATGCAGTTTCCCCGTTTGTGACATCACCGAACGCTTGTCATAATCTTTCTTGTGATATGCAAACTTCAAAGGGGGTTCCTGTTTTAGCTTCTTGAAGTTTGGCAGGACACAACCTCACCCATTGAACTCTGCAGACATCAAAAAGCTTCCTCCACATTATTTCCTTGGTTAAAGTGTATTTTAGCACATCCATGAAAAGATTGAATTTTGGTTACAGGTAGCAGTTTGCCTGTAACCCTGTAGACAGACGCAGACAATCACACCTGGGACAGTAGATCAAAAGTGACTGCTAGTGGCTTAATGAGCTGCTTCCTTGCCTATTGAAGGTGACTGGTCATATTCACTGAAGACCTCTTTAGATGCAAATGTAGGTCTAGTGACCCACCCACACAAATACATGAACAGTCCATGAATCTAGCCTCCATCTCTACACCTTTGACATACCACAGCAGATATAAAAATGGGAAAATGAAAATATATTACTGTATTATCCTTAACAGCATCAGCACCCCAATATATCTCCACACCTCCACCGTTAACTTGGTGCAAAGCAGATGATCTTCCCAGATTATCCTGCCAGCACCTACATTGTTGGTTCTGCTTGACGGGACAGTCCATCAGCATTCCCATGATTGCTCCCCTTCCAGATGGCACTGGCAGGTGGTTCTAACGAATCATCCTGCCAAAGCCTACATTGACGGCCTGGCCGGGTGGGGTAACCCTTTAGCATCCTCAGGAGGGTTCCCCACCTGTCAGTTAGCTCCAAGCTATACGAATGGAAAGCTAGGTCAGGTTGCTGCAATGTGTCGTTGCCCTTGGCAACCTGACGTACCCAACCAGGGGAATGCGAGTCAGTGACAACCGTGAACTCGCGACCATAGAGACAGTGCTGCAGCTGGGGAAGGGTTCCAACCGTCGCTACACGCACTTTCTCTATAGTGGCAGGAGCTATCTCTCGGTCCCTTTGGGGAACGATTATCTGCCGGTCTGCCTCCTCCACTTCGGACAGCTCAGAGGGAATAACTTCCCAGGACCCTCTCAGCCCGCCCCCCCCCCCCCCCCCAGCTGGTGACCTGCTGGCTAGCCCCCTGAGCTCTTCCAGGCTGCTGTCAAATCGAACAGCCCCAGAGAGCTCAGTGCTGCCTGTCACACATTCCAGGAAGGCTACAGACAGAGAGGCTCCTGGGCCCTCCGGGCCAGGTTCCGATTGGATGTGGCTGACCCAGCAACATTTGCCACTTCGGTGGACAGTCCCTCTGCTGTAGACCCGCTAGCGCTGCGGGTTACCACTGCAGCGGAGGGAGCGTCTACATTACACGTATCACAAACCACATCACCTTTGGTCTTAAAAACATCGGAAGGGGGAAGACCCGGCCTGGTGCCGTCTGCCCCTTCAGTGGACAGTCCATCTGCTGCAGCCCAGCGACCATTGCTGGTTACTCCTGCAGCCGACGGAGGGTCCACAGGACAAGCATCATTATGTAGCACAACACATATGATATCAACATTGTCCGTCTTATACATATTGACATTTATAACATCACATAAAACATCCACATTATCTGTATCATTACACACATTGCTACTCAGCACTTCACAAGTATCATCAACAGTTCCTGCATCGATCGCCTCGATAGTCCGTGCGTCATAAAGGACATCATCAGTTTCGGCATTCTCCGGATCAACAGGCCCCACTCCAGGCCTAGGCACTGGAGAATCACTAGGGCTGGCTCCTAGTATACAGTCCATAGCCCCTGGGGCCTCGCCAGCATTCCCCACTTGCACAGCATTATCACACAGTACCTTGCCAGAGTCCTGAACTTCTGCTGGGGATGCAGGCCCCACAGGGTTTGGAGTAGGCTCATACCGGGCCACTAACCGTCCCAGGTCAGTACCCAGCAAAACGTTGGTGGGGATTTTGTCGGTTACCCCAACTTCTTTCAGTCCACTGCCGGCCCCCCAATTCAGGTGGACCAAGACAATGGGTATGGCTGGGGCGACACCCCCAATTCCTCTGACAGCAATCATTTTCCCAGGTATGTACTGCTCTGGGTTCACAAGCTGGGGATGTATGAGAGTCACTTCTGCTCCAGTGTCTCTCAGCCCAGTGGCAACTGTACCCCCAACCGTGACAAGCTGCAGATTCTCTGCATAGCCAGTGGCATTCCTGGTAGCACACAAAGCCGTTGGGACTTCACTGGCGTTTGAGGCCTCACTGGATTTTGGGGCCTCCCTCTTCCTCTCTGGGCAAGTCGTGCTGATATGACCCACCCTGTCACATACAAAGCATTTCCGAGGGTCAGGTTGCTTGAATCCAGGAGACAGCGGTGCTTGCCTCCTCTGGGTGCTGGGTGAAACAGGTTTAGCAATCTGTTCTCGTCTCCAGCTGGGCGTAGTAGTCCTCCGGGACTCAGGTGCTCTATGGGCGGTGTAGGCATCGGCCATTTCCGCAGCCTCATCCACTGTCTTTGGTTCTCGATCCAGCACAAACAGCCGGACCTCAACAGGACAGGTGTGTAGGAACTGGTCTTTTATCATCAGCTCCTGCAGGGCATCCAAGGTTTTAACTGACAGTCCTTTTAGCCACTGCTGGAAGGCAGTGCGCAGGTTGCAAGCATGATCCAGGTAGCTGTCATTAGGACCTCGCTGCACTGTCCTGAAACGTTTGCGATACACCTCTGGCGTGAGGTGGTATCGCGCAATAATGGCTTTCTTAATTGCCTCAAAGTCTGTTTCTTCCTCCTGGGGGAGACTCACAAACGCCTCCAGGGCCTTGCCTCTCAGCCCTGGTGTGAGGTATCTTGCCCACTGCTCACGGGGCACCCCATACTGCCGACAAGTCCTTTCAAACCCCTGTAGGAAAGTGTCTATGTCAGAGTCCTTGTCCATAGCGGGGAACTTATCCAGGGGGATTCTGTGGACTCGCTCACCTTCGCGTTCTGCGGGTCCAGCAGACCGGTTCTGCTGCTGAAGTTTAGCCAGCTCCAGCTGGTGTTGCCGTTCAGCACTTTCCCTCTCGGCCTGGAGTCGCTGGGCAGCTTGTTCCCTCTCGGCCTGGTGTCTTTCCCTCTCAGCCTGGAGTCGCTGGGTAGCTTGTTCCCTCTGGGCTTGTCGTATTTCCCTTTCTGCTTGCCGATGTTCCAGAATCAGCTTTAGGCGCAGTTCGGGCTCAGCCGAACCTAGTAGCTGTAGGTCGGCTTCCAGAGATGTCATCCCCGTGTTCGGTGGATCACCCAGGACATCGTCTCCACTCGCATCCTGTGGCGGGAGCGATTCCTCCTCTGGCGTGTCGTGAGCTGCATCCGCTGACGTTGAAGCACGGGCTCGTTCTGCCTCATCATGCTCCTCGAGCGCACGAACTAACTGCTCCTTAGTCTGGCCGCTCACCGTCTCGATGCCTTTGTGCTCACACAGGTTGAGTAGTATCTCTTTGTTTTGCCTTGCATAGCTGGATGCTTTCTGAGCCATCGTGTTGCAAAAAAGAAAAAGAAAAAGGGGGGAGGGGAAAGCAAACACCAAGTGTGTATCTTTGAACAAAAAAAAAAAAAACGTATATAGATTCTGCACTGAGTAGACTTCTGTAGGCTAGTTGCTTCTAGCAAGCTTCCAGCCTTTAGTACTCAGAATAGCGAGCTAAACTGCGTACTAATGTACTAAACGATCTCACCACTGCCAGCCAATTATGTCAGGAACCAGCCCGCGGCACGCCTGCGTATACGGTTCCCGACTGCGGGTTTGACCAGACTGAGAGGGGAAGCAGCCTTAGTCAAGCTAAAAAAAGGCTGGGACCCCTCAGAACACCTCTCACTGCCACCACTAGCGGTTCGCTAGACACTTCCACTCTGCTGTCGAGTCCTCAGCGCGCACTCCGCGTTTTCGTATTTGGGTCAGCTTTGCGCTTAGGCCAAATACGGGAACGCCACGCACCCACACACACACACACACAGTTGCAATCTTACACTGTCGTGAAGCAAAGACCCACTAACAGTCGTTCCGAACGATACGGTTAGCCACTCTGCTGTCGCTACTCGCACTGGCGTTGTTCGTACGTTGGGTCAGCTGCGCGCTTAGGCCAACGTATGACAAACGCCCCCACACACAATGCAATTACAATTTCATACGGTAGTGTTGCTCAAGCGTACAATTAGGCATGAACTTATACACGGTTACACTTCAGTCTCTTCTAGGCTATGAGTGTTAGTTGAGTACGGCAGAAGTCAAACTTATTAAATAATAATTTAATATTCTAGAAAAACATAGAACAATGCAGAACTTAATATATACAAAAAGATTAAAAAAAAACAAAGTAAAAATGTTACAAGATAAAAGTTACAAAAATAAGAGGTTACAAAGATAACACACACGGATATTTGCGTAAAAATAAACGGGGAAAAAAAGAACGTTACCAGCTTAGGTTAGAACGTTGTTTGACGGGAGGACGCCGTTTCGACCAGGAGTCGCGATCCTCCCTAGCTATTCGCTACCTCCGAGAGAAGATACCGGTGGCTGTCCTGGGCCAGCTTAAATAGTCCGAAGTGTCCCCTGGGGCATTTAATGTCCTGCTTGTCATAATCTTTCTTGTGATATGCAAACTTCAAAGGGGGTTCCTGTTTTAGCTTCTTGAAGTTTGGCAGGACACAATCTCACCCATTGAACTCTGCAGACATCAAAAAGCTTCCTCCACATTATTTCCTTGGTTAAAGTGTATTTTAGCACATCCATGAAAAGATTGAATTTTGGTTACAGGTAGCAGTTTGCCTGTAATCCTGTAGACAGACGCAGACAATCACACCTGGGACAGTAGATCAAAAGTGACTGCTAGTGGCTTAATGAGCTGCTTCCTTGCCTATTGAAGGTGACTGGTCATATTCACTGAAGACCTCTTTAGATGCAAATGTAGGTCTAGTGACCCACCCACACAAATACATGAACAGTCCATGAATCTAGCCTGCATCTCTACACCTTTGACATACCACAGCAGATATAAAAATGGGAAAATGAAAATATATTACTGTATTATCCTTAACAGCATCAGCACCCCAATATATCTCCACACTCCCTGACTACCTATACTGGGGGAGCGCCCCACCAGGCCAGGGATTGCCAGAAGATTTCCAATGCCCACCAGTGCTAAGTAGAAAGCTAGTGTTTCATTGTTTGTGCAACTTTATGCACTTTGTACTTATAATTAAAATAACAACAATGATAATAATAGAATCTGAGAGATATATTAAAAGCAGTTCTCATATTTCAGCATCTACACAGCCCTGGGAGCCCAGGATAAGCTGCAGCTCTGGCTCCATTGCTAGCTGTGTAGGAGTTTGGCATACAAAAATCTGGTGAAAAAAAACATTTTCAGTTTTAATTTTGCAACTTTCTGGTCCAGCAAACATGCCATCAGTTATTTTACTCAGAACTATACAAAGATTGAACCTGCTGGACATGTGTCTTGTTTTAAACATTATCTATTGTGTGTGTCAATCAATACCTCTTGTTCTGTGCAATCAGTATGGAAATGTTCTTTAGAAACAGCATTTTTCTGACAGCGGGGAGGATTGCACATCACTTGTGTACACAGCACTGGCTTTATATCTGCTTTTTTAACTTGACTTTTTTGTAATATAGGCATTGAAAGAAAAAGTGCACTTACCTAGAATATTTAGTATATGCTTTGTGAATGCAAAAAAAGATTTTCCGTAGATGTTTACATTGCAGCATTGACTGTAGCATATAAACTTCAATTAAGTACAGTCAAGAAGTATTCTTTCTGCTCCCAAATCTATAAAAAAAATAGACTGAGGTGGAAGCATACTGAGCTGAGCTGCATAAATTGTACTTTTCTGAAGGACTTTTCCTCACATAAATGGCAGCACATTATATCTTGTGCATTGCACATAAGCTCTTTGCATTGTTATTTTTTTGCCTTTAGTACCTCCGATAAAAAAGACAGAGCCTGTCATATCTTAATGATGGAGGATTGGGGGAAGTGATGTTAGAGTTGAATACTTACCTGTCCTGATGTCATTCCTTAAGACAAATGTTCTCTCAGAGATAGGTGATTTTTTAATTGCCTCCCAAGCTTTGGCCACCCCCATCTGCATTGCCACAGCCCATCCCCCAGCTTGGCAGCTGCTGCCTAATTGGTGGCTGCCAAGCTGGGGGCAGGCCAGGGCAATGCAGGCAGAGGTTTCCAAAAAGCTTTGGCAGTCTTCAGAAACATGGCCGCAACTGCATTCATGAGGAGGGGCAGAAGATACAATGATGTAGAATCAGGTAATTACTGAGGCCTGTGACCCCCTCCCCCCCCCCCCCCCAATCCATCATCATTATAATAGAGTCTGGCATTTTTATCGGAGGTACACTCTTTAACTAATTGTTAATTCGTTTTTGCCAAGAAAACTATCAATTGCCAATGTTAGATGCTTTCTGGTTAGAATAAACAGCTGAGCTGTTGAAAGTCCTCGACTTTTTCCATCATCACCCAAATAAAATAGTAATTAGGGAATTAGGAGGAGACACCAGGCAGCCTTTCACTGTAAACACAGAGCAGGTGACCTCATCCCACCCATATCCTGCCTATGCGGACAACAAATTATATGTTTGTGGCCAGCATTGCCTCTACATCACTCCACAGTCTCATTTTCAATCTCCTTCTGGTTCCACTCTGTTCTTTTTGTAATACAGCATTTACAGTTTCCTTACCCCCTCAAGTGTTTTTTATTAGAAAAAAAGTAAAACATTACAGGTAAAGGCAGGCACACATTTTTTTATAAAGATAATGGCGAGGGTATGTAAGGGTTAAATGCTCTATTACTGGATGAGCAGGAAGGAACAGCTGAACTGTGCTTGCAGTGCTGGACACAAAGAGTTAATCACTGAACAACAGGAGGAGGTGGACAAGTTAATTGATCTGCTCTCTGCTGGGGAATTCAATAGAGGCTCCTGATGACTGTTATAAAGAGTATTTACGGTTAATCTGTGGTGGATGTGCAGTGCTAATGTGGATCACAAAGAACATTTCTCACTGATGAGAAGTTAATTTCCTGCATTAAAGGGCTAATTGACCTATGAGGTAATGCTTGGAAGTTTTAGAAATATATCCCATGGTGTTAGCGAGGCTAAGAGTTGGGGATGCAGACAATGCACTGCAGCCAAGGCTTTGTCCTCAGCTGGATAACCATACTTTTACATCTTTCTCCAGTGAAAGCTTGAGAAGCCTCTGATATAATGTATAATACTAATGTAGTGTATAATATAACTGATGTAAAGAGAGATGTGAGAATACAGTAGAGACCCAGTGTTTGGAAAAAAATGGTATAGAAATAGCACATTGATAATACACATAGATAATCTTAGCTTTACAGTACCAGTCCAGGCCTTTATTATAAGCTGTTGATTTGCTGTGAGGAGATCGGAGGGATGAATCACTATAATGAAACAGCATGACTGCTCCTGAACTGACACTATGATCAGTGAGCAATTCGATGATGTTTGTGTATTTTTATGGTTAGTGTAGTGGAAATTTGGATGTAAGCATGCCACCAAATCAAGGCTGTAATTAATCAAGAGATCGCTGCATGCTTTCAGTCAGTGGAACATGGATGCACACAGGGGTCTTTAAAAGGAATTTTGAAGTAAGAGGAATATAAAAGGGCTATTGTTTACTTCCTTTAAAAAATGCCATTCACCTGGCTGCTGTGCTTTTCACCATTCTAAATCATTGACCCAGAATATATATGCAAATATGCAGTTGTTCTGACTCACTCTCTGTCAGTGAGCTGGAGCCTTTTTGTAGACCTGAGAGTCAAACAAGACTAAAATCAAAATATCAGTACTGCAGCCATGCAAGTAGCAACGTTAGGATATAATAATAATATAGTAGCCTCAGAATTCTTCTCACTTCAGGTTTTGCTTAAAACACACCTAAAAAAGGGGACTTTTTACTTACCTGGGGCTTCATCCAGCTCCCAGTACTGTGTCAGGTTTTTTGGTGTCCTCTGAGCCCTCTCCGTTTCCCACAACTTGAGCACCAGACATGCTCATGTGAGGCCCT
Organism: Hyperolius riggenbachi; assembly: GCF_040937935.1. NCBI lineage: Eukaryota > Metazoa > Chordata > Amphibia > Anura > Hyperoliidae > Hyperolius > Hyperolius riggenbachi. The sequence continues at coordinate 162,581,502 of NC_090646.1, forward strand.
GTCCAAGCACCCTCTACCAAGGGCATAACTAGAAATCACTGGGCCCCTGCAAAACTTTGGATGGGGCCCCCTCTTCCCCTATAGCTGCACAGGTAAACTGAGAACCAATGTTATTCAATTGGCTAGTGCACACTTGAATGGCTGAGCAGATGCAGACATTAGAACAATTGTGCATAGAGCTGAAAGCTTTTCCTCTCCACATCCTTAGTTGTCAGTTTCTCAGAACAGGGATAAGAAACTTCACCCCCCTCCCCCATGGGGACCTCTGCAGGTTCTGGGCCCCCTGTGGCTGCATTTCTTGCAGGGTCTATTGTTATGTTTGCTCCACACCTACTCATCCTCACAGGCCTGATTATTTGCATAGACTTGCAGAGAGTGAGACCACCCTTTTCTGCTCAACTTCTAGATCATCTCACAGCTGATTGTAGTGTAGGCAAATTTATCCAGACTCTTGGGCTGAGTGTATGTAAGGATGCTCTGTACCCAGCTCTGATGACAGTCGACTCGCATTTAAAGGATCGCTTTTAAGGATCTTACAAACACATTTACCAGAAATCACCAGCAACATAGCAATATTCAATATTACACCAAGGTCACTTCCTCTGCTTTTCAACTCGCCTTCAATGCTGCTGAACACCATTGCCTGCCGGCCACCCTTTTGATAACCTACCAACCACTGCTCCGTTGGTATGTATCCCCTGCATGTCAACATGTGTCCTCTCCTCATACCTGCTCCTCCTTTTTCTACTCATCCCCCCCCCCCCCCGCACCACTACCACTGCTACAGCATGTTCTGGCGCCACATGCTCCTGCCCCTCACCCCTGCCCACTTCTAACTATACGTCTTAACCCCAGGCCCACTTCGGTCCCCTGCCCCCACACACTTCTCTACTCATCCCCCCCCCCCCCAAGCAAAAACACCCACCTATACCCATTACACCACCTACCCCAATCTCATCACCATCAACCCCATTCTTATACAGCCTCTTTATATTTTGCAGTCTATAAAATGCCAGATCCATCCATATCAAGCATACAACTATCAATGACCTCTTTCTATCCAAAACCCTTGATTTCCTCGCCCTTACTGAGACCTGGCTCACCTGGTACACCTGAGGAAGGGAGTAACCCCTAAACACATTGGCGTCAATTCACCAGAGAGGATTTACTAAGAGAAAAAAGGTAGGTAGTTTATCTCATGAGGTATTTTAACACTCTGGAGTCAATTCACCAGTGTGAGAGGACAGAGAGAAAAGTGTTCGATAGCAGGGGATAATGGAGAGATATGCATGAGGAAAGTGTGAGAAAGCAGAGAGTTAGGTAATCGGTATTAATGATTTACATGGGATACTTTTCCTCTCTGTAAGCTTGAAAGTGAAGCATTGTGGGTAGGAGGCGGAGTTTTACCACTACCTGACCAGAGTATTCCCGCCTTTTACTGCCGGTTCATATCATAAATCATATCACAAGTGAGTCTGAACTTCTTCACCACCTGTGTCTCAGTAAAATTATCAAGAACTGTTCTCTCACGAAAAATACGAGGGGCAATTAAACAGACCCTCCTCCTGCGCCTTCGTCTCCTCATAATAGAAGCAAGCTCTAAGGCCTAGTGCACACCAGAGCGGTTCGGCTGCGTTTTGCGATCCGCTTGCGGCTGCGGATACGCTTGGGTAATGTATTTCAATGGGCTGGTGCACACCAGAGCGGGAGACGTTTTGCAGAAACGCTTACTCCCGGGCTGCTGCAGATTTTGGATTGCGGAGGCGTTTCTGCCTCAATGTTAAGTATAGGTAAAACACAAACCGCTCTGAAAAACAGCACTTCAGAGCGGTTTGCCAGGCGGTTTTTGTTACAGTAGCTGTTCAGTAACAGCTTTACTGTAACAATACATGAAATCTACTACACCAAAAACGCTTCACAAAACCGCAAAATGCTAGCTGAAACGCTACAGAAAAAGAAGAAAAAGCGTTTCAAAATCTGCTAGCATTTTGCGGATCTGCTAGCGGTTTTTGGTGTGCACTAGGCCTAACAGAGTAAGCTCAAAAGGCTCCATCTTCCACAGCAGCAGCTGCTGTGTGAAAACCACGATATCTCCAGGTTCATTCAGGGGATAAAGAGATGAAAAAATAACGAATGGCCACACCCCCTTTCTTCCCTGGTGAATTGTGATTTGGAGAAAAACTAACTACTAACTATCACTTATTTATCTCATACTTATCTCACATTTATCTCTTGCATTTCTCTCTGTCGATATTTTCCCCTATACTTCTGGAGAATTGCTATTTGGAGATATCACAGGAGGTAAATTACCTCCGAAGAGATAAATAGGTTGGTAACCTCTGGTGAATTGACACCATTGTGTTCTGCTGCTAGCTTAAAAATCACCTTCTACGTGCCTCCTTCATTCCTAATTCGTTCACCCCCTCCGACTTGCCTGCGGCTGCAACGTTCTCCTATGATAGCAGGTCTGGTTGAGGGGTGGGCCTGCTCAGTCCTGCACCTTCCATATCCTTACCCCTCCCCCTTCTCTTCACTTTCCATTATTTGAACCCCATGCTATCCGCCTCTATCATCCCCTCCTAGCCATTATCGCGGTCCTTTACCTCCCCCGCCCCCCCATCCAGAAAAGCATCACACTTCCTCAACAACTTTGCCTCCTTGCTCCCACCCATCCTGTCCTCTGACCTTCAGAGAGTTTAACATTCCCCTAAATTAGCCAAACACCTCTGCCGCCACTCAGCTACTTCTTCCTTTACCAACTCCCTCGGCCTCCCCCAGCACACTATCAGCCTCACCCACAGTGCTGGCCATACCCTGGACCTAATTTTCCCCAAAGCCATCACCCAGGTGACTTCTACGGAATGTTTGTTTACTGAGAGTTCCAGAGCTAGTCCAAAATATACCCAGGCCCGGCCCTAGACTTTTTGCCGGCTGAGGCAAGCTTTAAGCAAATCACCCCCTCCCCCAAGCCGTGGGTGTGAGGGGCCGCTGGAGCTGGAGGGGATAGCGGGCAGGAAGGGGGTATTGGGCCTAGCGGCGGGGAGGGGGGTGTGATCCCCGCCCGCTGCCTCTTACAGCTGCAGCCAGCCACGCAACTTTTTAAAGCTGGAGGGAGCGGAGAACGGGGGACCTGCCGCTAGGCCCAATACCCCCTTCCTGCCCGCTATCCCCTTCAGCTCGGGCGGCCCCTCACACCCACGGACGGGCGGGTGCCGCCCCCCCCAGAAATGCCGCCTGAGGAAAAAGTTTTACCCCGCCTCATGGGCGGGCCGGCCCTGAATATACCCGATCTCCAAGAATGCTCTGGGGGGGAATCCACAACCCTAAACTGTTTAGACTAAACATCAATGGACAAAACATCAATTAAAATACTTTATGTTGTTACAGTTCCTCTTTTAAGATTACACTACAAAATCCATAATGCTTTAAACTGAGTGTGCCACTTATATGCTACATTGTGAAAGATGTGTTGATTAAGGATTGAGTCTTATTAGGAAGTGAAAAAGAGAAATAAGAGTAGCAAGAAAAAAGCAAATGTGAAAGACATAAAAGAAAAAGGGAAAATTAAATGTAAATTAAAAGTTAAAGGGATAGAGAAAACAAAAAGGAATGCAAAAAGGAAAGCAAGTTCAGGTTTACATATAGTTTATTAAATCCTGGATCTTTTCATCTGATATTAAACAATTTATTTCTGTCCTAAATAACAGAGTATTTATGTCAAATGCTGTACCTCAGCCAGAGTCTTGAAATGTGAAGGTGACCCTCCTTGCAGCTTGTAATCCCATTTCCTGAGGCTGAAATCAGGAAGGCAAGCCAGTAATCATGGAAGGAATGCAGCAGATGGTTAGCTGGTAGCAGACAAAAGTAGGTGTTCAAAGAGTCACCTTTACACATCAACATCCCAGCTGAAGAGAAGGAAGTAAAGAATTACATAAAAGGAAAGCAAACAGGAAAACATGGGGTGAGAAGCAATAGCCAAACCCCAGAGCCCAATTTAATAACCCAGTGCACCATAATTGCAAAATTACATTGCGGTCTATTGCAGTGCCTGATTTAACCAGCAGGTTTTGCACCCAGATTAACCTCTTTGACCGTTATTTCTTTTACTAGAGTAGATTAGCAGTTACAAAGAGAGAGCCCAACCACTGGTGAAGAGAGTAGCATTATTTCTATTACATACTGTATATACTCGAGTATATGTTGATCCAAATATAAGCTGAGGTACCTCATTTCACCTATGAAACCAGGATTGATTTAAAGGAAACCTTTAATGCCCCCCCAAAAAAGAGTTTCACTTACCTGGGGCTTCTCCCAGCCCCCTGCAGGCGTCCTCGTTCGCTCTCCTGACGGCAGGAGCATCCTGTGCAGATGCAGTACAAGAATACCTCGTACTGCGCATGTGCAGGAAGCTCCAGGTGAGGGGAACGCAAACAAGGATGCACCGCCAGGGCCATGCAGGTGCAGTTGCTGGCGACTTATGAATATGAAAGTGAGACACGGCGGGGGACTGGAGGTTCATTCAGAGACGTCGCGGGCAGAGGGAGGCTGCAGGGGGTTAAGAGAAGCGTCAGGTAAGTGAAACTCTTTATTGGTATATATCTGAAAATAAAAACATGAGACTCTTTGCTACTAAATTTCTATTCTATTATACGTATTTCACATATAATTCATTATATCATAAGATTTTTTTCGCTTCAGCGTCAAGTATAAGCCTTGTGTGTGAAATGCAACAGCTACTGATGTGATATGGCCCCAGTATTAGGTAGCCTCATCCCCAGTATAGTTAGCCAGATGTGCCCCCAGTAGCCCCCTCCCCAGTATAACTAGCCAGATGTGCCCCCCAGTATAAGGTGCCCCCAACTTCCATGTAGTTCACCAGAGCCCCCAATATTAGGTTTCCCTCTCCCCAGTATAGATAGCCAGATATGACCCCAGGGATAGTTAAGCACCTCTTCTTTAAAGCTAGCCAGATGCGCCCTTAGTATAAGGTAGCCCCCCAACCCAACATAGATAGCTGGGTGTGCCTCCAGTATTAGGTAGCACCATTCTACGAAATAGGCAGCCAGCTATGCCCCCAGTTATAGCGACCTTCCCCAGTCTTGGTAGCCAGTTGTGCCCACAGTATTAGGCAGCCCCCTTCCTCAGTAGAGCTATCCAGAGTTGTGCCCTCATTATTAGGTAGCTTCTCCCCATATGCAGAGTGGTGAGCCACCGTAAACACATTTTCTGCCTCCCCACTGCTGGTCTGAGACTTTTGCCTGGCCATATGCAGAGGGGGATGTTTGAATAACAGGACACCAATCTGCACACCAGATGACTCCAGTATTGTGAGGAAACGCGGAAAAGCTGCCGCAAGTGTTCAGAGTGAGGCGGCTGTTTCCGCGTCTAACATGGCGGCACAACGCGAAGAAACCGCCGCATGCCGCATGGGCAGAACGGTGGAGTCCTCGTTGGATGCAGCGGATTGCGCGCATAGCAATACTACTGACATTGTGGTTGGACGTGGGGAAGCCGCCGCTTGCTTGGAGAGCGGGGCGGCGGTCCCCGCGCCCGAATCAGCGGATACATTGCAAGACATGTCTGGTGTGGCTGGGACTGCTAGTCCACACAGGTTCAGAAGGATGTGCACGCGCGCGCTGAGAGGCAGAGCTTATATGACAGCCAGAGAAGAGTCAGCTGACCAAGCGGGTCAGCTGACATTTTCACCACCTTCCATTGGTCCAGCACTTAGGGGTGGCGCTGGTGAGCGCTATAGTATATATACTGGATGCTGGTCATTTCTCTGGTGTCTGCCGTTGCGATCACTACGTGGTAGCACTCAGACCTTATTTGTATCTGTGTTCTAGCATAGTTTCCAAAGGTGTTGATGATCAAGGAACTCACACCTTAGCATTAGGAATATTGAACTGTATTATTTGTTATGACCTTCTGCCTGCCTGACTATTCCTCTGAACTCTGATTCTGTACCTTGCTATTTCTGATATCCTGTTGCCAAACTCTGCTCATTCCTGGACTCTGTATTTGCCTCCTGATTCTGTACCTTGCTATTCTAATACTCCGTTGCCAAACCCTGCCTGTTTATTGGATTCCGTATCTGTCTCCTGAATCTGTACCTTATCTGTCTGTGTGTTGATGACCTGGCTTGCCCGACCTCGAGAACTGGCCTTACTGTTAGAGGCAGTTCCCAGACCTGTTAGTGACACCCTCTCACTGGTGTCACTCACGCTCTGTCCTTCCTACTCTCAGCCTAGCTCCTAGCCCCTGGGAGAGTCTAGGCCATCGGAAGGAACATACTTCTGTGCAGTACTCAAAGTATACTGTTACATCTAACACTCACTTGTTATGTCAGGTGTCCAGAGGTTAGTAGATATATCTGATTATCGGTGATACTGCAGATCACCAATAATCGGGTATATTCTGTATTCTCGGTAAAACTGCAGTTCACCGGTAATCAGACCCTCTCTGTGTTACACCGATCGTTACAAGTATAAGCCAAGGTTTTGGGGTGCTGAAAAACTCAGTGTATACTCTGGTATATATGGTAGAGTAAGGGCCAATTAGTGGCTACAAAGCAGCACCAAAATTATAGGGGGCAATAAGTGGCTACAAAAGTTATGCCCAAGTCGTACAGGTAGCACCAGGTAAACAGCTATTTCTATTATGTACAAAGTGGTACCCAAATAAACAGGCGCTATTATCCTCTCAAGAGGAAAATGCTAATAAAAAGGGGACCAAAAATTCAATCAAAGGGGAAAGCAAAAGGGAAAGTCACAAAAAAAGAAAACAAAACTGGAAAGCAGAACAGAAATCAAAAGCAAGAGTAAAAGGGAAAGCAAAGTGAAAAGCAAGAGGTAATGTAAAAGGGAAAGCAAAAAGAAAATAAAAACGTTAATCATAAGGGCAAAACATAAAGTTAATCAAGATGTTAATTAACAGGGAATGCATGAGGTCAATCAAAAAGAAAATCAAGTAAATGGGAAAGCAAAAGGCAATGAGCCACTTCCCCAAGATATGGCACCATACCATACATTGTGTATTGCAGCCGCCTGTCTCTTACTGCTCCTCCCTCTGTCAGCTTGATGAAAATGTACCAATGTACCCAGTCACCTTTTTACCCTGTCCTAACTCCCAGCAAAATAACAGTGTCCTCTCAATGGCAAGACCCCATCAGCTGTCATGGGCAAAATCTGGAATAATGGGGATGTCACACTTGCATAATGCCTGTGCTATGGGCATGGGCATCATAGGCATAATGCAATACTCACCTTGCAAATACAAATGCTCTAATTATTTCACACTATACAGGGAGTGCAGAATTATTAGACAAGTTGTATTTTTGAGGAATAATTTTATTATTGAACAACACCACAAGGTGTCTTCCAGAAACTGGCAGTAGGACTGAGAGTTGAGCTTGACTCCATCCTCAAAAAGGCCCCACAAGCTCATCTTTGATGATACCAGCCCAACCAGTACTCCACCTCCACCTTGCTGGCGTCTGAGTCGGACTGGAGCTCTCTGCGCTTTTCCAATCCAGCCATGGGCCCATCCATCTGGCCCATCAAGACTCACTCTCATTTCATCAGTCCATAAAACCTTAGAAAAATCAGTCTTGAGATATTTCTTGGCCCAGTCTTGACGTTTCAGCTTGTGTGTCTTGTTCAGTGGTGGTCGTCTTTCAGCCTTTCTTACCTTGGACATGTCTCTGAGTATTGCACACCTTGTGGTTTTGGGCACTCCAGTGATGTTGCAGCTCTGAAATATGGACAAACTGGTGGCAAGTGACATCTTGCCAGCTGTACGCTTGACTTTTCTCAGTTCATGGGCAGTTATTTTGCGCCTTGGTTTTTCCACATGCTTCTTGCGACCCTGTTGACTATTTTGAATGAAACGCTTGATTGTTCGATGATCACGCTTCAGAAGCTTTGCAATTTTAAGAGTGCTGCATCCCTTTGCAAGATATCTCACTATTTTTGACTTTTCTGAGCCTGCCAAGTCCTTCTTTTTACCCATTTTGCCAAAGGAAAGGAAGTTGCCTAATAATTATGCACACCTAATATAGGGTGTTGATGTCATTAGACCACACCCCTTCTCACCTAATATGCTTAATTGTTAGTAGGCTTTCGGGCCTATACAGCTTGGAGTAAGACAACATGCATAAAGAGGATGATGTGGTCAAAATACTCATTTGCCTAATAATTCTGCACTCCCTGTAGTCAATTTTTATGGAATGGACATGTTTTCATGCACATTACCCAGAAACATAGTATAGACTGCATATTAGGATAATGTCTGTTACACTGCAGAGATGTGAACATGCCCATACAGTTCTATGGCCAGTGTGTTATCACGCAGCAATGCAATTGTTCATACTGTAAACACAATCTGAGGTATTTGCAACAACTTCTGATGCATAATTGAGCAATTCAAGGTAAAGAAGTATTTTTTTTTTTTCACCTGAAATGTCACTTAAATATTAGCATGCATAAGTTTAGTGCTGACCAGGTTTACATCCTACAGATCAGTACACCATCTACTTTAAAGGGAAAATGAAGTCAGAGGGACATGGAGGATGACATTTTTACCAGTTGCCTCGCAGTCCTGCGGAGCTCTTTGGCTGCGGTTGTGTATGAATCAAATGCCAGAAACAATCTAGTCAGACTTCAGTCAGAAACACCTACTCCTGAAGCTTGTTCAGGGTCTATGAGACAAACGATTAGCAGGACAGTCAGGCAATTTGCTTTGTTTAAAAGCATATAAATATGTCAGCCTCCATATGCCTCTCACTTCAGGTGTGCTTTAAAGAGGAACTCCAGTGAAAATAATGTAGTAAAAAAAGTGCTTCATTTTTTACCATAATTATGTATAAATGATTTAGTCAGTGTTTGCTCATTGTAAAATCTTTCCTCTCCCAGATTAACATTCTGACATTTATTACATGGTGACATTGTTACTGTGGGCAGGTTATTTAGCTGTTTCTAGCTGCTCTGTCTGTTAGGGCCCTTTTCCACCTGCAATCGCTAGCGTTCACGCTGAACGCTAGCGATTGCTGAATCGCAAAACCGGCGATTCCCCCGACGTTTGCGGCCGCGATTTTGCTATGCTATGCACTGCATAGCAAAATCGCGGCAATTATCGCTCCGCCGCGCGTTCGCGTTCCCGACAAAAGCGAATCGCGGTAGTGGAAATGACCTACCGCGATTCCTATGTTAAAGAGCAAACCGTAGCGATTGTAAAATCGCTAGCGGTTTGCGGTTTTGCGATTCAGCCAGCGCAAACGCGCTGGTGGAAAAGGGCCCTTACAGACAGCTAATAACAGCTATTTCCTGACTCTGAACATTGTTACATTGTGGCAGTTTGCCAGCAGTACCGCGGTATTCAGAGCCTCTTGTGGGAGGGGTTTCAGCACAAAATCAGTCACACAGCGCCCCCTGATGGTCTGTTTGTGAAAATCATTGTCTTTCTCATGTAAAATGGGGTATCAGCTACTGATTGGGAAAAAGTTCAATTCTTGGTTGGAGTTTCTCTTTAAGCAAAATAACAAACTTGCAAGGCATTTACCATGTCAAAAGCTGGGTAAACACTATGAGATTTTCTGGCCGATTTACTGTCAGATCGATTATTTCCAACATGTACGATCTGCTTTCCGATCGATTTCCGTTCACTTCAATAGGAAATCGATCGGAAAATGCTTGGAAATCGATCGGACATGTTGGAAATAATCAATCTGACAGTAAATCATCCAGAAAATCTCATAGTGTGTACCCAGCATACTGTAAGTCAGCAAAGTTCAGAGTCAGTAACACAGATAGTTCAGACTAGACAGAGTAGATGTCAGAATCACTGCTACTAACAATAGTCATGACAGCATTGTATAAAGGAAATAAACTCTTGCACTACCTCGCTGACAGCAACATTTACAGAGGAAAAAATGTTTAGATATTCACTAAAGCTAGTATATTCATTTATTAGAGTATTATACTGACATCTAGTGGCAAATTGAGAATACAGAGGGTAAAAGTGTCAACACTTTTACATTTCAATCCAAACATCTATTTGTGTTTTCATCTGTATAAAATAATTCCATTTAGAACCAGTTATGTAGATTTATCAAAACCAGTCTAAGGAAAATTGAACTGGTGTGACAGTGGAGATCAAAGATCAAGTATTCTGACTGGTCACTCTGAATAACTGCTGCATTGTTGCACTTGTTTGGCTCAAATTGTCCTTGTATTGTTTTTTTTATAAATCTGCCCAAATCGTCAGGTTATTTTACTGATGGGCTTATTAGCTATTAGAATAATTTAAACAGTTCCCAAATAAATGGAAAAGCTGTGAAAGCTTTAGTTTGATAATCCCACATTCTGTGACCTGGGCTGTTTATTAGATGACTAGGAGAATTTTCTGAATAACAACAGATAATGGCTGTCTTTGATTCCATTTGAAATAAAGCAAGAAACGTCTCTGTCTTTTCTGACATGATGAAAGGACAGAGAGCAAGACTGTGTTTATTATTTTGCAACACCCCAAGCTGACCTTTTATATGTGAAACCTCCCTTCCATCTGCAATAATTTTTTTTTTTATCATAATTTTCATGAACCAGTCCGCACACAAACCGCAGAAGCAATAAACGTGAAGTATTTATTCTCCCATCACATACATGTGCAGACACGGTCTGACCAGCTTAGGTTTTTTTTTTTATCATAGACGCTGGTGTAGTGGTTAGCACTTTAAGCCTTGCAGCACTGGGTCCCTGGTTCAAATCCAAGCCAGAGCACTATTTGTAAGGCATTTATATGTCCTCCCCATGTCTATGTGGGTGTCATCCATGCACTCTGGTTTCCTCCCATATCACAAAAAAAATGCAGATAAGTTAATTGCCTTCCTCCTGAAATTGGCCCCAGACAATGGTAGGGAGTAGACAGTGATCCCCTCTGAAGGACTGTTAAGTGAAAAGACTATGTACTCTGTAAACCGCTGTGAAAGATGTTGGTGCGATATAAATAATAATAATATATAGCCATGTTTTCCACTTGCAGTCTATATCCAATCTTCTGTTTGGGCAGCAGCCCCCTAGACCATGGCCTATGTGGCCTCAATAAAGTAAATCATAAACAAGGACACAGACCGCAATGAAAACTGGCAGATGGTTCAACCTAATCTAACCAAAAAGTTTCTTTATAGCACTGTGTCCCGGATATTATACCTCAATAACTGTCTTTGTGATACTGTCATGGCATCAGAAAATGATAAACCACGGGAACAGCTACTTTGATATTTTTATGCAAAAACAATAATTCTAAAACAAGGAAAAAAAATAAAAAATTAAAACAATTAGCACTTAAAATCATGTATAAAAGAGCCACCAAACTGGCATTTTAACCACTTGAGGACCACAGTCTTTTCGCCCCTTAAGGACCAGAGCCTTTTTCTCCATTCAGACCACTGCAGCTTTCACGGTTTATTGCTCGCTCATGCAACCTACCACCTAAATGAATTTTACCTCCTTTTCTTGTAACTAATACAGCTTTCTTTTGGTGCTATTTGATTGCTGCTGCGAGTTTTACTTTTTATTATATTCATCAAAAAAGACATGAATTTTGTCAAAAAAATTACTTTTTTAACTTTCTGTGCTGACATTTTTCAAATAAAGTAAAATTTCCTATACATTTGAGCGCGAAAGTTATTCTGCTACATGTCTTTGATAAAAAAAACCCCATTCAGTGTATATTTATTGGATTTGGTAAAAGTTATAGCGTTTACAAACTATGGTGCCAAAAGTGAATTTTCCCATTTTCAAGCATCTCTGACTTTTCTGCGCACCTGTCAGGTTTCATGAGGGGCTAAAATTCCAGGTTAGTACAAATACCCCCCAAATGACCCCATTTTGGAAAGAAGACATCCCAAAGTATTCAGTGAGAGGCATGGTGAGTTCATAGAATATTTTATTTTTTGTCACAAGTTAGCGGAAAATGACACTTTGTGACCAAAAAAAAAAAAAAAAGTTTCCATTTCTTCTAACTTGCGACAAAAGAAAATGAAATCTGCCACGGACTCACTATGTTCCTCTCTGAATACCTTGAAGTGTCTACTTTCCAAAATGGGGTAATTTGTGGGGTGTGTTTACTGTCCTGGCATTTTGGGGGGTGCCTAATTGTAAGCACCCCTGTAAAGCCTAAAGATGCTCATTGGACTTTTGGCCCCTTAGCGCAGTTAGGCTGCAAAAAAGTGCCACACATGTGGTATTGCCGTACTCAGGAGAAGTATTATAATGTGTTTTGGGGTGTATTTTTACACATACCCATGCTGGGTGGGAGAAATATCTCCGTAAATGACAATTTTTTAATTTTTTTTACACACAATTGTCTATTTATAGAGATATTTCTCCCACTCAGCATGGGTATGTGGAAAAATACAACCCAAAACACATTATACTACTTCTCCTGAGTACGGCGATACCACATGTGTGGCACTTTTTTGCACCCTAACTGCGCTAAGGGGCCCAAAGTCCAATGAGTACCTTTAGGATGTCACAGGTCATTTTGAGAAATTTGGTTTCAAGACTACTCCTCACAGTTTAGGGCCCCTAAAATGCCAGGACAGTATAGGAACCCCACAAATTACCCCATTTTAGAAAGAAGACACCCCAAGGTATTCCGTTAGGAGTATGGTGAGTTCATAGAAGATTTTTTTTTTTTGTCACAAGTTAGCGGAAATTGATTTTAATTGTTTTTTTTCACAAAGTGTCATTTTCTGCTAACTTGTGACATAAAATAAAATCTTCTATGAACTCGCCGTACTCCTAACAGAATACCTTGGGGTGTCTTCTTTCTAAAATAGGGTCATTTGTGGGGTTCCTATACTGCCCTGGCATTTTAGGGGCCCTAAACCGTGAGGAGTAGTCTTGAAACCAAATGTCGCAAAATGACCTGTGAAATCCCAAAGGTACTGATTGGACGTTGGGCCCCTTAGCGCAGTTAGGGTGTAAAAAAGTGCCACACATGTGGTATCGCCGTACTCAGAAGAAGTAGTATAATGTGTTTTGGGGTGTATTTTTACACATACAGATGCTGGGTGGGAGAAAAATCTCTGTAAATGACAATTATTTGATTTTTTTTACACACAATTGTCCATTTACAGAGAGATTTCTCCCACCCAGCATGGGTATGTATAAAAATACACCACAAAACACATTATACTACTTCTTCTGAGTACGGCGATACCACATGTGTGACACTTTTTTGCAGCCTAGGTGCGCTAAGGGGCCCAACGTCCTATTCACAGGTCATTTTGAGGCATTTGTTTTCTAGACTACTCCTCACGGTTTAGGGCCCCTAAAATGCCAGGGCAGTATAGGAACCCCACAAGTGACCCCATTTTAGAAAGAAGACACCCCAAGGTATTCTGTTAGGAGTATGGTGAGTTCATAGAAGATTTTTTGTTTGTCACAAGTTGGCGGAAAATGACACTTTGTGAAAAAAACAACAATACATATCAATTTCCGCTAACTTGTGACAAAAAATAAAATCTTCTATAAACTCATCATACACCTAACAGAATACCTTGGGGTGTCTTCTTTCTAAAATGGGGTCACTTGTGGGGTTCCTATACTGCCCTGGCATTTTAGGGGCCCTAAACCGTGAGTAGTCTAGAAAACAAATGCCTCAAAATGACCTGTGAATAGGACGTTGGGCCCCTTAGCGCAACTAGGCTGCAAAAAAGTGTCACACATGTGGTATCGCCGTACTCAGAAGAAGTAGTATAATGTGTTTTGTGGTGTATTTTTACATATAACCATGCTGGGTGGGAGAAATATCTCTGTAAATGACACATTTTTGATTTTTTTTTACACACAATTGTCCATTTACAGAGAGATTTCTCCCACCCAGCATGGGTATGTGTAAAAATACACCCCAAAAAACATTATACTACTTCTCCTGAGTATGGCGATACCACATGTGTGACACTTTTTTGCAGCCTAGGTGCGCTAAGGGGACCAACGTCCTATTCACAGGTCATTTTGAGGCATTTATTTTCTAGACTACTCCTCACGGTTTAGGGCCCCTAAAATGCCAGGGCAGTATAGGAACCCCACAAGTGACCCAATTTTAGAAAGAAGACACCCCAAGGTATTTCGTTAGGGGTATGGTGAGTTCATAGAAGATTTTATTTTTTGTCACAAGTTAGTGAAAAATGACACTTTGTGAAAAAAACAATAAAAATCTAATTTCCGCTAACTTTTGACAAAAAATAAAATCTTCTATGAACTCATCATACACCTAACAGAATACCTTGGGGTGTCTTCTTTCTAAAATGGGGTCACTTGTGGGGTTCCTATACTGCCCTGGCATTTTACGGGCCCAAAACTGTGAGTAGTCTGGAAACCAAATTTCTCAAAATGACTGTTCAGGGGTATAAGCATCTACAAATTTTGATGACAGGTGGTCTATGAGGGGGCAAATTTTGTGGAACCGGTCATAAGCAGGGTGGCCTCTTAGATGACAGGATGTATTGGGCCTGATCTGATGGATAGGAGTGCTTGGGGGGTGACAGGAGGTGATTGATGGGTGTCTCAGGGGGCGGTTAGAGGGGAAAATAGATGCAATCAATGCACTGGGGAGGTGATCGGAAGGGGGTCTGAGGGGGATCTGAGGGTTTGGCCGAGTGATCAGGAGCCCACACGGGGCAAATTAGGGCCTGATCTGATGGGTAGGTGTGCTAGGGGGTGACAGGAGGTGATTGATGGGTGTCTCAAGGTGTGATTAGATTGGGGGAAATAGATGCAAGCAATGCACTGGCGAGGTGATCAGGGCTGGGGTCTGAGGGCGTTCTGAGGTGTGGGCGGGTGATTGGGTGCCCTAGGGGCAGATTAGGGTCTAATCTGATGGGTAACAGTGACAGGTGGTGATAGGGGGTGATTGATGGGTAATTAGTGGGTGTTTAGAGGAGAGAAGAGATGTAAACACTGCACTTGGGAGGTGATCTGATGTCGGACCGGCGGGCGATCTATTGGTGTGGGTGGGTGATCAGATTGCCCGCAAGGGGCAGGTTAGGGGCTGATTGATGGGTGGCAGTGACAGGGGGTGATTGATGGGTGATTGACAGGTGATCAGTGGGTTATTACAGGGAATAACAGATGTAAATATTGCACTGGCGAATTGATAAGGGGGGGTCTGAGGGCAATCTGAGCGTGTGGGCGGGTGATTGGGTGCCCGCAAGGGGCAGATTAGGGTCTAATCTGATGGGAAACAGTGACAGGTGGTGATAGGGGGTGATTGATGGGTGATTGATGGGTAATTAGTGGGTGTTTAGAGGAGAGAAGAGATGTAAATACTGCACTTGGGAGGTGATCTGATGTCGGACCTGCGGGCGATCTATTGGTGTGGGTGGGTGATCAGATTGCCCGCAAGGGGCAGGTTAGGGGCTGATTGATGGGTGGCAGTGACAGGGGGTGATTGATGGGTGATTGACAGGTGATCAGTGGGTTATTACAGGGAATAACAGATGTAAATATTGCACTGGCGCATTGATAAGGGGGGGTCTGAGGGCAATCTGAGCGTGTGGGCGGGTGATTGGGTGCCCGCAAGGGGCAGATTAGGGTCTAATCTGATGGGTAACAGTGACAGGTGGTGATAGGGGGTGATTGACAGGTGATTAACAGGTGATTGACAGGTGATCAGGGGGGATAGATGCATACAGTACACAGGGGGGGGGGGTCTGGGGGGGGTCTGGGGACAATCTGAGGGGTGGGGGGTGATCAGGAGGGAGTAGGGGGCAGATTAGGGACTAAAAAAAAAAATAGCGTTGACAGATAGTGACTAGTGATGGGCGAACACCTGGATGTTCGGGTTCGGGCCGAACAGGCCGAACATGGGCCAGATGTTCGGCATGTTCGGCCCGAACCCCGAACTCAATGCAAGTCAATGGGGACCCGAACATGCCGCAATACGGCCCCCCTATGGGGTCGCAGGCATAAGGGGGGAGCATGCCCCGATCGCGGGGGGGGTCGGAAATTCCCCCCACCCCCTCCGCTAGCGCTCCCCCCTCTGCCCGCTTCCCCATAAAAAAGTTGGCGTAAAGTTAAATATTACCGGTGGTGGCTGCTGCAGTGGCTGGCTGGCAGTGGTGTGAGTGAGGACTAGGAGGAGGAGTCCGAGTATGACGCGTTGAGGCCAGGCAGCGGGCGGTTCAGCGGTAGTACCCTTGTGGTACTTCCGCCCTTTCTCTGACCTCACGTCCTCTACGTGATGACGCATACGATGGTACGCGTAACGTGTACCCTCGTATGCGTCATCACGTAGAGGACGTGAGGTCAGAGAAAGGGCGGAAGTACCACAAGGGTACTACCGCTGAACCGCCCGCTGCCTGGCCTCAACGTGTCATACTCGGACTCCTCCTCCTCATTCACACCACTGCCAGCCAGCCACTGCAGCAGCCACCACCGGTAATATTTAACTTTACGCCAACTTTTTTATGGGGAAGCGGGCAGAGGGGGGAGCGCTAGCGGAGGGGGTGGGGGGAATTTCCGACCCCCCCCCCCGCGATCGGGGCATGCTCCCCCCTTATGCCTGCGACCCCATAGGGGGGCGGTATTCCGCCGAACAGGGCTCTGTTCGGCCGAACAGGGGCCCTGTTCGGCCCTGTTCGGCCGGGCATTTAGTAGTTCGGGCGAACCCGAACGGTTTGGCCGAACACCATCAGGTGTTCAGCCGAACTCGAACATCACCCGAACAGGGTGATGTTCTGCAGAACCCGAACAGTGGCGAACACTGTTCGCCCAACACTAATAGTGACAGGGAGTGATTGATGGGTGATTAGGGGGGTGACTGGGTGCAAACAGTGGTCTGGGGGGTGGGCAGGGGGGGGGGGGTCTGAGGGGTGCTGTGGGCGATCAGGGGCAGGGGGGGAGAAATCAGTGTGCTTGGGTGCAGACTAGGGTGGCTGCAGCCTGCCCTGGTGGTCCCTCGGACACTGGGACCACCAGGGCAGGAGGAAGCCAGTATAATAGGCTTTGTATACATTAGAAAGCCTATTATACATTGTTTCAGTGGCGATCCGGGTGCTAGTAACCCGCCGGCGCTTCCGAACGGCCGGCGGGTTACAGCGAACGGTGGGCTGAGCCAGTCCCCGGCGGCTGATCGCGTCACGAATGACGCGATCGCCGCATAGCCACTCCCGCAGCCGCTCCCGCCGATGGGCGTATTCCGGTCGTTTGGGCCCGGACTTTGCCGCCGCCCATGGGCTGGGGGCGGTCCTTAAGTGGTTAAACGTTCACTTAAAACTTCCATTTGTAAATTTAACATCAGATTAACCACCTGAGCGGTCTGGACGAGCTCAGCTCGTCCAACACCGCCGGAGGTCGCCGCTCAGGCCTTGCTGGGCCGATTTTCATCAAATAAAAAGCAGCACACGCAGCCGGCACTTTGCCAGCCGCGTGTGCTGCCTGATCGCCGCCGCTCTGCGGCGATCCGCCGCGAGCAGCGGCGAAAGAGGGTCCCCCCAGCCGCCTGAGCCCAGCATAGCCGGAACAAAAAGTTCCGGCCAGCGCTAAGGGCTGGATCGGAGGCGGCTGACGTCAGGACGTCGGCTGACGTCGATTACGTCACTCCGCTCGTCGCTATGGCGACGATATAAGCAAAACAAGGAAGGCCGCTCATTGCGGCCTTCCTTGTTTATTCTGGGCGCCGGAGGCGATCGGAAGATCGCCTCCGGAGCGCCCTCTAGTGGGCTTTCATGCAGCCAACTTTCAGTTGGCTGCATGAAATAGTTTTTTTTTTATTTAAAAAAACCCTCCCGCAGCCACCCTGGCGATTTAATCAGAACGCCAGGGTGGTTAACTGAATTGCAACTGCCACAAGCCAATAGAAAGCTATTATTACATAGTTTAGTATTGCTTATATCATGTTACAGCAGCCCAGTCATAATAATGAAGCACCTTGGAAAGATGTATGTATACACACAGGAGTATAGCTATAGGTAGTATAGGTAGAATAAACTTATAAGACGTATATTACCACCTCCAGTGTTAGGGGATCCTCTTCAATGCAGCCTTTTGCTGTCGTAGGTTACATAACTTCATAACATGCAGGAAGAGTTTGGGGTAGGATGGCAGTGTGCCACAATAGGCAGCTGTACAAGGGAACATGTAACAACCCAATTAAGGGGGTTGGAACTGCAAACACAAAACTCTTGTATCTATTGCTAGGTACAAGAGTAGTTAGTGTATGGTAGTTTCCCTGAATAATTTTATTTTTAAATAGATAAATGTATACATTGCCTGTGTTCCTGCGGTGCCTGCATTACGGATGCAGGTGTCAAACTGCAGAAAGACTGCCTCTGGCTAAAGGTTATTCCTCAAAAAAAAAATACATATACTGGGAAGGGTTTTTTTTTCCACAACTACTGTACTACTATGCAAGAGGAGGAAGATGTCTCAAACTTGACATGGGAAAAAAAGGGTGGGATCATGGCTGCTACATTTATTACATGACTCCTTGCAAATGGGCCCCATGGCTGCAGGAACCGCAAGGCGGGGTGTTAGGGTGCAGTGAGTGTAGGCAGGACTCCCATCAAATTGTATCCACTACAACTGCACCACATGGTTTCTATTTTCAGCCCCTTTCCAGATCTGCTACTGCCTGCATCTCTCTGCTGCATGGGCTGGGAAAGTATTTAAACAATATGGATATTGTGAACTCTTAGATGTTTCTATGGCAAGGCAGTGTGCTGTATGAGAAGCTGTCAGTTATAACATTATCATATTTGTACCAATTTGTAGTTAAAATGTCTTAAAGAAAACCTGAACTGAACATTAAAAGTCAAAATAAACATACACGGGGGCGTGGCCGAACTGGACATGTGAGCGGACGTGCGACTCTTGAGCTCCTCTCCCCAGCTATCTTTATCTGACATCATCCTACTTAATCCACCCGGTGGTTTGACCTATCCATACCTCATTTTGTTGCCGAAAGACTGCTGATCCGATTGCTGCCAAAATGGGTCCCAAAAGAGATAAGGAGAAGGAGAAGGGAACGACTATAGGCCCGCTGGACAAATACCGGCAAGCAGTGCAAGATGGCTCCCAAGATGGCGTCTGCCACGAGGAAGGAGAACCGGCTGATAACCCGGAGACCACTCGTATCCTGGAGGCCATAACTACTCTGCAGACAACCCTTACTGACTCTCTCACGGCAAAGGTGGAGGAGGTCCGTACCGAAATTCAACTGCTGCGGGCGGACATGGGCAATTTACGAGAGCGTGTCACGGCGGCTGAACAGCGCATCTCACAGCTTGAAGATGACACTAAGCACATTCCCCGCGAGATGTCCACCATGCGAAACCAGATACGTTCTGTAATGACAAGGCAGGAGGACACTGAGAACCGCTTACGCCGCAACAATATCAGGTTAGTGGGCCTCCCTGAGAACATAGAGGGGGATCAACCTGAACTCTTCCTGGAAAAACTTCTAATACGCCAGTATGGCAGAGAGGCCTTCACTGACACTTTCTCGGTGGAAAGAGCCCACCGCCTGCCCACACGTAACAAGCTGCCCGGTGCCCCTCCACGCACCTTTATTGCTAGAATGCTTCATTACAGGGACCGGGACACCGTTCTTCGTCTAGCGAGAGAGAAAGGCAATATACAGATTGAGAATGCCTCTATCTCATTGTTCCCTGACTTCGGGTTGGAAACCCAGAAACAGCGAGCCAGTTTCCAAGATGTGAAAAAGAAACTTAAAAAACCTTGATTTACAGTACGTCATGTTGTTTCCCGCTCGGTTGCGAGTGGTCTCAGACGGCAAGACTTATTTCTTTGATACGCCACGGGAGGTAATCGACTGGCTGGATATAAGATCTGCTCAAAATAGGGCCTAAGCGGACTTAAGCGATCTACTACGCATCAACATGCCGTTTTTTCCGAGAAGGCAGCTTTCTCTCCTACTTAAGATGGTAACCTAAACTGACTCTCTTTTACTAAACTGCCTACTTTATTCCTTAAAGTGTGTTACAGCACAATGTCAGTATCAGCTGAGCAAGAAATTCAGGAATGTAGTATTACTACACCTACTACAACTCCAGATTACCCTGCAGATATGACTAAAAGCGTTATGATGATTAATATGTTCCGTTATTTATGCAACTTTAATGCTTCATGTATCTTACCCTCTGCTGACAGAATACTGTGCGCTTTATCCCGTTTCTCCCCTCTCCTCCCCTCCCTGTAACCTGGTACATATTCCAATCTTATATTGTATAACGGTCATGCTGTTTAACCACATTCGGGCTTTCTTGAAATATAAGTGTACTATAACAGTAAAAAAGCTGGGGAGCGGGCTCTCGCCCTCCGCCCGCAATGTTCTTAAAGTCACTTTATTACCCCCTCTGACACTCAGACAACAGTGCATCACACTCTCCCCGAGAGCTATTTATCATTACTGTGTGTGGGGTCGAGCTGTGTGTCAGAAGTGTTAGTGCGAGAATGCTCCGGCCTAGTTTTAAAGGCAAGGAGCTATTTGTATATAGTTATCCTTATAAATCAGCTAAGTTGTTTAAGCTATTATGCCTATGCAGACTGGGCACGTTAATGATCCTCCGCCAGCTACATTATTTTGAATTTCCTCCATGATGTGCACCCAGACAATTTCCTTCCTTACCTGGAATGTCAGGGGAATTAGGGATAAAGTCAAAAGAACAGCAATTTTGGACCACCTCAAGAGGATAGATGTGGACATTTTTACATTGCAGGAAACGCACCTTGACGAACCTCTTCGCCGATCCATATATAGACCTTGGATTGGGTGGTGTTATCAATCTTTCTTTAATTCTCAATCGCGTGGAGTGGCCTTAGCCATCTCTAGGCGAGTACATTTTCAAATTATACAAAGTACAATAGATACTGAGGGCCGATATATTTTTTTGCATTGCCTAATATTTAATACACCCATGTTAATAATAGCATTATATATACCTCCACCCTTTTGGTATGATATAATTAACAAAGCTCTAGCTTTAACTGCAACTTATCCACATCTACCCTCTATCTGGCTTGGCGACTTCAATTATATGTTTTTTCCTCACCTGGACAAGTTCCCAATGACGCAACAATCACAATCCCCCTCTAAGATTGTGCGTATACTTGACTTGGTTTCTGTGGTTGATGTGTGGCATAGTAAATACCCCAATACTCCAGCATATTCATGTTATTCTGCCACACATCACACCAGATCAAGGATTGATTATATATTGGTTAGTAAAGTCTTGCTGCCTAACTGCACTGAAATCGAGTACCATATACCTGTTTTATCAGATCATACGCCCTGTAAAGTGACCCTTAGATGGATCTTTCCACCTAGGGCAGATCTATGGAAACTCAGCCCATACTGGCTACACAGCGTCTCACAAGAAGCGCATGTCTTGCAATCTATACACAGATTCATTGATCAGCAATGTGACTCTGTGCAATTTACATCCACTTGGAGTGTCACTAAGATGTTTCTTAAAGACCTTTATCGCAAAGAAATTAAACGCATTAAATCTAATAATGCAGCATCAGTGCAGTGGGCAGAAAAGAAATATCGGGCTGCAGAATTGGAATACTCCCAGTCTCCCAGTCCTGCAACAGAGATGGAATTTAGAACTAAACTACGTGATTATGAGAGCTTGTTAGGGGAAAGGGCTAACAGGAAAATCTTATATGCACGTCAGACTTGGTATGAGATGGGTGATCAGTGTGGAGCATTACTCGCTAAAATATCTAGGCAGCGCGAAGCCCCTCAAGTAATTGCTTCAATACTAGATATTAATGGCCAAGAAACAACTGACCCGTCTGATATACTGTCCAGATTTCTAGGGTTCTATGAAAACTTATATACCAAACAGGCATCAAAAACTGTCCAAGAGATCACAGAATATCTGGCCAATATCCCTACTCCCCAACTTAATGAGTCACAGGTACAACAGCTAGATGCTCCAATTTCGATTGATGAGATATGTGATGCTATCTCCTCTTTCCCCTCCTCGAAAACCCCTGGATCTGATGGCCTACCCATAGAATTATACAAACTATACTCTAAGGAATTAGCGCCCTACCTCCAACGTCTATATCAATCTGCACTAAACCAAGAAATGTTACCATATACCATGAGAGAGGCAGTAATCTCACTTATACTCAAACCTGGGAAAAATTCTGCTGAGTGTGGCTCCTACTGCCCGATATCTCTTATCCAAAACGACACTAAAATCCTCGCAAAAATACTGGCACGTAGACTAAACACAGTCTTGCAACTCTTAATACACCGAGACCAGACCGGTTTTGTCCCTGGCCGCTCAGCGGCATTAAACCTCAGGCGCCTGTATCTTAATCTGCAAGCTGAACACTCCAATATTGGCACACGAGTGCTTATATCACTAGATGCTGAAAAAGCATTTGATACTGTGGAGTGGAATTTTCTGCTGGCGGTATTGAGACGTCTGGGGTTTGGGGAATCCTATATCAAATGGGTACAGCTGTTATATACTAAACCAGTGGCCAGAATTAAGGTTAACGGGTGGCTCTCCTCGACCTTTGAACTACATAGGGGCACTCGCCAAGGATGTCCCCTTTCCCCACTTCTTTTTGATCTCGCCCTAGAGCCACTAGCTATTTTGATTAGATCACATCCCGGGATCAGAGGGTGGGAGAGAGGAATCTTACACGAAAAAATCAGTCTATATGCGGATGATATGCTGCTATATCTGTCGGATCCTGGTGACTCATTAAGCAATGTTCTCTCCACTATTACCAACTTTGGCCATTTTGCTGGTCTCAAGATCAATTGAAATAAGTCCTACTTAATGCCCATAGACTTATTTCCCCCTACATTAGAACAAACTAAATCTCCATTGCAGTGGGTCAATTCTTTCAAATATTTGGGAATCTTAATTTCTAGATCCCCCTCAGACTTCCCCAAGATCAATCTAGAACCATTACTGGATGCGGTCTGTGGAAAGCTGAGGGCATGGGAAAAGCTCCCTCTTACAGTAGTAGGCAGGGCCAACCTGTTTAAAATGATGATACTTCCTAAGATTCTTTATGTAACATGGCATTCTCCCATATTCCTCCCGCCTGGTGCCTTTATTAAACTTAACTCTGCTCTAACTCAGTTTATCTGGGCCAAACAGCGACATCGGCTAGCACTTTCTACCTTGCAATGTCCAAAAGATGTAGGCGGAATAGCTCTCCCTAACTGCTATTTATACTATCTCGCAGCACAGCTATCGCATTTGTATACAGGCTTTCGAGATGACAAATTACTAATACAGCAACTACTGTTTACTAGTTTACCTTTTGCAAATACAGACCCTCTATACAATCTACTTAAAGGTACAGCCGGCATACCTAATTTTAGATCCCTACCGGTTACCCTGAAACAAATGTTCTCTGTTTGGGAACGCTCACACAAACTTCTTAAATTGGACGATAAACCTAATCAGATCCCAATATGGGAGAATGCCAACCTCAGAGAATTTCTGAAACTGTCAGATTTTAAATATTGGATGAGTAAGGGAATTGTATACTTGCACCAAATCATAGCCGATGGCAGAATGAAATCCTTCCCTCGGCTCTCCACGGACTTTGATCTACCGCAATCTGCTTTTTATAAATACCTGCAGTTCAGACATGCCTTCTATGCCCAATTAAAAGAAATACCACCCCCTCCAGTAAATTCAGATATATTAGGAATAATCAATGGCCCCTCCCCTAAACAATTAATCTCTTTACTATATCACTCCTTGATTATACCCACAGCACAATGCAAACTCAATACTAAACGTATAGCATGGACATCCGACGTAGGGGAAATTGGAGAGGAAGAATGGGAGGAAACGCTTGAGAAGGTTGTAAAGATCTCACCACACAAACCAGATAGGATGCAGTATCTATATATTATACACCGAGCATACCTCACACCAATTCGCTTAGCTAAATTCAAACCAGGAGCATCCACATACTGTCCCAAGTGTGTCATAGCGCCTGGCACATTTTTCCATTTAATGTGGAGCTGTCCAAACGTCAATCTTTACTGGCTGCAAGTTGTTAAATTCCTTAATGATTATATGGGATGCTCAATTGAATGTGACCCTAAACTGTGCTTATTGAGTATTTTCCCTGATACTATTACTGATAAATACACCAAATTCTTCCTACTTGAATTAATGCATATGGCACGTAAACTACACACCAAGCACTGGATTGCTGCAACCGTACCCACATGTACAGACCTCATCAGATTAGTTAATCAAATCCTCCCACTCCGTAAAGCTGTGTATCAACGTAGAGGTGCAGAGGCTAAATATAATAGAATATGGATGGCCTGGCTCTCCTCAATTAGAACTAAAATCTAGGTGTACACTCTCTTCCCTAATCTGACATTATATACTAGTACTGGGTATGCTCAACCCCCCTTTCTCTACTGGCGGAGGATCTCTCTACTATAATCTTATATACTACATAAATGTAAAACGTATACAGTCTGCATCCAAAACTTGAAGAGAGTTCTGATATCATTAATCAACAATACTGCTGATGTTCATATGTTCTTGTTTTGTTT
The DNA here is from genome assembly GCF_040937935.1 of Hyperolius riggenbachi. Classification (NCBI taxonomy): domain Eukaryota; kingdom Metazoa; phylum Chordata; class Amphibia; order Anura; family Hyperoliidae; genus Hyperolius; species Hyperolius riggenbachi. The sequence goes on from NC_090646.1 coordinate 162,606,090, forward strand.
TGTTAAAATTTAATATCTGCCACGGTTTTATTGCATTTATGGATGATGTAACAACGTTTATTCATTATTTACCTGCTCAATAAAACGTGGTTTGACACAAAAAAAATAAACATACACAAGTCATACTTGCCTCCTGTGTAGTCTACTCCTCAATCTATTTTTGCTCTCCTGCATCTTGTTTTTTCACTGTGATCAATGGAATTCTCCGTCCACTGCATACCTGTTCAGTGAACCCACCACTGCATACCTGTTCAGTGAACCTGCCACTGCATACCTGTTCTGTGAACCCACCACTAGAGATGGGCCGAACCTTCGATTTTAGGTTCGCGAACCGGGTTCGCGAACTTTCGCGTAAAGTTCGGTTCACGTTAAAGTTTGCGAACCGCAATAGACTTCAATGGGGATGCGAACTTTGAAAAAAAAAATAATTATGCTGGCCACAAAACTGATGGAAAAGATGTTTCAAGGGGTCTAACATCTGGAGGGGGGCATGGCGGAGTGGGATACATGCCAAAAGTCCCGGGGAAAAATCTGGATTTGACGCAAAGCAGCGTTTTAAGGGCAGAAATCACATTGAATGCTAAATGACAGGCCTAAAGTGCTTTAAAACATCTTGCATGTGTATACATCAATCAGGTAGTGTAATTAAGGTACTGCTTCACACTGACACACCAAACTCACCGTGTAACGCACCGCAAACAGCTGTTTGTGTAGTGATGGCCGTGCTGGACTGGTGCGCACCATGGCGAGAGTGCAGGTTTTGGTGGCTTTACAGCCCATATGGTTGCCTGGCTGATGTAGCTGAATGACAGGTCAGTGACTGTCCAGCTGATCAAATTTGGTCTGACCACAATGAAGCAACGACCTTATTATCTTTTGTGTGCCCCCCGAGACACTCATCGAGGCGCCGGTCATTGCTTCATTGTGATACGCAAGCCCCTTCACCACGGCAAGGTAATGATCACGAAGGGGAATGGGCGCATGTACATGCCTTTTCTTTTGTTGTTGCAGCTGCCCGCAGTGCAGCCAGAAAAATTAGGCAGTCATGTACACGCACCAGAAAAATTATTACAGCGGCCGCTGCTAGCAGCGGCCTAAAAAATTCAGCAATCCGCTTGGAGTCCCGGACCCTGTTGGTGGTGGCGGAGAAGGTAGTCAAGCGGCCTGCAGGCAGACATGCTGTGTGGAGGGACTGGGAGCGACTTAGTCTTCTTGGGGCAGCCCAGGCAGCCAGTCACCCGGCGTGCAGGCAGAGATGCTGTGTGTGCGGAGACTGACTTAGTCTTGGGGCGGGCAGCAGCCCTCCGGGATCCATGCCTCATTCATTTTGATAAAGGTGAGGTACTTGACACTTTTGTGATTTAGGCGACTTCTCTTCTCTGTGACAATGCCTCCAGCTGCGCTGAAGGTCCTTTCTGACAGGACGCTTGCGGCAGGGCAGGAGAGAAGTTGGATGGCAAATTGGGACAGCTCTGGCCACAGGTCAAGCCTGCGCACCCAGTAGTTCAAGGGTTCCTCATCGCTGTTCACAGCAGTGTCTACATCCACACTTAAGGCCAGGTAGTCGGCTACCTGCCGTTCCAGGCGTTGGTGGAGGGTGGATCCGGAAGGGCTACGGCGAGGCGTTGGACTAAAGAACGTCCGCATGTCCGACATCACCATGAGATCGCTGGAGCGTCCTGTCTTTGACTGCGTGGACACGGGAGGAGGATTAGTGGCAGTGGTACCTTGCTGGCGTTGTGCTGTCACATCACCCTTAAAGGCATTGTAAAGCATAGTTGACAGCTGGTTCTGCTTGTGCTGCATCCTTTCCACCTTCCGGTGAGTTGGTAACAGGTCCGCCACTTTGTGCCTGTACCGAGGGTCTAGTAGTGTGGCCACCCAGTACAGCTCATTCCCCTTGAGGTTTTTTATACGGGGGTCCCTCAACAGGCAGGACAGCATAAAAGACGACATCTGCAAAGTCGGATCCAGTACCCTCCATCTCCTCTTGCTCTTCCTCAGTGACGTCACGTAAGTCAACCTCCTACCCCCAGCCGCGAACAATACCATGGGAAGGTTGAGCAGCACAAGCCCCCTGCGACGCCTGCTGTGGGTGTTCTCCTGCCACCGTCCCCTCCTCCTCCTCCTCCCCCAAAGAAACACCTTGCTCATCATCCTCTGAGTCTGACTCGTCTTCTGCACACGACTTCTCTTCTTCCTCCTCCTCCCCCCTCTGTGCTGCCGCAGGTGTTGAGGAAACAGCTGGGTCTGATGAAAATTGGTCCCATGCCTGTTCCTGCCGTTACGGTTCCTGGTCACGCTCATTCACAGCTTCATCCGCCACTCTACGCACAGCACGCTCCAAGAAGTAAGCGTAGGGAATTAAGTCGCTGATGGTGCCCTCACTAGTGTTGGGCGAACAGTGTTCGCCACTGTTCTGGTTCTGCAGAACATCACCCTGTTCGGGTGATGTTCGAGTTCGGCCGAACACCTGACGGTGCTCTGCCAAACCGTTCGGCCACATGGCCGAACTAAGAGCGCATGGCCGAACGTTCCCCGAACGTTCGGCTAGCGCTGTGATTGGCCGAACGGGTCACGTGGTTCGGGCCCGAACGCGCTCTGATTGGCCGAACGGTCACGTGGTTCGGGTAAATAAATACCCGAACCACGTCATATCTCCGCCATTTGTCTGTGGGTTTAGCTTTGGGTAGGCAGGCAGGGTAGTTCGCTCTCCAGCCACGCTAGCCAGGGTCCCCCCCAGTCATTGTGTGTCGCTGCTGGGAACAGTAGTACACCGCTCGCTCAGCCACACTATATATAGCATTGTTTACTGCCACTGTGTACCTCGCTCAGCCACGCTATATATAGCATTGTGTTTTCTGACACTCTGTGTACACGGCTTAGCCTGGCTATATAGCATTGTGTGTACTGCCACTGTGCACCTCGCTCAGCCACGCTATATATAGCATTGTGTTTTCTGACACTCTGTGTACACGGCTTAGCCTGACTATATAGCATTGTGTGTACTGCCACTGTGCACCTCGCTCAGCCACGCTATATATAGCATTGTGTTTTCTGACACTCTGTGTACACGGCTTAGCCTGACTATATAGCATTGTGTGTACTGCCACTGTGCACCTCGCTCAGCCACGCTATATATAGCATTGTGTTTACTGCCACTCTGTGTACACCGCTCAGCCAGACTATATACCATTGTTTACTGACACTCTGTGTACACCGCTCAGCCAGACTATATACCATTGTTTACTGACACTCTGTGTACACGGCTCAGCCTGACTATATAGCATTGTGTGTACTGCCACTGTGTACCTCGCTCAGCCACGCTATATATAGCATTGTTTATTGACACTCTGTGTACACGGCTCAGCCAGACTATATAGCATTGTGTGTACTTCCACTCTGTGTACACCACTCAGCCAGACTATATAGCATTGTGTGTACTGCCACTGTGTACCTCGCTCAGCCACGCTATATATAGCATTGTTTACTGACACTCTGTGTACACGGCTCAGCCAGACTATATAGCATTGTGTGTACTGCCACTCTGTGTACACGGCTCAGCCAGACTATATAGCATTGTGTGTACTGCCACTCTGTGTACACCGCTCAGCCAGACTATATAGCATTGTGTGTACTGCCACTCTGTGTACACGGCTCAGCCAGACTATATAGCATTGTGTGTACTGCCACTCTGTGTACACCGCTCAGCCAGACTATATAGCATTGCGTACTCTGCCAGTCAGTGTGTATATTGCTGGGATCACTAATACTCCACTCACCGCCAACCACTATATGAGCTCACCATGAGTTCCTCAGAGACCTCCGCTGTGAGCAGCACTCCCAACAACAGCAACAGCCAACGCCCCACGCAAGCTATAACATCCACCCCAGCAGCCAGTGGTCAGCAGCAGCCCTCTCCGGAGGAGAATGTTGTGTCCATCGGTCTGTCGCCAGAACGATTAATGAGGGCTGCCATTGAGGAGATGATGGGGCCTGATGTGGAGGAGGAGGTCTGGCTCAGGCCAGCATCCCAAGTTAATGTTGAGGACGATGAGGGGTCTGTGTCTGGGGATGTTGGGGTGGCAGAGGTGGTGGGTGGGTCAGACTCAGGAGAAGAGTTGTATGATGAGGATGATGATCGGGACCATCTGTATGTGCCTCAGAGTCCGACCCCGGAAAACATGTTGTATCGTGTGTTTAGGTACTAAAATCTGCGTTCCCACTTCCCAGTACTGCCCGCAGTGCCCGGGTCCACGGATCCATATAATTTTTTGGGCAGCACTATCAAACTGTGGTACTATGAGTGCGTTGCCATGGTCCTTCTGTGCTGCCTGTCACACTCACCGTCTGTCTGCAGATGGATTGTTCAACACAGCTACGCCATCTGACATGTAGTCCTGGACCTTGACCATCTTCTCCAGGCGATTGGTGTTGGAGGACGTGGAACTGCCCGATTGCTGTTCTGCGGGCTGCTGCATGGGTGTCAGAAAATGTTCCCACTCCAAGGACACTGCCAATACCATTCCCTTTTCGGCACTAGCAGCAGCTTGTGTTCTTTGCTGCCCTCCTGGTCCTCCTGGGTTTGCTGAAGTCAGTCTGTCGGCGTACAACTGGCTAGAGAAGGAGGAGGATGTCAATCTCCTCTCTAAAGTCTCCATCCTCAAGGGCCTGCTGGAATTGTTCCATTTTTGACCTGTCTGACACTTTCTTCAATCAGTTTTTTAACATTGTGTTTGTATAAACTGGGTATAAACCCAGTAATTGGTGTTGTCCAGATTCCAGAATAATGAATAATAATGAATAGTGAATAATGCGCGGGCCGCGTTCAATGCAGTCTAGCATGAATTGAGCCATGTGTGCCAGAGAGTCCTGCCAGACTCCTCTGTCTTCATGTTCTTGTAAGCGTTGTGATTGTTGTGATGCACCATATTCGTCACCAGCATCACTTTCTTCCTCTTCTGCTGTCCTTTCCCGCTAAATTGTGGAAGTCCAACGTGCACCGCTCTGTCCCTCGGCAGTGGGGGCATCCAATTCCTGCTCCAACTCCAGCTGTTCCTCGTCCTGTTCTTTGTCATAGCTGGGACCAGCGTTTCCTGAGGCAGGTTGCCTGATGTTGGTATCATCACGCTGATCGTTTTCATCTTCAGAATCCCCCACTTGCATCATGCCAGCGGTTTCCATCTTCAACATTGATTTCTTCAGTAAACACAGCAGTGGTATTGTAATGCTGACTGTAGAGTTGTCACTGCTCAGTCACGCAACGTGGATTGCTCAAAATTTTGGAGGACTTGGCAGAGATCCAACATGGTGGCCCAATCAGATCCACAGAAGCTTGGTAGCTACTAGCTGCTGGAATGCGCCTCGGCACTGCGCAAAAGCGTGCTAGCATGTGCAGCGTAAAATTCCAGCGCGTAGGCAGGGACATCACCCAGCGAGCGATGGTGCGCTAGATTGAAGCGCTCCTGCATCTCTTGGTGAGTCCTTCAGAAGCGGTACTGGACTTTTAACAATGTTTTTTTTTTTTTCCTTCAACAGAAGATCTGCCACGTTGGAGTGAGGAGGACGCCGCCGACCCCGACACCAAGCTGAACCCCGGCGAACTCCAAGCAGAGGATCTTCAGGAACCCTCAAGGCTTTGAGCAAGCTGAGGAGGATCAGCAGTCCCGACGAGACCTCTCCTCATATGCGACTGAGTGCAGTGGAGCTCCCCAGAACAACCTCTCAGTTGTCACTTTGTCACTGGTCACTTTGTCACTTTGTCACTTTGTCATTTTGTCACTTTGTCAGTTGTCACTTTGTCACTGGTCACTTTGTCACTTGTCACTTTGTCATTTTGTCACTTGTCACTTGTCACTTCTCACTTTGTCACTTGTCACTTTGTCACTTGTCACTTCTCACTTTGTCACTTGTCACTTTGTCATTTTGTCACTTGTCACTTTGTCACTTGTCACTTTGTCATTTTGTCACTTTGTCATTTTGTCACTTTGTCACTTTGTCACTGGTCACTTTGTCACTTGTCACTTGGTCACTTGTCCAGATGATCTCGGTACACCTCCTAAAATTCAAATTCCTGCACACATTGCTCTGGGATTTGGGTGTGATGAATGATGCATCTAACTGGCCACCGGAGGCAATTAAGGCCTTCAAAACATTGAAAGCAGCTTTCTGTTCCGCCCCCATTTTGCGTCATGTTGAGTTGTTGACGTCATGTTCATCCTCGGCCTCGCCTTGCATTTCAGTGCGAGGTGCATTTTCCACAGAAAAAGGTTGTGAATCCGGGCACAACATTTGTGGCTGTTCCATTGACCTTTCACAGGTAGAAGATTGTGGGGGTGGGAATAGCTCCTCCGAATAGCCCATTGTGTCCTGAAAACTACTCATTGCATTGCTTTGCGCACACATTTTTTTGTCCTCATGCAAGGCCTGAGTTGCACCTGAAAGCGTGGCCTTCTCCTCCTGCGCCTCCTCCTGTTCCATCACGTCTGCTGCTGCTGGGTTAGCGTTGACGCCCGGTCCCTGTTTATTGAACCTCTTATCTTTATTACATTTATGACTGCATGGCGGTAAAAAGCATGCTATCCGCACGCTTCTTGTCCTCATGCAAGGCCTGGGTTGTTGTGTCTCAAAAAGCATGGCCTTCTCCTCCTGCGCCTGCTCCTGTTCCATCACGTGTGCTGCTGCTGCTGGGTTAGCGTTACCGGTCCCTTTTCCTGGAACCTCTTCTCTGTATTACATTTATGACTGCATGGCGACAAAAAGCATGTTACCTGTGCAAAGAAACATGACATTTTCCACATTTAAAAGACAGTTTTTCCTTTGAAACTTTACAATCAATTTTCTCAAAAACTATAAGCTCTTTTTCAAATATTTTTTTTCCTCTTGTACCCACTCCCAAGGTGCACATACCCTGCTAATTTGGGGTATGTAGCATGTAAGGAAGCTTTACAAAGCACAAAAGTTCGGGTCCCCATTGACTTCCATTATGTTCGGAGTTCGGCGCGAACACCCGAACATCGCGGCGATGTTCGGCGAACGTTCGCGAACCCGAACATCTAGGTGTTCGCCCAACACTAGCCCTCACTGCGGCTCACCAGGTTGGTCACCTCCTCAAACGGCCGCATGAGCCTGCATGCATTTTTCATCAGTGTCCAGTTGTCGGTCCAGAACATCCCCATCTTCCCAGACTGTTTCATTCTACTGTAGTTGTAGAGGTAGTGGGTGACGGCTTTCTTCTGTTCTAGCAGGCGGGAGAACATGAGCAGGGTCGAATTCCAGCGAGTCGGGCTATCGCAAATGAGGCGTCTCACCGGCATGTTGTTTTTCCGCTGAATTTCTGCAAATCGTGCCATGGCTGTGTAAGACCGCCTCAAATGCCCACAGAACTTCCTGGCCTGCTTCAGGACATCCGCTAAGCCAGGGTACTTTGCCACAAATCTTTGAACAACTAGATTCATGACATGTGCCATGCAGGGTATGTGTGTCAGCTTCCCCATATGCAAAGCGGCAAGCAGATTGCTGCCGTTGTCGCACACCACATTGCCTATCTCCAGGTGGTGTGGGGTCAGCCACTCATCCACCTGTTTCTTAAGAGCAGTCAGGAGAGCTGCTCCAGTGTGACTCTCCGCTTTGAGACAAGACATGTCTAAGATGGCGTGACAGTGTCGTACCTGGCATGCAGCATAGGCCCTGCGGAGCTGGGGCTGTGTAGCTGGAGAGGAGAACTGCCACTCAGCCAAGGAGGAGGAGGACAGCGAAGAGCATGTAGCAGGAGGAGAGGAGGTGGCAGGAGGCCTGCCTGCAAGCCGTGGAGGTGTCACAATTTGGTCCGCTGCGCCCTGCTTGCCATCGTTCACCACCAGGTTCACCCAATGGGCTGTGTACGTAATGTAGCGGCCCTGCCCGTGCTTGGCAGACCAGGCATCCGTGGTCAGGTGTACCCTTGACCCAACACTCTTCGCAAGAGATGACACCACTTGCCTCTCAACTTCACGGTGCAGTTGGGGTATGGCCTTTCTCGAAAAATAAGTGCGGCCTGGCATCTTCCACTGCGGTGTTCCGATGGCCACAAATTTACGGAAGGCCTCAGAGTCCACCAGCTGGTCTGGTAACAGCTGCCGAGCTAACAGTTCCGCCACGCCAGCTGTCAGACGCCGGGCAAGGGGGTGACTGGCCGAAATTGGCTTCTTCCGCTCAAACATTCCCTATACGGACACCTGACTGCTGCTGTGGGCAGAGGAGCAGGAACCGCTCAAGGGCAGAGGCGGAGTGGAGGAGGGTGCCTGTGAAGGTGCAAGGGAGAAAGCGGCAGAAGCAGATGATGCACCTGAAGGAGGAAGAGGAGAAGGAGGGTGACTTTTCTTTTGTGTGCTGCTGCTGCTTTTGCTCAGGTGGCCATCCCATTGCTGTTTGTGCCTTTTCTCCAGGTGCCTTCGTAAGGCACTTGTCCCTACGTGAGTGTTGGCCTTTTCACGGCTCAATTTTTGTTGGCAAAGCGAACAGATGGCTTTGGTCCGATCTGAGGCACACACATTAAAAAATTTCCACACCGCTGAGCCACCCTGGGATGTGGGCACTATGGGGACCTCAGCAGCTGATGCTGAAGGGCAAGTTGGCTGGCTGTACATAGGTGGCGATACATGGTGCCGGACTCTGCCACCAGCTGTTTCTGACGAAGAGCTGCCCCAGCTTCTTTCAGCAACTTCTCTCCTCCTACTACTCTCTGACTCCCCCTTTGAACTGTCCCCCTCTTCATCTCCTCTATTGGGAACATACAGAGGATCCCTATCATCGTCAGCATCGTAATCATCCTGCCCAGCTTCGCTTGCCTCAGAAAAATCCAAACATGCACCATCAGTAGGTCCTTCATCCTCCTTACACGTTACATCCATAGTGTTGCCGCGTAACGCAGACATATGAGCTGGTGAAAAATCATCTGGCTGTAACAACAATGGCTGTGCATCAGTGATTTCACCACTAAATAATTCTTGCGAAGTGTCAAATGCAGCGGAAGTGGTGCTAGTAGTAGCGCTGGTGGCTGAGCAAGATGAGGTGTTCTGTGTCGCTAAATACTCAACCACGTCCTGACAATCTTGGGAGGTGATGGGACGTGCCTTCTTCCGAGCACTGTTGTGTGGGCCAGGTCCACACGAAATTACATTTACACGACCTCGCGCAGACCTGCCGGGTGGCCTTCCTCTGGCTCTGGCACTACCTCTTCCTCTACCTGTTTTGTCCATATCGGGTATGCACGGAGTGGTATATCACACTGCGTGCACTCACGTAGGTAGGTGGGTTCACTTAACTGCACAGGTATGCGCACTGATGCGGTGGGTTCACTGAACACAACAGGTATGCAGTGGCGGGTTCACTGAACACAACAGGTATGCAGTGGCGGGTTCACTGAACACAACAGGTATGCAGTGGCGGGTTCACTGAACACAACAGGTATGCAGTGGCGGGTTCACTGAACACAACAGGTATGCAGTGGCGGGTTCACTGAACAGGTATGCAGTGGCGGGTTCACTGAACAGTACAGGTATACAGTGGCGGGTTCACTGAACACAACAGGTATGCAGTGGCGGGTTCACTGAACACAACAGGTATGCAGTGGCGGGTTCACTGAACAGGTATGCAGTGGCGGGTTCACTGAACAGTACAGGTATACAGTGGCGGGTTCACTGAACACAACAGGTATGCAGTGGCGGGTTCACTGAACAGGTATACAGTGGCGGGTTCACTGAACAGAACAGGTATACAGTGGCGGGTTCACAGAACAGGTATGCAGTGGCAGGTTCACTGAACACAACAGGTATGCAGTGGCGGGTTCACTGAACAGGTATACAGTGGCGGGTTCACTGAACAGAACAGGTATACAGTGGCGGGTTCACAGAACAGGTATGCAGTAGGAGGTTCACTGAACACAACAGGTATGCAGTGGTGGGTTCACTGAACAGGTATACAGTGGCGGGTCCACTGAACAGAACAGGTATGCAGTGGCGGGTTCACTGAACACAACAGGTATGCAGTGGTGGGTTCACTGAACAGGTATGCAGTGGTGGGTTCACTGAACACAACAGGTATGCAGTGGTGGGTTCACTGAACAGGTATGCAGTGGCGGGTTCACTGAACAGTACAGGTATACAGTGGTGGGTTCACTGAACACAACAGGTATGCAGTGGCGGGTTCACTGAACAGGTATACAGTGGAGGGTTCACTGAACAGAACAGGTATACAGTGGCGGGTTCACAGAACAGGTATGCAGTGGCAGGTTCACTGAACACAACAGGTATGCAGTGGCGGGTTCACTGAACAGGTATACAGTGGCGGGTTCACTGAACAGAAAAGGTATACAGTGGCGGGTTCACAGAACAGGTATGCAGTGGCAGGTTCACTGAACACAACAGGTATGCAGTGGTGGGTTCACTGAACAGGTATAAAGTGGTGGGTCCACTGAACAGAACAGGTATGCAGTGGCGGGTTCATTGAACACAACAGGTATGCAGTGGTGGGTTCACTGAACAGGTATGCAGTGGTGGGTTCACTGAACACAACAGGTATGCAGTGGCGGGTTCACTGAACAGTACAGGTATACAGTGGCAGGTTCACTGAACAGAACAGGTATGCAGTGGCGGGTTCACTGAACAGTACAGGTATACAGTGGCAGGTTCACTGAACACAACAGGTATGCAGTGGCGGGTTCACTGAACACAACAGGTATGCAGTGGCGGGTTCACTGAACACAACAGGTATGCAGTGACGGGTTCACTGAACAGGTATGCAGTGGCGGGTTCACTGAACAGTACAGGTATACAGTGGCGGGTTCACTGAACACAACAGGTATGCAGTGGCGGGTTTACTGAACAGGTATACAGTGGCGGTTCACTGAACAGAACAGGTATACAGTGGCGGGTTCACAGAACAGGTATGCAGTGGCAGGTTCACTGAACACAACAGGTATGCAGTGGCGGGTTCACTAAACAGGTATACAGTGGCGGGTCCACTGAACAGAACAGGTATGCAGTGGCGGGTTCACTGAACACAACAGGTATGCAGTGGTGGGTTCACTGAACAGGTATGCAGTGGTGGGTTCACAGAACAGGTATGCAGTGGTGGGTTCACAGAACAGGTATGCAGTGGTGGGTTCACAGAACAGGTATGCAGTGGTGGGTTCACAGCACAGGTATGCAGTGGTGGGTTCACAGAACAGGTATGCAGTGGTGGGTTCACAGCACAGGTATGCAGTGGCAGGTTCACTGAACAGGTATGCAGTGATGGGTTCACAGCACAGGTATGCAGTGGCAGGTACACTGAACAGGTATGCAGTGATGGGTTCACAGAACAGGTATGCAGTGGCAGGTTCACTGAACAGGTATGCAGTGGTGGGTTCACAGTACAGGTATGCAGTGGTGGGTTCACAGAACAGGTATGCAGCCAGCCAGGAACAAGTTAAGCCTAACTAATCTTTCCCTGAGAGACAGTCTGCAGCAGCTCGCCCTACTCTCACTAACGCAGGCAGCACACGAGTGACCGTAAAGGCCGCCGCTGCCTGCCTTATATAAGGGGGGGTGGGGCTCCAGGGGCTAGTGTAGCCTAATTGGCTACACTGGGCCTGCTGACTGTGATGTAGAGGGTCAAAGTTGACCCTCAAGGTGCATTATGGGGCGAATCGAACTTCCGCAAAGGTTCACCAACGGGACGCGAACGCGAACCACCGAAGTTCGCGTGGAACCGTTCGCCGGCGAACCGTTCGGCCCATCTCTACCCACCACTGCATACCTGTACTGTGAACCCACCACTGCATACCTGTTCAGTGAACCCACCACTGCATACCTGTTCAGTAAACCTGCCACTGCATACCTGTTCTGTGAACAAACCACTGCATACCTGTACTGTGAACCCACCACTGCATACCTGTTCTGTGAACCCACCACTGCATACCTGTTCAGTGAACCTGCCACTGCATACCTGTTCTGTGAACCCACCACTGCATACCTGTTCTGTGAACCCACCACTGCATACCTGTTCTGTGAACCCACCACTGCATACCTGTTCAGTGAACCTGCCACTGCATACCTGTTCAGTGAACCCACCACTGCATACCTGTTCAGTGAACCTGCCACTGCATACCTGTTCTGTGAACAAACAACTGCATACCTGTACTGTGAACCCACCACTGCATACCTGTTCTGTGAACCCACCACTGCATACCTGTTCAGTGAACCCACCACTGCATACCTGTTCAGTGAACCCACCACTGCATACCTGTACTGTGAACCCACCACTGCATACCTGTTCAGTGAACGAACCACTGCATACCTGTTCAGTGAACCTGCCACTGCATACCTGTTCAGTGAACCCACCCCTGCATACCTGTTCAGTGAACCTGCCACTGCATACCTGTTCTGTGAACCCACCACTGCATACCTGTTCTGTGAACCCACCACTGCATACCTGTTCAGTGAACCCACCACTGCATACCTGTTCAGTGAACCCACCACTGCATACCTGTTCAGTGAACCTGCCACTGCATACCTGTACTGTTCAGTGAACCCGCCACTGCATACCTGTTCTGTTCAGTGAACCCGCCACTGTATTCCTGTTCAGTGAACCGGCCACTGCATACCTGTTGTGTTCAGTGAACCCGCCACTGTATACCTGTTCAGTGAACCTGCCACTGCATACCTGTTCTGTGAACCCACCACTGTATACTTGTTCTGTTCAGTGAACCCGCCACTGCATACCTGTTCTGTTCAGTGAACCCGCCACTGCATACCTGTTCTGTTCAGTGTACCCGCCACTGCATACCTGTTCTCGCCATGGTGCGCACCAGTCCAGCACGGCCGTCACTACACAAACAGCTGTTTGCGGTGCGTTACACGGTGAGTTTGGTGTGTCAGTGTGAAGCAGTACCTTAATTACACTACCTGATTGATGTATACACATGCAAGATGTTTTAAAGCACTTTAGGCCTGTCATTTAGCATTCAATGTGATTTCTGCCCTTAAAACGCTGCTTTGCGTCAAATCCAGATTTTTCCCGGGGACTTTTGGCATGTATCCCACTCCTCCACCTGGGGGTCCAGGTGTTAGACCCCTTGAAACATCTTTTCCATCACTTTTGTGGCCAGCATAATTTTTTTTTTTTTCAAAGTTCGCATCCCCATTGAAGTCTATTGCGGTTCGCGAACTTTTACGCGAACCGAACCTTACGCGGAAGTTCGCGAACCCGGTTCGCGAACCTAAAATCGGAGGTTCGGCCCCACTCTACACATCAGTTCTCCTCTCAGCTGTAACTGACAGCAACTGATATATAACTGACAGCAACTGATATATTTCAGTTCTGACAAAATGTTGTCAGAACTGGAAGGGATCACTGTAAGAAGAAAATGGTGAGCTTCTGTGAGGAACTGATGGCAAGGTGACTATGTAATGTTCATTTGAAGTTACCTCATGTGTTTATTTTAAATAATTTTACTCAGTACAGGTTCTCTTTAAGGTGCAACAAACTTGCATTACTGATTTTAGTCCTGTTTCTTAGTCCTGTTTAGTCCTGCTTCTGGGCCAGTGTATACAGAAGTAATGATCTGATAACAGAAAATCACTTCAGTTCTCCACTTTAAACAGCTGATCAACACTTTGATCATACCAAATTTATAGAAGGGTGGTCAGATTTCATAGTACGACAGTCATAGCACAAATTACATTTATTTCAGCAAGTGGACAGATGTGTTTGGACACATTCCACCCAGTTACACATGGTTGCCTTTGTTTTGCTTACTGAGCAACAATACTACCACCATGCCTATGGCCCATACTCACGAGGGACTTTTGTCGCCTCAACACGCGGCGCGCGCGTGTTGCGGCGACAGGTCGCCCGTGAGTATGGGCCGTTGCACGCGCGCGCACCCCGAACTATCGCCCGTCGCTCATGTCGCCATGCGATTGAAAGTTTCAATCGCATGGCGACAGTCGCCGCCGCACCTCCGCCGCAACTGTCGCTAGTCCGCGTGAGTACGTGGACTGGCGACAGCAACCTCCATTAAAGTATATGGAGCTTCCGGCGGAGGGAGGAGGAACGTCGGCGACAGCTTCCGCCTCGCCGCTGGTCCCTCTTCCGCGTGTGTACGCGGAGGGACCTGGCGAGGAGCTGTCGCCGGCCTGTCGCCCACACGCTCACGTGTGCTGGCGACAGGCAACATTTGCAGCCCGTGAGTACGGGCCATAACACTAACCTAACCCTTCCCTTGGGGCTCAGCTATGTTATAGCCAAACCCAGTCCTATTCGCTCACTATAAACCCTCTGACCCTGCCACCATGCGAGTTGTGGGAATGAGTATGTGAGATGTTACAGTTTCACGATGATTATTATTGCAAAGGAACAACAAACGAACCTAAGAGCTAAAGCTTTAATTATTTCTAGAATAAATCAGATTACTAAACTACAGATCGCTGGAATCCTGGTATAAGCTTCTCCTCCTTCCAACCCACCCACACCCTTCTAAAAATGAAAACATTTCACCCGATTTTTCGTTTGGTAAAGTGGAACTGTTATGAAATGTAGTAGAATGCAGTTAATTATTCATACCCATTGTCATGTCAAATGTCCTGCTTTCAGCATCAGAAACACTTCCTATAGCTATACATTGCTGTATATAGGTATGCAACCCCACCTCCCTGCCCTCCCATTGAGGCTTATCCTAGGCTGTTTAATATGCAGAATATCCCCTCCCCCTTCAAGATGTTGTCTGTGATAAATTTCAGAATGTAAATCCGTGAGAGGAGAGATTTTACAATGGGCAAACACTGACTAAGTCATTTAGAAATTTATATTGTAAAACAATAAGTCATTTTATTTATTGTGATATTTTGGTAACAGTTCCTCTTTAAAGGGAGCCTTAAATAAAAAAAAAGTTTCCCTTACCTGGGGCTTCCCCAAGCCCCCTGCAGCCGTCCTGTGCCCTCGCCGGTCCTCGACCTTCCTCCGTTCCCCACACACATCCTTGTACGCGTTATCGTTTTCAAGCGTGTATGGAGCAGGCTCAGAAGGAGGTGTCTCTTACAGTGCCTGCGCAGGACACGCTTGACGATGGGAACGCATACATGGATGCGTGTGGCAAGAGGCCAACTCAAAACTAACCCTCGGCGGGGGACCGGAGGTTAGTCAAGGACCAGTGAGGGCACAGGATGGCCGCAGGGGGCTTGGGGGAGCCCCAGGTAAGTGAAGTTTTATTATCACAGTTAAGGTTCTCTTTAAAGGGAACCTCCGGACTAAAAATCTACTCAGCAGCACTGAAAAGGCTTGGTGTTTAACAGTTTCACAGCGTCAGAACTTTGTTTTTCTTACCAAAGCATCATTTTTAGCTGAATTTTTTGCTAAGCTCCACCCATCAAAGAAAAAAAGCCCGCCCGGGCTTTTTTTCCCTGATGCTGTGCAGAGCATGATGGGATTTCCTATGTTGTTGTTCACGTTGCCTAGCAACTGGGAGAGGCGCTCAGGACACAGGACAGTTGGAACTGTGTCTCATGCTCCCTGTCACCTCCTTTCACCCAAAAAGATGGCTGCCATCATGAAATCAAGCATTTGCCTGTTCTTTTAAAACAGTGTGGGTAAGAGATTATATTACCTATTTATTTTAATTAACATAACTAATGTAACTTAATGACAGTATGTTTGTTTAGGCTGAAGTTCCTCTTTAACCCATTCGCGTTCCGTCGTTTTCACTTGAGAAATGTTCACCTCCCATTCATTAGCCTATAACTTTATCACTACTTATCACAATGAACTGATCTATATCTTGTTTTTTCCGTCACCAATTAGGCTTTCTTTGGGGGGTACATTTTGCTAAGAGCCACTTTACTGTAAATGCATTTTAACAGGAAGAATAAGAAAAAAACGGAAAAAATTCATTATTTCTCAGTTTTCAGCCATTATAGTTTTAAAATAATACATGCCTCCATAATTAAAACTCACGTATTGTATTTGCCCATATGTCCCGGTTATTACACCGTTAAAATTATGTCCCTATCACAATGTATGGCGACAATATTTTATTTGGAAATAAAGGTGCATTTTTTCGTTTTGCATCTATCACTATTTACAAGTTTAAAATAAAAAAATATAGAAATATTTCATCTTTACATTGATATTTAAAAAGTTTAGACCCTTATGTAAATATTTACATGTATGTTTTTTTTTATTGTAATGTTTTTGTTTTTTTTATATTAAAGAGAATCTGTATTGTTAAAATGGCACAAAAGTAAACATACCAGTGCGTTAGGGGACATCTCCTATTACCCTCTGTCACAATTTCGCCGTTCCTCGCCGCATTAAAAGTGGTTAAAAACAGTTTTAAAAAGTTTGTTTATAAACAAACAAAATGGCCACCAAAACAGGAAGTAGGTTGATGTACAGTATGTCCACACATAGAAAATACATTCATACACAAGCAGGCTGTATACACCCTTCCTTTTGAATCTCAAGAGATCATTTGTGTGTTTCTTTCCCCCTGCAGCTATCTTCCACTGAGGTGTCAGGCTGTTTCTTCCTGCAGAGTGCAGACAGCTCTGCCTGTATGTAATTCCTCAGTATGTGAAAGCCCAGCCAGCTCAGAGGAGGATTTATCCAGCTTGTAAAAGATAAGAGAGAAGAGTGAAGCTGCCCTAATCTAAATAATACACAGGCAGTGTGCAGAGAGGGGACTGGAGGGGGGAGATGCATCACAGAACCACAACACTGAAGAACTTGGCAGCCTTCCAGACACAGGCTGACAAGTCTGACAAGAGAGAGATAAGTTGATTTATTACAGAGATGGTGATAGTAGAACGTGCTGCAGTAAGCCAGGACACATTAGAATAGCTTTTGGTACTTGTATGATGATAAAAAACAGGATGCAATTTTTGTTACGGAGTCTCTTTAAACATTTTATTTGGGTAGTTTTGGGAGGGTGAGATGTAAACAATAGGTTTATAATGTAAATGTGTGTTGATTTTTATTTATTTTTTTTACTTTTAGTTGTAGTATTACTTTTTGGCCACAAGATGGCGGCCATGAGTTTGTTTACATGACGTCACTCTAAGTGTAACATACGCTTAGAGAGACGCATGGGGGAGGTAACAGCCAGAAAAGGCGCAGCTTCCGAGAGAAGCTGTCGCTTTTTCAGCGGGGGAGAGGAATCAGTGATCGGGCACCATAGCCCGATTCACTGATTGCCTGGCTAACGAACCGCGGCCGGGAGCGCGCGTGCATGCGTGCAAATGGCCGCGGGAGCGCGCGGTAGTGCGCATGGTTGCTGGACGTAGTTTCTACGTCCAGGAACTAAAACAGGTTAAGGAGACTTCTCCAAGAGCCACATGATTGTATTCTGCAGCAGGGTTGCACCTTTCAGATTCATGCATAACAGCCAGCTGCAATGGTTGTCACTGGTTTGAAAGCCCTGCAGGAATCCCACGTCACTCCCATTTTGTAGAAATCTAAAATTGGACAGCTTGATGGTTTTCCCAACACAATGTGCGCGTTTCCAATTCAAATGCATTTTATTGCAAACCAAAAAAAATTTGCTAATAAATGGGGAAAATGCAACTTCAAATGCAAACCCAGAAAATATCTGCAAAATTGATTGTTCAAGTGTGCTCCCTGCCCTACCTAAAGGGAAGAGTGCTCTGTATTTTTTAGGAAAATAAATGCCTTTTTTCTTTAAAAAGGTCCTCCCTCTCAAAGGCCTCCTCACAACTAATAAGAAACAACATTTTTAATCAAATTCTTTATTGTTTAGAAATAGGGAAGTTGAAAGGAGGTAGTGGCTTACTAATGCACATCTAATAATGTTTGTTAAAATGTCAAAAGTTCAGGCACATAGCAGTAGTAAAAGAGTTTTAATCTGCCTACAATTTCTGGATACCATTGTTGCTGTTGAGCAGGGTTGGCACTTCCTAAGGGGCAATTGGAAATTCCCCAGAGCCACATCCACACCATAGGGTCTACCAAGTCCCAGGTCATGCAGTTTGCAAATGTGACCAGTCCCTTGGTTTCCAGGAGAATCTGGGTGAGGCCTTAATTAGACCGACGTCACAACCAAGAGGATTTACTGGTCTCCATTAGTGGGCTCTTTCTATCCTTCATGCCTCACATCTGTCTTCCTTTGCCAGTGTGTCTCAAGTAGAGGCCTGCATCAGGTCAGGTACCCGAAATGCGAGTTGGTTCCGGGTACCTATATAGATTCTAAATTGTTTGTGGGTCGATAGCTGGCTCCGGTTCGGGTCACGGGTAGTGAAAGCAAGCATAAGACAATTCTGTATATTTTGCTTCCCAAAATCTGTGACCAGGGCGTAACTAAAATCCACTGGGCCCCCCTGCGAAACTTTGGATGCGCCCCCTTCCCCACTGCACAGGTAAACTGAGAACCAATGCTATTCAATTGGCTAGTGCACACTTGAAGGTTTTTCTCCATGCAGATAAAACCAGACAGCAGTGAAGCACTGCACACATTTTCTCTATCAAATACATTGGCTTCTGTGATAAGATAAAACGTGCATGTTTTAACACACACAGACACACATGGTGCATGAAACACTCATTCTGTCCACCTCTGGTGGAGCAGAACTGGCTCTACAAACTCATCAAGCATCACTACAGTACAGAGCAGGTGTGGAGGGGTAGAGGGGCTGGGGGTAGAGCAGCGCTGTACACAAGACCCTGCTGAACACTGAATAGGGACTGTCTACAAATCTTTGTCAGCAAAACTTTGTATAATTCCTTATCAGTGACTGAGAAGATGCAGTCATTAGAACAATAGTGCAGAGAGCAGAAAGATTTTTCTCTCTGTGCCTTTAGTTATCAGTCTCTCAGGACAGGAAAAATAAGCTTCTTCTCCCACTGGGCCCCCTGTGGCTTCTGGGGCCCCCTGCGGCTGCATCCCTTGCATAGTCTATTTTTACACCCCTGTCTGTGATGAATGCTGGTGCCAGAATACATACTTGCTGAATTGTTTGCTGCTGCTCATCCTTAATACCAGCAGACTCCTTCCCGCCTTTAAGCTGAGATCTATCCCCCCCCCCCTTCCTCATACTACTACATATATCTGGGAACATGCCAGTGTGAGATTGAAGATGAGTTTTTCCTAGATGGCCAGAAATCACCGGACCATGCTCTATTAGAAGAAAAGGGGTGGTAGTAACAGTTCTGTGTGTTAGTGACTGGGAATATTTGATTGGACAAGAGCTAGAGAATGTTCTAGGCATGTTCTGTAAGGCCCTGTCCACACTTGTCAGTACACACTTGTCACTTTAAATGCATTTTTCAGATGCAGAAAAACAATTAAGAGCAATGCCGCACACTCATACAACTCATGCAGAAAAACTGATATAGACAAGTGTGGATCCAGGGAATGCAGAGAAGCAGTGCACATGCCAAATGGGACAGGATCTGTTGACAGACGGTTTAGCTGCGTCCACTAAAGATGGCTTGAACTTCACATTTTGGGTTCGCAAACTGCGAACCCGAACTTCCGCAAAAGTTAGAGTTCGCACAAACCAGGCGAACCGCCATAGACTTTAATGGGCAGGCAAATTTTAAAACAGTCAGGGACTATTTCTGGCCACAAAAGTGATGGAGAAGTTGTTTCAAGGGGTCTAGCACATGGAGAGGGGGCATGCCGCAGTGGGATACATGCCAAAAGTCCCTGGGAAAATTACGTATTTGAGGCAGAGTAGAGTTACAATCCCTAAGGGGTAGAAATCACATTGCATTGCTAAATTGGAGGCATAAAGTGCTTTAAAACATCTTGCATGTGTATACATCGATCAGGTAGTGTAAGTAGTGTACAGGTTGGGTATCGCCTTTTTGGAAAAATGTGGTATCTTCCACTGTGGTGTCCCAATCGCCACAAATTTTCAGAAGGCCTCAGAGTCCACCAGCTTGTATGGTAACAGCTGGCGGGCTAACAGTTTCGACAAGCCAGCTGTCAGATGCAAGGCAAGGGGGTAACTGGCAGACATTGGCTTCTTCCGCTCAAATATTTCCTTAACGGACACCTGGCTGCTGTGTGCAGAGGAGCAGGAACTGCTCAAGATGAGAGGCGGAGTGGAGGAGGGTGGGTGTGAAAGTGCAAGGGCAGCAGAAGATAAAGCGGCTGAAGAAGATGCTGCACCTGGAGGAGGAAGAGGAGGCGGAGGGTGGCTTTGCATTTTTGTGCTGCTTTTCCTCATGTGCTCCTCCCATTGGTGTTTGTGATGGAACATTAAGTGCCTTCGTAAGGTATTTGTCCCTACATGGGTGTTGCTTTTTCCACGACTCAGTTTTTGGTGGCTGATAGTACAGATGGCATTGTTGTAATCTGAGGCAGACACACAAAAAAATGCCACACTGGTGAGCTCTGGGATGACAGCATTTTGGTGGTGGCGGCAGCAGCTGGCGTTGAAGAGGGTGTTGGCTGGCAGGTGTTGATACATGCAGTCGGACACTGCCACAAGCTGTTTGCGATAAGCTCCCCCTGCTGCTTACTTCAACTCATCTCCTCCTCCTCTCTGTCTCCCCCTCTGAACTGTCCCCCTGTTCATCTTGTTTTCCGGGCACCCACGTGGCATCCATGCACACATCATTATCATCATCATCCATAGCTTCGCTTGTATCAGACACTTCCAAAAGTGCACCAACCACAGGTAGTTCATCATCATCCTCACACCTTACATCTTCCATGTGTGTAGTGATGCCTAACTCAGACATATGTGGTGGTTTTGGTGTAACATCTTTAGCACCTTCATTTTTTAACAATAATGGTTCAGTAAAGTCACCACAAACATGTGTGAATAACTCCTGCGACATCTGATGTGGAGCGGCTGTGGTGCTAGTAGTAGTGGTGGTGGTGGTGGCGGCTGCCGACTGAGTGGTTAGTAGTTGTGGGGTGCCCGAATCAGTGCAGGAGGAGGAAGATATGTCACGGTTCCATGCGGAAGCTGAGGAAGATGAGGTGTTCTGTGTTAAATAGTCAACTATGTCCTCAGAATCTTGAGGGTTGAGGGTACATGCTGTCTGAATACTGTGCTTTGGTCGAGGGCCACACGAAATCACGCCAGCATAACCTCGAACAGACCTGCGGGGTGGCCTGCCTCTGCCTGTAATTATTTCCATATTTGGGGTATGCAGCACTACTAACAATATTCAATAGTGGTAGACAGTGTGTGTAATCACAAAGAGGCACACGATCAGTGTCAAATACACAGCAGCTGTGTGTGTTTGGGTGTTTCACAGGGCTGTGTACTTTAACACACACAGAGATATCCAATAGTACTTTCAATCACAAATACAGTTGCAAGCTAGGCACTGCTTATGATACATAGTGTGCTGGCTTGTAATAGATAGAAGAGGATGGTAGAACTGTAAGGCTCAGCAGTGACTGTGGCCTGGCCTGTATGCAGTGTGTAACGCACACAGACAGATATCAATAACAGATACAGTAGCAAACTAAGCACAGCTTATGATAGACAGTGTGCTGGCTTGCTTGCAATATAGATAAAAGAGTATAGTAGAACTCACTGGCGTACCGATAGGGGATGCGACCCCTGGAGTCGCGGGGTGGCCCGGGGCCCCCCCAGGGCCCGCTCAGGGACTTTTGGGGGCAGTAGGGGTCGCAGCATGAGAGGAGAGTGTGGCAGATCGGTGGGGAGGGGGGAAATTCCCCCGCCTCCCTCACCTCGGGCTCTCCTCTCGGCGCTCCCCCTCCTGAAATCATTGGTTACAGCAGGCAGGCCGCAGCAGCAGCAGCGGTAGCGGCAGGATGATACATTACCTCCTTCTCGCTGGAGGACTTCCCATCTCTAAGTGCTTCATTCAACTTCCTGTGTAAACAGGAAGTTGCTCTTAGAGAACGGAAGTCGTCCAGCGAGAAGGAGGTAATGTATCATCCTGCCGCCACCGCTGCTGCAGCTGCCTGCCCGCTGTCACAAATAATTTCAGGAGTGGGAGCGCTGAGAGGAGAGCCCGAGGTGAGGGGGGGGGAGTGGATCTCCCCCCTCCCCACCGATCTGCCACACTCTCCTCTCATGCTGCGACCCCTCCTGCCCCCAAAAGTCCCTGAGCGGGCCCGGGGGGGGGGGCGGATTTTTTTTTTGTAGGGGGGCCCGGGGATTTCTAGGTACGCCCCTGGTAGAACTACACAGCCCAGCAACTGACTGTGGACTGTATTCAGTGTGTGTAACCCACACAGACAGCTATATCAATAACAGATACAGTAGCAAGCTAAGCACAGCTTATGATAGACAGTGTGCTGGCTTGCTTGCAATGTAGATAGAAGAGTATAGTAGAACTACAAAGCCCAGCAGCTCACTGTGGCCTGTATGCAGTGTAAGTGTAACCCACACAGATTTCAATAACAGATACAGTTACAAGCTAAGCACAGCTTATGATAGACAGTGTGATGGCTTGCTTGCAATATACAGTAGATAGAAGAGTATAGTAGAACTACAAAGCGAAGCAACTCACTGTGGCCTGCATGCAGTGTAAGTGTAACCCACACAAACAGATATCAATAACAGATACAGTTGCAAGCTATGCAAAGCTTATAATAGACAGTGTGCTGGATTGCTTGCAATATAGCTAGAAGAGTATAGTAGAACTACAAATACCAGCAACTCACTGTGGCCTGTATGCAGTGTAAGTGTAACCCACACAGATTTCAATAACAGATACAGTTACAAGCTAAGCACAGCTTATGATAGACAGTGTGATGGCTTGCTTGCAATATACAGTAGATAGAAGAGTATAGTAGAACTACAAAGCCCAGCAACTCACTGTGGCCTGCATGCAGTGTAAGTGTAACCCACACAAACAGATATCAATAACAGATACAGTTGCAAGCTATGCAAAGCTTATAATAGACAGTGTGCTGATTTGCTTGCAATATAGCTAGAAGAGTATAGTAGAACTACAAATACCAGCAACTCACTGTGGCCTGTATGCAGTGTAAGTGTAACCCACACAAACAGATATCAATAACAGATACAGTTGCAAGCCAAGGACAGCTTATGATAGCCAGTGTGCTGGTGTGCTTGCAATATAGATAGAAGAGTATAGTAGAACTACAAAGCCCAGCAACTCACTGTGGCTTGTATGCAGTGTAAGTGTAACCCACACAAATAGATATCAATAACAAGGTAAGCACAGCTTATGATAGACAGCGTGCTGGCTTGCATGCAATATAGTTAGAAGCGTATAGTAGAACTACACAGCCCACACTGTATGCAGTGTGACCAGTGTCTCTCTCTCTCTCTCACACACACACACACACACACACACAAACAAATAGAACAAAATGAGTCCTCAAAAGGGCTTTTGATTTGGGGTGCTTTCAGTAATCAGCAGTAAACAGAAGCGCCAGCTAACTGTCCCTGTCTCTACAGCAATGTCTGCGTTTTTATAGGGGGGTGGGGGTCCATGGGTGAATGCAGCCTGATTGGCTGCCTTGTGTCTGCTGACTGTGATGTAAGAATCAAAGTTTAGCCCAATGATGAGGTATAGGGGGCGGATCGAACCACCCTATCTGTCCGCTACCCGCTGCAAACGCAAACAGCTGATGTTCGCCGGGAACTGTTTGCTGGCGAACCGTTCGGGCCATCTCTAGCGTCCACACAGCCATCTAGCACACAAAGGTATATGTTTGCTGCATATGACAGAGGTAATTAAAGGAAACCTGAGATGAACAGCTACTTTTAAAATAAACATAACCCCAGCTCATTATTAACAAATAAAGGTTCTAACAGGAGTAATTGCTTTAAGGAAGCATACATACACACACAATCTTGATTGGCCAATTTTACCACATCCATTTAGTATGAGAGTTTACCTACACAATCTGTTTGAAATATTCAAACTCTGTTGGCCCTCATACTATATGGAAGTGGTAAAATTAACCAATCGAGATTGTGCGTGTGTATGCACCCTTACATCTGAAAATACAGTATAAGTTGAACAGAGGCGCCAAAAGGATAAAAGCAGTATTTAAAATGTTTAAAATAGCTGAGGAGGCAGTGGTGGATCCGTAGGAGTACACAGCAGAAGTAGGAGTACACAGCAATCTGTCAGCAACACACTAAGGCGCCAGGTGTGTTGCTGACAGATTGCTGTGTACTCCTACTTCTACTGCCTGAAGAAGCGGGCTCATACCCGCGAAACGCGTTGTATATTTATACCCTGGAGTGTACCAATACATTTATTCTTGTTGTATTGAACAGTTCTCTGTGTCTGCTTGAAGGGGGCGGATCCACCACTGCCTCCTCAGCTATTTTAAACATTTTAAATACTGCTTTTATCCTTTTGGCGCCTCTGTTCAACTTATACTGTACCATATATCCACCCTTGGTGGAGGGGGATACCCTCTTTTTCTCGTCTACAGAGAGCGACTTCTTAATCCTGAGTGGGGACAGGTCAAACTCCTCACCTGCTTATACAGTGGTTGCCTGGAGGTAACCCTGGTTTGTGAGTATAATTTTACTCCTTTTCATTATACCATTTGCCTAAACTTACTACACCATATCGGGCTCTCGGTTCTCCCTCTCTTTGTTTACATCTGAAAATGATCTATATGAGCCTGGACTGGAGTGTTTATTCCTTGCAGCTTATAGCTGCAGCCGTGGAAGTTTCACCCTGGCGACAACAATGGATGCTGGGAGATGTAGTAAATTAATGTGACTGCATCTCCTGTGATCACATTAATGTACTACGTTTCCCAGTGTGCATTGCAGCAGCAGCCAGGGCGGCACTTGTACCATTTCAGCTATGAGCTTCACTTTCAGAAGATGGAGCTGTGCATTAAGATGGGGAGCAGCCTAAATAAAACAGGGACAGGGATGTGGGTGCTCCGCTCTGTTGCTTGTTGTTTGAGCAGGACTGTTACTTCTCGGTTTTTATTGACTTAAATAAGAGTAAAAAAAATCTTCAAAAAACTTTGTTGGCTTAGGTTTGTGCATAAAATAGATTTTATTTACTTTACAGATACCCAATGATACTTTCAATATGTAGTTTAGTAGAAAATGGAAAAAGCGGGTCGCAGGTCAGGTTGAGGCCCCGTTTACACTTAATCAATTGGTATGTGTTAGTGCGCGTTGGTACGCGTTTTTTCCATAGCAGTGCATTGGGAAGAAGATTTCAGTTAAAACGCGTTGAGTGTGAAAGGTGCCATAGGAAAACATGGGTATTTCTTTGAAAATCAGTTTTCTTTCCGTTTTAACTGAGAGCAACTGATTAAGTGTAAAAGGGCCCTAAGAGGCTGGAGGCTTGCAGGTCAGTTGTGGGTATCAAATCCACCAGAAAGCGTGTTGCGGGTCGGCTGCGGGTCTGAAAAATGAGACCCGTGCAGGCCTCTAGTCTCAAGTGGTATTCGAAGTTGTATGTTTTTTGTGTTCCTTTTTAATACACAAATCCATATTCATGATATGTCTGAATCTAGCTTGTACACTTGCATTTTTTTTTTTTTGCATTAAATGGCCCTTTACCCTCAGCACAGTATTTTGTATGCTTTCCTAAAACAGAATCTATTTGCAACTATTCACTTCCACGTGAGCCAGAAATGTCCCATACACTGCACAAATTCAGGCCACTTCAGGATAATGAATGAATAGGAATTACTGAATTGTCCCTTTATGTATTATTGATCAAGAACTAATTTTAGCACACTAACCAAACAACAACAACAAGAATAATGATAATACTCGTCTTGGCATCAAAAGGGTACAATAAAATACGGGTTCAAATCTCAAGGCCAATTTTAGTCATTGTAACACAACACCAGTAGATGGCACTGCAGTATAACTTTTACAGTACGGTACATTTCGCTTGTACTTTAAACCTTTCGAACAAAGTTCATGTTTAGGTAACAAGTTTGTCGTGTTTAACAATTAGCCAAACCAAGATAGACCTAACGGTATATAAGAGTAAGGAAAGAAACATTACGACAGGCTTGATAGTTTAATATTACATTGAATACTTTCATAAAAACGGTGCCACTGTTTGCAGGATAACAGGTTTATTTTAAAGTATTACTATGGACGGAAAATTATTTCATACCAAAGGTAAGTAGCCTCACACCAATTTAACTATTTGTGCACAATTTGAAGGAACTTATGCACGAGAAAATGCTGTGAACTGACGTTACAGTCCTGTGTGTAATTTACTGAAGATGTCCTTTGGAAATAGTCGGACACTAGATGGCGGCATGAAGAGACTTTCTACCTATAATTATCCACCGCCATGAGCCAAGTGCATGCAGTTGTTTGAGCTCGGCAGTAGATTTAGAGTGCCTGGTCGCAGTAGATTGAGAGTGCCTGGCCAGAGCTTTCATAGAGCCGCGAGTCAGCAGAGTGTATTGGAAGGTATTCAGAATAGATTATTATACGCGTGTGTGCTTGACTGTGCTGTGTTACCTCTATGTTTGTTGTGTGTGAGATGCATACACGTCAACAGGAGCATCTGTGCAGCTCTTATGCAAACAACCAGTGTGCTCTTCCTAATGCTGAATACACACGGTGCGTTCGCGCACTCGATTTCCCGCTCGATTCCCGTCGATTTGTTTATTTCCAACAAGTCCGATTTGGATTTCGATGGATCGTTAGGTCGATTTGACATACTTTGCATGCGAATCGACCTATTGATCCATCGAAATCCAAATCGGACATGTTGGAAATAAACTAATCGACGGGAATCGAGCGGGAAATCAAGTGTGCGAACGCACCGTGTGTATTCAGCACAAGACTGGACTGTATGGTGTTTTCCCTGTTTTTATTATTATATATGTATTATAGTGCTGGTGTCGTCCACAGTGCTTTACTGAGTAAATAGTCATGGAAGCAGGTAATTTGGTTGCCAGCGGGTTTTGGTAAAATGTGTGTCACACAGAACACAATTTGCGGCTATAGTGATGCCCACTGTGTAATTATTGGCGACTGATAAATAACAGGTAATGGCGACGCAGATATCGGCAGAGGGAGTTCAGCAGTGGAAAGGGGCCCATACACCTAATGATTTTCCTGCTGATATACAGCCGATTCGATCACTGGGATCGCATCGACTGTGAAATTGTTGCGCACAAAAGCTGACCGAACGATCGATTTCCGTCCGAAATCGATCGTTCCCGTTGATCTGTCTGTGCAGAAAATTTCGCTCGATAGCCGGCGGGTCGGGAGTGCGTCGATAGTGGCGTTCAAATGCCTGATGACCGATGCAATACAGCTGCAATACATTGCCTGATCCGGCCGGCGCGAGTCCCCGCTGTCACCACTGCTTCTTCACGCTGGGCTCCGAGTCCAGCTGGCTTCACTTCTTCCTGTCTGGACAGGAAGTTTAAACAGTAGAACACCCTCTACTGTTTTTACTTCCCCCAGCAGGAAGTTAAGTAAAGCTGGAGCCCGGAGTGGAGAGGAGACAGCGGAGACCGGGGGACTCGCGCCGGCCGGATCAGGTAATGTACGCGGGGGGCAGCAGCTTTACAGATTGTGATCGGCTTCATGCTAAAATCGATTCACAATCTGTTTGCAGTAAAGGCAGCCATACGGAGTACATTTGAATTCGGCGCCGGTAGACTTGGGCGCAGGATCCAGCTGTTATATGGCTGATCCTGCTTCTGCACAAGTCCGGGCCAAATTAATTACTATTCCCCCTCCAGGCCGCCATGGATAGTGGGGGAATGAAATAATTCGGCTTCCAGCGATTGCTTCTTCTGTCTTCTGACGGCGCCGACGTTACTCACTGAGCGCCTCTATAGACTGAATCCCTTTATAGTCTATGGCAGCGCCTTCTGTGCCCAAATCTAGCAGCGCCGAAAAGCACTGCTCCGGCAATACGATCCCTCTCTGATCAGATTCGATCAGAGAGGGATCTATCTGATGGTCGATCTGATGGCAAATCGACCAGTGTATGGCCACTAGAGATGCGAAGTTCGGATCTTTTCAATGATCCTGGTGATTCGAATCGGATCATTGAAAAGATCCGGATCTTTGATCCGAATCTCGGATCATTTTACTACGGAAGCATTCGGGGGTGAAATGACTAGCAGGACAGGAGAAGGGGGGGGGGGGGGGGGGTGGACACACAGAGAAGGGGAGAAGATGGACAGAGGGCAGGGAGTGGACAGAGAAGGGAGGAGGGACGAGCAGAGAGCACAAATGTTTGTTTGCACACAATACCACATGCTGCAATCATATGCTTTACATATATTTCACCTACATGTGCATCTGTATACTCTGAATGCAAACGTAGCACAGTGAAAGAAAAATTCCCCAAAGCATTCCCAGAAGTGAAGTGCAGCTGTTTAGAGCGAGTGCAGGAGGATCATATTGCGCTGCAATCACAGTGCCTGCAAAGTTACTGAGCTGTGCTGAGCTGAGCCAAAAGCTTCCCATGTGTTCACTGTGCACAACTACGGAACAGACAGCCTATAATCAGCAGCACATTATAGCCAGTATGTGTGCTCTACACATATCTGGCAGTGGCACCCATGTCCCCTCACTCTCATCTATCTGTCCCTGGCTCCCCTCCAACAGAGCGATCCATCTCTGCTCTGCTTCCAGGACCCCGCTGCCCGCTAAGAGGGGGCGTGTCGCTCCTGGCCCCACCCCTTTTGTGATCCGAATCACTCATTTTAATGATTCGGAGGATTCGACTCACAAAAGAAATTCGGATCAAAGATCCGAATCATTCATGATCCGGACAACACTAATGGCCACCTGAAGATGGTGCTGATAACCGGTGGAGATTGTGGTGGTGTGGAGGGCGTAGGTTATTTTTAGGTTTCAGTAATGGGAGGGTTAATTTGAGAAGAGGGTTAGGTTTGGTGATAATAAATGACAAGTAAAAGTAGCCAATCTTCTATCAAAATTAGCCACTACCCAATTGTAGAATATCGGTCATTTTATCAATATTCTACTAGATTCTTTCCATGGAGCTCAAATTATTGCAGTCTCCTTTTTACATTATGCCATAGTCATGCCTTGGTGTCCTAAGGAGGTGTGGTTACCGGTGAAACCACTGTGGATACTGGTGGCCTTTTTTAGACTAATGCTGTGACCGTGCTTTAATAAAGAAGTTTCAGCTTTGGTGTGCTGAAGCCTGTTGTTTTTATCTTCATGTTCTTTTTCCATCCACATATGTGTAAATCTCACCCAACCATCAAATATTGCAGTCTGTTTTCATAGCATAAGCATAAAAAACAGCACAAAATCTAGGCAGAGGCATAGCTGGGAGAGCAGCTTCTGCACTCTTTCCCTCCAGGTTTTGCTGCTGTGCTTTCTGGAGCCTCTGCTGCCAAAGTCATCCTGCCTTGCTCTGGGTCCCACTCTCCATTAGAGCCCTTTTGCAATAGCAGCTGTTTTGCTGATCGATAGAGCACCGTGATTTACATGTAAATCACAGTGTTAATTTCCCACTAGTGCATGTCAGTTTTTCCTCGTAGGCTTGTGTGATTCTCGCGTGATCACGCGCCTGACGCCTGACGGCTGTACGAAGTAATCGTGGCTAGTGGAAATTGCTGCTAGCTGCATTGCACCGCATGTAATAGAAACGGGCCCTAAGGCCCCGTTTACACTTAGGGCCCGTTTACACTAGGGCGGAAACCGCCGCGATTCCGCAGAGTTTCCCCGCACATGAATCGCATGGGGAAACTCTGCCATAGGGGAGAATGGCGCCGCCGGTGGAATCGCTTACTGTAGCAATTCGGTGGGAACCCCCCGCAGAATTCGCAGCTCAGGCTGCAAATCCCATAGCCGTGCATGGCACGGCTCATGGGATTCCTCTGCGATCCCGCTCAGTGCCGCACTAGTGGAAACGAGCCCTTAATCAGAAAACTGATTTTCAAAGTAATGCACATGTTTCCCTATGGCATCTTTCACACTTAATGCGTTTTAACTCAAATCTTTTTCACAATGCACTGCTATGGAGAAGAAATAAAACGCGTACTGATTTTCACAGTGCACTGCTATGGAAAATACGCATACTAAGGCCCCTTTTACGCTTAATCAGTTGCTCTCTGTTATAAATGAAAGAAAACTGATTTTCAATGTAATGCCCACCCATGTTTTTCTACGGCACCTTTCACACTTAACGCGTTTTAATTGAAACCTTTTTCCCAATGCTCTGCTATGGAAAAAACGCTTACTAATGCGTACTAACGCAGACTAACTGATTAAGTGTAAATGGGCCCTAACGCACACCAACTGATTAAGCCCTTAGGCCCCTTTTACACTTAATCAGTTGGTATGCGTTAGTGTGTGTTAGTACGCGTTGGTACGCGTTAGTACGCATTTTTTCCATAGCAGTGCATTGTGACAAAGATTTCAGTTAAAATGCGTTAAGTGTGAAAGGTGCCATGGGAAAACATGGGCATTACTTTGAAAATCTATTTTCTTTCCGTTTTGACTGAGAGCAACTGATTAAGTGTAAAAGGACCCTAACACTGACAGCAGATGAAAATTAATACATTGTTTACACTGACAGCAGATGAAAATGTATACATTGTTTACACTGACAGCAGATGAAAATTGATACATTGTTTACACTGACAGCAGATGAAAATTGATACATTGTTTACACTGACAGCAGATGGAAATTAATACATTGTTTACACTGACAGCAGATGAAAATTGATACATTGTTTACACTGACAGCAGATGAAAATTGATACATTGTTTACACTGACAGCAGATGAAAATTGATACATTGTTTACACTGACAGCAGATGAAAATTGATACATTGTTTACGCTGACAGCAGATGAAAATTGATACATTGTTTACGCTGACAGCAGATGAAAATTGATTTTAACCTGTCAGTTGTTTTTCACCTTTTGGGCCTGTCTCCACTCATCAGTTTTTGGGCTTGTTCACATTATGAGCATTTGCATATTTTTTTAAGCCCTTGCAATTTTAGAAATCGCCCTAAAAGCGCCCGTGCAATGATTCCCTATGAGAGTGTTCATATATGAGTGGTTCGATTCCGATCCGCTTCCATCATTTTCTGAGCGCTTTGGCTCAATGGAAGGTATAGGGATATTGCTATATCCCTTTCCTGAGCACTACACACGTTGCGTTGGTGTCTAACGCTGCACGTTAAGTAAAAGTACTGCATGCAGTGCGTTATACACGTTATTAGCTGCGTTGGACTGTTTGCACATGCTCAGTAATGACTTGGAAGCATACTTTTCATTGCCTGTATTTTTTACTGTATCTGCTGTATGCAACGGTAACGCTGCGTTGCCACTTTTTGGGCGCGTTGCGTTGTAAGCTTGCGGTGCGACTTTAACGTGGCATCAAAACGCAACGTCCCACTGTGAATCTAGGCTGAATCCATTAATATTTAATAATTTCTGGGTCAAAGAGTTCACTTCCTGACTCACGTCAGGAAGTGAAAATCTCAATCACTCATCGCTCAATTGCTTTAGTTGTTTACTAAATTTGAAACGCTCACATGTGAACGCTCTCATAGGAAATCATTGCACAAGTGCTTTTAGGGCGATTTCAAAAATCACCAGCGCTTAAAAAAAACCCACAAATGCTCATAGTGTGAACGAGCCCTAATGGTTTGTGGGACACAGACAAAGGCTGGAGGAGTTCAGTACCATCTAGAGCAGAATTCCCCAACCCTGTCCTCAAGTACCACCAACATTGCATGCTTTGCAGAAAACCACAAACATGCACAGGTGAGGTAATTAGTGTCTCAGTAGAGCTGATCATCTACCTCTGTGGATTTCCACAAACCATGCACTGTTCGCGGGCCTTGAGGAAAGGGTTGGATAACCCTGATCTAGAGCAGTGTTTCTCAACTGGGTCCTCAAGTACCCCCAACAGTACACATTTTGCAGAAAACCACAGAGGTAGTTAATGAGTTCTGCTGAGACACTACTATAATTGCCTTACCTGTGGATGTATGAGTTCTGCTGAGACACTAATACCTGTGAATGTTTGTGGTTTTCTGCAAAACATGCATTGTTGGGGAGTACTTGAGGACCGTGTTGAGACACTGCTCTAGAGGATACAGAGGACCATATAGTACCATGCATTGGGCAGGGAACCACTGTCAGGATCAATGATTGGAGGGATGATTTAAAAATGCTCCACTGTAGCTCTACACTGTGGGACACTTGCTTCTGTGGGACAGGCAAGGGGAAGAACGCTTTGTTGTTGCACACTCTGCATTTACCTAAATATAAACTAAGATTTAAAGGACAACTGGGGTGAGAGGAATATGGAGGCTGCCATATTCTTTCCTTTTAAAACAATATCAGTTGCCTGGCTATCCTGCTGTAGTCATGTCTGAATCACACACCTGAAACAAGCATGTAGCTAATCTTGTCAGATTTTTGTCAGAGACATCTGATCTGCATGTATGTTCAGGGTCTATGGCTAAAAGTAGTAGAGATAGATGGTTGGAAGGACAGCCAGGCAGTTTGCATTGATTAAAGGGACTCCGAGCAGTGCCTGTGGGTATGCCTTTAAGCATACCCACAACTAATGAATTATATCCTCACACCTACCGGCATGATGTTTGTAATTATATCCCCCTGGGTTCCTTGTATTTCATTGCATTGCACTGAATGGAGCTGCCGACACTGGGGAAAGTGTCGTCCTGCATAATACAATGCTGAATAAGGAATCCAAGATGGCGGCCGCGATTTCGATCATGAAAATAACGAAAACTAAAAAGGGTGGTGGTTTATATATCATTGGAAAGAGGAGAAAGAGAGCTTCAAAATGGTATGCATCTTTCCATAGTTACTGCACTGCTCGGAGTCCCTTTAAATGGAAAGAAATATGGCAGCCTCCATATCCCTCTCACATTAGTTGTCCTTTAATATGAGGCCAAGATTTGGCCATGAAATATTTATTTGAGTATATACAGTAACTGGTTGATAATGTATTTTAGCACATATTCTTTTTGTCCCCAGAAATGAATTATGCACGTTTTCTCACAGCGGTGAGTGCCGCCAGGAAACCCTCACCTATACGGGCTCTAAGTAAGTACTGTGAAAGTGTACGGACATCTTCCAAATTTTTATGCACATTTTCTCCCTACCATCGGCATACATTAAATAGCCCAAACTTACAGAAATATGCTCTGAGTACCTTTTGGAAAAACCCAAAAATTCTGGCCGCATGGCTTGTGTGCTTGTCTCCAAAACTCCTTTGCATCAGTTCACTGGGGTTCTCCTTGATATTTTATCTCCGTTGTGTGGGCTGCTTCTTTTACTGCACCAAGCTGGGTAATTCAAGGACAGTTGAGGGAAGGTAGAGCCAGTCCAAGCTGATCTCTCCACTGAAGCATTATATGTAATAAATACAGGGGAGGTGAGAAAAAAAATCTGATTCTAAATATAGAAGGCAAAATTATATTTATGTACACAGTAGGGAGAAATGGCAGCGCATCCAAAACCAGGCTTCATCTGAATGACTTAACAGCAGGAAGGTGTGCAGAGCCTCTTAAAGAGGAACTGTCGTGAAAATCTTAAAATTTAAAACACATACAAATAAGAAGTACATTTCTTCCAGAGTAAAATGAGTCATAAATGACTTTTCTCCTATGGTGCTGTCACTTAGTCGGTAGTAGAAATCTGACAATACCGACAGATTTTTGGGCTAATTCATCTCTCCATCGGGGATTCTCAGCATGGCCTTTATTCTTTACAAAGACAATCCCTGAAAAAGATTTATACAATAATGCTGGACAGCCTCCATGCTCACCGTACACTTTTTTGGTAGTTGGATGGAGCAACTGCCATTCACTAAGTGCTTTTAAAAATAAAGGAAACCCTAAGAACCCCCTAGGAGAAGATGGGCTAGTCCAAAATCTGTCAGTAATGTCAGATTTCTACTACTTACTGTAAGTGACAGCAACATAGGAGAAAAGTAATTTATGGCTCATTTAACTCTGGAAGAAATGTACTTCTTATTTGTATAGGTTTACATGTATTTTACATTTTAAGATATCGCGACAGAGGTCCTTTAAAGGCATAAATGCAACCATCTGCATCTGAAACAAGGTGCTACAATTTACACTAATTGAGGATGTTAGCTTCTTAAACAGTTTGCATGCAAAAACATTTGTACTAGACCCTTCCTCCACAGAGAGGTCATCCTATCAGAAGGAACCCTAACCTCTATGCAAAAGTCAAAAATGTAAGTTGAACAAAATTATATTTAGCATCAATGACTTTACTTAGTGAAAAGAAATATGATGATGTTATTCATTCAGTCGTATCCGACTCTCGGTAATTCTATGGGTTACCGTTAGCTCTCTCCATGCTTTCTGATCTTGTACCATTTCCTCTAGTTGCCTAAGGGCCCATTCACACTTGAAAGTGCCTTTTTTAAGCACTGTACTGCAATCGCTCCAGAATCATGGTGAAATGCTGTATGCAACACTTTTGCAATTGCCGCTAATCGCGAAATGCCTGCGATTGGCGGCAATTGCGGCAGTGAGATCACTGCCATATAGTCACTATTGCACTAGCGCTTTGATTTGATTAATCAGATGCTGCAGGCCATCCGCCGTTTCTGAGAGAAGAGTTGTGTCATCAGCATACCGAAGGTTATTGATGTTCTGTCCACCGATTTTCTCGTCCAAATTTATTTCCTCAATTATCTCTCATAAAAATAAACTCGCACAAAACATAAAATCACATAAAAGAGATAGCTGTGTGATTTTGTTTCTTTTCACTAAATAAAAGAGCTACACTTTATCCTAATGTGGTTCTTCCAGTAATTGGACTTTATTGCACTTTATTTAAAACAAGTTATTGGTAGGCAACATCTTGAGTAAGTTGCTAAAGTGAAGTCAGTGACATGACCATAAAGAAAGAGAGCCCTCGGGGGTCTTAGGAGATTCTGATGTGGATTAGCTCAGCTTGTTGGCGAGCCAAGGATTCATGACTGTGAGGCATTCATGATCATTTAAAGGGGCACAATGGCGAAAAAATTTACAATTTAAAATATGTGCAAGCATAAACAGATAAGTACGTTTTTTCCAGAGTAAAATGAGCCATGACTTACTTTTCTCCTATGTTGCTGTCACTTATAGTAGGTAGTAGAAATCTGAAAGAAGTGACAGGTTTTGGACTAGTCCATCTGTTCACAGGGGGATTCTCAGGGATTTATTTATTTTCAAAAGCACGTAGTGAATGGAAGTTGCTCTGTCCAACTGCCAAAAATCTGTGTAGCAAGCAGGGAAGCTGGCCAGCATCATTGTTTAAATCCTTTTTTAGTCAATATCTTTATAAAGAATAAAAGCCTTGCTGAGAATCCACTATGAAGAGATGGCCTAGTCCAAAACCTGTCGCTTCTGTCAGATTACTACTATCTACTGTAAGTGACAGCAACATAGCAGAAAAGTAAGTTATGGCTCATTTTACTATGAAAAAAAATGTACTTCTTATTTGTCTGTTTGCACATATTTTAAATTTTAAAATTTTTCGCCATAGTGCCCCTTTAACTTACGGTACTAGTTATGCTGGATAACTAGTCATCCAGCTTGGGGCTGGATGAAGCCACGGGTAAGTGGCACTTATTTTCCTCATATCCCTTGATGACTCCTTTAAAGAGAACCTGAACCTGAGAATAAAAAGTAAAAATAACCATGCACAGGTCATACTTACCTCCTGTATACTCTACTCCTCAGTCTCTTTCTCCTCTCCTGCGTCTCATTTGTCCACTGTGATCAATTAAATTCTCCGTCCTCCATTTTAAAAACGGCCATTACCTCTTAAAGGGAAGGTTCAGGGACAATAAAAAAAAATAAAAATCCACTTACCTGGGGCTTCCTCCAGCCCATGGCAGGCAGGAGGTGCCCTCGGCGCCGCTCCGCAGGCTCCCGGTGGTCTCCAGTGGCCGACCCGACCTGGCCAGGCCGGCGGCCAGGCCGGGCTTCTTCTGCGCTCCATTATGCGTTTCACACCGGCACACTGACGTCATCGGACGTCCTCTGGGCTGTACTGTGCAGGCTCAGTAGTTCTGAGCCTGCGCAGTACAGCCCGGATGACGTCCGATGACGTCAGCGCGTCGGCGTGAAACGCATAATGGAGCGCAGAAGAAGCCCGACCTGGCTGCCGGTCTGGTCGGTCGGCCACCGGAGACCACCGGGAGCCTGCGGAGCGGCGGCGAGGGCACCTCCTGCCTGCCGCGGGCTGGAGGAAGCCCCAGGTAAGTGGATTTGGATTTTTTTTTTATTGTCCCTGAACCTTCCCTTTAACAGCTTCCTGATCAGCACACTGTTAAACTGTAATATCACACCACTTGAGCCATAGGGAAACATGGACATTACCTTGCACATTCAGTTGTAACTGACAACTGCTGATATATAACTGACAGCAACTGGTATATTTCAGTTCTGACAAAATATTGTGAGAACTGAAAGGGATCACTGTAAGAAGAAAATGGTGAGCTTCTTAAAGGAACTGACGGTGAGGTTAGTATGTAATATTCATTTGCAGCTATGTCATGTGTTTATTTTGACACAGACTGTGAGCTCCTCTGAGGACAGTCAGTGACATGACTATGTACTCTGTACAGTGCTGCAGAAGATGTAATTCCTGTATAAATACATAATAATATGGTAGGATTAGAGTGTGAGCTCCTTTGAGGACAGACCGTGACATGACTATGTACTCTGTAAAGTGCAGCAGAAGATGTCAGCGCTATATCAATACATAATAATAATAATGTGGTAGATCATTACATTATGACTATGCTAGGATTAGACTGTGAGCTCCTCTGAGGACAGTCAGTGACATGAATATGTACTCTGTACAGTGCTGCAGATGATGTCAGATGAGTGTGCTCTTCAGGGCCCATTCACACTGGGGCGATTCGCAGACGGTTTCTGCGGATTAAAGTGCTTGTGTAGTCCCAATCGCTCAAAAATCATGAAAATGTAGTCAAAAATATGCGTTTGCTGCAAAAAAAAAAAAAATCCCAGCCGCAAAACGCTAGCACTAATTGCCAGCATTTTGTGATCCCCAGTGTGAATGGGCCCAATCTGTCCTACTCTGATGGCTAGCTGTGCAGACTGCTTCAGCATCACTACAGTACAAAGGGGGGGGGGGGGTGACAAGGCTGGAGGCAGGGTGCTGTACTCAAGACCCTGCTGAATACTGAATAGGGACTGTCTACAAATCTTTGTATTTCTTATCAGTGGACAAGCAGATGCAGTCATTAGCACAATTGTGCAGGGGGAAGAATGCTTGTTTTATTGTGACTATACATCAGGCGGCCGATCGACCATCTGACTTTGATTATTATAATCAAATCAGATTAAAATCACGCCGCCAAGTGCATGCCCGATTGACAACGCAACCAATTTCAGGCTGAAATTGGGCACATGAGTCAATCGGCCCATCATCGCCTGATGTATGGCTACCTTTAGTTTTCGGTCTCTCAAGACATGGAAAATAAACTTTTTTTTCCTGGACTGACAGAAAATTTACAATGCCTTTGTAGACAACTCTGTGCTTCAGGGCCCTCTTCCACTGCAAAACACAACAGCAAATGCATTTGTGTTTTTCCCAATTTTGATGTGCGTTTTTTATGTGTTTGCGTTTTCCGTTTTTCTGATTGGCAAATGGCAAGTGTTGTCTTGAAAATAGATACTAGTGGTTAAATCAATACATAACGCAAAACACATTTCTATGCGTTTTTCATGCGTTTCTATACTGTACATTGAAACACAAAACGCATCACAATCGCACAGACATGGGTTTGCGTTTTTTAAAAAATCGGAATGCAGCAGTGGAAAACGCCACCCAAGATTCTTATTTTAAACAGACTGCACTTCAGAATCAGCAAACGCATGCGTTTTGCGTTTCTAGCAAAAACGCAGCTAGTGGAAAAGGGCCCTTATGCTGTAATGCCAGTGGTTTGAAACGCCTCTGCTATTCAGCTATATTACAATACAATACTCAGCATCTCTAGCTCATTCCCTGTCTGCTTCTGTTTACACATGTGTATATTATACTTCCTGGGCTTCTGTAAATTATGTCAGTTAGGAAAAAAAAAAGGTTGGGGAAGGAGAGGTGTAGCAACCTTCACTGTGGGCGTGTTTTCAACTGCTGGGATGAAGAAAAAAAAACTTGCTACTCCTGCCAGTAGTAAACAGGGATCCTCCCACACTGCCTATGGCATTTTTACAGCACCTTGCTGACAGGGTTACGAGATTTATTAGTCAATCCTTCTTATCTATACACTTAAATCACTGTCTTATACTGCTTTTTAAGGAATATTTATTCCTTCTTACAGTTCCTCTTTAAACACTGGAGTGTTTAAATGATTTAAACAGAATCTGCTCATATACTGACATGTTTATCTGTTTGACAAGAAAATAGGGTTTTGGAAAGAAAGTGTACAGTTTTGACTAATTTTGTCCATTTTGCACATAATCTGAGGTGTTGTGCTACTTGTGTGTGGTGTTGTGAAAATTGTGTGAAGTGTTTTGAAAAATTTTAAATTTTTTTGAAAATTGTGCTTAAGCAATTGTAAAAAACTGTAAGAATGGTGCCCCCCCACTAATAAAATAACTCTAAATGCAATAGCAGACCTAAAGCAAAAAAAAAAAAAAGATAGATACCATACTTACCTAAGTAGAGGGAAACCTCTGGGAAGTCCAGAGTTCATGTATTTAGTTGAAGAGTGACCATTTAATTTCCATAATGTATCCTACAGTGTTCCAATGTTAGCATATTCCATCAGGACAGATTATATATTTGCAGACTGGCTGTTTTAGATGCATGAGCATTGACCTACAGTCCAGTTAAAGTACCCTGTAAATGCTGACAAGTCCATTTGCTGAGTAAGCATGAGTTTGCCACATTCATCACCCTTGTTTGCCATAAAAAATAAGTACTGACTGATTAGCTGTAGAGAAGTGTATTGAGACCCATAATTCAATTTGTATGCAATTTTGCCTTGCTGTCATTGTATTTACTAGCTTTTGCAGTATATTAGCTTTTCAAGACTTGATTTATAAGGGGAATATAAAAATTGACTGCTGGTGTTCTATGCATTAGATCAAGTACTCTGGTCACTTTCTTGCACATTTATTTTATTTGCCTAGCTAACAGTTTACTGTGCTCTTGTGCATAACCATTAAATGATAAACACACACATAATCTAGTATAACAGAATGCATGCTGTCTAAAGATATGTACCTACATTGCGATTTTACCGACGATTTTCCAGACGACTGGTGCTTTGGTTTTTTTGGGAGTGCCGAGCCGATCGTTTCTGCGATGTCACAAGGTGGGTACAGGCGCACGACCACACAAACGTCGCTTTTGTGTCACACAGCAATAACGACCATCACGGCGGATCTTTAAGAACCCCGACGACTGCCACACAAAGTACTGCGATCGCTTGAGGTCTCATTCGCGCCCGACGTGTAACGTCACTTGATGTCTTGCATACCCACCAGCAGGAAAAGGCGTCGCAGAATGACCATCGTCAAGGGGATGTCACTGGACCCGTTGAGTGGTGAGTACAGAGCTTAACTGTAATTGGAAGAGGGACTATTTGGGATGCCATATACAGCTAGTAATTAGGAAGTGCAACATATCCCTAGTTATGTGTGCTTATCCACACCTTATTATAGGCCTCTGGATGGTTTGCTTTCACTCTGCTGGGGAGCAAGCATCTACTTCTGCATTTTGCAGTCCTAAGCAGTGGTGAACTTCTGCAGGGTGTATGCCCAAGTTTGTCAAAATGCCAAGCTTTGCCTGGTGGTCCAGGACATGGCAACAGTGGTACAACAGACAGCTTAAGTGTTTAGCTTAATTTTCTTGCTACATGACCTACTTTCTCTCGAGATGAAGTTCTTTAGGGCCGGTCCTCACAGGCTTCTAGCGGCGTTCCTTTTGCCAGCGTCTCGTAAAAAGTGGCTTGCGTGGGCTTTAGGCGGTTTCCCGTCGTGATTGGCATTTTTCGCCCCCCTCCCCGGGGGACACAAAACATGGCGGTAATCGACCCTTGACGCCCCATGCTGCATCCATGGTCGCCTGGAATGACGGGGAAAATTGGGATCGGAACGCCGTGCTTGCGCAAATGCTGATAAACGATACACACCGCCCGATACAATCGCTCCCATTCACTTGGATGGTAGTGTTTAACGACGAGTTCTGGGCGCTGGCAGTAAATGCTTGCCAAGCATCCATGTGAACCGGCCCATACAGAGATGGTCACATTTTCTGGCACTAGTCTAAGGGGACTCAACAGAAAACCTCAAAGGCAACAGTCCTCCGAACACAGCACCCTCTAAAGCACCAAGTTTTTTTGTGATCGGCCAAATAGTGTGGGCGTAGTTTACTACAACCTATCTGAAACCGAGAGGGTGCCATCCACTCAATCACAATAGCGGGATTTCTTCCTGCTGGGTCACCTAAAGTAGATTAGTGCCCATTTTCCATTAGACCAGGTTCACAGTGGCCATTCTGTTGCATTCCCTTTAACAGCAGGAAAGCAATGGATGGAAAAGGTGACGCACATTATCCAGACGATTCATCCCATGCAGGGAAGCATACAGTCAAGGAAAAGTATGCTTCACTGTTAACGCACACATTCTGCGGTAACACATTACATACAATGTGTTGGGATGCCGCACCCAATTATATTGCACTCCCCCCAATGTGGACGACACATAGGCAGTGCATTGCAGTGCCGCAGGCTGCATTTGAATGTCGTTACGCCGCACCACAACACACCGCTATGAAAATAGCTTTAGAATTTGCTGCTATACATCAGAATTCATTGTCCCATCATTGATAGCCAGCAGTTGAGACACAGATACAGCAAAACCGGCCCAAAGCCGAACACTCCCACCACCATGTTTTACGGATTGCATGAGGTTCTTGTGCCAGAATGCATGGCTCATCGTAGCTTTCCTAGAAAATTGGTAACTTCAGGATTTTTGAAATATAATTTTTAATGCACTTTTTTTTTATAATTACTCTTCTATAAAATGCAAATCAGAATTTGCATAAACTGTTGATTTAGTCCAGTTTTACTAAAGAAAAAGTAAATAATTGATTATGATAAACCGAGAGTGATGACTTCAAGCATATTAGGAAAATAATACAGTGTATTATGTGGTTTCCTCGAAGTTTTCTTTTTTTTTATGGCTGCGGTATTTGGTGTCTGTATCTTAAGTTTTGGTGTGAAATTGTGTGGTGCCATAGATAATTATTTGGTGGGGATATTTGTAACGTTATTGAAATGCTTTCATTTCTTTGCAGCTGATTTGCTGATGAGGTCTCCACCATCGATGATATCATTGGCTGGGGGAGTTCCAAATCCAGATACATTCCCCTTCAAAAGGGCCACAATAAGGCTGAATGATGGGACGGACATTGAGATTGGGGAAAGTTTAATGAAGAAGGCACTTCAGTACTCTGCAACACCTGGGTAACATATGCTCTTACCTCAAATAATAACATGGTCATAGTGCTCATTTAGGCCCCTTTCACGTTAGCACATCATGTCCCGTTATTACGATACTCTCCCCTGCTGCTCCCACGTCCAGTGTCAGCGCTAGTAACATTGGGGCCCCTGGGCAAAATAAATCTGGGGGCCCCCCTGACAGACACTCAAAACAGAAAGCTGCATGGGGGGCCCTTTGTTGCAGCAAAATTTCCATCTGAGCTGGCTGCTGTCCCTTCCCCCACGCTCCAACTTAACTGTGCTCCCTGGTGCCGCCGCGGAGTCTTTGGCAGAGTAGTGTCTCACCTGTACTGTTGGGCACACTCCTCTGTCACTGCATGGCTCTATGCACTCCCAAACTTTA
Source organism: Hyperolius riggenbachi (assembly GCF_040937935.1). Lineage (NCBI taxonomy): Eukaryota > Metazoa > Chordata > Amphibia > Anura > Hyperoliidae > Hyperolius > Hyperolius riggenbachi. The sequence goes on from NC_090646.1 coordinate 162,647,879, forward strand.
TCCATACAGGTCATCAAAGTAGAGTTTCGCACACAGGCTTTATCAGGAACAGTGAAAATGTATTGTCCCATCACACACATGTACAATCGTCCGACCGTATACCGACGATCATTTCGGGGCCAATCCGGTGCCGTTTGTCCTAGCCTTGACAAAGAGGACCGGATTGGCCTCGAAACAATAGTCGGTGTAGGGTCGGACGATTGTACATGTGGGTCCCAGGGAGGAATAGTTAAGTTGGAGGAGAGACACCTTGGGGGGGAGGGAGGGGGACTACATGCTCTAGGGCCCTAGGCCAATTGCCCCCTTTGCCTCTATGGTAGCGCCGGCCCTACCCACGTCACAGTGGCCATTAGTCTGTATGAGACTAGCTAGAGTACCAGCGGTGCAATGCGATGCAACAGAAGTGCTTTGGACGACACAGGTGTTGCCGAGCATTACCGCACACTCTGCATGTGATTGCATTGGAGTCAATGGCACTGCAACAATCTATTTTGTTTGCTGTGGTATCAGTACGGCACACATGTATTACCTGTCCAGCAGGGAGTATGTCCCTGAGTGGGGGTGGGGTTATGCAAATTACCATGATGGCGCATTCTGCAACAGTGTGTATGAAATAAGAAATGGCGCAATACAATTTTCCTGGGGCAAGCTATCCTGCTGCAGGACAATTGCACCGCACCATGAGTGCAATTCTCCTATTTAAAGAAAACCTGTAACTACAAAAAGTTCCCCTGGGGGGGTACTCACCTCGGTAGGGGGAAGCCTCCGGATCCGATCGAGGCTTCCCCCGTCCTCCTGTGTCCCACGGCGGTCTCGCTGTGCCCCTCCGAACAGCGGGCATGTAAATATTTACCTCCCCGACTCCAGCGCAGGCGCAGTATCCACTCTCCACTCGGAGATAGGCGGAAATACCCGATCACTGTCGGCCCGCTCTACTGCGCAGGCGCAAGTCTCCTGCGCCTGCGTAGTAGAGTGGACCCAACAGAGAATCTGGTATTTCCACCCATCTCCGTACGTTTTGCCGCAACAGCGCCCCCGCTGGAGCCAGGAAAGATAAATAAATCACCTCTTTATCAGCGCTTGGGGAGGATTTCGGGGCATTTTGGGGAGCCAGCGCTGGACTGCCTGCAGCTACAGGGGAGGGGGAAGCCTCATTGGGACCCTGAGGCTTCCCCCTACCGAGGTAAGTACCCCCAGGGGACCTTTTTTTTTGGTTACAGAGTCTCTTTAAAAAGAAACAATAAATAGGAGATAACATGACAAAAAGCATGAAAAAGTCAATTTGTCTAAGTTCAGAATTATGCTGGGTCTTAAATTGCAGCTAAGGCAATGATAGGGGGCAGTTGAAAATTATAGGGGGCAGTTTTATTACTAGAGTGGTTGCTATTGTCTGTGGCACAGCAATATGGGATGCAGGGGTTCAGACCGCACCAGTACCCACGAGGGTGTACGTATATGTACGCCACTGGTGAGTTTGGCGCAGGGAAAGCCGAATGACGGCCCACCCTGCTGCCGCTCAAATTCCCGGTGACGTTAAATACTATTGAACACCCCCTCCCCCCCCCAAGCAATTTGGAGGGCGGAACCCCGAATAACCGGTGTGCAGGCCGCTTACTAGGGCATAACTGCTATAGTGGCACTAACTCAGGCGCTACGCGTCTGTGGGTCAGGCCACACAGATTCCTCCAAAGAAAAGGAGGGGGGGGAGGAAGTCTTAGTGCCTGTGGAGTGAAGGGACACCAGGAGCCTATTGGTGCAGTATCGTTGAGTTATATGTGTAAAATGCAGAATTGTGGGTAATGAATACTCACAAGAATTGGTTGCAGTCCTGCAACCCCTATATGCCACTGCTTGGTTCTCCAGATCTTCTGGGACCTGGGTGGTCCCTCTCCTCCTTCGTTCTTTCCTGATTGTAGGTAGCTACAAATAGCAAAGACTATCACTTCGTATAGAGGCAACAAGATATCAACTAACAGCAGTAGTTGGAGGTGAAATATTTTGCAGAGAAATTTTAAGAAACGCGTTTAGAGGTGCTACAATGTAGAATATCTCTGACATTAGGTTGGAGAGGGTACTGTGTCTGCAGAACTAGCTTAAGGTTAAAGACATTTCACAAAAAAATGCCCATGAGACAGGCATCAGTTTGACAATGGAGGCACTGTGTCTTATATGAATACATTTTGTGTCAAGACAATTCTCATAATGGCATCATCCTTACACAGTGTTCCTGAATTAGTCTCCTGGCTGAAAGATCTGCAGAAAAAACTGCACAATCCACCAACGCTTTCGTACAGCCCAAATGAAGGGCAGATGGAGCTGTGCGTCACCACAGGAAGCCAGGAGGGGCTGTCTAAAGTAAGTCACAGTGTGCAGTGCTTGTTTCTTTTATCTAGATTATGATGGCGCTGGAGGTTTTTACTGAACTTTCCATCAAATTCTTCAGTAATAATACAAAAGCATGAGTGAGGGGCAGGCTGATATTTTGTAAATTCCTAAGATCTATAGCCATAATAATGCAGTGCCCCATTAGGAGTCAACTTAAAGAAACTCTGTAACAAAATTTTCAGCCTTATTTCTTCTATCCTATAAGTTCCTATACCTGTTCTAATGTGCTCTGGATTACTGCAGCCTTTTCTAGATGCACGGTCTCTGTAATATATCTAATCTTTTCTTTGTCAAGCTTTTTCGACCCAGGGAGAAATGTGCTGCCTGTGTTGTAATGAATACAAGCTATGCACGCCCCCTGCAGGCTCTGTGTGCTTTGTTTACTCATCACTCTCTTCCCTGCAGTTTGTGAGGCTGAGGGGGGGGGGGGGGGAGGAAGCTGCCTGTCACATGCTGAGAAACTATGAGAATCCCAGACTGGAGTGCAGATGAAAACGTGTAGTATACTGTAACATGATATGAATTATATATATATATATATATATATATATATATATATATATATATATATATATATATATATATGTGTGTTTGCAAAAGTATTCGGCCCCCTTGAAGTTTTCCACATTTCTTCATATTACTGTCACAAAGGTATCAATTTTATTGGAATTCCACGTGATAGACCAATACAAAGTGATGTACACGTGAGAAGTGGAACAAAAATCATACATGATTCCAGACATTTTTTACAAATAAATAACTGAAAAGTGGGATGTGCGTAATTATTCAGCCCCCTTTAGTCTGAGTGCAGTCAGTTGTCCATAGACATTGCCTGATGAGTGCTAATGACTAAATAGTGCACCTGTGTGTAATCTAATGTCAGTACAAATACAGCTGCTCTGTGACTGCCTCAGAGGTTGTCTAAGAGAATATTGGGAGCAACAACACCATGAAGTCCAAAGAACACACAAGACAGGTCAGGGATAAAGTTATTGAGAAATTTAAAGCAGGCTTAGGCTACAAAAAGATTTCCAAAGCCTTAAACATCCCATGGAGCACTTTTCAAGCGATCATTCAGAAATGGAAGGAGTATGGCACAACTGTAAACCTACCAAGACAAGGCCATCCACCTAAACTCACAGGCCGAACAATGAGAGCGCTGATCAGAAATGCAGTCAAGAGGCCCATGGTGACTCTGGAAGAGCTGCAGAGATCTACAGCTCAGGTGGGGGAATCTGTCCATAGGACAACTATTAGTCATGCACTGCACAAAGTTGGCCTTTATAGAAGAGTGGCAAGAAGAAAGCCATTGTTAACAGAAAAGCATAAGAAGTGCATGCTTTGCATAGTATTGCATAAAATTTGGTTTGTGCTGCTAATGACCTGATATATATTATTTTCCCCTGTGAGCGTGCATAACCACACCCACCTCTAGCCCATAGTTCAGTTAGTAGCTAGTAGAAGGCGAGGTGTTTTTAATTTCATTTCTTCCATTTAGTTGACCCTTGGGCTTTTTTATATACACACACACACAAACACACACACAACACACACATCACTTCCTGGTTAGCGGCCATGTCTTTTGTTTGTAAACACTGCCTACAGCTGGCGATTAAAAGCCAGGATCGCAGCAGGGAGCGGCGAAAACGGCAAAGAGGGATCCAGGAGATCAAAGTGACTCGATTTGTATGTTTTTTATTATACAAATCGGACAGTACAGATTCTCTTTAAAAAGCATCCTTTATATAGGAACATATGCATTTAGACAGATCCATCGCTATGATAAAACATGTCTTTTATTGATCTTAAAAACAAATTATTTAATGTGGCAGAGAGACCATAAGCAACCACAGGATCCAATCAGAACCAACAGTATTGGATATACTGACAGTAGAATTCCATAGTCTTACTTGTCAACTGGCGCCATAGAAATAGTGGACTCTACGCACAGACAATAGGATATACTGTAGCAAAATGTATATTGCAAGGAAATAAAATAAAATATGTAATAGGCAATAACAGAGAAGCCAATTATATAGCTGAATACAAATGGTGTAAGCATCCCATGTACCACGGTATATGTCCACTGTAAATCTCTGAACAGTTGCAAACTAGTGAAAATTAGTCTGTATGTGCTTTGAGCTCAGTAAGTGGCAAACCACATTAAGTTGCAGATAAATGTTTTAAACCTGATTAATAGCATTGTATACTATTATATAAGTAATAATTATATATCCAGATATAGTGTACACAGTAGTCCAGAATCCAAGCTTGGTACTAACAAACTGAAAAATATACTCTTCCTGTGGTTGAGTACCAATTTACGTTAACCATTGACTGCTCAAGCGCTGCAGTTGATTGAATTTTCCAAAACACTGCATGTAGCTTATGGAATGGGTTGTGTTTGTGGTTCCATACCACCGTAGGGCCTCAAGACGTGACAATGAACTGACGAGAATCCATGCCAATTGCTTCCATATACAGTAGCAATAAAAAGCATGTGAATCCTTTGGAATTATATGGATTTATGCACAAATTGATCATAAAATGTGATCTGATCTTCATCTAAGTCACAACAATAGACAATCACAGTCTGCTTAAACTAATACCACATACATAATTAAATGTTTCCATGTTTTTATTGAACACACCATGTAAAAATTCACAGTGTAGATGGAAAAGGTATGTGAACCTTTGGATTTAATAACTGGTTGAACCTCCATTGGCAGCAATAACTTAAACCAAACGTTTCCTGTAGTTGCAGATCAGATGTGCACAATGGCCAGGAGTAATTTTTGACCATTCCTCTTTACAGAACTGTTTCAGTTCAGCAATATTCTTGGCATGTCTGGTGTAAATCGCTTTCTTGAGGTCATGCCTCAATCTCGAGCATCTCAATCGGGTTTAGGTCAGGACTCTGACTGGGCCACTCTAGAAGGTGTATTTTCTTCTTCTAGCATATGCCAGAGACTTTTGTAAGTCTTTAGCCGACACTCTAGGATCCTTCTTCACCTCATTGAGCCTTTTGCACTGTGCTCTTGCAGTCTTCTTTACAGGACGACCACTCCTAGGGAGAGCAGCAGCAGTGCTGAACTTTCTCCATTTATAGACAATTTGTCTAACCGTGGACTGATGAACAGCAAGTCTTTTGGAGATATTTTTATAACCCTTTCCAGCTTTATGCAAGTCAACAATTCCTAATCATAGGTCTTCAGAAAGCTCTTTTGTGCGAGGCATCATTCACATCAGGCAATGCTTTTTAGGAAAAGCAAACCTAAAACTGGTGTGTGTTTTTTATAGGGCAGGGCAGCTGTAACCAACACCTCCAATCTCATCACATTGATTGGACTCCAGCTGGCTAATACCTCACTCCAGTTAGCTCTTGGCGATGTCATTAGTCTAAGGGTTCACATACCTTTTTCACCTGCACTGTGAATGTTTACATGGTGTGTATAGTGAAGCATGTAATTATTTGTGTGGTATTTGTTTAAGCAGACCGTGATTGTCTATTGTTGTGATTTAGATGAAGATCAGATGACCAAAAAGACAAGCGTGTGACCCTGCATAAACCGCACCACAATATGTAGAATGTACAAAAATAGCCTTTATTGAACCATAAAAATAACAATAAAACCATAAAAACAAGCACAATAAATAATGCCCTCAAAATAGCACTAAGTATGCTGGTATCAACCATGAGGATACATATGTGAGATGTAACCTGAACGCAGCTGCACACACCGGGAGCGGGGAGGAGAGGGATGTGAATGAGACAGGCCTGAACATGCAGATGGGTGGCCTCTAATAAACTGTGTGTCTAGTGAGATGAAGAGGGATAATGGAGGGTAGTTCCATATACTGGGGCCAGTGGGTGAGAGGTGATGGCCAAATAGCATAAGGGGCATTGAAAGCCCTGGTGAAAGAGAGATCCAGATGACTGGAAGCGTGTGTGCTGAGTGGAGGGCTTACCGGAGTGGAGCTGGACCAATAAAGTGTGTGTCTAGTGAGATAAAGAAGGATAATGGAGGGTAATTCCGGAAGAAGCCGCTGTTTGCGGCGAATCGCGACGGCTCTCTGCACGCCTGCCCTCTGGTCCAGCTCCACTCCGGTAAGCCTTCCAGTCATCTGGATCTTTCTTTCACCAGGGCTTTCACTGCCCCTTATGCTTTTTGGCCATCACCTCTCACCCACTGGCCTTAGTATATGGAACTACCCTCCATTATCCTTCTTTATCTCACTAGACACACACTTTATTGGTCCAGCTCCACTCCGGTAAGCCCTCCACTCAGCACACACGCTTCCAGTCATCTGGATCTCTCTTTCACCAGGGCTTTCAATGCCCCTTATGCTATTTGGCCATCACCTCTCACCCACTGGCCCCAGTATATGGAACTACCCTCCATTATCCCTCTTCATCCCACTAGACACACACTTTATTAGAGGCCACCCATCTGCATGTTCAGGCCTGTCTCATTCACATCCCTCTCCTCCCCGCTCCCGGTGTGTGCAGCTGCGTTCAGGTTACATCTCACATATGTATCCTCATGGTTGATACCAGCATACTTAGTGCTATTTTGAGGGCATTATTTGTTGTGCTTGTTTTTATGGTTTTATTGTTATTTGTATGGTTCAATAAAGGCTATTTTTGTACATTCTACATATTGTGGTGCGGTTTATGCAGGGCCACACGCTTGTCTTTTTGGTCATGTTGTTCTCTTGTTTGGCCTTTCTGCACACATATATTGATTTATATATTTATTAGCCTTCTGTTATTTAGTGCTAATTAGTACTAATGATGGTGCTTGTCCAATCCTTCAGCTTAGATGAAGATCAGATCACATTTTATGACCAATTTGTGCAGAAATCCATATAATTCCAAATGGTTTACATACTTTTTACAATGTTTAACTGCACAAGCACAGAATGCTCCTGGCCACGGGAGCGTAATGGGGGATGTGGCCGGAACCGCACAAGCACAGTGGCCCACAACTGGGCCAGTCTGGGAATTTATTGGGCCAGACTGCTGGAGAACGGAGGGGACCGGATGGAATCGGAGCGACCAGACGGACTACAGGGGGCTGGGGAAGCCCCAGATAAATATAAAACCTGAGGTGTTCTTCATCTCAGGTACTCTTTGCTATTAGAGTACGCAGCAATCTGTAAAGAAAGATGACCTCAAAATGCATTTTCAGAAAACAGCATTACCTGCTATTGGAGCAGAGCTGTTTTGCAGAACTTGCACTTCACCATTAATAAGCTAATTATTGGTTGGACCTCTCAGACTAAAGATGGCCACACACCATACAATTTTTAAAATATCTTTCCGATTCAAGAATTAAAATAAATTTTTCTGACTGATTGTAACAATTAAAAAATCTGACCAATGTACCACACGTGTGCTCAATTTTTCCCCAATTATGAAAAAAAATGATTGCAAACTGAAAAAATTGCTTGGGAGTATATGTAAGGAAATTGACAATCTACCACACACCATACAATTTTCATAAAAATTGATCAGAAAAATCCACCATTCCCAATTGACTTTTATCGAATAAAAACTGGAAATCAGATCAGATTTCCTGCTTAAATGAAAAAAAAAAAAGCTTTTGATTATTCTGGAAATCCGATCGTTTTTATCGAATTGCCATAAAATTGGATCATTTTATTGTATTGTGTGTGGCCACCTTAAGAGTTGTAACTGCACAATAAAACATCTTTTACAACAACTGTACTACATATCTTTTAGGTATTTGAAATGCTTGTGAACCCTGGAGACAACGTCTTGATGGATACAACAGCCTACTCTGGAACTCTAGCAGCAGTGAGTATTCCTTCATTATGTTTTCTAATAAAACATGAAACAAGAAGACAAAGTCCACCTCGGTAGCATCCCTCACAGTATGCATGGACTGATCCCAGGGGATGTAGCCTAATGAAATCCTACAGCATGGTTACCCGTCACCCACTAAAGCTGGGTCTACACGTGCCGATGTATCTTATCAATCGAGCCGCTGATGCGTAGGGTAGCAGCCTATCATTCCTTGCAGGGTGTTCTTAAAAGTCTGCACCTCAGGTGGGCCACTCCACTTGCCAAGAAACTAAAAGTAACTGACAGTCTTCTACTTCCACAGTCATGTTCACCTATCTACCCAGCTTTAAGCCCTTAATTGCATGCTATACATCTCAAGCCTACAGCAGATTAATGCAAAACGTCCCCATTAGGCCTAACTGAACAATGTATTTTCATTTCTTTGTTTCATTAAAATTACTTCAGAAAAAAATGAAATTCTTCAGCTTGCCAGTAAATTTGTTCAATGTCCACAAAATGAGAAGTCAATCAAAATATAAAAAAAAAGTTTTAAAATGAATAAACTTTTCCATAGCTCTAGTTTATTAAAATTTGCATATGAATTCAAAGAATTTGTCATTTGCCTGTTTCTGCATCACATATTTCTCCAATGCATCTTGTAGCCATGGTATGAGCACAACCAAAGTTTTTCACCTCCCTTTGTCCATCTTTTGGCAATGTTTTTGCGTTTATGAGTGCAGACCGCAAAAGCCAGCCAATCACTTGACTATAAAAAATGATCAGACTGCATATTCTGTCTTGGTTGCTGTTGACCTTCTCAAAATATGGTATGTAACTCCAGAAAGATTGCTTGACTTAAATTGAAACTGAGACTAGATAATACACTTCTTCCATTTTACTACAACCTACTTCCTTCATTATCGTACACCCACTATGATGTTCCTACTTAAATGTGACACCTTTGTTGTGCTTCCCAATATTACCGGAACTCATTGATTATAGTGCTCCCTCCTTGATGGTGTTTTATAGTGACAATGCATATGTGAAAAAAGGGCGCCCAGAAATGGCCAATAGTAGAATTACTTATGTTCTACTCTTGCAGTGCAAATGGTGATAGTAAAATATCTGTAATAGGTGCCCATACACAATGCAATCAAATCATTCAATTTCCCAAAACATCAAATAAAGAAAATATACTATATATATATATATATATATATATATATATATATATATATATATATATATAATTTTTTGATCAAAATTATTACAATTATTACTTTTTTTTTTCTCTACAAAAATGTGATTGATGCACTGGAAAAATCAGTTTGAAAATTGAATGGTGTATGGTAGGCTTGATAAAATAATTTAATAGATATTTGATAAAATAATCTAATCTATTTTACTAATATTATAAATGCAAAAGTCTGGATGTTTGTTACTCAGTCACGCAACAATGGCTGAACGGATTTGAATGAAATTTGGCACACACATACAGTAGTACATTCCCGGGAATAACATACAGGATACTTTTTATCACCATAACCAAAAATTGGGCGGAGACAAATACAAATTTCACTGGGAAAATGTAAACTGCAGCCATGATAACTTTTATGGTAAAACATTTTCTTTAATACAATTTATAGAAATCCTAAATAAACTGAAGTTTTACTTGGTTTCATGTTTGCAGAAGGCACTGAAAGAGTTAAGTCTCTGTGTTTACCTTATGGAAAGCTGCCTATGCAGAGATCTCCTGCAGTCTGCTGTATACAGTTGCTGATGAAACTATTTACTACTACTTATTAGACAGGTTGCTCTGCCTACACAAACTTTGAATACAGAGAAGTGCATTTTTCCAGCAACTATATATGAAACAAAGACTTTTCATTGTGTGCTGCGCAAGAATGTGTGTCCACTTATCCGAACATTGACAGTGAATAGTTGGGCATTAATAACATTTGTTTAACTTTGTATTTTCAGGTGCGTCCGTTGGGATGTAATTTGATTGGTGTCCCCACGGACCAGCATGGTATTATACCTCAGGCTCTTAAAGATATTCTCTCCAGATGGCAACCAGAGGATGCTACAAATCCTGAGAAGAATTCACCAAAAGTTCTATACACTGTTCCAAATGGAGGGAATCCTACTGGCTCCTCCTTGACCATTGAACGCAAAATTGAAATATACCAGGTACTAGACAATAAAATACATAATTACTATATTTACAAATTCAAAACTGAAAACATGTAAATTTAGAATGTCTATTAATGTATCTCTTCTATCAACAGATTGCACAAGATTATGATTTAATTATTTTAGAGGATGACCCCTATTATTTTCTCCAGTTTAATAAGGTAAGTGTGACAATCTGTCAGCTAGAGCACGGAGATCTGATTACATGATTATCTGCAGTACAACCACTAATGCAGATATATAAGAGCAAGGCAATCAGTATCTTCCTGATGGTAATTCAGCGGAAGGCTCACTACTGATGTTATGGCCTAAAACGATCAGACGAGATCAGTATCACACCCAGCACCTTGATTATTGAGCATCCGCAGAATCACCAATAATACAAGGACAGACCCGATTATATAGCAATCTGTGGAATTGCTTATAATGCGGGCTGATCAAAACAGGGTAATCGACACACGAATAAATGAGGTAACAATAAATGCTGTAACAATTCAACGTAGTGGAAATATCCACCACACAGCGATTCCTCAGAGGTGTGGTTACCTCTGAATGGGAACCCCGTGTGTGAGATCCTTCAAAGGAGCAGAGGAAGAATCTCGGCCACTAGCAGTAATGATCTCCTAGGGCAAGCGTCTCGGAGAGGCAAGCCTCAGAGAGAACCCTACAGTGGGAGACGTTCCACTGAAGGGAGAAAGGTCAGAGGGCCAGAGGTTCGGCAACAGTACAGGCGGCAACAGCACAGAGACGTGAGACGAGAGAATAGTCAGAAACCAAGCCAATAGTCGGTAACGGTGCGGGCTAGCAAGGTACAGAAACAGAAGGCTGATTCAGAGTCGGTAAACAGGCAGAGTCGGCAACTTGAATCAGATAGGCGGAAGTACAATAACGATTAGAGTAAAGGATAGTCAGGGATAGCCAGAGTCATACACAGGTAAACAATCAAATACAATCCTAATCTGAGGTGTTAAGTCCTTGGTTTCGACACCTGGGATCTAGCCTAAGGTCTGAGCGCTAACACAGAAGTATTCACGGCAGCAGACAACTTGCTACTGACAAGCAAGTCCTATATGTAGCCAGAGAGCTGCCCAGCGCCGCCCCAGAGCCCCAGCCAATCCAAGGACCTGCTGGAGTCAGCTGACCGGCCTGGTCAGCTGACTCCCCTTCTGGAGGCATAAAGTTCCTGTCTCCTCGCGCGTGCGGGCATAAGGCGGAGAAACTGAGCCAGCGACAGAGCAGATGACCCCCCACCAGGCAGCAACTGTGCGGCGGAGTCCGCCGAGCTCACGGACTCCGCCGCCTGCCCTACTCCGCCCGCCGGCAAGGATGCAGAGGCTCCCGCTTGTGATGCAGAACCCGTTGCCACGTGCGTTCTGGCGGCGGTTCCGCTAGTTATTACAGTAAGTAGCTGATAAACAGTGATCTAAATATCAGGAAACAAAAGTTGTTCAGTCTTAGGGTTCCCTGAATTCTTCTCTAGCCTCATATCCTACCCTGTATGGAGATGCCATGGCCACCTCACCCCTCCATTTCCCAGAAATGTAACCTAGTGCCTAACACTACTACTTTCCCTAATGGGCGCCTAGTACTGACCCTGATCTCTCACTTATGCCTAGTCTCCACATGTTCATCCATCCCTTACTCCCCATTTTCTCTTCATATCCATGTACGCCTGAATCTTTTGATACGTATTCATGGGAATCTGATATAAGGAATATGAGCAGTCCTTATGCACATGGGTAAGTATCATACATTTCAGGAGCACAGGATTGTTAAGAGAAAATAGGGAGCTAGAGATGGAAGGATTAGAGCACAGTTTATTAGGCAATGAGGTTATCTGTTTTGCCTTTCCTATATAATAAATCTATTGTCTGCAGATTCTATTGTCAAAGTACTAGTAGACAGCACTCCTGTAGTTGGAACCAGGCAGCACTCCTGGCTCCAACTGTAATCCAAAGTGTAAAGACCGGCACCATCAGCTTGTATATATGCTCTTTATTATAAAAGACACATTGACATAAGAAACAGTGACGTTTTGGAGGGGACCCCCTCCTTTCTCAAGCCAGTGTCAGTGTCTGAATGTACAAAAGCAGAACAGCCTTATATACTACACATGCATAGGAGAATAGCCAATCACATTCAAATTTCGCCTATGGCGACCAATTCCCTTCTATCACCTCAGGCGGACCTGATAGGGGACTATATTTCTAATATTCAAATGTGCGCAGATCATGACAAACCCATTCTGCGCAGGAACGGGGAGAAAAGATGACAGCGGCCACGCGCGCATCCATATTAAACCCCGACCAATCCGCCATGAGGAAATGAAACGCCGTCGTCATAGCCACACCTCCGATAGAGACGGACCTGATGGGGAACCTCACTGGCGCGAGAGAACAGCGAAACCGCCGCCCCCTCTGGTACTGGCGTCAGCGAGTCACGTGGGCAGAATGTAAACACACAGCCCACGTGCTCGGAGTGGAACGCACGTCGCTGCCAAACATCCCTCCCCTCCGCGCTATACGGGGGAAGGAAGCCCAAATAGTAAGGACCAAATAAAGAATAATAATAACATCAAACAAAATAAAGCAAATAACAGCAATATGGATAACCTTACAGAAGAGGCTGCATATCATACTCCCTATTTGTACCCCGTGGTTCTAATGTGTCCAACATTCTTATCCAAACCGCCTCTCTTTATAGTAATTTTTTTTATCCTATTACCACCCCTTCTAGGTATTGATACATGTTCCAAAATTTGAAATCGCAACTGACGGACTGTATGACCTGCCTGTAGAAAATATGAAGAAACAGATAGCTCAGATTACTCCTAATTGAAGATTTATGTGATGCTAATCTAGCCTTCATAGGTTGTGTCGTCTGGCCAATATATAAAAGACCACATGGGCATTTTAAAGCATAGATTACATAACTAGAATTACAGTCAAATTGATCATGTATTTTGAATGAAGTTCCCAGATGGGGATGTCTCACTACTGGACCTTTAATTACACTATGGCAATTAACACAATTCATGCAGGGATAAGTCCCATTAGGGCGGTTAGAGGTAGGACGTCGGGATTGTTCTGAACCTAAATCAGCACATACCAACTTATCTCTAAGTGTAGGGGCACATTTATAAGACATTAAAGGTGGGGACTGAAATGAGAGAGAGAGAGAGAGAGAGATATGTTGGCTCTTTATAAATAAATAATAATAATATAAAATCATGTCTTACCTACACCAGCCCTATCACACTGATTATAGAAGTAGAAACATTTTGATTTTCTAGCAGTTTATTAGAGATGTCACGAACCTCCGATTTTCGGTTCGCAAACTTCCGCGGAAGGTTCGGTTCGCGTAAAAGTTCGCGAACCGCAATAGACTTCAATGGGGAGGCGAACGTTGAAAAATAGAAAAAATTATGCTGGCCACAAAAGTGATGGAAAAGATGTTTCAAGGGGTCTAACACCTGGAGGGGGGCATAGCGGAGTGGGATACATGCCCAAAGTCCCGGGAAAAAAATCTGGATTTGAAGCAAAGCAGCGTTTTAAGGGCAGAAATCACATTGAATGCTAAATTGCAGGCCTAAAGTGCTTTCAAACATCTTGCATGGGTATACATCAATTAGGTAGTGTAATAAGAGTTCTGCTTCACACTGACACACCAAACTCACTGTGTAACGCACCGCAAACAGCTGTTTGCGTAGTGACGGCCGTGCTGGACTGGTGCGCACCGTGGCCAGAGTGTAGGCCGTGGCGTTTTTCAAGCCCATATGGTCGCCGGGCTGTGGTAGCTCAATGATAGAACAACAGTGACTGTCGAGCTGATCAAATTTGGTCTGACCACAATGAAGCAACAACCTTATTATCTTTTGTGTGCCACCCCCACCCAAGACACTCAAATAGCCGGCAGTCATTGCTTCATTGTGATGTGCAAGCCCCTTCACCGCGGCAAGGTAATGTTCACGAAGGGGGATGGGCACATGTACATACCTTTTGTTTTTTTGTTGCAGCCGCCCGCAGTGCAGCCAGAAAAATTAGGCAGGCATGTACACGCACCAGAAAAATTTGTGTAGCAGCTGCTGCTAGCAGCGGCCTTAAAAATTCAGGAATCCGCCTAGAGTCCTGGACCCTGTTGGTGGTGGCGGAGAAGACAGTCAAGCGGCCTGCAGGCAGAGATGCTGTGTGTGGGGACTGACTTAGTCTTCGGTCGTGCAGTAGCCCTCCGTGATCCATTCCTCATTAATTTTGATAAAGGTCAGGTACTGAACACTTTCATGACTTAGGCGACTTCTCTTCTCAGTAACTATGCCTCCAGCTGCACTGAAGGTCCTTTCTGACAGGACGCTTGCGGCAGGGCAAGAGAGAAGTTTTATGGCAAATTGGGACAGCTCTGGCCACAGGTCAAGCCTGGGCAACCAGTAGTCCAAGGGTTCATCGTCGCTTTTCGCAGAGTCTACATCCACACTCAAGGCCAGGTAGTCAGCTACCTGCCGGTCCAGGCGTTGGTGGAGGGTGGATCCGGAAGGACTATGGTGAGGAGTTGGACTAAAGAACGTCCGCATGTCCGACATCACCCTGAGATCTGCGTGGACTTGGGAGGAGGAGGGTTACTGCCAGTGGTACCTTGATTGCGTTGTGCAGCCACATCACCCTTAAACGCATTGTAAAGCATCATCGACAGCTTGTTCTGCAAGTACTGCATTCTTTCCGCCTTGTGTTGAGTTGGTAACAGGTCCACCACTTTGTGCCTGTACCGAGGGTCTAGTAGCGTGGCCACCCAGTACAGGTCATTCGACTTGAGTTTTTTGATACGGGGGTCCCTCAACAGGCTGGACAACATGAAAGAGGACATCTGCACAAAGCTGGATGCAGACGTACTCTCCATCTCCTCTTGCTCTTCCTCAGTGATGGGATGCAACTCCTCTTCCTCCCCCCAGTCACGAACAATACCACGGGAACGTGGAGCAGCAGAAGCCCCCTGTGACGGCTGCCGCGGTTGTTCTTCTTCCGCCGCCTCTTCCTCCTCCACAGAAACACCTTCCTCATCATCACCATCATCAGAGTCTGACTCCTCTCCTTCCCCACACGACTCCTCTTCTTCTTCCTCCTCCTCCCCCCTCTGTGCTGCTGCAGGTGTTGTGGGAACATCGGGTTCAGGTGTAAATGGCTCCCACGACTCCTGCTGCCGTAACTCTTCTCGTTCACGCTCCTCCACAGCTGTATCTACCACTCTATGCACGGCACGCTCCAGGAAGTAGGCGTAGGGGATCAAGTCGCTGATGGTGCCCTCATCGCGACTCACCAGTTTGGTCACCTCCTCAAAGGGCTCCATGACCCTGCATGCATTTCGCATCAGTGTCCAGTTGTTGGGCCACAACATCCCCATCCTCCCAGATTGTGTCCTTGTACTGTAATGATACAGGTACTGGGTGACGGCTTTCTCCTGGTCTAGCAGGCAAGAGAACATCAGCAGGGTGGAATTCCAGCGAGTCGGGCTATCGCAAATCAGGCGTCTCACCGGCAAGTTGTTTCTACGCTGAATGTCCGCAAAGCGTGCCATGGCCTTGTAAGAGCGCCTGAAATGCCCACACAACTTCCTGGCCTGCTTCAGGACGTCCTCTAAGCCTGGGTACTTGGACACAAATCTTTGCACGACCAGATTCAGCACATGTGCCATGCAGGGTATGTGTGTCAGCTTTCCCAAATTCAACGCAGCAATGAGATTGCTGCCGTTGTCACACACCACGTTGCCGATCTCAAGCTTGTGCGGGGTAAGCCATTGCTCCACCTGTTTGTTAAGAGCAGCCAGGAGAGCTGCTCCAGTGTAACTATCCGCTTTCAGTCAAGACATGTCTAACACTGCGTGACACCGTCGTACCTGGCATGCAGCATAGGCCCTGGGGTGCTGGGGCTGTGTAGCTGGAGAGGAGATCGTGGCGCCACGTACTCCCTGCTTGCTGCCATCGGTCACCAGGTTGACCCAATGGGCTGTGTATGTAATGTAGTGGCCCTGCCCGTGCTTGGCAGACCAGGCATCCGTGGTCAGGTGGACCCTTGACCCAACGCTGTGTGCCAGAGATGACACCACTTGCCTCTCAACTGCACGGTACAGTTTGGGTATGGCCTTTTGTGAAAAATAATTGCGGCCTGGTATCTTCCACTGCGGTGTACCAAAGGCCACAAACTTACGGAAAGCATCCGACTCCACCAGCTTGTATGGTAATAGCTGGCGAGCTAATAGTTCCGCCACGCCAGCTGTCAGACGCCGGGCAAGAGGGTGACTGGCAGACATTTGCTTCTTACGCTCAAATACTTCCTTCACGGACAGCTGGGTACTGCTGTGGGCAGAGGAGAAGGAACCGCTGAAGGGAAGAGGCGGTGTGGAGGAGGGTGGCTGTGAAGGTGCAAGGGAGAAAGTGGATGAAGACGATGCACCTGAAGGAGGAAGAGGAGAAGGAGGGTGGCTTGTCTTTTGAGGGGTGCTGCTTTTCCTCAGGTGTTCTTGCCATAGCTGTTTGTGCCTTCTCTCCAGGTGCTTTCGTAAGGCACTTGTCCCTACATGAGAGTTGGCCTTTCCACGGCTCAATTTTTGCTGGCAGAGACAACAGATGGCTTTTCTCCGATCTGAGACACACACGTGAAAAAATTTCCAAACCGCTGAGCCCCCCTGGGGTGATGGCGCCACGGTGGCATCAGCAGCTGACGTTGAAGGGCATGTTGGCTGGCTGGCCATAGCTGGCGATACATGGCGCCGGACACTGCCCCCAGCTGTTTCTGAGGACGAGCTCCCTCTGCTTCTATCATGGAGTCGTCTCCTCCTACTCCTCTCTGACTCCTCCTCTGAACTGTCCCCCTGGTCATCTCCTCTACCGGGAACATATGTGGTATCCGTATAATCGTCATCATAATCCTCCTGGCCAGCTGCGCTTTCCTCAGACACCTCCTCAAGTGCACCAACTTCAGGTGGTCCACCATCATCCCCATCAACACACGTTACGTCCATACTATCGCCACCTAACTCAGACGAATGAGGTGGTGTACCTGCGCCTTCTTGTTGTTGTTGCAGTGGTTGCTGGGAATCAGTGATTTCACCACCACCAAATAACTCCTGCGAAGTGTCAAATGCAGCGGATGTGGTGCTTGTTGTAGCGCTGGTGGCTGCGGGAGATTAGGTGTTCTGTGTTAAATACTCAAGCACCTCCTCACGATTTTGGGAAGTGATGGCACGTGCCTTCTTCTGAGCACTGTATTTTGGGGCAGGTCTGCACGAAATCACAGCAACACCACCTCGCACAGACCTGCCAGTGCCTGGTGGACTTCCTCTGGGTCTGCCTCTACCTCTTCCTCTACCTGGTTTGTCCATTTTGTCCATCTCGGGGGGGATGCTAGCTATATGCAGTGAGGTGGGTTCTCACTCAACACAACAGGTTGTAAGATGCAGTGAGCTGGGTTCACTGAACAGTAAAGGTACTTAAGATGCAGTGAGGTGGGTTCTCACTCAACACAACAGGTAGTTAGATGCAGTGAGCTAGGTTCACTCAACACAACGCTAGGTATATGCAGTGATGAGGTGAGTTAAGTAAACACAACAGGTACTGGGTAGTTAGATGCAGTGAGCTGGGTTCACTGAACAGTAAAGGTACTTAAGATGCAGTGAGGTGGGTTCACTGAACAGTAAAGGTACTTAAGATGCAGTGAGGTGGGTTCTCACTCAACACAACAGGTAGTTAGATGCAGTGAGGTGGCCAGGTGGGTTCTCACTCAACACAACAGGTAGTTAGATGCAGTGAGCTGGGTTCACTCAACACAACGCTAGGTATATGCAGTGGTGAGGTGGGTTAAGTAAACACAACAGGTACTGGGTAGTTAGATGCAGTGAGCTGGGTTCACTGAACAGTAATGGTACTTAAGATGCAGTGAGGTGGGTTCTCACTCAACACAACAGGTAGTTAGATGCAGTGAGGTGGCCAGGTGGGTTCTCACTCAACACAACAGGTAGTTAGATGCAGTGAGCTGGGTTCACTCAACACAACGCTAGGTATATGCAGTGGTGAGGTGGGTTAAGTAAACACAACAGGTACTGGGTAGTTAGATGCAGTGAGCTGGGTTTACTGAACAGTTAGGGCTTGATTCACAAAAGAGTGCTAACTGTTAGCACGGCCGTTTTCTCGCGAATTTTCGCATTGCGCGCGATCGTGAATTTTTGCGCGAAACGATAACGTTTTCACGCGCAAACGCAAATTTTACCGTGAAATCGATATCGTTTTCGCGCGAAGATTCGCGTTTGCGCGCGAAAACGTTATCGTTTCGCACGAAAATTCGCGCGAAAACGGCCGTGCTAACAGTTAGCACTCTTTTGTGAAACAAGCCCTAAAGGTACTTAAGATGCAGTGAGGTGGGTTCACTGAACAGTAAAGGTACTTAAGATGCAGTGAGGTGGGTTTTCACTCAACACAACAGGTAGTTAGATGCAGTGAGCTGGGTTCACTCAACACAACGCTAGGTATATGCAGTAATGAGGTGGGTTAAGTAAACACAACAGGTACTGGGTAGTTAGATGCAGTGAGCTAGGTTCACTGAACAGTAAAGGTACTTAAGATGCAGTGAGGTGGGTTCTCACTCAACACAACAGGTAGTTAGATGCAGTGAGCTGGGTTCACTGAACAGTAACGGTACTTAAGATGCAGTGAGGTGGGTTCTCACTCAACACAACAGGTAGTTAGATGCAGTGAGGTGGCCAGGTGGGTTCACTCAACACAACGGGTAGTTAGATGCAGTGAGCTGGGTTCACTCAACACAAAGCTAGGTATATCTAGTGATGAGGTGGGTTAAGTAAACACAACAGGTACTGGGTATATGCAGTACTGGGTAGTACAATGTGCAGCTCCCTGTCACAAACACAGGTAGTCACTGAATGTGCTGGGCTGCTGGCAGTGGCCCACACACTATCAATTAGCAAGGCTGTGCATGCAACAAAAGTGTCAGTTTGACACACAGAGAAAAAAAAAGTACAGGATGAGCTCTGAAAAGAGCTATTGAGGGGTGCTATCAAAGCAATAACAATCAGCCAGGAGCAAGCTAAGCAGCCAAGAACCTAACTAATCTGTCCCTAGAAGAACAAGTCTGCAGCAGCTGTCCCTTTCCTCTCTCTAGCAGGCACACGAGTGAGGCTAATGGCCGCCGGAGCCTGCCTTATATAAGGGGGGGTGGGGCTCCAGGGCTTAGTGTAGCCTGAATGGCTACAATGTGCCTGCTGACTGTGATGCAGAGGGTCAAAGTTGACCCTCATAGTGCATTATGGGGCGAATCGAACTTCCGCAAAAGTTTGCCTGGTGCAGGCGAACGCGAACCCCCTAAGTTCGCCTGGAACCGTTCGCCGGCGAACCGTTCGCTACATCTCTACAGTTTATCAGTCTTTAACACTGACTCCAACTTCTTTTCCTCCGTAGCCGTGGGCTCCTACTTTTCTGTCAATGGATGTTGATGGTCGAGTTATTAGAGCAGATTCCATGTCAAAGATTCTCTCTTCTGGGTAAGATGAAATTAAACTTTGTTGGTGTGAACTTTGTTTTGTTAATTCAGAGATAATCTACTCAGTATTTTGGAGTGATTCATATTTTTTCTTTAAAAGAAAAGGATGTTGGAATATGTTATGCACCAAACGAGCTCAAACAGCACCACTGACCACACACACTAACCATGGAGCCGCCGCTACCTGGTAGCCAAACTCCATCTTCGCTGTCCACCGCCGTTAGGAACAGATTAGAAGAGTTGATCATCTACTTTGTAGATAAGTTGTTTTGCACCATGGGTTAGTCTTGGGTATTAAGAGGAGCAGATTAGTGTTAGGCAGTAGGAGGGGAGAGTTAGTGTGAGTATGGCTGCCAGGTAAGATTGTGGGTGTAATGAACTTGATTTACTGCTGTACAGGATGCTATTCCCAGTGCAGTTGAATGTGCTATGGACTGAGAGAGTAGTCTGTTAACCTCCCTAGCGTTCTGGACAAGCTGAGCTCGTCCAGAGACACCGGAGGTCACCACTCAGGCCCTGGTGGGCCAATTTGGATAACTTTTTTTTTAAACACACAGCTAGCACTTTGCTAGCTGCGTGTTTCTCCGCTCGCCGCCGATCCGTCGCTACCCGACGCGAAAGAAGGCCCCCCGCAGACCCCGTGCACAGCCTGGCCAATCAGTGCCAGGCAGCGCAGAGGGGTGGATCGGGACACCGTCTGACGTCACGACGTCGATGACGTCAGTCTGAACGTCGCTATGGCGACGGGGGAAGCCCTAAAGGAAATCTTGTTCAGAACAGGATTTCCGGACGGGTCTTCACGCAGCCGGCAATCGGAAGGGTGGGAGGGATGGAGCAGGGAGGGGGGGAAGCATGTAGTTAGCAATAGGCTAGCTACATGGAAAAAAAAAACTAGGTAAAAAAAAACCTCCCGCGGCCGTGCGCAGCACGGAATCAGAACGCCAGGGAGGTTAAATAAATGAACAAGTAGAGGCGTAGAATTCCGCCACTATTGAGCTTAATTTATTTCCAGCATAGTACAAGCACAGTGCAAGTGCATAAGAGTATACTTCAACATGTTAAATAAACTCAAGCAAATCTGTAAGGGAGAGAGGTCCAGCAGTGGGGACCGGGGTGGAAGCCCTGATAACTGTTTCGCAGAAACTTCTTCCGAAGCTAAAAGAGTGCACTTTGTTGAGAACACAACAGATTTGCTTGAGTTTCTTCAAAGTTTGAAGTATACTCATATGCACTTGCACTTTGATTGTACTATGCTGCAAATAAATGAAGCTCAATAGCAGCAGACATCTATGCCTCTACTTGTTCATTATTTTAACAATGCAGGCATTGCGTGTACAATGTAAGTCACACTAATTGTATACAGCGCATTACAAAGTCTACATAAACCCGGTAAATGTCACATGTCCTGTGTGCACTTGTGAAGTTTAAAGGAATTTATTGGATACACTGTATAGTTATGGCATGGTGATGGCAAATCTGTTTATGAAAGAGAAAAATATAATCTTGATTTTTTTTCTTTTCTTGTTATTACACAGAATAAGGATTGGCTTTTTGACGGGCCCCAAACCACTTATAGACAGAGTAATACTCCACATGCAGGCATCCACATTACACACAAGCGCCTTTACTCAGGTAATCGTATTAAATATCAGTACACAAGATTGTACTTCCTTATTGTTAAACAAAAAACAAGATCGCATTTCATAACCTTTCAATTTTTATGCAAATGGAGTTCTAAGGCATTCATTACGGATCTGTAGAGGGATTGACTTTGGTTTTGTTCACAAGGATTGTACAGTGCAGGTGTTACTGTCATAACTGCACACAGAGTTTTATCCCTGTGGCTGCTAGTGGATATGGAGCAGCTATGGACACTTCATACCACTGCTGTTTCTATGGGCTACACTGATAAAACCAACCACCACAACCCTGTAAACAGTTGAGGTCAGTAACTCTTGGAAAACTGTATAAAGCAGTTTCTTTACCACTCTCAACTGCTCTAGTTTCCTACCACACACATATACACGCAAGGCAGTTTTACCTCGGTGGCACAGACAGTTCTCTGAGGGTGCTTAAAGGGGCACTATGGAGAAAAATTGTAAAATTTTAAATACATGTAAACATATACAAGTAAGAAGTACATTTTTTCCAGAGTAAAATGAGCCATAAATTACTTTTCTCCTATGTTGCTGTCACTTACAGTAAGTAGTAGAAATCTAACAGAAGCGACAGGTTTTGGATTAGTCCATCTCTCCTTGGGGGGGGGGGGGGGGGTTCTCAGGGATTTATTTATTTTCAAAAGCACTTAGTGAATGGCAATTGCCCTGTCCAACTGCCAAAAAACTGTGTTGCGAGCAGGGAAGCTGGCCAGCTTCATTGATTAAATCCTTTTTAGGAAATATTTTAAGAATAAAAGCCTTGCTGAGAATCTCCAATGAAGAGATGGAGTAGTCCAAAACCTGTCGCTTCTGTCAGATTTCTACTACCTACTGAAAGTGACAGCAACATAGGAGAAAAGTAATTCATGGCTCATTTTATTCTGGAAAAACGTACTTCTTATTTGTCTATGTTTGCACATATTTTAAATTTTACAATTTTTCGCCATAGTGCCCCTTTAAATGCTGGCTGTTCATAACTGTTTGTGTGAACCTAGATTAGCTTGAAGTGCCCATTAATGTACAATTTTTTAGTTCTGATCGACTGTCCAATCCGAAAGTAGTGATCGAAGGAAAAGTAAATCATTGCTTTCCCCCATAAATGCATATCATGCTCCTTTTGCTGTTTGGGGAAAATATACTTTTATAACATGTAATGTCCAGGGAATAAAAAAACTGTCCCATGCTCTTCCATTTTCTCTTCTTTCTCTCTGCCCACACTCATGTTTTACTTTTCCAACCCTCTGTCTGTCATATCTCTGTGTCTTTATGTGCACAACTCCTTTTCATTTCTACCTCTTTTTTTATCATTGCATCTTTTCTCTTTCTGGTGCTAAATTTGGAAATGAAAGTGCTGTTAAAATGGAGAAAGAAATTAAGCCTAGCCCACATTTAGGAACACCCAGATATGGATGCCATCTCCCTCAAAAAATCTTTGCCCCATGCCCACTCCACTACGTGAGGAAGGATAGCAGATGGCATTAGGCACAGGAGAACACAGAGGTTAGGGCTAGGTGGCTGGATAGTGTAATGATTAAGGTTTCTGCCTCTGACACAGGAGACCAGGGTTCAAAGCTTGGCTCTTCCTGTTCAGTAAGCCAGCACCTAGTTAGTAAGGAGTCCTTGGGCAAGACTCCCTAACACTGCTACTACCTACTGAGTGTGTCCTAATGGCTGCAGCTCTGGTGCTTTGAGTCTTCCAGGAGAAAAGCGTGATATAAATATTCTGTATCTTGTCTTGTCTAGGGTACATAAGACAATTAGGAAAGGTCATACTAAACTCATAAGAGCAGGTATTGGCACAATTCTACTTGACCAACACCTAGCTCCCAAAGGACCAGGTATCCAAGTGATACACGTATGTAGAAGAACTTGAGGCACCACTTAAGTACATTTATGTAGGAGATTCATATGTTTCAAACTGTTGAATAATCTAGAATCTAATACAAATTCTGTACATTTAAAACTGTGACTTTCTTTTACAGATTATGATATTTCAGCTTCTTCAAAAGTGGGGTGTGGAAGGCTTCCTAGACCACATTGAAAGGTATTGGTTTTTAGAACTTTCCCTTTTAACATGAACTTGACCACTGATTTAGTAAATGATCCAACCCCCTTCCCCATGTACATAAATATCAGCTTTGACACTTGGCCTTCCTGCTCTTTTCGTTCCACAGAAACTCTGTCCAAATATCAAAACTTTAGGGATTGAGACTTCCATATCTTTCTTAAGGTGGCCACACACCATACAATTTTTTAAATATCTGTTCAATTTAAGAATTGCAATCAATTTTTCTGACTAATTGTAACATTTTAAAAATCTGACCAATGTACCACACACCTATGTACAATTTTTCCCCAATTATGATAAAACTGATTGGAAACTCTGAGAAAATTGCTAAGGTGTGTATATTAATAAATTGACAATCTAATACACACCATGCAATCTTTAAAAAAATTGAAGAGAAATATCTGGCATTCCGGATCGATATAAATCGAAAAAAGCTTAAAAATTGGATCGTTTTAATGTATCATGTGTGGCCACCTTTAACCAGCTGAGCGGTCTGGACGAGCTCAGCTCGTCCAACACCGCCAGAGGCTGCCGCTCAGGCCCTGCTGGGCCGATTTTAATGAAATAAAAAGCAGCACACGCAGCCGGCACTTTGCCAGCCGCGTGTGCTGCCTGATCGCCGCTGCAGCGCGGCGATCCGCCGCGTGCAGCGGCGAAAGAGGGTCCCCCCAGCCGCCCGAGCCCAGCGTAGCCGGAACAAACAGTTCCGGCCAGCGCTAAGGGCTGGATCGGAGGCGGCTGACGTCAGGACGTCGGCTGACGTCCATGACGTCACTCCGCTCGTCGCCATGGCGACGAGGTAAGCGAAACACGGAAGGCCGCTTATTGCGGCCTTCCGTGTTACTTCTGGCCGCCGGAGGCGATCGGAAGAACGCCTCCGGAGCACCCTCTAGTGGGCTTTCATGCAGCCAACTTTCAGTTGGCTGCATGAAATAGTTTTTTTTTTATTTAAAAAAAACCCTCCCGCAGCCACCCTGGCGATTTAATCAGAACGCCAGGGTGGTTAAGGCATCTTGACCAGTAGGATAACTTCCTTCCTGGTAATTGCCATGTAATGTGGGGACATTGTAGAGGGCGTAGGAATACAAACAAGTAGTTTGTAGTTTTATAATTGCTACCCTGAATTAAGCTAGGTACACACAATGCAATTTCTGACAGATTTACTATCAGATCGAATATTTCCAATCTGTCCGATCTGATTTTTTACGATTTTTTTTTAAAGTAGTAAAATAGATTTGTAAAATAGATTGGAGATCAGAAAATTGCATTGTGTGTACCTAGCATCATTCTGTACTTGAGGAAAAGGGGGCCATACTGGGCAGTGGACATTACGCAGTGTTTATTTAGACTGTATAGTCTGTTTAATTTGATCGGGTCTATATGAAAAGGGCGCCGGTAAAAAAGGGCGCCTGGTGGAGCCCATATATACCAACTTCGGCTACAAAAAAGGCGCCTGGTGTAGCCCATATAAACTTCGGCTACAAAAAAGGCGCCTGGTGTAGCCCATATAAAAACTTCGGCTACAAAAAAAGGCGCCTGGTGTAGCCCATATAAAAACTTCGGCTACGAAAAAACTCTGGGATGTGTAAATTACTATTCCCCCTCCAGGGCGCCATGGATAGTGGGGGAATGAAATAATTCGGCTTACAGTGCTTGTAGCCCATATAAAAACTTTGGCTACAAAAAAACTCCAGGATGTGTAAATTACTATTCCCCCTCCAGGCCGCCATGGATAGTGGGGGAATGAAATAATTCGGTTTCCAGCACTTGTAGCCCATATAAAAACATAGGCTACAAAAAAAGGCAATCATATGGGCTACAAAGGGGCACCTTACTGTAGCCAAAAACCTTGTAGCTGAAAAAAATATGGGCTACAAAGGGGCGCCCTACTGTAGCCGAAAACCTTGTAGCCGAAAAAATATGGGCTACAAAGGGGAGCCCGCTTGTAGCCTATATCAAAACTCGGGCGCCCTTTTCTACACCTTGTAGCCCATATTTCCAGAAATAACATTGATGTCTATGGCGGGCGGCACCCTTTTCATACAGGCAGCTCGGGCGCCCTTTTCAACCGATACCAATTTGATCAGTTTGTTTGTCCAAGTTTGTCTGACCAGTTTTCACTGCTACACCATTGTTTGATAAATAGTCAACTAATTTATCAATCTGTAGTATGAATAGTGGTAAAACATCATCAGCCAAGTGGGGTTCGGAGGAAGTGATTAGCTGGTGTATAATTTCTGTGAAAATGTGCTCAGTGCTGATTTGTGCATCAGCTAGGGCTCAAATAAATATTTAGATACGGGAGAATCAATTGCTTATCTTATCAGCTCATTGGTGCAAATATGGCCAGCCTGAAGGCTCATAAGGCCCATACACATGGCATACAAATGTTTGTACAGACACGTGTTGAGCGACGGTTCGTGTGACGATTTGTTTGTGTGGACACGGCAAGAGACAAAGACTGTCAGCTGACTGTCAGCAGACACAGCCATTTTTGAGCAATTCATCTGGTGAATCTCTTGTAACTTTGGTCTCACGAACCGTCGATTAGTGTGCTGGTGTCCTGTTGTCGTGTGTACAAAAGTCAGACAGCAGAGTCTCTACCATAGTATTACCACTATATATAGCCTGTGGCAGACCGCTTCCGTCCTGTCTTGACTCTTTCTCTCTAATTGTCGCTGCCATAAATATACTGTTTGTCTCTTGTCTGTTTGTCGCTGCCTCACAACTACAGACAAATGTATGCCATGTGTATGGGCCTATGCACAAGTCCAACTTAATGCACAATCAACTGCACAACATGACCAACCACACAAGTTGTTTACCTGTCTTCTGGTTGTTTGTCAGATGTCCACACACCCAACTTATCTTCCAACAGACAAGTTTGGAAGATCGGTGGACAGATTGTTAGTAGGTGTGTATGACCCTTGACAGAGAGACTCAAATATGGCCAGCCCCCGTATGTGGCAAGCCATGTGTTTTGTTTAATTAGTTGAATGTTAATTATATTTTTTTGTGACTTTTTAGTGTTATAAACTTCTATAAGATGCAGCGGGACACCATGCTTGCCTGTGCTGATAAGCACCTATCAGGTTGGTGGACTGTCCAATAAATTAACCTTAGTTTTATAAATGATCTTTAACTGTTTATGCTAAAACTAGAAAGATTTGAAAATTAATAGTTATTGTACCGTAACAGTGTTTTTGTTTTATTTATTGCTGGTTACCGGTTATACTTGCATACCGGTTATACTTGGTTGTTACCTAAGCAAGTGACCTGAATAAACAAGGTTATTGGCCATAGACAGGCCTGTGCCTTATCAAAGACCATCTTCAGGTAGAATTATGAAGAAAGTACCTAATATTACCCTTGAACAAATCACCATTAATACTGAAAAGTAGAAAAAAAATTATTCATTTGCCTAGCTGGGGCTCCAAAGTACTACAAACAGACTTCCTATTTCCGAGACTTAAACTTTGTGTGCTGGGACTGATCATTTAACTAGGGGCCGGGCTGCCATAGACCATAATGTACATTTGTAGCTATGGTGCACCAAGTTATTAAATTGAATGCCAGAATTTGGCTATTGTATAGCTGAACATTGGCTATCTGCGCTACATGTTCTGTGGTTTGGCTGTTATATACCTGAACTCCAGTTCATCTGCAATATGCGATAAAAGTATCAACTATATGTATGGTCGGGTAGGTAATGTTATAAGTTGCAACAAAGCCTTACTGGCTGCAGCTCAAACGGTTAGTGTTAGGCTTAGTAATAGGAAGGTTAGTGTTAGGTGACAGGTTTAGAGGTATGTGTTATAACTGTGTATAGGAGGGTTAGTGATAGATAGGGGAGGGGTGATTTGATAGTGTTGGGAGGTTAGCATTAGAAAGTGTGAATATTATTATCATTGGATATTAAAAATAATGCAGTCCCAGTATTCAAATCAACCCTTTTGAATGTATGCCCAGTGACAGCTCTTTCACTACCAGGAGGGAAGAAGGCTTTCATCATGGGGCCCAGTGTTGGGCTTTAGTTGTGCTGAAAGTAGTGCAGCAATTTATAGTCTTAAAGTTACCGTAAGTTCTAGATAAGATTGGTACTAAACATGCACATTTAGTTCATCATATTACTCGTCACTTTTGATACACTTTAAAACGGAATATAACCCAGCATTTCATCTTTGCTCTAAAACATTATTTACAGCATATTATATGCAACCAGAATTTTTTTTTACTAGACCAGCATTCGATGGGTTACATACAGAGCATAAAAGTTCAGTGCAATGAAATGTGGACGCATTCAAACTTTAGATAATGTTATCTTGTGTTTACTTAAATGTATCAAGTGAGGAATGTGACACATTCTCTGACTGTGGAGAAGAAGCTGGACACAGGCAGAGGGTCAAAGCATGTCTTGCCTTCAATACATAATGAATAAAAACAGTTATTAATAAAATGCAGTCAGCTCACAAAGCAAAAAACTGTACATTTGGGAACTTATAATTTCTAAATGAATAATAATACTTATGCACAAATGCAAATATGATAACCGTATGGCATATACAAAGTAGGAAAACATGTTTTTATTGAATATTTTGTCAGGGTTTTAAACCGCTTTAAAGGCAAAGGGTATAAGAACATCTCTAAGCAGCTTTGATGTTCTTGTGAAAAAAGTTTCAGTTATTAAGAAGATTAGAGTCTGTGGGACCATAACCTTACTTCCTCAACAAATCCCATAGCCTATTAGAAATAATTTGAATTAAATGCTGCAAATTGATGTAACTATATAGGGTTCTGTGCTGCCTAACCCAGTTTCTGTATGATTGTTAGTGGAACAGCCTCTACATTAATGAATGAGAACACTAGGAGGTGCCACAAATCTGTAAAACGTCTAAAAAAAAGGACTAAAAAAGTGGTAGACTTATGTACAAAAAATAAAACTATAGTAGGTTACTGAGTTTACTATGTTTTCGCTTTTTTGGAGGTAACATTATTATTACTATTATTATTATTTAGTATGTATATAGCGCCGATATAGTCCACAGCGAATGTACAGAGTATATGGTCTTGTCACTTAACTGTCCCTCAGAGGGGTTCACAATCAAATCCCTACCATAGTCGTATATCTATGTATGTATCATGTAATGTACGGTATGTATTGGACTCTAGACCCAATTTTAGGGTGAAGCCAATTAACTTATCTTTATGTTTTTGGGTTGTGGGAGGAAACTGCAGTGCCCAGAGGTAACCCACGCAAACACCCCTGGTTGGGATTCAAAGTTGGGATTCAAACCTGGAACCAGGCACTGCAAGCTAAAATAGTATTCCAAGAATGAAACATTGGCAGCCTTCAGCACTAGGTGGTAGCCTAAAATTTGTAGAGACTACCCTTCCATATCCTTTTAAAATCTGTTATGTATTGTAAAATAACCTCAGAAAGAGTTTTCATTCCATAGGCTATGCTACCTGAGGGATCCCAGACACACTTTTTACCATCCACTATTCGCTGAACTCATGGTGATCCTCTCATTGCTGCCCTGGGCCTAGTAATTTCATAGATTTTGTAGACACTGCAAATAAAAACCATGATAAAAATAGATATAAAGACCTGCTATTCTTTAACTTTTTCACTTATGTGTTTGTTGTTGTTGTTGTTTTTTTTTTTTTCAAAGGCTTGGCTGAGTGGCACAGTCCATCTGCAGGGATGTTCCTGTGGATGAAGATCAAAGGGGTGCCAGACACACATCAAATGATCATGCAAAAAGCTTTGAGTAAAGAGGTAAACTTTCAGCATTTGAAAAGATTATATTCTGTGATCCTGTCCTTGATGTTGTTGGGAATCATAATTGACTATAGTGCTAGTATTGCATGCCTGCTGCCTTCCTTGGATGTGTGGTGGTGGTAGCCATTTCTTAGGCTCCCACTCTGGACCGGAATCGAACCAGGATTCCCCGACCATTACCCGTGGTCACTCGCAATGGCAGACTTGCCCTCCATAAAAGATTCTCGTTGCAGGTACTGAACAGCAAGCAGAGCAAGTATTTAAAAAATAGATGTAAGCTTTTTAAGCTTTAACAATGGTAGAGAAAGAACCATCGAAAGTTGATAAGGCAGTCAGACATTACCTGACATCACTGAGTGAGGAAGAGCAATCTCGCCATGGTGCGCACCAGTCCAGCACGGCCGTCACTACGCAAACAGCTGGTTCGTGAACCAAAAATCGGAGGTTCGGGCCATCTCCATCAACCAGTTCTTCTTAATAGATTTTTTTTATATAAATTCAAACATAGGGGAGTAAGTAAAATGCCTAACAAAATTTGTTGTTCATTGATTTAACCTTTTTGCACAAAAGGGAGTCCCTGCTTCTATTTGCCGCCTTCTCAAAAGCTTGTACTATTACCCCTTGTTTATAGCCTCTAGCCAGAAGTCGTCCATGTAATTGCTGAGATTGCTCAATAAAGATCTCCCAGGTAGTCGCGTTCCTCCTAAGGCGAAGGAACTGGCTAAACGGAAGTGATCTAACTGTTGAGGGTGGATGGTAACTAGTGGCATGTAATATGGAGTTTACAGCTGTAGGTTTTCTAAATGTTTTTGTTATTAGGGACCCCCTGCTGGCATCTACACACAGATCCAAGAAATCAACTTTGTGTTTTCCCCAAGTATGCGTAAAGGCCATGTTAATGTCGTTTACATTCACATATTCCATGAACTGCACAAATTCACTCTGGTCCCCCTCCCAGACTACCAATATATCATCAATGAAGTGGACCCAGAGTTTGATCCTCCCCAGGAATGTGCTCCCCACCATAAATATTTAGTTGGCCTCCCAGTGGCCCATGAAGAGACTGGCACAGGTGGGGGCCACTGGGCTCCCCCTTGCCGTGCCGACCTCCTAACGGTACCACTGGCGGTCAAACAGGAACGCATTCCTGGTGAGGACAAACTCCAGACCTGCCAACAGGAACCATCGCTCCGATTCCAACTGGGTTACTGCTGGAAGAGACACCTCAACGGTTTTTAAACAATGCACATGGCAAATCCTGCTGTAAAGAGAAACAACATCAATTGTTGCCAGACAATATGATGACTGCCATTCAAACTCATTCAAAATGTTCAGGACTTCAAAGGTGTCCCCTACATAGGAGGGAATAGATTTTAACAAGGGCCTTAATTTAAAGTCCAAAAAACTGTAAAAGAGATTCAGTCAGGGAGCCAATAGCAGACACTATTTAAATCCACCATGTTCTGTTCAAAATCCCCAGTTAATTCACACAAATCTTTTAAGGCTGTCACATTCCTGTGGTTTCAGGAGTCGCCTACCAAAGGTGGGATTGTTACCATCTGCGGGGTGAGTGGGGTCTGAACTTTTTTGGCTACTGAAAAAACGATGAAGGGCTAAGGAAGGGAAGTTGGACAAAACATTAAACCTTTAGACAGGAGGGATATACAGGCAGGATCCAAACTGAAAGCTGAGAGATTATATACCTTTATTTCCTCTTGCTGCGCTGTGAGCGTATCAGTTGGTCCTTGTTCCAGTTCACCTGCTTCAAAATTCCTTTGGTTCCGCCTCTTGCCTCTCCTTGTCTTGCCTCTCCTAAAGGGGAGCCCTCATCACTCATACCTGAGTATAGAGAGCCCCCGAAGATCCCACATTTTTCCTTAGCTGAGGGACGTGTCTTTGCCTGCAGAACCTCACTCCTCTCAGAGCTCTCTTAACGTGCTTATATTTTTTTAAGTAACAATTGTCCAATATTTTCTTACCTCTGTCTCTCCATAATATTAAACAGTCTATTTTCCAGGCCTCTTAATTCTTGTGACTTATGAGTGACCTCATCGTCCTCTTTTGGAAAGATCTCCACGTCCATGCAACCTGCTTTGAATGCAGAGTGTGCCATTTTTACTGGTTCAAGTTAGTCAGTGTTACACAAATGGGAACAGTAAGGGAAAAAACAAGCTTGCAGTCATAAGCAAAACAGAGAGCCTGTGCACGGGACCCACAATTCAAATGCTGCTGGAGTGCTCTAAGCCAGAGCAAAGTCACAAGCATCCATAATTTAGAAAGAGGTAGCTTTGCACATCCAGTCTAAAACTTCAATTTATTATGAAATATTTAAAAGTCCAATACATACAATCCAAAGGCACAGTAGGTTGTGGAGAGAGGGTAGGCACAGTTAAGAGTCAAGAGCTGTTTTGCACCCGCATGTAGGGTGCATCATCAGGACAACAAGCCCCCCTTACACAGTGTAGGTAGGTGATGTAATAGGGGTTTTTTATTACATGCGTTCAAGTGCTTATTTGTGCTCTACATGTGTCCTCATTGTATATATATTGGGGGTTGCTGTGGTTACCATGCACGCAGTTTTGACTGCGTTCCCCTCAGTGCTCGCTTGGGGGATGGTCCTATGTCACGGGGGCGTCAACTTTTTAGTTTCTGTTTCAGAAAATACTGTATAAAGGATATCACTACTCAGCCGTGAATTCTTACTAATCTTGTTAATGCATTTCCACAGCTTTTTTTATCCTATTTACGGACTTGTGCAGTACATAGCTCTTAGTACCATATACAACAATTTATATAATGTGTGATTCTTGATCTCTGTTCACTTCCAGGTTCTTCTGGTTCCTGGTTCTGCTTTCAATGTTGACAGTTCAAAGCCCAGTTCTTATGTGAGAGCTTCTTTCTCTTTGTCTACACAAGAGCAGATGGACTTGGTAAGAAAAATGTTTCAGAAAATACAATTGCACATAAGTGAGAAGCAATGCAGTGTTGTGCAGTTATCAGCAGTGCCTACTCTCACACACCATTCTTAATATTTAGCTTCCATTTCTACTTATAAAAGATAAAGTTACAGTGGATTTTAATTGCATTAGCAATTGGCCTATCTGTGGCTAAAACTACAAGAGGTTATGGCAAAAAGGGGGAGGGATGATTTTTTTCAGAGAGTAAATGGGTGAGAGGATATAAAGGGAAAACACAAATGACAAGTTGACAAGCTGGTGGTCTTCCACATCTGAGGGTCAACTTGCTGTATGAGGTGATAATTTTGTTATTTGAGATGCCTTTGAATCTTTGAAGTCGGGACAATTTGCCCAGATTGTTACAAAGGCTTTGGCTTTTACTTGGGCTGATGGCATTCTTTGAATGTGATCTAGCTCTTGAAGGAGGCTCCACAATCTAGGAATTCCAGCTACAGTTTGCATGTGATAAGAGATTTTCAGGTTCTGAGAATAGCGATAGCCAGGGAGCTTAAAAAGACAAAAAGGTGAGGAGACTCACTTCAGGTCAGATACTTACCTAAGAAAAAGGAAGGCTCTGGATAGACGTTCTATTCCTCAGTCTGGCCCATCGTTCCTCTGCTGTTTGCCAGTGGAATTGTTAGATCTGCTGGGTCGAACAGCTCTTTGGAACTTCTCGTCCCGCAGAGTTGTTCCAAGGGTGAGTGAATCGCTATTTCGAATGTGCAAGTCCAAACTCACATGTGCATTAGCGATGCAACCGTCACTGGAACTACTCGGGGGCACAAGTACTGTAGTTCCAAAGAGCTGTTTGGGCGAACAGATTAACCGTCACATAGCAGAGAAATGATGGGGCCGAATGGAGAAACAGGAAAGCTCTACGCTATTCAGATCCTTCCCTCTTCTTTGGTACAGTAAGTATCAAACCTAAAGTTAATTTCTCACTTCAGGTTTGCTTTAATAAAAGGCATTCTGGTGTATTGTCAAGTTGATATGATGTTACTTGTTGTGTTACGGAGCACGGTTTGGCCACGCTTAAAGAGTAACTGTCAGGCTGCAGAAGCTAATTTAAACCTCTATTCTCCTGTGTTAAACAGTTTAGAAGGAAGCCCAAAAGCAATTAGTGAAGATAAAAATCTCAGTTACCTTTGATGTGTGCTTATCAGCAAGGCTGTTATTCTTAAGAAGACGCAAGCCGCATACCATACTGCAAAGCATTCTGGGGCTCTCCCCTCGGCTGCTAATGAGACGTTACAGCAGCTTGTAATCGCTTAGCACTGATAAATCTCGGGCAGAGTACACTGCAGGAGTCGGCTATTGTTCCTAGCCACATGGCTCATTAATATTCACTGCACACTGTGTTGTTCAAGTAGGAGCTTATCTGTGATCAGGAAGCAGGCAGGACATGACGACACATTTGACAGAAAAACATGGAGCCTGCCATGAGCTGTCAGGAGCATCTATCTCTGCATATACTATATACAAATTCTGTGAAATCCAAACGTGGACAGTGAAATGCATATGTAATGTAAGTACAGCCAATCTTTAGCTACTGATATATGTGTTTATTTTCTCTGAGACCTTATACCTAACAGCTCCTCTTTAAGTAGGTCTTACAGTCTCACCTGCTAAAAACCATTCAGTCTAAAATATTGCATACTGCAGAGCTGCTAACAGTGGAAGCATTTTGCCAGAAGCTGAGTAGAAATGCAACCCTTGAACCACTTACCAGCACTGTCTAGGGTACTGATATTACTGTTTCAGAACCTTGGTCCTAGAAACTACTGAGCTAGATATTGCTAATATAGTTATACAGTTATTTTGGTTGAAAAAAAGACATACGTCCATCAAGTTCAACCAGAGAAGTAATGTAAATTGAATTACTCATCAAACTAAATATTCTTCCTGTTCTTGGCTATTCTAGGGTTTGCAGAGACTGGCATCGCTTATCATCGAAGAAAGAAAGTGAATAAGCTGCTTGTTATACAGGACCAGCAGGATATTCTCAGGAAAGCTCCATTCAAGGGCACCTAACAGTTGCTTAAATGAAATGAATATAGTAGCACAATTTTAAATGCACAGACGCTACACACAGACAGTCTGATACCTGAACACCTGGGAAACATTTAGCATAGATTACTGTGTACAACTGTCAGGTTCCCTTCAATGAAGAACTGTTTAAAACACTATCTGCCATTAACAAGCTTACATGACATGATTTCAACACAATTTTTGAAAAGCAGCAATACTTGTTATACTTTTTATGTCATACATGCAGGGGCGTCACAAGGTACTGCTATAGAAAAAACACTCACTCATACACACAAACCTACTCCTCCCCCCCCCCCCCCCCCCCCAACCACTTCACACTACCTTAAAGTGTACCTGAGACGGGGGATTTTAAAAAATTGTACATACCTTGGGCTCTAGCCCCCTCCAGGCTGATCGCTCCCTCGTCATCTCCCATCGCTCCCTGTGTCCTGCACAATTCGCCCTGGAAAGTCCTTCAGTCGGGGCCAGTAGGCGCAGGCACAGTCCGGCTGCACGGGCTCCTATGCCCGGGCACGTCCTGTGCAGGACAGGAGTGTGACAGGGCCAGGCATGCGCAGTATGCCTCAGACCAGAGGACTTTCCGAGGTGAATTGCAGAGGATCCAGATAGCGCAGGAAGGGAGCTATCAGCCTGGAGCGGGCTGGAAGAAGCCCCAGGTATGTATAATTTTTTTCTCTCCAACTCATCTCAGGTTCCCTTTAAAGTGTGCTTTGTAGCAGGGGCGTAGGGCCTGTGGTCGCAACGGTCGCCTCGGCGACCGGGCCCGGCTCCTGAAGAGGCGGGGGAGGGGCCCGGGGGGCCCATGTCCGTTTGGACTCGGAGATCCCTGCGTGCGTTATTGGGAGGGGGGAGCTGCAGCCGTGGGGAGGGCAGCCCGACCTCTCCCCGGGCCCCCCCCCCCCCCCCCCTCAGATGCAGAGTGCGCGGCGCACGGAAGCGCTGTAGGCAGAACTCACCTGCCTGCGTTCCAAGCGCCGCTGGTCTCCTCCCGCTCTGCATAGATCTGCTGTTACACACTGCTTCCGGCTAAACAGGAAGCAGTGTGTAACAACATCTATACAGAGCGGGAGGAGACCAGCGGCGCAGGGACGGAGGTGAGTTCCGCCTACAGCGCTTCCGTGCGCTGCGCACTCTGCATCTGAGGGGGAGAGGAAGGGAGGGAGAGGGCAGCTAGCGACCTACCTACCTAACCTACCCTGGGGGGCCAGCTACCTACCTAACCTATCCTGGGGGGCCAGCTACCTACCTAACCTATCCTGGGGGGCCAGCTACCTACCTAACCTATCCTGGGGGGCCAGCTACCTACCTAACCTATCCTGGGGGGCCAGCTACCTACCTAACCTATCCTGGGGGGCCAGCTACCTACCTAACCTATCCTGGGGGGCAGCTACCTACCTAACCTATCCTGGGGGGCCAGCTACCTACCTAACCTATCCTGGGGGGCCAGCTACCTACCTAACCTATCCTGGGGGGCCAGCTACCTACCTAACCTATCCTGGGGGGCCAGCTACCTACCTAACCTATCCTGGGGGGCCAGCTACCTACCTAACCTATCCTGGGGGGCCAGCTACCTACCTAACCTATCCTGGGGGGCCAGCTACCTACCTAACCTATCCTGGGGGGCCAGCTACCTACCTAACCTATCCTGGGGGGCCAGCTACCTACCTAACCTATCCTGGGGGGCCAGCTACCTACCTAACCTATCCTGGGGGGCCAGCTACCTACCTAACCTATCCTGGGGGGCCAGCTACCTAACCTATCCTGGGGGGGCAGCTACCTAACCTATCCTGGGGGGGCAGCTACCTACTTAACCTATCCTGGGGGGCCAGCTACCTACCTAACCTATCCTGGGGGGCCAGCTACCTACCTAACCTATCCTGGGGGGCCAGCTACCTACCTAACCTATCCTGGGGGGCAGCTACCTACCTAACCTATCCTGGGGGGCCAGCTACCTACCTAACCTATCCTGGGGGGCCAGCTACCTACCTAACCTATCCTGGGGGGCCAGCTACCTACCTAACCTATCCTGGGGGGCAGCTACCTACCTAAGCTATCCTGGGGGGGCAGCTACCTAACCTATCCTGGGGGGGCAGCTACCTAACCTATCCTGGGGGGGCAGCTACCTACTTAACCTATCCTGGGGGGCCAGCTACCTACCTAACCTATCCTGGGGGGGCCAGCTACCTACCTAACCTATCCTGGGGGGGCCAGCTACCTACCTAACCTATCCTGGGGGGCCAGCTACCTACCTAACCTATCCTGGGGGGCAGCTACCTACTCTAACCTATCCGGGGGGGGGCAGCTACCTACTCTAACCTATCCTGGGGGAAAGCTACCTAATCTATCCTGGGGGGCAGCTACCTAACCTATCCTGGGGGGCACCTACCTCATCTAACCTATACTGGGGGGCAGCTACCTAATCTAACCTATACTGGGGGGCACCTACCTATCTAACCTGGGGGCACTTAATTGTCTAACCTGTATTCGGGGCACCTAGCTAGCCTATACAGGTGGCAACTATACTGGCTACCTATATTGGAGGCACCTACCTAACTAACCTATACTGGGGGCACCTACCTATCTAACCTATGCTGGGGGCAACTATTCTGGCTACCTATATTAGAGGCACCCACCTAGCTAACCTGTACTGGCGGCGCCTGCCTATCTAACCTATACTGGGGGCAACTATACTGGCTACCTATGCTGGAGGCACCTACCTGGCTAACCTATACCGGGGGCAACTATACTGGCGTACCTATGCCTGGCTACCTATACTGGGGGGACCTATAGCTGGCTATAGGGATTCGGATATGTGTGTGCGTCGGGTGTTGCCGGGGGAGGGGGGCTGTTGTTGCCGTGGGGGGGGGGGCCCACATCCAGATTCCGCATCGGGGCCCAGAGGTTTGTAGCTACGCCACTGCTTTGTAGTATACACATTGGTCTGGTAATAATATCCTGGGGTCTTAATATGTATCCGGCATCAATAATACATTGTTGGTCAGCACCCTATATTAAGACACTCTGAGGTTAAAGAAAACTTGAAGTGAAATGTTCTGTATAAGATACATCCATGTACAGATACTGTATGTGTATTTGTTTCTTTATTTGTTATATGTTGGGCGGGGGGGGGGGGGTCCATGTTTGAAATCCCTGATATGCCTTCCTGCAAGTTTGAACTAAAAAGCAAATTGTTTTTCTTGCCAGTACCATCATCTGAGCTTCTATCTATCATTTTATAATTCCAGTGTCTGACTTATACAGTGGCTTGCAAAAGTATTCGGCCCCCTTGAAGTTTTCCACATTTTGTCACATTACTGCCACAAACATGAATCAATTTTATTGGAATTCCATGTGAAAGACCAATACAAAGTGGTGTACGCGTGAGAAGTGGAACGAAAATCATACATGATTCCAAACATTTTTTACAAATAAATAGCTGCAAAGTGGGGTGTGCATAATTATTCAGCCCCCTGAGTCAATACTTTGTAGAACTACCTTTTGCTGCAATTACAGCTGCCAGTCTTTTAGGGTATGTCTCTACCAGCTTTGCACATCTAGAGACTGAAATCCTTGCCCATTCTTCTTTGCAAAAAAGCTCCAGCTCAGTCAGATTAAATGGACAGCGTTTGTGAACAGCAGTTTTCAGATCTTGCCACAGATTCTCGATTGGAATTAGATCTGGACTTTGACCGGGCCATTCTAACACATGGATATGTTTTGTTTTAAACCATTCCATTGTTGCCCTGGCTTTATGTTTAGGGTCGTTGTCCTGCTGGAAGGTGAACCTCCGCCCCAGTCTCAAGTCTTTTGCAGTCTCCAAGAGGTTTTCTTCCAAGATTGCCCTGTATTTGGCTCCATCCGTCTTCCCATCAACTCTGACCAGCTTCCCTGTCCCTGCTGAAGAGATGCACCCCCCGAGCATGATGCTGCCACCACCATATTTGACAGTGGGGATGGTGTGTTCTGAGTGATGTACAGTGTTAGTTTACTACCACACATAGCGTTTTGCATTTTGGCCAAAAAGTTCCATTTTGGTCTTATCTGACCAGAGCACCTTCTTCCACATGTTTGCTGTGTCCCCCACATGGATTGTGGCAAACTGCAAACGGGATTTCCTATGCTTTTCTGTTCACAATTGCTTTCTTCTTGCCACTCTTCCATAAAGGCCAACTTTGTGCAGTGCATGACTAATAGTTGTCCTATGGACAGATTCCCCCACCTGAGCTGTAGATCTCTGCAGCTCATCCAAAGTCACCATGGGCCTCTTGACTGCATTTCTGATCAGCGCTCTTCTTGTTCGGCCTGAGTTTAGGTGGACGGCCTTGTCTTGGTAGGTTTACAGTTGTGCCATACGCCTTCCATTTCTAAATGATCACTTGAACAGTGCTCTGTAGGATGTTCAAGGCTTTGAAAATCTTTTTGTAGCCTAAGCCTGCTTTAAATTTCTCAAGAACTTTATCCCTGACCTTTTTGGTGTATTCTTTGGACTTCACTGTGTTGTTGCTCCCAAGATTCTCTTAGACAACCTCTGAGGCCGTCACAGAGCAGCTTTATTTGTACTGACATTAGATTACACACAGGTGCACTCTATTTAGTCATTAGCACTCATCAGGCAATGTCTATGGGCAACTGACTGCACTCAGACCAAAGGGGGCTGAAGAATTACGCACACCCCACTTTGCAGTTATTTATTTGTAAAAAATGTTTGGAATCATGTATGATTTTCGTTCCACTTCTCACGTGTACACCACTTTGTATTGGTCTTTCATGTGGAATTCCAATAAAATTGATTCATGTTTGTGGCAGTAATGTGACAAAATGTGGAAAACTTCAAGGGGGCCAAATACTTTTGCAAGCCACTGTATCTGTGGGCAGCCAAGAGCTGGGTGGATTTATCAAAACAATTGCAAGGGAAATTTTTCTACACATCTGCCCATCTGTATATAGAGGGACAGTTTATGCAACAATATTTAATATCACATACGGTGTTAAGTGTGTGAGCCCTTGAATTTTGACGGTCTCTGACACATTGAGGTTCGTTTAGTAAAACTAGAGAACAGTGGGGAACACTGGAGGACATATTGTAAGAAATGGAGACTGGATTTTATTTTTAAGTTTCTTATTGGGTTTGCTCCCTTGGCATGGTCATATCAGAACCAAATCTTAGAAAGTGTGAAAATCATGGATTTTTCCATAGCAGTAATATAAGTTCAGGTAAGCAGTGTATGAAGCTTGGAGGAGTGGGTATCACCACTGCTTCTTAATGATGATTAACAACATTGCCACTTTGGGTTTGTGTTTTTAAACGTTCTGCAGCTAGTCGGAGTGATTGGAGGATTGGCTATACACTATACAGATAAAGAGTTGGCCCAGACTAGTCACATGACATGTCTTCCACTTTCAGGCCATTTCTGCCATTGGAAGAGGAGCTCTGTGTTTCAGACTAATTATGTAATGACACCTTTAGAGGAAACCTGTGTCAAAAAGTTACTTAATAAGGTGAATTCCTGCCCACTAATCCTGTCATCAATATCACATGACCAGGAGTGATAACAGTTGGCCAAAGGTAGTTTAGTGAGGCAGGCATGGTTTAGTTTATAAATCAGCATTGAAAAATAAAGTTAAACCTCAGCACTTCACCATGTTACAGCTGACACTAATCACTGCTAAAAACGGGACTATAAAACATGGACTGTCATCTCCCTTCTGTTCAGTTGTGATTAGCACT
This sequence comes from Hyperolius riggenbachi, assembly GCF_040937935.1. Classification (NCBI taxonomy): domain Eukaryota; kingdom Metazoa; phylum Chordata; class Amphibia; order Anura; family Hyperoliidae; genus Hyperolius; species Hyperolius riggenbachi. The sequence continues at coordinate 162,688,044 of NC_090646.1, forward strand.
TAAAGGAAAATAGAGATGGGGGCAAAAAGTTTCATACATACCTGGGGCTTCCACTAGCCCCATGCGCACGGATTGCTTCCACGCTGCCTGCAGCTCCGGTACCGGGTCCTGTAACTTCCTTCAGTCATGGCCAGTGTGTGCAAGAGGAAGTGCGCTCTCTATGTATCTTTCCGACAGCTGGTAGAGAGCGCACGTCTCTTGCAAAGACGTACCGCGACTGGAGGAAATTAAGCGACCCATTACCGGAGCTGCAGAAGAGTGAGGACAGCGGCGTGGGAGCGATCCGTGCACATAGGGGTTAAGGAAGCCCCAGGTGTGTATAAAACTTTTCTTTTCCCTGTCTCTGGTACACTTTAAGGTCCCAAAGGGCAACTGTGTATCCCTGGTCTGGTGTGTCCTATCCTACCAGGTATAGTGCTTATGAAACTGTGCAATACCTTGCTCAGAGAGAGAGGATTGTAAATTCAGTAGGGGTTTGGCAAGCTGTGATGAATCTGCATGTTCAGTTCTGGTCACTGGACTTGTATGTTTTTTTAAAGGGAATCTGAAGTAAATATAAACTTATCATATAATGATTTGTATGTGTAGTTTAGCTAAGAAATAAAACCATTAGCAGCAGAGATTTGAGTCTAATATTGTTTCCAGTACAGGAAGAGTTAAGAAACTCCAGGTGTTATCTATGCAAAAGAGCTTATCGGAGCTCCACGACTTTCAAAGTCGCAGAGAGCGCTGGCTTTTGAAGCTTATTATCTCAAGTGTCTGTCACTGTATTTTGTTTTGTTTTTTTCTGCAGAGTAAAGCTCAAAAGTTCACTAGCCTGCTCTGTGAAATCCTTTAGAATGCTGAGTTTAGTGTGTAAATTGCAAATATTAGAGAATGATGCAATGTTATAAAAAAAAAAAAACTATATAACTGAAAATAAAAATGAGACTATTTTCTTTTCTACTAATGTTCTATTAATTATCCATACTACACATACAATTCATAATATCATTTTTTTTTTGTTTCAGTGTCACTTTAAACTAAAGTCAAAAAGCCTGTGCTCACATCAATTCCGGCTAAACGGTGGGAGCACAGGCTATTGTCTTTAGTATGATTTATGACTCAGACCTAATTCTTACTTCATACGCATAAGAATAAAGACAATTTCAGAGCAAAGAACATATTGAAGTCAGGCATTGTGCAATCATAAGATATCATCCTGTGTGATGTTTTCACAGGCCATGTTTACTTCATAACATTTGGACATAGGTTTACTTTAATCTGGTTTCATGGTACTCTTTTATATTTTCTCCTAAAAAATGTGATGCTTTTATGCTATAACAGTCTGTTAGTGTAAGGGATGGTATGCTAGGGTAACTGCCACAGCCTTCCTGATGATTTACTGATATAAAGTGCAAAATATTTTAGTAATAGCCCTTTATTTAAGCAAAATATATATCATGATACTCTTCTTTTTGACTAATTTCCTTTTGAAGATTACTCACATGACACTAAACATATCACATGACATAGTTTCGAATAATTTTGTTAATAATCCTGGATTGTATTTATCATCTGTGTAATAAAATGTATGGATTGAAATATTATTGTAGTGGGCATTTGTTATTTTTTTCTTATACCTTTTAATTTTTAGAACATAACTTCTCCTGTCAGTTTTTTTACTTAACCAGTTTACATCCTGCATACAGTATAATAATTGTCATTGCAAGTGGCTCCTGAAAGCCACATGACGTGATTATAAGTTGCTGTCATTTAATGAGCCCAGCGGGCGTGCTAGCACGCTCCTGGGCTCATTAACCCCCCTCCCCCTAACTACACTACTCTGGCATCCCTTCCCGGGTCTCCGATCCCCCCACCCCCCTGCCCGATCCTCTGTAATACCTCCCTCCCCCTCCATGCTGCGATCGGGCAGCTTGGAGTATTACAATGTAACAATATTTACCTGACCTTGTTCCAGCGCCGATCGCGATCCTCTCCCTGTAGCCCCGCTGTCAGCCTCACTATGCTGAGTGAATCGGGTACCGGCTTGATGACGTCATAGTGAGGCTGCCAGCGGTACTGCAGGGAGGAGATCGTGATCGCCGGTGGGACAAGGTCAGGTAAATATTGTTACATTGTAATCCTCCATGCTGCCCGATCGCAGCATGGAGGGGGAGGGGGGTATTACAGAGGATCGGCAATATCTTAAAGGGCCAACACCTGGCTATCCATGGGGGAAGGGGATACAAATTAAAAGGGGCGCAGCTGGCTATAAATGGGGGAGGGGAGGCATAAAGGGCATACACCTGGCTATGATGGGGGGAGGGGGGTAATAAAAAACACATCTGGCTAACTATGGGGGGGAGAGATAAACAGGCACATCTGGTTTACTGAAGTGGGGGGGGGGGTTACAGAGGCACATCAGGGGCTGGGGAAGGGTAACGGGCACATCTGGCCGAGTATGCGGGGAGGATTAAAAAGTGCCACAACAATTAAAAAATCCGCAAAGCCGCAAAATGGAAAAAAATGCACCTTTATTTCCAAATAATATATTGTCGCCATACATTGTACTACATTGTACTAGGATCATACTTTAAACCCTGTAATAACCAGGACAAGCAGGCAAATCAAATGTGTAAGTTTAATCTACAGTACCACTTATTATTTTTAAATTATAATTGCTGAAAACTGAGAAATATTTCCTTTCTTCATTTTTTCCCCCCTTATTACCATTAAAATCTGTACAAAATTAAATAATTGGTGGCGAAAAAAACAAGGTATAGATCATTTATGTGTGATAAGTAGTGATAACGTTATTGGCTAATGAATGAATAATGAATGGGAAGAGTGTGAAATGTAGAAAATTGTTCTGTTTTTTTAGGGGGAAAACCCCAGGGACGCGAAGTGGTTAAAGTAAACATGAACTAGGTAAAATTATTTAAAATAAACGTGATGTACCTGTAAATGAATATTACATACTTACCTCGCCATCAGTTCCTCTCAGAAGCTCACCATGTTCTTCTTACAATGATTCCTTCCAGTGCTGACAAGATTTTGACAGTACTGAAATATATAAGTTGCTGTCAGTTATACAGTGGAGGAAATAATTATTTGACCCCTCACTGATTTTGTAAGTTTGTCCAATGACGAAGAAATGAAAAGTCTCAGAACAGTATCATTTCAATGGTAGGTTTATTTTAACAGTGGCGGATAGCACATCAAAAGGAAAATCGAAAAAATAACCTTAAATAAAAGATAGCAACTGATTTGCATTTCATTGAGTGAAATAAGTTTTTGAACCCTCTAACAATAAAAGACTTAATACTTAGTGGAAAAACCCTTGTTTGCAAGCACAGAGGTCAAACGTTTCTTGTAATTGATGACCAAGTTTGCACACATTTTAGGAGGAATGTTGGTCCACTCCTCTTTGCAGATCATCTCTAAATCCCTAAGGTTTCGAGGCTGTCTCTGTGCAACTCTGAGCTTGAGCTCCCTCCATATGTTTTCTATTGGATTAAGGTCCGGAGACTGACTAGGCCACTCCATGACCTTAATGTGCTTCTTCTTGAGCCACTCCTTTGTTGCCTTTGCTGTATGTTTTGGGTTATTGTCGTGCTGGAACACCAATCCACGACCCATTTTCAGTTTCCTGGCAGAGGGAAGGAGGTTGTCGTTCAGGATTTCACGATACATGGCTCTGTCCATTTTCCCGTTAATGCAATTAAGTTGTCCTGTGCCCTTATCAGAAAAACACCCCCAAAGCAAAATGTTTCCACCCCCATGCTTGACGGTGGGGATGGTGTTTTGGGGGTCATAGGCAGCATTTTTCTTCCTCCAAACACAGCGAGTTGAGTTAATGCCAAAGAGCTCTATTTTGGTCTCATCAGACCACAGCACCTTCTCCCAGTCACTCACAGAATCATTCAGGTGTTCATTGGCAAACTTCAGACGGGCCTGCACATGTGCCTTCTTGAGCAGGGGGACCTTGCGAGCCCTGCAGGATGTTAATCCATTGCGGTGTAATGTGTTTCCAATGGTTTTCTTGGTGACTGTGGTCCCTGCTAATTTGAGGTCATTCACTAACTCCTCCCGTGTAGTTCTAGGATGCTTTTTCACCTTTCTCAGAACCATTGTCACCCCACAAGGTGAGATCTTGCGTGGAGCCCCAGAGCGAGGTCGATTGATGGTCATTTTGTGCTCCTTCCATTTTCGAACAATCGCACCAACAGTTGTCACCTTCTCTCCCAGCTTCTTGCTAATGGTTTTGTAGCCCATTCCAGCCTTGTGCAGGTCTACAATTTTGTCTCTGACATCCTTGGACAGCTCTTTGGTCTTTCCCATGTTGGAGAGTTTGGAGTCTGCTTGATTGATTGATTCTGTGGACAGGTGTCTTTTATACAGGTGACTAGTTAAGACAGGTGTCCTTAATGAGGGTGACTAATTGAGTAGAACCTAGGTTCTCAACGTGTGGTACGCGCACCCCAGGGGGTACTTATGATGGTTCCAGGGGGTACTCAGGCTTGAAAAACTTAACCAAGAATAACAAATTTAGAGTTTTAGAAAGTGATAAAACTTATTTAAACAATGCCAAATTCGTATTTTAGCTACTTAAAAGCAATAGTAAATGCTTGGAAATTGTTTAGAACCAATTCTCATGTACTACGATTAAATATATATTTGTCAAGGGGTACTTGTGATAATGTTTACTCTTCTAGGGGGTACTTGGTGAGTACAGGGGTTTAAAAGGGGTACATAACAATAAAATGTTGAGAAACCCTGGAGTAGAAGTGTCTAACCACTCTGTGGGAGCCAGAACTCTTAATGGTTGGTAGGGGTTCAAAAACTTATTTCACTTAATGAAATGCAAATCAGTTGCTATCTTTTATTTAAGGTTATTTTTTCGATTTTCCTTTTGATGTGCTATCTGCCACTGTTAAAATAAACCTACCATTGAAATGATACTGTTCTGAGACTTTTCATTTCTTTGTCATTGGACAAACTTACAAAATCAGTGAGGGGTCAAATAATTATTTCCTCCACTGTATATCAGTTGCTTACAGTTATAACTGAAAGGACAACTGATGAGCAAGGTAATGTCCATGTTCCCCTATGGCTCAAGTGGGGCGATATTACAGTGTTCTGACCAGGAAGCTTTTATGGGGTAATGGCCATTTTCAAGATGGAGGATGGAGAATTCTATTGATCACAGTGGGCAAACAGAATGCAGGCGAAGAGAAACAGATTAATGAGTAGACTACAGGGGAGGCAAGTATGATGTGTGTATGTTTATTTTGAATTTTAAGTACAGGTTTGCTTTAAAGTAAACTTGAAGTGAGTTTTATTTGATACCTATGTTAGTATAGGGAATGCATAGAGCAGTGTTTCCCAAACCTGTTCCCCAACCCACCAACAGTGCATATGTAAAGAAGGGGTAATTTAGTGTCTCAGCTATGTGGGTTAACTAAATATCTGGCTTTCCACAAAACATGAACTGTTGATAGGACATGAGGAGGTTTGGATAACACTGGCATAGAGCCTTTCCATTCCTCCATCTTGCTTGTTGTTCCTGTTATGGGCTATTTGGTCGAACAGCTACACGAGGGGGCCGCGCTGGAACGACGGGCAGGTCAGAGGAACTGGGAGGCTCTGCTATCCTGACCCTTCCCTGTACAAACACTAAAATCAAACCTGAAGTGAGGTTTTTTTTTTCTTCAGGTTTGCTTTAAAAGTAGGTAATGTAATTAATTATGGGTTGCTGGACAGGAAGGGAGAAGAAATATATTTTTGTGTTAATTCCACTGGGTAGATTTCTGTTTTGGTTGACTGGGACAGCAACAAAGAAAGTGGGGACGGAATCCCCTGAACAGCGCACCAAGCATCAAATGAACTCATCAGTTCCAATTCTAGAAAGCAAGAAAAGCGAGTTGTGCAAATCCGTTTTTAAATCCTTTTTACTTGCTAGGGCTTAAAAAATTATTTGGCGTGTAATATGCAAAAGCATCTCATGAGGAAAGTTTTTCGAATTCGGGACATTGACATAAGTTTAAAGTCCACAATAATCACCTTGTTTTACTTTTAAGCCATGTAAAATTAAACCCTTAACAGAGCCAGAACTCCGTTCCTTTTAACATTCCTCAATAGTTCATTCTGCAAGTGAAAAACAATGTTTGGTGATGTGTTGCTGGCAAAATATTCAGGTAGAAAACTGATAGCATTGGTCAACCTAGGCAACATCTGAGCGTTTTAATGCCAGTAGATAAACTCCATTGTAGAACGTCACAAATAAGCTTACTGATGCTGTTTCAATGAATGTCTACAAACATTTTTACTCACTTGCATTAAGTCAAAGACTTGACATCTCCTCTTCTACCACATAAACTACAGTCGAGAAACATGGTATAATGATGGTTTTGTTTCATCCTTCAGAATTCATAAGAACTAAATTAACTACTTGCCGACCGTGTCACGCGGATGGGCAGCAGCCCCAGGACCGCCTAACGCCGATCGGTGTAAAGTCCTTGAGGCTTGTTTTGCTGGGAATCGCGCGCACTGATGCACGCTCATCTCCACTTGGTAGGCGGACCTTCGCGTGGCGATTGCCGCTAGGAGACTGTTAGATGGCAGTTTCGCCGTCTAATTAGCTTGTACAGCGCTGCGATCCATGGCAGTGCAGTACTGGGTGACACGGCTGTGGGCTCGGAGGTGATCCACTGTCATAGGCTGAAGCCTATGACAGCCAATCACAGTGATAGGCTGGCCGGCGGAGGGAGGGCGGGCCACTGTGCAAATAAATTAAAAAAACACAACTTTAACCTCCTTAGCGGTAGCCCCGGTCGGCAAAATAGTGCTGCGCTGCCTCCCTGGCAGATTTAATTGACCGCCAGGGAGGTTAATTTAAAATAAAACATAAATATTTATAAAAAACAAACAAACATTGGGGGAGCATTCAAACCCAACCAACAGAGAGCTCTGTTGGTGGGGAGAAAAGGGGGGGGGGGGGGGTGGAAATCACTTGTGTGCTGACATGCACGGCCCTGCAGCGAGGCCTTAAAGCTGCAGTGGCCTATTTCATGAAAAATAGCCTGGTCTTAAGGGGGGGGGGGGGGGTTAACACTGCGGTCCTCAAGTGGGTAAAGTAGGCTATAGAGGGGAATAAGCAACCAGTAAGCTGGACCTTGTGTGACAACTTTGACAGTGGGGTGAGTATATGAACAGAAAATGGATACTCCCAATATTCAGGTCACTCTTTCAGCAGCCACTAGAGAAGCTTCAGCCTTTGCTCTACTAACCATATTCTCCTGTCTTCCTCACAGTCATACTACACACTACATTGCTACATTACCTTCATATATTTTTGTCTTCTTTTTTAAAATGTTACTGTATTTTGATAAAGCATATATAGAGCAGAGCACTTTGAATCTTTGTGGATTTTGAGGGTCTCTGTTCACCATGCTTATGCACCATGTTGAATGGAGATCGCACGGATTGAACACTTCATCCTCACAAATCCTCAGACCTCTCTGTGGTGTTTACAGACATTTTTTTCCTGTAGCCAGCCTTCCTTAAGGGTCTTCTTGAAGACCAACATTCTAAGAATGTAACAGAAAATACAGCTGTCATCCATATTATCAGGCTGGCATTATATTAAGGTGTGTTATTTCTCAGCCCAACCACTTAATGACAAGCTGACTTATAAAAACATCCCCAAACATTTTGGGTCGAGGGCCGGGTCAACATACTTCAGACTGCTGGGGGGGGGGCCGGAGTATACATAAAATGGTGTAGAAGTCTTTTCGGGTCAGACATTGAAGCATACCCATACTTTCTGGCTTCCATGTGGATGGGTGGTGCCAGCACTGCTATTCTATAGGCGGACCACCAATATTTAAATATGTAGCTGACCGCATCTATAAGTAATACATTTTGTGTGTGGGGGGGCAGTAAAAAAGCCTCAGAGGGCCACATTTGGCCCGCGGGTCTTATTTTAAGGACCACTGTGCTAGAGCTTCTTAATGGCTCCAGGACGTTTTTATAAGTCAGATAGTGCTGCTGCCGCTGTGCGCATGTACGTAAAAATAGTGGAAAAAAAACACCAAAGAAAAAAATACACCTTTATTTACAAATACTATATTGTCACCATACTTTGTACTAGGAACATAATTAAAATCTTGTGATAATCAGGACAAATAGGCAAAAAAAATGTGTGGGTTTTATGCACAGTAGCAGTGTTTATATTAAAACTATAGGGGATGAAATTGGAGAAATAGTGTATTTTTTCATTTTTTTTCCTTGTTTTTCCCTTTAACATGCAAAATAACATTTAAAATAAAGTAATTACTGAAAACAAATATCAACCCCAAAAAGCCCAATTGGTGGTGAAAAAAACAAGATATAGATCATTTTATTGTAGTTAGTAGTGATTAAGCTATTGGCAAATGAAAGGGATGAGCACTGAAAGGTGAAAATCGCTCTTGTCCGTTAGGGTCTATGTATGTATCGTAGCCTAGGGCCAATTTAGGGGGAAGCCAATTAACCTATCTGTATGTTTTTGGGAGGAAACCGGAGTGCCCGGAAGAAACCCACACAGGTACGGGGAGAACATACAAACTCCTTGCAGATGCTGACCTCGCGCTAACCACTGTGCTGCCCGCGATCACTAGACCTCAAATTACATCTCCCTTCAAGATACAACTCTGATAGGGAATATTATTTAAAGCCGCCAGGGATTCGAGTGGCAACAGGGTGAGCTGTAATTCGACTCACTCTGCGCCTAGATCACTTGCGGTACTGTACTACATACATGCCTCCTGTGCTTGAGCCCACTTTTACTAGTAAATAAAGTCATTGCTAAAATTGTTGGCACCCCAGGAATTTATCCAGAAAATCAAGTATTTCTCACAGAAAAGTATTGCAGTAACACATGTTTTGCTATAAAAATGTTTATTCCCTTTGTGTTTATTGGAACAAAACAAAAAAGGGAGGAAAAAAGCAAATTTGACAGTCACACAAAACTTAAAAAATGGGCTGGACAAAATTATTGGCACACTTTCAAAATTGTGGATAAATAAGACGGTTTGAGGCCGGCTTCAGACTGCAGTGTGGTGGCAGCACCGCATATTTCTAAAATGAGCGGAAGCATACTTCTAAAATACACTTGTGTGCATGCGCGACACTGAAAACTGGGACGGGTTGTTTAAAGAGATGCGTTACCATAGACTTAAATGACTTCCGGTCTGACACAAATCGTCACAGGAGCCGCACGGCAACACACTTGCATTAGATGGGGAACTTCAGTCGCAGTGTACTGCAACGTGGGGAGTGTAAACTCCCCCATAGACTTTCATTGCTCGGGGGCATGTTGCGGTAAATTTACCGCAAAGCCGCAGTGTGAAAGGGCCCTCAAGCATCGGATGCTCCTTTAAACTCACCTGGTGCAAGTAACAGGTGTGGGCAATTAAAAATAATACCTAAAAGCAGATAAAAAGGAGAGAAGTTCACTTACTCTTTACATTGTGTGTCAGTGTGTGCCACACTAAGCATGGACCAATTTATCCGTCGACAAATAAAATGAAACGTTATGCCAGGAGACCCAGAGACATAAAATAGCCTACAGTTTGCCAAAATGTACCTGAGTAAGAAAAAATCCTTCTGGGAAAACATTTTGTGGACAGATGAGACCAAGATAGAGCTTTTTAGTAAAGCACATTATTCTACGGTTTACCGAAAATAGAATGAGGCCTACAAAAAAAAAACACAGTACCTACAGTGAAATATGGTGGAGGTTCAATGATGTTTTGGGGTTGTTTTGCTACCTCTGGCACTGGGTGACTTGAATGTGTGCAAGGCATCATGAAATCTGAGGATTACTAAAGGATTTTTGGTCGCACTATAGAGCCCAGTGTCAGAAAGCTGGGTTTGCGTCCAAGATCTTGGATCTTCCAGCAGGACAATGCCCCTAAACATATGTCAAAAAGTATGCCCTGCATCCAAGACAAGTGCTAACATTTATTAAACTAGGAGGAACTTTAGCTTCCAATATGGTTTGCATGCAAAGTATATTATACTAGACACTTGCGCCACGGTGAGGCAAACCTCCGGGCAAGTGCCTAACCTAAATTTAAAACCTTGGGAGCAGCTAAGCAAAAAAAAATGTGTAACTTACATTTGGTTGAACAGCGGGGAGAACGCCAGCGCATACCACTAAGGCTGCATCTGAGATGACCACCAGCTCAGTGTGCAGCACCTAAATAGATTTTTCTGCACACTTCGCATTCAATTTAGATGCAAATCATATGCAAATCTGCTACTACTTATCATGCAAACAGGGAACTCAGGAGGAGGGGCTGGGAGCAGCTAACCTGACAGTTACATAGTTACAAAGTTAAGGAAAGGTGGGGGGGAAGGCTGCGCATCCCTAAACACATGTTGCAATTGAATGGTTAATCGCACAGGAATACACCGCCTCTGCCAGACTGAAAAATGCATGCCCTGCATCCAAGACAAGTGATAACATTTATTAAACTAGGAGGAACTTTAGCTTCCAATATGGTTTGCATGCAAAGTATATTATACTAGACACTTGTGCCACGGTGAGGCAAACCTCCGGGCAAGTGCCTAACCTAAATTTAAAACCTTGGGAGCAGCCAAGCAAAACAAAAATGTGTAACTTGCATTTGGTTGAACAGCGAGGAGAACGCCAGCGCATACTACTAAGGAGGAGGGGCTGGGAGCAGCTAACCTGACAGTTACATAGTTACAAAGTTAACCACTTGAGGACCCACCCTTTACCCCCCCCTTAAGGACCAGCGCTGTTTGTTGTGATCTGTGCTGGGTGGGCTCTGCAGCCCCCAGCACAGATCAGGGTGCACGCAGAGTGATCAGATCGCCCCCCTTTTTTCCCCCCTATGGGGATGATGTGCAGGGGGGGTCTGATCGCTCCTGCCTGCAGGCATGTTGCGGGGGGGGCACCTCAAAGCCCCCCTCCGCGGCGACATTCTCCCTATCCCTCTCCTACCTTCCCCCCCCCCCCGGTGATCCGGGCTGCACAGGACGCCATCCGTCCTGTGCAGCCAGTGACAGGACGTCCCCTGTCACATGGCGGCGATCCCCGGCCACTGATTGGCCGGGGATCGCCGATCTGCCTTACGGCACTGCTGCGCAGCAGCGCCGTACAATGTAAACAAAGCGGATTATTTCCGCTTGTGTTTACATTTAGCCTGCGAGCCGCCATTGCCGGCCTGCAGGCTATTCACGGAGCCCCCCGCCGTGAATTGACAGGAAGCAGCCGATCGCGCGAGCGGCTGCTTCCTGATTAATCAGCCTGCAGCTGGCGACGCAGTACTGCGTCGCTGGTCCTGCAGCTGCCACTTTGCCGACGCACGGTATAAGCGTGCGGTCGGCAAGTGGTTAAGGAAAGGTGGGGGGAAAGGCTGCGCATCCCTTTATTATTTATTAAATGTTAGCACTTGTCTTGGATGCAGGGCATGCATTTTTCAGTCTGGCAGAGGCGGTGTATGCATGTGCGATTAACCATTTAATTGCAACATGTGTTTAGGGATGCGCAGCCTTTCCCCCCACCTTTCCTTAACTTTGTAACTATGTACCTGTCAGGGTAGCTGCTCCCAGCCCCTCCTCCTGAGTTCCCTGTTTGCATGATAAGTAGTAGCAGATTTGCATATGATTTGCATCTGAATTGAATGAGAAGTGTGCAGAAAATCTATTTAGGTGCTGCACACTGAGCTGGTGGTCATTTCAGATTCAGCCTTAGTGGTATGCGCTGGCGTTCTCCTCGCTGTTCAACCAAATGTAAGTTACACTTTTTTTTTTTGCTTAGCTGCTCCCAAGGTTTTGAATTTAGGTTAGGCACTTGCCCGAAGGTTTGCCTCACCGTGGTGCAAGTGTCTAGTATAATGTACTTTGCATGCAAACCATATTGGAAGCTAAAGTTCCTCCTAGTTTAATAAATGTTAGCACTTGTCTTGGATGCAGGGCATGCATTTTTCAGTCTGGCAGAGGCAGTGTATGCCTGTGCGATTAACCATTCAATTGCAACATGTGTTTAGGGATGCGCAGCCTTTCCCCCCACCTTTCCTTAACTTTGTAACTATGTAACTGTCAGGTTAGCTGCTCCCAGCCCCTCCTCCTGAGTTTCCTGTTTGCATGATAAGTAGTAGCAGATTTGCATATGATTTGCATCTGAATTGAATGAGAAGTGTGCAGAAAATCTATTTAGGTGCTGCACACTGAGCTGGTGATCATTTCAGATTCAGCCTTAGTGGTATGCGCTGACGTTCTCCTCATATGTCAAAAAGCACCCAGAAAATGGATGGCAACAAAAAGCGCTGGAGAGTTCTGAAGTGGCCAGCAATGAGTCCAGATCTAAATCCCATTGAACATCTGTGGAGAGATCTTAACCACTTAAGTCTATCTAGACGGATATATCCGTCCAGTTAGACTTTGCTGCTCCTGTTGCCTGAGGTGTGCGCCTGCCGTTAGACCACCGATCAATGAATGGGAATATACTTCCCATTCATCGATCCAATTCCCCCGCTGAAAAACCGACGGTCTCTTATCAGAGGCAGCAGTCTTTCTGCAGAAAAAAAGTTTCTCGTCCTCTTTCTTGTTCCTGGAAGTGTGATTGTTTGCTTCCAGGACTTTTTGACTGTGGACATCTTGTGGCCAAATAGTAAACTACACCCACATAAAAAACATTTTTATTAATCAAAAATACATATTTTTTTTAAACTAATTTTTTTAATCCCCCTCCCCTCCCCAATTGGCTATAGACTACTATACATACACCTGCCTATGATAGGGATTAAATTTTGAGCCCCTCCGAGGGAAAGTTAAGTGACAAGGCTCTGTACAGCGCTGCGTAAGTCAGAGCTATATAAATACATTTAGCTGTATAAATACAAAAAACAGCCTGCCAGCACTGATCAGCCACTGGCAGGCTGATCGCTGGACCTAGCTGTTTACAATGATGGGAGCTCACACTCGTGAGAACGTGAGCTCCTGGCAAATCTCGTTTCTTAGGAGATGACATATGGCGGCGCAGAGGAACAACAGAGTCAATCTGCTGCCGCCAATCTACGCTAGGCAGTCGGCAAGTGGTTAATATGATTGCTGTCAGTGATGTGTGCACAAAACATCATCATAGCCTTTTAGAAAGAGCAACGTCCACCTCAATTAACACACCACAGTGGAGTATATAAGATACTGTCCAAATATGCATTTGTAGGCAATTAAAAGCATCTTGGACTGTTTGAAAACCATTGTTACACAGTTAGAGTACTCCTAACAAATAAATGTGCATCAGGGGGTACTTGTGCTTATTTTAACCATGATGGGGGTACTTGTTATATGCAATCATTAACAAAGGAGTATATCCTACCTAATAATTCCTCCCGGGGCTTCATGCTTATGCATGGAGACGCGGGTGCGCGGTCTCGGTGGTCTCAGGTGTACCACTGTTCAGCACCTGTCATGTAATGGAATAAAATCACAAGTGCTATAATAATGGGTAGGATCCTTGCCATAGATCAAGTTTTTTTTTTCTTTAATGTTTTATAAGATGTATTTATGTATAATAACTGAGTTTTTCTGAAGTCTAGCAGTGTAACAAAGTCAACACCTTAGTATTTTGACTTCAGGTCAAATTCAAAAGCACATTTTTTCAAGAAGAGATCACTACACATATTGTAGCTAGCATACCATCAGTATATGCACAGACTTGCAGCTTTAACCGTACTTACTGAGGGTGTTTGGTCCATATTTTAAAATAAGGCTAAATAAAAGTGAAAACATTTGTAACAAGGTACCCAGCTAAGTTATAGGGAACCAAAAGAAACACAAAAGTTCCCCAAGGGATCAATTATGCCAAAATGCAATTTGCTAATTTAGAACAGCGAGTAACTATACATTGTACAAATTGTACAATAAAAAACATGCCAATCGAGTCACTGTGATCTCCTGTATCCCTCTTTGCTGTGTCCGCCGCTCCCCCACCGCGATCCTGGCTTTTACTCGCCACTTTTAGGCAGTGTTTACAAACAAAAAACATGGAAACTAACCAGGAAGTGATGTTTGTGTGTATATATATATATATATATATATATATATATATATATATATATATATATATATTCATGTTACAGTATACTACAAGTTTTTATAATATAGTGCATTATCTGCACTGCAGTCTGGGATTCTCAGTTTCTCAGCATGTGACAGGCAGCTCCCTCCCCCTCAGCCTCACAAACTGCATTAGATTTGTCTGAAACTGAGAGCAGAGAGTGAGGAGTAAACAAAGCACACAGAGCCTGCAGGGGACGTGCATAACTTGTATTCATTACAACAGAGGCAGCCTATTCCTCCCTGGGTCGACAAAGCTTGACAAGAAAAGATTAGATATATTACAGAGACAGTGCAACTAGAAAAGGCTGCAGTAATCCAGACCACGTTAGAACAGGTATAGGAACTTATAGGATAGAAGAAATAATGCTGAACATTTTATTACAGAGTCTCTTTAAAGGACCACTATCGTGGAAAAAGTAGGCAGTTAAAATCTGACAAGACCGTTAGGTTTTAGGCCAGTCCATCTCCTCATAGGGGATTCTCAAGGTTTTCTTTGTTTTCAACAGCATTGAACAGCAGTTTAATTGCCAAAATAGTGAGATACCAGCCAGCCTCCCTACTCACTTGCACACTACAGTATTTTGTCAGTTAGACTTTGCAACTGCTGTTCAGGAAATGCTGTTGAAAACAAAGAAAACCCTGAGAATCCCCATGAGGAGATGAATGGGCCCAAAACCTGTTGGTTCTGTCAAAGTTTAACTGCCTTCTTTTTTTTTTTGCAATAGTGGTCCTTTAAATACATGTTGATAATAAAAGCCACAGGTGCATGTTAACAAAATGCTAACCCAATCAAAGAATGTTCAGACCTCAATGAGACTTGACTGTTCAAGTAATTGTAACACTATTTGGAACTAGAGAATATGTTACTGTAAAAAGTTGTTCTTGGTTGTACTATTAACAAGTTAGTTAACATTCGGTATTTGTAATGGTTAGCCAAACAAGGGGTCCTACAGAAGCTGAAGAAAAGAAAAATGACAGGTTAGGTTAATGAATTGCTATTTGCATTACAAACAAAACCACATTTCCTAGCTTTGCAAGTCTTCGAAAGTGTTGTCTGAAGTACAATTATGGACGAACAGGTCCTACAAAGAGACAAAAGTAAGTCAACTTCAACACCAATTTATTTATTCAGAATTAGAAGAAACTTACACGTAGGGCAATGCAATGAATTAACAGGCATTCATGCTGAATATTAGTAGATTCTGTGTATTTTACTGAAAATGTGCTTTACAATGACAGATGGTGGTATGCTCAGAGTGTTTTTTACACTAATGTATGGATGGATGGTGAAGTTGTGGAAAGAACACAAGCTGAAAGGCAACGTGTCAGATTGTTCACCAATAGAAATCAACTACTTGCGATGTCTTCAGTGATAGACTGACAGTACCAAGCCATAGAGTTCTTATAAAGCAGTGATTAGAAGGCACAAGACAATGGGCCATATGCAATTCGCTTTTTCACCTGAGTTTTCTCCTAGGTGATTTTTTTTTTAATTTATCAATAAATGCCCTTTAAGCCACCAGCAAGCAAGAAAATACTCAAAATAATTTTGATAGTACTTTTGTACTTACTTCTCGGTACTTTTTCAGTTGGAAAATTATTTTAAATAGAAGATGAAAAATTATCTCCTGTGAGAAAACGTAGGAGAGAAGTGGAATTGCATATGGGTCAATGACTTTATAAGCAGCAGGCAGGGCTTACTGGAAGACAGGCTACCTTGGCCTCCAACCTCTGCAGTTCCACTACTATAGGCATATTTAAAAAAAAAAAAAAAAAGTCTCCAGGTAACTTAGATTCCACATTATTGTGGACACATGACCCTTTTTACTCTCCATATCAGTCCTGGACAACATCAATACAAACCCTGTGGACCATCTAGCATGTGTACAAGGCATTTGCTACAATACAGCACCACAATTTGCTGCATTATTTCTGTTTTTTGGGTTACCGCTATTTAGAAAGTAACTATAACATGGCCGCAGCATTATCACTTTCCCTAATGGAGAATGTATAAAGTAGATATAAGGCTTATCACTAGCTGGCAGGCTCTGCATAAGTAACACAATCCTAGCGATAGGGATAAAAATACAAATCTTAGGAAGAAAGCATCACCTAATGCTTCTGCTGTTAAGGTTTGTGCAGATATATCCCTAGCCTGCAGGCTAGCAATGCATTCTGTTGCTATGGAGGATGGGAGGAGGTTCAAAGCAATGTATGACAGAGTGATTAGGAGAACCGTGCTCTCATCTACTGTATATGATCTTACCGGCAGATCGCTCACTGACGCATCAAGGGGGATCAGGGGCTGCTGTTTACATGCTAGATTCTGGGCAGATGTGGTTGGTCCTAACCAGTTGTCTTGGCTGAGAACCATCTAGCATGTGTACAAAGCATTAGTTACCATACCTTTACAATTGTTATTGATCTCCAGGTTATTACCAACATATTACTGGCCCTACTGACTAATAACATAAAACATTTACTAAAAATGTATTATTTTGTAATAACAGTGCTTAGCTAGCATCCGAGGCTGATACAGTACAGTACTTTAGAAATTGTCTACTGATAGGTAAACATTATTTGCAATTCTTGTCTGAATCCTAGCAAAACATAACAAGAATAGTTAAAACGTTAATTTAATAGCCTTTGCAGTTATTCAGTTTTATATAAGCAAACAGAAATTCCATGATGCATCACTTCTGCCCAGCAAGTTAATATGAAAATCATTCATTTATGTCCCTGAAAAGACAAGAACACTTCCAGAGCTGTTGATGTACAGTGTACCTATAGCCCAGGGGTTCTCAAACTGGGTGCCGCGGCACCCTGGTGCGCCTTGAGCACCTGCCAGGGGTGCCTCGGCGTTCATCCCCATCCTTTGGGAGGTGCTGCTGAATAAGGTTCATAACAGCATTTCCGTAGTTATTTTTGCCGAGGGGTGCCTTGAAAAAAAATTCAGAGCCATCAAGGGCGCCCTCACCCAAAAAAAGTTTGAGAACCACTGCTATAGCCTATTCATTTTACAGAGCTATACTAATCCAACTTGCAGTCAGCTGTGTCAGGCTTCAATAGGCTTTCATCAGGTCATGGCATTGATTGTTATGGCTTGTTTGTAAGCTCTCTGTAACGGGGAAATATAAATGGCAATGAAGAGCAGTCTATTTTCAAGAACATCAACACCTAACATGTAATGAAATCCAATCAAACTTTGTAATTGGAGATGCTATTCACAACAAGGTCACAGGAAGGTAAGTTTGCTAACATGCATTTTAAGATTAACAGACGTGTGCAGTTAATGTTTACAGTTTATTGCATTCATTTCTTTAACATAACTCTGCTTTATGAAGGATTTCTAAAACAATAAAGTTCTTGAATAGGTGAAAATTAACTTTTGAGTGAGAGGAGCATGAACCATGCCAGATTTCTACTGTTTAAAGCAGGGGTCCCCAACCTTTTTGAGCCCGGGACCCACTATCCCGACCAAAATTTTCTCCGGGGCCGTTAGTGGGCGTGGCTAGTGTCGGTGGCAGCAGCCCCCCCCCCCCCTTTTTTCCCCAGATTCCACAGTATAGCAAGTACAGCTTCCACAGTATAGCAAGTACAGTTAGCCTAGTATAGCAAGTACATTTACCCCAGTATAGCTAGTACAGTTACCACAGTATAGCAAGTATAGTTAGCCCAGAATAGCAAGTATAGTTAGCCCAGTATAGCCAGTATAGTTATCCCAGTATAGCAAGTATAGTTAGCCCAGAATAGCAAGTATAGTTAGCCCAGAATAGCAAGTATAGTTAGCCCAGTATGGCAAGTATAGTTAGCCCAGAATAGCAAGTATAGTTAGCCCAGTATCGCTGCCCCAGTGTCGCCAGTACAGTTAGCCCAGTGTAGCCTCTCCTCTCCCCCGCACAGTCCCCCCGTGGCCGCCGCTCCTGTTACCTTACGAGCGGGCGGTCGCTTCCTTGTATTCCCCATAGCTCCTCTCCTCTTGCAGCACCTCGTATTACAGCAGCCCTTCCCGCGCGGCTGCTGTAAGGAAGGGTAGGAAATAGGGCAGCGGCTTCCTGTAGCGGCGATCGCCGTTACCATGGGAACGCTGCCCGCCTCCTTCCCTCCTTACAGCATGCGCACAGCAAGCGCTGCTGTAATACGAGATGCTTCAAAGAGGAGAGGAGCTATGGCGAATATAAGGAAGAAAGTGGCCGCCCGCTCATAAGGTATCAGGAACGGCGGCCGCTGGGGGGAGAGGGAGAAAGGCCAGATCCGCCGCGGCCCCCCAGAAATCTGCCCACGGACCCCCAGGGGGCCGCGGCCCCCAGGTTGGGGACCTCTGGTTTAAAGGGAACCAGAGCTAATGGAAGGAAAAGCTGTTATACATACCTGGGGCTTCCTCCAGCCCCATACGCACTGGTCGATCCCACGCCACCATCCACCGCTGCCCGCATCTAGGAGAACCGGCTCCCGTCAGTGACGTCATCGGAGCCGCGCTACGCAGGAGAAGTGTGCCCTCTACATATCTCTCCATACACTGCTACAGAGATACGCAAAGAGCGCACCTCTGCTACGCTAGACTGGCTCCGACTGTCGGCAGAGCGGGGTCCCGGTTCTAGATGCGGGCAGCGGTGGATGGCGGCGTGGGAGCGATCCGTGCATATGGGGCTGGAGGAAGCCCCATGTATGTATAACAGCGTTTCCTTCCATTAGCTCTGGTTCTCTTTAAAGCGGACCAGAATTCAGAACGTTCTCTCTTCTCTAAAAGATACACAACAGCATAAAAACCTTTAAACAAAAAACATTTCTTTGTCACAGCTGATACAAATCCTAAAATAAATCTGCAGTGTTTCATCTTCCTGATTCTTGGAAGCAGACATATTGTTAACATCCTGTGCCTACAACAAACATGCAGTCAGTGGATATCCTTATTATGTACTGTGAATGCATTGAGTGCAGTGGAACACTTTTTGTGGATATTATATATTTTTATATAATTCAGTTACTTCCAATTTCGGCAGACAGTAGTTACAGTCAGATCTTCTGATAGAGTCAGATCTTCTGATATACATAGTCAAGTCAGATTTGATCTTTAGAATCGATTTTTATGATCAACTTGTATAAAAAACTGCACCATGTATGCCGCAAATCGATGTGAAACTATTCTTTGATTGGAAAAGCAAAGAATATCAATATGAAAGTTGGATTTTATGATCAAATCGGAATGCAAAACCTTCTTAAATCGTTCTGGTAATGGGAACAATCGATAATTGCCTTCCGATTAGTTTTGATCGTTAAAATCACGTTGAAGGAAAAATTGTCCCCTTAATGGGCACCTTTACAGCCCTGCTAAATATGAATTTTCCTTCTTAACCACTTAAGGACTGCAGTCATAAAACCCCTCAAGGACCAGAGCCTTTTTTTCCATTCGGACCACTGCAGCTTTCACGGTTTATTGCTCAGTCATACAACCTACCACCTAAATGAATTTTACCTCCTTTTCTTGTCACTAATACAGCTTTCTTTCGGTGCTATTTGATTGCTGCTGCGAGTTTTACTTTTTATTATATTCATCAAAAAAGACATGAATTTTGTCAAAAGAATGACTTTTTTAACTTTCTGTGCTGACATTTTTCAAATAAAGTAAAATTTCCTATACATTTGAGCGCGAAAGTTATTCTGCTACATGTCTTTGATTAAAAAAAACCATTCAGTGTATATTTATTGGATTGGGTAAAAGTTATAGCGTTTACAAACTATGGTGCCAAAAGTGAATTTTCCCATTTTCAAGCATCTCTGACTTTTCTGCGCACCTGTCAGGTTTCATGAGGGGCTAAAATTCCAGGATAGTACAAATAGCCCCCAAATGACCCCATTTTGGAAAGAAGACATCCCAAAGTATTCAGTGAGAGGCATGGTGAGTTCATAGAAGATTTTATTTTTTGTCACAAGTTAGCGGAAAATGACACTTTGTAACAAAAAAAAAAAAGTTTCCATTTCTTCTAACTTGCGACAAAAAAAAAATGAAATCTGCCACGGACTCACTATGCTCCTCTCTGAATACCTTGAAGTGTCTACTTTCCAAAATGGGGTCATTTGTGGGGTGTGTTCACTGTCCTGGCATTTTGGGGGGTGCCTAATTGTAAGCACCCCTGTAAAGCCTAAAGATGCTCATTGGACTTTGGGCCCCTTAGCGCAGTTAGGCTGCAAAAAAGTGCCACACATGTGGTATTGCCGTACTCAGGAGAAGTAGTATAATGTGTTTTGGGGTGTATTTTTACACATACCCATGCTGGGTGGGAGAAATATCTCCGTAAATGACAATTTTTTTATTTTTTTTACACACAATTGTCAATTTATAGAGATATTTCTCCCACTCAGCATGGGTATGTGGAAAAATACACCCCAAAACACATTATACTACTTCTCCTGAGTACGGCGATACCACATGTGTGGCACTTTTTTGCACCCTAACTGCGCTAAGGGGCCCAAAGTCCAATGAGTACCTTTAGGATTTCACAGGTCATTTTGAGAAATTTCGTTTCAAGACTGCTCCTCACGGTTTAGGGCCCCTAAAATGCCAGGACAGTATAGGAATCCCACAAATTACCCCATTTTAGAAAGATGACACCCCAAGGTATTCCATTAGGAGTATGGTGAGTTCATAGAAGATTTTTTTTTTTGTCACAAGTTAGCGGAAATTGATTTTAATTGTTTTTTTTCACAAAGTGTCATTTTCCGCTAACTTGTGACAAAAATAAAATCTTCTATGAACTCACCATACTCCTAACGGAATACCTTGGGGTGTCTTCTTTCTAAAATGGGGTCATTTGTGGGGTTCCTATATTGCCCTGGCATTTTAGGGGCCCTAAACCGTGAGGAGTAGTCTTGAAACCAAATGTCGCAAAATGACCTGTGAAATCCTAAAGGTACTCATTGGACTTTGGGCCCCTTAGCGCACTTAGGGTGCAAAAAAGTGCCACACATGTGGTACCGCCGTACTCAGGAGAAGTAGTATAATGTGTTTTGGGGTGTATTTTTACACATACAGATGCTAGGTGGGAGAAATATCTCTGTAAATGACAATTATTTGATTTTTTTTACACACAATTGTCCATTTACAGAGAGATTTCTCCCACCCAGCATGGGTATGTATAAAAATACACCCCAAAACACATTATACTACTTCTTCTGAGTACGGCGATACCACATGTGTGACACTTTTTTGCAACCTAGGTGCGCTAAGGGGCCTAACGTCCTATTCACAGGTCATTTTGAGGCATTTGGATTCTAGACTACTCCTCACGGTTTAGGGCCCCTAAACTGCCAGGGCAGTATAGGAAACCCACAAGTGACCCCATTTTAGAAAGACGACACCCCAAGGTATTCCGTTAGGGGTATGGTGAGTTCATAGAAGATTTTTTTTGTCACAAGTTAGCGGAAAATGACACTTTGTGAAAAAAAAACCAATACATATCAATTTCCGCTAACTTGTGACAAAAAATAAAATCTTCTATGAACTCACCATACTCCTAACGGAATACCTTGGGGTGTCTTCTTTCTAGAATGGGGTCATTTGTGGGGTTCCAATACTGCCCTGGCATTTTAGGTGCCCTAAACCATGAGGAGTAGTCTTGAACCCAAATGTCTCAAAATGACCTGTGAAATCCTAAAGGTACTCATTGGACTTTGGGCCCCTTAGCACAGTTAGGCTGCAAAAAAGTGTCACACATGTGGTATCGCCGTACTCAGAAGAAGTAGTATAATGTGTTTTGTGGTGTATTTTTACATATAACCATGCTGGGTGGGAGAAATATCTCTGTAAATGACACATTTTTGATTTTTTTTACACACAATTGTCCATTTACAGAGAGATTTCTCCCACCCAGCATGGGTATGTGTAAAAATACACCACAAAACACATTATAATACTTCTCCTGAGTATGGCGATACTACATGTGTGACACTTTTTTGCAGCCTAGGTGCGCTAAGGGGCCCAACGTCCTATTCACAGGTCATTTTGAGGCATTTGTTTTCTAGACTACTCCCCACGGTTTAGGGCCCCTAAAATGCCAGGGCAGTATAGGAACCCCACAAGTGACCCCATTTTAGAAAGACGACACCCCAAGGTATTCCGTTAGGGGTATGGTGAGTTCATAGAAGATTTTATTTTTTGTCACAAGTTAGTGAAAAATGACACTTTGTGAAAAAAACAATAAAAATCCAATTTCCGCTAACTTTTGACAAAAAATAAAATCTTCTATGAACTCATCATACACCTAACAGAATACCTTGGGGTGTCTTCTTTCTAAAATGGGGTCACTTGTGGGGTTCCTATACTGCCCTGGCATTTTACGGGCCCAAAACTGTGAGTAGTCTGGAAACCAAATTTCTCAAAATGACTGTTCAGGGGTATAAGCATCTGCAAATTTTGATGACAGGTGGTCTATGAGTGGGCAAATTTTGTGGAAACGGTCATAAGCAGGGTGGCCTCTTAGATGACAGGATGTATTGGGCCTGATCTGATGGATAGGAGTGCTAGGGGGGTGACAGGAGGTGATTGATGGGTGTCTCAGGGGGCGGTTAGAGGGGAAAATAGATGCAATGAATGCACTGGGGAGGTGATCGGAAGGGGGTCTGAGGGGGATCTGAGGGTTTGGCCGAGTGATCAGGAGCCCACACGGGGCAAATTAGGGCCTGATCTGATGGGTAGGTGTGCTAGGGGGTGACAGGAGGTGATTTATGGGTGTCTCAAGGTGTGATTAGAGGGGGGAAATAGATGCAAGCAATGCACTAGCGAGGTGATCAGGGCTGGGGTCTGAGGGCGTTCTGAGGTGTGGGCGGGTGATTGGGTGCCCGCAAGGGGCAGATTAGGGTCTAATCTGATGGGTAACAGTGACAGGTGGTGATAGGGGGTGATTGATGGGTAATTAGTGGGTGTTTAGAGGAGAGAAGAGATGTAAACACTGCACTTGGGAGGTGATCTGATGGCGGATCTGCGGGCGATCTGTTGGTGTGGGTAGGTGATCAGATTGCCCGCAAGGGGCAGGTTAGGGGCTGATTGATGGGTGGCAGTGACAGGGGGTGATTGATGGGTGGCAGTGACAGGGGGTGATTGATGGGTGATTGACAGGTGATCAGTGGGTTATTACAGGGAATAACAGATGTAAATATTGCACTGGCGAATTGATAAGGGGGGGTCTGAGGGCAATCTGAGCGTGTGGGCGGGTGATTGGGTGCCCGCAAGGGGCAGATTAGGGTCTAATCTGATGGGTAACAGTGACAGGTGGTGATAGGGGGTGATTGATGGGTAATTAGTGGGTGTTTAGAGGAGAGAATAGATGTAAACACTGCGCTTGGGAGGTGATCTGATGTCGGATCTGCGGGTGATCTATTGGTGTGGGTGGGTGATCAGATTGCCCGCAAGGGGCAGGTTAGGGGCTGATTGATGGGTGGCAGTGACAGGGGGTGATTGATGGGTGGCAGTGACAGGGGGTGATTGACAGGGATCAGTGGGTTATTACAGGGAAGAACGGATGTAAATAATGCACTGGCGAATCGATAAGGGGGGGTTTGAGGGCAATCTGAGCGTGTGGGCGGGTGATTGGGTGCCCGCAAGGGTCTAATCTGATGGGTAACAGTGACAGGTGGTGATAGGGGGTGATTGATGGGTGATTGATGGGTAATTAGTGGGTGTTTAGAGGAGAGAATAGATGTAAAAAATGGATTTGGGAGGTGATCTGATGTCGGATCTGCGGGCGATCTATTGGTGTGGGTGGGTGATCAAATTGCCCGCAAGGGGCAGGTTAGGGGCTGATTGATGGGTGGCAGTGACAGGGGGTGATTGATGGGTGGCAGTGACAGGGGGTGATTGACAGGTGATCAGTGGGTTATTACAGGGAAGAACGGATGTAAATAATGCACTGGCGAATCGATAAGGGGGGGTTTAAGGGCAATCTGAGCGTGTGGGCGGGTGATTGGGTGCCCGCAAGGGTCTAATCTGATGGGTAACAGTGACAGGTGGTGATAGGGGGTGATTGATGGGTGATTGATGGGTAATTAGTGGGTGTTTAGAGGAGAGAATAGATGTAAACGATGGATTTGGGAGGTGATCTGATGTCGGATCTGCGGGCGATCTATTGGTGTGGGTGGGTGATCAGATTGCCCGCAAGGGGCAGGTTAGGGGCTGATTGATGGGTGGCAGTGACAGGGGGTGATTGACGGGTGATTGACAGGTGATCAGGGGGGATAGATGCATACAGTACACAGGGGGGGGAGGGTCTGGGGAGAATCTGAGGGGTGGGGGGGGTGATCAGGAGGGAGCAGGGGGCAGTTTAGGGACTAAAAAAAAAATAGCGTTGACAGATAGTGACAGGGAGTGATTGATGGGTGATTAGGGGGGTGATTGTGTGCAAATGGTGGTCTGGGGGGTGGGCAGGGGGGGGTCTGAGGGGTACTGTGGGCGATCAGGGGGCAGGGGGGGCAGATCAGTGTGTTTGGGTGCAGACTAGGGTGGCTGCAGCCTGCCCTGGTGGTCCCTCGGACACTGGGACCACCAGGGCAGGAGGCAGCCTGTATAATACACTTTGTAAACATTACAAAGCGTATTATACGCTTCCTATCCGGGGATTGTCGGGTTAACAACCCGCCGACGCTTCCGATTGGCCGGAGGGTTGACGTCGCGGGTGGGCGGAGCCTATTGCCGGCGGATGCGCGCGCATCCCAGCGCGCGATCCCCGGCCAAAGAGTGCCCCAGGACCTGACGCCATTCTGCGTTACGTGGTCCTGGGGCTGCCACTTTGCCGCCGCCAATATGAAGTAGGTGGTCGGCAAGTGGTTAAAACAGCAGATATTTGCAATTACGTATTCAGCTTTATGTGAACAAGAAATATTAGTATAATAGTCCGGTAAAAAGAATATTTTACAAGGGAATGAAGATGTGTCCCTCTGCACCCCATTCACTTAAAGGACAACTGTCTGTGGGATGTCACATGGCTGGAGGAGGCACTAAAGCTGCGCATCTGAACTCGCGTCTATGCGGACTGCGCAGCCACGGCAATCCTAGCAGCCATCTTATGCAGTGAAAGCCAGCCTGACCCGTGGTGTGGCATCGGGATGCAACCTGGGGCAGCCTAAATGTAAATAAACTGCGCGGAATGGAAGGGAGGGCGCGGATGGCATCCTCCATAGAACAAGATTGCACACAGGTATTCATCTTTATTTCACTTGTTCTCCTCGTAAGTCATTTAACCTACTACTAGTTTCATTTAGGCTAGGTTCACAGTGGTCAGTTGCATAACTCACGCGTTACAATGACTGTGAACTGCAATGGAGACTGGTCATAGACTTTAATAAAAAAGCCTGCATGCAGCAAGTTAGAATAACATGATCTGTTACTGTGAACAGGCCCATAGAATTGTATGGGCAGTGAGTTGACATGCAGAATTATTCTGCAACACAACTGAGCACTGTGAAGAGGACTCTAAAGTAAAACGTTTAGGTTTGAAGTGGGGAGGGGGAAGGTGAACATACTAACCTCAGGAGGTGGAAGCCTCAGGATCCTCCAGTGTCTTCCTCGTCTTTCTGTGCCAAACCAATCGGGAACAAGAACTCCCGAAATGCCAAGCAGGTCTGAGCTACTGCTCAATGTGTGAGCCATTGACAAGCGGCTTCACAAAGGTGACAGCGCTGGAACAGCCCAGCGGAGAAGGAGGAAGGAAGCCTCTGGATCACTACTGAGGTAAGTACCCAAATTGGGCACTTTTTCCCTAATGCCTGGTAATTATAAAATAATAATAAAACACCTGATTGTCTTTAAAATGGTGGTCTAGACATACCGTAACTGCTTTTTTCACCTCTGGACAGCAGGGTGACAGCTTATGGGTTTATATATCCCCACATTTCATACCACTGTGATTGCTGTCAACAGGACTTGGGGTGAAATCAAAACTTAATGGCTGACCCAGAAACAAGAGCTGAGGATAAAGCTTTTAACTTTCAACCATTCCAGTGATAATTGTCAGAGGTGGGATTTCCCTATATTTTGAGGAGATTCCATTAGGTTCCTGCTGTGTTTTTTTCATCAGGGTGTGAATGGAGATCTCTACAGTTGGGACAGAATACATTAAAAACATGACAGAGATTCTAACCCTTTTTGGCTGCAGTCCCTCTTAAAAGATACTTGAGGTTACAGGTGACATGATGAGATAATTCAAATGATCGCAGTACAGACATGCTATTTATAAAGTCAACCGAGGTGACATGTGACATGATGAGATAGACATGGGTATGTACAGTGCCTAGCACACTAATAACTATGCTGTGTTCCTTTTTTTTTCTCTGCCTGAAAGAGTTAAACATCAGGTAGGTAAGTGACAGTTTCTGTCCGGGCCGGGACCAAGTCGGACTGGGTCAGACTATAGCATAACCCTCAATGATAAGTAATTACAGCCATAAAACATTTTCCTGTCAGTAAATGGCTTCTGAGAGCAGGGAAGAGATAAAAGAGTAAATAATTCATAGATTTAAGCTCTGGCATACTTCAATGAAGGTGTCATTGAGCAGAGACAATGAAACAGTCAAAACTGAAATACTAGATTTAAATATAAAATAAAACTCTGGGATATCTAAAAAAAAACTTCATTTCTAGGAGGAGGAGGACAGGTACAATTGTTTTTCTCATCAGTTTATTTTCACCTCAGATGTCCTTTGAAAATGCCGGTCTGATTTGTTATACACGTGTATTAATGGCTGCACAAATGTTTGTGTAATGTAAAACTATTAAAAATGACCTTTCCATTTCATTTTGTCGCCAGCTATTAATTTCCAAAACTGACTATAAGCAAAAACGGCATGTTCTTCTCTAGCCTGGGATCTCTACTCTGTGGTACAGGAGTACAGACAGCCTAGGTGTTTTGTCTTTTCCTGAGTAAGGGTCCTTTCACACTGCGGCGTTCCATTGCGTTCTATTGCAACGGACAATATAATCACATCCCAATGCGATGCAAATGTATTTCTATAGCACCTTCACGTCAGGTGCGGTGCAGTGGGGTACATCAGAGTAATACACAGCATGCTGTACATTTACGGGACAACATGCACCATTACAGTGGCAGTGAAGCATACTTTAAAGCACTGTATGCATTTTGTATGCTTCATTGTATGCCTTTTCACCACCGCTGCGTTACAATTGTATCACAATGTGTATAGTATGAAAGGACCCTAATCGACTTGTTAAAAGACAACTGTAGTGAGAGGTATATGGAGGTTGTCATATTTATTTCCTTTTAAACAATACCATTTACCTGGCAGTCCTGCTGTTCTATTTGGCTGCAGTAGTGTCTAAATCACACCAGAAACAAGCATGCAGCTAATCTTGTCAGACCTGACAATAATCATGTGAGAACAAGGATATATAGCAAAAAATATTTTTGAAGAGACAAAAAAAGTTTCAAGATGATCTTAAATTTTAATGTATCAAAAAGTTATTTTGTAAAAACAGAGTTCACAAATCTTCAAATGGATTCATCTTTGTAAGCACCATCCCATTATTAGGTACAAAAAACATATGATGAAGTATGCAATTGTTTAGAAAGGCGACAACGTCAACTTGTTTAGGAAAAAAACATCTTCAGGCCTTCACAAACAATTGTAATAATCTGTAATGTACTGGACAAAATATAGGATGGCTACCATCTGGGCAAAATCAAGACAGGAAACACTACTTAGACTACCATTGGACACAGCACACAGGCAAGGTGGTCCAGGGAAGATAGTTAGATAGATAGGCTGTGGTGTTTTGGGGATTTTGCTACATGCCTGCATTGTCTTGTGTTTCTCTGCCATTGTGGTGTTCCCTAACCAAACCTGTTTGTAACAGTAAGTTCTGGCCATATACAACACCACTGCAGAAAATACTGGTTCCAGGATTTGTATAACATGGATTATCAAGAGGCTTTATATGTTGTTTTGTTGGCTGTAGAAAATAAGGATTTATCTCAGAATAATCTAAACCTTACTTGCAGCAGACTTAACCACCCTAGCGTTCTGGACGAGCTGAGCTCGTCCAAGAAAAAGTTGCTGCTAGTGTTTTGGACGAGCTCAGCTCGTCCAGCACTTTCCCCACTCACCGCTGTGCAGCGCGTGATTTCGGCCGCCTTCTCTGTGCTGCTGCGGCTGCTGCGGGGCTCCCTCTCCCTCCTGCTGGGCTCTGATTGCCGGTCCCAAGCTCCCCCGATCCTCCGGTCCCAGGCTCCCCCGATCCTCCGGTCCCCGCTCCCCTCTTCCCCGGAGATCCGGCAGTCAGGGAAGATGGCGTAGCCCAGCCACTTCCTCTGACGCCGGCTCCTGCGCCCCCTAGTGTCCGTCGCGGCGACAGCATCATTAGATTACATAGGGAAACAAACTCTATGTAATCCAATCATGCTACTGTAATTCAAAAGTTGTTTGCACAAACACAAACACCTGTCAGCTCTCAATAAAAGCCCTGAACCGTTACTGCCTCTCCCTCTTTCAGAGTCCCCAGCATCCAGTGTTAGTCTGTTGTCAGCTATCATCTGTGATTTCTGTGCAATTTCTGTGCGATTACTGCTTTTTTCCAGCCTTAGCTTCGTTCATATTACTGTCAGATTGCGTATTGCTTTCCGTCTTTTTCAAGACGCTGTGATCCCTGTGCGTTTGCTTTTGCTGTGTTTTTTTTTTTTTTGTCGCTGCCCGTGACCCCGTACCCTGCTTGGGGTCATGGCCTCGTCCTCCCGGAGGCGTGTGCGTGACGAGGAGTTGCTGGATGTCCTCGAGGCAAGCGACAGCGAAGACGAGCTCCTAGAGGAATCGACAGACAGCGAGGTTCTGTGGAAAGAATTTTATAATTAATACGTTAATTTTTATGTATATCCTGTATATCCTGTAAATCCTGTGTAACCTATGTGGCTATATAGACCACATGCACAAGATTAGATTATTGTGTTGGAGTGACACTTTAAGTTAACCAGGGAGTTATCACGATAACACTGAATACATGTTATATATTCTTCCTGAACTATTCACTGTGCCAGTCTCATGTTTTTCCACAGCACCTTCCCTCCCCTCTTCCCCCCCTCAGTGTTACTCTGTACCAGGCCCCTGAGGCAGGATGCTGGGGAGGGCAGTCTAAACTAGTTTCCTGGAGGTGAATATGACTTTGAGAAGAAATGGAACAAGGAACTGATGTCAGAATATTTCACTTTCCTGTTGACTTTCTAAGCATTTATGAAGGACACAGAGGAGGACCAGATCCACCCAAAAGAAGAAATTGGACATTGCTCATTGGACTTATGGGATTACAGACTGTTTGGAGGGAGGAATATATTAGCATGTTAACTGGGGTATAAAGATCAGCAGGTGAAGGAAGTCTCCACCCTTTTGTGACTAGCCAGGCTGCAGCTAGCCTGTTTCTGCTCTAATAAAAAGCTGGTATATAAAAGGGTCCTCAGCTGAGTGAATAAAGATTTCTAACATTTTGGCAACTGAATGAAGAGTGTCTCATGAGTAAGTTAATTTTCCTTTAACATCTGGTCTTCATCGAACCGGAAAGCCTATAGTCACAGATAGGTGAGACCCAGGAGCGCGTTTGCGACTGGCGAATCTGATAAAAAGCTGGTGAAAGTCCACCGGGACTACGTTTCCTTCAAAAACAGGTGGCCAAACGCAACTGGAGCTCACGTCTTTGTGACGTACGGTTTATTTCGAACCGTGAGACTTCTTCAGCCAAGGTCGATGAAATCGCCTGCTTAGGATTCTAAAACAAAGTTCTCGGGTGTCCTGAAAGCTTCTTAATTGTAAGTACTACTTTTTGTTTCTGTAACTTCTCGTACGCAGGGCTGCGTTTAAAGTATAAGTATTGATGTGTTGTCATATTGTTTTGCATGACACAATCTGTGGTCAGTTTCCTAAGCTACCGTGTGCCTCAGCGGAATTGTAAGTCTTTGTGACAGAATACAGCCGCATAACAGGCAGTAATATCGGGAGTGGATCTACTACCACCGATTGTGTCAGTGCCTTAGTCGGAGGTGCCTCTCCTTAGAAGTTCAACGCACGGAAGTTGTGTCAGGTACCCCGTGCCCAAGTAAGAGGGCGGACAGGGGCTCCAGGTGACTACCAATCCTTCCATTAACAGGTGCGTGGACGGGGAGGTAAAGAATGGGTCAAGGTACAAGCAAAATTATGGCCACTAATGATGAGTGTGTTATGCGCAAGAAAAATAAAAACTGGGTAAAATATTGCAGCCTGTGGAAAAGTAAATATGATTTTGCAGGACACTTACACCTTGAGGGGTGCAGAAATCTTGTTTCTCAAATTAAAAGTGATGCACAGGGAAATGTGGTTTTAGAGAAGCAATATGGTTTACCAGAAGCTCAAAGATGGCTACTAGAAGCATGTACAAGGAGGGGCCAAGTCTTAGCACATTGGTTAGGGATAGAGAACAAAGACTTGGAGGAGGTACCATCTACTGTATGCCAAGTTCCCCGGGACTTTCCCCAAAACCAAACTCAGCCCCTCCCACAAAAGGTGAATGGGACCTCCCAGACACATGAGGCGGAATATGGTATTAATGCATTAGACATAAATGAACTACTGGATACAGTGATGAAGGTTTTTAGCAAATATAGAGGTATAGCTCCCCCTGCTGCCGAAACGACAGATTCCCCTTATGAACGGTGTAGGATTGCTGTACGTGAGGTTTTGACTGAAGGATTGTGCAAGTGTGTCACACAATATGTTGTGGATCATAGAATCTGCGGACCGAGTGATTTTCTAAAAGATGCCCGGCATCCTGTATGTGTGATTAAGAAGGAAAAGAAAGTTAAGAAAGTTGCTACAAATGTCTATGGTTGCAGTGACAAGAATGGTTGTTATGTGAATGACCGTGGGCGCATCGCACGCCCACAAAAGCGCAGATTCAAGGATCATGAAGGTCGCAAGCAACGCGGAGAATGTTTTGAATGTGGGTTGAAAGATCACCAGGCCCGGAATTGCCCCCAGAGGGCCAGAGGGGCCACAGTGACAAAGTGTAGTTTAGGGTACTAATTTGTGCCCTAAGTTGAAGGTAAATGTGTAAGTGTATTACTGAAAAGCGAATGTCAAGATGGAATGTTACGTTGTGGTGTGTAAGATGTGAAGCTGGGAATTCTGAGCTCTGAAATCTAAATCACCAGAGCTCCCTGGGGAGTGTGCAGCAGAGGGGGAGGAGGGGGGCCTATAGGAGAAATCCACAAGTTATGAGCTGCTGTTTGTCTGTCTGTTTGTTGTTTGGGTAGTTTGTACAGTATACAAATGTCTGTACAAGTTTTATACTCTGTCTGTTTGATGTTTGTCTGAAGATTGAAAATTTAAAAGTGATTCTTACTGTTTGTCTGTAAATGTCGGTTATTTGAAATGTGTTTGTACTGTTGAATTCTGTGAAATTTTTTGGAGTTTCTGTCTGGAATCTGTGAGAAGGTATGAGTTACGCCCACATTTCTGAGGAGGGGGCAAGAGGCTTCATGGACTACTAGTCCCAGCCTAGATGTGTGTATGTGTGTTGGAGCAGAACGGAGTGATTTGAGAAAATGCATGCAGCAAGATGAAAGGTTTGTTTGCAAGAAGTTAATGTATATATTTTATGGAACCCAGAATGCGGGATAAATAAAAAAAAAAAAAAAAAAAAAAAGAAAAAGAGAAACCCCGCAAATATTACTTTCAATTATAAGAGTAAATATGATGATTTTTTTTGTTTTTGTTTCTGGGAACAATTGATTGCTGCATTGCTGTAGTATGTGGGTCATTGTCATCATTTGATTGGCCGTTTTGATTGACACCTGATTAAATTTTTATAGTTCATGGATATGTTAGAAGAAGTTTAGTAAAATGATTTTGATAGAAATTTTTTTTTGACCACAAGGCCTTGTCTAATGGCAGACTGCAGAGAGGGATGTATGATTGTAGTTCTCTGCCAAGAGCCCATCCCACCTCCACCAGCCCAATCCCTCCAGATCCCCCCCCCCCCCCCCCCACCGCCTATGCTGCACAGCCAGTTTGCTTGGGCATTTACGTCTTTTTTGTCCAAAAAAGCTGCACCACCCTGGCCCTGTACTTTTGTTTTCTTTGATGGTTATTGACCAAAGGATGTTTTTCCCGTCCGCATGTGCACAGTAACTTGTCCCAGGGCAATTGACAAATCTCTGTGGATTAGTTTTCTGTGTACAGGAGGGAATACACCAATAGGTCTTACAGTAGTGAGCTGAAGAACATCGTGGAATAGATAAGCTTCTTTCTGCGTCTCTGCTCAAGCTGTGTGTTTATCACTTACCCTACGCCACCTTGTTATATGGGCTTCCGTCCCCCACTGTTTTCACTAACAGCCTGTATGCTTTCCCATCATGCATATGTTCGCGGCTTGGTGGTGTCCGCAGGGTTTGGTGCCAGCAACTGAAGAGCCCACCTGTCCTACAGACCATGGATGTTATGCGGGCTCCCGCAGCACTGGCCATCCACTTGTCAGCAACCTCCCAGTCCCCTCATCTCCCGTGGCAAAGGTTTGGCAGTCCTAACGTCTGCAACTACAGCTCCCTCTGCAGCTTTGCTGTCTCAGGCTTCACTTTGAGGTCACCCTGTATACTGCTGACCTACTAATTTTTTTTTATTGACTGATGTGATGTTTACACTGACTTGCAGTAATGACACATGGTTTTCTTTTTTTTGCACATGTGTCAACAGGAGGGATGGTGCAGTAACTAAGGGTGTGGTAACTAAAACTAGAAAAACACCACATGGAAAAAATTGTGATGCTTTGAGATGTTGTCCGCAGTTGTGAAACAAACAGGTGTCCTTTTTTTTCAATACACAGGAATAGCTCCAGAGGAGGGGTGACTGACAGATAACCTGAGACATACCCGCAAGCACCAAACACTTACCCAGGCCCAATACCCACAGAAAAGGACAGGACAAGGTAACAAAGAAGGAGCATTGCCCTTCCCCAGGGTGGGAGGGCCCTTACCAAGTTCCTGAAGCCTGGATCCATCTGATTCACTGTAGAAGGGTGCCCCCTACCTGTCTCCGGGGAAGGAACATTTGCCTGAACTGGTCAAGAGGGGCCGAGGGTGAGAAATATATTGGCAGGTTGCTTCTCACCTATACGGCTGTTCTTGTTTAAAGCAGGATGAAAGAGGTAGAGGAGGGAAAGAGGGCGCCCCCGCACATGAGTATAATGGATGTGGGTTTCTTTAAAACTCCAGTGGGAAAAGGAACCATAGTTGCTATGGTAACATTGGCCCTGATTGTGATCATAGTTGAAGGAATCACCTGGTTACAACTCCCTACCGACGAGACTATAACTAGACAAGTTAGAAAACTAATCACACAAAGAACGTCCAAATATACTAACCACGGGTATGGGACAGGGGTGATCGACTTGAATGCAACCATCTCACCTGGTATGGACAATGTAGTGTTTAGACTAAAGCCGACTGAAATATTTGTGGATAAGTACGGAACTAACTACAATTTTTACTTGGGAGCAAGGGACAGACTACCCATATTGAGCTGGAAAGATGTGTGGAAGACTACTGATCCATCTGGGTGGGAGACATCGAGTACAAAGTTAGATCCCAAGGACATAAACCTGTACGATAGAATAAGCATCCAGAAAGTCGCAAATGAAGTTTGGATAATATTAAAAAGACCTGAGGCAACAGATACTGGCACATACGTGCTTGGGGTTACGATCCCAGGGACAGATCCCTATGTTATTATGACAATGACAATAACTGTTCGACCCGAACAAACCACTGAACGACCTCCATTGAACAGAAATGGCAGGCCAGACAAAAAGACTACTGACCCATCCCCATTGAACAGTGTTAACAGGATGGACGTGACTAGTAACAAGGTTTTAGTAAAGGGAGAGCAGCTACCCCCTAAGCTACTCCATCTATTAAACGAGGTAGAATACAGGGGGAATCTTTGGACCACTTTGGCAACTTTTACTGCAAATCAAATGAATGCGTCTGACTGTATTGTGTGTGCAGCGGCCAGACCGCAGATTGCTCTGGTACCAGTAGTGGCGAGTGGGTCTGAATTAGAATGTATGATACAAAGTATGATAAGTGTGAATCAACCACGGAACTGTACTACAGAGAGAGTCCGTATGAAGGTACCAGGCACGCCACAGCGTGCATTTGCTACAGCCAGCAATCTTACGTGCTATAATAGATCTGCCCCCAGTAACCATCCAATGATCAAGTATTGTGGAGAAATAGTGGAGATAACCAATGATAAAGGGTTAAGCCTAGGAACAAAATGGCAGTTAGAAGATACTTGGTGGACTTGTGAACCCAACAAAGCAGAATCATCATTGCCACCAGAATGGAAAGGGTTGTGTGCCCCTGTCTGGATGATAGAACATGTCACTATATTGCCCTATGAGTCCTTTAAAATTTTGGTGGATAAAAAGGTACACCGGAGTAGAAGAGAGGCACCAAAAGGGAGTTTGGACCCATATGTATATATTGATGCAATAGGGGTCCCCAGAGGGGTGCCAGACGAGTTCAAGGCTAGGAACCAAATTGCTGCAGGGTTTGAGTCAATTTTCTTATGGCCAACAGTTAACAAAAATGTGGATTGGATTAATTACATTTACTACAATCAGCAGAGATTTGTTAATTATACTAGAGATGCTATCGAAGGTTTGGCAGAGCAACTGAAAGCAACATCATTAACAGCATTGCAGAATAGAATTGCATTAGATATGCTGTTGGCAGAGAAAGGGGGTGTATGTGAATTTTTTGGGGAACAATGTTGTACCTACATTCCAGATAATACGTCCCCTGATGGAAAAGTGACAGTGGCTCTTCAGCAGTTAAAAGACCTATCTGAAGAGCTGAAACGAAACTCAGGTGTTTCAAACCCAATAACGGACTGGTTACAGAACTGGTTTGGAAGCTGGACTTCATTTTTTCAGAGTTTTGGTATCGCATTCCTAACTGTTCTTATGGTTCTGTTCCTACTAGCCTGCTGTATTTTTCCAATGCTGAGAACATTTTTTACAAGGTTGATAGATAAGCATATGAGTATTACTATGTATGCAGCCTTAGCACAGCATGATGAAGAAGCATACGGTGATTTGGGAGGAGATTATGATGGAATGCTGGAGGGAGATGGCCAGGCCAACGTGTGAGGCAATAACTCCAGCTCACGGCCAGAGCCTGATTTTTGTTTTTGATCATTTCACTTCTATGCCCTGACTTGCTGTAGTGCATACCCATTTGCAGCAAAGGGGAATAGAAGGCTGTGTTTGCTTGAATTTCTAACCCCTGTAGTGGAGACACATTTACAGATACCTGAGGTTTAAGTAAGCATAAGCACAGAAATGTGAATGTAAATATATTTTTTTATATTCATATATAATCAAGCCACAACCCACAGTATTAATTATAAACAGGAGGGAAATGTGGAAAGAATTTTATAATTAATACGTTAATTTTTATGTATATCCTGTATATCCTGTAAATCCTGTGTAACCTATGTGGCTATATAGACCACATGCACAAGATTAGATTATTGTGTTGGAGTGACACTTTAAGTTAACCAGGGAGTTATCACGATAACACTGAATACATGTTATATATTCTTCCTGAACTATTCACTGTGCCAGTCTCATGTTTTTCCACAGCACCTTCCCTCCCCTCTTCCCCCCCTCAGTGTTACTCTGTACCAGGCCCCTGAGGCAGGATGCTGGGGAGGGCAGTCTAAACTAGTTTCCTGGAGGTGAATATGACTTTGAGAAGAAATGGAACAAGGAACTGATGTCAGAATATTTCACTTTCCTGTTGACTTTCTAAGCATTTATGAAGGACACAGAGGAGGACCAGATCCACCCAAAAGAAGAAATTGGACATTGCTCATTGGACTTATGGGATTACAGACTGTTTGGAGGGAGGAATATATTAGCATGTTAACTGGGGTATAAAGATCAGCAGGTGAAGGAAGTCTCCACCCTTTTGTGACTAGCCAGGCTGCAGCTAGCCTGTTTCTGCTCTAATAAAAAGCTGGTATATAAAAGGGTCCTCAGCTGAGTGAATAAAGATTTCTAACATTTTGGCAACTGAATGAAGAGTGTCTCATGAGTAAGTTAATTTTCCTTTAACAGTTCCCGGTAACCAGTGATGAGGAAGAGACGGAGACCAGTGATGAGGAAGCCGAGGAGCCAGTGACGGTCGCACGCACCTGGTGTGAGCTGGGGAGCCCCACTCAAGCTCCGCCACCCAGGTTCCCCTTCACAGGGGCACCCGGGCAGAAAATCGCGTGCGACGAGAGTCCGCTGTCCTTTCTGGAGCTCTTCCTGACTGATGACGTCATCCGCAAGATCGTTGAGGAGACGAATCGCTATGCAGCGCAACATCAGCAGGAATCTTCTCTACCCAGGTTCTCGCGGAGCAGGAAGTGGGAACCTGTGACCAGCAACGACATCTGTGTGTTCCTGGGGCTCGTCATCCTCCAGGGAGTTGTTGGTAAGCCGCTGCAGAAGTGGTACTGGACCACTGATAAGATCCTCAGTACGCCCTTCTTTGGATCTGTTATGTCCAAGCCACGGTACACCCTCATCATGAAGTATTTGCACTTCGGAAACAATGAGGAGTTTGATGAGGCCACCCATCCCGCACCCAAGCTGAAAAAAATTTGGGACATATACCAGATGATTGTTGCGAACTTCAAGGCTGTGTATGTTCCAGATCGCGACATCACGGTTGACGAAAGCCTCATGGCATATAAGGGGAGACTGAGCTGGGTGCAATTTATTACATCAAAAAGGGAATGCTTTGGGGTGAAGTCGTTTATGCTCTGTGAGGCCAAGTCCGGGTACATCTGGAACTCTGTAATTTACACGGGCAAAGGCACCAAATTTGCCCCTCAGTTCAGCCAGTTTGGGTGTGCCACCTCCTCTGTCCTAACCCTAATTGAGCCATTGCTGGATCAGGGGTACTGCCTGACGACAGACAATTTCTACAGCTCCCCTGAACTTTTTGATTACCTGGTCCAGCATAAAACCGATGCCTATGGTACCTTGAGGGCTAACCGTCGCAATCTGCCGCCGGCCTTTTCTGCCAGGAAGCTGAAAAAAGGGGAGGTCGTTGCCTGGCAGAAAGGCAAAATGATGGCTCTAAGGTGGAAGGACAAACGTGATGTATGTGTCCTCAGCAGTGGTGCTCAGCAGAGCTCGAATATTCGAGTAGCTCGAATATTCGAGCTCTTTTTCAGCTATTCGAGCTCGGTATTCGAGCTCCGAATAGCTGGAGCTATTCGAATGGGCTATTCGAGTGATCTCGAATAGCCCATTCACTATTCGCGCTATTCGAGCTAACAGCGCTATTCGAGCTCGAATACCGAGCTCGAATAGCGTCATAGCCCAGATTGATGTCCTTAGAGCCAATCAGAGGGCTCCCAGGCCCTCTGACGGCAGCCAATCACAGAGGGGGACCCTGGCCAGCCCCTACCCTATAAATAGCGGCCGCCATGTTCTGTTTCTCCGTCCTTGCCTGACTTTGCACAGAGAGAGATCTGCTCCTTTGTGCGTTGGCTTAGCAAGAGCTTTATTGTGGTCATTTACCTAGCGTTTTTGCTCACATACACCTCCTATATACACCTATATTGTTGTTAGTTAGATAGACATTGTATTTTAGTTAGTAGCTTTTGTGTTACATAGAGAGAGACAGCTGCTGCAGGCTTACAGCTTTAGGCCTCAGGGCCTGCCTGTGTGGGCAGCTGTTCTCTCCTGTCCTCTGTTTATTTCTCATCTATACCAGTATTTCTGCTGTCCTTTACTACTGATTGATTGTATTTTGTATTGTAGTTATATACTGTAACTGTACTAGGACACTCACTGTCACTGTTCATAGGCTAGCTCCTGCGTGTGCGTGCACTCACTGTCTGTGTACTGTACACACACTCTATTTCCTTCTGAATAGTTATATACTGTAACTGTACTAGGACACTCACTGTCACTGTTCATAGGCTACTAGCTCCTGCGTGTGCGTGCACTCACTGTCTGTGTACTGTAGTGTACTGTACACACACTCTATTTCCTTCTGAATAGTTATATACTGTAACTGTACTAGGACACTCACTGTCACTGTTCATAGGCTACTAGCTCCTGCGTGTGCGTGCACTCACTGTCTGTGTACTGTACACACACTCTATTTCCTTCTGAATAGTTATATACTGTAACTGTACTAGGACACTCACTGTCACTGTTCATAGGCTACTAGCTCCTGCGTGTGCGTGCACTCACTGTCTGTGTACTGTACACACACTTTATTTCCTTCTGAATAGTTATATACTGTAACTGTACTAGGACACTCACTGTCACTGTTCATAGGCTAGCTCCTGCGTGTGCGTGCACTCACTGTCTGTGTACTGTACACACACTCTATTTCCTTCTGAATAGTTATATACTGTAACTGTACTAGGACACTCACTGTCACTGTTCATAGGCTACTAGCTCCTGCGTGTGCGTGCACTCACTGTCTGTGTACTGTAGTGTACTGTACACACACTCTATTTCCTTCTGAATAGTTATATACTGTAACTGTACTAGGACACTCACTGTCACTGTTCATAGGCTACTAGCTCCTGCGTGTGCGTGCACTCACTGTCTGTGTACTGTACACACACTCTATTTCCTTCTGAATAGTTACATACTGTAACTGTACTAGGACACTCACTGTCACTGTTCATAGGCTACTAGCTCCTGCGTGTGCGTGCACTCACTGTCTGTGTACTGTACACACACACTCTATTTCCTTCTGCATAGTTATATACTGTAACTGTACTAGGACACTCACTGTCACTGTTCATAGGCTACTAGCTCCTGCATGTGCGTGCACTCACTGTCTGTGTACTGTAGTGTACTTTACACACACTCTATTTCCTTCTGAATAGTTATATACTGTAACTGTACTAGGACACTCACTGTCACTGTTCATAGGCTACTAGCTCCTGCGTGTGCGTGCACTCACTGTCTGTGTACTGTACACACACTCTATTTCCTTCTGAATAGTTATATACTGTAACTGTACTAGGACACTCACTGTCACTGTTCATAGGCTACTAGCTCCTGCGTGTGCGTGCACTCACTGTCTGTGTACTGTACACACACTTTATTTCTTTCTGAATAGTTATATACTGTAACTGTACTAGGACACTCACTGTCACTGTTCATAGGCTAGCTCCTGCGTGTGCGTGCACTCACTGTCTGTGTACTTTACACACACTCTATTTCCTTCTGAATAGTTATATACTGTAACTGTACTAGGACACTCACTGTCACTGTTCATAGGCTACTAGCTCCTGCGTGTGCGTGCACTCACTGTCTGTGTACTGTAGTGTACACACACTCTATTTCCTTCTGAATAGTTATATACTGTAACTGTACTAGGACACTCACTGTCACTGTTCATAGGCTACTAGCTCCTGCGAGTGCGTGCACTCACTGTCTGTGTACTGTACACACACTCTATTTCCTTCTGAATAGTTATATACTGTAACTGTACTAGGACACTCACTGTCACTGTTCATAGGCTAGCTCCTGCGTGTGCGTGCACTCACTGTCTGTGTACTGTACACACACTTTATTTCCTTCTGAATAGTTATATACTGTAACTGTACTAGGACACTCACTGTCACTGTTCATAGGCTAGCTCCTGCGTGTGCGTGCACTCACTGTCTGTGTACTGTACACACACTCTATTTCCTTCTGATTACTGATTGATTATTGTAATTTCTAGTTGTACTTACTGTTACTACTTACTGTACTAGTAGGGACACTCAGTCACTGTTCATAGGCTAGCTCCTGCGTGTGCGTGCACTCACTCACTGTCTGTGTACACACACTCTATTTCCTTGTGATTATTACTACTGATTATTTTAACTTCTAGTTGTACTTCCTGACTGTTACTACTTACTTACTGTACTAGACACTCACTCAGTCACTGTTCATAGGCTAGCTCCTGCGCGTGTTTGCGCGTGCGTGCACTCACTGTCTGTAGTGTACACACACTCTATTTCCTTGTGATTATTACTACTGATTATTGTAACTTCTAGTTGTACTTCCTGACTGTTACTACTTACTTACTGTACTAGACACTCACTCAGTCACCTCGCCCACCAACCCACTCCATTAAAGTACCCCACTTTTCACCCGCCCTTTTAAAAAACTTTTGTGTTTACGCCCAAAACATCGAAGATGTCTGGAAGTGGCAGCCAGCGCGGTTTGGGCAAGGGGAAGGGCAGCAAGGGAATCAGGAGGAGAGGGAGCAGCATTGTGGCAAGCTGCGGGCGCGGCCGCGCCACCATGCACAGTTCCGCAGCGTCAGTGGCTAACATTCCTCCTATAGCCACTGGCCGTGGACGCCTTGGGCGCCGCCCAGCAGGAGCATCTGCAACTCGCGCTGCAGAGACACAGCAGCAGCAGCGTGTAGCACCTGCTCCGATTTTCCTCCAGCCGGGTCGGAAACGTCCCATTGAGGAAAAGGATGCAGCCACTGTGGTGCAACTGATGACGGAGGATGAGCAGCCCGCCATCAGCTCTGCATCCGAGGCCTCCACCCTCACCACCACCACCACCCCTGTTCGCAGCAGCCGCCCAGCAGGGCCTGGGGAGGAGGCCAGTTCACCGTCAGTCGCTGACCTGTCATTCAGCAGTCTTTTGACCCCAGGCATCATGAGTAAATTGTCTGCTGTTGTTGGAGATCTTGAGGAGGAGATGCTGATGGGCACTTTGGGGGAGGAGGGATTGGACAGCAAGACTGTGGCGACAGTCAAGCAGCCCATCCATGCATCAGGAGAGGAGTTTGGGGGGTCATCATCCCAGCAGGACATGTTTCAGGAGGGGGAGGATGATGATGACACGGTGACAGACAGAGACTGGGTGCCACCAGCTCCAGGGGATGTCGTCATCAGCAGCTCTGAGGAGGAGGAGGAGGATGCGCTTGTGGGCCTTGCAAGGAGGCGCATCATTGCAAGCATTGGCAGCAGTAGGCAGGTCCCCCAGCCTGCTGGTGTCTCAGGCTCAGCAGCAGCAGCAGCATCTGCCAGTACCACCACCAGCCGCACCCAAGCCCCCCCCCCAACCACCACAGGGAGACAGGCAGCAGCGGTTCCATGCCGTAGGGGGTTGTTTTTGTCACCAATCTGGCGCTTTTTCACCATGCCCACAGTGTACAGCAAGTACGCCACTTGCAACCACTGTCAGCGGAAGTTGAGCAGAGGTGCAGACCCCTTAAAGTTAAGCACCAGCTCGCTCATCAACCACCTTGCTGCGAAACATTTCCACCAGCATGAGGAGTTCCAGAGGCTGAAGGCATCTGGTGCTGGCAGTGGCACCACACCCATCACTGCACAGCCTTCAGCAGCAGCAGCAGCAGCAACAGCAGCCACCCGCCCTCCTGCTCCTCCAGCAGCACCAGCAGGAGTGCGGAAACGCACTGCTCCTCCCCCCTCTGCAACTCCTGCCGCCAACACTGAGGCCTGTTCTGGCAGCCAGTCCTCAGTGGCCTCCTCTGCTGTCTCCGCTGATTCCCGTGCCAGCAAAAAGCGACGCCAGAGCCTTTTGAGCGAGTCCTTCCAGGGGGTGGTTAGGGCTCTGCCTCCCAGCAGCCGTCACGTGCGGCAGCTGAATGGCTTGCTGGCACGGGCCATGTGCTCCCAACTCCTGCCGTACACGCTCGTGCAGGAGGGGAGCGACATGCGTGCGCTGCTTGCTTGTGCAGCCCCAGACTGGCAGCTCCCCAGCAGACACTTCTTCGCCCGCAAGGCCATTCCTGCACTGCACCGCTTTGTGATGGCCAATGTGGAGCGAGGGCTGGAGCACGCGGTTGGTGAAAGGGTCCACGTCACCATGGACTCCTGGAGCAGCCGCTTTGGGACAGGCCGCTACCTGTCCTTCACTGTCCACTGGGTCAGCTTGGTGGAAGGGGGTGAGGATGGGAGAGCAGCAGCGGGCACAGCAGCAGCAGCAACACAGTGGGTGGTGCCACCCCGCAGGGTCGGGGGAACTGCAGCAGGTTCCTCCGATCCTCTGCCATCCTCCGGCACACCTGGCCAAACCCCCCGCCTCAGCAGCAGCGTGAAGGCCCGCCACTGCCAAGCGCTGCTGCAGTTGGTCAGCCTTGGGAAGACCAAGCTGACGGCAACCCATGTGTTGGCCAAACTCCAGGAGCAGGAGAGGATTTGGCTGACCCCCAGAGGCCTCAGAGTCGGAGAGGTGGTGGCCGACAATGGGGCCAATCTGGTTGCCGCAATAGACAGGGGAAACCTGACCCACATCCCCTGTCTTGCCCACGTGCTGAACCTGGTGGTGCAGAAGTTCTTGCACACCTACCAGGGGATGGGCGAACTGCTGGAAACGGCAAGGAACGTTGTGTGTCACTTCCGGCGCTCGGCTGCAGCCTGTGCGAGCCTGGAAGACGTGCAAAAGGAGCTGGAGCTGCCACGCCATCGGCTGATCCTTGACGTTCCGACTCGCTGGAACTCCACCCTGGCGATGTTGGAGCGTCTGGTTGAACGGAAGCACGCTGTCAACCAGTACCTTGCCCTGGCCACTATTTCCGCCGCTCAGAGAAGGGACAAGACCAGCAACATCCCGTCCATCGTCCCCGATGATGACTGGAGGCACATGCAGCAGGTGTGCTTAGTGCTGGCTCCCTTTCTGCAGGCCACTAACATGGTGAGCAGGGACCATGCTATGGTCTGCGAGTGGGTGCCCCTGGTTTGTCTGCT
The DNA here is from genome assembly GCF_040937935.1 of Hyperolius riggenbachi. Taxonomy (NCBI): domain Eukaryota; kingdom Metazoa; phylum Chordata; class Amphibia; order Anura; family Hyperoliidae; genus Hyperolius; species Hyperolius riggenbachi. Next base: position 162,730,932 of record NC_090646.1, read on the forward strand.
GAACAGGGCCCTCGATGCTTTGCTGGAACAGGGAGCGGCAGCCTTGGACCAGCAGGAGCGGCAAGCAGCTGCACAGTCCACCTCTGAGGGGGAGGAGGAGGAGGACTTGGTGGAGGTCCCTGACCTTGCTGCTGATGAGGGGGATCAGCACAGCGCAGCTGAGTTGGTGCGGGGGTGGAGAGAGGATGAGGCGGCAGAGGAGGAGGATGAGGACAGCACTGCCGCCGATGTGCCAGCAGACGTGGCCCGCCTCTTCCCAATGGCAGCGCACATGCTGACGTGCCTGCGCAGGGACCCCAGGGTGATCCAGATGAAGCAGAGGGAGGACATCTGGATCAGCATGATGTTGGACCCGCGCCTCAAGGGGAAGTTGAGCCAGTTCCTGCCGCCTGCAGGAGGAGACCCAGCGCAACAAATAAGGAGCTTGCAGCAGGCCCTTGTTGAGCGCTTGGAGGAAGCCTTCCCCCAGCCTTCCACCCCCACTGTCCAGCCAGCACAGAGGCAGCAGCAGGTGCCTGCATCCAGCAGCTAGCGCCCCACAGACCTGCTGTCTCTCAGCCACGAGCTCTACAGGACTGTAGAGGCTCCGGCAGCAGTGACTAGAGAGGAGGTGCATGCAGCAGCATCCTCCTCCGGTCACAGCCAGCGCCTGACCCGCATGGTGGCTGACTACATGGGGTCCTACAGCGGGCTTGACAGCGATGCCCCTGTTGATCCCATGGAGTATTGGGTCAAGCTCCTGGAGATCTGGAGCGAGCTGGCGCAGTACGCCCTGGAAGTGCTGTCCTGCCCCCCTTCCAGCGTGCTGTCCGAGCGCTGCTTCAGTGCAGCTGGTGGCGTGGTCACCGAGAAACGCTCACGTCTGTCTCACAAGTCTGTGGACAGACTGACGTTTCTCAAGATGAACCAGGCATGGATGGAAGGCGAGTTCCTGGCCCCTGTTGTCGGCGAGAGGGGGACATGAACTGGCTGCCGGAACTTAGAACCATCGTTAATGTGCCTTACCACCCTTTACCACCTCCTGGCTCCTGCTCACTAAGCCAGCCTGGTTCACTTTGACTATTACATCACCTGCAGCCACACATTTTACAACTACAGTGGGCTGCTGTGTACTGCCCTTCTGCTGTCTGTCTGTGTTTCCCACTGCCAGGGTACACAGAATTACCTTCTGCTGCCACTCTGCCACCAGCTATTACGTCAAACAATAGCTATACAGTGGAGGAAATAATTATTTGACCCCTCACTGATTTTGTAAGTTTGTCCAATGACAAAGAAATGAAAAGTCTCAGAACAGTATAATTTCAATGGTAGGTTTATTTTAACAGTGGCAGATAGCACATCAAAAGGAAAATCGAAAAAATAACCTTAAATAAAAGATAGCAACTGATTTGCATTTCATTGAGTGAAATAAGTTTTTGAACCCCTACCAACCATTAAGAGTTCTGGCTCCCACAGATTGATTAGACACTTCTACTCAATTAGTCACCCTCATTAAGGACACTTGTCTTAACTAGTCACCTGTATAAAAGACACCTGTCCACAGAATCAATCAATCAAGCAGACTCCAAACTCTCCAACATGGGAAAGACCAAAGAGCTGTCCAAGGATGCCAGAGACAAAATTATAGACCTGCACAAGGCTGGAATGGGCTACAAAACCATTAGCAAGAAGCTAGGAAAGAAGGTGACAACTGTTGGTGCGATTGTTCGAAAATGGAAGGAGCACAAAATGACCATCAATCGACCTCGCACTGGGGCTCCACGCAAGATCTCACCTCGTGGGGTGTCAATAGTTCTGAGAAAGGTGAAAAAGCATCCTAGAACTACACGGGAGGAGTTAGTGAATGACCTCAAATTAGCAGGGACCACAGTCACCAAGAAAACCATTGGAAACACATTACACTGCAATGGATTAAAATCCTGCAGGGCTCGCAAGGTCCCCCTGCTCAAGAAGGCACATGTGCAGGCCCATCTGAAGTTTGCCAATGAACACCTGAATGATTCTGTGAGGGACTGGGAGAAGGTACTGTGGTCTGATGAGACCAAAATAGAGCTCTTTGGCATTAACTCAACTCGCTGTGTTTGGAGGAAGAAAAATGCTGCCTATGACCCCCAAAACACCGTCCCCACCATCAAGCATGGGGGTGGAAACATTTTGCTTTGGGGGTGTTTTTCTGCTAAGGGCACAGGACAACTTAATCGCATTAACGGTAAAATGGACGGAGCCATGTATCGTGAAATCCTGAACGACAACCTCCTTCCCTCTGCACGGAAACTGAAAATGGGTCGTGGATGGGTGTTCCAGCACGACAATGACCCAAAACATACAGCAAAGGCAACAAAGGAGTGGCTCAAGAAGAAGCACATTAAGGTCATGGAGTGGCCTAGTCAGTCTCCGGACCTTAATCCAATAGAAAACCTATGGAGGGAGCTCAAGCTCAGAGTTGCACAGAGACAGCCTCGAAACCTTAGGGATTTAGAGATGATCTGCAAAGAGGAGTGGACCACCATTCCTCCTAAAATGTGTGCAAACTTGGTCATCAATTACAAGACACGTTTGACCTCTGTGCTTGCAAACAAGGGTTTTACCACTAAGTATTAAGTCTTTTATTGTTAGAGGGTTCAAAAACTTATTTCACTCAATGAAATGCAAATCAGTTGCTATCTTTTATTTAAAGAGACTCGGTAACAAATATTGCATCCTGTTTTTTATCATCCTACAAGTTCCAAAAGCTATTCTAATGTGTTCTGGCTTACTGCAGCACGTTCTACTATCACAGTCTCCGTAATAAATCAATGTATCTTTCCCTTGTCAGACTTGTCAGCCTGTGTCTGGAAGGCTGCCAAGTTCTTCAGTGTTGTGGTTCTGCTATGAACTCCCCCTTCCAGGCCCCTCTATGCACACTGCCTGTGTGTTATTTAGATTAGGGCAGCTTCTCTCTTCTCTCTTGTCTTTTACAAGCTGGATAAATCGTCCTCTGAGCTGGCTGGGCTTTCACATACTGAAGAATTACAGACAAGGGCAAAGCTGTTTGCAGGAAGAAAAGAGCAGCCTGAAACTTCAGTGCATGAGAGATGCAGGGGGAAAGAAACACACAATGATCTCTTGAGATTCAAAAGGAAGGCTGTATACAGCCTGCTTGTGTATGGATGTATTTTCTATGTGTGGACATACTGTACATCAACCTACTTCCTGGTTTGGTGGCCATTTTGTTTGTTTATAAACAAACTTTTTAAAACTGTTTTTAACCACTTTTAATGCGGCGGGGAGCGGCGAAATTGTGACAGAGGGTAATAGGAGATGTCCCCTAACGCACTGGTATGTTTACTTTTGTGCGATTTTAACAATACAGATTATTTTTTCGATTTTCCTTTTGATGTGCTATCTGCCACTGTTAAAATAAACCTACCATTGAAATGATACTGTTCTGAGACTTTTTATTTCTTTGTCATTGGAAAAACTTACAAAATCAGTGAGGGGTCAAATAATTATTTCCTCCACTGTATATCTGTGTAATTGGTTGTAAAACCAAAACTACAAAACCATTAAAAAAAAAAAAGGTTTAATTTTTCTGAGGTGCCCGGGTTGAAAACTGTGTTGTCCCAGTTGTGTATTGGACACGATGTGGGCTGCACGACCGCTGTCTGGGACCTCCTGTTGTGTTTATTTACAGCCCTGGTATCACCCGCTAGGTACCAGGGCTATTATGTCACGCTGCCTGCCTGCTGCCACACTCACACTACTCCTCCATTCCTCCTGCTGCTGCTGCTGTCTGTCTGTGTTTCCCACTGCCAGGGTACACAGAATTACCTTCTGCTGCCACTCTGCCACCAGCTATTACGTCAAACAATAGCTATATATCTGTGTAATTGGTTGTAAAACCAAAACTACAAAACCATTAAAAAAAAAAAAGGTTTAATTTTTCTGAGGTGCCCGGGTTGAAAACTGTGTTGTCCCAGTTGTGTATTGGACACGATGTGGGCTGCACGACCGCTGTCTGGGACCTCCTGTTGTGTTTATTTACAGCCCTGGTATCACCCACTAGGTACCAGGGCTATTATGTCACGCTGCCTGCCTGCTGCCACACTCACACTACTCCTCCATTCCTCCTGCTGCTGCTGCTGTCTGTCTGTGTTTCCCACTGCCAGGGTACACAGAATTACATTCTGCTGCCACTCTGCCACCAGCTATTACGTCAAACAATAGCTATATATCTGTGTAATTGGTTGTAAAACCAAAACTACAAAACCATAAAAAAAAAAAGGTTTAATTTTTCAGAGGTGCCCGGGTTGAAAACTGTGTTGTCCCAGTTGTGTACTGGACACGATGTGGGCTGCACGACCGCTGTCTGGGACCTCCTGCCTGCTGTGTTTATTTACAGCCCTGGTATCTCCCACTAGGTACCAGGGCTATTATGTCACGCTGCCTGCCTGCTGCCACACTCACACTACTCCTCCATTCCTCCTGCTGCTGCTGCTGTCTGTCTGTGTTTCCCACTGCCAGGGTACACAGAATTACATTCTGCTGCCACTCTGCCACCAGCTATTACGTCAAACAATAGCTATATATCTGTGTAATTGGTTGTAAAACCAAAACTACAAAACCATTTTAAAAAAAAAAAGGTTTAATTTTTCAGAGGTGCCCGGGTTGAAAACTGTGTTGTCCCAGTTGTGTATTGGACACGATGTGGGCTGCACGACCGCTGTCTGGGACCTCCTGCCTGCTGTGTTTATTTACAGCCCTGGTATCACCCGCTAGGTACCAGGGCTATTATGTCACGCTGCCTGCCTGCTGCCACACTCACACTACTCCTCCATTCCTCCTGCTGCTGCTGCTGTCTGTCTGTGTTTCCCACTGCCAGGGTACACAGAATTACCTTCTGCTGCCACTCTGCCACCAGCTATTACGTCAAACAATAGCTATATATCTGTGTAATTGGTTGTAAAACCAAAACTACAAAACCATTAAAAAAAAAAAAGGTTTAATTTTCCTGAGGTGCCCGGGTTGAAAACTGTGTTGTCCCAGTTGTGTACTGGACACGATGTGGGCTGCACGACCGCTGTCTGGGACCTCCTGTTGTGTTTATTTACAGCCCTGGTATCACCCGCTAGGTACCAGGGCTATTATGTCACGCTGCCTGCCTGCTGCCACACTCACACTACTCCTCCATTCCTCCTGCTGCTGCTGCTGTCTGTCTGTGTTTCCCACTGCCAGGGTACACAGAATTACATTCTGCTGCCACTCTGCCACCAGCTATTACGTCAAACAATAGCTATATATCTGTGTAATTGGTTGTAAAACCAAAACTACAAAACCATTAAAAAAAAAAAAAGGTTTAATTTTTCAGAGGTGCCCGGGTTGAAAACTGTGTTGTCCCAGTTGTGTATTGGACACGATGTGGGCTGCACGACCGCTGTCTGGGACCTCCTGCCTGCTGTGTTTATTTACAGCCCTGGTATCACCCGCTAGGTACCAGGGCTATTATGTCACGCTGCCTGCCTGCTGCCACACTCACACTACTCCTCCATTCCTCCTGCTGCTGCTGCTGTCTGTCTGTGTTTCCCACTGCCAGGGTACACAGAATTACCTTCTGCTGCCACTCTGCCACCAGCTATTACGTCAAACAATAGCTATATATCTGTGTAATTGGTTGTAAAACCAAAACTACAAAACCATTAAAAAAAAAAAAAGGTTTAATTTTTCAGAGGTGCCCGGGTTGAAAACTGTGTTGTCCCAGTTGTGTATTGGACACGATGTGGGCTGCACGACCGCTGTCTGGGACCTCCTGCCTGCTGTGTTTATTTACAGCCCTGGTATCTCCCGCTAGGTACCAGGGCTATTATGTCACGCTGCCTGCCTGCTGCCACACTCACACTACTCCTCCATTCCTCCTGCTGCTGCTGCTGTCTGTCTGTGTTTCCCACTGCCAGGGTACACAGAATTACCTTCTGCTGCCACTCTGCCACCAGCTATTACGTCAAACAATAGCTATATATCTGTGTAATTGGTTGTAAAACCAAAACTACAAAACCATTAAAAAAAAAAAAAGGTTTAATTTTTCAGAGGTGCCCGGGTTGAAAACTGTGTTGTCCCAGTTGTGTATTGGACACGATGTGGGCTGCGACCGCTGTCTGGGACCTCCTGCTTGCTGTGTTTATTTACAGCCCTGGTATCACCCGCTAGGTACCAGGGCTATTATGTCACGCTGCCTGCCTGCTGCCACACTCACACTACTCCTCCTTTCCTCCTGCTGCTGCTGCTGTCTGTCTGTGTTTCCCACTGCCAGGGTACACAGAATTACATTCTGCTGCCACTCTGCCACCAGCTATTACGTCAAACAATAGCTGCTCACATTACTCCTCCATTCCTCCTGCTGCTGCTGCTGTCGGTCTGTGTTTCCCACTGCCAGGGTACACAGAATTACATTCTGCTGCCACTCTGCCACCAGCTATTACGTCAAACAATAGCTACATATCTGTGTAATTGGTTGTAAAACCAAAACTACAAAACCATTAAAAAAAAAAGGTTTAATTTTTCAGAGGTGCCCGGGTTGAAAACTGTGTTGTCCCAGTTATGTATTGGACACGATGTGGGCTGCACGACCGCTGTCTGGGACCTCCTGCCTGCTGTGTTTATTTACAGCCCTGGTATCACCGCTAGGTACCAGGGCTATTATGTCACGCTGCCTGCCTCATTGACTGCCTGCTGCCACACACTCATCCTCCTCCTCCTGCTGCTGAATTTACCTCCTGCTGTCTGTGTGTTTCCACTGCCAGGGAGCACATACAATGGTGCTTCCAACATGCGTGCGCCACCAGCTATTTGTTACGCTCAAAAATAGCTGCATTTCTTTAAAAAAAAAATTGAAAAGAGAAATAAGTGAAGAAGAAGAAGACGATATAGAAAAAGAAGGAGAAGAAGAAGAAGGAGAAGAAGAAGAAGAAGATGAAGAAGAAGGAGAAGAAGAAGAAGAAGATGAAGAAGATGAAGAAGATGAAGAAGAAGAAGATGAAGATGAAGAAGAAGAAGATGAAGAAGAAGAAGAAGAAGATGAAGAAGATGAAGAAGATGAAGAAGAAGAAGAAGAAGATGAAGAAGAAGAAGATGAAGAAGATGAAGAAGAAGATGAAGAAGATGAAGAAGAAGAAGATGAAGATGAAGAAGAAGAAGAAGAAGATGATGATGAAGAAGATGAAGAAGATGAAGAAGAAGAAGATGAAGAAGAAGAAGAAGAAGAAGAAGACAATATAGAAGAAGAAGAAGAAGATATAGAAGAAGATATAGAAGAAGAAGATATAGAAGAAGATATAGAAGAAGAAGAAGATATAGAAGATAAAGAAGAAGAAGAAGAAGAAGTATATACAGTACTGAACAAAATTCTGGACACAACTTCTCTTTCCACCATTTTTTTTAAAGGAACATCCCCACATAATCACTTGCTGTTGTTACATGGAAAAAAAGATGTTTCTTGCATCATTCACCCTCAAAACAAGTGTTGGAAGCTATTTAAGGCCAATTCGAATAGTCAGCTCGAATAATGAGCTCGAATACCGACTCGAATAGTGAGCTCGAAGTCCGAGGTCGAATCGAATAGTAAAAATTATTCAACTCGAATATTCGACGGACCTCGAATAATTTACTATTCGAATTCGACCAAACTCGAATTTTAAAATGGGGTATTTGAGCACCACTGGTCCTCAGCACTATTCATAATGCCGAGACTGTCCGCACCACCAACAGGAGTAAACAGGAGGTGGATAAACCCAAAGCCATACTGGATTACAACAACACTATGGGGGGTGTGGACAGGGCTGATGGAGCCATGACCTTCTATCCGGCTGTCCGCAAGCAGCAGCGGAAATATTATAAAAAAAATTTCCGCCACTTACTTGAGCAGTGCTTGTGGAATGGCTATGTGCTATACAAGAAAAGCTGTGTAAGGCCTGTACCCCACCATGACTTTGTCTGGCAGCTGACGGAAGCAATCTGCATGAAGTACCCCCCACCAGAGTCAACATCTAGACCGGGGCGCAGGGCATCATATGTCGTGAATCCGGCACGGCTTTCAGGGAGACACTTTGTGGAGTACTTGCCACCGACCCCACAGAAAGCAAACCCTACAAGAAGGTGCGTTGTTTGCTGCAATAAGAAGGACAAGGATGGCAAAAAGATGCGGAAGGAGACCCGCACTTATTGCCCAGATTGTGACGTGGCACTTTGCGCATTACCATGCTTCAAGATCTACCACACTAAAGAAGTGTTTTGTTTCTGCCTTCATTTATTTATTTCTGCATTGATTTATTTATTTCTGCATTTTCTTTATATTTCTGCATTGAGGAAAAATGCAAGGTATTTCAGTTTGTCATTAATAAATTTTATTTTATTTTTGACAAGAATTAGTGTTTGACACTTTTATTATACTCAGAATGTATACTAAACTCTTGCTTGGCTCATTTTGGTAAGTTACAGGAAAAAAGGTGCTGAAAATTAAATGTACCGCTTTTTGCACAGAAATCCTTGGGAATCAGAACGCCGAGGTGGTTAAAGGGACTCCGAGCTCTAAAAATAAATGAAATTGGTACTTACCTGGGGCTTTCTGCAGCCCACCGTAGGTCGGGAGATCTCCCAGCGTCGTCCAGCTCCTCTCCCAGTCATCATGGCGGCCGGCTTGACAGTACTGCGCATGCGCAATTAAACCGCGCATGCGCAGTACTGTCACGCCGGTCACCGTGATGACGCGCAGCGGCCAACGTGATGGCGAAGAGCATCCCGATTCAGGAAGTGGGAGCTCGACACTCGGCTCAGGTGTCACCGGTGCGGTATGCGGCGGAGGGAGCGGGAGAGGAGCCAGGATGACCCTGGGGGACCTCCCGACCTACGGTGGGCTGCAGAAAGCCCCAGGTAAGTACCAATTTCGTTTATTTTTAGAGGTCAGGGTCCCTTTAAGCTAATATGTACGGTTTAAGTAAGCAAGGCCTGTTCACTACACAGAAGGCCCGGGTTTTTGTTGAAATCTTGAGGGAAGTGGCTTCCCCCCCCCCCCCCCAGTGCGGGATGAATACTCCCCACCTTTCGATAAGGAAATGGTTCAGAGTTTGATCTATTTATTAGAAGATTATGAGGAAGCATTTGTAAATTATTGCAGAAAGAAGGATGAGATATTCCTAAAGAGTTGTATTGATTCAGTGCAGTTAGTAATTAGCCAGGGAATTTGTAAGCATGAATCTTCAGTACGCACAAGCTGTGGTGCAGCCCGGACAGACTCTGGTTCAGTCCGCACAAGCTGTGGCGCAGCCCGCACAGACTCTGGTTCAGTCCGCACAAGCTGTGGTGCAGCTAGCACAGACTCTGGTTCAGTCCAACCAAGCTGTGGGGCAGGCTGCATAGACTCTGGTTCAGTCCGCAGAAGCTGTGGTGCAGCCCACTCAGACTCTGGTTCAGTCCAACCAAGCTGTGGGGCAGCCTGCACAGACTCTGGTTCAGTCCGCACAAGCTGTGGCGCAGCCCGCATAGACTCTGGTTCAGTCCAACCAAGCTGTGGCGCAGCCCGCATAGACTCTGGTTCAGTCCGCACAAGCTGTGGTGCAGCCCGCACAGACTCTGGTTCAGTCCGCACAAGCTGTGGTGCAGGCCGCACAGACTCTGGTTCAGTCCGCACAAGCTATGGCGCAGCCCGCACAGGCTCTGGTACTGTCTCCTAAGACCTTGTATGCTTCCAGCCAGATAACAGAACATTTGAATGCTCCCAGTCAGATAGAAAATGTGTATGCTCCCAGTCAGATAGAAAATGTGTATGCTCCCAGCCTGACAGCAGAAAATGTGTATGCTCCCAGCAGGATTGCACAAAATGTGTATGCACCCAACCAGACAGCCAAAAATGTGCATGCTCCCAGCCAGATAGCCAAAGATGTGTATACTCCCAGTCAGATAACAGAACATTTGAATGCTCCCAGCCAGACTTCAAAAAAATTGTATGCTCCCAGTCAGATAAAAAATGTGTATGCTCCCTGCCAGCTGATAGAGAATTTGAATATTCCCAGCAAGATTGCAGAAAATGTATATGCTCCTGGCCAGTTCACAGAGACATTCCTTGCTTTTGGCAGCCGAAGGACGGCCCAGCCAGCCACTCAGCCTCAAGCCCAGCCAGTCGCTCAGCCTAGTGTTCACTTTCTACTGCCCAATCTGTGATTATAAAGTGCCCATCTGTAAAGCAGCCAAACCCTGCTCTGCTCCAGATAGTTTTTGTCCCCTCAACGTTAAATATTTTTTCTCTCTGCCACCGTTAGGAAAAGCCCAGGGACTGTCACCTGGTAGCCACTGGCAGCAAAGACCATCGACCCTTGCAGGACGTTCTGATGAAGACCGGGTGGTCACTTAGACTCCATGCCCTGGGTTTGTCCTCGCCTTGGTTATTTTACCAGCCACCATCAGGTGGCTCTGTCTATTGTTCCTGACCTCGCCTGTGGATGGCGCATAGAGCCATGTGTATGGACTCTCTTCCACCAGCAGAGGCCGCCACCCTTCTGCTACTAGTGCAATCTGTTGCAGGTGGCCATAGGAAATATAAGGACTGCTCTGGCTTGCAGCAAGTGCCAGAACTTCTGTTTGCTTGCCCTGAGGAGCTTCCTGGCCTTTCCTGTCTCTTGCCCCCCATGATCTGTTACTTGATTTCCTGTCTGTACTCGGATCAATTATGTCCAAACTTGGCTTGTTTGACTACAATTATTGTTTGCCAATTTGGTCCTGCGCTTCGTGTATATAGGCCCTGTACATTATTGTATATATTAGCATTAGTTGATTGATAGATAGGGTGAGATGTTTGGGGGATATTGCTATTGCTGTCTGCATTGCTAGGCTTACATCACTGGTGCACTCTATAATAAATGTCTGTTTAAACTTATGCAAATTCTGTCGTGTTTCTCTGCCATTGTGGTGTTCCCTAAGGGCCTGAGCCCACTGACGCAGTTGTGTCCGCTTTTCAGGATCTGTAACATTGATGTGTAACTGAAAAACAGACACAACTGCGTTAGTGGGGTCAGGCCCTTACCAAACCCGTTTGTTACACACCTGTATGAACCTGGAGGGGTACACATGAGTGACAATCAAGTTGTGCACTTTGAAATAACAAGAGGCATCTAAACTGCAGTGGTTGCTTATTTATCAACAAAAGTGTAGCTTTATTTTTAACAAATACAGTGGTTGCTAATATATTTTCCAACACATTTATTTTTTCCACAGAGATGGATTATGCACGTTTTATTACAACAGTGAGTGCTGCCAGGGAACCCTTACCTTTCCAAGTTTTAGGTAAGTATATTTAAAGTATATAGACAGTTTCAAAGGTTTTATGCACATTTACGCCCCACCGCTTGCATAAGTTAGATAGCCCCCCACCATCTGTATACACCAAATAGCCCAGACTTACAGAAATAAAAAATTACCAAGCACGTTTTCTGCTGAAGGAAAAATGCTGGCCAAATATCCCAGGTGCCCATTTCCAACACACCTTTGAATCAGCGACTTGGGCATGTCCCTGAAATTACTTACACTTGTAATTGGGCTGCAATTATTTAGCAATTCCAGAAAAGGTTTTCTTCACACTTATTATTATTACTTAGTATCTATATAATGGCATCTTCCGCAGCACTGCACAGAGCATATTGTCTTGTCACTAGATGTCCCTTAGTTCATAATCTAAAGGCGCGTACACACGCCATATTTCTGCAAACGACGGGTCCGCCAGACCCTCCCGCTGGGCGGACGTTCTGCAGACAGTAGCACGTGTGTATGCGTTGTCGGCAGACTGATAAGGCTGTTTCTGAACAATCCGCTCAGCGTACACACATGCTACTTTCGGCAGAATGTCCGCCCAGCGGGAGGGTCTGGCGGACCCATTGTTTGTGGAAATATGGCGTGTGTACGCACCTTAATCCCTACCATAGTCATATGTCCATTGTTGTCTAGGGTCAATTAACACAGGGAGAATATACAAACTTTGTGCAAATAGTGCCATGGCTTAGATTTGAACCAGAAACCCAGCACTGCAAGACTGCAGTGCTATCTACTATGCCACTGTGCTGCCCATACACTGATAAAAAACTGTATGAAATAAAGCATAGAGCATAAAGCGGGGGGGGAGATATTTTCCAACCTGATTTTCAGCCAGAACCAGAACTTTGGCCACTTCAGGATTTGGCTAGCCAATGTGAAGTGGCAGGCTACTGTGGCCAAAATGCAAAGAAACTAGTGTTTAACTTACTAATTTGGCAGGCCAAAATGCGAAATGTCAGGAATTGGGTGGCGAAGAAAGGCATACAGCACAAGTTTCAGTGGCAGTATCGGCATACCCCGGCAGCCCACCCCAACCCCCACATCCTCCTCTCAGTTCTATGTCTTCAAAGAATATCAGCACTTAGTTTTTCAAAAAGCACGCTCTTTTATTGAGCTATGTCTCCACAAAAGGTGGCAACAATTGTTTCGAGGGCTGCGCAGGGACCCCTTTATCAAGGCGTGTGAACCCATGGACTCCTTTCACTTCTGTCTCCAGGGAGGAAATATACAGGGCAGTCTGTGCAGCGAACCTGTACTCTCTCCTTTACGTGTGTGTATGGCGTCTCCAGCTTGCATTGCAGACTGTGTTGCCGGTGTTCACTGCCATATTAAAATATTACCCATATGGCAACGAGTACTGATACAGGCTGCAATAAAAGCCAGAGACCACACACACAGCATGAAAGTAGAGTGGCTGTAAATTTCCTTCCTGGAGACAGAAGTCAGAGGAGGGCACAGGGTGTAAGGGGGAGGGGTCAGGGAATGTACTAGTGCACTTTGTTCCACTGCTCCAAAAAAGCCTTTCTTCAGGACTTGGCTGGCTGATGCTTGTCAGGTAGGGTTCTGGGCTGGCTGGCCAAAGTTTCAAAGGAGTAAGTACTTTTTAAACTGGCTGCAGTAGCCGGCTAGTTTGCATATTGACCGGCCAGATCCAACTTCAGGTTCTGGCCGTAATATATATACGTGTGTGTATGTATATTTTTTATGTATGTGTATATCTACAGTATATCTATCTATCTATCTATCTATCTATCTATCTATCTATATATATATATATATATATATATATATATATACAGTGGTTTGCAAAAGTATTCGGCCCCCTTGAAGTTTTCCACATTTTGTCATATTACTGCCACAAATATGAATCAACTTTATTGGAATTCCACGTGAAAGACCAATACAAAGTGGTGTACAGGTGAGAAGTGGAGCGAAAATCATACATCATTCCAAACATTTTTTACAAATAAATAACTGCAAAGTGGGGTGTGCGTAATTATTCGGCCCCCTGAGTCAATACTTTGTAGAACCACCTTTTGCTGCAGTTACAGCTGCCAGTATTTTAGGGTATGTCTCTACCAGCTTTGCACATCTAGAGACTGAAATCCTTGCCCATTCTTCTTTGCTAAACAGCTCCAGCTCAGTCAGATTAGATGGACAGCGTTTGTGAACAGCAGTTTTCAGATCTTGCCACAGATTCTCGATTGGATTTAGATCTGGACTTTGACTGGGCCATTCTAACACATACATATGTTTTGTTTTAAACCATTACATTGTTGCCCTGGCTTTATCTTAAGGGTCATTGTCCTGCTGGAAGGTGAACATCCGCCCCGGTCTCAAGTCTTTTGCAGTCTCCAAGAGGTTTTCTTCCAAGTTTGCCCTGTATTTGGCTCCAGGGCCGGATTTCTCCTTTTTGCCGCCCAAGGCCCACTATCACCAGGTGCCCCCGTTCACAGCTCCCCCCCCCCCCCCCAACAATTTATACAGATCTTTATCCAAGAAAAAGCAGCTGGGTTCCCCAGATTACAGAGTTCTATGGCCTCTAAACACCACCCATGAAGGGGGCTGCCTGTACATCAAACAATGCCAGTAGTTTCCTGGCTTTTGTGCTAACAGAGAGTGAAGATGGCAGCCTCCCTACTCCTAACATTTCAGGTTCCCTTAAAGATTTGCTATGAATTTAAAGAAGATTAAGATTAAAGAAGAATTTTAAACAAGGTTGTAACTTCATCCCAATCAGTGAGTGACAAGACAATATACTCTGTACAGCGCTACAGAAGATGCCACTGCTATATAAATACTAAATGATAATAACAGTAGTCACATGCCCCCAGATAAAAGAATTCACGAACTAGGTGCCAAAGAAAAAAAAAAGTAGTTACATGCCTCCAGATAAAAATATTAAGTAGCCACAAGTATCCAGATAAAATAATTAAACAGGCACATGCCTACAGACAAAAGAAATTTAGTCAGGTTCCTCAAAATAAAATAATCAAATAGCCATGTGCTTTATATTACAGTATTATGTAGCCAGATGCCCCCCCCCTTCCTTTCAGCAGCCAGATGGCTCATCCAGTACAGGTACTCAGGTGCACCCACCTTCCCCAAGTACAGTATGGCAAGCTAGATGCCCTCCCCATCCCTCCCAATACAGTATTGCTACCCAGATGTCCCCCAGTACAGTATGGCAAGCTAGATGCCCTCCCCATCCCTCCCAATACAGTATTGCTACCCAGATGTCCCCCAGTACAGTATGGCAAGCTAGATGCCCTCGCCATCCCCCAATACAGTATTGCTACCCAGATGTCCCCCAGTACAGTATGGCAAGCTAGATGCCCTCGCCATCCCCCAATACAGTATTGCTACCCAGATGTCCCCCAGTACAGTATGGCAAGCTAGATGCCCTCCCCATCCCTCCCAATACAGTATTGCTACCCAGATGTCCCCCAGTACAGTATGGCAAGCTAGATGCCCTCGCCATCCCCCAATACAGTATTGCTACCCAGATGTCCCCCAGTACAGTATGGCAAGCTAGATGCCCTCCCCATCCCTCCCAATACAGTATTGCTACCCAGATGTCCCCCAGTACAGTATGGCAAGCTAGATGCCCTCGCCATCCCCCAATACAGTATTGCTACCCAGATGTCCCCCAGTACAGTATGGCAAGCTAGATGCCCTCCCCATCCCTCCCAATACAGTATTGCTACCCAGATGTCCCCCAGTACAGTATGGCAAGCTAGATGCCCTCGCCATCCCCCAATACAGTATTGCTACCCAGATGTCCCCCAGTACAGTATGGCAAGCTAGATGCCCTCGCCATCCCCCAATACAGTATTGCTACCCAGATGTCCCCCAGTACAGTATGGCAAGCTAGATGCCCTCGCCATCCCCCAATACAGTAGAGCTACCCAGATGACCCCCTCTGCACAGTATAGCAAGTTATATGCCCTCTCTGTCCCCCCCCCCCCCATACACTATAGCTACCAGGATGCCCCCCATACAGTATAGCTACCCAGATGCCCCCCTTCCCCAGTACAATACAGAAAGCTAGATGTCCCTCACCCCCAGTGCAGTTTAGCTTTCCAGATGCCCCCCCCCTTCCCCAGTACAGCAAGCTAGACACTCCCCCCCCCATTCCCCCAACACAGTATAGGTTTCCAGATGCCCCCCCCCCTTCCCCAGTACAGCAAGCTAGACACTCCCCCCCCATTCCCCCAACACAGTATAGGTTTCCAGATGCCCCCCCCCCTTCCCCAGTACAGCAAGCTAGACACTCCCCCCCCATTCCCCCAACACAGTATAGGTTTCAAGATGCCCCCCCCCCCCCTTCCCCAGTACAGCAAGCTAGACACTCCCCCCCCATTCCCCCAACACAGTATAGGTTTCCAGATGCCCCCCCCCCCTTCCCCAGTACAGCAAGCTAGACACTCCCCCCCCATTCCCCCAACACAGTATAGGTTTCCAGATGCCCCCCCCCCCTTCCCCAGTACAGCAAGCTAGACACTCCCCCCCCATTCCCCCAACACAGTATAGGTTTCCAGATGCCCCCCCCCCCTCCCCAGTACAACAAGCTAGATGCCCCCCCCCCTTCCTTACAGTATAGTTACCCAGATGCCCCCCTCCCCAGTACAGTAAGCTGGATGTCCTCTCCATCACCCCCAATACAACAGCTACCCACATGTCCCTCCCCAGTACAGTTTTACAAGTTAGATGTCCTCCCCTGTTCCAGTACAGTTACCCAGATCTGTCCTCTCTCTGTGTAATTTGGTATTTCAAGTTAAATGCCCTCCCTTTCCTACCACTACAGAATAGGCAGCATCCACCCCGGAGAGCAGTGGCTTACCTGCAGTGCTCTCCTTCTGTTAGCCACCCTCGCTTGATGTCTGCCCAGTGACAGGATGTAATCCGCCCTCCAATCGTCGCTGGCTGCAGCTCACAGTGTTGACAGAGCAAATTGCCATGCACGGAGCCACGCACGCCGTACACTTCAAATACAGGAAGTGACCGGAAGTAACCCGTGACATCACTTCCTGTTTACGGCGCTGCCCCATGCACGGCAATTTCATCTGTCAACACTGTACGCTGCAGCCAGCGCTGATTGGAGGGCGCATTACATCATGTCACCTGGCCGACATCGAGCAAGGGTGGCTGACAGAAGGAGGAGGCGGCGGCGGCAGTCTACATACCGATATTAGTTCGGCGGGCGGGCAGCGGTAAACATACAGCGGGGTGAGCCAACACAAATAGGAATCAAACACTCTGCAGGACTGCCGCCCTAACCTCCCAGGCGCCCTAGGAACCGGCCTTGGAGGCCTGCCCACAAATCCGGCCCTGGATGGCTCCATCCATCTTCCCATCAACTCTGACCAGCTTCCCTGTCCCTGCTGAAGAGAAGCACCCCCAGAGCATGATGCTGCCACCACCATATTTGACAGTGGGGATGGTGTGTTCAGAGTGATGTGCAGTGTTAGTTTTCCGCCACACATAGCGTTTTGCATTTTGGCCAAAAAGTTCCATTTTGGTCTCATCTGACCAGAGCACCTTCTTCCACATGGTTGCTGTGTCCCCCACATGGCTTGTGGCAAACTGCAAACGGGATTTCTTATGCTTTCTGTTAACAATGCCTTTCTTCTTGCATAAAGGCGAACTTTGTACAGTGTATGACTAATAGTTGTCCTATGGACAGAGTCTCCCACCTGAGCTGTAGATCTCTGCAGCTCGTCCAGAGTCACCATAGGCCTCTTGACTGCATTTCTGATCAGCGTTTTCCTTGTTTGGCCGGTGAGTTTAGGTGGACGGCCTTGTCTTGGTAGGTGTACAGTTGTGCCATACTCCTTCCATTTCTGAATGATCGCTTGAACAGTGCTCCATGGGATGTTCAAGGCTTTGGAAATCTTTTTGTAGCCTAAGCCTGTTTTAAATTTCTCAATAACTTGATCCCTGACCTGTCTTGTGTGTTCTCCCAATATTCTCTTAGACAACCTCTGAGGCCCTCACAGAGCAGCTGTATTTGTACTGACATTAGATTACACACAGGTGCACTCTATTTAGTCATTAACACTCACCAGGCAATGTCTATAGGCAACTGACTGCACTCAGATCAAAGGGGGCCGAATAATTATGCACACACCACTTTACAGTTATTTATTTGTAAAAAATGTTTGGAATCATGTATGATTTTCGTTCCACTTCTCATGTGTACACCACTTTGTATTGGTCTTTCATGTGGAATTCCAATAAAATTGATTCATGTTTGTGGCAGTAATATGACAAAATGTGGAAAACTTCAAGGGAACCGAATACTTTTGCAAGCCACTGTATATCGTGGTGGTAGTTAATCCTACACCGCACTTTCGACATGATCGTGCGCACCTGAGAGGGGAGATTAAGCTGTCATATGACAGCTGACATCTACCCTCAGTGATCAGGAGCCATCGCGATTGGCTCCTGATTACGTGGTCGCCGGCAGATCGTAGTGATCACTATTAGAGCAGCTGTGGCGGTAGGAGGGGAAGAAGAAGATCCACTCACCTTCCTGGCGTAGATCGTCGCTCCCTTCCGCTCTGGCCGGCATCTCTGCTCATTCTGACATAAGTGTCGGGTCCCAGCTTGATGAAATCATCAAGCTGCAAACTAGAACTTAAAGCTAGTGTGAGCGAGGATAACGGTCTGAGCGGAGGGGGCTAGAGCTGCTCATCGCTAGAGCCTGGAAGGTGAGTAAAGGCTGCTGGCAATACGGGGGACACCTGGCTACACTGGGGACACTAATGCCTACCTAACAATATTAGGGACCCGGCTGCCTGACTCCCCCCCCCTCCCCAAATGTGCCCCGTCCCCTGCATGTAAAATGCCCTGGTCCTTAAAGTGAACCTAAAGTCTGGCCAAAAAAATGAGATTAACTCACCTGGGGCTCTCCTCAGCCCCCTGCATCCGATCGGTACCCTCGCAGCCCCGCTCCGATGGTCCAGGACCCGCCGGCGAACACTTCTGGTTTGGCCGTCACCGCATGGCCGACAGGCATGGGAACGCGAGTGATTGTTCGCGTTCCCAGCCTGTATATCGCCCCCTATGCTGCTATTGCGGCCAGGAGCCCTTGCAGCTGGAAGTGTTCGCCGGCGGGTCCTGGACCAGGGGGCTGAGGGAAGCCCCAGGTGAGTTAATCTCATTTTTTTGGCCAGACTTTAGGTTCACTTTAACCACTTTGGCCTCCTGGACGTACTAGCTACGCCCAGGAGGCCATGTGCGCGTCCGCTCGCTCCCGGCCGCAGTTCGTTAGCCTAGCAATCAGTGAATCGGGCTATGGTGCCCGATCACTGATTCCTCTCCCCCGCTGAAAAAGCGACAGCTTCTCTTGGAAGCTGCGCTTTTTCTGGCTGTAACGTCCCCCATACGTCGCTCTAAGTGTATGTTACGCTTAGAGTGACGTCATGTACACAAACTCATGGCCGCCCTCTTGTGGCCAAACAGTAAAACTACAACTAAAAGTGAAAAAAATAAAACTCAAGACACATTTACATTATAAAACTATGGCTTACATCCCACCCTCCCAAAAATACCCAAATAAAATGTTTAATACACAAAAAAAAAACAAAAAAACATTACAATAAAAAAAAAAAAACATGTAAATATTTACCTAAGGGTCTAAACGTTTTAAATATCAATGTAAAGATGAAATATTTCTAATTTTTTTTTATTTTAAACTTGTAAATAGTGATAGATGCAAAACGGAAAAAATGCACCTTTATTTCCAAATAAAATATTTTCGCCATACATTGTGATAGGGACATAATTTTAATGGTGTAATAACCAGGACATATGGGCAAATACAATACATGAGTTTTAATTATGGAGGCATGTATTATTTTAAAACTATAATGGCTGAAAACTGAGAAATAATGAATTTTTTCCGTTTTTTTCTTATTCTTCCTGTTAAAATGCATTTACAGTAAAGTGGCTCTTAGCAAAATGTACCCCCCAAAGAAAGCCTAATTGGTGGCGGAAAAAAACAAGATATAGATCAGTTCATTGTGATAAGTAGTGATAAAGTTATAGGCTAATGAATGGGAGGTGAAAATTGCTCGGATGCATAAAGTGAAAACGACTGAAGGCTGAAGTGGTTAAAGAGAACCCGAGGTGGGTTTCTGCAATCAATATAGGACACAGAGGCACATTCTGCATACTATCACTAGCCTCTGTGTCCTTATACTGTGCCTCCAGCCGCTCCCATGCTCTGCTGTTCCCCCTAAAAACCGCCACACTAGCAACACACAGATTGTCGCTAGCTGGCTGTTTACATTGATGCTGCCACTCACCCCTGCTCCCCCGCTTCCTGTATAGCGCAGCTCCCCGCCTCTGTCCCTTCCCTACCCGCCTCCATAAGCCGATTGGAGAAAGCTTACAAAGGCGGGAGGGAGGGTACGAGACTGGTGATAGTATGCAGAATGTGCCTCTGTGTCTTATATTGATTGCAGAAACCCACCTCGCGTTCTATTTTTAGGGGGGTTAGCAGTCGGTCCCCAAAGGGAGAAAATATATATATATATAAATATATATATATATATATATATATATATATATATATATATATATATATATATATATATATATATATATATGAGCCAAGCTCAACATAAGATGTTAGGCAGTAGGGATTGATTGACACCATCCCACATGCACAAAATGAAAACGTTGCAAAGAATGTGCAGTACCATGAAATATCAATACGCCGATCACCACAAAACTATTCCTTTACTAGTCTTATTATTTTAATTATCTTCAGTTTGCTGCTAGCAAGCATGGCAATTATGATATCTGCCACAATCAGACAGCAGTTTCAGGATCTAATTCAAAAAAGATCAAGCAAATAAAGGCTATTGAATTTTAATCTGGAGAGACATTAAAGCGAAGGCATGTGTCATCCTGATTGTGATCTGGGAGGAGCTCAGCTTCCTGTATTTGAGAAAGGACACACTCCCTTTTCTTTAGCATATTACATAGGCTGCTCCTAGGCATGCATGCAGTACTAGGCTCTTTTATTAGAAAACCCAGACAGTATACTATGAAGTAACGTAAAGGGCAACTGAAATGAGAAGAATATGGAGGCTGACATATTTATTTCCTGTTAAACCATACCAGTTGTCTGGAAGCCCTGCTGGTCTATTTGGCTGCAGTAGTAATAATAAATAAATAATGTCATACACACCGGATATGCTGCATGCTTGTTTAGGGACTGTGACAAAAAATATGAGAGGCAGAGGATCAGCAGAACAGCCAGGCAACTGGTATTGCTTAAAAGAAAATTAATATGTTCACCTCCATATCACTCTTACTTCAGTCGTCCTTTAAAGGACATCCGAAGCGTAAAAAAAATGATTACATAAACAATTGTATCTATCCTCCTTCTCCTAAAAATGACATTTTTCGTTATTACACTGTTTTATTTTTTATTTAAATCTAATCTTTAAGTTTGTGCCGTTTCATGGCCTCTTCTTAATAACACATTCATTCATTGTATGCCAGAGCTAAAATCTATGAACTATTGCCTTTTTTTATCTCTTTTCTGCTCTCAGAAGCCATTTTCTTACAGGAAAGTGTTTTATGGCTGCAATTCCTTATCAGTGAGGACTACGCTGTAGTCCGACCCGGACAGAAATTGTCGCTTGCATACCTGATTTATAACTCTTTCAGGCAGAGAAAGTAAAAAAAAGGAACATAGTATAGTTATTTGTGTGCTAGGCACTGTACATACCCATGTCTATCTCATCATGTCACTTCACTTCGGGTGTCCTTTAAAAGGTGGCCATATATCTCGCAATGTATGGGCAGATCGACCAAGACCATCCCAACTGCAATCTATTAAAAATCAATGTGTTGTATCTAGTAGGAAACGATTCCTTCTGGATTTTCGAAAGATAGTCGATTGTTTTGGAACGTTGGGTGGCAATATATATGTTTATGACCAGCTTTCGAGGGTGGAAGGCAATACTGATGTGAACTAGCTCAGCCACTTGGCAAACCAAGGAATTTTGAGAGTGAGGAATTGCAGAAAATGTAATTTACTAGTATATGATCTGCATATGCTGGATTATGATACAGATGGTAGTAATAACCAGGGCCGGTTCAAGTAACAATTGGGCCCTAGGGCAAAATTAGCCTGGGGGCCCCCATCAGGCACCCCCGACCAAAAAGTGCCATTAGAAGCCATTTGTTGCAGCCAAATTTCCCTCCTGGGCCCCTGAGCTGGCTGCTGACCCTCCCCCAATCACCTCACAACTTAACAGACTCTGCAGAGTCCTTGGGGAGCAACAGCTAAGATGGGGGAGGGACACCTTGGGGGCCCATACAGGCTCTGGGGCCCTGGGGCAATTACCCATTTTTTCCTATGGTAGCTCCGGCCCTGGTAATAACTAAAGACCCACTGTATTTTTATTACCTAACATGTCCTACATGACACATAAATATATGACTCCAGATTCTATAACCTAGTTAGGTAGAAATGAAATGTTTATGTCCCATATGGCATTAAATACTGTAGTTAAAAGACTGATGGTGTACTTTGCAGTGCACATGTTTCACCTACAATTTCCATATGTTAGCATATGTTACTGCTTAAGTCAGCTTAGATTATATGTTAGCAGACTGGCTGTTGTGAATTCATGAGCAATGACCTCCCGCCCAGGATAAGTACCGTGTAACTACCAGCAAGTCCATTTACAAACCAGGCTTGCATTTGCTTCATTCGTCACACTTGGCACAAAAGAAAATGTGCTTATTGATTAGCTGCAAAGAAATGCATTGTGATCCATAAAACTAATTTGGATGTAGAGATATTTTATTATTTAATTAGCTTTTACAATGTATTAGTTTTTCATGAGACAGTAATGCTGGGAATACACGTTTCGTTTTTGCCTTCGTTTTAGCCTTCGTTTCGTTCGGTAAACGAATCGAGTGTTGAAAACGTATGTGAAAATAGTCATAATCTCATTATAGTTTCGATTAATAGACCCCAAAAACGAACGACTAGTGATCGAACATGTTTGATATTATCTCTCTTTATCCATCTAATCGAGCCATTGGTAGGCTTGATGGCTGTTCAGATCGATTAGTCCGTCCCTGTAAAAAGGGATTTTTGTTTCGTTTCTTTGCAGCCTTCGATCATTGGAAAAACGAAACCATCAGAATCGGAAAAAAAACGAAACCGTGGGTGGTGATATTAACCGTATGTTCGATTATTTCGGGATCGAGAAGGACAAAAGGCACAATCGAAACGAAGGTTTAAACGAAGGCAAAAACGAATCGTGTATTCCCAGCATAAGAGAAACAGTTGGTGAAGGAACCTGACTACATTGTGGCGGTGTGGCAGTCAGTGACTAGATTATAATGGCTAGGATTGTATACTTTTTGGTAGAGTTGTTTTTTTATGGTTGTGCTTAAAGATGGCAAGGGGAGATGAATAATGCTAAATAGCTTGTGGAAGGGAATTCTAGTGGAGGGGAGACATTCAAGAAAATTCCTTAATGTGACAATGAGAAGAGGTGATTACAGAGATAACAGAAGAATATTATCAGTAGGGCTGAGGAACTGTAGTTTGGTTGAGGGCCCATAACTAGAAATTCCTGAGCCTCTCAGGAGAACCTGGATGCTTTCCCAGACCAAAGCTACTAGTGATAGGTTTCCTTTGTGCCCATGTCTTCTTGATTCTATTAGAAATTGGTAACCTTTGTGCACTCCAGATAGCAGAGTAGTGTAGGGAGCAGTGTACGTTACCTGCCTCCAGCGCTGTCTCAGGTTGGTTCTTCTTGCTACACAGCACAGTCTAGTGTGCAGCCACATCCTTCTGTATGCCTTTCATCCTGAGCATTCCTAAATGTTGAATGTTATGTGCCAGTTCATCCAGGAGCCATTTGGAGCTGTGTGGCTGCAAACCGGACTGTGCTGTGAAGAGAAAATATCTGACCACGCACTGGAAGCAATGTATACTGATCCCTCCTTACCCCATTCATTTGGGATGGGGACAAAGAATCGAGGCCCCCTAACCCACACTGCACCCTGGTATCACCTCCTCCCCCCCTACCCCAGGGCGAAGTAGGGCTTTTTGGTACCTGTTGCGAGACCACACAGTGCCGAAGCGAGGCATGGCTATAGCAGTAATGCTATAGTCACGCCCCATGCACAGGGTAATTTGGGGATTTGGCGTTTGCCAAACCTCCAATTACTTCTCCCTCTGAGTTGGGATGACTCGGAGGGAGAATAGTATTTAACACACATACACACACACCTGAATTTCTGCGACAGCAGGGTGAGCCGTCATTCGGCTCACCCTGCGTCGAAAAGCCCTGGCGCCAGGACGCTGTAAACGCCCCCAGGGTTGGTGTAATTCATGAGGCTATCTGGAAATAAGTGAAATTTTGTAAGGTAGAGGGAAGCTGTTACATGCATCATACCAAAGACCCTTGCTCTGATCGGTCACAAACCTACCATACACATTTGCTGGATTTTCTAAGAGAGGAAGCGTGATCTGATCTGTAGCAAGTTTCCTGCAAGAGGGCTTTCAAAGGAGAGGAGCAGCTCATTAAAAGTCTTCAGGCCCCGTTCACATCTGAAACGTGCAGTACAATCACTGGACACTTCTGCGATTCAGAGCGATCACGATCAGCGTTTTATTAGGCACTGCACCGTGATCGCTCCACAATTGCGACAAAAAATGCTGCATATAATGCGTTGTGCGATTCCCGCTAATCACACAACGCCTGCGATCGGCGCCAATCGTGGCATTGAGATAACCGTCATAGGGTAGAATAGCACTAGTTCTGTAAAAAGGAATCGCCCGCTAATTACTCTGATGTGAATGGGTCCTAAATGTGGTTTTTGAGGAAGTGATTAGAGGGGACGAGAGTAGAAGTTCATTTCCAGAGTGCAGATTATAATTTGGGTGGTATTTGGAAGTTAGTTCATTAATGTATGAAGGGGCAATATTATAGAGGGCTTGAAAGGTTAGTGTTAGAAGTTTGAACTGTTTTTCGCTTTTTTGTTTGTTTGTTTTTGCAACAGTCGGAAGTGGAGGGTAGTGGCATTTGAGGAGTGAGAGAAAGCTGAATACAACAGCGTTTAAAATATATGTAAACATGTACAAATAAAAAGTGTGTTTCTTTCAGAGTAAAATGAGTCACAAATTACTTTTCTTCGATTTTGCTGTCACTTACAGTAGGTAATAGGAATCTGACAGTACCGACATGTTTTGGACTCGCCCATCTCCTCATGGGGGGTTTCTCAGGATTTTCTTTATTTTCAAAAGAACTTAGTGAATGGTAGCTGCTTTGTCCAACTACCCAAAAAGTCTACGGTAAGCAGGCAGGCTGGCCAGCATTTTTGTACAAATGTTTTTCAGGAAGTGTCTTTATAAAGAATAAAGGCTGTGCTGAGATTCCCTTATGGAGAGATGGACTAGCCCAAAACATGTCTGTAATGTCAGATTTCTACAACTTACTGTAAGTGACAGCAACATAGGAGAAAAGTAATTTAGAACGCATTTTAAAATTTTTAGATTTTCATGACAGTGGTTCTTTAGGATGGTCTAAAGTGGTGCCAGTTGGTTCACCAGTAGGCCACACAAAAGAGTGCTACAGTAATCTCAACATGTGATGAGGATATGGTTCTGTGAAAGAAAAGTATGGATGTGGGAGATGCGCAGGCGCAGGCGCGAATAAAGATATGTGTGGCAAGGGCTGCGCAGGTGGCCCACTGACTCTAGGTTGGCTAAACCGAAACTAAGCCGCGGCAGTAGAGCGGAGGATCGTCGAGGACTAGCGAGGGCACAGGACCGGTACAGGGTGCTGGTAGAAGCCCTAGATACTGTAAGTGAAACTTATTTTCTTTACTTGGCTTTAGGTACACTTTAAGAGGTTGAAAAAATAAGTCATTTTTATGTGTATTGAAATATTTTTTTTTTTTTTGCAGATGATCTGTTAATGAGCTCATCATCATCATCAGTGGTATCATTTGTAGAGGCGCATCCAAATCCAGATACATTCCCTTTCAAAGATGCCAGCATTACACTGAATGATGGGACGGACATTGAGATTGGGCAGCATTTAATGAAGAGAGCACTGCAATACTCTGAAGCTCCTGGGTAATGCCCGTTCTTAGCTTAAATAACAACACAGTAATATGTCATAGTGCCCATTTTTATTGATAAGTGAATTTTCTATTCTTATAGGTTATTTATGCAGCAAATTATTTTGCTACACAGCAAATAATTTACCGGTACTGCTTATTTTCTTCCTAAGTCAAGACAAATGAAAATCAAATCTTGATTTGCTGCTATCTATTTATAGAAAATGTGATCAAGTGAAAAGCCGTGCCATTGTAGCTTTCTTTCTGAAGTTTTTCTCAGGTTTTCATGCTTATTATGTGACAAAAAGCAAGGGGAGGTAGGCTATACTTGGGCTCTCCCACTTTCTAAGATTATCGGTGCTGCTTGACAGTTGGGCCAAGAAATAGACTATGTAGACTTATCTCAGGGACATCAGCAGGTGAAAAGGTTTAATGGAATTTAATGTTGAAGGACCTGAACTAAGTGAGTGACTCACAGTTCAATTTTGTGAAAGTGGAAGACCTAGGTAACAATCTGATGACCCCTTCTCACTAGACTGTTCGCTGTGTCCGCTTCAATCACCGACGTTATGCATGAAGATCCCCATTTGGTTACAAAAGACCAATGGAAATCCTAATCAACAGGGAGGATTCTTATTGGTTCATGCTGCATCAATGAAAATTCTTCCTGTTGCTAGGGAGAATTGGTGTATTGCTATCCTATGGAGAGCCTCATGCTCCTGCTATCCTCTTCTCAGAAGTGTCAGAACTGGGGGACACATGAGTATCAGCGATCACGAATAAGATGGAGCAGATGGATGGACAGATGAGTGAGGGGAATATAAAACGGACAGGGTGGAGGTGCGATGGAGCGGGCACTTATCATCCAGTTTTGCAAATGTTGCATGTGGGAACTGAGCCTTAAGCATTTGATGTTATTTCTGCCCCTTTTTGTGAATGGGAACCGCATTTAAAAAAATGAGATAGATACTTACCCAAGGAGAGGGAAGGCTCTGGGTCCTATAGAGCCTTCCGGCTCCTCTCCTGGTCCTGTCGTTCCAGTGCTGGCTTGCCCGGTAGCAGTATTTGACTAATTTAGTCAAATACTGCTTTACCCGACCGAAGGAGGCTTCAGAAGTCTTCAGGGAGCCCGAGTGCTCCTGAAGAAGGGCGGCCCTGTACTGCGCCTGCGCAAGCACGCTCTCTTGCACGCTCACGCCTGTGCAGTATGGAGCCGCAGCACGTCTTTGGGAGGACACGGCTCCCGAAGACTTCCAAATACCCCTTCGGCGGGGGATTGAAATGGGGGGGAGCCAGCACAGGATAGAGGGCACCAAGAGAGGAGACAGAAGGCTCTATATGACCCAGAGCCTTCCCTCTCCTTAGGTAAGTATTTGCTTCATTTTTTTTTAAATGCGGTTCCCATTCACTTTAAGGTGAGTTGGGGGGGCTAGTTAAGGAGAACCCCATGAAAAATAAATGGATTGAGCATTTGAAATGTACTGCAAGTCTCTTAAAATATTTTGTCCTTTCACACTATGGCTTGCCAACTGGCCAAATCATTTGAATAAGCCTGGAAATAGTAAATAAAGCAGATTACTTTGCAGTTATAACGAAAGACAGAATGGTTAGATTTAAACAAAAAAGGATATATAAGTGAAAAAGCTTATCAGTGCTTTCAAAACAGAGGGTATAGGGAAAGAAAAAATTCTATGGTATGTCTTTCTAGGATTGCACCTTACTTGTCTTCAGCCATCTTTCAGAGCATAATAAAAGCAGTGAAAACAGTATTCAAAGAGCAAATTGTTTTATTCAGCATATCTTAGAGTTTTTCTTTGATTACATCGGTAGCTAGCTGGGGGTTTTATATCCTTCTCCAGAGTGGGTTATAAGCAGGATTTTATTATTGCTGGAGGAGGAATTTAATAGTGCCTTTTATTAATATTGGAGGGAGAATGGTGCAATGGACATTTTATTGCTGTTAGGGGTGTGAGATTACTAGCGGTAATAAATATGGTTTTATGTCCACCGAAAAACTATTCATATCTCTGTGTAGTGAGAAATGAATGTCACTGATATTGTACTACATGATTAGCGAATCCCAGCTGTTTAACACTGAGCAGTTCCTCCGGTCTTTTCAATGCTTCATCATTTTATCAATTAACCTCAAATAGCAGGAGCTGACTTTTCTACTTAAAATTTTCAAAAAGAGAACATAGAAATTTCAGGAAAGATAGTCTGCTCCCAAGTGATGGCTACAAAATATTTTGCAGAACTAGCAAGTATCGCTAATTCATTATTAAAGGCATTTTGCTGATGATTACCAAAGAGACATTCTTTAGGCCTCTTTCCCACAAGCTGCTGACAGGCGGTAAATCGACCACCTTACAGCTTCTCCCATTCACCGGCTGGGCGCTTGATAGTGCTCAGCATAGGCGATGGACAGGCGGTCCCCCCCATGGAGTTGCATCGTTGGCCGAGCTCAGAGGGACTAGAGACAATGTTTTGCCATTGGGTAATGCTGCCGCTTGTCAAACATGACATGTGCAGTGTTACCGGCCTGGACAATGGGAATTGGCTGTATGTATCCATGGAAAAGATTTTGATAATACAGGCACTTCTGTTGTATATAAAAACATTTTTGTGCCAAGACAATTCTCATGATAGTATCATTCTTACAGAATTCCTGAATTAGTCTCCTGGCTGAAAGACTTTCAAAAAAAATTGCACAATCCACCAACACTTTCATACAGTCCTGACGAAGGGCAAATGGAGCTGTGCGTCACCATGGGAAGCATGGAGGGCCTGTCTAAAGTAAGTTGCAGTATCTAGTGTGTTTTTTTTGTTTTTATCTAGGTTATATCAAAAGAGGTTTGTATAGTGTAGGTGAACTTCCCATCGAATACATCCATAGCACTGCAGAAAAATGAAAAACTACAACTCCTGGCAAAAAATATAGCTCTATGTCCACTCACACGCAGACGCACACATCACACTCTTTAAAGTCACACTTATGTATCTGGATTCCCCCAATACTTTATTTTTTGTTAAAATGTATTTTGATTTTAGTGTCTTTTTATTATTATTTTTTTATTATTTGGCTTTCAATTCTCTTTGTTTTTCTCAACACGTAAGGCTAGGTTTCCACTTGTGCGCCGACATGTGTCTTGTGAGACGCGATGCCGGCACAGCTGCTGCCTCTCACAGCCGTATCCCTCTAGTCGCGCTATGCGTGGCTATGGGATTTGGACAGTCCCGCACCAAATTATGCTGCAGGGCAGATTTTTTCCTCGCCCACGAATTCAGATGGCTTACATACACTTCTTTCTATAGGCTGCTGAAATCCCTCCGAATTTGTGGGCGGGGAATTGGCCTGGATTCGCAGCAGTGGAAACCTAGCCTGACAGTGGTCATTATGGCCAAACAATTAGTTGGATTCATCAGACCAGAGTACTTTTGCCCAAGCTCTCCTTATTGAATAGGTGCTGGCTTACTGAATAGGCAGATCCAAGATTTGAACCCTGGTCTCCTGCCCCTACTGGTCTGACCAAGCCAGACTGTTGGTCTGCCCAAGAACAGCCCCCTTTGACCTATCTACCTATCTAATTTTACCCGATGTTACCTATTTAATTAAAAATATTTTACAACTGAAATTAATATTCTCTTTTTTAGGCATTAGAAATGATCCTTAGGCCTGGAGATAACGTCCTGGTGAACGCACCAACCTACTTTGGAGCTACAGCATTGGTAAGTATTCATTTTCTATGTGATGCTCTGTAAGTAAACGGCAAGACAAGTTCTGTTTCTGTCATTGAATGATCAATGTTTGATGCGTTTCAATCTTAATATTCCAAATAGTTGGGATCACAAATATAATTAAAACTGTGGTCATTTATTTTAAAAATGATTAAATTAGATTTCCAGAATGTGCCATATAAGAACATTTTCTCTAGTTTACCAGCTGTTACAATTCATCTTTGAATGTTGTTTTTCCTTTGCTTAGAATATACTCTGAAGTGAGACTGAAAACAGTATATCTGTTATTGAAAATGGTATTCCTCATGGAGTCAGTGTGTAAATGGAGTTTCTTCTCGCACCCTGCTGTGCTAACGATGATGATAGCTTCTTCTGGGCACTGGATTGTGTGAAATATTTAAATATTGCCCTTCAAGCTTTAATGAAAAACAATATATTTTTATCTCCTGACTTATTAAAAAGTTTGCTTTCAGGTGGCCATACATCTAGCGATGATGGGCAGATTCAACCACAAGACAAATCTCTTTCTCTGATCGAATCTGATCGGAGAGAGATCTGTCAGCTGCCCATACACCACAGCCAGATTCCCAATTGATATCAGCATGTATTAAAAACTTAAGTGAACGAGACTGTTCCATAATGCTGAATTTTTATTTAACCATAGTAATAGGCGGGCAGCACGGTTGCCTAGTGGTTAGTGCTCTTGCCTTGCAGTGCTGGGTCCCCTGTTTGAATCCCAGCCAGGGCAAAGGGCACTACCTGCAAGGAGTTTGTACAGTATGTTCTCCCAGTGTCTGCATGGGTTTCCTCCGGGTACTCTGGATTCCTCCCACATCCCAAAAACATACAGATAAGTTAATTGGCTTTCCCCCAAATTGGCCCTAGACTATGATACATGCACTACATGATACATAAATAGGCATATGACTGATGATGTTAGGGATCAGATTGTAACCCCCTTATGAGGGACATTTAAGTGACAGGACAATATACTCTGTACAGCGCTGTGGAAGATGTCGGCACTACTGTATATAGATACTAAAAATAATAATAGGTGAGATTAGCTTAAATAAGCCTATGCATATTTACTTAACCTTGGAAGATCATAAGCCGTAAATGTATTTTCCTTTTTAACTGCAGATACGGATACTGGGATGTAATCTGATTGGTGTCCCCACGGACCAGCATGGTATTATACCTCAGGCTCTTAAAGATATTCTCTCCAGATGGCAACCAGAGGATGCTAAAAATCCTAAAAAGAGATCACCAAAAGTTCTATACACTGTTCCAAATGGAGGGAATCCTACCGGCTCCACATTGACTGCCGAGCGCAAGATTGAAATATACCAGGTAGTAGACAATGAAATACATAATTGTAATATTTACAAATTCAGAACTGAAGATATATAAATTCAAAATAGATGTCGGTTAATCTATCATTCTCTATTAACAGATGGCACGTCATTACGATTTTATTATTGTAGAGGATGACCCCTATTATTTTCATCAGTACAACAAGGTAGGGTTTTTTTTTTTATTGTGCCGGCTTTTATTATTTGCATCCAGGGGCATAGCAATAGGAGGTGCAGAGGTTGCGACCGCATCGGGGCCCTGAAGGGCCCTCCCTCAACTACAGTATTAGCTCTCTATTGGTCCTGTGCTCATAATTATCCCGTCTATAGATACTTTGAACAGTGGTAATCATTAACAAACTGTTCCCCGTCCCCTTCTTGCACCTTTAACACTGTAGTTGCCATTGGCAGGTTTTGGTGCTCCGTATCAATTGTTATGTATAGAGTGCATGGGCGGCCCCATTGTAAAACTTGCATCGGGGCCCACAGCTCCTTAGTTACGCCACTGTTTGCACCTAACTCTAGCCAAACAGGTTCAGGTGATCTTTTAGTATGCTTCTAGGAATAGAACTTTATCAGTCCCATTAAACAAGTTAAGGTTGTCATACATCACTTGATGTGCCATCGGATCGACCATTAGAATTAGAGTTGGGCCGAACCTCCGATTTTCGGTTCGCGAACCGGGTTCGCGAACTTTCGCGAAAGGTTCGGTTCGCGTTAAAGTTCGCGAACCGCAATAGACTTCAATGGGGATGCGAACTTTGAAAAAAAAAATTAATTATGCTGGCCACAAAAGTGATGGAAAAGATGTTTCAAGGGGTCTAACACCTGGAGGGGGGGATGGCGGAGTGGGATACATGCCAAAAGTCCCCGGGAAAAATCTGGATTTGACGCAAAGCAGCGTTTTAAGGGCAGAAATCACATTGAATGTTAAATGACAGGCCTAAAGTGCTTTCAAACATCTTGCATGTGTATACATCAATCAGGTAGTGTAATTAAGGTACTGCTTCACACTGACGCACCAAACTCATCGTGTAACGCACCGCAAACAGCTGTTTGTGTAGTGACGGCCGTGCTGGACTGGTGCGCACCATGGCGAGAGTGCAGGTTTTGGTGGCTTTACAGCCCATATGGTCAGTCACCTGGCTGATGTAGCTGAATGACAGAACAGTGACTGTCCAGCTGATCAAATTTGGTCTGACCACAATGAGGCAACGACCTTATTATCGTGGGTGTGCCCCCCGAGACACTCATCTAGGCGCCGGTCATTGCTCCATTGTGATACGCAAGCCCCTTCACCACGGCAAGGTAATGATCACGAAGGGGAATGGGCGCATGTTCATGCCTTTTCTTTTGTTGTTGCAGCTGCCCGCAGTGCAGCCAGAAAAATTAGGCAGTCATGTACACGCACCCGAAAAATTATTACAGCGGCCGCTGCTAGCAGCGGCCTAAAAAATTCAGCAATCCGCCTGGAGTCCCGGACCCTGTTGGTGGTGGCGGAGAAGGTAGTGAAGCGGCCTGCAGGCAGACATGCTGTGTGGAGGGACTGGGAGCGACTTAGTCTTCTTGGGGCAGGCCAGGCAGCCAGTCACACGGCGTGCAGGCAGAGATGCTGTATGTGCGGGGACTGACTTAGTCTTGGGGCGGGCAGCAGCCCTCCGGGATCCATGCCTCATTCATTTTTATAAAGGTGAGGTACTTAACACTTTTGTGACTTAGGCGACTTCTCTTCTCTGTGACAATGCCTCCAGCTGCGCTGAAGGTCCTTTCTGAGAGGACGCTTGCGGCAGGGCAGGAGAGAAGTTGGATGGCAAATTGGGACAGCTCTGGCCACAGGTCAAGCCTGCGCACCCAGTAGTTCAAGGGTTCCTCATCGCTGTTCACAGCAGTGTCTACATCCACACTTAAGGCCAGGTAGTCGGCTACCTGCCGTTCCAGGCGTTGGTGGAGGGTGGATCCGGAAGGGCTACGGCGAGGCGTTGGACTAAAGAACGTCCGCATGTCCGACATCACCATGAGATCGCTGGAGCGTCCTGTCTTTGACTGCGTGGACACGGGAGGAGGATTAGTGGCAGTGGTACCTTGCTGGCGTTGTGCCGTCACATCACCCTTAAAGGCATTGTAAAGCATAGTTGACAGCTGGTTCTGCATGTGCTGCATCCTTTCCACCTTCCGGTGAGTTGGTAACAGGTCCGCCACTTTGTGCCTGTACCGAGGGTCTAGTAGTGTGGCCACCCAGTACAGCTCATTCCCCTTGAGGTTTTTTATACGGGGGTCCCTCAACAGGCAGGACAGCATAAAAGACGACATCTGCACAAAGTCGGATCCAGTACCCTCCATCTCCTCTTGCTCTTCCTCAGTGACGTCAGGTAAGTCAACCTCCTCCCCCCAGCCGCGAACAATACCACGGGAAGGTTGCGCAGCACAAGCCCCCTGCGACGCCTGCTGCGGTTGTTCTCCTGCCGCTGTCCCCTCCTCCTCCTCCTCCTCCCCCAAAGAAACACCTTGCTCATCATCCTCTGAGTCTGACTCATCTTCTGCACATGACCTCTCTTCTTCCTCCTCCTCCCCCCTCTGTGCTGCCGCAGGTGTTGAGGAAACAGCTGGGTCTGATGAAAATTGGTCCCATGCCTGTTCCTGCCGTAACGGTTCCTGGTCACGCTCATTCGCAGCTTCATCCGCCACTCTACGCACAGCACGCTCCAAGAAGTACGCGTAGGGAATTAAGTCGCTGATGGTGCCCTCACTGCGGCTCACCAGGTTGGTCACCTCCTCAAACGGCCGCATGAGCCTGCATGCATTTTTCATCATTGTCCAGTTGTCGGGCCAGAACATCCCCATCTTCCCAGACTGTTTCGTTCTACTCCAGTTGTAGAGGTACTGGGTGACGGCTTTCTTCTGTTCTAGCAGGCGGGAGAACATGAGGAGGGTCGAGTTCCAGCGAGTGGGGCTATCGCAAATGAGGCGTCTCACCGGCATGTTGTTTTTACGCTGAATTTCTGCAAATCGTGCCATGGCTGTGTAAGAGCGCCTCAAATGCCCACAGAACTTCCTGGCCTGCTTCAGGACATCCGCTAAGCCAGGGTACTTTGCCACAAATCTTTGAACCACCAGATTCATGACATGTGCCATGCAGGGTATGTGTGTCAGCTTCCCCATATGCAAAGCGGCAAGCAGATTGCTGCCGTTGTCGCACACCACGTTGCCTATCTCCAGGTGGTGCGGGGTCAGCCACTCATCCACCTGTTTCTTAAGAGCAGCCAGGAGAGCTGCTCCAGTGTGACTCTCCGCTTTGAGACAAGCCATGTCTAAGATGGCGTGACACCGTCGTACCTGGCATGCAGCATAGGCCCTGCGGAGCTGGGGCTGTGTAGCTGGAGAGGAGAACTGCCACTCAGCCAAGGAGGAGGAGGAGGACAGCGAAGAGCATGTAGCAGGAGGAGAGGAGGTGGCAGGAGGCCTGCCTGCAAGCCGTGGAGGTGTCACAATTTGGTCCGCCGCTTTCTGCTTGCCATCGTTCACCACCAGGTTCACCCAATGGGCTGTGTAGGTAATGTAGCGGCCCTGCCCGTGCTTGGCAGACCAGGCATCCGTGGTCAGGTGTACCCTTGACCCAACGCTCTTCGCAAGAGATGACACCACTTGCCTCTCAACTTCACGGTGCAGTTGGGGTATGGCCTTTCTGGAAAAATAAGTGCGGCCTGGCATCTTCCACTGCGGTGTTCCGATGGCCACAAATTTACGGAAGGCCTCAGAGTCCACCAGCCGGTATGGTAACAGCTGGCGAGCTAACAGTTCCGCCACGCCAGCTGTCAGACGCCGGGCAAGGGGGTGACTGGCCAAAAGTGGCTTCTTCCGCTCAAACATTTCCTTCACGGACACCTGACTGCTGCTGTGGGCAGAGGAGCAGGAACCGCTCAAGGGCAGAGGCGGAGTGGAGGAGGGTGCCTGTGAAGGTGCAAGGGAGAGAGCGGCATAAGCAGATGATGCACCTGAAGGAGGAAGAGGAGAAGGAGGGTGACTTTGCTTTTGTGTGCTGCTGCTGCTTTTGCTCAGGTGGCCATCCCATTGCTGTTTGTGCCTTTTCTGCAGGTGCCTTCGTAAGGCACTTGTCCCTACGTGAGTGTTGGCCTTTCCACGGCTCAATTTTTGTTGGCAGAGCGAACAGATGGCTTTGGTCCGATCTGAGGCACACACATTAAAAAATGTCCACACCGCTGAGCCACCCTGGGATGTGGGCACCTCAGCAGCTGATGCTGAAGGGCAAGTTGGCTGGCTGTACATAGGTGGCGAATCTGGCGATACATGGTGCCGGACTCTGCCACCAGCTGTTTCTGACGAAGAGCTGCCCCAGCTTCTTTCAGCAACTTCTATCCTCCTACTACTCTCTGACTCCCCCTCTGAACTGTCCCCCTCTTCATCTCCTCTATTGGGAACATACAGAGGATCCCTATCATCGTCATCATCGTAATCATCCTGCCCAGCTTCGCTTGCCTCAGAAAAATCCAAA
The DNA here is from genome assembly GCF_040937935.1 of Hyperolius riggenbachi. Lineage (NCBI taxonomy): Eukaryota > Metazoa > Chordata > Amphibia > Anura > Hyperoliidae > Hyperolius > Hyperolius riggenbachi. The sequence goes on from NC_090646.1 coordinate 162,765,972, forward strand.
TGTGTAGGTCCTTCATCCTCCTTACACGTTACATCCATAGTGTTGTCGCGTAATGCAGACATATGAGCTGGTGAAAATTCATCTGGCTGTAACAATGGCTGTGCATCAGTGATTTCACCACCACTAAATAATTCTTGCGAAGTGTCAAATGCAGCGGAAGTGGTGCTAGTAGTAGCGCTGGTGGCTGAGCAAGATGAGGTGTTCTGTGTCGCTAAATACTCAACCACGTCCTGACAATCTTGGGAGGTGATGGGACGTGCCTTCTTCCGAGCACTGTACTGTGGGCCAGGTCCACACGAAATTACATTTACACGACCTCGCGCAGACCTGCCGGGTGGCCTTCCTCTGCCTCTGCCACTACCTCTTCCTCTTCCTCTACCTGTTTTGTCCATATCGGGTATGCACGGAGTGGTATATCACACTGCGTGCACTCACGTAGGTAGGTGGGTTCACTTAACTGCACAGGTATGCGCACTGATGCGGTGGGTTCACTGAACAGTACAGGTATACAGTGGCGGGTTCACTGAACACAACAGGTATGCAGTGGCGTGTTCACTAAACAGGTATACAGTGGCAGGTCCACTGAACAGAACAGGTATACAGTGGCAGGTCCACTGAACAGAACAGGTATACAGTGGCGGGTCCACTGAACAGAACAGGTATACAGTGGCGGGTTCACAGAACAGGTATGCAGTGGCAGGTTCACTGAACACAACAGGTATGCAGTGGCGTGTTCACTAAACAGGTATACAGTGGCAGGTCCACTGAACAGAACAGGTATACAGTGGCGGGTTCACAGAACAGGTATACAGTGGCGGGTCCACTGAACAGAACAGGTATACAGTGGCGGGTTCACAGAACAGGTATGCAGTGGCAGGTTCACTGAACACAACAGGTATGCAGTGGCGTGTTCACTAAACAGGTATACAGTGGCAGGTCCACTGAACAGAACAGGTATACAGTGGCGGGTTCACAGAACAGGTATACAGTGGCGGGTCCACTGAACAGAACAGGTATACAGTGGCGGGTTCACAGAACAGGTATACAGTGGCGGGTCCACTGAACAGAACAGGTATACAGTGGCGGGTTCACAGAACAGGTATACAGTGGCGGGTCCACTGAACAGAACAGGTATACAGTGGCGGGTTCACAGAACAGGTATACAGTGGCAGGATCACTGAACAGGTATGCAGTGGCAGGATCACAGTACAGGTATGCAGTGGGCTGAGGGCTCACTGAACAGAACAGGTATGCTGTGGCAGGATCACTGAACAGCTATGCAGTGGCAGGATCACAGTACAGGTATGCAGTGGGCTGAGGGCTCACTGAACAGAACAGGTATGCTGTGGCAGGATCACTGAACAGGTATGCAGTGGCAGGATCACAGTACAGGTATGCAGTGGGCTGGGGGCTCACTGAACAGAACAGGTATGCTGTGGCAGGATCACTGAACAGGTATGCAGTGGCAGGATCACAGTACAGGTATGCAGTGGGCTGAGGGCTCACTGAACAGAACAGGTATGCTGTGGCAGGATCACTGAACAGGTATGCAGTGGCAGGATCACAGTACAGGTATGCAGTGGGCTGAGGGCTCACTGAACAGAACAGGTATGCTGTGGCAGGATCACTGAACAGCTATGCAGTGGCAGGATCACAGTACAGGTATGCAGTGGGCTGAGGGCTCACTGAACAGAACAGGTATGCTGTGGCAGAATCACTGAACAGGTATGCAGTGGCAGGATCACAGTACAGGTATGCAGTGGGCTGAGGGCTCACTGAACAGAACAGGTATGCTGTGGCAGGATCACTGAACAGGTATGCAGTGGCAGGATCACAGTACAGGTATGCAGTGGGCTGGGGGCTCACTGAACAGAACAGGTATGCTGTGGCAGGATCACTGAACAGCTATGCAGTGGCAGGATCACAGTACAGGTATGCAGTGGGCTGAGGGCTCACTGAACAGAACAGGTATGCTGTGGCAGGATCACTGAACAGCTATGCAGTGGCAGGATCACAGTACAGGTATGCAGTGGGCTGAGGGCTCACTGAACAGAACAGGTATGCTGTGGCAGGATCACTGAACAGGTATGCAGTGGCAGGATCACAGTACAGGTATGCAGTGGGCTGAGGGCTCACTGAACAGAACAGGTATGCTGTGGCAGGATCACTGAACAGGTATGCAGTGGCAGTATCACAGTACAGGTATGCAGTGGGCTGAGGGCTCACTGAACAGAACAGGTATGCTGTGGCAGGATCACTGAACAGGTATGCAGTGGCAGGATCACAGTACAGGTATGCAGTGGGCTGAGGGCTCACTGAACAGAACAGGTATGCTGTGGCAGGATCACTGAACAGCTATGCAGTGGCAGGATCACAGTACAGGTATGCAGTGGGCTGAGGGCTCACTGAACAGAACAGGTATGCTGTGGCAGGATCACTGAACAGGTATGCAGTGGCAGGATCACAGTACAGGTATGCAGTGGGCTGAGGGCTCACTGAACAGAACAGGTATGCTGTGGCAGGATCACTGAACAGGTATGCAGTGGCAGGATCACAGTACAGGTATGCAGTGGGCTGAGGGCTCACTGAACAGAACAGGTATGCTGTGGCAGGATCACTGAACAGCTATGCAGTGGCAGGATCACAGTACAGGTATGCAGTGGGCTGAGGGCTCACTGAACAGAACAGGTATGCTGTGGCAGGATCACTGAACAGGTATGCAGTGGCAGGATCACAGTACAGGTATGCAGTGGGCTGAGGGCTCACTGAACAGAACAGGTATGCTGTGGCAGGATCACTGAACAGCTATGCAGTGGCAGGATCACAGTACAGGTATGCAGTGGGCTGAGGGCTCACTGAACAGAACAGGTATGCTGTGGCAGGATCACTGAACAGCTATGCAGTGGCAGGATCACAGTACAGGTATGCAGTGGGCTGAGGGCTCACTGAACAGAACAGGTATGCTGTGGCAGGATCACTGAACAGGTATGCAGTGGCAGGATCACAGTACAGGTATGCAGTGGGCTGAGGGCTCACTGAACAGAACAGGTATGCTGTGGCAGGATCACTGAACAGCTATGCAGTGGCAGGATCACAGTACAGGTATGCAGTGGGCTGAGGGCTCACTGAACAGAACAGGTATGCTGTGGCAGGATCACTGAACAGCTATGCAGTGGCAGGATCACAGTACAGGTATGCAGTGGGCTGAGGGCTCACTGAACAGAACAGGTATGCTGTGGCAGGATCACTGAACAGGTATGCAGTGGCAGGATCACAGTACAGGTATGCAGTGGGCTGAGGGCTCACTGAACAGAACAGGTATGCTGTGGCAGGATCACTGAACAGCTATGCAGTGGCAGGATCACAGTACAGGTATGCAGTGGGCTGAGGGCTCACTGAACAGAACAGGTATGCTGTGGCAGGATCACTGAACAGCTATGCAGTGGCAGGATCACAGTACAGGTATGCAGTGGGCTGAGGGCTCACTGAACAGAACAGGTATGCAGCCAGGAAGAAGTTAAGCCTAACTAATCTTTCCCTGAGAGACAGTCTGCAGCAGCTCGCCCTACTCTGACTAATGCAGGCACACGAGTGGCCGTAATGGCCGCCGCTGCCTGCCTTATATAAGGGGGGGTGGGGCTCCAGGGGCTAGTGTAGCCTAATTGGCTACACTGGGCCTGCTGACTGTGATGTAGAGGGTCAAAGTTGACCCTCAGGTGCATTATGGGGCGAACCGAACTTCTTCCGCAAAAGGTTCGCGTGCGGTACCCGCACGCGAACCACCTAAGTTCGCGCGAACCCCGTTCGCCGGCGAACCGTTCGGCCCAACTCTAATTAGAATCTGATCATAGAGGAAACTATTGCCTGCACATACACTGCCCATCACATTTCCAATAGATTTCATGCTGAAATTGTCCTGCTGCCACCCCCAAGTGTGTATGTGTGTGTGTGTGTGTGTGTGAGTGTCCATGCCCATCTGCTCAGCGCTGGATCGGGTGCACAGCGGTAATGGCATTCGATATTGGGGCAAATGATGGACCCCCAGCTGGTGTCCCCCCAAGTGTATATGTGCCCCCCCATGTGCAGTGTTGAAGGCTCACCTGTTTCATGGCAGTGCAAATTCTGGCCTCCTGTGGTGTCTGGGATCACCACAAGTGCCTGTACCATGTGCCACATGGAACAGACGCTCATGGTAACGCACCAGAGGTGGCCATGATTCACGCCAGCACAACAGGTGAGCCTTCAACACTGCACACAGGCGTGGGGGGTACACATATACATTTGGCAGAACTGCAGCAGGGGGTCCGTAGTTTGTCGCAATATTGAACACCATTAATGCTGTGCACAGATTTTCCAGCATTCCTGATTGACCCTTTTGGCTGATTTTGACCAGAAACCGATTAAAAGATAAATTGGCAAAAAAAAGGGGGATATCCTGCTACACCAAGGGTGGGTATAAACATTTTCTTCCTTTATTAGCACATCAGTAGACACACAAAAGGCTGACACGTATCAGAGCTCTGAAAGGCTCCTTAATCATAGCCAGCATGTACAAATTCAACACAGGTTTAACCACTTGAGGACTGCAGGGCTAAACCCCCCTAGTGACCAGGCCATTTTTAGCAAAATTGGCCACTGCAGCTTTAAGGCCAAGCTGCAGGGCCGCACAACTCAGCACACAAGTGATTTCCCCCCCCCCCTTTTCTCCCCACCAACAGAGCTCTCTGTTGGTGGGATCTGATCGCTCCCCCCATGTTTATTTTTCTTTAAATAAATATTATTGGTTTTTTTTTTCTAAAAACCCGTTTCTTTAAATGTATTCCCTCCCTCCCTCCCCACAGCCGGCCAATTATGGCGATCGGCTGTCATAAGCTTCTGCCTATGAGAGCCAATCGCTCTCTTGTCCCCAGTGCAGCGCTGCTGCTCATCGCAGCGCTGCACCAAGTAAATAGACGGCGTGATCGCCGTCTAACAGTCTCCCGAGCGGCAATAGCCGCTCGGAGACTGAAGGCGGGGCGGAGCTCCGCCCTCCGTGCATGAGATGCGCGCGCACCATGCGCGCGATCTCATGCAAAATAGAGCCCCAGGACTTTACGCCAATTGGCGTTAGGCGGTCCTGGGGCTGCCGCCGCGGCCACGCCTACTGGTGTGACGCGGGCGGCAGAAGGTTAAATAATCGGGTGCCTGCCCACATTGGGCATGGCTATCCCTCTTAAAGTGACATATACATTATCACATATAAAATAGCAGAGCCAATATACAAAAGTCAAAAGGTTAAAAACCAATGATGACATGGTCACACATCAAGATAAATAAACAGCTTGACAACAGACATAGGTTTAACAGACTATGAGATGTATGTTAAGATAGTAATAGACATTATATATAGCTTCTCCCCCTTTTTTTCCCTGTTTTGATGCTATACCATTTATCATAATATATAATGTCTATTGCTATCTTAGCATACATCTCATAGTCTGTTAAACCTATGTCTGTTGTCAAGCTGTTTATTTATCTTGATGTGTGACCATGTCATCATTGGTTTTTAACCTTTTGACTTTTGTATATTGGCTCTGCCATTTTATATGTGATAATGTATATGTCACTTTAAGAGGGATAGCCATGCCCAATGTGGGCGGGCACCCGATTATTTAAACCTGTGTTGAATTTTTATATGCTGGCTATGATTAAGGAGCCTTTCAGAGCTCCGTTACACGTCAGCTTTTTGTGTGTCTACTGATGTGCTAATAAAGGAAGAAAACTTTTATACCCACCCTTGGTGTAGCAGGATATCCCCCTTTTTTTGCCTGCATGTTCTGAGACTTGTGGTTCCTGCTCCCTTGGGACAAGCAACGGTGGTGGTAGCGTTCCTAATCCCTTTTCTAAAAAGATAAATTGGGTGACCATGTTGTGGTATTGATTGTCTTCTGATCCGATAAAATTATCAGATCGAAAGGTTGATCGGCCCACAGTATTGTTATTGATATATGGGCGCCCTGAGACTTTAATCCCTGATAATGAAAAACATGCTAGGCACGGCTGATATACAGGTTTACAGGTAGGTGCTGGCCTGTCCCTGTGTGTGTGCCTCTTACTCAATCCATACTTTGTGTGTCCTACCTGACTTTATTGAAGCCTGTGCCGCCTGAATTTGCTGCCACATAGGCAACGCTCACATATGACAGCAAATGCAGGTGACACAGGCTTTAATAAAGCCAGTGAAGAAAGAAAAAGCCTAGATCAAGTAAGAGGTGATAAGGAACAGGTTGGCCAGCATCTGCCTGTAAATTCACACTGGGTATTAACCTGTAGCCCAGTAAAGAAATGGGATTGTCTTTACCACTCAAACTCTCAAATATATTTTCCTCCCCAGCCCCGGACTCCATCTTTTCTTTCATTGGATGTTGATGGCCGTGTTATTAGAGCAGATTCCATATCAAAAATCATCTCTGCTGGGTAAGTTTGTATCAAACTTTTTTGGGAGCAAGATCTAATTTTGGCAAATGCTCCATCCAGAATTATTGTCCACTCATTCCAGCACCGTCACCCCCATTTAAATCTGCTGCCACAGGAGGTTTTGGGAGCCTGAATGCCACTGAAGATGGGCAGCTCCGTACTGCGTATGCGCGAGAGCTCTCTCACACATGCTCAGTACGGAAAGGCTTGTCTTTGGTCTTTGGCAGCACTAGGGCTCCCGAAGAATCACAGAGCAGTATTCGACTAATGGGTCGAATCACTCTAATGGGGGTAACAGCGCTGGAACAAGAGGACCGTAAGAAGAATGGAAATGCTCTACAGGATCCAGAGCCTTCCCTCTCCATAGGTGAGTACTGTATCTGTTTTTGCTGTTTTTTATTATTATTATTATTTTAAATCCACTTCAAATTTGCTTCAAAATAACTTTTCAACATTCTGCAATTGAAAAAGTACCAAAAAGTAGTGAGAAAAGTACTATCAAAATTATTTGACGTATTTTCTTGCTTGCTGGTGACTTAAAACAGGGGTCCCGTGGTCAGTGGGTCTGGCCTCTTGCTTCCCCCCTCCCTCAGCGGCCGCCGATCCTGTTAGCTTAGCTGGCTTGCCCCAGTATAGGGAGTATAATTGCCCCAGTATAGAGAGTACAGTTACCCCAGTATAGGTAGTATAGTTGACCCCAATGCCTGCTCCCCTCTCCCTCTCCTCCACCCCCAACCCCCCCCCCCCCCCCCCCGCAGCCGTCGCTCGTGTTATCTTCCTATTTTATATTCCCCTCTCCTCCATGCTTGTCATCTTCCTTTGCAGCAGCGCGTCTTGTGCTCATTCTCGATGACAATTTATGGTCAGTTCACATGCCCAAAACAAGAGCTGCTTCCTCTTAATTAATACTCTGTGTTGGCTTCTTGGTTTTTTTTGTTTGTTTTTTTTACAGCAGCTCACACTGCGTTGATTCCTGGTCATTCCAACCTCTCTCCCTTGTCAGAAAGCCAAGCAAGTTTGTCTGTACAACTCAGGGCCGGGCCGAGGCAGAGGCAGAGGCAAGAGAGGCTCCAGCCTCAGGGCGCAGTGTAGGAGGGGGCGCACAACTCACTCAGCTATCATTCTCCTATTGTGTTTAAAGCAGAGAGAAATAAGAAAAGGGCATACATGGCTGTGACTGCAAGCCAGATAACTAGAAATTAAGGTGTGTGGTTGGGTCCCTGGGCCGCCTCTTGGTACAATAGCAATCAGTGTGTGATGCCTGGGGTGGAAGGGATGGAGGGGCACACTTTGGTGTCTCAACCTTGGGTTCTGGAGGACCTCATCCTGGCTCATTGGCAAGCTATCACCCTTAACCACTTAATGGACATCCGAGGCGAAAAAGAAAAACTGAGATAAACAATTGTATCTGTCCTCCTCCTTCTAAAAATGACTTTTAAAGTTACCCCACAGTTTTATTTGATAGTTAAATCAACTTTTTAAACGTTTACTGTCTCATGGCCTTTTCTCAATGACGCATTAATTGAAGTATGCCAGGGCTAAACTATATGAACTTTGACCTTTTTATCTCTTTCCTGCTCTTAGAAGCCATTTACTGCCACAAAAGTGTTTTATGGCTGCAATTCCTCATCAGTGAGGGTTACGCTATAATCCGACCCAGTCCCGACCCGGACAGGAACTTCCACTTGCATACCTGATTTTTAACTTTTTCAGGCAGACAAAGAAAAAAAAGGAACACAGCCTAGTTATTTGTGTGCTAGGCACTGTACATACCCATGTCTGTCTCATCATGTCACATGTCACCTCGTGAGTCCTTTAAGCACCATAGGCTTACACCCCCCTAGTGACCATGGCCAGGCTATTTTTTACAATTCAGTGCTCTGCGGCTTTAAAAGCTCGCTGCAGAGCCATACAACCGAGCACACAAATCAATTCCCCTCTTTTCTTGCCACCGACAGAGCTTTCTGTTGGTGGCATCTGATCACTGCTGGCAGGTGTTTTTTCTTTTTTTTTCATTAATTTCTAAAGATTTTCTCTTTGATTAAATGTATGTTTTTATTATTTAAATTCCTCCCCCTCATCTCCCCCCCCCCCCCAAGCGATCCAATCAGTGATCACCTCTCATAGGCATCAGTTTATGAGAGGGGATCACATTGTGGGCCACTCGAGGGGACAGCTTTGTTATAGCGCAAGGATCGCAGCGCTGTTTACATGAAGAAAAGCCTTTTTTTTTCTTTTGACAGCCTGCTAGCCACGATCGCGGGCTAGCAGGCTGTTTACAGAGTAGAGCTCCGTAACTAAAGCAGGGATGCGCTTTAGTTTCCCCCAGGACTTGACGCCAATCAGTGTTACGCAGTCCTGGGGGAGCCACCTTGCGGCCGCCGATCGGCATTAGGCAGTCGTAAGGTGGTTAAAAATTCATGGGTCCTATCAAATAATAATAAAAAAAATCATGCATTATTTTAGTAGTACATAGGTTTAAACCCTCAGTTCACACCTCACCATGTACATTTGTTATGGTAAGTACTTTATTTGTATTTGTTTGTTTTTGTGTGTATTTTATCATTTCAAATAAATAATAAACTGGTAAAAGAATGTCATATATGCAGTATATTTAGTGTATGGTTATACATTCTGTTGTTTCTCTGTGAAAACAATCTTTCTTTTTATTATTTTTCTATAGATTACGGATTGGCTTTTTAACAGGCCCCAAACCACTTATTGACAGAGTAATACTGCACATTCAGGCATCCACGTTCCATACAAGCACCTTTACTCAGGTACCTATATGAAATGTCAGTAAACAAGACTGCACTTCATAGTCTTACCATTTTCCCACAAGCATGCTGCTAAGCCATTCATTATAATTCAGTACATGGATTCACTTACCCAGGCAGTTATCTGTAGCAGGCAGGTCAATGAACAATGATAGGTGAAATGTGGCACATCATATACAACTTTTATTACTGCATAAAAATGGAAAGAGTCGAAAGCATCAGTTCAGAATTTTGGAGCTTGTCATTGCAGTTGCTTGCTGCATTTACTGTGTGTGTGTATTTGTTGTTCATAAATCCAGGACAACCTGAGTTTATTTAACCACTTGCCGCATACCGCGCGTCGGCAGTATTGCGTCGCCAGCTGCAGGCTGATTAATCAGGAAGCAGCCGCTCGCGCGAGCGGCTGCTTCCTGTCAATTCACGGCGGGGGGCTCCGTGAATAGCCTGCGGGCCGCCGATGGCGGCTCGCAGGCAAAATGTAAACACAAGCGGAAATAATCCGCTTTGTTTACATTGTACGGCGCTGCTGCGCAGCAGCGCCGTAAGGCAGATCGGCGATCCCCGGCCAATCAGCGGCCGGGGATCGCCGCCATGTGACAGGGGACGTCCTGTCACTGGCTGCACAGGACGGATAGCGTCCTGTGCAGCCCCGATCCCCAGAGGAGACAGATAGGAGAGGGAGGGGGAGAATGTCGCCGCGGAGGGGGGCTTTGAGGTGCCCCCCCGCAACACCCATCAGGCAGGAGCGATCAGACCCCCCCAGCACATCATCCCCCTAGTGGGGAAAAAAGGGGGGCGATCTGGTCGCTCTGCCTGCACCCTGATCTGTGCTGGGGGCTGCACAGCCCACCCAGCACAGATCACCTAAAACAGCGCTGGTCCTTAAGGGGGGGTAAAGGGTGGGTCCTCAAGTGGTTAAAAAAAAAAACAACAATGGCATACCTAGGGAATTTGGCACCTGGTGCTGACTATGTATGTGCTATATAAATACACAATAATAATATGGTAGGACATTAGACTATGACTATGATAAAACTAGATTGTGAGCTCTTCTGAGGATAGTCAGAAGGGGGATGCATAGGAGGAAGGGGGGGGGGGTAAAGAGGCAGAGCCACAAGACAGAGAGCCTGGTGGGAGAGTAGAAATGGCAGGAAGACCTCTCACCAGGACTGCAGACCTCACCAGTGCTGTGAGCACCTGCAGCCCTATGCTAGGTATGCCACTGATAAAATAAAAAAAATGTTCTCACTATGAGCTCCTGCATTAAACTGCATGAAACATATGAAACAGTGGCATAACAACATGAGGAGCAACCCTTGCAGCTGCTGGGATGCCCAGTGCAAAAGAGAGCCCTGGCTTCCCATTTATCCAGGGGACCCCTTTCTGAGCAGCAGCTCCACCTTTCCCCCATGCAGAGCAGCACGTAACAGAGGAGGTACTGTAAACCCGCTCCAGCTTCAGGTTTCCTCTTGAGTGTAGTTGGACATGCTTTTTTACTTCCCCATCCTGTTCCTAACTTTTGCATGGCATCATGTGCTAGAAACCTTGGAACCGGTATGGCAAAGCATGAGAAAATTCAACTGTACTGAAAAGGAGAGCAAGCACTGGAACAAATATACCTCCTCCACTGTGTGGAGGCAATGGTCACATAACTTTTTATGGGTGGGGAAGGAAATAGTGGCTATACAAGTTAGAGGGCAGGGATGGGAGAATGGTGATATAGCACATGTTGGGTGGGAGGTGGAAAAAGTGGCTACACTTGTTAAAGCAAGGGAGCAATGGTGAAAGCATATTTTATAGAAGGGTGCACTTGTTATTGGAACAAGTGGCTTAATTTCTTAGGGGGGTGGAAGCATGAGTGATGAGGCACCACATGTTATAGTGATAGGAGTCAAAGAGAGCTCGTGAAGAATAAATCACATTTTTTTAATTGAGATAGAACCATACAACGTCATATAAAATGCCAAATATCCCCGCATATGGGCTGACATTAGTAAAGTGTAGGGGGGGGGGGGGGTGGCTGTGTATCCTTGTGTGAGATACAGCAGGACCCCATATAGAGAACTGGCGTTGTGCATGCTGCGGCATGCATATCTACCAGTCCTTATTCCACCTTGCATCCACGTATCTACCCAACATATTATGAACTGGCCACTAGAGCTCCAGGCTCACTTTGGTCATGACAGTGAGTTTGGAGCTCTAGCAGCCAATAAAGAAGCTGCCAGAGACTTGAGGACTGGAGCAGGAGAAAACTCTGCACACATCGGCACACTCCAATCTGCGCCTGCATGGGGGGCTAGAGCAGCACATTGGGGGGTTGACATTTTGACCCCCAAATTTTGGGTGTAAAGTGGAGGGGGGGGGCTGTGTATCCTTGTGTGAGATACAGCAGGACCCCATATAGAGAACTGGCGTTGTGCGTGCTGCGGCATGCATATCTACCTGTCCTTATTCCACCTTGCATCCACGTATCTACCCAACAAATTATGAACTGGCCACTAGAACTCCAGGCTCACTTTGGTCATGACAGTGAGTTTGGAGCTCTAGCAGCCAATGCAGAAGCTGCCAGAGAGACTTGAGGACTGGAGCAGGAGAAAACTCTGCACACATCGGCACACTCCAATCTGCGCCTGCATGGGGGGCTAGAGCAGCACATTGGGGGGTTACTGTATCAACGGCCAATATCTTTTGGCCTATTTTTTAGGCCAAGACGCAAGAGGGGGGCTTATCTGCGGGTGGGCCTATTTTATTTAAAATAAAGTGCCAAGCCTTCACCCAAGAGTGTTTTCATTTTATGTTATCTTCATTTTAATGAAAAACTGAAACTTTTGTCTAATTTCAGGTTATGCTATTTCAGCTTCTTCAAAAGTGGGGTATGAAAGGCTTCCTAGAACACATTGATCGGTAATGGTAACATTAACTTAGACTTTGAGTTTAGGTGGCCATACATCTATAGACTTTGTGGCCAATTGAGCATCAGATTCAATCATTATCAAATTATAAATGACATTATAATTATCAAATCTGATGAAAAACAGTGCTGCCAAGAGCATGTACTGACGGAAACCCCCAGCTGTTGTCCCTCCCACCTAATCTTTGTGAATGTAAAAGGCTCTTGTTTCAACCAGAGATTTTCAAACATATTGGTAATTTTTTAATAAATATTTTATCATTGTACACTCTGTGTAGAGGCATTCCCCATGAAATAAGTGGAGTTTATTATAAGGCTAAGTAATGGAGATATGGGTACACCGCATCACACATTTCAGTGACATGCAGGACTCTACTAGTTGTAAGTTAATATTTTAAGCATATTCAGTCAATCTCAACAAATCTAACTGAAAGCTTTTCTTTGCCACGTTGTCAGCTAATTTTGAGCAGTCTTGAGAAATACAAAATTAGTGCAGTGATACTGCAATCAGTCAACTACTGACCCATATGGCCACCTTGACGGAGAGATCTTCTCATGCAAGGCAAGCCATGTGTTTTGTGTAATCAGCTTAGAGTGAATACATTTATCAATGTTTATTAACATTTTTGAAACTTTCAGTGTTGTAAATTTCTACAAGATGCAGAGGGATGCCATGCTTGCCTCTGCTGATAAGCATCTATCAGGTTGGTGAACTGTTGAATAAATTAATGGCACATTCATTAATGGTTTTCAAATCTGTATGTTGTGTTAAATAAAGACTAGCCAGTGTAATCTAAAGGTGCCGATTAAAGCGGAACTGAAAGGTCCTAAATAAAAAATAAAAAAAAGACGTGACATACCGATCTTCCATTCCCCTGCCATGGCTCACTTTCACTTCTTGCAGGCCGTGTCCACTGTGCCTGCACAACCCTCGGGCATCCTCGTTCACACCCCCATCACCGGGAGCATACTGCATTGGCGCAGCAGAGATTTTCTCGTACTGCGCCTGCAAGGACACTCCTGGCCACACGAGAAGAAAAGTGAGCCGCGGCGGGGGAACAGAGGCTTGGTATGTTAGGGCATGGGCACAGGTTGGCTGCAGGGGGCTGGCAGAAGCCCAAGGTAAGTGAAACTCTTATTTTTTAGGACCTTTCAGTTCCACTTTAACAATCCAAATTCCCAAACGACTGACTGTCTGATCTGATCGTTGTGATCAATTGGACACGATAATTTCGGTCCACCAATGGAGGGGAAAATGATCTGATCAGACTAAAACAATCATTCCAAAATTTGGCTTAATAAAACAATCAATAAAATGATTGTTTCTCGTAAATTGGCACCATTAAGGACACCCAATCTGGTCGATCATACAGTTAATCGTTCAGGGGATTGTATCGTTAATGGGCACCTTAAGTGTTATTATTTATTTCCTAGCTGTATAAAAGATATTTTTGTTGATTACTACCTGGGCTAATAACCTCAGTAAACCGAGGCTGGTCATGCACAGGCAAACATCTCCCTGTACAAAGCAACTGTTATATTGAAAAGTATATATATATACAGTGGAGGAAATAATTATTTGACCCCTCACTGATTTTGTAAGTTTGTCCAATGACAAAGAAATGAAAAGTCTCAGAACAGTATCATTTCAATGGTAGGTTTATTTTAACAGTGGCAAATAGCACATCAACAAGAAAATCGAAAAAATAACCTTAAATAAAAGATAGCAACTGATTTGCATTTCACTGAGTGAAATAAGTTTTTGAACCCTCTAACAATAAAAGACTTAATACTTAGTGGGAAAACCCTTGTTTGCAAGCACAGAGGTCAAACGTTTCTTGTAATTGATGACCAAGTTTGCACACATTTTAGGAGGAATGTTGGTCCACGCCTCTTTGCAGATCATCTCTAAATCCCTAAGGTTTCGAGGCTGTCTCTGTGCAACTCTGAGCTTGAGCTCCCTCCATAGGTTTTCTATTGGATTAAGGTCCGGAGACTGACTAGGCCACTCCATGACCTTAATGTGCTTCTTCTTGAGCCACTCCTTTGTTGCCTTTGCTGTATGTTTTGGATCATTGTCGTGCTGGAACACCCATCCACGACCCATTTTCAGTTTCCTGGCAGAGGGAAGGAGGTTGTCGTTCAGGATTTCACGATACATGGCTCCGTCCATTTTCCCATTAATGCGATTAAGTTGTCCTGTGCCCTTAGCAGAAAAACACCCCCAAAGCAAAATGTTTCCACCCCCATGCTTGACGGTGGGGACGGTGTTTTGGGGGTCATAGGCAGCATTTTTCTTCCTCCAAACACAGCGAGCTGAATTAATGCCAACGAGCTCTATTTTGGTCTCATCAGACCACAGCACCTTCTCCCAGTCACTCACAGAATCATTCAGGTGTTCATTGGCAAACTTCAGACGGACCTGCACATGTGCCTTCTTGAGCAGGGGGACCTTGCGAGCCCTGCAGGATTTTAATCCATTGCGGTGTAATGTGTTTCCAATGGTTTTCTTGGTGACTGTGGTCCCTGCTAATTTGAGGTCATTCACTAACTCCTACCGTGTAGTTCTAGGATGCTTTTTCACCTTTCTCAGAACCATTGACACCCCACGAGGTGAGATCTTGCGTCGAGCCCCAGAGCAAGGTCAATTGATGGTCATTTTGTGCTCCTTCCATTTTCGAACAATCGCACCAACAGTTGTCACCTTCTCTCCCAGCTTCTTGCTAATGGTTTTGTAGCCCATTCCAGCCTTGTGCAGGTCTACAATTTTGTCTCTGACATCCTTGGACAGCTCTTTGGTCTTTCCCATGTTGGAGAGTTTGGAGTCTGCTTGATTGATTGATTCTGTGGACAGGTGTCTTTTATACAGGTGACTAGTTAAGACAGGTGTCCTTAATGAGGGTGACTAATTGAGTAGAAGTGTCTAACCACTCTGTGGGAGCCAGAACTCTTAATGGTTGGTAGGGGTTCAAAAACGTATTTCACTCAATGAAATGCAAATCAGTTGCTATCTTTTATTTAAGGTTATTTTTTCGATTTTCCTTTTGATGTGCTATTTGCCACTGTTAAAATAAACCTACCATTGAAATGAAACTGTTCTGAGACTTTTCATTTCTTTGTCATTGGACAAACTTACAAAATCAGTGAGGGGTCAAATAATTATTTCCTCCACTGTATATATATATATATATATATATATATATATATATATATACATATATATATATATATATATATATATATAAAAATCAATGTATGTAGCTCTGGCCCAAAGTGGCAAATACAAAATCCATTTACAAAACTGTCTGTTTATACACATCTTACTGTCCCTTTACATTAATGGCATGTCATCCTCAGTCTGTGTGGTATAGATTATCAAATTGAAAGATTCACACCAGTTAAGAGTGGTTGCTGGTGCAGGATCCGGGTAGCAATGGTATCAAGACAATAAACAAGACAGCAGCACCATATGGTTCATGCTGGACGTAATACGTCACTTTCGGGATGCCTGCGATTGACTTATACTTGAGCATTTTGATTGCCCAAGGCAACGACATGGGCGGTCACTCAAGCTGAAGGTTGAGACCTGATTAGTTCAGCAGTTGGGGCAGTAGGGTTACACCCACTTCCAGAGGACACAGCGATCTGCACACTATGACTCCTGTCATGACAGGACAGTGGTGACAGGTATGTTAAAGAGAGTGACTGAGCCAATATGTTTTAAAGGTAACACCTAATGGTTTTCTGATTATCTCCCACCCCACCCGGTAGGGGGCAGGTCACTGGAAAATTGAGGTGTGGTTTGTTCAGTGATGATTTTATATTCTGTTGTTTTGCACATGTACATGGTTATTGTCTGCCTATGCCTTAAAGGGAAGATCCACGGTGGGGGGAAAAAATAAAAATGCACATCCACTTACCTGGGGCTTCCTCCAGCCCGTGGCAGGCAGGACGTGCCCTCGCCGCCGATCCGCAGGCTCCCGGTCTCCTCCGACGCCTGCGCAGTACAGCCCGGAGGACTTCCGTTGACGTCAGCACATCCGCGTGAGGCACATTTTGGAGCCCAGAAGAGCCCGACCTGGCAGCCGGCCTGGCCAGGTCGGGTGCGCCACCGGAGGAGACCGTAGCCTGCGGAGCGGCGGCGAGGGCACGTCCTGCCTGCCACGGGCTGGAGGAAGCCCCAGGTAAGTGGATGTGCATTTTTATTTTTTTCCCCCCACTGTGAACCTTCCCTTTAAAGAGAAACTGTAACCAAGAACTTCATCCCAATCAGTAGCTGATGCCCCCTTTCCCATAAGAAATCTTTACCTTTTCTCTAATAGATCATCAGGACCATGGTACTGACATCGCACTGTGGGAGCATTGTTGCATTGTGGGAAATAACAGCTGTTTTTAGCTGTCAAAAAAGCAAGCAGCATCTCCTTCCACTGACATCACCTGCCAGCAGTAAAAATGTCATCATGTGATAAATGTCAGACTGTAAATCAGGGAGAGGAAAGCTTTTACAATGGGCAAACACTGACTAAATCATTTATACATAATTATTGTAAAAAGTATTGTTCATTGCGTTATTTTCACTGGAGTTCCTCTTTAACAAAGAGGACCTTGGTGGCTCCCAAATGATCGTCGGCTGTGACAGTTAGATGTCATAATATGTGTGTTGTAACAATAAAAGGTTTGTTCATTCTTGGAATAAGCCTGTGTGCGGACCCATCCTTCAATTGTGTGGTATAGACTGCCTCTGCTGTGAACTAACTGCACTCTGTGCTCATCTCTCTTATTTCCACTTCTTTGCAAAAACTTCCCACTTCAATGGAGTCACTGTAGTAATTTTACAAACTTTGATCCGACTAAAAAAATGTGTTGTCATTAATTTTGTTTACATTACTTTACTTTTATGCAAAGGTTTGGCTGAGTGGAACATTCCATCTGCAGGCATGTTCCTGTGGATGAAGGTCAAAGGCGTGCCTGACACACATCAAATGATCATGCAAAAAGCTGTAAGCGAAGAGGTAAACTTTCAGTGGTTGAAAAGGTTTTGCATGTTGTAATTTAATCTTGCCATTGGTGTATAGATTATAAATTAAGTTAGTGCCAGTGTCAGCAACAGGGCCGGTGTAAAGAACCCCGGGGCCCTGGGGCAAGCTGAAGCAGTGGGCCTCCTATTCCTCACCCCATAGCCCCCCCCCCCCCCCCCCCCCCCCCCGCAGATAAACAGTATCCCACTGCACACCGTTGAACACAGGCATGCTGCACATACACACACACACACACACACACCAAACAAACAAACAAACAAACAAACAAACAAACAAACAAACACACACACACACACACACACGCACGCACACACACACACCAGCAGAAATAAAAGTTTGATTTGATCCTTTCCTCCCGTTGCAGATGTGCCCTGCCCTGCTCATTCTTATCCATGCAATTTTCCCCTCCTGTCCTCTCTCTCCTCCCTCCCTCCCATGAATCATTCAAGCAGCGGCAGTCACTCACTATCTGTCCCGTTCGCAGCGCTGGGGTCTACAGTGTCGGCATTCTCCTGTGTAGTAAGGTCACAGGTCTTCACATGATGATGTCATCAAGGGGGGCCCACAGGAGAATGCCGACACTGTAGACCCCAGCGCTGCCAACGGGAGAGATAGTGAGTGACTGCCGCTGCTTGAAAGATTCATGGGAGGGAGGGAGAGAGAGGACAGGAGAGGAGTGCAGCATCTATCTGTTGCCAGCGGGACATTCAGGAGGAGAGGGGCCTCGTGGAGCAGTGGGGAAAGAACAGTTGCCAGAGTCTGGCAGTGCAGGGGCCCCTGCAGAGGTCGGGGCCCTTGGGCAATTGCCCCTTTGCCTCAATGGCAGCTCCGGCCCATTAAGATATGGGTTATATCTTAATAGTTAGGCATCATTAGTTTGGAGGGATAAGGAAAAGGGCAAGTTATGGATTGGGGAGGTTAATATTAGACATATGGGAAGTGTAAGTACTAGGCTAAATTAAAGGATACGCGAGGTGACATGTGACATGATGAGATAGACATGTGTATTTACAGTGCCTAGCACACAAATAACTATGCTGTGTTTTTTTCTTTCTCTGCCTGAAAGAGTTGAACATCAGGTATGTAAGTGGCAGTTCCTGTCTAAGTCAGGACTGGGTCAGACTACAGTGTGACCCTCACTGATAAGAAATTACAACTATAAAACACTTTCCTAGCAGAAAATGGCTTCTGAGAGCAGAAAAAAAGAGGTAAAAAGGCTCAATAGTTCATAGATTTTAGCTCTGGCATACTTCAATGAATGTGTCATTGAGCAAAAACAATAAAACTGTGAAAACTTAAAAAGTAGATTTAAATATAAAATAAAACTGTGGCATATCTTAAAAAGTCATTTTTAGGACAAGGAGGTTAGATACAATTAATTATTTCATTAGTTTATTTTCACCCTGGGTGTCCTTTAAGAATTTCAGACAGTGACAGTAAAAATTACCAGATTAGGTTGGGGTTATGTGTAGTTTTACTAGTATTAGGGATTGTGTTAAGTGTAATGGTTAAGCTCAGGTGAAATGTTTGTGGCTAGTGTTAAGGTGCTAGACTGGATAGAATGAGTGCTGTGAAGCTGGGCATCCGGGACATGGTGCTCGATGATTGATTCCTCTCCCCGGAAGAAAAAGCGACTGCTTCTCTCGGAAGCCTCGCTTTTTCTGCCTCTTACATCCCCCTACGTCCCTCTAAGCATACATGTTACGCTTAGAGTGACGTCATGTAAACAAACTCAAGGTTGCCATCTTGTGGCCAAAAAATAAAACTACATCTACATGTAAAAAAAATAAACACATATTTACATAAAAAAATTACTATTTACATCCCACCCTCCCAAAAATACCCAAATAAAATGTTTCATAAAAAAACAAAAAAACATTACAATAAAAAAAAAATAAGCACGTAAATATTTATAAGGCTCTAAACTTATTAAATATCAATGTAAAGATGAAATATTTCTATTTTTTTTAATTATAGGCTTGTAAATAGTGATGGATGCAAAACAGAAAAAAATGCACTTTTATTTCCAAATAAAATATTGTAACCATACATTGTGATAGGGACATAATTTAAACGGTGTAATATCCGGGACTATTAGGCAAATACAATACGTGGGTTTTAATTATGGAGGCATGTATTATTTTAAAACTATAATGGCCGAAAACTAAGAATGATTTTATTTTTATTAATGAAAGCTTTAATAAACTAAGTAACACCAACAAATGCTGAGTTAAGTTCAATTGGTACAACATGTCATAATGATCACAGGAGGGGAAATATTCATATGTCCGGTCTGTACATAGTGTCTCAACCTGGAAAATGGGGGATTTTAGACTACCCTACTGACATTCCAGGGAGTACAATGATAATAAGTACACCAAAATTCATTGAATATTAACAACCGGCGTTAAAGAGAAAGTTATAAGCACAATAGAAAAGAAAAAGGAAAAACAGAACAACCAGGGTATCATGTGGGTCCTGAAAAGCAGCTAGGTCATAGAAACCACAAAAAAAGAAAAGGAAGTGGTAATAATATCTACAATGTCCAGGAAGTATAGTTCTCATATAATATGAAAAATCAACTAGGTTCACTAAGTTGTCTATAGGTTTTCCAATTCGCCCAAATAGAGTCAAATCTGGCAAGATTCTCAATGCTAAAGTAACACACACTATCCATAAGCATAATCCTATCAAGCCTCTGTGGTACCAAAGAGAAGTCGAGAGTGAGGGATTTCCATTGGAAGGCAATACACCACTGAGCAGCAAGGAGCATATACAGTATCTATACAATGTACGGTGGGAGCCAGGTACATCCTCATTAGAGGTATACAAGAGAGCTTGGGGGGCAGTTAAGGAAATCGGGAATCCAAACACCTCATGGGCCATAGTCTTCCAGTTCTCACAAAATCTTTTGACCTTGGGGCATTCCCAAAATACATGTACTAGTGTGCCCATAGTTCCACAAGAATGGAAGCAGTCAGCAGACACAGTAGGGTAACATTTATGTACAGTTGTGTTCGAAATTATTCAACCCCCACTGAAATTGAGTGTTTTGGCCAGTTTGACATTGATTTTGATCATTTCAGTCATCTTGTTTACAATTAAATCAAAGAGGCACTTGTAAGTCAGACAAATATAACCCCAAAACTTTTGTGGTAGTGTTCTGTGGACTGATGAAACAAAATTAGAACTGTTTGGGCCCATGGATCAATGCTATGCTTGGAGGAGGAAGAACAAGGCCTATGAAGAAAAGAACACCTTGCCTACTGTAAAGCATGGCGGGGGGTCAATCATGCTTTGGGGCTGTTTTGCTTCTGCAGGTAGTGTTGGGCGAACACCTAGATGTTCGGGTTCACGAACGTTCGCCGAACATCGCCGCGATGTTCGGGTGTTCGCGCCGAACTCCGAACATAATGGAAGTCAATGGGGACCCGAACTTTCGTGCTTTGTAAAGCTTCCTTACATGCTACATACCCCAAATTTGCAGGGTATGTGCACCTTGGGAGTGGGTACAAGAGGGAAAAAAATATTTGAAAAAGAGCTTATAGTTTTTGAGAAAATTGATTGTAAAGTTTCAAAGGAAAAACTGTCTTTTAAATGTGGAAAATGTCATGTTTCTTTGCACAGGTAACATGCTTTTTGTCGCCATGCAGTCATAAATGTAATACAGAGAAGAGGTTCCAGGAAAAGGGACCGGTAACGCTAACCCAGCACAAGCAGCAGAACACGTGATGGAACAGGAGGAGGCGCAGGAGGAGAAGGCCACGCTTTTTGAGACACAACATCCCAGGCCTTGCATGAGGACAAATAGCGTGCGGATATAGCAATGCTTTTTGCCGCCATGCAGTCATAAATGTAATAAAGATGAGAGGTTCAATAAACAGGGACCGGCAACGCTAACCCAGCAGCAGCAGCACACGTGATGGAACAGGAGGAGGCGCAGGAGGAGAAGGCCACGCTTTTTGAGACGCAACCCAGGCCTTGCATGAGGACAAAAAGCGTGCGGATATAGCAATGCTTTTTGCCGCCATGCAGTCATAAATGTAATAAAGATGAGAGGTTCAATAAACAGGGACTGGAAACGCTAACCCAGCAGCAGCACACGTGATTGAACAGGAGGAGAAGGCCACGCTTTTTGAGACACAACATCCCAGGCCTTGCATGAGGACAAATAGCGTGCGGATATAGCAATGCTTTTTGCCGCCATGCAGTCATAAATGTAATAAAGATGAGAGGTTCAATAAACAGGGACTGGAAACGCTAACCCAGCAGCAGCACACGTGATTGAACAGGAGGAGAAGGCCACGCTTTTTGAGACACAACATCCCAGGCCTTGCATGAGGACAAATAGCGTGCGGATATAGCAATGCTTTTTGCCGCCATGCAGTCATAAATGTAATAAAGATGAGAGGTTCAATAAACAGGGACCGGCAACGCTAACCCAGCAGCAGCAGCACACGTGATGGAACAGGAGGAGGCGCAGGAGGAGAAGGCCACGCTTTTTGAGACACAACATACCAGGCCTTGCGTGAGGACAAATAGCGTGCGGATATAGCAATGCTTTTTGGCGCCATGCAGTCATAAATGTAATAAAGATGAGAGGTTCAATAAACAGGGACCGGCAACACTAACCCAGCAGCATATAGTGTGCTATATAGTGTGGCTGAGCGAGCAGTGTACTACTGTTCCCAGCAGACACAGAGTGGCAGTAAACACAATGCTATATAGTGTGGCTGAGCGAGGTACACAGAGTGGCAGTAAACACAATGCTATATAGTGTGGCTGAGCGAGCAGTGTACTACTGTTCCCAGCAGACACAGAGTGGCAGTAAACACAATGCTATATAGTGTGGCTGAGCGAGGTACACAGAGTGGCAGTAAACACAATGCTATATAGTGTGGCTGAGTGAGCGGTGTACTACTGTTCCCAGCAGCGACACACAATGACTGGGGGGACCCTGGCTAGCGTGGCTGGAGCGCGAACTACCCTGCCTGCCTACCCAAAGCTAAACCCACAGACAAATGGCGGAGATATGACGTGGTTCGGGTATTTATTTACCCGAACCACGTGACCCGTTCGGCCAATCAGAGTGTGTTCAGGTCCGAACCAAGTGACCCGTTCGGCCAATCACAGCGCTAGCCGAACGTTCGGGGAACGTTCGGCCATGCGCTCTTAGTTCGGCCATGTGGCCGAACGGTTTGGCCGAACACCATCAGGTGTTCGGCCGAACTCGAACATCACCCGAACAGGGTGATGTTCTGCAGAACCCGAACAGTGGCGAACACTGTTCGCCCAACACTATCTGCAGGTACAGGGAAGCTTCAGCGTGTGCAAGTACCATGAATTCTCTTCAGTACCAGGAGATATTGGATAAAAATGTGATGCAGTCCATCACAAACCTGAGGCTTGGGAGACGTTGGACCTTTCAACAGGACAATGATCCCAAGCATACCTCCAAGTCCACTAGAGCATGGTTGCAGATTAAAGGCTGGAACATTTTGGAGGGGCCATCGCAGTCACCAGACTTAAATCTGATTGAGAACCTCTGGTGGGACTTAAAGAAAGCAGTTGCAGAGCGCAAGCCTAAGAATGTGACTGAACTGGAGGTTTTTGCCCATGAAGAATTGGCTTAGATACCCGTAGATCGCTGCAAGACACTTGTATCAAGCTATGCTTCACGTTTAAAAGCTGTTCTAACTGGAAAAGGATGTTGTACTAAGGACTAAGAATGAATGTCACTTGGGGGTTGAATAAAACTGATAATGATGTGAGCACAGAAAAGACATTTGTGGTTATTTCATTATAAATGTTATGTTATATTTGTCTGCCTTACAAGTGCCTCTTTGATTTAATTGTAAACAAGATGACTGAAATGATCAAAATCAACGTCACACTGGCCAAAACACTCAATTTCAGTGGGGGTTGAATAATTTTGAACACAACTGTAATTTATTAGGGGTATGATACCATCGAAGGAGGAGCTTAATTGCTGTGTCTTTAACAATATTAGATTTGACCACTGTGGAGATGGAAGCACAGGAAATCGACCAATCCGATTGTGAAATCTGAATACCCACTTCCTGTTCCCAAGCTCTCATATATAACATTTTCTCGTCAGAGTTACATCTAAGCAATAAAGCGTCGAGCAAAGAAATAAGACCTTTAGGCCTGGGAGAGCCATAGTATAGAGTCTCAAACATCTTGAGTTCGTTATTGGGGGGGGGGGGGGGGAGGGAAAATGAGAACCATAAAAATGTTGAATTTGGCAATAACGAAAAGCTTCACTTAGAGGGGAATCACAACCAAATCTAAAAATAGAAAAGGAGATAAATAACCAGAACTTGTTAGCTGTGGTTAATCCTCGTTCTCTCCACCACGAAAACTGTTGTGGGCTGTGAAAAGCAGGGGGAAAACGAGGATTTCCCAGAAAGGAAAATCTGGAGGAGGGGAAAGATATTAGGTCAAATTGAGGGACTACAGACAACCAGAGTTTAGCTAATGATGACACTATACTATTTTTCCAGGAGAGAGAAATTACATCTCGCCTAGTCACCAATTCCGTTTTTTTTTTTCTTATTCTTCCTGTTAAAATGCATTTACAGTAAAGTAGGTCTTAGCAAAATGTACCCCCCAAATAAATCCTAACGGTGGCAGAAAAAACAAGATATAGATCAGTTCATTGTGATAAGTAGTGATAAAGTTATAGGCTAATGAATGGGAGGTGATAATTGCTCGGATGCATAAAGTGAAAACGACTGAGGGCTGATGTGGTTAATTCTTATTCATCCTACCTTACGGAGAGTGAATGTGGTGGGAAAAAGGAGGTGATAGGAGGGAACATTACTGCAAGCCTGCCTCTTCCTGTCTGAACATTTTTTAGCCAGAAGCCTAATTTTTTCAAGAAGTGAATATAACGGGTTTTTTTAAAGCAGTAAATGACAAATTGGCTTTTGTAACACTGTTAACACTGATATGTTATATCAATTTTTTAACAAATATTTTGATTTCTTCTAACATGAAATTGAAGGTTAATTTTACCTGAATACTTAACCATTCTAATTATTGTATACTCCGTTACTTTGTTTTTCTATTAAGCTATTTCTGTAATATATAACTCTACCATATACAACAAAGTATAGAATGTTTGATCTCTTTTTGTGCACAGGTGCTTCTAGTTCCTGGTTCTGATTTCAATATTGACAGTTCAGAGCCCAGTCCTTATGTGAGAGCCTCTTTCTCTTCGTCCACTCCAGAGGAGATGGATTTGGTAAGAAGAGCGATGAAGTATATAAGTGGTTACTGAAATATGAAGAAGCTGTACAAAGACCCAGTGTTTTATTGTTACCCTTTAATTCTTCAGCACAAACAAGCGCTTCCAGTCATCAACCGTAAGCTCATTCTCTCTGTCTTCAGCCAGCGTCAGCAAATTAAAATCTCATCTCTTCATTCCATATAAATAAAATCTTCTCCAGAATGACATGTAGATAAATATTCTATGAGAACTTAGACTGAGCTATAATTACTTTTTATATTTGAACTTTGCTATAGCTGCATTCTGCCTTATATGGAGCTTTTCTACTGAAAATTGTGATGAATGGAACTGCAATGTAGAGATGAGCTGAAATTTTCGAAATTTCGAACTGCTTTTATTACGAATGCGAAATTTAACATTACGACCCAAATTCGTAATTTCGTAATTAATTTTCAAATCGTAATTTACAATTTCGTAATCGAAATTTCACTCCCATAATTACGAATTTCGTGTGTCCAACCGAAATTTTACTTTTTCACGTTTGTAAGGGTTTGTATCCCTCTAGATGCCTAAAATGAATAGCACAGCCAGCCAGCCAGCCACTCCTCCCTCTCTCTCTCTCTCTCTCTCTCTCTCTCTCTCTCTCTCTCTCTCTCTCTCTCTCTCTCTCTCCAGAGATCTGTAGTATTTCAAAACCATACTCACATTCATGACATGTCCAGGGATCAAACCCAGGCCAACCACATGGAAGACAGCTATGCTCACCACCATACCACCAAACACACACTAAATAGACTGCTAACCTAAATCTTACTTGTAGACAGTCATATGAGACACATGCTGGGTGCAGGGCTTTGTGATTGGACCATGGACCATGCGATAGAGTGAGGTGCAAAAATGAAATCATGCCTAGCAGAGGATGGTTTCACAATGCTAAATGCTAGGCTGGCTGTGGTGCAATTGGTTAGTGCATCTGGCTGGTAACAGCAAGGTTACAGGTTCAATTCCATCCAGGCATGTCTTTTCCTTTTGCGTTCAACAGTTGTCCAAACAGAGCCAACAGAGCCCCAGATAGCCATGTAGAGTTAGGTCACAGCTAGCCTGGCTGTGGTGCAATTGGTTAGTGTGTCTGGCTGGTAACAGCAAGGTTACAGGTTCGATTCCATCCAGGCATGTCTTTTCCTTTTGAGTTCAACAGTTGTCCAAACACCGAGCACAAAGTTTTGCATGCGTAAAGTTTTACGCACGCAAAATACCCCATGGGGTTCAATGGCGCAGCGCGCGCACGCAAAAGGAAAAGACATGCCTGGATGGAATCGAACCTGTAACCTTGCTGTTACTAGCCAGACACACTAACCAATTGCACCACAGCCAGGCTAGCTGTGACCTAACTCTACATGGCTATCTGGGGCTCTGTTGGCTCTGTTTGGACAACTGTTGAACGCAAAAGGAAAAGACATGCCTGGATGGAATCGAACCTGTAACCTTGCTGTTACCAGCCAGACACACTAACCAATTGCACCACAGCCAGGCTAGCTGTGACCTAACTCTACATGGCTATCTGGGGCTCTGTTGGCTCTGTTTGGACAACTGTTGAACGCAAAAGGAAAAGACATGCCTGGATGGAATCGAACCTGTAACCTTGCTGTTACCAGCCAGACACACTAACCAATTGCACCACAGCCAGGCTAGCTGTGACCTAACTCTACATGGCTATCTGGGGCTCTGTTGGCTCTGTTTGGACAACTGTTGAACGCAAAAGGAAAAGACATGCCTGGATGGAATCGAACCTGTAACCTTGCTGTTACCAGCCAGACACACTAACCAATTGCACCACAGCCAGGCTAGCTGTGACCTAACTCTACATGGCTATCTGGGGCTCTGTTGGCTCTGTTTGGACAACTGTTGAACGCAAAAGGAAAAGACATGCCTGGATGGAATTGAACCTGTAACCTTGCTGTTACCAGCCAGATGCACTAACCAATTGCACCACAGCCAGCCTAGCATTTAGCATTGTGAAACCATCCTCTGCTAGGCATGATTTCATTTTTGCACCTCACTCTATCGCATGGTCCATGGTCCAATCACAAAGCCCTGCACCCAGCATGTGTCTCATATGACTGTCTACAAGTAAGATTTAGGTTAGCAGTCTATTTAGTGTGTGTTTGGTGGTATGGTGGTGAGCATAGCTGTCTTCCATGTGGTTGGCCTGGGTTTGATCCCTGGACATGTCATGAATGTGAGTATGGTTTTGAAATACTACAGATCTCTGGAGAGAGAGAGAGAGAGAGAGAGAGAGAGAGAGAGAGAGAGAGAGAGAGAGAGAGAGAGAGAGAGAGAGAGAGAGAGAGAGAGAGAGAGAGAGAGAGAGAGAGAGAGAGAGAGAGAGAGAGAGAGAGAGAGAGAGAGAGAGAGAGAGAGAGAGAGAGAGGGAGGGTGTGTTTGGTGGTATGGTGGTGAGCATAGCTGTCTTCCATGTGGTTGGCCTGGGTTTGATCCCTGGACATGTCATGAATGTGAGTATGGTTTTGAAATACTACAGATCTCTGGAGAGAGAGAGAGAGAGAGAGAGAGAGAGGGAGGAGGAGGCTGGCTGGCTGTGCTATTCATTTTAGACATCTAGAGGGATACAAACTTTAAAATACTAAATTTCGTAATCGTAATTACGAAAATTTGCGTAATTTGCGAAAATTACGAAATTCCGATTACTGTTAAAATCGTAATTGTAGTAATTTCGCGAAATTTCGGAAATTCGTAATTAGGTCATTACGCTCATCCCTACTGCAATGTGACCAGCCTTTTTCTCATTTACACTGATCACTTTCCCATCTGTATGTGCACAATTTTCATGTGATCGTTGCTCGATTTCCTCGTGCTCCCATTCACTATATGCAAAATGCATACGTAGTACAAATGCAGCATACAGTACATTTACGTTTTAGGGACAGCAGTTTTATTAATAATCATGGTGTTCTTGTGGTCAGCCAAGTATGGGCGAAAAGGGCAGGGGAAAAACCCTAGCTCTTGATTGTTTCGTTTACTGGATTGTACATTATACCGTGAATATTTGCTGAATGTTCATTTACATGTAATTTTGGAGACGATTATAGTTATATGGAATAGGGTAATCAAGTTTTAATTATAAGCCTGATCCTGGTTGAAGAATTGAACACTAAGAACATGGTTGATCACTGCAGTATGTAAGCGCTTCCAGTCAACAGTGGCGTAGCTAAGGAGCTATGGGCCCTAGTGCAAGTTTTACATTGGGCCCCCCAAGCACTCTATACATAACAACTGATACGGCGCACCAAAACCTGCCAAGGACAACAGTGTCTGAAGTGCAAGAAGGGGAAGGGGAACAGCTTGTTAGGGCCAGTGCGCACCAAAAAGCGCTAGCATAATCGCAAACACTCAGCACTTTTTGAAGTGTTTTTTTTTCTAGGCGATTCTGCGCCTTGCGATTTTTTTCTAAGCATGCCTAGCGATTGTTGGAGCATTTTGCTGTAGCATTTTTTATTTTTTGTTATACTAGAGCTGTTACTGAACACCTTCTGTAACAAAAACGCTTGGAAAATCGCTCTGATCTAGCAGTTTTCAAAGCGATTTTCCACTTTCCTATACTTAACATTGAGGCTGAATCGCCACAGAAATGCTGCAGGACCCGCGTTTGCATTTGGGAGAAAATCACATCACTCTGGTGTGCACCATCCCATTCAAATACATTAGCCAATCGCTTTTCAAAGCGCTGGCGTTTTTAAAAGCGCTCAGAAGCACTCTTGGTGTGCACCAGCCCTTAATAATTATTATCATTCAAGGCATTTATAGAAGTGATTATTACCAGCACAGGACCAATAAAGAGCTAATACTGCAGCTGAGGGAGGGCCCTACAGGGCCCCTCAGGCCCCGGTGTGGTCAAGACCTCTGCAACCACTATTGCTATGCCACTGGCAGTGAAACTCCAAGTGTCCAGAGAAGTGTCACGGCCATTCAGAATGGCAGTACTTCCTCTCCTCCTACAAAAAGCTGCTAAATGACAACTACCAGATATGAGTAATTTTAAAAACCTTCTAATACTTCAGTAAACTGAAAAACTGGGCGCAGAGATTAACTCCAAATATATTTCCTGTATCTCGATGCTTCTTTTCTAATTATTCTAGGATTTCATTGTGTGGGTTAGTCCATTTTACTGCGGGGGGGAGAAGAGCATTACATTTTTGTCATCTGGGGCAAGCCTTCTGGCTCTGTCCAACTGCCACTATAGCACTGACGCTGCAGCATGCATGCTTTCTCCTTTTCTCAAACACCTGGCAAAATACTGTTTTCCTAGCATGTTCCTATGTGATATTATTTATCTTTAATCCATTGTAATGCATTTACTTTGAAGCAAATCAAGGAGATTTGCGAAGGCCACAATGAAATACCTTGTCAGCCCAAACTAGTGCTGGAACCCCTGAAGAGTGGCCTCCCTTCACATGCACACTAGTGAAGTCCTGCTCGGGCTCCTGAGGAAATAGCTGATCAGGTCCATTCTGCTGCACAGGTGGCTCTTTTCGGTGCAACAGTGCAAACCCGCGCCAGCCCAGATTTTTTCAAAGAAAGCCAAGCAGGTCCTTGTTACTGCACCTGTGCGAGTTGTCGACAAGTCTTAGCACTGCAACTGGCCTGCACAGGAGGATGAGGAAAACACCCCCTAGGGGCCCCTTTTGTCATGTCAGGTTCCCTTTTAACAAATAAATGAACCCCATCAACCATATAGCAGGAGTCCCTAGGGTACCCATGCACCTATTCAGTACCTTGTTCCTAGAAATGACTGAGGTAGATATTGTTTAACCACTTCTGGACCTTTGGTCGCATATCTATGCCTCTGTATAATTCACTTGAGGATCAAGGGTGTAGATATGCGTACTGTTTACTTACCGCCACAGTTCACGATCCACGTGCCAATTCCATTCGCCGTGGCATCGCAATCCCCTTCTTCTGTGATCGGGGTATGGGAATCAGCTGTTCCCAACCCCGATCACCGTACCTGTGATGAATAAAAGCCGATGTTATTGAGACGTCAGCTTTTATTCACAAAAACAAAAGTAAACAGATGCATTCACCCCTTCCTGTCTTCTCGGGAACTAAGTCTAGAGCCATCTTGTGGCCAAAAAGTATAAATACACCCAAATACACTATTATTCACTATTAAATAGGAAAATGTCATTTTTATTTTTTTTTAAACCCTTCCACCACTACCCTATAGTTCCCAAAAAAAGTAAAAAAAAAGTCATCATTTAAAAAAAAAAAAAAACATAGTTGCCATGGGGACTTTTTATTATGTATGTCACATATTACTGTTAATTTTGCAAATAAAGTCTTGTAATTAGGGATACAGTATTAAAAATTACAAAACGGAAAAAATACACCTTTATTTCTAGATAAAATATTATCCCCATACATTGTGTTAGGGACACAATTTAAACTTTGTAATAACCAGGACAAATAGGCAAATAAAGTGTGTGGGTTTTATGTATCAAAGCAGGTTTTATTTTTAAGCTAAGTGTACCAGATCTGACTAATTAAAAAGATTTTATACATACCTGGGGCTTCCTCCAGCCCCATCCGCTCCGATCGCTCCCACGCCTCCGTCCTCCGCTGCCCGCAGCTTCGGGGACCGGGTCCCCACACTTCCGGCAGTCTGAGCCAGTCTAGCGTAAGAGAAGTACGCTGTTTGCAGCAGCTGCTGGAGAGATACATAGACGGCGCACTTCTCCTGCATTGCTGGCCGTGACTGATGTCAGTGATGGGACCCAGTTCCCGAAGCAGCGTGCAGCGGAGGATGGTGGTGTGGGAGCGGATGGGGCTGGAGAAAGCCACAGGTATGTATAAAATCTTTTTAATTTGTCAGCTCTGAGTCCCTTTAATGGCTGAAAACTGAGAAATAATGTCTTTTTTTTCCTATTATTCCCAATGCATATAAAGTAAAATAATTCTTAGCAAAAAAGTAGCACCCAAAGAAAGCCTAATTTGTGGCAAAAAAACCAATATATAGATCATTTCAGTGTGATAAGTAACAATAAAGTTATCGGTAAATGAATGGGAGGAGCTCTGAAATGTGAAGATTGTTTTGGTTTTTAAGGGAAAAACCTGTGGTACTGAAGTGGTTAATATCTATTGTATTACCCAACATACTAAATATTCTTCCTGTTCTTGGTCATTCTAGGGATTACAGAGACTGGCATCACTCATCATCGAAGAAAGAAAGTGAAGATGCTGCTTGATATACAGAATTGTCACATAAAATTTCCAGGAAAACTTTATTAAAGGGTACTTGACAATTACAAAATGTGTCCCTGAAATACAGGCAACATAACCTGCCTGGATGTGCAGCCTTCATCTTATAAATTGCGCGCGCACACACACAACAGGTGCATGGCTGGAGATGTTAAACTATACTCAGCACACTGTGCTGTTTGCTCTTACAGCTCCTGTATGCATGTTGAACCTGTCTCTGTGTTATTCACTGCTTCCTTAGATTCTGGTTGCAGAATCCCTACCTGCTACCCTGATCCTGTCTATGCTCTGTTGACCATCAGTCCTGATCTCAGCCTGCTACCTCCTGACCCTGGTCTGCTAACCGGTACTGCATGTTACATTATCCAGTTATGATGCTGGCAGTTTTCCCATTGTGGCAGTTAGGGGGTTCTGCTTTCTACTGCTTGTTAGGGAAAAGCAAGCTCAAACTGTTACCAACGATAAAAACTATGCTGTGAACAGAGCCTAGACTGCATGGCGAAAACAGTACGGAGGTGGATATGGCAGAAAAGCTAGAGCTTGTACTAGGCACAAAGCGCTGATGATATTTTGGTGTGTTAAAATGGGGCCAACACCAAAAATAGATCTACGCTGCATTGCTGGCTAAGGGCCCAGCTTTATGACCGCTTACAGAGTCTCAAGTACACGTGTATTAAACTGTATATATGTACAATAAGCTACATACACGTACAGATATAATAAGTAAAAAAATAAGTTCTTGCAATTTACCTGCAATTTTTGGTTTCTTTTTTGAGTTTTGCTTTCTTCTTAAACTTCTTAGAGGTAATCACGAGTTCAGCTTGGGGTGGAAAAAACATGCCAGGAGCTACCGCTTACCCTGAGCTGAACTCGTGGTAACCGCCGGGAGGTTTATGCAGAGCAAAGCGCGCAGCGGGCATTTTCACTCACCTCCCGGGGGATCCCCGCGTGGGCCGCCATTCTTCTTCCTCTCCTCTGAGGCTCTGCTTCCCCCTCGTGAGATCACTGTCTGTTGTCATGACGACAGCTGGCAATCTCACTATAGGGTTACCAGTGCCACCTGGAGGACAGAGGGAATACTGCAGTGCAGGATCCCAGGAGGTGAGTGAATGCTGGGCTGCTGCAGAACTCCCTAGCAGCATAATTTTTTTCCAGGTTTTAGGATCTAAAAGCATGCAAAAAATTCTACTGCTTTTAGACCCTAAAATCTGGAAAGAATCATGATGCCAAGGGGGTTAAAGGACCCCTGAAGTTTAAGACATATGGAGGCTTTTATTTGCTTTTAAAGTGGGATTATGCTCTCAAAATTTAAAGAGGACCTAAACTGAGAGGCATATGGATGTTTCCTTTTAAGCAATACCAGTTGCTTGTCAGACCAGCTGATCTCTTTGACTGTAGTGGCTGAATCACACACCTGAAACAAGCATGCAGCTAATCCAGTCTGACTTCAGTCAGACTGTAATATGTACGAACAGAGGCGCCAAGCAGAGTAAAACAATGTTCTAAAAATGATAAAAAGAGGGAAGTCGAGGTGGACTTACCTCCCTCTGGTAGTGGACATATACTCAAATGCAGAGTAAAAAATATACAATTTATTCACAATACAATTTATTCACAGCTCCATAAAATCGCAACGCGTTTCGCGGTCAACAATCCCGCTTCATCAGGCAGTACAGGAGCATATAAAACTGGTTCAGGTCCATAAAGCGTGTGAGAGGCGCTCACACGCTTTATGGACCTGAACCAGTTTTATATGCTCCTGTACTGCCTGATGAAGCGAGATTGTTGACCGCGAAACGCGTTGCGATTTTATGGAGCTGTGAATAAATTGTATATTTTTTACTCTGCATTTGAGTTTATGTCCACTACCAGAGGGAGGTAAGTCCACCTCGACTTCCCTCTTTTTATCATTTTTAGAACATTGTTTTACTCTGCTTGGCGCCTCTGTTCGTACATATTACAGCACGATTAAGTCCACCCCTGGTGGAGGGGTTCTTTCCCCATTTTCCTATCTACAGAGAGCGACTTTTATACCTGAGTGGGGTCAGGTACTAATACTCCCCACCTGCCTCTCAAGTGGTTACCTGATGGTAACCCACCTTTGTGAGTATAAGAACCTTTGACTTTACAATATATATTGAGCTTACCAGACAATATTGCACTATTGGGCTCTTGGTGTCCTCTGTTTTGTTTTTACAAGTGACTTCAGTCAGAGCACCTGATCTGCATGCTTGTTGAGGGGCTGTGGCTAAAAGTATTAGAGACACAAGATCAGCAGGAGAGTCAGGCAACTGGTATGATTTTAAAAGGAAACATCCATATCCTCCTCAGTTCGGGTTTCCTTTAATTCCAGTAACTACTCTTAGTTACATAAAAGAACACTTGAAAGCATTAAAAAGTATTCCCTGTTTATAAAATAGTTTATTTTCACTTCAGAGAGCAGTAGAAGCTTGTCAACGGCAAAGGCAGGAATCTCCCTGTGCATGTGTCTTCACACAAACACAGGGTGTTCAAGGTGGGGGTGGGGTGGTTAAGGTTAGGTGGGGGTGGGGTTAGAAATTGGCGGGGTGGTGTTTAGAGTTAGGCATAGGTAGAGGGAGGTTTTCTATGAGAAAGAGTTAGGTGTAGTAAAATATCAGTGTTGTTTACCAATGTTTTCTTTTTTTTTACTATTTACTAATTTGCACTTCCTAATAGTAGAACATCTGTATATTTACTGATATTCTACTAGGCCAGGCATGGGCAAACTCGGCCCTCCAGCTGTTACGGAACTACAAGTCCCACAATGCATTTGCCTTTATGAGTCATGACTGTGGATGTCAGACTCCTGCAATGCATTGTGGGACTTTTAGTTCCGTAACAGCTGGAGGGCCGAGTTTGCCCATGCCTGTACTAGGCGATATTGTGAGCGCCCTTTTTACATTTATGCCCAATAGGCTACGAGGTAAAGCTATAAAGGGGGTTGGAGGGACCACTAGGCTACCAGGGATGGCTACCGGGGAAACATATATAAAAGGGAGGAAGACCACTAAACCCCAGTAAAATCTCAATTAGACCCCTGGGAAAGCTTAACCACTTCCCGACCGCCTAACGCACAGAGGCGGCCGGGAAGTGGAGCCCTGAAGGACCGGCTCACCCACAGAGGCGGCGGTCCTTCTAAGGGCATGGGCGGAGCGATCGCGTCATCTGTGACGCGATCCTCCGCCGGCGCCTGTCACCGCTCGCCGCAACATCCCGCCGGCCATACGGAAGCGCCGGCGGGATGTTAACCCCGCGATCGCCGCATACAAAGTGTATAATACACTTTGTAATGTTTACAAAGTGTATTATACAGGCTGCCTCCTGCCCTGGTGGTCCCAGTGTCCGAGGGACCACCAGGGCAGGCTGCAGCCACCCTAATCTGCACCCAAGCACACTGATTTCTCCCCCCCCTGCCCCAGATCGCCCACAGCACCCATCAGACCCCCCCCCCCCTGCCCACCCCCCAGACCCCTGTTTGCACCCAATCACCCCCCTAATCACCCATCAATCACTCCCTGTCACTATCTGTCAACGCTATTTTTTTTTTATCCCCCCCCCTGCTCCCTGCCCCCTCCTGATCACCCCCCACCCCTCAGATTCTCCCCAGACCCCCCCCCCCAGACCACTCCCCCCCTGTTTACTGTATGCATCTATCCTCCTGATCACCTGTCAATCACCCGTCAATCACCCCCTGTCACTGCCACCCATCAATCAGCCCCTAACCTGCCCCTTGCGGGCAATCTGATCACCCCCCCACACCAATAGATCGCCCACAGATCCGACATCAGATCACCTCCCAAATCCATTGTTTACATCTATTCTCTCCTCTAAACACCCACTAATTACCCATCAATCACCCCCTATCACCACCTGTCACTTTTACCTATCAGATCAGACCCTAATCTGCCCCTTGCGGGCACCCAATCACCCGCCCACACACTCAGATTGCCCTCTGACCCCCCCTTATCAATTCACCAGTGCATTAATTACATCTGTTCTTCCCTGTAATAACCCACTGATCACCTGTCAATCACCTGCCAATCACCTATCACCCATCAATCACCCCCTGTCACCCCCTGTCACTGCCACCCATCAATCAGCCCCT
Source organism: Hyperolius riggenbachi (assembly GCF_040937935.1). Taxonomy (NCBI): domain Eukaryota; kingdom Metazoa; phylum Chordata; class Amphibia; order Anura; family Hyperoliidae; genus Hyperolius; species Hyperolius riggenbachi. The sequence continues at coordinate 162,800,809 of NC_090646.1, forward strand.
AACCTGCCCCTTGCGGGCAATCTGATCACCCACCCACACCATTAGATCGCCCGCAAACCCGCCGTCAGATTACCTCCCAAATGTATCGTTTACATCTGTTATCTTCTCCAAACACCCACTAATTACCCATCAATCACCCCCTATCACCACCTGTCACTGTTACCTATCAGATCAGACCCTAATCTGCCCCTTGCGGGCACCCAAGCACCCGCCCACACGCTCAGATTGCCCTAAGACCCCCCCCCCCCCCTTATCAATTCGCCAGTGCATTAATTACATCTGTCCTTCCCTGTAATAACCCACTGATCACCTGTCAATCACCTATCACCCATCAATCACCCCCTGTCACTGCCACCCAACAATCATCCCCTAACCTGCCCCTTGCGGGCAATCTGATCACCCACCCACACCAATAGATCGCCCGCAGATCCGACATCAGATCACCACCCAAGCGCAGCGTTTACATCTATTCTCTCCTCTAAACACCCACTAATTACCCATCAATCACTCCCTATCACCACCTGTCACTGTTACCTATCAGATCAGACCCTAATCTGCCCCTTGCGGGCACCCAATCACCCGCCTACACGCTCAGATTGCCCTCAGACCCCCCTTTATCAATTCGCCAGTGCAATATTTACATCTGTCCTTCCCTGTAATAACCCACTGATCACCTGTCAATCACCTGCCAATCACCTATCACCCATCAATCACCCCCTGTCACTGCCACCCAACAATCAGCCCCTAACCTGCCCCTTGCGGGCAAACTGATCACCCACCCACACCAATAGATCGCCCACAGATCCGACATCAGATCACCACCCAAGCGCAGTGTTTCCATCTATTCTCTCCTCTAAACACCCACTAATTACCCATCAATCACCCATCAATCACCCCCTATCACCACCTGTCACTGTTACCCATCAGATCAGACCCTAATCTGCCCCTTGCGGGCACCCAATCGCCCGCCTACACGCTCAGATTGCCCTCAGACCCCCCCTTATCAATTCGCCAGTGCAATATTTACATCTGTTCTCCCCTGTAATAACCCACTGATTACCTGTCAATCACCCCCTGTCACTGCCACCCATCAATCACCCCCTGTCACTGCCACCCATCAATCACCCGCTGTCACTGCCACCCATCAATCAGCCCCTAACCTGCCCCTTGCGGGCAAACTGATCACCCACCCACACCAATAGATCGCCCGCAGATCCGACATCAGATCACCACCCAAGCGCAGTGTTTCCATCTATTCTCTACCCTAAACACCCACTAATTACCCATCAATCACCCCCTGTCACTGCTACCTATCAGATTAGACCCCTATCTGCCCCTAGGGCACTCAATCACCCGCCCACACCCTCAGAATGCCCTCAGACCCCAGCCCTGATCACCTCGCCAGTGCATTGCTTGCATCTATTCCCCCCTCTAATCACACCTTGAGACACCCATCAATCACCTCCTGTCACCCCCTAGCACACCTACCCATCAGATCAGGCCCCAATTTGCCCCGTGTGGGCTCCTGATCACTCGGCCAAACCCTCAGACCCCCTTCCGATCACCTCCCCAGTGCATTGATTGCATCTATTTTCCCCTCTAACCACCCCCTGAGACACCCATCAATCACCTCCTGTCACCCCCCTAGCACTCCTATCCATCAGATCAGGCCCAATACAACCTGTCATCTAAAAGGCCACCCTGCTTATGACCGGTTCCACAAAATTCGCCCCCTCATAGACCACCTGTCATCAAAATTTGCAGATGCTTATACCCCTGAACAGTCATTTTGAGACATTTGGTTTCCAGACTACTCACGGTTTTGGGCCTGTAAAATGCCAGGGCGGTATAGGAACCCCAAAAGTGACCCCATTTTAGAAAAAAAGACACCCCAAGGTATTCTGTTAGGTGTATGACGAGTTCATAGAAGATTTTATTTTTTGACAAAAGTTAGCGGAAATTAATTTTTATTGGTTTTTTTTTCACAAAGTGTCATTTTTCACTAACTTGTGACAAAAAAATAAAATCTTCTATGAACTCGCCATACACCTAACGGAATACCTTGGGGTGTCTTCTTTCTAAAATGGGGTCACTTGTGGGGTTCCTATACTGCCCTGGCATTTTAGGGGCCCTAAACCGTGAGGAGTAGTCTAGAAAACAAATGCTTCAAAATGACCTGTGAATAGGACGTTGGGCCCCTTAGCGCACCTAGGCTGCAAAAAAGTGTCACACATGTGGTACCGCCGTACTCAGGAAAAGTAGTATAATGTGTTTTGGGGTGTATTTTTACACATACCCATGCTGGGTGGGAGAAATTTCTATGTAAATGGACAATTGTGTGTAAAAAAATCAAACAATTGTCATTTACAGAGATATTTCTCCCACTTAGCATGGGTATGTGTAAAAATACACCCCAAAACGTATTATACTACTTCTCCTGAGTACAGCGGTACCACATGTGTGGCACTTTTTTACACCCTAAGTACGCTAAGGGGCCCAAAGTCCAATGAGTACCTTTAGGATTTCACAGGTCATTTTGCGACATTTGGTTTCAAGACTACTCCTCACGGTTTAGGGCCCCTAAAATGCCAGGGCAGTATAGGAACCCCACAAATGACCCCATTCTAGAAAGAAGACACCCAAAGGTATTCCGTACGGAGTATGGTGAGTTCATAGAAGATTTTATTTTTTGTCACAAGTTAGCGGAAAATGACACTTTGTGAAAAAAAACTATTAAAATCAATTTCCGCTAACTTGTGACAAAAAAATAAAAACTTCTATGAACTCACCATACTCCTAACGGAATACCTTGGGGTGTCTTCTTTCTAAAATGGGGTCATTAGTGGGGTTCCTATACTGCCCTGGCATTTTAGGGGCCCTAAACCGTGAGGAGTAGTCTTGAAACAAAAATGACCTGTGAAATCCTAAAGGTACTCATTGGACTTTGGGCCCCTTAGTGCAGTTAGGGTGCAAAAAAGTGCCACACATGTGGTATCGCCGTACTCGGGAGAAGTAGTACAATGTGTTTTGGGGTGTATTTTTACACATACCCATGCTGGGTGGGAGAAATACCTCTGTAAATGACAATCTTTTGATTTTTTTACACACAATTGTCCATTTACAGAGGTATTTCTCCCACCCAGCATGGGTATGTGTAAAAATACACCCCAAAACACATTGTACTACTTCTCCCGAGTATGGCGATACCACATGTGTGGCACTTTTTTGCACCCTAACTGCGCTAAAGGGCCCAAAGTCCAATGAGTACCTTTAGGATTTCACAGGTCATTTTGAGAAATTTCGTTTCAAGACTACTCCTCACGGTTTAGGGCCCCTAAAATGCCAGGGCAGTATAGGAACCCCACAAATGACCCCATTTTAGAAAGAAGACACCCCAAGGTATTCCGTTAGGAGTATGGTGAGTTCATAGAAGATTTTATTTTTTGTCAAAAGTTAGCGGAAATTGATTTTAATTGTGTTTTTTCACAAAGTGTCATTTTCCGCTAACTTTTGACAAAAAATAAAATCTTCTATGAACTCACCATACTCCTAATGGAATACCTTGGGGTGTCTTCTTTCTAAAATGGGGTCATTTGTGGGGTTCCTATACTGCCCTGGCATTTTAGGGGCCCTAAACCGTGAGGAGTAGTCTTGAAACGAAATTTCTCAAAATGACCTGTGAAATCCTAAAGGTACTCATTGGACTTTGGGCCCTTTAGCGCAGTTAGGGTGCAAAAAAGTGCCACACATGTGGTATCGCCGTACTCAGGAGAAGTAGTATAATGTGTTTTGTGGTGTATTTTTACACATACCCATGCTGAGTGGGAGAAATATCTCTGTAAATGGACAATTGTGTGTAAAAAAAATTAACAAATTGTCATTTACAGAGATATTTCTCCCACCCAGCATGGGTATGTGTAAAAATACACCCCAAAACACATTATACTACTTCTCCTGAGTACGGCAATACCACATGTGTGGCACTTTTTTGCAGCCTAACTGCGCTAAGGGGTCCAAAGTCCAATGAGCACCTTTAGGCTTTACAGGGGTGCTTACAATTTAGCACCCCCCAAAATGTCAGGACAGTAAACACACCCCACAAATGATCCCATTTTGGAAAGTAGACCCTTCAAGGTATTCAGAGAGGGGCATGGTGAGTCCGTGGCAGATTTCATTTTTTTTTTTGTCGCAAGTTAGAAGAAATGGAAACTTTTTTTTTTTTTTTTTTTCTCACAAAGTGTCATTTTCCGCTTACTTGTGACAAAAAATAATATCTTCTATGAACTCACTATGCCTCTCAGTGAATACTTTGGGATGTCTTCTTTCCAAAATGGGGTCATTTGGGGGGTATTTATACTATCCTGGAATTCTAGCCCCTCATGAAACATGACAGGGGGTCAGAAAAGTCAGAGATGCTTGAAAATGGGAAAATTCACTTTTTGCACCATAGTTTGTAAACGCTATAACTTTTACCCAAACCAATAAATATACACTGAATGGGTTTTTTTTTATCAAAAACATGTTTGTCCACATTTTTCGCGCTGCATGTATACAGAAATTTTACTTTATTTGAAAAATGTCAGCACAGAAAGTTAAAAAAATCATTTTTTTGCCAAAATTCATGTCTTTTTTGATGAATATAATAAAAAGTAAAAATCGCAGGAGCAATCAAATAGCACCAAAAGAAAGCTTTATTAGTGACAAGAAAAGGAGCCAAAATTCATTTAGGTGGTAGGTTGTATGAGCGAGCAATAAACCGTGAAAGCTGCAGTGGTCTGAATGGAAAAAAGTGGCCGGTCCTTAAGGGGTAGAAAGCCCTAGGTCCTCAAGTGGTTAAAATATGAGGGAGAACCACTAGATCACCAGGGCAAGCTATAAGAAATATACCTTAATTTCAAATATCACCATACATTGTAACAGCAGCAAAATTGAACTGAAGTTTTATAATAAATGGGATAAATAGCCAAATTTAATTAGTGTTTATTATTTACAGTAGCGATTTTTATTTTAAAATAATAGGTGAAAACTGAACTGTATTTTTTACTTACTTTTCACTTTAAATGCATAGGAAATAAAATAATTTTTAGCCCAAAATCAACTGAAACTATCAATCCGACATGCTGGAAAGATTTAGCTTGAAAGGGGGCGGTCAGGTAAGCGGCAGTAGCGGCATTCGATGGACCCCCGGCCAGTTTCCTCCATGTGTAATGTGTTACCCATGGGCCTGTGGTGAGTGTTGGCAGCATCACCTGTCCACTAATGTGTTCCTCCTGTATCCTGTCTCCTCTCCATGGCCACAGGACACCTTTTCCCCATGACCGGCTTCACATGGCCACACACATGCCACTGGGTCACGAGGTACAGGTATCCTAGCAGCGATGGAGAGAAGACACAGGAGGAGCATGCCAGTGGACAGGTGAGCTTAAACGGATCCGAGATGAAAAACTAGCTATAAAAAGTAACTTGTCTATATATCTTATCTAAAGTTTACATAGTTTACACAGCAAATCTAGCTGAAAACAGCTTCAACAGTTTATGATTATTTATTCCTGTGTTACGAGGGCAGCCATGTTCTGTTTGTCACAGGCTGAGGGCTTGAGATGCTATCAGCTTGCCTGTGTGTAAATTCACCCCCCTCTCCTCCTCCCCTCTGCCTCTGAAATCTCTGGCTAGTAACCTCCTCCTCCTCCTGCCCAGACTGAGCTCCCATAAGCCCTTGCTATAGTGCCAAAGCACTGAAAAAGCTGTGGGTGAGGCTTGTTTAGTTTATAGCGAATCAGAGTATTAAAACAAAAAAAAAAGTATTTGGCTTAAGGAATGCCCTATAAACTATATGAAAGGAACAATTATGCAATGAGTAAAAGTCAACCTCACTTGTTTTTAGAACTAGGTGACCTCAATAATTGCCTAGGGCTCCTGGTCCATACAAATGCTATGGGGGGGAGGGGGGTCACCAGAGATTTCCCTCCTTCTTGAAGAGCTGGCAATCATGTTCTTGCAAGATGGAGGAGGAGGGCCATGTGGAGAGGCATAATAATCCCCCTGACAGTTGTGCAGGGGACAGGGAGAGCACTGAAAAGGAAGCACAACAGCAGGGGCTATCCCGAACAGCAAGAGCGGGGACTACAAGGGATAGAACAATGCCAAAGAAAGGAGTACATAACACCAGTATGGACAGTGAGTGAAGTAAAGCAATTGATTATTATTATTTATAGCGGCAACATCTTCCGCAACACTGTACAGAATATATAGACCTGATCCTCAGAGGGGCTCACAATCAAATCTCTATTGTCCATCTTAGTCTATGGCCAATTTGAGAGGGGACCCAGTTTATTGTATCTGTATGTTTTCGGGATGTGGGAGGAAACCGGAGTGCCTGGAGGACACCCACGCAGACACGGGGAGAACATACAAACTCCATGCAGACAGTGCCCTGGCAGGGATTCGATTGCGAACTTGGGACCCAGAGCTGGAAGGCAAGAGTGCCATCCACCACGCCACCATGAATAGTGCTACATGTCACATGCCACTTTGGTCTGATCTCTGGACCTGAATCTTGGTTGTTATTTGTTCCTTTTAGTTAAAACAATAAAAATTAAAGTTAAAAAAAATAAAAGCCTTGTGGGAATTCATTTAAACAGAGATTGAGCGCCGCACAAACTTCAGAGGCACAAAAAAAGCATATTTAGCCGATCTTTGCAAGCAGAAAGTAAGAGGGAATTTGATTAAAAATCAATTGCAATAACAGATTGATCCATGCAAGACACTTTGATTCAATGCTTTGTAGAATTCTTCATTCAAGTGGGATGAAAACAATAAAAAATCATACAATAAGAAATTGCTTATTTAGCCTACCTATTTTGTTGTCTTTAGTGTTCACAGTCAGATTTAGGAGAAATGTGATATTTCCAGCTTTACTGCTTCTCTGTGATAAAGGTAAGAGGCAACCAGGGAAATATTAAACTTGGTTACAATCAACTAAAATGAAATGAAAGATTTGGCTTGCCTCTAAATGACACTGGAAATTGCAAAAAGGAATTTTATTACGCACTGGCAGTTTGTTTTGTGGGTCTATGCCCTAGCATGGAGGCGCTCTGTGCTAGGCTTTGTTACAGATACTGGCACTACAATTGGCCTGAGGAAGTGGTCATGAACCCCCAAACGCGTTGCCAGTGCATAAGCCACCTCTTTCATTTCATTTTAGTTGATTTTAACTACGGTTTATATTTCCCTGGGTGCCTCTTACCACTTTGTGCAAATACCTGAGGAGGGACTTTGGTCAGTGAGTACCAGACCTTTTGATAGAGAGCAACCCTACCCAGATCATTTTGGAACACCTGAGTGGACAGGTTTGAAAATCTCCTCCTGCCATCTGTGGTTGGCTGCCTCTGTTGCAACCCCCCTTTGTGAGTACCATTATCCTCCTCTTTTTCTTTCATTACACAAGTGACACATTATGCTATATGGGCTCCCATGATCTCTGTGCTTTCTTTTTAAGGTGTTGAGCCACTGCATCCTATCTTGGTTTCTCAGTGATGCCAAAAGCGACATTACTTCGGCACTTCTGTTTTTCTTCAACGCAGGTCAGGTTAATTTTCCCTACTGCCACAGCTTACCATCCCTCCCATAGAAAACATAACCCAGACAACAGGCTTACATCACTGTGTAAACTCAAAGGCTGTATTCCCACTTGACAGTAAGACTGTACATTTTTGTTCGTTAAAAGTTCGATAAAGCATACAGCTCATAAAAAGTCTGCTTCACCGCAACTGTAGGTGTGCATGTTGTCCGTATTTCACCATATCGCACTACTAACTTGCCCATGTGAATGCTTCATTACTATATAATCGCATCACGTTTGGTATGCGATTAAATTGCCTAATGCAATGGTTCAGTGTAAGTGTAGCCAAAATATATCCTGTCTAGCTGCTGCTATCCACCTAACAACTAAAAAATAAATATTCCAAACGTGGTCATGAAAACAAGAGTGCAAAATAATCCATATTTTATCTCAGACGCTGTAAAGACCTGTAACTGCATGAGTATTCTTTTAATCAAGGTAATAACATTTTTAGGTGATGGGGGAATATTAAATGGCTTACCATATCATTTATGCAGCAAATAGTATACAGGGTAAAAAATTAAGTGTAAAGTTCAAAATTTGTTATGTTGTATGACCCTAACTGCAGATTTTCAGTGTAGCTTACATGCCCTACAAGGCAGTATAACACTCTGGACCACTGCTACACAGTGCTCAAGGAGGCATACAAGGCCTCCAAATGGGCCACCCTGGGTAACTCTGACCACTGCCTTATTCATTCAACGATCCGAAGTGGGGAGAAAACACCTCTAAGGTTCAGAGGAAGGCTCAGCAAAGACTGTTCTTCCTGAGGCAGCTGAGAAAGTTCGGGATGCCACGGAAACTGATGGCCAGCTTCTACACTGCCACCATTGAGTCTATCCTCTGCTCCTCCATTGTCATCTGGTATGCAGGCGCCACCACAAGCAAGAAGCTCAAACGCCAGAGAGTTAATAAACACTGTGGAAAGATCACTGGGTCACCTCTACCACCACTTGATCTCCTACACACCTCCAGACTGTGGTCAAGGGCCACCAGGATACTGAGCAACCCCACCCACCCTGGCAATCACTACTTCATGCATCTCCCATTGGGCCGCTGCTATACATCCGTCCTCACTAAACCCTCCAGACGCGATATCCATTGTACTTGGCGAACAAATTCTGATTCTAGCTTAAAGGACTCACGAGGCGAAATAGGCAAAAAAAAGTTAAACACCTGCATGAAATTTGAATGCACGGAGGAGGCCATCCGCACCCTCCGTGCCGTTCCGCCGGGTCTCCACTGCTTAATGTCCCCCCGGGCTGGCTCCCGACCCCACCGCCCGGGTCGGGCTCTCCTGCCTCCACTAAAATGGCCGCTGGACCCGTCTCCTGTAGCTTGGATCGGGGGAGGCCCTAGCGCTGCGCAGCCGCACTCGCGTCTATGCGGACTGCGCAGCCGCGGCCAGCTCCGGTGGCCATTTTAGTGGAGGCAAGAGAGCCCAACCCGGGCTGTGGGGTCGGGAGCCGGCCCGGGGGGACAGCACGGAGGGCGCGGATGGCATCCTCCGTGCATTCAAATTTCATGCAGGTATATAACTTTTTTTGCCTTTTTCGCCTCGTGAGGCCTTTAAGATAACACTATAGATTTACACAATCGCTTGGTGAAAATGGTTGCTGTGTCAATCCACCTATGCAGCAAGTCTCAAAATGGCACAGGGGGTGGGTGGAATGACTGGCCAATTATGCACAGGGAAGGGGGTGTGCAGGGTGCTCCATGCTAATTTTGCTTGCGGACCCAGGGGCTGATGTTACACTGATGCTCTGTGTGCAACTACAGTGAGGACAACTTACAATTGTTTTAAAAAACTGGGCATGTCAAGTAATCACTATTTTTGGGGGTGCAAAAATGATTATTTTTCATTATAATGGGCTTGATTCACAAAGCGGTGCTAACTGTTAGCACGCCTGTGAAAACCCCCATAGCACGTCTAAACGAGCTTTTCGCGCGCAAAACTTTGTGCGCAAAACTTTACGCGCGCACTGCACAGAGCGCAGGGTGCTCCGCGCAAAGTGCCCATTAAAGCCTATGGGATTTAGCGCGCGCATAGGACTTTGCACGCAAAACTTTGCACGCGATCTGATTGAGAAATCCGGTGCTAACCTACTTAGCACCCTGGTTAGCACATCTAGCGTATGCGGGATTTGAGCCTTTGACTGGGGTTTGGATCACGGCTCAAGCCAGTACGTATCAAACCTCTCTAATGATATTGGTCACCCATGGAACACACCCTTAGTGGCTGCAGCCCTAAAATCCAGCAGAAAGACCCCACTATAAATGTTGTGTGTCTTGTCTTGTGTAGTAGTAGAAAGCTGAAAAGTCCTCTTTGCCATAGTACTGTATACCTTTCAGAGTCGGAGCAATTTTGGGTACCTGGAGTCGGTGGTTTCAATAAACTGAGGAGTCTGAATCAGATGATTTTTGAACCAAATCCTTAGCCTTTATAAAAATTAGACTAAGGAGTCGGAGTCGAGGAGTCAGAGCAATTTTGGGTACCTGGAGTCGGATGATTTTTGTACTGACTCCAGAGCCCTGGATTCAGCTCAGGCATTTCAGTTTGTTATGTAGTTTTTTAGACCTCACCACTTTAGTTGAGCTTCTCTTGAATTATATTGATTACTTCTTGTACAAAGTTATATAAATTTCAACTAAGAGACATCTTACATTTTAAAAGCTAGCATCCTCAGATTTATAAAACCTCCACAGCTATTAATAACTAATTTATGGTGCATTTTAGAACATTAACCACCTGCCGGTATTATGACCTCTTTCTACATGTAACAATAAATTGCCTGATGTTTATTACTCTGCGCTTACTAAGACCACACAAAGTGATTCCTGGCTAGAAAGCTTTATGCTACAGGCAATGGCTAATAGATTATGCTTTTTAAATTAATGGTTTAGGTAACATTTTTTTAACATATCCATGCAACTTCAAAAAATATTATATTATAAATCTTATCAACTTTATTAAAGCATGATCAATCTCAAATATACCACGGAAATTGGATGTTAATAAAAGTGGGGCCCATAAGTGTAGGGTTCTAAACCCCTAACAAATGACAACACACATGGCATTTAACATGGTGAGGGGTATCTTACAAAAGGGGAGGGGGGCAGAACTAATTATGGTCAATGAAATTCAAATAATTTCAAATTGATGTGAAGGTAATTTGCAGCTTTAACCACTTGACGACCAGTGTATTTTCCTATGATCTGTGCTGCGTGGGCTCTCCAGCCCGCAGCACAGATCAGGATAGAGACAGGGCGATCAGACTTACCCCCTTTTTTTTCCCACTAGGGGGATGTCCTCCTGGGGGGGTCTGATCGCCGCCGGCTTGCTGCGCTTTGTGGGGGGGGGGCTCTTCAAAGCCCCCCTCCGCAGCGTTCTCGCGCTCCGTCCCTCTCCCTTCCCCTCTGAGCTGCCCGTCCTGCGCATTGTAGGATAGGCTTCAGCCTATCATATGCCGGCGATCCCCGGCCAATCAGAGGCCGGGGATCGCCGATCTGCCTTACGGCGCTGCTGCGCAGCAGCGCCATATGATGTAAACAGCGGGGATTTCTTCCCCGCGTGTTTACATTTTGCCGGCGAGCCGCGATCGGCGGCTCTCCGGCTGTTCACGGAAACACCCTCCGTGAACTGACATGGAAAGGGCGCTCGATCGAGCGGCCATTTCCATGGTAACCCGCAGACGACCAGTTTACGCCAATCGGTGTTAGCTGATCGTCAAGAGGTTAAAATAAACAACTAATTCATAGGAATTATTTATCTCATTGACCAACCCTAGTCTTCATGCTTAGGGAGGTGGGGATTGGGTACCTCTAATCTTGTGAAAGATGATCAAGGGTAAGGGTGACTTATAGTAGAATCTGGAAGTCTCTTTTAAAGTAAACCTGTGCATTTTGGGAGTGGAGAAAAGATGTAGATACTTACCCCAGGAGGGGGAAGCCACTGGATCTATTCTTTAAGAGGCCTCCCCCATTTTTCATCACCAAGCCATTTGCGAACATGGACCCCCAAAACATGGCCACACTGAGCCTGCGCAGTAACACAGACCTGCTCCGGCTCTGTCTGAAAACACGGAGCCGACCTGCACACTAGCTCAGACCCAAAGGGGCTCTGCTTTTTCCACCGGTTTTTGGAATGGTGTGTCACGTAATCGAATAAACTGGATTTGGTATCTAAGAGTGTGCGAGCCCAATGGATATTTGTGTGGACTTTGATACGGTTCAGCACCTCGACTGTGGTGTGGGATCCCATACTCTGTGCATTGGACTATCACAATGTATGGCGCCAAAATTTTATTTGGAAATAAAGGTGCATTTTTTCAGTTTTGTGTCCATCACAATTTACAAGCGTATAATTTAAAAAATGTTTGTAATATACCCTCTTAACATGCATATTAAAAAAGTTCAGACCCTTAGGTAACTATGTTTTGTTTTGTTTTTTATTGTAATTTTTTTTTCTTCATTAAAAATGTTATTTGGGTAATTTTTGGTGTGGGAGGTAAACAGTTAATTTTAAATGTAATAATGTGTGTTTATTTCATGAAAAATGTATGTAGATGTAGTTTTACTATTTGGCTACAAGATGGCCACACTCAAAAAAAAAAATTATCAGAAAGGCGGCGGTTTCTGATAAGAAGCCTAGTCTTTCTACCGTGGACTTAGATCAATTAATATAGTTTCCATTCATTGATCTCTGGGCTAACGGGGGAAAACACGTGCGCGCAGCAGCCGCCTGGACGTGACAATCACTTCCAGGTGGCATAAATGGTTAAATTAAAAAATTATTTAGTCAGTGTTTGTCCATTGTTTCCTCTCCCTGTTTTACAGTGGTGTGAATAACGATTTGCCCCCTTCCTGATTTCTTATTCTTTTGCATGTTTGTCACACTTAAATGTTTCTGCTCATCAAAAACCGTTAACCATTAGTCAAAGATAACATAATTGAACACAAAATGCAGTTTTAAATTATGGTTTTTATTATTTAGTGAGAAAAAAAACTCCAAATCTACATGGCCCTGTGTGAAAAAGTAATTGCCCCCCTTGTTAAAAAAATAACTTAACTGTGCTTTATCACACCTGAGTTCAATTTCTGTAGTCACCCCCCAGGCCTGATTACTGCCACACCTGTTTCAATCAAGAAATCACTTAAATAGGAGCTAACTGACACAGAGAAGGAGACCAAAAGCACCTCAAAAGCCAAGATCCAAAGAAATTCAGGAACAAATGAGAAAAAAAGTACTGTAATTGAGATCTATCAGTCTGGTAAAGGTTATAAAGCCATTTCTAAAGCTTTGGGACTCCAGCGAACCACAGTGAGAGCCATTATCCACAAATGGCAAAAACATGGAACAGTGATGAACCTTCCTAGGAGTGGCCGGCCGACCAAAATTACCCCAAGAGCGCAGAGAAAACTCACCCGAGAGGCCCTAAAAGACCCCAGGACAACATCTAAAGAACTGCAGGCCTCACTTGCCTCAATTAAGGTCAGTGTTCACGACTCCACCATAAGAAAGAGACTGGGCAAAAACGGCCTGCATGGCAGATATCCAAGGCGCAAACCACTTTTAAGCAAAAAGAACATTAAGGCTCGTCTCAATTTTGCTAAAAAACATCTCAATGATTGCCAAGACTTTTGGGAAAATACCTTGTGGACCGACGAGACAAAAGTTGAACTTTTTGGAAGGTGCGTGTCCCGTTACATCTGGCGTAGAATTAACACAGCATTTCAGCAAAAGAACATCATACCAACAGTAAAATATGGTGGTGGTAGTGTGATGGTCTGGGGTTGTTTTGCTGGTTCAGGACCTGGAAGGCTTGCTGTGATAGATGGAACCATTAATTCTTGTAACTATTGTGGAACTTTCTCCGTGATCAGCGCACAACGCGTGCGCTGACACGGCGGAAATCCTCCACAAGCGTATATTTGCAGGCACCCAGCAAAAGGTGCTACGCACCTGTAGAGGGAAATTCCTGTCGGCAGATGGCGCTGGGGAGTGCAGAGGAACCAATCCTCTGTACCTCCACAAGTGCCAGACAGGAATTGTACGAAGTGCAGAACGCAATCGCAAGAGAGGCGATTGCGAATGAGATTGAGCAAAGGGACAGGTTGTATGTGTGTGCGCCAATCCAGTCGCCACCCCGCGACCGCGCACACACAACAGCAGATATGAAATAGGAACGCGATCGCGAGAGGTGCGATCGCCAGACGTGACACAAGGCAGATCAGAATAGAATACGAGGGTAGCAAAGGCACAGCAAATAATACAATAAGGAGATACGGAAAATAACAAACGCTAGCTAACCGCGAACACCGCACTCATTCGCAACAGTGCACGCGGTTATGCGCGGTCTCCACGTGCTAAGCACAATAGAGACAAGCACGCCTAACTAACCATCGACAGACAAACATGAAACAGAGGACGCGAGCGCTTGCTTAACGGTTACCTCACCGAGCCACCAGCAAGCGTAGCAGACAAGACAGACACACGAAAACAGGGACAAGCGAGAGATAGGATCCACAGCACTAGCGAAAAGTGGCTAGCGCGATCCAGGTACAGAGTAGCAGAACAGAAGGATCCCCAGCGCTAGCGAAAAGTAGCTAGCGCGATCCCAGGAGACAGAACAGAAGAGATAGCTGGTAGCAACCGCTGCACCAGCTATACTCCAAGAACAGAGATCAGAACCATTTCCTGTCGACCACCTTTGGGGCAGGACAATGGCAACAGGCAAGACAAGACAGAACAGGCAATACCGATAATACAACCTGACTGGGCTAGAAGGGGAGCCTAAAGCAACCCCCAGGAATTAACTATACTAGATAGCAATGGCTGACACTCCAGCAGTGTCCATCAGGAACAGACCATGGAAAGGAAATGACCAGCCAAGCCTTCTGGGAAACATAAAGCTCTTAAAGTGCCAGTCATCAAAGAAGGCAGGTAGGGGATTTGCATAACGAATGTATGCAAATTCCCCAGCAAGAGAACAGACCAGAACTTGCAATGGAAAGACAGGTCTCTGTTCCAGAGTCCTGCAGCATGCAAACCTAAACAATGGTCAAAAGGCTGCCTGCCTGCGCAGGCAGCTGAGCGGATTCTCACAGTACCCCCCCCCCCCCCTCTAGGGATGGATTCTAGACATCCCTCAAAACTGGTATCATCACAAAACTCTAACTGAAGACTCATGAAGGTCGGGGCAGCCCGACAAGGCCCAATTCCAGAGTCAGTCCATCCGAAACCGACCTCATCGGAAGCAGAAGCCACTGAAACATGCCCATCAGCACTACAAGTCTCAGCGTAACACCCATCAGGACTGTGGACACCAGAGAAGAAGCCATCGACACCCTCCAGACAATACCCACCACCTTCCAAGGAGCGTCCAAGAATACCAAACCTGCCGCAATACCTGTTCGAAGTGTCCCTTACAACACCAAAGCCATTGCTGATCGTATTCAGGGCACCAAGCAAAACCTTTCCCGGAATCTCCCAGAACGCCTTGAAGCTCCGCAGAGATCCCAAGAAGCCAGAACGCTCACCAGGCTCACATGGAGAACCACCAAGAACCCCTATGGAACCTATGATCATTCCAGACTCAAAATTAGCAGGACACCCATCAAGATCAGGACTTTTAGGAACCACTTCTGGGCATGCAAGCAGGCAGGCTATATCGGAACATGTCTCCACTGAGGAAGCATCTGAGTACGCTGGTAACCGAGGCACACTTGGGCTTTCTGGGTCACAGAGCACATTGGGGTACACTAGTACAGGAGAAACCTCAGGACATGTCGGGGAACTGCCAACTTCAGAGTCCGACACGACAAGACCAAAACCAGTACCGGGCAGAAAATCATCACGAGTAAAGGTCACAGGTACTGGTCTTTCAAAAGAAGACTCGGACTCAAATTCAGAATTTTCTGTAACTGTAATATCATCATTGACTACACATGAATGAAGCTCCACAAGAGCTGCAAAAGTAGTCAGCAAGGCAGCAATGCCTACGGAAGAGGGTAACACCTCAGAAGGACTTGGGGGGCAGGAGACATCTCCTACAAGTTCTACACCCTTTGGGAGGAACTCGGAGACCTCCAGAACATCAAACAAGACCTCAGGAACATCATTTTTCAAGTTTTCTAAGAAGGATTCTGTACTATCCATGTTACAGGGCAACACTGGAACTTTATTTTGGGAACAGGGCAGATGTCCCAGGGAAGGTTCCACCATAAACTGAGACTGAATTTCATCATCATGAGTGGAACGTACAGGAATATTCACTGGACCACACACTGACTCCCTAACTTTAATCTCGCTGCACCCAGAATTCTGCGTAGCAGTCAAACTAGCTTGCAACTCCAAAACTGCAGAAAGACAGGTAAAAATAGCAGCAATACCTAGACGAGCCTCTAGGGGCAGGGCAGGAGATATTGTACAAGGCAATATTGACTCATCCAGAGTACAGGGTGGAGAGTCAGAACTTTCTTCAAAGCAAGAAAGGGACTCCCAAATGTCAGTGTGATTGGACATCGTTTTGTTATTCATGGTACAGGGCAGGTTCAGAGAAAGCGTCTCTGAATAAGGCAAAGAAGGTTCAGCATCAGATTCGCAAAACCGAAGCGCTGTCTCACTCTTAGATTCGGCTAACAATGTCAAATCCGAGGAGCCAGGACACAAAACTTGCGAATCAAAAATCACTTTAGGTTGTGAAACTGACGCTTCCATAGCGCAAACCTCCGCGATCTGCAGAGCAGACTGCAAGGCATCCAGGACCGAAACGCTGGAGCAACTGTCCCCGGGCAACGGGCCCTTACAGGTGTGAACAGGGCGAGACAGAGACTCATCTGCAGAAGAAATAGTGACATCAACAGGACAAACTTTATTAGGCATATTAATTTTACTTTTGACGCTGCATAGTCGAGAACTCTTCCCCATAGCAGGGTCACAGACGGAAGATCTCAAAGATCTGTTACTAAATGACAAAGGATCCCACACATCCTTGAGGAAACCGGCAGACTCATGCCGATCACAATCTGCAGGAACATCCGAGAAACAGGCATCAGATCGCACAGATTCAAACTGCACACTGTCAGGAGAGAATCCTTCAGGATTCGCACAGGAATCAACCACAGCGGCACACTCATTCATTTCAGATTGCACAAAGTCAAGACTCTCATGCTTTACCCCAGAAAGGCAGGAACAATCATCCGACAACGATGTCTCTTTATTGGAATCAATTGATTGGTGTGTGTGCAACTCATCCAAAATCGTTTGCCATACATAGATCACCAGATTCACATCATCCTTGTCACATTCATCGGAATCAATCAGAAGATACATTGAATCGAGACAAGCATTCAAGACATTTTTGCTTTTTGCGATATAAAAATAGCAAAAGGCTTTCCAATCAAAATCGAATTCTTCCAGCAAGGCCCCAATATCCCAGGAAGCAAATGGGGGTTCAAACAGGCCAGTATCCAAATAATCTCCATAGGGGTGGAGTTCAGGAACAAGAACAGATTGTTTAACTGCTTTAATATAGTGTGCGATCCTACCTATAGCAGGATCCACATGAGCTTTGGATTGGGGCAAAAAAGCCGGAGACGGAACAACATCATTACAGACATCAACAGGGAGTGTTTTATTCCGATGCTTGCGTTTTTTAGTTTTTCTCTTTTTAGCCACTTTGCATGTCTGCTGTTTAAAGGGAAGGTCCAAGCAAAAAAAAAAAATGAGTTTAACTTACCTGGGGCTTCTACCAGCCCCATGTAGCCATCCTGTGCCCTCATAGTCACTCACTGCTGCTCCAGTCCCCCGCTGGCAGCTTTCTGACCTCGGAGGTCAGGGCCGCATTGCGTACATTTTTACGCATTCCCGCTAGTGCAGGAACATTAACATATACATTTTTATGCGTTAGTGGTGCAACGCATACATTTTTGTTCCTGCACTAGCTGGAATGCGTAAAAATGTATGCAATGCGGCCCTGACCTCCGAGGTCAGAAAGCTGCCAGCGGGGGACTGGAGCAGCAGTGAGTGACTACGAGGGCACAGGATGGCTACATTGGGCTGGTAGAAGCCCCAGGTAAGTGAAACTCATTTTTTTTTTTTTTGCTTGGACCTTCCCTTTAAAACCTGAAGTGGCAACAGACACATTGAACTGATTGTCATACTGAAAAGTTTTGCATGGAAGGGAAAGATCAGCTGACTTATCAGCAGCTACACACTCAATCAGAGCAGGTGGCAAGCCAGGCAGTTTAAACCAGTGAGAGAATATCACTGCAAGAAACTGATACAGATTACCATTCCAGGAATTGATTTTTAACAAATCATATGCCCAGGTGATCAAATCGTCTTTTAAGAGCACATAGGCAAAAAGAAGAGCCAACGTGGACGGATCAGAAATCTGAAAGGTGGGATTCAGACAAAACCTCACACATTCAGAAAGAAATTCCGCCTTGGTCTCTGAATTTAGCCTTTTAAAGCTCTTAAAGACACAGGACCCAAACTCGACAAAATCGTACAAATCAGAAATTCCGTCTACACTGGGGTTTTGGGTTTGGCTGGTCATTCTGTAACGATTGTGGAACTTTCTCCGTGATCAGCGCACAACGCGTGCGCTGACACGGCGGAAATCCTCCACAAGCGTATATTTGCAGGCACCCAGCAAAAGGTGCTACGCACCTGTAGAGGGAAATTCCTGTCGGCAGATGGCGCTGGGGAGTGCAGAGGAACCAATCCTCTGTACCTCCACAAGTGCCAGACAGGAATTGTACGAAGCGCAGAACGCAATCGCAAGAGAGGCGATTGCGAATGAGATTGAGCAAAGGGACAGGTTGTATGTGTGTGCGCCAATCCAGTCGCCACCCCGCGACTGCGCACACACAACAGCAGATATGAAATAGGAACGCGATCGCGAGAGGTGCGATCGCCAGACGTGACACAAGGCAGATCAGAATAGAATACGAGGGTAGCAAAGGCACAGCAAATAATACAATAAGGAGATAGGGAAAATAACAAACGCTAGCTAACCGCGAACACCGCACTCATTCGCAACAGTGCACGCGGTTATGCGCGGTCTCCACGTGATAAGCACAATAGAGACAAGCACGCCTAACTAACCATCGACAGACAAACATGAAACAGAGGACGCGAGCGCTTGCTTAACGGTTACCTCACCGAGCCACCAGCAAGCGTAGCAGACAAGACAGACACACGAAAACAGGGACAAGCGAGAGATAGGATCCACAGCACTAGCGAAAAGTGGCTAGCGCGATCCAGGTACAGAGTAGCAGAACAGAAGGATCCCCAGCGCTAGCGAAAAGTAGCTAGCGCGATCCCAGGAGACAGAACAGAAGAGATAGCTGGTAGCAACCGCTGCACCAGCTATACTCCAAGAACAGAGATCAGAACCATTTCCTGTCGACCACCTTTGGGGCAGGACAATGGCAACAGGCAAGACAAGACAGAACAGGCAATACAGATAATACAACCTGACTGGGCTAGAAGGGGAGCCTAAAGCAACCCCCAGGAATTAACTATACTAGATAGCAATGGCTGACACTCCAGCAGTGTCCATCAGGAACAGACCATGGAAAGGAAATGACCAGCCAAGCCTTCTGGGAAACATAAAGCTCTTATAGTGCCAGTCATCAAAGAAGGCAGGTAGGGGATTTGCATAACGAATGTATGCAAATTCCCCAGCAAGAGAACAGACCAGAACTTGCAATGGAAAGACAGGTCTCTGTTCCAGAGTCCTGCAGCATGCAAACCTAAACAATGGTCAAAAGGCTGCCTGCCTGCGCAGGCAGCTGAGCGGATTCTCACAATTCTACTGTCTACCAAAAAATCCTGAAGGAGAATGTCCGTTAATCTGTTCATCAACTCAAGCTGAAGCGATCTTGGATGCTGCAGCAGGACAATGGCCGAAAACACACCAGCAAATCCACCTCTGAATGGCTGAAGAAAAACAAAATAAAAGACTTTGGAGTGGCCTAGTCAAAGTCCTGACCTGAATCCTATTGAGATGTTGTGGCATGACCTTAAAAAGGCGGTTCATGCTAGAAAACCCTCAAATAAAGCTGAAATACAACAATTCTGCAAAGATGAGTGGGCCAAAATTCCTCCAGAGCACTGTTAAAGACTCGTTGCAAGTTATCGCAAACGCTTGATTGCAGTTATTGCTGCTAAGGGTGGCCCAACCAGTTATTAGGTTCAGGGGGCAATTTCTTTTTCACACAGGGCCATGTAGGTTTTGAGTTTTTTTTCTCACTAAATAATAAAAACCATCATTTAAAACTGCATTTTGTGTTATCTGTTATCTTTGACTAATAGTTAACGGTTTTTGATGAGCAGAAACATTTAAGTGTGACAAACATGCAAAAAATAAGAAATCAGGAAGGGGGCAAATAGTTTTTCACACCACTGTACATTATGAACTTTATCACAGATAGCAACTTTTTTAGTTCTGCTAGGTGATCTGCACAGAATGTTCATTACTGAGAGTTCTATGCACAGAGGGAGATATTGCTTGCTTGGCATTTGGAAAAAGTTATTTCCCACAATACAATGAAGTTAAAGCGGACCCAAACCAAACATTTTTTTAATTCAAAATATTTAGTTGCACCACTCTGACACATACAAATATAAATAAACACTCCTTCAAGCCTATGAGCATTTCAGTGCATGCTTTTCACCCTCCTCTTTGCATATCTAGGGTGATACAGGTGTCAGCCATTAGCAATTCTTCCTTTGCTGGACACCATCTACTCCACCAGCTTGCCGGTTTATTTGCCGGCAATATGAAAGGAAGGGGAGGGGTTTCTCCAATAAATGTAAAATATTTTATATTTGTCATCATGCAGCTGAAAAAGGCTGCTATTTATTATTATAATTTAGAAAATTGATTTTATTTCTGAAATCTTGTATTTTTAGTTTGGGTCCACTTTAACAGACAGTAAACTGTAAGGGCCACTGTGTGAGGGGTTTCACCACAATATCATCCACACAGACCCCCCCTCACTGTTCTCCCCAGAAATCTTTTCCAGCCGGGTGGCATGAAAAAGTAGCTGGGTGGGGCAATATGAGAGAATGCAGGGCTGGTGCTTCTGTGTGCAACTCTGCTTATAGCATAGGAGGAAGTGAGCCAATGACAGTGGTGCTCATCCGGCTACAAAAGCCTGGGGAGAAAAAGTAAAGATTTCTCGTTGGAAAGGGGGTATTAGTGTCAGGAACAGGGCAGCTGCAGCGAACAGCGGCGCCGCAGCTGCCTCCATGCCGCCACCCGTCCTCCCGGCGTCTAGGACGCCGAGGACGGATCGTATGTTTGGGAGGGAGGTCACCGTCTCGCGCGGGCGCGCGCACAGATGGGACCTTTATGCTGGGAGGAAGCCGGTCAGCTGATCGCAGAGGAGACTCACGGCGCCCAGGATTGGCTGTTCGCAGGGGGGCGTGCCAGTGAGGTCTCCTCTGCTTCTTAAAGCCAATGGGTACCGTTTCTAAAAACAAAAAGTCAGATACTCACCTAAGGAGAGGGAAGGCTAGGTCCTAATGAGCCTTCCCTCTCCTCTCCCGGTGCCCTCGGTGCTGCGCTGGCTCCCCCGTTCGCGTCCGCCGCCGCAGGGACTTCGGAGGTCTTCGGGAGCACTCGGGCTTCCGAAGACGGGCTGCTCCATACTACGTACGCGCGAGCGCGTCATAGAGGGCGCTCGCGCATGCGTAGTATGGAGCGGTCGCGTCATCGGGAGCCCGAGTGCTCCCGAAGCCTTCCGAAAGCTCCCGAAGGCATGCGGAAGTGGCAGTATTTGACCGAACTGGTCGAATACTGCCACAGGGGATCCTGCACGGGACCGGGCACCGGGAGAGGAGAGGGAAGGCTCATTAGGACCGAGCCTTCCCTCTCCTTAGGTGAGTATCTGACTTTTTGTTTTTAAAAACGGTAAACATTCACTTTAAGCCTCCGGGCTTCAGTCTGGCGCTGTCTGTTGTCGTGAATACATTGCGTGTTAGCGCTCAGACCTTAGACTAGATCCCAGGTGTTGATGCCAAGGACTTCACACCTAGACTATGATCTTGCTTTCTGATTCTGTACTTCTGCCTATCTGCCTTATTAGTTGCTGAACCTCTGCCTGATTACCGATTACTCTCTTGCCTTACGATTCTGTACCGATACTTACCTCTCTGTTGCCGAACCTCTGCCTAATTACCGATTACTCCCCTGCCTCACGATCTTGTACCTATACTTACCTCTCTGTTGCCGTACCTTGCCTGTCTGACCACTCTACTCACCAGTGGGTTCTACACCACTGGTGAGGTGCTCTATACCCACCAGCTGGTCGGGGGTAGCCTGGTGACTGATAGAGCCTTCCCAGCTCCTCTGGGAAGGTTCAGCCAAATCTATTTAAGTCACCTGTTAGAACCTTCTCCAGCTCCTCTGGGAAGGTTTTGCTCTTATCTCTATATTGTACCACCTGCTCTTCGGGTGTCCTTTAGGCTGCAGTACTATCCGAATCACCTGCTCCACTGGTGACCACTAGGCTGCAGTACTATCTGAATCACCTGCTCCTCGGGAGATCCTGTCTCTTTTATATTAGTCTCCCCAGCTTGCTGGGGCAAGTTCTCTGTTATTAACTCAGTGTACTGATAGTGCCTTTCCAGCCCCTCTGGTAAGGCCTCGCCAAACTATTAAAGTTACGGTTGCACCAAGCACTACACATATAGAATCTTTTCAGCTATACCAGTATTATTGGTGATTCTGCAGATCACCACATAATCAGGTATAGAGTCTGTATTATTGGTGATTCTGCAGATCACCATATAATCAGACATCTGAGTTGCTACACCCAACTGTTACAGAACAACAGACCAGAAAAAATATGGAGGCACACCCCAAATCCTCCTCAACCAGATCTCTCTTGAAAGCAACATAAGCAGTCACTTAATCTCTCATAGAGCTCATTAGGAGCTCCCAAACTGTCTAAATCGCCCCATCCCCTTTAACCCAAGCTGTAGATAGATGGCTTTGCCTCTACAGCCAATAAATAATAATTCCCTCTACAAGACTATCATAACCAGAGGTCTGACCGTCTGGTCACTCCTTCCCCTCTCACTATGCACCAATAAGCATACTATTAGAACCTTTCATTAGACACCTGCTAATCTAACTCAAGACTCTGGTTGAGAACGATCATAGGTTATCTCAGCATTTAAATTCTCATTACCATACTACAATAACCTATCGCCATACTCTGTTATAATGTTATTTTTTGCTACACTGCTATACTATATACTAGTTAACGGTTACCTTTCTCACAACAAATCTACGATTGTTATTCAAATTGTGAATAATCGCAACATTAAGCTGTATTGTTATAAAATTCAATAAAAATCTATTTGGAAAAAAAAAAAAAAATATGGAGGCACTCAGCAGCCGGGTCGATGTATTAACCACCACTGTTAATGAACTCATTAAAACAGTTAATGCGCAACATACTCAGATTGAACAACTAACTGAGTCGGTTAATCGCTTACTGGACCCTAATATTCGAGTGTCGGGTGCCCCCACCTGAGAAGTTCTCAGGGCATCGCTCGGATTTTCATAATTTTAAGCATAGATGCTTATCGTATTTTGAATTACGACCCTTCTTTTCTGGTACAGAAGGTCAGAGGGTCACCTTTATTAAAACATTGTTGTCTGGAGATTCGCAGTCCTGGGCCTATAGTCTCCCTACTGGGCATGAGGCCTTGGTTTCAGTAGAAGAGTTCTTTAAGGCTATGGCCGTGATCTACGACGATCCCGATTTGGCAGTAACTTCTGAAAGGAAGTTAAAGACCCTCAGGCAGGGACACAATTCAGTGGAGGTTTATGCTGCAGAGTTCAGGAGATGGGCAGTGTCAGCCAGGTGGGGGCAATATGCACTTTTAGACTGCTTCTTATCAGGATTGTCTGATGCCGTGGCTGATCTCATGTTCGGTCATCCAGAGCCCAAGACCCTGGATGAGGCCATAAAAACAATAATGGTGCACAAGCCAGCCTGGGGCCCTAGGAACTCTCACTGCCCGGGGCCCCAGAACCAGCATGCAACACCATATGTGAGCGCAGCCAAGCCCTGGATCTGCCACACCCAGGAGCTTGTCCCCAACTGCTCTAAGACTTACCAAACACACAGGAGATACTCACTTCCCAAACAGTTCTCTGCTGCTTATATAAAGCCTGCAGGCTGCTTGTAAGCCAATCAAGAAGTGCACATACACATGACACCTAGTCTGCAGTGATTAATTCAAACAGAAGCTGAGCTAGGAGGGGGGCAGATGAGAGGGTATATCCTGCACGCTGGTGCCCCCTGCTGGCCATATAGCCATTGTCTATATGCAACTGAAACCCTCTCCAATTACTAGCTGAGTAGCTCAGCTTCTGTTTGAATTAATCACTGCAGACTAGGTGTCATGTGTATGTGCACTTCTTGATTGGCTTACAAGCAGCCTGCAGGCTTTATATAAGCAGCAGAGAACTGTTTGGGAAGTGAGTATCTCCTGTGTGTTTGGTAAGTCTTAGAGCAGTTGGGGACAAGCTCCTGGGTGTGGCAGATCCAGGGCTTGGCTGCGCTCACATATGGTGTTGCATGCTGGTTCTGGGGCCCCGGGCAGTGAGAGTTCCTAGGGCCCCAGGCTGGCTTGTGCACCATTATTGTTTTTAATTTTATTGTAGATTCCCATGCAGTTTAGTTAGGAGGGGGGCAGATGAGAGGGTATATCCTGCACGCTGGTGCCCCCTGCTGGCCATATAGCCATTGTCTATATGCAACTGAAACCCTCTCCAATTACTAGCTGAGTAGCTCAGCTTCTGTTTGAATTAATCACTGCAGACTAGGTGTCATGTGTATGTGCACTTCTTGATTGGCTTACAAGCAGCCTGCAGGCTTTATATAAGCAGCAGAGAACTGTTTGGGAAGTGAGTATCTCCTGTGTGTTTGGTAAGCCTGGATGAGGCCATATCTTTGGCCATCAAGATTGATAGGCGAGTTCGCTATCAGAAGCAAACTCGGGCGAAACCCTCAAGAAACTTCTCTTCTTGTACTCTCAGCTCTTACGCCTTCTTCTCCACCCGCTGACGAGCCAATGCAGATTGGACAGGCCAAGCTCTCAGAAGTCGAGAAAGATATGTCTGCACTGCGCCGACAAGGGGCATATGGTTTTTGCTTGTCCTAAAAAAGCAGAAAACTCTATCGCCTAGGAGTAGCTGGAGGTACTACCTTAGGCGATCCAGAGTTGCCTCTAAATAATAAACGTGTGTTGCTTCCATGTACTATCACCTGGGAGGGTCAGGTTCACACTACTCAGGCTTTTATAGATTCAGGTTCTGCTGTAAATGTCATGTCTACAAAATTCGCTAATCAATTTGGATTTCCTTTGATTCCTGTGGGGGAGCAGATTAAGATTACAGCTGTGGACGATTCTCTACTACCACTCACCATCACTCAGACTCCTGTATTGTTATGCCAGATTGGGGCCCTGCACAGGGAACAAATGCAGTTTCTGGTGTTAGAAATGTCCACATCCACGGTCATCCTGGGGATGCCGTGGTTAAAGAAGCACTCCCCGGACATTGATTGGAGTACCAGACAGTTAATAAGCTGGTCTCCATACTGCCATGACCACTGTCTAAAGCAGATTCCCCTTGCAGCTACTGAAGCCCAAGTAGTTGAAGCCGTTGAACAGGATGTGGAACTTTCTGGGCAAGAGGTTGAGTTGAATAGGGCATCTGAGTTGGCCCCTTTTCAACAGGAAATCCCTGAAGGCAAACCAGAGGGGGTTCTTTGTGTTCCCCTCCAGCTTAGATTCAAGGTCTTGCAGACATTTCATGCCCACAAAAGTGCTGGTCACCCTGGGGTGGCTCAGGAATTATTAAGTCGGAGTGTATGGTGGCCCTCAATCAATTCTGATTGTAAAGAATTCGTGGGAAGCTGTGCCGTTTGTGCCAGGAGCAAGGCTTCTAGGCGAGCTCCTGCAGGCACCTTACAGGCTCTTCCAGTACCCGAGGAACCTTGGACCCATGTGTCCATGGATTTCGTGGGCGAACTGCCTCTCTCTGAGGGTAAAACGGTCATATGGGTGGTGGTCGATAGGTTTAGTAAGATGGCACACTTCATCCCCTTGAACGGACTCCCCTCTGCACAGGAATTGGCAGAGCTGTTCGTACTCCACATCTTCAGGCTGCATGGGATTCCCCAGGATGTGGTGTCAGATAGGGGAGTCCAGTTCACTTCCCGCTTCTGGAAAGCCTTCTGTCATCAATTGGGGATGAAGTTATCATTTTCCTCCAGCTACCACCCACAGACCAACGGTCAGACTGAGAGGGTAAATCAGGCCCTTGAGCAGTTCCTCAGGTGTTATGTGGCTGATGCCCAGACCGATTGGGTCAGATTTTTGCCTTAAGCCTGAGTTCGCCCACAATAACTTGAGGTCTGCCTCGTCAGGGTGCTCCCCGTTCCAGGTTGTTACGAGGAGATCACCCAAATTTTCACCACTGCCAGTGGTGGGGTCACCTTTTCCAGCTCTGGAACACTGGTCAGAGACCATGAGAGACATCTGGAATAAGGTGAAGCAAACTTTGAGAAGAGCCTTTTCAGTTCAAAAAAGGCAAGCCAACAAGAGATGTTCGGTGGAATGGAAGTTAGCACCGGGAGATCTGGTGTGGATTTCCACTCGACACCTGTCCCTAAGGCAGCCCTCTGTCAAATTGGCTCCCAAATTCATAGGGCCCTATCCTATTTCTAAGAAAGTGAATAATGTTACCTACGTGGTGTCGCTTCCACCCAGTTTCAGGGGTGGTAGGACGTTTCACGTTTCGCTTTTGAAACCTGCCGTGTATGTGGATTCCACTCCCCCCCCCCCCTGTGGTGGTTAATGGAGAGCCCGAATACGAAGTAGAAAAGATTTTGGATTCCCGGCGAGTGCGTAACTCTTTGCAGTATCTGGTTCACTAGCGAGGGTATGGTCCAGAGGAGAAATCTTGGGTACCACTCGCCCGCATGCACGCGGAGGAACTCAGGGAGGAGTTTCATAGGTTGCATCCAGATAGGCCGGGTGGTGCGTGTTCGGAGTCCACACCTAGAGGGGGGGGGGGGGGGTACTGTCAGGAACAGGGCAGCTGCCTCCATGCCGCCACCCGAGGACGGAACGTATGTTTGGGAGGGAGGGAGGTCACCGTCTCGCGCGGGCACGCGCACAGACGGGACCTTTATGCTGGGAGGAAGCCGGTCAGCTGACCTGCTGGTCAGCTGATCACAGAGGAGACTCACGGCGCCCAGGATTGGCTGTTCGCAGGGGGGCGTGCCAGTGAGGTCTCCTCTGCTTCTTAAGCCTCCGGGCTTCAGTCTGGCGCTGTCTGTTGTCGTGAATACATCGCGTGTTAGCGCTCAGACCTTAGACTAGATCCCAGGTGTTGATGCCAAGGACTTCACACCTAGACTAGGATATTGCTTGTATTGTATTGTATTGATTTCCTGTGTATGACTCTTGGCTAAAACTCTGACTCTGATCTTGCTTTCTGATTCTGTACTTCTGCCTATCTGCCTTATTAGTTGCTGAACCTCTGCCTGATTACCGATTACTCTCTTGCCTTACGATTCAGTACCAATACTTACCACTCTGTTGCCGAGCCTCTGCCCGATTACTCCCCTGCCTCACGATCTTGTACCTATACTTACCTCTCTGTTGCTGAACCTTGCCTGTCTGACCACTCTACTCACCAGTGGGTTCTACACCACTGGTGAGGTGCTCTATACCCACCAGCTCCGCTGATTGGGGGTAGCCTGGTGACTGATAGAGCCTTCCCAGCTCCTCTGGGAAGGTTCAGCCAAATCTATTCAAGTCACCTGTTAGAACCTTCTCCAGCTCCTCTGGGAAGGTTTTGCTCTAATCTCTATATTGTACCACCTGCTCTTCAAGTGTCCTTTAGGCTGCAGTACTATCCGAATCACCTGCTCCACTGGTGACCACTAGGCTGCAGTACTATCTGAATCACCCGCTCCTCGGGAGATCCTGTCTCTTTTATATTAGTGTAACGATTGTGGAATTCTCTCCGTGATCAGCGCACAAGACGTGCGCTGACACTGCGGAAATCCTCCACAAGCTTATAATTTGCGGGAACCCAGCAAAAGGTGCAATGCCCCTGTAGAGGGAAATTCCTGTCGACAGGGGGAGCTGTGGAGTGCAGAGGAACAGCTCCTCTGCCCTGCCACACACGCCAGACAGGAATTGCACGAAGGGCAGAAACGCAGGGCAAGATAGCCCTGAAAGGGCGAGATCAAAGTGACAGAGGGTATGTGTGTTCACCAAACTAGTCGCCACCCTGCGACGATGAACACACAACCAGGAAGACAAAGCGAGAAGGCAATCGCCGGAGATGGCGATTGCTAACAGCGACACAAGACTGAATAAGCACAGATTAGCAATGTATGTTTGTCCACCAATCTAGCCGCCACCTGCGACGGTGGACACACAACAGAAGAAACCAAGTGAGAACGCAATCGCAAGAGAAGCGATTGCGGAAGAGAATGAGCACAGAGACAGATTGTATGTGTGTGCACCAAACTAGTCGCCAACCCGCGACGGTGCATACACAACAGCAGATATGAAGTAGGAACGCAATCGCGAGAGAGGCGATTGCCAGAGGTGACACAAGGCTACAGCAAGGCAGAGCACGAGAGTAGCAAAGGCACAGCAAATCATACAATGAGAAGATACGGAAAATAACAAACGCTAGCTAAACGCGAACACCGCACTCATTCGCAACAGTGCACGCGTTTATGCGCGGTCCCCGCGTGATAAGCACAACAGAGACAAGCACGCCTAACTAACCACCGACAGACAAACATGAAACAAAGGACGCAAGCACTTGCTTAACGGTTACCTCACCGAGCCTCCAGCAAGCGTTCGTAGCAGACAAGACAGACACACGAAAACAGGAATAAGCGAGCAATAGGATCCACAGCACTAGCGCAAGTGGCTAGTGCGATCCAGCAAGACAGAACAGAAGGATCCACAGTGCTAGCGCAAGATGCTTGTGCGATCCAAGTACAGAGTAGCAGACCAGAAGTATCCACAGCACTAGCGCAAGAGGCTGGTGCGATCCAGGAAAACAGATCAGAAGGGGCTACCAGTAACAACCGCTGTTCCGGTTAGCACCCAGACACACAGAACGATTTCCTGTCGACCACCGCTGGGACAGGACAATCGCAACAGACAAACAAAACAGATAAGCAATCCTAACTGCACTAGGGAAACCTGCCTAGTGCAGTCCCAGGAATTACTCTAGGCTAATCTTCAAACAAAGAGCAAGGCTGACACTCCAGGCGAGTGTTCCACAGAACTAACTCTTATGACCAGCAACTTACTGTGGGAAACACAGCTCTTTATAGAGCAAGCCCACAAAGGATGTGGCTAGGCAATCTGCATGACAAACATATGCAAATTCCTCAGCAGCAAGCTGCAATACTGACAAAAGGTCTCTCTTCCAGAGACCTGCAGAATGCAGACCTGAACAGTGGTCAAAAGGCTGCCTGCCTCCGCAGGCAGCCACGCGGATCCTCGCAATTAGTCTCCCCAGCTTGCTGGGGCAAGTTCTCTGTTATTAACTCAGTGTACTGATAGTGCCTTTCCAGCCCCTCTGGTAAGGCCTCGCCAAACTATTAAAGTTAAGGTTGCACCAAGCACTACACATATAGCATCTTTTCAGCTATACCAGTATTATTGGTGATTCTGCAGATCACCACATAATCAGGTATAGAGTCTGTATTATTGGTGATTCTGCAGATCACCATATAATCAGACATCTGAGTTGCTACACCCAACCATTACAATTAGTTACTGATTGGGATGAAGCTGAATCCTGGGTTAAAGATTCCCTTTAAAAAAGTGAACCCACCTGTTAACTTTGTGTGTCGATAAGGCCTAATTATATTGTGCTAAACTACCATGTCTAGCATTTAAATTATTGCTTATTGTTTATTCCAAATCCTGATATAATGTAAAAGCTATCATGAAAAAAAAATCATCCATGAGATTTTAAAAAAATAAGTCTTGTGAATGTGTATTTTGCTGATAAATTCATCATAAATATGCATGACTGGAGGTGTGGCATTTTCCTAAAATGTGTCACTCTCTTTACTGCTGCGTCATATACACTATCCTTGGACAACTAGCACTGTAAAAATAACCAGTGTTATTCACTTCACTCGTGAGTGGTTTTAATGTTATGGCCCATGTATGGCTGGTGCATATTGCATAGAACATACTGTAATTTGTTGGTGCTGCAGAGAATTTGCCACACAGTGAACACAATGCACTGCAAGCTATTCAACAATATGGCATGTACAAATACTGAAATACACAATTAAACAAAGTCTACATATCAGCTGGGAACAATATTTTCAAATCCCATCTGAGATATTTCCAGGAATAACCCATAGCTAGTGGATGACTTCCTAACAATACTGGGAAGGTTTCCAGGTTACGCACCTTTTATCTTTTAATTACCTTTTCCTTTCTACGCAGCACTGTGTGTTCTGCAGACCTTTCAATTTCAGAAACTCGATGCTTGTTTTCTAGTGGACTAATCTCAGCATTTTATCATAATACAATGTAGCAAAGCTATATATCAATTAGAATGCTGGACATTTACTACATGACCAGTCAGAACTGTTTTGTTTCTGACCATTCATACTTATGCATGAATGAACAAACAACTGCATTCCACTCTCAGCGACAACTTTCACACCCCATGCACTATTTTTTATGCTCAGCCTCTATTTATAAATCCACCAACATCTTATGCAACACGAACATGCAATAGTGGCCGGAGGAAAAATGAGTGCCAGGTAATACAGATAGTAGAATATCAGTAGTTTTACTGATATTATACTGTTCCTGATAGTAGAATATTGGTAATTATACCAATATTCTACTATCACCCTCTGTACCCTAATTATCAGGTTAACCCTCCACTATCTATGCCTAACACCCCCCACTTACCCCCCATCCTGCTCCTAACCCTAACCTCCCCCTATCTACTTCTTACACAAACCTCTAGCACTGGTGTTTGACTTCAGCAGTACGTAGTTTGGAAACCCAAACATACACATTTAGCACCAGGTCCTGCTGTTCAGCATTGAAATGTTACTACATTTGTGCTCGGATTTCACACCATGCACTTCTGAAGCCATTTTAGTTTTAAAATAAAATGTTCTACTGTGGATAAAAGCTACACATTTTATTTGCCCATTTGTCCCGGTTTGCAATGTTTACAACATTTCCCTAGTACAATGTATGGCGCCAATATTTTATTTGGCAATAAAGGTGCATTTTCTGTTTTGCAGCTATCACTAATTACAAGCCCATAATTTAATATTAACAGTAACATACCCTCTTGACATACATTTTAAAAAGTCCAGTCCCTAAGATAACTAATAATGTATTTTTTTTTTTATTTTGTTTTTAATGCAAAAAAAATATTTTGGTACTATGGGAAAGCGTGGGAGGGAAGAAGTTAATTTTAAATGTAAGTGTGGGTCTTTTTATTAATGTAGGTGTAATTTTACTATTAGGCCACAAGATATCCTCGCACATTACTTTCCTGTGCGTACTATTAGTACATGAACAGGAAGTAATGCAAGTTTCGGTTTTTGTGAATGACCACGGCATCTCATTGATGCGGGTACTTAATGAATGGGAACTGCGGTCCCATTCATTCATCTCCCTTCTAACAATCGTCAGCAACGAGCGCGGGAGTGAGCAGCAGCAATAGACGCATGCTGGGACTTCAGATAAAGTCCTGAATGACGTAGATATACTGCACCTGGTGCAACAAGTAGTTGAAGGACTCACAGGCGAAAAAATGAATGTAGTTTTACTTACTTGGGGCACCTTCCAGCTCCTATAAGTCTTTTGGGTCTCTCGACGGAGTTCCGGTCCGGCCCTGGGGTCCCACCAACAGCCTATAAGGATTGCAAACCCCTGAGATGGGTCGGCTACCTCTGCGCATGCGAACCCCCCCCCCCCCCCCCCCCCCGGCAACTCATTGGGGTTTGCAGATCCTTACAGGCTGCTGGCGGGACCCCCAGAAAGGACCAGGGCTTTTTCAAGGGACCCAAATGAATTTTCTTCACCTCGTTAGTCCTTTAAATGATATCCAAGGTGATAGGTGCATATAAAACTGTTCTCCAGTGATCAGCTGTCCACTCCGCAATGATCGCTGACCTGGCGTATTCTGCACCTCTCTCGATCTTGCTCCCAATCACAGTGGAACTGCAGCAAGGGACTACACAGACTTCTAGAGGCTAGAAGAGGTAAGTAAAGCTTTATCTGCACCTATCACCTATCCTTTAATTTAACATAGGTGCCTATGCACCACCAAATTACCATTTCATTATGCAGCAATGTACGATTTACCAGCAAACATCCAGACTGCAAAAATGAAAAACAGTAATAACATGAATTATGTGCAGAAAGTTTCAGTAAGCTCTCCAAACATAAAGAAGCAGTACTGTCACTATACTATAATGCACGGGTGCTGTACAGCTCTGGGGTCCGCTATGTCTCAGCTGGCGTCACAGACAAAGCTCCACAACTTGCACCAGGTCACAATGACGCCACCAATCAGTAGCTCATAGCTGAGAATAATGTGCGTACGCTACACTCGATTCCACCCCGGGCTGTATTCCAGGCAAGTCAGAGCGGAGCTTTTCCTGCGTGTCATCCTCACAGCTGTCTGTCCCAACCACCCAGAGGCCACCAACTCTGCCTCCTCCTGCAGCATCATGTTTCTGGAGATTCAAGGAGACCTCCACCTGCGCATGCGCCACCCGCTCTGCGGTCTATGCAAAGCGTGCTGTCTACAGCAAACCTCTGTTGTGGGCGGGGTGGGCAGAAAAAACACGAACGTGTGGGGGTGGAAAAGATCTTTCACTCAATGCTCCTACTGCCCAAGAGGCGGGACTCGCTCACTCACTGCCGTTTCATAGGTTGTATCTTTGGGGTAGGCAGGAAGACAGTGCAGTCGTGTATGAGAGTTTAGGGCGTGGCTTACATGAAGGCGGGCCGGTCGGAGAGTAGGTGCGTAATGGAGTAATGGGTAAAGCGTGTGAGGGGGTGGGCTACAATCCTTGTGGGCGGTGCGTTTCGTCAGCGGCTGGGGGGGGGGCGGTGCGTCAGTCGGTGCTGAAGACAGCCAGGAGCCGGTCGGGGTGATCGGACAGTGGAGGACAGGTGAGACACACAGTGCAGTCCTAGCTATACTTATTCACTAGCTGAGGACTAGTCATCCCATGCAATGTATGCGGCATGGCCAGCTGTTATTTATCACACTTGTAGCGGCGAGCTGCGCTACTTGCAGATCTTCTGCGCTGCAGCGAGCCAAGTTCTCTCTACTGTGATCATATGCTGCCAGCCCACTCGCTGGATCGTGCTTGTATAACCTAGCCTATGATCCTGGTTACCCCTATGACTAGATGTGTACCTTGCTGGCATCACTATGATAACTCACCTGCCGAGATCTACAGTTTTCACACCTTTCTTCTTTATCTGACTGCTCATCTTTCCTTGTCACCCGTGTCATTGTTTCATCTTTGTAGTTACCGGTATCTCAGTCTCTGTTTTATAACTATCCTCTTATCGTTGATGATGTAGTTCAGTAGTAAAGTGCACCTATGTTCACTTTGTTTTTCTTTGCTCAGTAATTAGCTAAAGTGACTGCTTACAGATGTTTTTATGTAATATGTGTGCCCTCTCCTACTCATAAATGAAAGGTGCCCATACACTTGCTCGATCTCCTCTGCAGATTCGATCATTGTGGTTGAGGGCATATTCACAGTGGGACGTTGTGTTTTAATGTGACGTTAAAGTCACAACGTGTCTGCGTTAAGAGCTAACGCACTGCAAGTAGTGAGTTACCAAAGCGCAACATTTTCAATGCGACGATAACGTCGCACTGTGAACGACCCCTTAGGATTATCATTGCAGTGTGGTAAGCTGCGTTATATGAGGTTATAATGCAGCTCCGCAACGCGGCACTGTGAATGCGACCTGAATCTGCCAGAGACTGATGTCACAACGCGGCTGCCCTATTGCAGTTTCATGAGCATATAATGTATTGCACAAAAGGGTGCGCAGCAGGTGTTTGCTTTCAGGATGAGCCCCTATCTAAAATTTGCTCCTTCCCCCTTCCTGGGCTGTGCAGAGTGTTGGCAACAGAGCATATGCCTGCCAAATCTGTATGGCCACCTTAAAGCCACATATTATTTGGAGCTTTTCAGCTGGAACACTGAACAGTGTACGTTTTCATTGGCTTTGTGCTTTTTCATGAACTATTCCAAAACATAAAACGTAATTAGGGACAGTTTAAAGTATATGGAGAATGCCCCGTGTTTTTTGTTGTTATTGCTTTCTTTACCTATGCGTCATCCTTGCACTAAGTATTTTTTTAAAAATAAATATTAAAAAAAAAAAAAATTTCTATCTCTCCTTCCCAACTAACAGCACTTTTTCTGTAAGCTCAAATTATTTATTACAGGCAGAGTAGATAAGAAGCAGAGAAAGTAATTTAGTCAACAGAAAGCATTTCAATGAAGCTAGAAGGGCAACCCTACAGGTTGATCTTTACTTAAAGAGAATCTGTATTGATAAAATCGCACAAAAGTTAACATACCAGTGCGTTAGGGGACATCTCCTATTCCCCTCTGTCACAATTTCGCCGCTCTCCGCCGCATTAAAAGTGGTTAAAAACAGTTTTAGAAAGTTTGTTTGTAAACAAACAAAATGGCCACCAAAACAGGAAGTAGGTTGATGTACAGTATGTCCACACATAGAAAATACATCCATACACAAGCAGGCTGTATACAGCCTTCCTTTTTAATCTCAAGAGATCATTTGTGTGTTTCTTTCCCTCTGCAGCTATCTTCCACTGAAGTGTCAGGCTGTTTCTTCCTGCAGAGTGCAGACAGCTCTGCCTGTATGTAATTCTTCAGTATGTGAAAGCCCAGCCAGCTCAGAGGAGGATTTATCCAGCTTGTAAAAGATAAGAGAGAAGAGAGAAGCTGCTCTAATCTAAATAATACACAGGCAGTGTGCAGAGAGGGGCCTGGAGGGGGAGATGCATCACAGAACCACAACACTGAAGAACTTGGCAGCCTTCCAGACACAGGCTGACAAGTCTGACAAGAGAGAGATAAGTTGATTTATTACAGAGATGGTGATAGTAGAACGTGCTGCAGTAAGCCAGAACACATTAGAATAGCTTTTGGAACTTGTAGGGTGGAAGAAAACCGGATGAAATTTTTGTTACGGAGTCTCTTTAAGTAGCAAACACAGATTTTGAAGTCAAGCAGCAGCAGAAAGGACACTTCTACAGTAATCCAAGGATGGCAATGATTTATAATAATCAAAATAGTTTTATTTCGCCAAGCATGATTGGGTCATGCCCGGAATTGGGTTTGGCACAATAGAGCGGTACATAGACAGAAAGGCAGGAAAGAACGTCAGAATATGACAGTAATACCTCATACTCATATATACATACACAAATATACATTCAACATCAAATATACATTCAGCATCAGTATTCATTTTTCAAAAACACTGCTGAAGTCTACCAAAGGTGCAGAAAGAGTCTGAACAGTTGAAATATGATGACTGGTTGCTCGAAAAAAACGTTTTGTTTTTAAGTCCGCTCCTCTGCAGGTGGTAGGGCGCTGATAGTGGGCGGTAGAATATTAAGGGAGTTCAGGAGGCTAACGGCCATCAGGAAGAAAGAGTTCTTGTGTCTGGTGGTCTTGGTGGGGATGGCCCGGAGTCTCCGGCCCAATGGAAGTGGGGTAAAAAACCAGTGGCCTGGGTGAGAGAGGTCACTTGCAATCCTCAGTGCCCTGGCACGCACTATTGTGTTATACAGGAGGTCAAGTGGAGGCAGGTTATTGGATTTCACCTGCTTCTTTTTCTTTGACCAGTGATACAATTTAATATCAATAGAGAGAGCTAACCGCCCTACGGAAGATGATGGCGCTATATCAATAATAATACTCATGGTGGTGACATACTGATCTAAAATCACGGTCAAGTAATAGATTAGATAGGTACAAATCAAATGAATAGTGCTAGACTAATCTAATCACTACAGATTCAATCAGCTCTTTCTGCTACAGTTGTTCAATACTTCAAGGTGTCTCTTGGATTCTTCAGTTCTGTATAAAAATATATATTGTTCATTTACGTGGTTTTATGTATCGCCATTATTGCAGGTTTTCAAAGAGTGTTTTTCAGGTTTTATAAAATGTAAAAATCATTTTTGATGGCACTGTAGATAGAAATAAACAGCCCTGTTACAGCATAACGTGTCTCTGTGCCAAACCAAAACCGTTAGTATTTTTATGAAAATAGACTGGAAGACCTGTAAATGATATCCCTCAAAATGAACTTTATTTGCATCTTTGCAGCTCTGATGCCTCCAAGCTTGTTTACTATGGTGGAAAGACACCTTGCTTCTATGTGAGAGAGATCACTCCAGTCTCCACTTAGCTGTCTGGTACATCACAGCTTCTCCGTGGCCATTCAGGGCTATCTATGATTGTGATCAGGTGATGGAAGATGGAGATCTACTGTGAGTAATAAATTTTCTGATCTTGTTATGTAGTCAACGGGGGTGTAACTACCAATGAGATCCCCACAGCCAAATTTATGAACCTTGTTCCGAATTCCGCCGAACAGAACTTCAGTCTTGGCAGACAGGCACCATGGCAGGGGGTGTAACTCGCCCTTTTCGCCATCTCTGTACACTGCCTTCCATGTCATATTCCAGCTCTCACATACTTTCCTTGTAAAGGAGATATTATGTGAGAGCTGGAACGCGAGGTGGAAACCGCACACAGAAGCGGTGACAAGGGTGAGTTACACCCTCTGCCACGGTGCTCATGTGCAAAGATTCAGGCTCAGATAGGCAGAATGTGGAACAATGTTCCAAGTTTGAAGATGCAAATACGTCACCACTACTAATGGATAAAGTGAAATGTACAGAATGTTTTCTTTTTAATTTGTTTCCATGGTAAAGTCTTCTAAAAAATACAGCTACTACTGTATATAGTGGCACTGTTACAGCTGGCAAACAGTGGCGTAGCTAGAAACCTCTGGGCCCCGATGCAGAATCTGGATGTGCGCCCCCCCTCCCAGCAACAACCCCCCCCCCCCTCGCAACACCCGAAGCACACACATATCCAAATCCCCATAGCTGTGCATGGCATGGCTATATCAATTCCGCTTTCCAGCAGCATGGCTGCCACGTTCAATTTGCAAACATACGCAGCACCCAGAGGAAATAGGGCAATTAGTAGCAAGATGCCAGTCTGAAGGAAAATAATCGTTATGTGCGCAGCATTTACCTGATAATAATTATTATGTGCGCAGCATTTACCAGAAAATCGTTATGTGCGCAGCATTCACCAGAAAATAATAGTTATGTGCGCAGCATTCACCAGATAATAATTATGTGCGCAGCATTCACCAGAAAATTGTTATGTGCGCAGCATTCACCAGAAAATAATCGTTGTGTGCGCAGCATTCACCAGAAAATAAACGCAATGTGGGAGCTTTCACCAGAAAATAAACGCAATGTGGGAGCTTTCACCAGAAAATAAACGCAATGTGGGGGAATTCACCAGAAAATAAACGCAATGTGGGGGCATTCACCAGAAAATAAATGCAATGTGGGGGCATTCACCAGAAAATAAACGCAATGTGGTTGCATTCACCAGAAAATAATCGTTGTGTGGGGACAGTCACCAGAAAATAATCGTTGTGTGGGAACAGTCACCAGAAAATAATCGTTATGTGGGGGCAGTCACCAGAAAATAATCGTTATGTGGGGACAGTCACCAGAAAATAATCGTGATGTGGGAGCAGTCACCAGAAAATAATCGTTATGTGGGGACAGTCACCAGAAAATAATCGTTATGTGGGGACAGTCACCAGAAAATAATCATTATGTGGGGGCAGACAGTCACCAGAAAATAATCGTTATGTGGGAGCAGTCACCAGAAAATAATCGTTATGTGGGGGCAGACAGTCACCAGAAAATAATCGTTATGTGGGGACAGTCACCAGAAAATAATCGTTATGTGGGGGCAGTCACCAGAAAATAATCGTTATGTGGGGGCAGTCACCAGAAAATTATCGTTATGTGGGGAGCAGTCACCAGAAAATAATCGTTATGTGGGGGCAGACAGTCACCAGAAAATAATCGTTATGTGGGAGCAGTCACCAGAAAATAATCGTTATGTGGGGGCAGACAGTCACCAGAAAATAATCGTTATGTGGGGACAGTCACCAGAAAATAATCGTTATGTGGGGAGCAGTCACCAGAAAATAATCGTTATGTGGGGGCAGTCACCAGAAAATAATCGTTATGTGGGGGCAGTCACCAGAAAATTATCGTTATGTGGGGAGCAGTCACCAGAAAATAATCGTTATGTGGGGAGCAGTCACCAGAAAATAAACCTGTACAAATAAAAAAATATTCACTCACCTGGCCAGCCTCTGACGCGAGCTCCCCGACGTGCAACCAGCCTCCCTCCTGCAGCTCCTCCAGCGACTATCCTGCAGCGGAGCAGCCAGTTTCTCCCTTGCTGACAGGCAGAGTGCAGGGCTACGGCAAGATGGCGCCCAAAGCCCTGTACTGGAGACACAAATAGTCTCTAGTGCAGCGCTTTGGCAGCCATCTTGCCGTAGCCCTGCTCTGCCTCCGGGAGAAACTGGCTGCTCCGCTGCAGATCCTGCTCTGCCTCCGGGAGCCAGATTTCAACACCTGGGGGGTCCAGGCCCCCGGGCCCCTCCCTTGCCTTTTTAGGAGGCGGGCCTGGTCGCCACGGCGACCCCTGCGACCGCGGACCCTACACCCATGCTGGCAAACCTTAAGTGACATTACAGTAAGTGTGGCATTAAGCACCTTTTGACTTAATAAGAGAGGTTTATAATGATGTATGCCGTTGGGGGGGCTGGGGGTTAGAGGGAGCGTCATTGCTTGCAGCGGGCTGCTTTTGTACATTTAGCAGCTTTCATATTGCGCCAGCTCAAACACTGGTGCACATGACAGAAGGGGGCCCCGGGCTCTGCCACCATTTGGGACCCCCAAACCCACATTTGACACCGAGGGGGAGCGTAGGTAAGATCCGGTGCTCCCACCACCAGTGGATTCACCCACACTGCCGCTGAATGCAAAACACAAGAGAAGAGCTCCCATCCAGCACTCTGCCATATATATTGGTCCACAGACAGCCTGTCAACCAATCAGGTGTAATTGTATACACCCGTGTCTGTAGTACCAAATCTAGCAGGAACTGTATAAGTCCAGCAAAAAAAGGAGAGAGGGTTCTGTCACACATAACTGTAGACTGTGACCAGCAGGGGCACCACGTGCAGGTAAACCTCTCACGCTTCCTCCCTACACTAACCTGCATCTGCATACTGGAAGCTGCAACAAGGAAAGTATAAAACACAGACACTGGTGCACATGACAGAAGAGGGCCCCGGGGCTCTGCCACCACCATATTGCACTAACCACAGGGTCACTTTAGGTCACTTCTCAGTTAATCAAGTGTTTTTCCTATTAAATGTGAAAGGCAAAGCATAGTTGAGATAATGTGAACCATGGGAGGAGGTACTCTGCAAAAGTGTTGTTAATAAATGGGTACGTTCTATAATAATGATGAAAAAACATTGGTCTAGATTGAAGTCACACATTGAAAGGCACATGCTTTTACCTTGAGTTTAGTGTTAATGTATGTCTTTAAATATTAACAATTCACAGAAAAATGGAGTTTAAATGTAAAAAGTGATGGTGATACTTTAAACTATGTCTGCGCAGTCCTGCCAAAAAATACACTAGGTAACTGGAACTGATTTATCATCAACTATTTCCAGCTAATTATGAACAGAGCGTACAGTCCTGATTGCTCTTTTACCTGCTTCTCCCAACATTGTGTTTTCACGATTTGCCAGTGTAAAAATGAAGGCTTAACTAAAAGCACATTATGTGCTGTTCTCATCCTTATACCAGCAGTTCTGTAATTCCATGAATGGATAATATGTTGCTATGTGTTTGTCTGGGTTCCACAATGTGTATGTGGGGAAGTCTGCGTGTGGTGAATTCTTCTACGCTCAGCCTTTGTATCTCATGCAAATGATCCTATCAAAAATCACATCTTCATGTAAGAAGCAAGACAGGTTCCCTGGCCATGCCAGACACAGGAGGGAGAATGCTGAGTATTACAACCTTCTTTTCACATTTTCATTCTCATTCTTGAAATATATGAACTATATGCTGAAATGGAGAAACAAAAGCAAAATGAGCACATATGTTTCACTGTATTGCCCACTTTTTATTGAAAATGTTGTTGACTTTACACATTACTTGTCAGCAACTGTCCATCCTACTACTTCTGTGTTGCTGATATTGTGGTGAAACCCACTCCACTGTGTGATGTCAGGACCTAGATCCTGACAGTTTGCTGTCTGTGAACCTTGTTGCATTGTGGGATAAACAGTTTTTTCCCCAATATAATTAGGCCTTATTCACACAGAAAGTTGATAGGGGTGGGTGCACTGGTTTAAAGAAGATCTTTAAAGTGGACCCAAATTAAAAATACAAGATTTCAGAAATAAAATCTATTTTCTAAATTATAATAATAAATAGCAGCCTTTTTTCAGCTGCATGATGACAAATATAAAATATTTTACATTTATTGGCGGAACCCCTCCCCTTCCTTTCAAATTGCCGGGATTTTTCCGGCAAACTGGTGGAGTAGGTGGTGTCCGGCAATGGAGGAATTGCTAATGGCTGCCCCCAGTATAACCCTAGCTATGAAAAGAGAAGGGTGAAAATCGTGCACTGAAATGATCATAGGTTTGAAGGAGTGTTTATTTATTTTTGTATGTGTCAGAGTGGTGCAACTAAATATTTTTAATTAAAAAAATGTTTGGTTTGGGTCCGCTTTAACCCAGGATGGAACTTCATCCCAATCAGTAGCAGATACCCCCTTTTCCCATGAGAAATCTTTACCTTTTCTCAAACAGATCATGAGGGATAGCTCTGTGAATGATACTGTGGTGAAACCCCTTCTATAGTGGTCCTGACAGTTTGTTGTCAACCTCATTGTATTGGGGAAATAACTGCTTTTTCCAACTGCCAAGCAAGCAGAATCTCCTTCTGTGCATAGAACTATCAGTATGAACATTCCATACAGATCACCGGGTAGGACTAAAGCTGTGTCCACCTGTGATACTTTTCAGAATGTAAATCAGGGAGAGGACAGATTTTACAATGGGCAAACATTGACTAAATCTATAAATTAATATTGTAAAAGATAAGCAATTTTATTCATTATGTTCTTTTCATTACAGTTCCTCTTTACTGAAATAAAACACATACCTGACTCTAAATTACATTTTGTTGAAATCTACTGTAGATTTGTTATCCTAGTCATTTTTCCAAATTCTTCTCTTCCTTTTCTTAAACTGTGTACTTATTTTTGTTACCTCTGTACTTGCTTGTTTGAAGAACAGGTGCCTTTGTGATTGCCACATAATGCTACCAAGTGACAGACGCCAGTATACTCACATTTTCAGAGGATTTTCATTGGTCCAGACCAGAGGACCATTGTTAATCGTTTGAGTTTTCCAGTTTGGACCCACATTGGTCTTGGACAGATGGGAAGATCCTGTAGGGAATTCTCACGTGTACGCTATGATTTGGAGAGGGTATTTTATTAATAATGCTATGATTTTGTACAGCACTTTTCTCCTGTCGGACTCAAAGCACTTGAGAGCTGCAGAAACGTAGAGTACACACAACAGGCCACTGTGCTATGTGAGGGAGTCTTGCCTAAGAACTCTTTACTTATGTCAGAGGCGTAGCTGTGTGTGTTCGTAAACTCTGAGGCCTGGTGCACACCAAAAACCGCTAGCAGATCCGCAAAATGCTAGCAGATTTTGAAACGCTTTTTCTTATTTTTCTGCAGCGTTTCAGCTAGCGTTTTGCGGTTTTGTGTAGCGGTTTTGGTATAGTAGATTTCATGTATTGTTACAGTAAAGCTGTTACTGAACAGCTACTGTAACAAAAAACGCCTGGCAAACCGCTCTGAAGTGCCGTTTTTCAGAGCGGTTTGCGGTTTTCCTATACTTAACATTGAGGCAGAAACGCCTCCGCAATCCAAAATCTGCAGCAGCCCGGGAGTATGCGTTTCTGCAAAACGCCTCCCGCTCTGGTGTGCACCAGCCCATTGAAATACATTACCCTAGCAGATCCGCACCCGCAAGCGGATCGCAAACTGCAGCCGAACCGCTCTGGTGTGCACTAGGCCTAAGAGAAGATACAGTGCATTTTCATTTTAAGTTTTCAGTCCCATTATCTATGCTCTGTTCATCTATAGGGGGGTGTGTGTGTGTGTGTGTGTGTGTGTGTGTGTGTGTGTGTGTGTGTGTGTGTGTGTGTGTGTGTGTGTGTGTGTGTGTGTGTGTGTGTGTGTTTTGAAATCACCAGGTACTGCACTGTATGGCTATACAGTACATAATCTAGAGAGAAACAGAGAGATCTCACTAAGCCTACTTTTAACATTTTTTTGCTGGGAAGGGAAATACACCTCACCCCTCTGCAAAAGCTGTTGAAATACGATCTATGCTGTGCTCACATGTGTTTACAAAGCAAACTGGATATGACAGTGCAGTTTTTAGGAATACAAAAGAGTAAGGCTTCATTCAGAACAATTATCGCAGATTGACGTGCGTTCGAAATGCAACGCGTACGATTGCATGCCATCTGCGCCGCTATGCTCTGCGCTGCTGATCCTATTCCCTACAGTGAATGGGTCAGCGCTGCAATTCCCAAAAGATGCATGCAGCAGTGCAATAGTGCATTGCACTGCTGTGCAGCCCATATGATGGGAACAGTAGCAGTTCTTGCATGTTGCACACTATACACACTGCCGAAATGTGCACGTATAGTGGGAACTAGGCCTAAGGGAGGAAATTATCAAGCTTGGCTACAGTCAGAGGTAGTAAAGATGGAAAATGCCTGAAACAGTTTTCTCTTTTATTTATTACATGAAATTCACTGAAATAAAATACTTATGTTATTAAGTAAGTAGAACAATTATTTATCTACTTGTCTATGTTTTTTTACTGAGATAGTTTGGCTGTCCCTGCTGCTGTAAAGCATTCACGACCAAAAGCAAAGGTATTACTGATTTCTTTTGGATATTGTTCTATAAATTAATGGTGGCAAGCCTGCAAACGTTTCAAGCTTATTTCATTTATTTGTTTGTGTAACTTGCTCCATAAGTCAGCATACTAGCTACAAGCTATGGATTGTTACACTTACTGCATCTGAGTGAAGATCGTGTTTGCACATGCTTGGTCTTTGATGATTTTCTAGCGCATTACTTAGGTA
Source organism: Hyperolius riggenbachi (assembly GCF_040937935.1). Lineage (NCBI taxonomy): Eukaryota > Metazoa > Chordata > Amphibia > Anura > Hyperoliidae > Hyperolius > Hyperolius riggenbachi. The sequence continues at coordinate 162,843,904 of NC_090646.1, forward strand.
TGTGTAGAGTTTGTAGCTATAGCAAATGGAATCTGTCATAAAGAATATGCTTACATTATTATGTGACCTACATACCTTGTAAGCTTGGATCTGTTACATGACCTGTTTATATATGCATTAGGTACTTGTTTGCTTACATTAAAGAGTAACTCAGGTCTTTGACAAATGAAGACTTTCTGTTGCACTAGAACACGGAATACAATATTTACCATTTTTTGTTTTTTAAAAATATATATTGTAAACTTCTTAAAACTGCCTTGCTAGCAATAACTCCTGGGAGAGCAGCCCAGGAGGATGCAGGGAAACCAGGGCTGTAGGAGGGGCCCAGCTACTCGCTCTCCCTCTGATAGGGGGCCATTCTCCACAACAGGTGTTGTGGCCACACTTGTCATGCGTGGGGAAAGTCTTGGTAGACACACTTATGGAATAATAAAAAAAGTGGACATATATTTCACTTGTAACGGCTGGCTTGTAAGTCTGAGCAGGCTAGCTGAGAGATGTAGCTGAAAGCATGTCACCTGTCAAATAGCTCAAGGTACAATTCCCTTCTGTTTCTCAATGGTTGCTCAAGGTCGAGGTTTTCTCCACGCCATGTCACTCACCGCATCCAATGATAGGCAGGAGATGGTTATCACAATGGATGCTGATACGATAGAACGAACACTGTGCTTTGTATGTAATCCATTTATTTTGATTAGCACCCCTAATTTCAGCAAAACGTTTTGTTTATTTCTCTTTGCGTAAAAAAATTTAGTGTTTATGCACCATTGTACTATTGCTTTCCCAGCATCTGGCTTTTCAGAGCTCTTTACAAAAGGCAGACTTTGTGAAAAGTCCTTGATTTTGTACTGCAGAAATAGTCTGCGTGATTAGTTCAGAAATAAACTGCGCTGCAGCATCTTTCGGTGATCTGTGTAATCTCTGTCGCTGGCAAGCTTAATGACGTGCCTCCTCTTCTATAGAGATGCCAGATTTGTGCCAGCTCAGACTTATTTTCTGATGGGAAAGGACACTGCAGTTGCTGAGCTTCATGTTGCAGTCAGCTGGGAGCAAGTAAGCACTCAGGCAAATGAGAGAGCTTGATTCGCTTGAATGTAAGCAGAATGCATGTAAATAGTCTGAGGTATATGTGCTGTGTAAATGCTCTGTGTACTCTGCAATATTCCCCTCAAAGGTAGGGCATGCACTGAGCAATATTTTCAGTAGATTAAAGGATAGACTGAAGAGAAACACTGAATCAGATTAGCGATTTTTGTTAGTTTAAACATGAATTGTGAATTTCCATTAAATAATTACTGAGCGCAGGTGGTGTGTGGAGGGGGAAGTGGTGACAGAAGTACAGTACTGCTTTTGGTCACAGTGAGGACTGCTGAATGGTACTGTTGTGCTCATAACTTTACATACTCTGGCAGAATTTATGATTTATTTTTCAAAGAATATCAATGATAAACTTTTCTTTCACCTATGATTAGTAGTTGGATGAAGCCATTTATTGTCAAACTGTGTTTACTCTTTTTTAAACTATCATGATTAGGGATGGCCCTGATTAGGAGAACTCATGGAGAAGCATGTGATCAGTTTGATCAGCTGATAGATTTGTAAGGTCCTGATTTGCTGTGATGACTTCCTGATTTAACATGATCAGAACCTTCCAAATCTATTAGCTGATCAAACTGATCACATGCTTCTCCAGGAGTTCACCTAAGCAGGGCCATCCCTAATCATGATAACTACCGAAATGATCCTGATCAAACGTTTACATGCTCCAGGAACCTACACTAAGAAGGATATGGATTTTTCCTTTTAAAATAATACCAGTTGCCTGACTGTCCTGCTGAGTCTGTGCCTCTAATACTTTTGGCCACAGCCCCTCATCAAGCATGCAGATCAGGTGCTCTGACTGAAGTCAGACTGGATTAGCTGCATGCTTGTTTCAGATGTGTGATTTAGCCTCTACTGCAGCCAAATAGATCAGCAGGACTGCCAGGCAACTGGTATTGTTTAAAAGGAAATATCCATATCCCTCTCATTTAAGGTTCCCTTTAATACTGTGTAATGCCCACTTTAACATAAATCACAGCTTGAAGTCTTTTGTGGTAGTTGTGGCTGAGACTCTTTTCTTCTCAAAACGGTAAAGCTGACTATTCTTCCTGGAGAAAAGCCTCTAGTTTCCATACATTCTTGGGCTGTTTTGCATGAACTGCATGTTTCGGGTCTCCCCAGAGTGGCTCAATGATATTGAGGTCAGGAGGCTGAGATGGCCACTCCAGAACCTTCACTTTATTTTGCTGTAGCCAATGAGAGGTCAACTTGGTCTTGTGTCCTTCAAGTTTCATTGTCATGTTGGACTGTCCAGGTACGTCCCATGCTCAGCTTCCTGGCTGATGAGTGCAAATTTTCCTCCAGTATTTTTGATAACTTACTGCATCCATATTGCCACCAATTCTGAGCAAAATGTGAAGCTCAAACCTCCCCAAAACATCAGCAATCCGTCACTATGTTTCACAGTAGGAATGGTGTAGCTTTCATCATAGGTGTTGTTGACAATTTTAGTTTCATCTCCAAATAACTTTGTGTCAGAAGGTTTGAGGCTTGTCTATGTGCTGTTTGGCATGTTGTAAGTGGAATTGTGGCATTTGCATAGTAATGGGCTTTCTTCTGGCAACTCAACTATGCAGCCCATGTTTCTTCAAGTACCTCCGTAATTGTGCTTCTTGAAACTGCCACACCACATTTTTTCAGAGTCCTGTATTTCACCTGAAGTTATTTGGGTTTTTTTTTCCTTGCATCCAGAACAATCTTTCTGGCAGTTGTGGGTGAAATTTTAGTTTGTTTTCCTAACTGTGGTTTGGTTTCAACAGATCCCATAAGTTTCCACTTCTTAATTAGAGTTTGTATACTGCTGATTGGCATTATCAATTCCTTGGAAATGTGTTTATCCCTTTCTGGTTCTATAGAGTTCAACTACATTTTTTCTGCAGATCCTTTGGCATATCTTTTGCTTTAAGCCCCATGACTTAGAATCCACAAACTTAAGAGCAGCACTCAATGGAAGGGTCTGCCAGGAGTCCAAAAACCTATTGACCTTTAATACACAGGTGAGGATGGCTCCCTTTAGTAGCCATTAAAACCCTTTTGTGTCAAGTTGTGTGCATATTATCAGGCCAAATCACCGGGGTATGTAAACTCTTGATCAGGGTCATTTGGGGACTTTTTGTAGTCATTAGGATTTCAAAAGAGTAAACACAGTTGTTTGGCAATAAATGGCTTCATCCAACAACTAACTATGAGTGAAAGAAACTTTTTTGTGCTATCATTTATATCCTATGAAAAATGGTTGAGAAACCATAAATTCTGCCAGGGTATGTAAACCTATGAGCACAACTGTTTATAAATGAGTACAGTATGTGATTCTTGCATGTAGTGGTGATTGTTTTTCTTTTAAAGAAACCCTGTACTGAGAAAAATGGCCCCTGGGGGTTACTCACCTCAGGAGGGGAAGCCTCCGGATCCTATCGAGGCTTCCCCCGTCCTGCGTCCCACGGAGGTCCCGCTGTGCCCCTCCGAACGCCGGCGATGTAAATATTTACCTTCCAGGCGCAGTAGCAGCGCTGCGCTCTGAAGTAGGCGGAAATACCCGATCTCAGTCAGGTCTGTTCTACTGCACAGGCGCAAGTCTCCGACGCCTGCGCAGTAGAACGGACCTGACTGAGATCGGGTATTTCCGTCTACTTTGGAGCCAAAAGCCGAAACAGCGCCCCCGCTGGAGCCTGGAAAGGTAAATATTGAACAGGTTGACTGATTTGTCGGTCCGGCTTTGAAGGGCTGCAGCGAGACCCCCGTGGTACAGAGGAGGACGGGGGAAGCCTCATTAGGATCCGGAGGCTTCCCCCCTCCCGAGGTGCGTACCCCCCAGGGGACGTTTTTCTAGTTACTTTGTCTCTTTAAATAAACCCAGGCTGTTCTAGATTTATTCAAATAGAAATAAAAACTATCTCTGGGCTTCTGTATAGGACTGTAGTTGCAGAACTTCTACCTGAACTGAGAGGGATATGGAGGCTGACATATTCGTTTCCTTTTAAACAACGCAGATTGCCTGGCTGTCCTGCTGAGCCATAGACCCCGAACAAGTATGCAGATCATAGGTTTCTGGCTGAGGTCTGACTGGATTACCCACTTGCTTGTTTCAGGTGTGTGGTTTAGACTGGTGAGCAGTTGTTTTTCTGCTTTCTGTAGCTCCGTTTGATTGAACTCTGGGTATTAAATGCTTTTTAAGATGTTCAGGTTCTTATCTTTATTTTACTAAGCCATTCTTGAGCTGAATGCTGTGAAATATTGTCTTTCCTCTGCAGTCTGCAGGTGGAACAATGTCTTTAGGATACTTGCTGGAAACCATAGCAACAGTAAATGGCTTGATGCTAAAGATTCCCAGATTTCACTTCTCTGTTTGTCTCATTGGTTTTTGCATAGTTTTGTACCCAACCTGCTTCGCTTTACTTCAATCATTTTTCAGGGAAGAGATCCTACAAATCTGCAAAGATGCTGGTACTGGCTCTGTGTATACTTAAACTATATATAGACATATGACCATTTTTTTAAAGGGGGGGGGGGGGGCAACAGCAGCTTTAGGCCCAATCAGTGTAGCTTTGGCAGCTAATTTGTGATTATACTGATGTTGGTGTCAGTTTCAGTTTATTATCTTGTGCCCTGTTTTTGCCTTTACTTCAAAGTTTGGGCTGACGTTGTTGTTGATATTTGTTATTTAATCCCCTTGCCGGTCCAATTCCTGCGGCAAGGGGGCAGCGCAGCACTTTTTTTTTTTTTTAAATCATGTAGCGAGCCCAGGGCCTCCCTCCACCCACTCCGATCTTGGCGATCAGAGTAAGCAGGAAATCCCGTTCAAAACGGGATTTCCTGCTGGGCTTCCCTGGTCGCCATGGCAATGGGGCGGGATGACGTCATGGACGTCGGGAAGTCAGAGGGAATCCTGATCCACCCCTCAGTGCTGCCTGGCACTGATTGGCCAGGCTGCGCAAGGGGTCTGGAGCTGAGCTCGGGATAACCGGCAAGAAGGTTAAAGGATACCCAAGGTGACATGATGAGATAGACATGTGTATGTATAGTGCCAAGCACACAAATAACTATGCTGTGTTCCTTTTTTTTTTCTTTCTCTGCATGAAAGAGTTCAAAATCAAGTACAGTGGGTTGCAAAAGTATTCGGCCCCCTTGAAGTTTTCCACATTTTGTCATATTACTGCCACAAACATGAATCAATTTTATTGGAATTCCACATGAAAGACCAACACAAAGTGGTGTGCACATGAGAAGTGGAACGAAAATCATACATGATTCCAAACATTTTTTACAAATAAATAACTGCAAAGTGGTGTGTGCATAATTATTCGGCCCCCTTTGATCTGAGTGCAGTCAGTTGCCTATAGACATTGCCTGATGAGTGCTAATGACTAAATAGAGTGCACCTGTGTGTAATCTAATGTCAGTACAAATACAGCTGCTCTGTGAGGGCCTCAGAGGTTTTCTAAGAGAATATTGGGAGCAACAATACCGTGAAGTCCAAAGAACACACAAGACAGGTCAGGGATCAAGTTAATTAGAAATTTAAAGCAGGCTTGGGCTACAAAAAGATTTCCAAAGCCTTAAACATCCCACGGAGCACTGTTCAAGAAATGGAAGTATGGCACAACTGTAAACCTACCAAGACAAGGCCATCCACCTAAACTCACAGGCCGAACAAGGAGAGCGCTGATCAGAAATGCAGTCAAGAGGCCCATGGTGACTCTGGACGAGCTGCAGAGATCTACAGCTCAGGTACGAGAGACTGTCCATAGGACAACTATTAGTCATGCACTGTACAAAGTTGGCCTTTATGGAAGAGTGGCAAGAAGAAAGGCATTGTTAACAGAAAGCATAAGAAGTGCCGTTTGCAGTTTGCCACAAGCCATGTGGGGGACACAGCAACCATGTGGAAGAAGGTGCTCTGGTCAGATGAGACCAAAATGGAACTTTTTGGCCAAAATGCAAAACGCTATGTGTGGCAGAAAACTTAACACTGCACATCACTCTGAACACACCATCCCCACTGTCAAATATGGTGGTGGCAGCATCATGCTCGGGGGTGCATCTCTTCAGCAGGGACAGGGAAGCTGGTCAGAGTTGATGGAAGGATGGATGGAGCCAAGTACAGGGCAAACTTGGAAGAAAACCTCTTGGAGACTGCAAAAGACTTGAGACTGGGGCGGAGGTTCACCTTCCAGCAGGACAATGACCCTAAGCATAAAGCCAGGGCAACAATGTAATGGTTTAAAACAAAACATATCTATGTGTTAGAATGGCCCAGTCAAAGTCCAGATCTAAATCCAATCGAGAATCTGTGGTAAGATCTGAAAACTGCTGTTCACAAACGCTGTCCATCTAATCTGACTGAGCTGGAGCTTTTTTGCAAAGAAGAATGGGCAAGGATTTCAGTCTCTAGATGTGCCAAGCTGGTAGAGACATACCCTAAAAGACTGGCAGCTGTAATTGCAGCAAAAGGTGGTTCTACAAAGTATTGACTCGGGGCCGAATAATTACGCACACCCCACTTTGCAGTTATTTATTTGTAAAAAAATGTTTGGAATGATGTATGATTTTCGATCAATTTCTCACATGTACACCACTTTGTATTGGTCTTTCACGTGGAATTCCAATAAAATTGATTCATGTTTGTGGCAGTAATGTGACAAAATGTGGAAAACTTCAAGGGGGCTGAATACTTTTGCAACCCACTGTATGTAAGTGACTGACCCAGTCCTGACTCGGACAGGCTGAGAGGCCACAGTGTGACCCTCACTGTTAAGAAATTCCAACTATAAAACACTTTCCTAGCAGAAAATGACTTCTGAGAGCATGAAAGAGATAAAAAGGGCAATAGTTCATAGATGTTAGCTCTGGCATACGTCAATGAATGTGTCATTGAGCAAAAACAATAAAACAGTTAAAACTTTAAAAAGCAAATTTAAACAAAAAATAAATCTCTGGAATATCTTAAAAAGTCATTTTTAGGAGAATAAAGATAGCTACTATTGTTTATTACATTAGTTTATTTTCGCCTCAGGTGTCCTTTAAAGCAGTCCCAAAGCAGTTTAAAATAAACAGTTGGATACTTACCTGAGTGATTCTCCAGAGGCTTCTCATGTCCTCCTCAAGACCATTCCCAACCCACGATTGCTGCTTAACAAGTGTCTCTTTAAGTAATAATCAAACATAAATATGTACTGTACTATAGGAATGGTAAGCTAGCTAGAAGGAAAACTATTATAAATGAATATAAAGATACCCTTTCCATTTCCAAAGCATTGTAGTAGGGATTGTAGGAGACCTTTGTGAGTGTAAGAAGGTTCCCTGCAATCTCCCCTTACAATTTCTTGTTTTTAGTCAAGTAGTGTAGTTACTAAAGCTAATGGAATTTTCAAAATTATAGTCATGCCAACATATTTATGGAGTTAATCATGCTGAAATTTGGTCCCAACTTATAATTCTGATGTCTAATAACAGTCTGGGGCGAGTAAAGTGTAGGCATAATGCAGATTGGACATAGCTGGTAGCTTGTTCAGACTGCAGATTGGAACAAATTATACGAAAGAGTGCCCAGTGAGGGACAATGATGTCCTTTCATAGTCACTCAGTGACTTGGAACAAACAGAGTTTTCATGGAGCTTCTTAATTATGGGAATAGTCTTGGCTAGAAAGACACTGCTATGTTTACAAATGAGAAAACACGAAGACATGGCAACGTAAGGGTTTTTGCCTCTTTCTGCAAGGGTTGGGCCCCTCCTTGTTGAGTATAAGGCCATCACTCCCCTTCTACTACATAATAGCCATCATTTGTGTAAGAGAAAGGCTGGGAGCACACTAAACAGAATTGCTTGCCTGTTTCAGTAGTGCAATCCTGAAAAACACATGCAATTTTGCTTAGTGTGCTACCAGCCAAACAGACCTGGAACATTATCTTGGTTGCTTGGGGCAACAAAAATCCTTTTGTATAGATTTTCTTTACCATGTCAAGGTGGCCACACACGATATAATAATTCCATGAAGATCGGATTCCCCAAAAATCAAAACTGTCCAATGTGTTAACCTAATAATAATCTGATTATTTGTATAGCGCTTTTTTCGTTTTAGGCTCGAGAGCTGCAGCCACAAGGCTCAAGAGGCCACCCTGCAGTGTTAGGGAATCTGGCGCAAGGACTCCTTACTGAATATGTATTACCCTAACCAGTATACAAACCCTGGTCTCCCATATCAAAGTCAGAGCCCTTAACCAGTACACTATCCAGCCACTATGATGTGCAGGGTGTTAAACTGGGAAATGTAAAAAAGCAAAGACGGAATTTTATACTAATTATTGTTTCCCAAGTAACATTTGTGGTAATGTAATAAAGTAGGGCAGATTATAAAAGCTGGCTTTTATCATAATGCAGTATTTGCCTAAGCTGTCTTCTGAAGGCAAACCTAGTGTTACAAAGTAATGTACAGTATCATGACTGTTTTATGAGTTGTCTTCTTGATTGATTACAATGCTTACTCTTCAGGCACTGGTGTACTTCTCCTAGAATGCGTCAGCATTTCTCCTCCATAGTCTTTCTACTGTAATACAAGTACAGGCTTTAGAGTAAGAGAGGGATCACAAGTTGCTCCATGAAAGACACCCGTGTCTGCAAACAGGATTGCACGTGGTGTGCTGAAAACCAGTGCAGCAGGCAGCAAGTTTTTTATCTATTTTTTTTTTTCCTGCAAATGTGACCCAGCCAATTAGACTGTGGCTTCTGGTGCAATTAGTGGAATCCCTGCGCGATTAATTTAACCACTTAAGGACCACAGGCTTAAACCCCCCCTAAAGGCCAGGTCATTTTTTACAAAATAGGCCACTGCAGCTTTAAGGCCTCGCTGCAGGGCCGTACAACTCGGCACACAATTGATTCCCCCCCCCCCCCCTTCTTGACCACCAACAGAGCTTTCTGTTGGTGGGCGAAGATCGCTCCGAGGATTTTTTTATTTTTTTTTTGACAAATATTTATTGTATTTATTTTTGAATAAATCAGCTTATTTTTTTATTTAATAACCCTCCCTCCCCCCGCCAGCCAGCCTATCACAGCGATCGGCTGTCATAGGCTTTAGCCAATGAGAGCTGATTGCTCCTGTGTCCCAGGGGGACATCACTGCCATAGATCGCAGCGATGTACAGACTAAATAGATAGTGGTTTCACCGTCTAACAGTCTCCTAGCGAAGCTTGCTGCTGGGAGAGCGGAGATGCACGCACATCTGTGTGCGTGATCTCCTACAAATCCCTTCCCCATGACTTTTGCCTGATTGGTGTTAGGTGGTCCTGGGGCTGCTGCAGCGTCCACGCCCATCGGCGTGACGTGGCTGGCATCCAGTGTGACCCCTGCCTAAGATGCTAATGGATCTTAAAGAGACTCCGTAACAAAAATTGCATCCTGTTTTTTAACATCCTACAAGTTCCAAAAGCTATTCTAAAGTGTTCTGGCTAACTGCAGCACTTTATTCTATCACTGTCTCTGTAATAAATCAATGTATCTTTCCCCTGTCAGACTTGTCGGCCTGTGTCTGGAAGGCTGCCAAGTTTTTCAGTGTTGTGGTTCTGCTATGAACTCACCCTTCCAGGCCCCTCTCTGCACACTGCCTGTGTGTTATTTAGATTAGAGCAGCTTCTCTCTTCTATCTTATCTTTTACTAGCTGGATAAATCGTCCTCTGAGCTGGCTGGGCTTTCACATACTGAGGAATTACAAACAAGGGCAAAGCTGTTTGCAGGAAGAAAAGAGCAGCCTGAAACTTCAGTGCATGGGGGAAAGAAACAAACAAATGATCTCTTGAGATTCAAAAGCAATGCTGTATACAGCCTGCTTGTGTATGGATGTATTTTCTATGTGTGGACATATTGTACATCAACCTACTTCCTGTTTTGGTGGCCATTCTGTTTGTTTACAAACAAACTTTTTAAAACTGTTTTTAACCACTTTTAATGCGGCGAGGAGCGGCGAAATTGTGACAGAGGGTAATAGGAGATGTCCCCTAACGCACTGGTATGTTTACTTTTGAGCGATTTTAACAATACAGATTCTCTTTAAAGGTTATTGCTGAAAGATATTTTTTCCATGATAAGTGGGATCACTGGGAGAAATCTGGTTTTATCAATGCTGGTCTTCAGCCATTTTTTCACTCTTTTGGTCCTTTAACCTCTTAAGCCTCGTAAACACACCTGACATGAGGCGGCCTCAGCTGACAATCAGGCGCGTGTATGGCAGCTAGCGACCTCTAACCCCTAATCTGCGATTTATCCACCAGACGGATCAACTCAACCCCTGCAGCACCAATCACATTGCTGGCGCTTCTCCCTGCCTGCTACGTAAGTTCTTCCCCCCTCCTCGTGGCAACACTGCATGTCGTCAGCTAAACAGTTGATACGCGTGTGTGCAGCCCGGGCCCAGCGATTTCGATCAGGTATAGGGGCTACTCTCTATAGAGCATGTCCTAGTGGCTGCAGCCCTGGCGCTTTAAGTCCCCTACAGAAAAGTGCTATATAAATGTTATTTATCTTGTCTTGATCCCTGAAGGGCGACATCCGTTGGAAGTGTGTATGCAGCTTTAAGTTAACAGGCAGATCACTGTCACTGGTATACAGTGTTGTGCAATATCTTTGGCTCTACGGTACATAGATCCAGTATCCTCAGGCAGGTGGAATAATACTTATTAACCTGAAATAAAAGTAATATAGGTGCTACCATTAACTGTCCTTTATTGCTACTTGCCAGGCTTTGATTTTGATCCTCTGCTTCTAATTATATGGACTCTCTGAACAAGTATGACGGTTACCTCTTCCGAGTCCTGTGTTATTGCACTGCTGCATGCTTGTTACACGTGTGTGACCCAGACTCTACTAAAGCTTGTTCTGCTTGATGGACAGATGTTTTTTTTTTTTTTTCAACCATACTATTTATCCATCTTTTCTCCATTTAGCACAAAAATGTATCTGTCTGTTTTTAAGAGATCTACCAAATTCCTGTCAGGGCAAAAATTGAAGAAAGTTCTTCCAGATTCTGTCATAGAGTTAAACAAAAAAATAAGTCCAAAAGATGGTTTATTCCTCTCCATACCAACCAAAATTAAAATGTAAACAGTTTCCTGAGGTAAAGAGTTATAACTGATATGTGCAAACCGGTCCATATACAGTACAGCTGAAAAGTATTCACAGCACATCACTTTTTCCACATTATGTTATGTTACAGCCTTTTTCCAAAATGTATGTAGAATTGTGAGCAAAAATTAATTTAATCCATAGGTTTTGGCAAATTTTATTAAAAATAAAGAGACTTAACAGTATTCACAGCCTTTGTTCAATACTTTGTCGATGCACATTTGGTGGTAATTACAGCTTTAAAGTGGACCCAAACCAAACATTTTTTTAATTCAAAATATTTAGTTGCACCACTCTGACACATACAAAGATGAATAAACACTCCTTCAAGCCTCTGAGCATTTCAGTGCATTCTTTTCACCCTTCTCTTTGCATAGCTAGGGTTCTACAGGTGGCAGCTATTAGCAATTCCTCCTTTGCTGGACACCTCCTAATCCACCAGTCTGCCGGATTGTGTCATCATGCAGCTGAAAAAAGGCTGATATTTATTATTATAATTTAGAAAATAGATTTTATTTCAGAAATTTAGTATTTTTAATTTGGGCCCACTTTAAAGAGACTCTGTAACAAAAAAAAGTCCCCTGGGGGGTACTCACCTCGGGAGGGGGAAGCCTCAGGGTCCCAATGAGGCTTCCCCCTCCGCTGTAGCTGCAGGCAGTCCAGCGCTGGCTCCCCCGAAGTGTCCCAGAATCCTCCTTCGACAAGGCTGACGAGCTCTGATTTATTTACTTTTCCTGGCTCCAGCGATGGCGCTGTTGCGGCAAACCGTACGGAGATAGGCGGAAATACCCGATCTCTGTCGGGTCCGCTCTACTACGCAGGCGCAGGAGACTTGCGCCTGCGCAGTAGAGCGGGCCAACAGCAAGCGGGTATTTCCACCTATCTCCGAGCGGAGAGCGGATGCTGCGCCTGCGCTGGAGCCAGGGAGGTAAATATTTACATGCCCGCTGTTCAGTGGGGCACAGCAAGACCGCTGTGGGACACAGGAGGACGGGGGAAGCCTCGATTGGATCCGAAGGCTTCCCCCCTACCGAGGTGAGTACCCCCCAGGTGAACTTTTTGTAATTACAGAGTTTCTTTAAAGGACTTACGAGCCCAAATATAAAAAAAAGACAAGTACCTTAAACACTTTTAAATGCACGGAGGACGCCGTCCGCGTCCTCCGTGCAGTTCCGCCGGGTCCCCGCAGTCTAATCGCCCCCCGTTCCGCTCCCGACCCCACAGACGGGGTTGGGCTCCCCTTCCTCTCATAAGATGGCCGCCGGAGCTGGCCACGGCTGCGCAGTCCGCATACACGTCAGTGCGGCTGCGCAGCTCTAGGGCCTCCCCCCTCGATCCACGCTACTGTGCGTGGATCGGGGGGAGGGCCCTAGAGCTGCGCAGCCGCACTAATGTGTATGCGGACTGCGCAGCCGCGGCCAGCTCCGGCGGCCATCTTATGAGAGGAAGGGGAGCCCGACCCCGTCTGTGGGGTCGGGAGCGGCACGGGGGGCCATCAGACTTCGGGGACCCGGCGGAACTGCACGGAGGACGCAGACGGCATCCTCTGTGCATTTAAAAGTGTTTAAGGTACTTGTCTTTTTTTTGATATTTGTGCTCGTAAGTCCTTTAAGTCTTTTTGAATATGATGCCACAAGCTTGGTATACCTATCCTTGGTCAGTTTTGCCCATTCCTTTTTACATCTCCTCTCAAGCTCCATCAGGTTGGATGGGAAACGCCGGCGCACAGCCATTTTAAGATCTCTCCAGAGATACCCAATCCTCTGAGCTCTGGCTGGGCCACCCAATGACATTTACAGAGTTGTCCTGAAGCCACTTCTTTGATAACTTGGCTGTGTGCTTAGGGTTGTTGTCCTGCTGAATGATGAACAGTCACCCCAGTCTGAGTTCAAGAATACTTTGAGGCCTGGAACACACTAGGCGCGCTTTTCTGAGCACTTTGTGATTTGAAAAGCTCTTACTGTGGGTGTGATCCCATTTTAGCAATGTGAATTTATAAAAATCCCCCATAGCATAGTTTTTTTTTTCAAATCACTAGCGCTTAGAAAAAGCTGCTAGTGAGTTTGAGCCCTGAGTCAGATTTTCATCCAAGATGTCTCTGTACATGGCTGCAGTCATCCTTCCCTTTATCCTGACTAGTCTCCAGTTTCCGCTGTTGAAAAACATCCCCACCACTATGCTTCACTTTAGGGATGGTATTGGCCTGGCGATTAGTGGTGCCTGGTTTCCTCAAACATGACACCTAGTATACACACACCCACACACACACACACACACACACACAAAGAGTTCAATCTTTGTCTCATCAGACCAGAAGTTACACGCGGATTACCATAATAGCGGCCGTGCTAATGGAGTACCGCAGTCACGCTAGGAGTGATCTCATTACTCGCACATGCGATGGGGAAAATACCGTGTACTTTGTGATATTACCATGTGCTGTGTATGCACATAATAATTATTATTATTATTATTATCTGTGATTTCATGCATCGAGCCCTAAGGCTCTTCTTCCCTGATCCTTCCGTTTAGATGGCCAGCCAGAGTCCTGGTAGTTTTGAACTTCTTCCTCTTATGCTGGGGATACACGGTACGTTTCTGTACCGTGTATCGACCAGCTGATCCGGCCAGCTGATAATATTCAGCTGGCCCGATCAAGCCGTTCGACTCCCACCCGCTCAATCCCCACCGGCGGACAATGGCAGGGAATCGAGTGCTGATAAGGAAGCGGCAGCGGGGACGAGCGGCAATCGATCGGCACGAAGGGGGACGCGGCTGGGGTCGATCCGGCGGCTAATCGGCCGCCGGAAAGACCCGTGTATTCCCACCTTTAGGGATGATGCAGACCACTGTGCTTATTGGGGCCTTCAAGGCAGCAGAATTTTTTCTGTAGCATTCCCAAGATTTGTGCCTCAACACAATTTTGTCTTGGAGGTCTACAGACAATTCCTTTGACTTCATGCTTGATTTGTGCTTTGACAATAACCGTCAACTGTGGGACTTTATAAAGACGAAAGGTGTGTGCCTTTCCAAATAATGTCCAATCAACTGAATTAACCGCAGGTGGACTCCAATTAAGCTTCAGAAACCTTTCAAGAATTAACCGCATGTCCCACGTGCATCACGTGACTACAAACACTTCCTCCTTCAACCCGGAAGGAGGAAGTGTTTGCAGTCCCGTGACTGCCGCATGGACCGCATCGTGGGAGGCTCCAGGGATGGACGAAGAAGACGTCAGACAGGTAAGCTTGACTCAAACTCCTCTCCCCTCCCCCCCCCCCCCCCCCCAGCCCGTACAGGTTTACTGGGAGATATCCAGGGCCGGATTTCTGGAAAGGCTACGGCCTAGGGCGATAAAATTAGATAAGATAAGAAGGGTGGCATGACTTGGAGAGAGAAGAGGTCATATGTCAAAGTAAATTATCTCTTCTGGTGCCGCAGAGCAGCCATCCAGCGCCCTGCTCTGCATTAATAGCTGAATTCCAGAGTTCCCCAATCCCTGCATCTCTCTCTCACTTCCTGATGTGTTAAAACAATCAGGATCAATCATAACGGTCACCTGATAATCCATTCCTTTGTATGATGGACATACAGATCAATGTGAGAAATACCAGAGATTTACATTACAAAGCAGATAGAACTAAGTTCCGCTGAGTTTTAATGCAGGCATTCCCAAACATCAGTGAGCTCTGCAGTTTCTTCACCTCTTTTACAGCTTTGACACTGACCCCAGCAGTTGTTCATTTATCTAATCCTAATTTATGACTGTTTTTATTTTTTTTCCTAGTAGCAGTGGTCTCTTCTCTTCCTTAGTTAACTCTTTCCTGACTCATTTTCTGTCCTCCAGCTCCCACCATCCATGAGACTGCAGGAATAAAAATGCTGTTTTCTTCCCTTTCATTGCTAAACTGTCATTTTAAATGGCACTTGAGCAGTGGTGCTCATCCAATATTTGGGTATCCGAACTACCCAGATAATCTGAACATTCAGCATTCAAAGGAGATGCATAGATTTTTCAGCAAATAAAAATAAATGCCATTCAGATGCTTTAAAGTGGAGCTAAACTCTTGCACAGGACAAAAGGAAAACAGAGATATCTACCATGTATGTATTTCGAGGGCCTGTCTAATGCCCCCTCCTCTGTGTCACAAGTTGTAATTTGATCTCTACACTGTGTCACCTGACTGCCACAACAGCTAAGCTCATTTGAAAGCACAGGATGTTAAAAATATGTCTGCTTCCATAAAAGCAGGAAGTAGACACACTGCAGATTTATTGCAGGATTTGTATCAGCTGTAACAAAGAAATGTTTTTATTTAAAGGTTGTGTTGTTGCGTATCTTTTAGAGCAGAGAGGGAGTTCTGAGTTCAGGTCCACTATAATTACAACAGAATATCTAAAGTGGGTCTTGATAGGATGTTTGCTACTTACCTGTTCTCTGTTTTGTATGGGCTTCTCTCCATTGCACTGCCCTGCCACCTGTTGGCGGCTCCGACTGCAGCCAGTCGCACAGAGGACAAAGAAGCAGCGCATGCTCTGTCCACTTGCGCTCCCTGTAATTTCTCGCTCCTGCCCATGGCCGGTACAGTGTTATGCATTCTTGACAAGTACCGGTCATACATCAGCTTCATTTCTCAAGTATGCATGCTCAGAACACTATCGGCTGCTGTGCACATTCGGGCAGGAGCCCAAATTACAGGAATTATTTGTTGAATGGAGGGCAGAGCAGCACAACTGAGATAAGCCCATTCAAACCATTGATCGCTAGTCAGAGTGTTGGACACATTTTTTTGGGGGGGGGGGGGCGCTTGGTGACAGAAGGACTAGGGCACTGGAAAGTACAAATCCGGCCCTGGAGATACCCGGATAGCAACTATCCAGGTTTCTCCCGGATCCGGATTTGAGCAGCCCTACCAGTAAGAGCACAACTGAATCGGACCAAAAAAAAGTGGATTTTGATTTACCTGGGGCTTCTACCAGCCCGCCGTAGTCTTTCACGCTTTCACGTCCCTTGGTGTCTTCTGGGTCCTCTCAGTGGTGCAACATCCCTCTGAAAGATCTGCAACTCTATTCACACTAGATTACACTAGTCCCCGCAAGCATTCTGCGAAACCGCGATTATCAAGAGAATTGGGACCGAACTGGAGTGCGATCGGGACCGAACTGAAGTTCCAGTTGCAGATTTTCTGAAGGGGGCAGTGGCGCAATGGAGGGAACCCAGAGGACACCGAGGATCCTGAAAGACTATAATATCCCGTCTGACTGTATTTTAAGCTTGCCCTGCAGCCACATGCATTTCCCTTTGCGCGCTCCTCTGAGGCAGGGGACACACTTGACTGTTTTTGTACATGTTTTCTGCACAGAAAAACTGAAAACTCATGTAAATCAATGGGCTAGTTCACACTTAAAGGATACCCGAACTGACATGATGAGATAGACATGTGTATGTACAGTGCCTAGCACACAAATAACTATGCTGTGTTCCTTTTTTTTTCTCTGCCTGAAAGAGTTAAATATCAGGTATGTAAGTGGCTGACTCAGTCCTGACTCAGACAGGAAGTGACTACAGTGTGACCCCTACTGATAAGAAATTCCAACTATAAAACACTTTCCTAATTAAATGGCTTCTGAGAGCAAGAAAGAGGTAAAAAGGGGTAATTTCTTATCAGTGAGGGTCACACTGTAGTCACTTCCTGTCTGAGTCAGGACTGAGTCAGCCACTTATATACCTGATATTTAACTCTTTCAGGCAGAGAAAAAAAAAGGAACACAGCATAGTTATTTGTGTGCTAGGCACTGTACATACACATGTCTATCTCATCATGTCACATGTCAGTTCGGGTATCCTTTAATATGTTGTTCGTGCGCAGAAAAAAAACCTGTCACTCTGCATGATCGCTCTGCACATTTTGTCAGTTTTCTCTATCAATTACATCAGCTGCTTTGAAAAAAACATGCGCGTTTTCCTGCATAGAAATACACTTGGTGTGCAGAAAAAGTATGCAGAAAAATGTGTGCAGAAAACTGAAAGACAAGTGTGTTCCCTGCCTGAAGGCTGCTGCTGGAGCCCTGTACATAATTGGTACTTGCATAAAGCACACTGCTCACCAAGCAATTTACTAATTTCTGCTGCCTGGTTACAAGCTCCTCAAGCATTACCTTTTTTTACACAAGGCGAGGAGTAAATAATACCGTATTTATGTCTACAGCACCAACACACAGATGATAATTCTGTATATGTACATAGATATGATTAGACTGGACAGTCATTTTAAAACTGAATTCCAGTTAATACCATGTCAGAAGATACAATTTCAAGAGCTACTGAGTTGTAATCCCTAAACTGCTACTGGCCTGCATCACAGAGGAGCACAACATGACCGCATAGATGCCCCATTTCATTAAAATCTCCTGTTGGATGCCTAGTGAGGCAACTGTACAGTTTGGGCTTGACCGGATTTCAGAAATCATGATGAATTAGACATGAGCAAATATAAGAGTAAACAAATTAGAAAAATGCATCTCTTAGGCCTCGTTCACACTATATGCGCTGCCATGCGCATTTCAGCAGCACGCATAGTATGTGATCAGCAAGAACATCAGAAGTGCATAGATGGCACTTCTGACGTTCAGACTATGCATGCTGCGCAGCAGTAATGAATGGGATCAGCAACGCGGATGGCTTGCGATCGGCTGCGCTTGCATCCTGAATGCACGGCTATACGCGTTGCCTAATGTGAACAAAGCCTTACTTATCCAGCTGATTATGTGCTATACTGTTAAAACCTTACGCTAGCTACACACTATGAGATTTTCTGGACGATTTACTGTCAGATCGATTATTTCCAACATTTCTGATCGATTTCTGAGCATTAATCGATCGGAAAGCAGATTGGACATGTTGAAAATAATCGATCTGACAGTAAATCGTCCAGAAAATCCCATAGTATGTACCCAGCATAAGATCAGGTTCATGTGTTTGTATGTAGCATGTTAAGTTGCATTGCATGAAATTTTGTGAACTGCAACCTAAACCATTTTAGCATGCTTCATTATATACCAGGCTGTCTGTTTTTGCAAGGTTTTCTTCATGTGCCAGTGTCAGATGCTGCTTGCCTAAGAGAACAGGAAGTCTGGAAGTCATTTAAACACCTTTCCCAATCCCTTTATGGCGCAGATGAGGCTTAGAGGGGGCAACAGCTAGTCTATTTCACTGAATACAGAGCCAACCCAGTGTATGGAGGGAGCAGATAGCAGAGGTGGGTGAGGTTAGGTGATGGCTCTGTACTGGGGAAGGTCCATTTTTGTGTGCACAGCTATCTAGCCCATGTAACAGGCTTTTACGAAGGCAATTTCTCTGCCATGGCTGCATCAATTATGAACATTTTGTGAGTGAAGACATCCTGTTCTTACTTGCATTCCATGTTCTTCTTTAGAAACCATGAAAATGGAAGGATGAGCTAGGGCTGGGATGCAGCAGATCATGCAAATCCATACCTGGAATAGTGATCATCATTTGCGTAATCCTTTGTGCTTAGTAGTGTGCACACATCAGCATGAGGCAAATCCTATTCACTTCACCACCTTCTGGTTCTCTTGTTGTAAACATATCACGAGAAAGGAAAAAAAATATATAAATGTATTTATTGCCTTTCAATGGTAATCGGGTTACTGCAGACCCATAACATTTGCTCCTATCTCTGTCATTTGTCTGTATCTCTGTCTCTGCTGTAAGATTGCAAGCTGCTGCAAATCCAAGGAGTATCAGATGATCTAGTAAGGAAGAGTCATCAGTTCACCTCCAGAAAGGAGTATAGCCAAACCCTTGGTGACAATTATCCAGCCCTGTCGAACATCAATGCTGGCATTCAGAGTTTGCATATATATTGGACAAAACCAGGTGCTTATTATCGAGCTTTGCAGGTAGCCGGAGTTTGGCAATATGATAGATGAGCCCTATTGCCAACTGTACTCATTTGGTGCCGCCACAACTGCTAATTACATTGAAGTCTATGGTGAAACCTAATTTACAGAGGAACTGTAGTGAAAATAATGAATATAATTGCTTATTATTCATTTATAGATTATTTAGTCAGTGTTTGCCCATTGTAAAATCTTTCATTTCTCTGATTTACATTCCGAAATGTACCACTTGTTGTGACATCTTTAGTCTTGTCAGGTGATCAGTGCAGAATGTTCGTTACTGAGAGCTCTATGCACAGAGGGAGATATTGCTTGCTTGACAGTTGGAAAAAGACGTTATTTGCCACAATTCAACAATGTTCAGCAAACACCAAACTATTAGGACCTTGCTCATGACATCACACTGTGGGACAGGGGGTATCACCTACTGATCGAGATGAAGTTCAATCCTTGGTTAAAGTTCCTCGTTAAGGATGGAGCTGTGCACCAAAATTATGTGGTCATCCTGAGTTATTTTGGTGCAGGAAATGGCAACTTGACCTTAAAGAGAACCCGAGGTGGCTTTGTATAACGTTAGTGGGGCACAGAGGCTGGTTGGGCACACTAACACCAGCCTCTGTTGCCCCATCGTGTGTGTCAAAGACCCCCCTGCTCGCCGCTATACCCCCGCAATGCTGGCGACACGCAGCGTGTCGCCAGCACAATGTTTACCCTAGCGCTGTCTGTCAGCGCCGCTCCGCCGCCTCCTCCGCATCGCCGCTACCCGCCCTCGTCCCTTCCCTCACGCTGATTGGAGGGAAGGGACGAGGGCGGGTAGCGGCGATGCGGAGGAGGCGGGGGAGCGGCGCTGACAGACAGCGCTAGGGTAAACATTGTGCTGGCGACGCGCTGCGTGTCGCCAGCACTGCGGGGAGGATAGCGGCGAGCAGGGGGGTCTTTGACACACACGATGGGGCAACAGAGGCTGGTGTTAGTGTGCCCAACCAGCCTCTGTGCCCCACTAACGTTATACAAAGCCACCTCGGGTTCTCTTTAAAGCGCATCCGAGATGAAAAACTAACTATACTAAGTAACTTGTCTATATATCTTATCTAAAGTTTAGATAGTTTACACAGCAAATCTAACTGCAAACAGCTTTAATAGAAAATTATTATTTCTTCCTGTGATACAATGACAGCAGCCATGTTTGTAAACATTACACAGAGGCAGGCTTATCTGTATCTGTACCTAATCCCCCCTCCTCCCTTCTGCCTCTGAAATCAATGACTAGGAACACCTCCTCCTGCTCAGACTGAGCTCCCATGAGCCCTTGCTACTGCCAAGGCTCTCTGAAAACCTGTGGGCGTGGTTTATTTAGTTTATAGGGAATTAGAGTATTAAAACAAAAAAATATTTGGCTTGAGGAATGCCCTATAAACAAACAATAGGAAAGGAACACCATTATGCAATGAGTAAAAGTTCACCTCGGATCCACTTTAAAGGAATACTGTAGGGGTCGGGGGAAAATGAGTTGAACTTACCCGGGGCTTCTAATGGTCCCCTGCAGAAGTCTTGTGCCCGCGCAGCCAGTCACCGATGCTCCGGCCCCGCCTCTGGATCACTGCCGGAATTTCAGATTTTAACCTCTTGACGACCAGCTAACGCCGATTGGCGTAAACTGGTCGTCTGCGGGTTACCATGGAAACGGCCGCTCGATCGAGCGGCCTTTCCATGTCAGTTCACGGAGGGTGTCTCCGTGAACAGCCGGAGAGCCGCCGATAGCGGCTCGCCGGCAAAATGTAAACAGGCGGGGAAGAAATCCCCGCTGTTCACATGATATGATACGGCGCTGCTGCGCAGCAGCGCCGTAAGGCAGATCGGCGATCCCCGGCCTCTGATTGGCCGGGGATCGCCGGCATATGATAGGCTGAAGCCTATCCAACAATGCGCAGGACGGATATCCGTCCTGCGCAGCCCAGGAAGGGAGAGGGAGGTAAGGGGAGGGAGGGAGCGCACAAAACGCTGCGGAGGGGGGCTTTGAGGAGCCCCCCCCCCCCGCTACCCACTAATGGCCGGCGGCGATCAGACCCCCCCAGCAGGACATCCCCCTAGTGGGGAAAAAAGGGGGGTAGTCTGATCGCCCTGCTGCACTCCTGATCGGTGCTGCGGGCTGTAGAGCCCACGCAGCACCGATCAGTGAAAATTCCCCTGGTCGGCAAGTGGTTAAAGTCTGAAAACCACTGCGCCTGCGTTGCCGTGTCCTCGCTCCCACTGATGTCACCAGGAGTGTACTGCGCAGACACAGACCATACTGGGCCTGCGCTGTGCGCTCCTGGTGACATCAGCGGGAGCGAGGACACGGCAACGCAGACGCAGTGGTTTTCAGACTTGAAAGTCTGAAATTCCAGAAGTGAACCGGAGGCGAGGCCGGAGCATCGGTGAGCGGCTGCGCGGGCACAGGATGTCTGCGGGGTCCATTAGAAGCCCCGGGTAAGTTCAACTCCTTTTCCCCCGACCCCCCTACAGTATACCTTTAAGGTTGAGATAACAATTGGTGAAATGAGCCTCTTTATCACTTCACTGAACTTAGTTTATAGGCAATGTTTTCTGTTGAAATGCCTTAAAAAATTAAAAATGCTTGCAAAGTATCCACAAAACAAGAAAATAGGGCAACATGGAGTAAAGCATAGCCATCTTTCTCTGCTCATTTGTTCTGTTCCTTTATTTACATTGTTTTTTGACACTGTGTTGTTCTACTTAGAAAGCTTTCTTGGCTGAACTGATTTGCATTGTCAGAGCAGCATTTTTAGAACATGCTCGTTTGTTTACTTTTCCTATGTTTGGCAGTTACCCCATAACATTTTCCACCGCGTGTACTTGGCTTCTTGTTCGATACAAAACGTCCCTTTCTGCTGATAGTTCTACTCTTCCCTGCTATGGTAACTAGAAAACCAGTGTTTTTATGTACAGCGCTGTGTCCTTTCCACAGCAGAACGGAGACTGAGGAATTGTGTGACCCGCAGAAAGCCTGTGTGCATTTTACACATTGTTTAGTAGGCTCTTCATTATTATTTTTTGCCCGTCTTATCTGCCTGATAGAGTTCAGGGAAATTGCAGCATGGTATCCTTCCATTATTGCCTGTTGCCAGGAAGGCTGAGATGACATTCACTGCTGCCTCTGTTAAAAAAAAAAAAAGAGATACGTTTCAGCCTTCATTTGTATAAACATTGGGATTTTTCATTTGGCATTTAGTACAGTAACTAGTAGTGATCAGTAGGGTTGCTGCTCATGTTTAGGAAAATGCTACATCCATCCCAAGCATAGGAAACATTTTTTTATACATACTGTGTATTTTCAAGTGCACATAATTTGACACAAAATGTGATGCAATGCTTGTAATTTTGCACAGACTAATTTGCTCAAGTCAGTGGGGCCCATTTCCATTGTTAACTTATAAACCAGTGTAGACCCTTATTTAGGCATGGGTGAGCAGGAAGGCAGTACGCATCCAGCCCCCTCCACCACCATGTCAGACAGCATGTCTTTCAGCATTGGGTAGGCACAATGCCAGGAGTGGGTGGTAAAGCCTCCCCCTCCCCTCATATTCATCTTTGTAAATCACACTTGTGATACTTTTGAGGGACAAGATTCTCTTCTCTACCTCTGAAACCGGAGGAAGGACTAATAGTATGAGGGACTTAAAATGGAATTCAGGACAGTAGGGAGAAAAAGGGTACCTGAACAAACAGGATCACAATCTAGTGTAGTATATAGATATTGGATTACGATACACAAAGATATACAGTAAGTAAATCGATACTCACAAAACAGCGTTGTACTGAATTGCAACTACTGTACTGTATAACTGTGTTGGGAAGTGCTGTCCACACGTGACCTTGGGTTCTAATGATGGTCGCTCCCCAGAAAAAAAGATTGTAAAGAACATTTACAAAATTCTTTCCCTGAGAGGGGTGATATAGACAGAGTAGAGGCACCCAAAAAGATAATACAATATTAAATTGTTTAAAAAAAAAGGTAAGTCTTTGTCTTGCCTTCAAGGAGATGGCTTGCTCAGGTTTCAAGTTTTATTACAGATCGCACAAAAAATTACAGCGTTACTGTAACGATCGGTGTAACACAGAGAGGATCTGATTACCGGTGATCTGCAGTATCACTGGGAATACAGAAATATACCAGGTTATAAATGATCTGCAGTATCACAGATAATCCGATATACAAGCTAACCTCTGGACACCTGAGCAGAGCGAGAGTGTTTGGTGCAAACAGTAATATATAGAGGACTGGGCCTCAGAGCAGTAAGGGATACTGCGCAATTCCTTCTGGACTCTCCCGTGGGGAGGAGTCAGGCAGAGAGAGAAGGAAATGACAGAACGAGAGTGACACTCAGGAGGGAGTGTCACTATCAGGACTGGGAACCGCCTCTAACAGTAAGGTCGGTTCTCGAGGTAGGACAAGCCAGGTCGGAAACACACGGACAGACAAAGTACAGATTCAGAAGACAGAGGCGGAGTCTAAAGTACAGGCAGGGTTCGGCAACAGGGTATCAGAAATATCGAGGTACAAAATCAGGAGGCAGATGCAGAGTCTAAGGACGAGCCGGGGTTCGGCAACAGATAAAAAGAATGGCTAGGTACAGGATCAGAGTTCAGAAGAATGGTCAGACTGGCAGAAGGTCATAACAGATAATCACAATCAAACTAGTACTTTAGACTATCAAGAATCTAGCTAAGTGTAGGATTACAGCTCCAGCTGGTCCCGGCACACTTTAGGATCTGACTCAGGTCTGCGTGCTACCACATTGTGATCGCAACGCCAGACAACCAGCAACTGAACAGCCAGCAGTATATATACCAGAACACTCTCCAGGCCCCTCCCTAATTGCTGGACCAATGAGAGGTGTGAAAATTGTCAGCTGACTCACTTCTGGCTGTTATATAAGCTCTGCCTTTGTGCGCGCGCGCGTGTCACTCTGAATCTTGGTGGACTATCAGTCCCAGCCACACCAGTACTGTCTTGCAATGTAACCAGCGAACCGAGCGTGGGAGCCGCCGCACCGCTCACTACACCAGCGGCGGTTTCCCCTTGCTCAACCCCCTTATCAAGGACACTGCCATGCGGCAAGTTCGCCGCCTCAAATGCGTATTCCGCCGCTCCCAATGCGGATTCCGCCGTTCCCAATGCGGATTCCGCCGCTCTGCCTATGCGGCGGTTTTTCCGCGTTGTGACGCCATGCTGAACGCGGAAACAGCCGCCTCTCCCTGAGAAACGGCGGCCTTTCCGCGTTTCTTCACAGTACCCCCCCCGAGGAGTGGACTCCGGACAACTCCTTCCAGGTTTCTCGGGGTGTAAGGCATGAAACTCCTTCCTTAACTCGTCCGCATTCATGCGAGTCCCCGGCACCCATTGTCTCTCCTCAATGCCATACCCTTTCCAATGTACCAGATACTGCACCGAGTTCTGGACAATGCGTGAGTCTAATATTTTCTCTACCTCGTACTCAGGTTTGTCATCCACCATCACAGGAGGAGGAGGAGCTGGGCCCACATGGACTGCAGGTTTAAGCAGGGACACGTGAAAAGATCTTACGCCCCGCATGCTGGCTGGAAGATCTACGGCATAAGTGACGTTGTTGATTTTCTTGGTCACAGAAAATGGACCCACAAACCTGGGACCCAATTTGGCTGAGGGCTGCTTTAGGGTCAAATGACGTGTGGAAACCCAGACTAAGTCCCCTGGTCGAAACTTCCATTCCCGAGACCGTTTCTTGTCAGCTTGACCCTTTTGACTTAGAAACGCCTTCTCCAAATTACTCTTAACAATTCCCCAATTGTCTCTGAGTGCCTTCTGCCAAGCCTCCAGTGCTGGAAACGGAGTGGAGGCCACTGGCAATGGGGAAAACTTAGGCAATCTCCCGGTCACTACCTGAAACGGAGAGAATCCAGAGGAGGAACTTCTCAAGTTATTGTGCGCAAATTCAGCGAATGCTAAAAACTTGACCCAATCGTTCTGCTCTTCAGCCACATAGCATCTCAAAAATTGTTCCATAGATTGATTGACCCTCTCCGTTTGCCCATTGGTCTGTGGGTGGTAGCCTGACGAGAATGACAGCTCCATGCCCATTTGATGACAAAATGCCCTCCAAAATCCAGACACAAATTGGACTCCCCTATCTGACACGATGTTTTCCGGAATGCCATGCAGCCGGAAAACGTGAATGATGAACAATTCTGCCAGTTCCTGAGCCGAGGGGAGTCCTTTCAGGGGCACAAAATGGGCCATTTTGCTAAAGCGGTCGACTACCACCCAAATGACCGACATGCCTTCAGACCTGGGCAATTCCCCCACAAAATCCATGGACAGGTGGGTCCATGGCTCACTCGGGGTGGGCAAAGGCTGTAACCTTCCCACAGGTGCCAGCCGGGAGGGTTTACTTTTAGCACATACCGCACATTCCCTGACATATTCCTTGCAGTCTGTTGCCATAGAAGGCCACCAAGCACACCTGGCAATCAGATCCTGCGTTCTGGCAGCTCCAGGGTGACCAGCATTCTTATGGGCGTGAAACATTTGGAAGACCTGTAGACGAAACGGCAGTGGGATAAACATAACCCCCTCAGGTTTTCCCTCAGGGAAAGCCTGCTGAAAGGGACCCAGAACCTCTGCCCAATCTTCCCAGGTCTCTGTGGCTGCCAACACTAATCTCTGCGGGATGATGGACTCAGGCGCGGGGGGCTGTGCTGTCTCTGGTTCGAAACATCTGGACAGGGCATCTGCCTTGATGTTTTTGCTGCCTGGAGTGTACGTGATTATAAATCTGAACCTCGTAAAAAATAAAGACCGACGGGCCTGACGGGGACTTGGTCTCTTAGCCCCCTCGATGTATTCCAAGTTCTTGTGATCAGTGTAAACCGTGATCGTATGTTCTGCCCCTTCTAACCAATGGCGCCATTCTTCAAACGCCAATTTAATGGCCAGAAGTTCCCGGTTGCCTATATCGTAGTTTTTTTCTGCCGGTGAAAACCTACGGGAAAAATAAGCGCATGGATGTAATCTGCCCTGCAAGCCTGACCGTTGAGACAGCACCGCCCCCACCCCAACCTCCGAGGCATCAACCTCCACAATAAAGGGAAAGGACGTGTCTACATGTCTCAAAATAGGCGCTGAGCAAAACAATTTTTTCAAGTGAGAAAAGGCTGCCACAGCCTCAGGGGACCAGTGGTTGGTATCTGCCCCCTTCTTTGTGAGACTGGTAAGGGGGGCAATTATAGTGGAGTACCCCTTTATGAACCTCCTATAGTAGTTCGCAAAACCCAAAAATCTCTGCAGGGGCTTCAACCCCACTGGCTGTGGCCATTCCAAGACAGCTGTGACCTTGGCAGGATCCATTGACAAGCCTGAGGTGGAAATCACATACCCCAAAAACGTGACAGTGGTCACTTCAAAAATACTCTTCTCCACTTTGGCATAAAGCATATTTTGTCTCAATTTGTCCAACACAAATTTAACGTGGATCCTGTGCTCGGAGAGGTTGTTGGAATAGATGAGTATATCGTCGAGGTATACCAGCACAAATCTACCCAACACCTCCCTGAATACCTCGTTAATTAATTCCTGGAAGACGGCAGGCGCATTGCACAACCCGAAGGGCATCACTAAGTACTCGTAATGCCCGTCGGGTGTGTTGAAGGCCGTCTTCCACTCATCGCCCTTTCTAATGCGGATCAGGTTGTATGCACCCCTCAGATCTAACTTTGAGAAGATCTTAGCGTTTGTGACCTGCGTGAATAAATCGTCTATCAATGGTAACTGATAACGATTCTTCACCGTGATTTTATTCAGACCACGGTAATCGATGCAAGGTCGAAGATCCCCGTCTTTTTTCTTAACAAAAAAGAAACCGGCCCCCGCAGGCGACCGG
Organism: Hyperolius riggenbachi; assembly: GCF_040937935.1. Lineage (NCBI taxonomy): Eukaryota > Metazoa > Chordata > Amphibia > Anura > Hyperoliidae > Hyperolius > Hyperolius riggenbachi. Next base: position 162,870,964 of record NC_090646.1, read on the forward strand.
GAGGGGCGAATGAACCCTTTGGCTAGATTGTCACGGATGTACTCCTGCATAGCCACTTTCTCTGGTCCAGACAAATTATACAGGTGACCTCGGGGGGGCACACAACCGGCACGGAGATCGATGGGGCAATTGAAAGGGCGATGAGGAGGTAACTTATCAGCAGCCTTGGGACAGAATACATCCGAGAATTCAGAGTATTGCTCGGGAACCCCCTCCACTTGAATCTTGGTCTGACCTAATGTCACTTTCCCTAGACACTGCTGGGAACAGAAGTCTGACCAACTGGTTAATTGCCCTGCAGCCCAACTAATCTGTGGCGAATGGAGCTGCAGCCAGGGCATACCTAAGACAATCAAAGAGGGGAGGAAGCTGGGCACCCGGCAAAAATGAGGGTGAGCGACGCCCACTCTGATGTAGCATACACAAGTCCTCACTTGTCTGGCCGCAACATATTATGCACAGTGAAGTGCTCACAGTTAGAAAAACAGAAGAAAGTTCTCAGTGTTGCAAAAATACATAAAGATGAAGAGACCGGGCACTGTCCTGTTGTTGCATTTATTTGCTGCTTGCAGCCAGATGACATATGGTATTGAATATTGAAAACATCAAACCTGTCAGCAGTCTTGCATCATATATCGTAGATACATCCAGTGAGGCTTGCGAGGGGGTGTGGTGACCAGGGGGTGATGGTAGTGCACATCCATCACCCCCTGGTCACCACACCCCCTCGCAAGCCTCACTGGATGTATCTACGATATATGATGCAAGACTGCTGACAGGTTTGATGTTTTCAATATTCAATACCATATGTCATCTGACTGCAAGCAGCAAATAAATGCAACAACAGGACAGTGCCCGGTCTCTTCATCTTTATGTATTTTTACATACCTAAGACAATAGTGGAGGTAGTCATATGTAATACAAAAAAATTTAAACTTTCTTTATGCAGTACCCCAATAGTGACTTCCACCTCTGGTGTCTGTGACAGTGGACGATCCCTTTGTAGCGGGGAGTCGTCCACGGCAGTAACCTGGATAGGTGGTTTTACTGGGGTGAGTGGAATGCCCAACTTCTCTGCAAACTCGGAACTCATAAAATTAGCCGCGGAGCCTGAATCAATAAAGGCCTCCGTGGCTTCAGATCTGTCCACCCACGTAATCGTACAGGGAAGAAGTAACCGTTTTTCTTTTAGGGGTATAAGTTGAGCGCCTAGGGAGTTACCCCCCACAACTCCTAGGCGGTAGCGTTTTCCCGGTTTATTAGGGCAGTTTCGTACTATATGCCCCCCTTCAGCACAATACAGAAACAGCTGTTCAGTCATTCTCCGTCTTCGCTCCACCTGGGTCAATTTTGACCGACCAATCTGTATCGGCTCGGGTGGAGGCAAGACAGGAGAAGATGAAACAGTAGGAGGTGGAGTCACTGGGGCCGTGGTGTAAGACACCCTTCTGACACGGGAACTACCCCTGGTCTGTTTTTGGTAGTGCAGCCTGCGGTCGATTCGGATGGCCGCTGATATGGCCTCATCGACTGTTCTGGGCTCGGGCTGACTTAGCATCAGATCAGAGACCTCATCGGACAGCCCTGACAAGAAACAATCTAACAGGGCATAAGTGTCCCACCTGGCCGTAACTGACCACCTCCTAAATTCGGCCGCGTAATCTTCGACCGGACCTTTGCCTTGACGTAAAAGCTTGAGCTTCCGCTCAGAAGTCGAGGCAAGGTCCGAATCGTCGTAAATTACTGCCATAGCTTTAAAGAATTCCTCTACAGAGGTAAGAGCTTTGTCTCCGGTGGGCAGGCTATACGTCCAAGACTGGGAGTCGCCGGACAACAAAGTTTTAATAAACATGACCCTCTGGGTCTCAGTACCCGAAGATTGGGGTCTCAACTCAAAATAGGACAACACTCTACTCCTGAAATTCCGGAAGTCAGATCTGTGGCCAGAAAAGCTTTCAGGTACAGGCATATGTATGTCAGAGCTAGAAGGGGATCGCACATGATCCACTGATGTCTGGAGGGTTTGTACAGACCCTGATAGGGCATCAATAGGAGTTATGTGGGTGCCCAGTACTTGATTGATGTTGTTCACCGAAGCGGCAAGTACACCCAGACCATCAGTGTTTGCGTCCATTTTGTATTTGGTCTGGCGTTCTGTAACGATCGGTGTAACACAGAGAGGATCTGATTACCGGTGATCTGCAGTATCACTGGGAATACAGAAAAATACCAGGTTATAGATGATCTGCAGTATCACCGATAATCCGATATACAAGCTAACCTCTGGACACCTGAGCAGATCGAGAGTGTTTGGTGCAAACAGTAATATATAGAGGACTGGGCCTCAGAGCAGTAAGGGATACTGCGCAATTCCTTCTGGACTCTCCCGTGGGGAGGAGTCAGGCAGAGAGAGAAGGAAATGACAGAACGAGAGTGACACTCAGGAGGGAGTGTCACTATCAGGACTGGGAACCGCCTCTAACAGTAAGGTCGGTTCTCGAGGTCGGACAAGCCAGGTCGGAAACACACGGACAGACAAAGTACAGATTCAGAAGACAGAGGCGGAGTCTAAAGTACAGGCAGGGTTCGGCAACGGTATCAGAAATATCGAGGTACAAAATCAGGAGGCAGATGCAGAGTCTAAGGACGAGCCGGGGTTCGGCAACAGATAAAAAGAATGGCTAGGTACAGGATCAGAGTTCAGAAGAATGGTCAGACAGGCAGAAGGTCATAACAGATAATCACAATCAAACTAGTACTTTAGACTATCAAGAATCTAGCTAAGTGTAGGATTACAGCTTCAGCTGGTCCCGGCACACTTTAGGATCTGACTCAGGTCTGCGTGCTACCACATTGTGATCGCAACGCCAGACAACCAGCAACTGAACAGCCAGCAGTATATATACCAGAACTCTCTCCAGGCCCCTCCCTAATTGCTGGACCAATGAGAGGTGTGAAAATTGTCAGCTGACCGGCCTGGTCAGCTGACTCACTTCTGGCTGTTATATAAGCTCTGCCTTTGTGCGCGCGCGTGTGTCACTTTGAATCTTGGTGGACTATCAGTCCCAGCCACACCAGTACTGTCTTGCAATGTAACCAGCAAACCGAGCGTGGGAGCCGCCGCACCGCTCACTACACCAGCGGCGGTTTCCCCTTGCTCAACCCCCTTATCAGGGACACTGCCATGCGGCAAGTTCGCCGCCTCAAATGCGGATTCCGCCGTTCCCAATGCGGATTCCGCCGCTCTGCCTATGCGGCATGCGGCGGTTTTCCCGCGTTGTGACGCCATGCTGAACGCGGAAACAGCCGCCTCTCCCTGAGAAACGGCGGCCTTTCCGCGTTTCTGCACAGTTACAGTATGAACACCAATTCTTCAGGTCAGTTATATGTGCCTCTTACTTCCAACTGCAATAACCAAGGCGGCCAAGGATTCTGCTGCACAAACTGAGTCATTTTACAGTTTGGGGGGTGGGGTTTTCTACATGAAAAAAGAGGCAGTGGGGTCTTCTGTAGAAATGTTTGTAAAGAAAAAGGTTTCATTTTAAATACATACATCCACCTTTAGTGATAAAACCACAGACCAGCTGGGTCCTAGTCATAGGACACATTGGCCTTGATTCACTAACCGGCACTAAGCCAGTTAGTGTGCCTTATCACTTGATGGGCACAAACTACAGCGCTAACCTTATCTGAGGTTCTGAGGGCAGTATGGACGAGCTGAATTCGTCCAGCAAAAACTTCTAAAAAACGTTAATGATGAGCCGAGCTCGTCCATGCCAACAGTGAGATTTCCTGTTTCTCTGCCCCGCTGGCTGCATTTTTTTCTCATCAGAGGGATTCCCCAGGATGGCTGGATGCCTGATTGCACGCTGTGGGTAGCGATCTGTGCTACCCCAGCATGCAGAACAAGCATTCAGCCACCCTAGGGAATCCCTGGGCAGCCAGCAGGGCAGAGAATGTGCGGGGGTTCCCCCTTGTATGCGGAGGCTGTGCGGGCGGGGGGAACCCCCTTCTATGGTGGCTGTGCGGGCAGGGGATCCCCCTCTTTGTGGGCGGGGGTACCCCCTTCTATGGTGGCTGTGCGGGCAGGGGATCCCCTCTGTGCAGGCGGGGGATCCCCCTTCTATGGCGGCTGTGTCGGTGGCCTATCCCCCTCCCTCCCGATCTACCCCCCCCCCCCCCCGCCTCAGCCCGTTGAGTAAATAGATCTACTCACCCGAGGGCTTTCTCCAGCGACGGCTGCGGTGCACACCCTCCTCCATCTCCGAAGTCTTGTTCTCTGTACAGTTACATTACGAGACTTGGTGACATCACCAAGTCTCGTAATGTAACTGTACAGAGAACGAGACTTCAGAGATGGAGATCTGGCTAAACGCCTGGCTCACTATATACTTGGCTAAATACCTGGCTCACTATATATCTGGCTGCACATCTGGCTAACTGTACCTGGCTGCACATCTGGCTACCTATACATCTGGCTAACTACCTGGCTGCACATCTTGCTACCTATACATCTGGGTCTTATACTCACCATTGGCGTGCTGATCCCTCGTCGCGTACCTCTGATAGCTTCCCCAGTGTCTTCTTCCATGTCCCTTGGCGGATTTTGCTTCTCCCTCGGCGATCACATGTCCCCCGTTGATCGGCGTTGATGACACCAGGGTCACACAGCGTCAACATCCTGCAGAAAGCACTTTTTTTTTTTTTTTATTCAATACAATATCCTGTATTGAATTCAATATAAAAAAAAATTGATTGCAAAAAAAAAATGGTTGAAAATTAATTGAAACACTTTTTGCACAGAAATCCTGGGGAAATTAAACGCCAGGGTGGTTAAGTAGCTTTGTGCACACTAAAATATGCACAAAGCTACATCATGCACTGCACCGCGCACAGCGTAATGTGTCGATCTTTGTGCGCAATGCGACGATAACGGTGCACTCGCTATACTGTATATGATGCAACCATAAGGTCGCATAGCGCCATTTAGGTTGCATCAGTGCGACCTTAAGGTTGCATCATGTACAGTATAGCGGGTGCGATGTTATCGTGCAGTGCGCAATGTAGCTTTGTACATCTTTTAATGTGCACAAAGCTACTTAAGGGGCACTAAGTTCAGATAAGGCACACTAACCTCAGATAAGGCACACTAACCGGCTTAGCGCCGGTTAGTGAATCAAGCCCATTGCATCATATTGTGACTGCCAGTGCTGAACCACACTGCACTGTGCCAGGGCACTGCTGTAAAGGAGGCATTTCCAGTAGTTTGTGGAAGAATGTTTGTCATCGCACCTCTCCTAGGGCCCAGATTTATGGACATAGCCATTTGTTCATAGATCCAGCACCTGCAGGCATGGCAAACTACTCATATGGATTCATCAGAAGTGCTGTGTGTGCACAGATGGTGCAGCATTTCGCTGTTTAGCAATCTATGCCCTGTGAGTACAATATGGGGATAAGGGGGTTTAGTGATTTTTCTACTAAAGGTGCATAATCCCTTTAGGCTTCTTGCACACAGGGACGTTACAGGCGCACGTTAGTGCAGCCTGTAACGCTCCCCCTATGCACAGAAATGTAACACAAGTGGGCTGTTCACACTGCCCACGTTGCGTTACATTGTAACGCAGCAAAGTGCTGCATGCTGTGCGTTCTAGGCGACTAAGCCACGTTAGACTGTTTGCACATGCTCAGTCATGTTGGGGAGGAGGGGAGAGCGGCCGGGCACATGGCTAATTAATATTCACTGCACTCAGTGACGTGCAGTGTTTACTTCCTGGAGCGGCCGCTCTGTGCGGCGATTGGCCGGGCGGGACCACGTGATGCCGCATGCGTGCAAGAGTACGCATCACGGCATCACGGACGCCAGAGTGAGCTGCACAACGCGTCTCACTCCGACGTCCACACCAGAGAGCACCAGGCATTGCGTTAGGGGCACGTTATGTGCCCTATAACGTCCCCTAAATGCAACGTCCTGGTGTGTAACTAGCCTTACATCTTCATTTACGCTGCAAATCGCAATTCCGATTTGCGATATTTTTATTTTTGTTTGTTTTGTTTTTATTTATTTAATTTTTTCACTAGATGCTGGCAACACAAGAAGAAAAACACAGAAAAAACGCAGCATGCGTGACTTTAATTGCATCAAAAAACTGAAACAAAATCGGAATTGCGTGTAATAAGAGCCCTAATGACCATCTTTTTAATTCAACACCAAAAGGAGCAACAGATTGTGTTTTTTTTTTCTTTGTGTGTTTATTGCATGTCTCATCTGAAAATCAGCCGGTGACTCATACTGCCAGCTCACGTCTGGTCACTGAAGGAACTGTGAGGGCTGTGAAAATGCAAAAGGTTGTGGCTTCACCCAGTAGCCTAACTTTTACCACAGCAGACTACCAAATGACTTGACAGGTGATCTCCACATTATCAGATCACATACTCCATCCCCCCCACCATTGCCTTTTTAGAGTGGAGGGGCTGTATAATATTACACACATTTTAGTGTAGTAAAAACTGTGACAATTTACTGTGTCGACAAACATATTAAAATGTTTTTCTTCCTTGTTGAAGTAGTCGGCACATGACCTTTCCCAGTGCACTTGTTATCTCCTTGGTGCAATTTCCCTCCTCCAATATAACAGTCAGATGTGGCCAGCAACCACTATTTCATCAAGCCAAATGAAAAACAGGGTGGAGCACTAAAAGCTGGCCCAGCTGATTGCCACAGGCCCGAGTATATAGACAGATGCATGGGTAACACTCTCATTGGGCAACACAGGCTTTACTAAACCTGGGTAGGACAAACACAGCTGGGATAGGATGAGAAGCGCACAGTGACCGGTGTAGCGTCTGCCTGTAAACTCTTGCCAGGCAGCCAGCCAGACTTTTGTGCACTATGTATTTATGTCATTTTCATTTTATACCACGGCTGTGGACATGTAGTGCAGAATGTTTGAAGCTTTTGGAATGATTGGAATTTCAGCTTAATCATGCTCTAACTGAACAAGTCATTTTTTTAGAAAGGCAAAACAATACTGATTCTGTAACTTTTTTTTTTTTTTTTAAATAGCTTTGTGTGTATATATAAATATACATCTACAAGATAACTTGGCCAAGAATCTGATAGTTCTCTGTTTGGTTGTTTATACCTCTACTAACAAAATAGCACAGCATTGTCTTTAGGGTGAAAGGCTTATTGATTTTACTTTGACATTACTCATGCTATGGGAAACAAAAAATGGTTTTACTTCTGATTACTGAATAGCAGGCATCAGAGAATTTGTTTTTCACACTACGCCCCTTCCTGATAGGGATAGTCCTCTGTCATTGACACGTCCTCCTATCATAGTATTTTATTTACTTGCTTTAAATAAAGTGTATGAGTGGCTGGATAGTGTACTTTTTTTGGCCTCAACTGTATGCTGGAAAGTGTACTGGTTAAGGGCTCTGCCTCTGACACAGGAGACCAGTGTTCGAATCTCAGCTCTTCCTGTTCATTAAGCCAGGCATAGGAGACTTTGGGCAAGACTCTCTAACATTGCTACCGCCTATAGAGCATGCCCTAATGGCTGCAGCTCTGGTGCTTTGAGTCCGCCAGGAGAAAAACGTAATATAAATTTTGTGTGTCATGCCTTGTCTTGTTTTAGTGAAAGTTTATGGTAAAGGGCCATCATGTGATCGAGTGCCTAGCAACGGATGAGAAGCATCCATTGGTATGCAGAGGGGCATTGGGTGACATCTGAGAGCTCTGCAGCCAAGGTTTATATAACCCTAGCTTTTGCACCAGTACTGCGGCCATGTGCACCCCTCCTACCAGCATGACGTTGAGTGCACTAACAGTGGAGAAGCAGAAGGATTGTGTCTTCACCTTCCTGGAGGATCGTCATGACTGGTGAGGGTCAAGGACACCACAGGACCCGAGGAGCGATCCAGTGCTGGATCCCAGAAAATGTAGCCGCCACTTTCTGAAAATTGTAACCATTTTGTTTGGCAGGGAAATGGCTCAGTGCCTTTTATCTAATGGAAGTGCCGGTATATTCTAGGAGTAAATGGTTACATAGTTACATAGTTATTTTGGTTGAAAAAGATCCATCGGTAAAATGGTGTTCAAGTGATTAAAATCTTTTTGTTTTACAGGTGAGATCTGAGGGGCCAGTCAAGCCTTCTACACCTCTGCAATCCAGCACAGATATTAACACTGACACAACCATGGCAGACTACAAACTGTGGCGGCGTCCATCATTGTTAGTCCCCCTCCTGTTTTTACTGGTGACTGCTATAAGCTCAGAGGAGACCAATAACCACACTGGCAATGCTTCCGACCCACTGGAGTCCTTACCTATAATCACATCCAGAGTGGACCACATCATTGTGAAGGAAGGCAACAGTGTGCTCATTCACTGCAATGTCGAGGGATACCCTGATCCTCATTTCCAATGGTACAACTCCATTGGTCACCTATTAAAAGAGGAAGAAGGTAGGCTATGCCTTTTTTTAACTTACACATTTTCATGATTGTCCTCCTCAATCCAGAATGACCATCTCAGTTTATAACTAAAGCCCAATATACACGATACGATTCTTTGTGCGATTCGATTATGATTCTATTTACGATCCGATTAAATCCGACATGTCCGATTTGGGATTCAAATCAATTCAATTTGCCATTGCAAAACAATGGCAAATCGAATTAAATTGAATCGAATCCTGATCAGACATGTCGGATTTAATCGGATTGTAAATAGAACCGTAATCGCACAAAGAATCGTACCGTGTAGATGGGGCTTAAGAGTTTGGAAAACATACAGAAGGAAGACTCAGCCAGGAAGCAGAAATATGCAGGCAGTCATTAATTCCTTGCATTGTGCTGAATGATAGTAATTGATAAGACTATAGTTTTGTTTTTCCTTGACTGTTGTTCATATGTTGTGGGTTCTCAAGCTGATCAATAGTCTGGTCTACTGTTCTGTCACCAATACGCAGCAGACACTAAATCTCAGGCTGACCTAAGATATTCATTATGACTCAGGAATGATCAGTGTGGGGTTGCTTAGAGATTTGCGGAAAGAGTTGTCTAAAGGGGCCCATACACCTAACGATTTTTCCGCCGATATACGGCCGATTCGATCACAGTGTTCGAATCGGCTGTGAAATCGCCGCACACACCGCTGACAGAACGATCGATTTCCGTCCGAAATCGATCGTTCCCGTCGATCCGTCCGTGCGGAAGACTTTTCTCAATCACCGGCGGGTCGGGAGTGCGACGATAGCAGCGTTCGAATGCCCGACGACCGACGCAATACAGCGGGTATACATTACCTGTTCCGGCCGGCGCGAGTCCCCTGGTCCCCGCTGTCTTCTTTCCGGGCTATGTTCCGGACCGGCTGCAGCTACACAGAACTTCCTGTCCCGGCAGGAAGTTTAAACAGTAGAGTGCCCTCTACTGTTTAAACTTCCCCTGGACAGGAAGTTCAGTAGCTGCAGGAACGGTCTGGAGCTCGGAGCGGAGAAGAAGACAGCGGGGACCAGGGGACTCGTGCCGGCCGGAACAGGTAATGTATGAGGGGGGCGGCAGCAGCGGCAGCTCTACAGATTGTGATCGGTTTCAGGCTGAAATCGATTCACAATCTGTTTGCAGTAATGGTGGCCATACGATCCCTCTCTGATCAGATTCGATCAGAGAGGGATCTATCTGTTGGTTGAATCTAATGGCAAATCGACCAGTGTATGGCCACCTTAATAGAGTTGTCTGTCGTTAGGGAGTAGAGGAGGGCCACTAGAAACCAGGGATCTTTATAGGGGAGTGGGGGGGGGGCACTAGACAACAGGGAACTATATGAGGGAAGGAGGGGGAGCCACTAGACACCAGGGAATTGTATAGGGGAGGGAGGAGGGGCACTAGAGACCAGGAAACTGTACAGGGGAGGGAGGGGGCTATTAGACACCAGAGAAATTTATAAGGGAGGAGGGAGGCCATTACACACTAAGATTGGCCCGCGACTTGATCCCAGTGTTCAATGTCGGCCAACTTTGTATTGGGTAGAGATAAGACCGATATACCAACTTCAGTCCTGCAGCTGTTAGCTTATCTAGATTACTGCTAAACAAGGCTTCCAAAGCAATGTGCTTGTAGGTACTAGGATACAGAATTCATAACATTACCAACATTTCTGGGTAGTCTGCTAAATACATGTCCATCAGATCAAATCAAAGATAGCTTTATTGGCATGACCAAGCTTCAACACAGCCATTGCCAAAGCAGGGGTAATGGGGGACATGGTGTAGGGTAAGGGTGAAGTAGGTTAGCAGTTCAGCTACTTTAGTACAGCTACATTTGAACATACAGTAAATTATCATTGCATATGCATTGTTTGTTACAGATTTGGAAATTGTATCCTAGAATAACATATTTGAAGCTTGGCCAGAAAAAATAGCATGTACTGTACGTAATCAATATTAAAGCATTAGAACTGTTCTAGCAATTACAGCCTGTGCCCTGCTGCTGACGTTACCTATTACAAATACCAATAGCACTTGCTATTTCAGATCTCTGTTATTTCCTGCTATTCAGACTGGACGTTCTGAGTCAGGAAACAGCATAAGTGGCACTCTCTTCAGATGTGACCTGGCTTCTCATGCGCTGGAAAAGAATGAGCAGGCACAACACTCCACAACATCTCCCCTTCAAAAATATGCCTAGTGTCTTTAACTTTTTAAATTTGGTATAAAATACGGTAATCATTATAGGTTAATATTTAAACAGTTAAAGAGCTATGCTTTTTAGTACAAGTACACAATATGACTTGGGGCTGTGGCCATAGCTAACATATAAATGGCACAAATCTATGGGTACCTGAGCAAATAGTATTCAGCACAATGCCTCCATAAGGGCAAACTGGACAATTGACCTGGGCCACAGAGTCCATAGGGGCCCTCACCCTCCCCACAGCATCACTACAGGGTTGCGGCATGCACCAAATGTCACCATCGATAGAGTCAGGAGTGACGACAAAGTTAATGCAGAGTGCACAATGAAGCGTCATATCTCACCTGTCCGGCTCTTCTGTGGCCTGCTGTTAGTATGGAGATAGCCATTTTGATTTTTAGCTGCTATAGTGCCCCTTATATTGTTAGTGCTGTTCAGTTCCAGCAGACTTGCTGTTTGAATGAAGTACATATTTGGCCTGCAGTTTGGGGTGTTTAGGCTTTGGAGGTTCCTGAGTGGCCTCATAAACATAACTTAAACCAGGTATCAGTATTAGGTGGCCTGCCTCTTCCCCATCCCCCAGATAGCAGTATTAATTGGCCTGCCTCTTCCCCATCCCCCAGATAGCAGTATTAGGTGGCCTTCCCCCAACAATGCAGAGTGCTCAACAGAATGTCATGTCCTGTCCCACCTGTCCTGCCCCGCGCTACCTCCTCCTTTCTTCCTCAGAGCACTCCAGCCTCCTGTATCTCCTCTTCTGTGCCTGTTTTCTGCAGGCATGTACACTCTGATGTAACATGCAGCAGTCATTTAAGCAGACACACCACTACAGTGATCCATGGAGACTGGAAGACATGATGAGGAAAGCGAGGCGCCGGACAGGTGAGATATGACGCTTCATTGTGCACTCTGCATTAACTCTGTCGTCACTCCTGACTCCATCGATGGTGACATTTGGTGCATGCCGCAACCCTGTAGTGGTGCTGTGGGGAGGGTGGGGGCCCCTATGGGCTCTGTGGCCCAGGTCAATTGTCCAGTTTGCCCTTATGGAAGCATTGGACCTGAGCTCCTTTTTATTTTACCTGGTAAAATAGTTTAAATAGATATAATTGATTGAGAGCCCTGATTTAACATTTTTAAAAAGTAATTTTGGTATATTTTTGCACTTTGACCTACTTTCTTTTCCATATGTCTTCAATTGTATTTTTATTTTTTTCTGTTTGACTACTTCTATAGAGATTAAAGTTATGTAAATCTTAATCCAGCTCTAGAAGCAGCCCTGTCTGTAAGTACTGCATATAAAATAAATCCATTTACAAACATAAGGCTACCTCAGCTTAGAGATAGTGTGTGTCCTTAACTGAAAGCTGAGAGCTAATTAAAAAAGAAAAAAAATCTACCTACCCGGGGCTTCCTCCAGCTCCTGGCAGCCGTCCTGTGCCCTAGCTGCAGCATCGCTCCCAGCTGGTGTCCCAGGATCTCCTCTGGTGCAGATGCCGACCTCGCCAGGTGGGCATCTATTGTGCGTGCGCGAGAGCCACTCACTGCAGTACCGCTGACATAATCTGGAGTGTACTGCGCAGGCACAGTAGTTCTGCGCCTGCGCAGAACACTCCAGATGTCAGTGCGACTGCGAGCGGCTCTCGCACAGGCGCAGTAGATGCCGACCTGGCGAGGTCGGCATCTGCACCGGAAGGGATCCAGGGACACCGGCTAGGAGCGGAGCTGCAGCTAGGGCACAGGGCCGCTGCCAGGGGCTGGAGGAAGCCCCGGGTAAGTAGATTTTTTTTTTTAATTAGCTTGCATCTTTCCTTGCGCTGCTTTGCCAATTAATTAGGCAATTTGGTTGGGCTCATGATGTATGTCTGGCTTGTCAGTGGCATAAAGGAATGATTTGCATATGCATTGATTGATGCATTATGGAAGTACCTTCATGCTTATGTAAGGCTGAATAGCTGCAAATAGCCTCTAGTTTCAAGCAGCAACTACTACAATGTGGACACTCTGTCACATCCTGACAGACGTCAATCTCGCCATAGAGATAGAGCATTCCCTGAAAGACGGGGAAGAAATGCAGCGCTGATCTGGATCATGGGTAGGTGAGTTCTTTAGGAAGCTACCAAAACTGGTGGGCTCTCCTCTCTGGAGCTTGAATGGTTTTGAATTTTAGGGTCTATAAGCAGATATCCAGAGGTAATCAGAATGCCAAGCAGGTTAAGCAGATGTAAACATTAGCATTTAAAAAAAGCTAGCCACGGGTCTTATGACCACTATTTTAGGGTAAAAGGGAATTTGGGGTTTTACCAACTAAAATTTACAAACCATTTTAAAAAGTGTTTTTTTTTTTATCTATTTCAGCTGGAAGATGGTGGATGCTTGATAGTGGACTTTTAAATATTACCAGTGTAACTTTCGAGGACCGAGGGAAATACACTTGTGTTGCTACTAATGCCCATGGCACTGTGAACAATACAGTTACTCTGAGAGTGGTTTTCACCTCTGGTGATATGGGAATCTACTACATGATTGTATGTTTAGTGGCATTTACCATTGTGATGGTACTGAATATAACCAGATTATGCATGATGAGCAGTCACTTGAAGAAAACTGAGAAAGCCATTAATGATTTCTTCAGGACAGAAGGTCCAGAGAAACTTCAGAAGGCTTTCGAGATTGCAAAGAGAATTCCAATCATCACTTCTGCGAAGACACTTGAGCTGGCCAAAGTTACTCAGTTTAAAACTATGGAGTTTGCGCGATACATCGAGGAACTGGCAAGGAGTGTTCCTTTGCCACCGCTCATTATGAACTGTAGGACTATAATGGAAGAGATCATGGAGGTTGTTGGGCTGGATGAAGCCGGCCATGCATTTGTGAGGCAGGGAGCAGTCGGTCAAGAGGTTTGTGATGCAGATGAAGTCTTTGCCATTCCGAATGCACTACAACGGAGTGACTCTCCAACAGCTGAATCCGATGCTTCCTCTGTGCATGAACCCCCTCGGCAGATTGCCATCACTGTATCTGTACACACTTTGTCTACAAAGCAGTGTCTGGATACAGAGTCACAAGACAGCATACTATCAAGTATTAAAGATGAATCTACAGCAACAACATGTACTGAACCTTCGGAGCCAAGTTCTCCTCCTCCAGATAACCCAACTACCTGTATTATTTACGAAAGCCATGTCTAGACATAAAGCTATGCATACCGCTAATAGACACTTGGAGCACCTTATAGAGAAGATGTTAATAAACTGCCACTTAGCCTTATTAGAAGAAACAACCATTTCTTCCCCAAAATCATTAGTGGTTTACCTGCAGCTTTACTAACTGCTTCAGTGGGTTGTAAGCGCAGTCCGCAGCCATACTGGATGTATGCTTGCCCTCTCGTGGTGTCACTGAGGAAATCATGTCTGTGTAGCTACAGTAGATTTTCAACATGTATTTATTATTGGGAAGTTAATCTTCCGCTTTCATTTCGTGGGGGCCTTCTGCCAATGAAATGTCGTGATACATTTGTACATATTATTTCAGATTGAAATGTCTCTGCACTGAAGGTCACAAATGGCTGGGAGCATTTGCCTAATGGTGCTTCACCTTCAACAATTAAAGGAACCGGCCCAGGATATTCGTTCCAAATGCATTAGCAAGCCCATGGGCCCTGTCACCAGGCAATCAGGTTGATGCTCTGCTATCATCAAGCATAAAATCAATACATGTTGTCCTTTACCCTGATTAGTGGTTTAAAAAGGTCTGGTTAAGTGATCACATGACAAAAGCAGGAACCTTTTTTTTTTCTGAACGCTGTTCAAGCTTTGATGTAGAGTTGAAAGCATTTTAACATCAGATGCTCCAAGCGATGCTCAGACGAGTCAGAAAATGTCAGACATGAGGAACTGCTTAGTTTCTTCGCAATTTAATGAGCGCTACATACAAAAGTTAGTTAATACTTTCCTAGGCACACCCTGAGAGCTGCACAGAACTGCCCAAATACAGTCCTGTTTGTTGTCAAACAGGATTTCTCATCGTTATTTATAACTTTTACTTTGGGCATAGGCCAAAAGCTTTATAGCTGCACACTGGGAGATCATAATGTGTTCCTTCTAAATTCGCTGCACTTACTGTTCTGTGTTTAGATAATATAAAAATGAAAATTCATATGAAACACGGCTTTATATTACAGACGGAAGCTTCCATTTCTTCGGCATGCTCTGGCATCAGTGTGAGTACGGCTGGAATTTACACTTGATTTACAGTGAAATGACACTTTTGTCACATTGCTGTAAATCAGTGCGGGAGTCTCTTTGTAATGTAATGTTATTTTCAAAATTTCAGTAAGTAGCCAGCTATGAAATTCACAAAAAAATGTAAGCTGAAATTGCACATTTTTGAAAACAGGCTGGATTCACAAATCTTCTCATGAATGATCTCTCATTTTCTGTTTTCCACCTTAGCTATAGAATAACCTGGCTTTCAGCGCTTTCCAGGCAAAAAAAAAAAATCTCCCAAGAGAAGTTGTTCCTGATCAACTAAAAGTGTACCTGTGATGGGCAAAGTGAAAGATTGTATACTTACCCAGGGCTTCCTCCAGCCCTATAAGCATAGGAGAGTGCCTCGCCATCCTCCCGAGTACCTCCGTTTTCCGGCTATTGATCCCGGTAACTGGCACAGCAGTTGCACTCTTCTGCATATCCGCGGAGGGGCCACGCATGCGCAAAAGAGCCGCGCATGTGCACAAGAGCCGACTGGCACGACTGAGCCAGATTAGTGGGAACAATAGGAGAACGGAGTCTCCCATGTCAAAGGCGGTGCCAGTACACTATCCAGCCACTTACATAAAGCTGAACTCGAGAGATTGCTTTAACTTCACAAAAGTGGGAAAAAAATCACCTTCCCACCAGGCCAACTATTTACTGTATATTGCATACATTTTAGAAAGCATTACTGACACAGCTCATTTCCAGGGCCACTGCTTACATAGGGTCAAACTTGGCAATTGCCCAGGACCTCAAGCGCCTTAGGCAGGACCCCCGGCTCCTTAGGCAAAGGACCCCAGGCTCCTTAGGCAAAGGACCCCAGGCTCCTTAGGCAAAGGACCCCAGGCTCCTTAGGCAAAGGACCCCAGGCTCCTTAGGCAAAGGACCCCAGGCTCCTTAGGCAGGGACCCCAGGCTCCTTAGGCAGGGACCCAGGCTCCTTAAGGAGTCCCACAGTTTGTTTTTTAGGGGCCCACATACATTTTTGTGGGCCCCAATCTACCTAAAACAGTGTCTGTTTGTCTTTTATTTCCTCTTTCTGTCTCCCTGAAAGCACATGAAGCTAAATTTAATATGTCTATACAGCACATAAGTTGTGAACAGACATTTGGTATTCCAGTATTCCTCTAGACGTGAACACCTCTACATACATTAATTAAACTGTCGCTGCAGATGGAAATGGAGGTGTGGAAATGAAAATGTGAAATGTTACCTTCTCCCTATAGACCATTCCTAAGGCTTCATGAAAGCAGTTTGGGATGTCTAGAAATTTCTAGTTGGCTTCACGCTGCACTGTAAGGATACTTGATAACATTAAATGACAAAAAGGATTTCTATTAATGACATTTGAAATATCATTTTACCACGAAAGTGAAGTCACACTCTAACACTACGCAAGCATTTTTTCTGTTTAATTTTGGATAGTATGGGGAAGTGTTAGGCTACTTGGGCCTGAGCCCACTGCTGCATTTTTAAAATGCATGCGTTTTAGTGCGTTTTCGGGCATTTTAACGCGTTTAACCACTTCACCACTGAGGGGTTTTACCCCCTGAGCACCAGAGCAATTTTCACCTTTCAGCGCTCCTTCCATTCATTCGTCTATAACTTTATTATTACTTATCGCAATGAAATGAACTATATCTTGTTTTTTTCGCCACCAATTAGGCTTTCTTTAGGTGGGACATTATGCCAAGAATTATTTTTTTCTAAATGTGTTTTAATGGGAAAATAGGAAAAATGTGGGGAAAAAAATAATTATTTTTCAGTTTTCGGCCATTATAGTTTTTAAATAATGCATGCTACTGTAATTAAAACCCATGAAACGTATTTGCCCTTTTGTCCCGGTTATAAAACCATTTAAATTATGTCCCTATCACAATGTTTGGCGCCAATATTTTATTTGGAAATAAAGGTGCATTTTTTTCAGTTTTGCGTCCATCCCTAATTACAAGCCCATAGTTTATAAAGTAACAGTGTTATACCCTCTTGACATAAATATTTAAAAAGTTCAGTCCCTAAGGTAACTATTTATGTATTTTTTTTAATTGTAAATTTTTTAAATTTTTTTTAATTACAAAAAAAAAAATGGGGAGTGTGGGAGGTAATGAGTTAATTTTATGTGTAAAAGTCATTTATTTGTATGTGAAAAATGTGTAGGGTGTAGTTTACTATTTGGCCACAAGATGGCCACAGTAACTTTTTGTTTTAATGCGACCTCCAAGCTTCCTTCCGGAAGCTTGGAGGAAGAATAAGGAGGCTGGACACGTGAGTTTTTTCTCACAATGATCGCGCTGCCCATAGGAGAGCAGCTGATCATTGCGGGGCTTAGATCAACGAACGGGAATGGATTTTCCCGTTCATTGATCTCTGGGCGAGCGGGCGGCGGCGGTTTTACTAGCGGCGGGCGGCGTGTTTACGAGCGGGAGCGCGGGCAGCGTCGGGAACGCGGAAAGTACGTGTTTCTCCGTCCCTGGTTTTTAAAGGATGGAAAAAGGGGCGGAGAAATACGTACGCGCGGGGGTAAAGTGGTTAAACATGTAAACGCATCAAATGCATTTCAAAAACGCTTGCACGCGGTTTTAAAAATGCAGCAGTGGGCTAAGGCCGTTACCGCGTTTCATAGCGTCGCATTACTCTCCCCCGCCGCAGCTTGTGGCGAGGGCAATGCAATGTAAGTCTTTGGGGATTTACACAAGGGGCCTGATTCACAAAGCGGTGCTAACAGTTAGCACCCTGGTGAAAAGCCCTTTATCATGCCTAAACTCAGTTTAGGCATGATAAGTTTAGGCGTGATAAGTTTAGGTGTGATAAGTTTAGGCATGATAAGTTTAGGTGTGATAAGTTTAGGCATGATAAGTTTAAGCACCAACTGCGTTAACACCGCAGTGCACAGCTGATCAAACGTTTTACGCTAGCAAAGACTGGTGCACTTCGTATAAAATTTAATGGCGCTGCTTTGCGTGCGGGACTTTGCAAGCGATCTAAACTTATCTAAACTTAGCATGCCTAAACTTATCACACCTAAACTTATCATGCCTAAACTTATCACACCTAAACTGACTTTTCACCAGAGTGGTGCAATGGTTATCATGCCTAAAGTCTCTAACTGGGTTACCACCGCTTTGTGAATCGAGCCCAATGGCACACTATGGCAATGATATGTGGTGCATTAAAAGTAGCAAAATTGTTGCAAGGCTGCCGCAAACTCTTCAGTGTGTTGCTGCATGATATATTCCTAAAGTCTATGGCAACGTAGTAAGCGTGCACCAGCAATTGCACTAGCAGCGCGCATGCTCCGAGCGACAGTAATCCAGTGACGTACTTCCTCCTGGCCAGTCATTGAGTGGGCGGTGCTACGCAAATTACCCTGTCGGCTCACTCAGCCGCAAGGTATCATGCGATCATCCTAACCTGGGCTCTCCTTCTGCAGGACAGGTCCAATCATTTTTCAGAATTAGTGAGTGATCTGGATATAAAGGTGTTACTAATCACTGGCTATCTAAGGTGACTAAATCTTTGCACATGCCACTGTTTGGTTCGTTCTTCTGTTTTAAAGTATTGTTTACTAACATTACAAAAAGTTTTTGACACTTTCCTACAGTGGTTCCTCACTGCTTTCAACTGGCAAGATTAATGAATTTACTCCCCTAAAGCTCTTGGGGTTTCATTGTAATGATAAGATTCCTAAAGGGTAGGAAGTGCTGGAAATATACTGTATATGGAACAAGCCACAAACCTTTATCTATTAAGACGATGTGAGGTTAAAGTGCAGCTGTATTTTAAGGTTTAAAAGAATTTATAGATGTTAACAATTCATTATGGCAGGCCATACATTTTATACTTTTGTTATAAACCTAAAGATCTGCACTTTGAAGTTAGCGATGACTCCTGTTATTTCACTAGCGTACATATGCTTTTGTGACTGTCTGTATGTTCATGTTACCAGCCTTGTGCACTAGCAGCCAGTACATGGGCAGGCATGAGTGTTTTGTGAAACCTTGTTCTCCGTTCTTTGTTTCTGCTTCAAAACAATCTGTAATAGTCGTAAAGCTGTTAAGGAAACACAACACATTAAACTAATGAGTGCAAATATGGTTGTCATGTGATTTCCTTTTCCTCAAACGGTTTAAAGAGAAACTCCGACCAAGAATTTAACTTTATCCCAATCAGTACCTGATACCCCCTTTTACATGAGAAATCTATTACTTTTCACAAACAGACCATCATGGGGTGCTGTATGACTGATATTGTCGTGAAACTCCTCCCACAAGAAACTCTGAGTACGTACTCCTGGCAGTTTCCTGTCTGTGAACCTTGCTGTATTGTGGGAAATAGCTGTTTACAGCTGTTTCCAACTGCCAAAAAAGCATGCAGCAGCTACACCACCTGCCAACAGTAAAAATGTCACCATGTAATAAATGTCAGAATGTAAATCAGGGATTTAAAAGATTTTACAATGGGCAAACACTGACTAAATCATTTATACATAATTATTGTAAAAATTAAGCACTTTTTTTATTACATTATTTTCTCTGGAGTTCCTATTTAAAGGGGAACTGAAGTAAGAGGTATACAGAGGCTGCCATATTTATTTTCTTTTAATCAATATTAGTTGCCTGGCAGCCATGCTGGTCTATTTCTCTGCAGTAGTATCTGAATAACACCGGAAACAAGCATGCAGCTAGTCTTGTCAGATCTGACTTTAAAGTCTGAAACACCTGATCTGCTGCATGCTTGTTCAGGGGCTATGGCTAATAGTATTAGAGGCAGAGGATCAGCAGAGCTGCCAGGCAACTGGTATTGCTTAAAAGGAAATAAACATGGCAGCCTCCATATACCTCTCTCTTCAGTTCCCCTTTAAGCTCAAGATATCAGAGAAGCACTGAGCTCTTGAAAGTTGCCATTTGACTGTCATGAGATGTCTTCCTTTGCTGTGTTACATGACATTCTCTTAATGGTGAAGCTAGATGCAGGTAAGTGCATCAGTTTAAGGCTGGATTTAATGGAGTCCAGATAGTCCCCTACTTACAAATTACTTAAGTCTAAAATGTTTCATACTTACAAACCAAAGGCCTTGATTTATAAAGGGCTGTGCGATAAAAAAAAATCTGGCCGTTAAAATACTGCATTTGGTATTTTAGACTTTTGTTTGCTAATTCATAAAAATGTTCACAGATGTGCTAGAAGTTCGGTAATTCACCAGCTTCAACCTGCTCGGTAACAGCAGAGCAGTGTGGAGTTGTCTCTGTTTTGTTACATGCTGTTCTGTGCAGTGAGGGCATTACAATAGTAAGAGGCAACCCTGACATCCCTTTGGAATGTACAGGCTTGTTATACTGCCTCTTCTCCCTGTGGATCTGTCCATAAGTCTTTTGTTAAAATTTCATTTTATTGCCACAGCTTACGTGAACTGCAAGAAACATTAAACATGCCATGTTTAGATGATTTCCTCACTAGCTCCTCTGCATCTTCAAACAGGAACCTAGAGGGTTAAACATCTGAAGGGCGGCAGGGTTCTTTGTTCCTGCTCTTTCCTCTGCTGCCTTGGGGGGGGGGGGGGGGGGGTAAAAGCTTGACCCTCTCGAGAAGGCTTCGGATCCTATCAACATCCGATCAGCGGGATTTGCAAGAGACAAAGGCTGTTTCTATTGGCTCTCCTGTCAGTCTCCGCACTGTTTCCAACAGACCAGAGCTGCCGGTAATGTTTCTGGGCTTTACCGCTTGTTCTTGTCTTTATGAATTGGCATTTACTGACACGTGTTGAGGTAATTACCGCACATGTCGGTAATTTACCTCACTGCTCAATAATTTCAGCTTTCTATGCGGTAACAGCCTTTATGAATTGACAGTTTCTTATGTGCTCAGTAAAGTCAGCTGTTTACTGCATTACCTCTTGCGGTAATGCTTTATGAATCGAGACCAGATTTTTTTTTTTTGCATGTTTTTGTTACTTGTTACAGTATTATCTAAACTGTTGTAAGTTGTAGAACCCTTTGAAGACCAGCCATCTCTGGCTCCTTAAAGGGAAGAGGTGAGAGGGAAATGGAAGCTGACTTGTTTATTTCCTTTTTAAATAATGCACATTGCCTAACTGTCCTGCTGATCCTCTGTCTCTAATACTTGTAGCCATAGACCCTGAACAAGCATGCAGATCAGGTGTCTTTGTCTCCTCAGCTCCTGGCCCCCTCCTCCAGTAAGTCCCGATTGCATTCGGCCTCACCCCATTGCATTGCAGCGCGGTGAGCCGTAGTGAAGAGGCAGCGAGTATTTAGGGGCCTTACCAGGAAGTGTGACATCACTTCCTGGCTGCCACGATTACTAGGCAACACTTGCTGCTTCTATACTGCGTCTCACTGTGCGGCAATGCGGTGAGGCCGAATGGGATTGGAACTTACTAGAGGAGGGGGCCAGGAGCGGAGGAGGGGGCTGGGAGCGGAGCAGAGCAAGTACCAGTGGTGGTGAGGGGGAAACGATACACTGGTTAACCTTTACTGTGGCACCTATACATTGACTTAACTGTACTGTGGCACATCTACAATGGCTTACCTGTACTGTGGCACCTATAAACTGGCTAACGTGTACTGGGACCCCTATAGCTGGCTAAACTATACTGGGGGAACTCATGCTCACCATCAGTATGTTTGTTAATTGAATTGAAGTGGCAATTTCTGACAGAAATCGTGCAATTCAATATTTTCCTACAATCGTTCATGCCTATGGTACATAATGGTATGTGGGGTCTTAAAGGTATACTTACCTACAGCAGGCCATCTTCAGATATGTGTTTGAAACTCCTGACCTTCAGCAGTTTGCACACACCCATTACTCTCTCTGCTGCCATACTTCTGCTTGGAATATTTTTGCTACTTCCCTGTGAAGCTCAGTTGTCCATAGGTAAATTTACAATCGCTTCAGCAAGAAGCATTTGGAGTGAAATGTACCAGGTGACTGTAGAAACTCTGAGCTCAGGAACTTCAAGATGGAACATTTGGTAAAGCAAACCTGAAGTGAGGCAACTCACTTCATTGTTAGATAGCTATGTATAAGGAAGGATCTGGTAATGCGGTTCTTGGTTCATCCCTTTGTTCCAACAATGGGATGAACCAAGGACCAGAAAGGATCTATGCTATCCAGAGCCTTCCCTCTATATAGGTAAGTATCTAACCTTTCTTTTTTTGTTGTTTGCCTTGCTGCAGGTTCACTTTCTTACACAAAAATTATTTTCCTTTGTCACTGTCACAGACCATCATAAAAATCTCGCAAGTTTTGGATAAGTCCTCATGCGGGACTCTATTTTTCTTTATGCTTAAAAAAAACACTCCTTGGAAAGGATCTATACAAAAGTGACAGCTGGACTCTGTACTCCGTAAAACGTTACTTTGGCACCTGCCATTTAGCAAGTGCTTTTCAGTATTAAGAAAACCCTGAGAATGCCCCATGAGGAGATGGACTAGTCTAAAACCTGTCGGATCTGTCAGATTTTTACTACCTGCTGTAAGTGACAGCAACATAGGAGAAAAGTTTATTTAAGAGTATTTTACTCTGGGAGAAATAAACATCTTATATGTAAGCATAATTTTTCAGGATAGTGGTCCTTTTATGGAAAACCATCAAATTAGACTGATCCCGACAGTCCTACAACTAACACAGTAGTTTAGAATATATTTGCAGTAAAACAGGGTTTTTTAGACGTAGCCTAGTTGAAGTTTAAATTTTTTTCACTTTTATTGCTTGCCTTGTTTCTAATTTTGACAACTCTGACAGACTTCTTTGTTCTGCTCTATTCCAAAATAACCTAAGTCGGAAGAAAATCTCATTGCTAAACAGTTACAGCCTGCATGGTATGAATTAACTATAGAGGTGCCCTCCTGTCAGTTACTTTTCCCTGTGATTTATAAAAATCCTAAAATAAGAAGCCAGTTCCTCTTCATTTGATCTTGCAAGGCTTGTCAGTAATCCAGGCTGTACATGCACTGACATGAACCCACTGCATAATGCAGCTCCTATATGGCAAACATCCAAATCCAAAATAGATTTATACAGTCCTGAGAACAAAGTACGGTGACACAAAGGCATTCTCATTTTATACATAGTATTGCAAATTGTTCTGGTCTCATGTGCTACATGAGGAAATCCATAACCCCCAAACATCAAGTTTTGATTGTTACTCCATTAAGGCCCCGTTTACACTTAATCAGTTGCTCTCAGTTATAACTGAAAAGACAACTGATTTTTCAAAGTAATGCCCATGTTTTCCTATGGTACCTTTCACACTTAAAGAGAACCTGAACTGAAAATAAAGTCAAAATAACCATACACAGGTCATACTTACCTCCTGTGTAGTCTACTCCTCTATCGCTTTCTCCTCTCCTGCATCCCATTTGTCTGCTGTGATCAATGGACTTCTCCATCCTCCATTTTAAAAATGGCCATTACCCTATAACAGCTTCCTGGCCAGCTCGCTGTTTAACTGTAATATCACCCACTTGAGCTATAGGGAAATATGGACATTACCTTGTACATTCAGTTGTAACTGACAGCTGCTGATATATAACTGACAGCAATTGGTATATTTCAGTTCTGACAAAATATTGTCAGAACTGGAAGGGATCACTGTAAGAAGAAAATGGTGAGCTTCCGAGAGGAACTGACGGCATGGTAAGCATGTAGTATTCATTTGCAGCTAAATCATGAGTTTATTTTAAATAATTTTACTCACTTCAGGTTCCCTTTAATGTATTTTAACTGAAATCTTTTTCACAATGCACTGCTATGGAGAAGAAAAAAACCGCGTACCAACTGATTAAGTGTAAACGGGGCCTAACCGATATACGCTGATTGGCAAAAAAAAATTAGAGAAGACCTCTAATAAGGAGTTGGCCCACATTTAGCTCTGAACACAGCTGATATTCTTCACTCACCTTTCACCTCTCTTGTTCACCAGTCTTTTTTGACCAGAATAGTCCTTATCGCTTGAAGTTTATTTTCTCAACTGCCACTCTGGAAACACTGAAGATACTGCCAGGCAAGAAAATACTAAGCACTGTCGTTTCAGCTTTTCTTGCACCGATGATCATACCTCGTTCAAAGTCACTTAAAGGGACTCCGAGCAGTGCAGAAAGTATGGAAAGATGCATATCATTTTAAAGCTCTCTTTCTCCTCTTTCCAATGATATATAAACCACTGCCCTGCGTCTTTTAGTTTTCGCTATTTTCGCGATTGAAATTGCCACAGCCGCGATTTCGATCGCGAAAATAGAGAAAACTAAAAGGTGTAGGGCAACGATTTAGGTGTCGTCAGAAAGAGGAGAAAGAGAGCTTTAAAATGATATCCATCTTGCCATAGTTATATTGTATTACACAGGACGACACTTTCCCCAGTGTCAGCAGCTCCATTCTGCTGAATGCAGCTGCTGACTTTGAGAAAAAGTCGCCCTGTGTAATACAATATAACTATGGCAAGATGGATATCATTTTAAAGCTCTCATTCTCCTCTTTCTGACAACACCTAAATCGTTGCCCTACGCCTTTTAGTTTTCTCTATTTTCGCGATAGAAATCGCGGCCGCGGCAATTTCAATCGCGAAAATAGCAAAAACTAAAAGGCGTAGGGTGGCGGTTTATATATCATTAGAAAGAGGAGAAAGAGAGCTTTAAAATGATATGCATCTTTCCATAGTTTCTGCACTGCTCGGAGTCCCTTTAAGTCTTTCATCTTACCGATTTTGACATTAACTTTGTGATAACTATGTTGTTGGAAGCTGAGCGTTCCTTATATAAGCAACTCTGCGTTGTTACGTCACTCTACCTCCCCGTTGGACTGATTTGCTTTGAAATAAGTGGTGTCTCTCTATATACGATGTGGTAACTAATAACTGTCCCTCTTTCCTCTTCCAGTGTCCCTCTTTTTGGCCTCATGTACAGGCATTACCATAACACTCTTGTACTATGGGTCACGAAAATTGCACAACGTGCGGCACTCTGTAGGCACTAGTACTGGTAATATTGCTGTGTGCTGCTTGAGTATTACTGGCAAGTCATGCATCAGGTCCATAGACCGTGTTTTACTAGGGATGGAAGAGTTCACACTATCACATTTTGCTGCTTCTCAGAAGCGGTCCCACTCTCCCACTTCCTAGAGCTTCTTCCTTTATATGGATGAGCATCTGTAGCCACAGATATGGTAAGTTCAAGCTGAAATGTGGGAGTATTGAGTCAAACTTCAGGAGCTGGATTACTGCATGCCAGCTTGTAGGTGGAAGGGGGTGGGAGTATAGGAGTCGCTGTGACTGAACATATTGTTGTGGGCGTACATCAATGATATATTATCTTCCATATGCATTATTGACTTGATGAACCGTGGTAGAGTTTCATGACCAGGTGTTGCATGCAGCAAGCACAACACGATTCTGTGAGACATACATATGACAAGCTTTTTTTCCCTGTCAGAGAAGACAGAAATACTGAGATAATTAAAAATGCAATGACCTTGCTTTCAACCGACGTGTGTGCAAAGATAGCTCAATCCTGAAGGATTACATTTTTTTTTTTGCTTACTAATTTCTCCATAACTGGTAGTAAACCACATTTAAAGCAAACCTGAAGGGAAAAAACAAAACAAAAAACTTATGAGATAATGGCCCATATGCAATTCACTTCTTCTGAGTTTTTTCCTAGGTGATATTTTTACAACTTGTCATAAATTGCCTTTTTGCCTTTTAAGCCACCAGCAAGAATCATTTGATATAGTACTTTTTTCACCAACTTTTGGGTACTTTTTCAATTGTAGAATGTTAAAAATTTAGTTTACAGAGAAGATGAAAATTATCTCCTAGGAGATAACTCAGGTGAAAAAACTAATTGCATATGAGCCAATGTATTGTGCGTGTAGTATGTTCTATTTCTTAGCTGTACTACACATACAATTCATTATATTATAAGTTTGTTTTTTTCATTTTAGGTAGACAATGGAGAAAATAAATACTGTAGATTTGTGTTTTCTTCATGGGGAAAATGATGAATATGGGTTAGGAAGATGCAGATGGCCAGTGCCTCTTGTATTGCGTACACTGTACGCTTAGATTGCATCTGCTCTTCGGCTGCTGTACATTATGCCTGTTTTATGTAATGTGCTCTAATCATTTTAATCTTTAAGCGTGACCGTATAGTACATTACTGTCGTTTTGAAGTCTGAATGTACACAAAGTGCATTTAGGCTTATTTTTAGTTCAAGATTACCATGAGTACATGCTGTTTCCCAATGAAACTAATACAACTGGTTTTACAAACTAGCCGGTTGCTGTCAACCTCTGCATTATGTATTGCATTGTTAAAGGGAACCTTAACTGAGAAGGATATGGATGTTTCCAATTCAACAATACCAGTTGCTTGGCAGTCCTGCTGATCTCTTTGGCTGCAGTAGTGGCTGAATCACACACCTGAAACAAGCATGCAGCTAGTGATGAGTAACGGATGAATTCCGAATAGGTTTTATTCGGAATTCATCCAGGTAAATAGCACACCTGGGCGGGGGGGGGGGGAAGGGGGGGGTCGCGGGAGGGTTAAACTTACCCAGGAGCCTTCTGCTTTAATCCGTCCCACGGCGCATCCCATGCTGCGTTCCAATTTACGGACAAGTGATTACCACAATTCCTCCTTCAACTCGAAAGGAGGAAGTGCGGTAATCACGTGACCATGAATTGCAACGCAGCATGGGACACACTGTGGACCGGATTAAAGCTGTAGGCTCCTGGGTAAGTTTAACCCTCTTGCGCCTCTGGAGCTCAGCTGTCTTGTGTTTTTTCACATATGGTACCTTCTCACTATGCATTTTTTTCCGTCAAGTGGTCTTTTTCTATTGCCCTTTATTTCCATTTATACATACAAGTTGCCTTGCAACTCCTGCTAATCTTACTATGATCTGATCACTAACAGTGGAGATGGTGAAAATTGAAGGACTTGATGCATCAATCTGCACTAAATATACCGTGCACACACAGCGCAGGTTAACATTACCGCGCAAAGTCCTGTGTGTAGCAGGTGCTCCTAACTGTTGTGCAATGTGCTCATAGCGCGACCACGGTACTCCAGTAGTGTAGCCACTGCTACGGTAATTACCATAGTAGTGGCAGCGGTAATATCAACCCGAACTGTGTGTGTGCGCGGTGTATTTAGCACAGATTAATAACGCATTAAAGCCCAATGGCCCTTATCCTTTGTCCCATTCACTTTCTACAAGTTTTCTCCTAGGTGATATTTTCACACCTTATCAATAAGATGCTTTTTAAGCCACTAGGAAGCAAGAAAATACACAGAATAATTTCGGCAGTACTTTTCACCTACTTTTGGTGCT
Organism: Hyperolius riggenbachi; assembly: GCF_040937935.1. Classification (NCBI taxonomy): domain Eukaryota; kingdom Metazoa; phylum Chordata; class Amphibia; order Anura; family Hyperoliidae; genus Hyperolius; species Hyperolius riggenbachi. Next base: position 162,898,272 of record NC_090646.1, read on the forward strand.
TTGCCAGTTGCAGAGTGGAAGAAATGAACTAAATAAGGCAGCCTCCATATACCTCTCTGTATAAACATGGGTGCTGCACAAGTATTTTTTCACCAAATTAATATTAAAATGATCTTTCCACTTCAATGTGCAGCCAGCTAAAAAAATCTAAAACTAACAATAAGCTCATATGGCTTTTTGCGACCTTAGCAGCAATGCACAGTATACTGAAAAGTACAGTTGCTATGAGAATGTCCAAAAACTTTGGAAGTCCTATCATCCTGTCTCTGTTTGAAGCAATGTGGAATGCATTGCTTTATGTAGCAATAATGGCCCATGTAGCAACAAGAAAGGAAAGAGGACTTAGGGGGCATATGCAATTCCCTTTTTCACCTGAGTTTTCACCTAGGAGATAATTTTTCATCTTTGATTTTAAATAACTTTCCAGTACTTTTCAACTAAAAAAGTACCAAAAAGTTGGCGAAAAAGTACTATCAAAATTATTTTAATCATTTTCTTGCCTTCTGGGGGCTTAGAAGGCATTTTATTGACAAGTTTAAAAATATCACCTAGGTGAAAACACAGGTGAGAAGGTGAATTGCATATGGCCCTTAGTCTTAACTTGGATTTTACAGCAATAGCTTAATCTCTTAGTACCATAGCCACAACATAGCACAACGTTTCTGTACACAGGCCTTTATCAAGTACTGTAAAATCCAGGTCGTGACCAGTCCTCTTGCCTTTCTTGTTGAACATGTTTGCACTTTCAAGGATCCAGGTGCAGGCTGGTTGACTCCCTGGTTATTCACTATCAGGGGCTTGAGCTATTGGACATCTTTTGATTTGCATGGCCCATGTAGCCCCATCTCTAGATTCTCTCTAGATTCCATACAAGCACTGTAGGAAAGTTCTCTGACTAGTCTCCATACAAGCACTGTAGGAAAGTTTTATATAAGACAATTTTTTACTGGCACTGTAGGTAGAATGACAAGGCTGTTTACCATATGCAGCCCTATCATTAATAAACACTGATAATATAAATTGTCTATGTTGGATAAACTGTATAAAAGGAAAGCTATGATCACAGAAAGTAAGACCCCACTTAAAGTGAAAATGGCTGGTTTGTAAGAGGGGTTTGCACTGGCAGCAGTGAAGTGGCATACCCTTACTGCATTCCTCCAGGTGAAATACACGTGTGCATGCCTGATGTTACTTTTATATGAATGTAAAATGCAATGTCTGTGTGGGTGGCAGTTATAATTAAAAAGCTTCTAATGATAACAGGCAAAGTGAATCAAGACTCATTTTTTTTAATGAAATACTGGCAAGTTTTTGAGCAATGCTTGTGATGATTTTACTGGACTTAAACATAATCCATTCTACTTATTTTATGCAATAATTTAAAGACTAGACGGCAACTTTTAATTTTTGCTTAAATTGATTGTCCAATTTCCCAATCAATCGACTGGCCGATCTAATTAATGTGATCTGTCGGAAACAATCGATGGGGTCCACTAGTGGGAAGGGAACACTTGCCTGACCCAATCAATGGAATCGATCTGAAAAATGTATTAATTCCATTGACTGGACCAGATTGGGTATATTTTCCCTTCCCTTTAGCCAGGGAACACACTTGACAGTTTTCGTACACGTTTTCTGCACAGAAAAACTGAGAACTCATGTTAATCAACGGGCTAGTTCACACTTAATGTGTTTTTTTTACGCGCAGAAAGAAACCTGACATTCTGCATGATGATTCTGCACATTTTGTCAGTTTTCTGTATCAACTACATTCGCTGCTGTGAAAAAACTTGTGCATTTTCCTGCAAAGAAACACACTTGGTGTGCAGAAAACGTACGCAGAAAAACACTTGCAGTAAGCTGAAAGAACAAACACAGACCGAAAAAAGATACCAGGGGATAAAAGTTCAAACACATATGTCAGAATGACATGCCCTATAGGTATTATCTCAGGTGTTATATACCTGTTGATTGTCTTAAGCAATATTACTAAAAAACTGTAACACAGTATAAATGTTAGTCGTGCAGTGATCAACCAAGATTTGGTATATAGGGTCACGCACTGCGGGGGTCCTGGCTGATCCCCCTCCACTCAATTGTAGTATATGAGTGGGGTGTAGCTATCCCACAGGTTGACTCAAAAGGTCACTGCTAAGGATGGTAAGGACCTGAGTGTGGTCGCATATTGTGATATTATAAATCACCTCTGCTAACCCCTCGTTTGTGGAGATCCTATACACACCCTCAAAAGGGAGGCTATTTACAAAAGTGCTAGAAAATGTGCATAGTGCTGTACATAAAAACCCTAATGAGATCACATTTCACCACAAAGGCTTCTTCAGAAGGTGCTATACATATGTTACATTTGTGCTATACATCATACACATCACCACAGAATTAAAATCACAAAATGCCCCCCATATCTATGCCCCAGTCAGAGCTAGATGCGCCATGTTCAGCAGCCATATTTATACTAAGGAGGCAGGAAAAGGAGGAGATCACCCCTCTCAGCCACGCCCATCACCACAAATAGAGTTACAAAGTACTCCTCGTCAGGATATACATAGTATCAATATTGGGGGACATTGTCCCTCTCTTCCCTCACCACATCATCGCCAAAATCCTGGTCCGGGGGGGGTCCCAGAAGGTGTCTCACATTCCCAAATGTGCGGTGGACGCTATCTGCGTTCCACGCATAGGGAAAGGGGCGGAACTGCGTTCCACGGAGCCGCTTGCGTCACTTCCGCGTCTAGATCCATGCGCACAATGGGCTTACTAACGTTACTAACGCGGCCATACCTTCGCATAGACGCGGTAGGCGGACGCGGCTAACGCGGATTAACCTCCGCATAAACGCGGTGGGCAGGGCACGTCAAAAGGCGGCGCCGCCCACTCACTCATTGTAATGCATCAATCTCCCACGAAAGGAGGTGGGGACGATTAGTGTACGCCTCCATCACCATGGCGATACGTAAACACTTCTCAATAGAGATGTATCAGGCTTAAAGATGAGGAAAGGGGAGGGGATCCTGTCAAGAACAGGAGAGGGGGATGATGGGGTGATAATGCGAGCCCAGCAGGGACATGACTGTTACACCTAAACATTGTTAAAGTGCAGGTCGCACAGAGAGAGCATAATATACTATGTTTTGTTTTGCCGGGTGGGGGTTAAGAGTACACGTGTACTCATAGATCAATCACGATCAATATCACCAAATACATGATTCTGAGACATTAGAAGAGATCAGGGTACAGTGGAGAGAATTGTATAAAGGTATAAACTGCTAGACATGGGAATGCTATAAGAAACATGCAAGATTAAAATCTTCGTTCAGTCCATTCGGTGAGATAGTGTCTAAACGAAATATCCACTGGGATTCTATTTGCGTGAGTCTTTGGTCAAAATTACCCCCCCTGAAGTCCCTTCTCCAAGTCTGTATCCCCCAAAACTGTATATCAAAACGTGTACACGTATGAAATTCATTCATATGTCTCGCAATGGATGTGTCTCTCCGATGTTTGATGTCACCAACATGTTCCAACACACGGTCCTTAAGCTGTCGGGTAGTTTTGCCCACATACCACAAATTGCAGGGGCATTTTGCCCCATATACCACGCCCCTGCTCTCGCAGTTAATAAACGACTGTATACGAAAGGTTCTGCCGCTTGTAGGAACAGTGAATTGTTTCAGAGTAGGCATATGCTTGCAGGCCTTACAATGGCCGCACCTGAACGACCCCATTGGTTTTGGTGGAAGCCAAGTTTCTCTGGGGGCAGAGGGTGGGGAATACGTGCTGTGGACGAGTATATCACGTAAATTAGGTGACCGTCTATAGGTGATGGCTGGGGTATCAGGGAGATGTCTCGACAGGTCTTTATCCTTTTGTAGGATGGGCCAATAGTGTCGCATGATCTCAAAAACCCTGTGTGAATCATCCGTAAAGGTCCCGATAAGGCGGGGTACCTTCACAGTATCTTTGGGACTTCCCTTTCGTTCATAACTATGTCTTTTATTTGTATGTCTTCAGTAAGCTGAAAGACAAGTGTGTTCTCTGCCTTAACCCTCCTGGCGGTTTGCAAAAAAATCGCCAGGGGGCAGCAAATCTTTTTTTTTTTTATTTTTTTTTTTTTCATGTAGCGAGACAAAGTCTCGCTACATGATAGCCGCTGCTCAGCGGCATCCCCCCAGCCCCTCCGATCGCCGGCGGCGATCGGAGATCCGGAGATCCCGTTCAAAGAACGGGATCTCCCGGAGGGCTTCCCCCGTCGCCATGGCGACGGGGCGGGATGACGTCATCGACGTCGTGACGTCAAAGGGGATTCCGATCCACCCCATAGAGCTGCCTGGCACTGATTGGCCAGGCAGCGCACGGGGTCTGGGGGGGGGGGGGGCGGCTGCGGCGCGACGGATAGCGGCGGATCGGCGGGTAGCGGCGGCGATCGGGCACTGCATGCAGCTAGCAAAGTGCTAGCTGCGTGCAGCAAAAAAAAAATTATGCAAATCGGCCCAGCGGGGCCTGAGCGGTGCCTTCCGGCGGCTTACCCCGAGCTCAGCTCGGGCTTACCGCCAGGAAGGTTAAAGGACTTACGAGGCCAACTATGTAAAAAAAGTTAATTACTTGCCTCTCCATTTCAGGCACGGAGGACGCCGTCTGCGCCCTCCGTGCCGCTCCGCCGGGTCCCCCCGCTCATTATCCCCCCGGGCCGGCTTCCGACCCCACGGCCCGGGTCGGGCTCTCCTTCCTCTCCAAAGATGGCCGCTTCCTCTGGCCGCGGCTGCGCAGTCCGCCTGGCCGTGAATGCGGCTGCGCAGCTCTAGGGTCAACCCCTCTGATCCACGCTACGTAGCGTGGATCAGAGGGGTTGACCCTAGAGCTGCGCAGCCGCATTCACGGCCAGGCGGACTGCGCAGCCGCGGCCAGAGGAAGCGGCCATCTTTGGAGGGGAAGGAGAGCCCGGCCTGGGCCGTGGGGTCGGGAGCCGGCCTGGGGGGATAATGAGCGGGGGGACCCGGCGGAGCGGCACGGAGGGCGCGAGCGGCGTCCTCCGTGCCTGAAACGGAGAGGCAAGTAATTAACTCTTTTACACAGTTGGCCTCGTAAGTCCTTTAAAGAGGAACTGTGGCAAAAGTCCTAAAATGCATACAAATATGAAGTACATTTCTTAGAGTAAAATGAGCCATACATTACTTTTCTTCTATGTTGCTGTCAATTACAGTAGGTAGTAGAAATCCGACATTACCAACAGGTTTTGGGTTAGTCCATCTCTTCATGGGGGATTCTCAGCATGGCCTTTATTCTTTATAAAGACATTCCCTGAAAAAGATTTATACACAGATGCTGGCCAGTCTCCCTGCTCTCTGCACACTTCTTTGGCAGTTGGACAGAGCAACTCCCATTCACTAAGTGCTTTTAAATCTAAAGAAAATCCTGGGAACCCTCCATGAGAAGATGGGCTTGTACAAAATCTATTGGTAATGTCAGATTTCTACTACTTACTGTAAGTGACAGAAACATACGAGAAAAGTAATGTATGGCTCATTTACTTGGGAAGAAATGTACTTCTTATTTGTGTATGTTTACATGTATTTTAAGATTTTTGCGACAGAAGTCCTTAAAGCACAGCTCTCCACAAACAGCCCAAGAAGTTGGCCGTCACCACTGCTGGCGATATGAGCTGGTTGGTTGAAACTGCTGGCTAGTTGCATTCTGGATAACTGGGACTCTAGTTACTTTTTAACGCCTCAGGTACACTTTGAGTGGGGATCAGAGGCACATAGGCCCAACATGAGTAGAGACTGGCAAAGCTAAGGGACCAAACAGTATGTGGGGACACTACAGAAACCCCAGGTTTGGTCACCTCGTATCTTGTTTCCGCTCTGGTGTGCTTCAGATTTTATGGCACCTGCTGTAATGTAGCACTGTTGCTTTTATAATGAGCGTTCACAGTAACACGTTTGAAAATCAGGCACTTCTTATATTATCCTAGCAAGCTATCAGTCTACAGTTGATTGTGTAATCTATGTATTCAGCTGCACAGTGTTCACCTAAAGGTTTAAGTCATTAAAGATTGCTGTGATTTAGCAATAAATGAGCAGTGAGAAGTTAGAATAGGCAGATCTGTCACTTTCCACTGCCAGATTTTTGTGTGGACAGTGTACAGTCACTGGTCATATTGGAGAATTATACACATGGCTGCTAAGGTATTCTGATAAATAAAAACATTTCCCACATGATGTACATGCATGTCCAATATACATAAACATTTCCCCTATACTAACATGGCTAAAGGTGACCCTGTGGTAGCTGACACTCAGAAAATACCACCAACTGCATTCAATCAAACAAACCTATAAGAAGGGCTAACAAGCTGACTGAGTTTCCTTGTTAAAGAAGTTTACTAGGACACCTAATTTCCTGCATCTCGCTATGGATACAATTCATGCTTTGTTGCTAGGTGTAATTTTAGTGCATGTGTGGCGAAGTGAACATCAATCACAGGCTAGTATAGCAATATCCACCTCTCATAGCTTGTGATAGATCTGCACACTTCACTGATTGTTGGAAGTGCTTCCAGGTGTTTCCACTATCTTTCCTGTAGACTAGTGTTGGGCGAACATCTAGATGTTCGGGTTCGGGCCGAACAGGCCGAACATGGCCGCGATGTTCGGGTGTTCGACCCGAACTCCGAACATAATGGAAGTCAATGGGGACCCGAACTTTTGTGGTTTGTAAAGCCTCCTTACATGCTACATACCCCAAATTTACAGGGTATGTGCACCTTGGGAGTGGGTACAAGAGGAAAAAAAAAATTAGCAAAAAGAGCTTATAGTTTTTGAGAAAATCGATTTTAAAGTTTCAAAGGGAAAACTGTCTTTTAAATGCGGGAAATGTCTGTTTTCTTTGCACAGGTAACATGCTTTTTGTCGGCATGCAGTCATAAATGTAATACATATAAGAGGTTCCAGGAAAAGGGACCGGTAATGCTAACCCAGCAGCAGCACACGTGATGGAACAGGAGGAGGGTGGCGCAGGAGGAGAAGGCCACGCTTTGAGACACAACAACCCAGGCCTTGCATGAGGACAAGAAGCGTGCGGATAGCATGCTTTGTACCACCATGCAGTCATAAATGTAATAAAGATAAGTGGTTCAATAAACAGGGACCACGCGGCAACGCTAACCCAGCAGCAGCACACGTGATGGAACAGGAGGAGGCGCAGGAGGAGAAGGCCACGCTTTGTGAGACACAACAACCCAGGCCTTGCATGAGGACAAAAAGCGTGCGGATAGCATGCTTTGTACCGCCATGTAGTCATAAATGTAATAAAGATAAGAGGTTCCATAAACAGGGACCGGCAACGGTAACCCAGCAGCAGCAGCAGCAGCACACGTGATGGAACAGGAGGAGGCGCAGGAGGAGAAGGCCACGCTTTGTGAGACACAACAACCCAGGCCTTGCATGAGGACAAAAAGCGTGCGGATATAGCAGCAATGCTTTTTGCCGCCATGCAGTCATAAATGTAATACAGATGAGAGGTTCAATAAACAGGGACCGGAAACGCTAAACCATCCCAGATGTTCATCGGTCATGTTACTTGGTTGGGGTCCAGGAGTGTTGCGTAGTCGTTTCCAATCCAGGATTGATTCATTTTAATTTGAGTCAGACGGTCTGCATTTTCTGTGGAGAGGCGGATACGCCGATCTGTGATGATGCCTCCGGCAGCACTGAAACAGCGTTCCGACATAACGCTGGCTGCCGGGCAAGCCAGCACCTCTATTGCGTACATTGCCAGTTCGTGCCAGGTGTCTAGCTTCATGCCCGGTTTCAGGTCCAGCGGTGCCAGCCACAAATCCGTCTGTTCCTTTATTCCCCTCCAAATTTCCTCCCCTGTGTGCTGCTTATCCCCAAGGCAGATCAGCTTCAGCAACGCTTGCTGACGCATGCCAACAGCTGTGCTGCACTGCTTCCACGATCCTACTGCTGCTGGTGCTGGGTTAGCATTTCCGGATGAGGTACAGCTTTGAGATGCGTTGGAGGAGAAGGAGTCAGAGAGGTAGGTGCTGCTGTTGTTATCCAGCTGTTTGCGGCGTGGGCAACACCCGCGCCGTAGCAGGTGAGGAATCGCTGCCAGGCTCCACAAGGTTCACCCAGTGCGCGGTAAGGGAGATGTATCGACCCTGGCCGAACGCACTCGTCCAGGTGTCAGTGGTGAGGTGAACCTTGCAGGCAACGGCATTCTTCAAGCTTCGGGTTATTTAGCTGACCACGTGCTCATGCAACTCAGGCACTGCAGAGCGCGCAAAGTGGTAGCGGCTGGGAACCACGTAACGTGGGATGGCCACTGACATCATGCCCTTGAAGCTGTTTGTCTCCACCACTCGATATGGCAGCATTTCGCAGGCCAGAAGCTTGGCTATGCTGGCTGGCTGTTACTGCCACGGCCCGGGGGTCATTTGCTGGCAATTTCCTCTTGTGCTCAAACATCTCAGAGACAGACAACTCAACCGTAGCGCTGCACACCGAAGGGCTGTTGGTTGTTGTGTTTGATGAACACTGGGAGACCTCAAGAGCACTAGTCCGGAAAGTGACAGTGTCAGCATCGTCTGATGTTTGTGAATGTTGTGAACCACGCAATGGCTGGGCTACTGCTGCTGCTGAGGCGGGTCTGGTGGTGAGTCTGGTGAACCCAAGGGAGGCAGTGTTGCTGGTGGTACCCTGTCCTGCCGCGTTTGCCCACAGAGTGGGATGTTTGGATAGAATGTGGCGGCTCATGCTGGTGGTGGAGAGGTTGTTAATACTTTTCCCCCTGCTCAGGCGGGTCTTGCACACCTTGCAAATCGCCATGGTAACATCCTCAGTGCAGTCTTCAAAGAAAGCCCAGACTTTAACTGGCTGAGGACTCGGACCTCGTGCGTGATGTGCTGGTGCTGCTTAACCCACTGCTGGACGCTTGAGAGGTCATCCAAGTAATTATCTGGTCCTGTTCTTTTGGATCTGTGAGGGTTGTTGTCCTGGACAACATGGGCAGTATTGAGTGGGTTTTCTTGGGTGCTCCCCTGTGGCCTGTACGTGAACCGTCAGGGGAAACACCTCTTCCCTTGCCCCTCCCTCTTTCACCGGATTTCTTCCTCATTTCACTTATCCTTAAAGTACACGCTGACTGGCAGCAGTACAGTGGCAGTACAGAAATGCTATACAGTGGTGGGTGAGCGGTGTACCACTATTGTCAGCAGTGACACAGAGCACAATGCTATACAGTGGCGGGTGAGCGGTGTACTACTGTTCCCAGCAGACACAGAGTGGAAGTAAACACAATGCTATATAGTGTGGCTGAGCCGTGTACACAGAGTGGCATTAAACACAATGCTATATAGTCTGCTATATAGTCACCCCGAACAGGGTGATGTTCTGCAGAACCCGAACAGTGGCAAACACTGTTCGCCCAACACTACTGGGAGGGAACGCAGATTTTAGTACCTAAACACACGATACAACATGTTTTCCGGGGTCGGACTCTGAGGCACATACAGATGGTCCCGATCATCATCCTCATCATACAACTCTTCTCCTGAGTCTGACCCACCCACCACCTCTGCCACCCCAACATCCCCAGACACAGACCCCTCATCGTCCTCAACATTAACTTGGGATGCTGGCCTGAGCCAGACCTCCTCCTCCACATCAGGCCCCATCATCTCCTCAATGGCAGCCCTCATTAATCGCTCTGGCGACGGACTGATGGACACAACGTTCTCCTCCGGGGAGGGCTGCTGCTGACCACTGGCTGCTGGGGTGGATGTTATAGCTTGCGTGGGGCGTTGGCTGTTGCTGTTGTTGGGAGTGCTGCTCACAGCGGAGGTCTCTGGGGAACTCATGTTGAGCTCATATAGTGGTTGACGGTGAGTGGAGTATTACTGATCCCAGCAATATACACACTGACTGGCAGAGTACGCAATGCTATATAGTGTGGCTGAGCGGTGTACACAGAGTGGCAGTAAACACAATGCTATATAGTCTGGCTGAGCGAGCGGTGTACTACTGTTCCCAGCAGAATCAGAGTGGCAGTAAACAATGGTATATAGTCTGGCTGAGCGGTGTACACAGAGTGTCAGTAAACAATGGTATATAGTCTGGCTGAGCGAGCGGTGTACTACTGTTCCCAGCAGAATCAGAGTGGCAGTAAACAATGGTATATAGTCTGGCTGAGCGGTGTACACAGAGTGTCAGTAAACAATGGTATATAGTCTGGCTGAGCGGTGTACACACAATGCTATATAGTCTGCTATATAGTGTCAGTAAACAATGGTATATAGTCTGGCTGAGCGAGCGGTGTACTACTGTTCCCAGCAGAATCAGAGTGGCAGTAAACAATGGTATATAGTCTGGCTGAGCGGTGTACACAGAGTGTCAGTAAACAATGGTATATAGTCTGGCTGAGCGAGCGGTGTACTACTGTTCCCAGCAGAATCAGAGTGGCAGTAAACAATGGTATATAGTCTGGCTGAGCGGTGTACACAGAGTGTCAGTAAACAATGGTATATAGTCTGGCTGAGCGGTGTACACAGAGTGTCAGTAAACAATGGTATATAGTCTGGCTGAGCGGTGTACACAGAGTGGCAGTAAACACAATGCTATATACTCTGGCTGAGCGAGCGGTGTACTACTGTTCCCAGCAGACACAGAACAGTAAACAGAATGCTATATAGTGTGGCTGAGCGAGCGGTGTACTACTATTCCCAGCAGACACAGAGTGGCAGTAAACAGAATGCTATATAGTGTGGCTGAGCGAGGTACACAGAGTGGCAGTAAACAGAATGCTATATAGTGTGGCTGAGCAAGCGGTGTACTACTGTTCCCAGCAGTGACACAATGACAGGGGGGACCCTGGCTAGCGTGGCTGGAGCGCGAACTACCCTGCCTGCCTACCCAAAGCTAAACCCACAGACAAATGGCGGAGATATGACGTGGTTCGGGTATTTATTTACCCGAACCACGTGACAGTTCGGCCAATCAGAGCGCGTTCGGGTCCGAACCACGTGACCCGTTCGGCCAATCACAGCGCTAGCCGAACGTTCGGGGAACGTTCGGCCATGCGCTCTTAGTTCGGCCATATGGCCGAACGGTTTGGCCGAGCACCGTCAGGTGTTCGGCCGAACTCGAACATCACCCGAACAGGGTGATGTTCTGCAGAACCCGAACAGTGGCGAACACTGTTCGCCCAACACTACTGTAGACTGACTGCACAGTCACAATCCAAGAAGTGGAGGAGCACCAGTAATAAGAATAAATCCTGTGCTACAAGCCTTACCCCAGTGCCTTAAGGGGTACACACGAACACTGTAAGCAAACAGGTGTCCACCACTGAAAAATGGCATTTGAGCAGTTCGAGAAAGGCTTAGACAACCCGAAACAGCAATCTGTCACTGTTGCTGTATTCTATGGATCAAAAAGAGCTGACTTGCACTTCTTCTGTGGTGACTATCACACGCCCTCTAGTGGCCGGACCGCTCAATGCCTTCCAACCTTTTTCAACCCACAGACCGTCCAACCTTGTGAGCGCAATCGATGGGCTGAAACCGCTGGAATTGGGCAGCAGACAGGCTAGGAGGAAGAGTATGAGCTACAGAAACACAAACTACACAATATTTCAGTGTACAAAGCTGCCACCACCTCTGTAGAGGACAGAGAACCTATTCTCACACTGATTCTAAAACCTGTGAATAAAACGGTTACAACACTCTATTCTGGCTATAACGAAACAATACTTCCGGGTAGCAGATCTTCAGAAAGCTAGGATTCTTTCTGGTTGGCTGAATAGCATGGTGCAGCTGAGACCAAAACAAATGACTTAAGGTCTTTTATTTATAAATGCAATATAAATAATTATATAATATACAGAAAATCGTTAAATGTAACAATTAGACAGTGATAACCCAGTGTAAAATAAAAGGGAAAAAAATAAATGAAAATGGATACTTAAAGTTAGAAAAAATATGTCAGTTTGTGGAAGCAAGTTAAAAGCCTTTGTTCCAGATTGAAGGCACAGGGAACCCAGCATCAATGGTCCTCCAGCTGGTTCTGTTCAGATGGAACATGGGAGAACTTCTCCTCCCTGCATGCACCTTGGTTTTATTGAAGCTAATTTTGGGGTGGGACAAAGCCTGCCCCCTCTGGTTTACAGTCCAATCACAGTCCATCTCTTTGGAGGGAGATTTTAGGTTTAACCACTTAATGACAAGCTGACTTATAAAAACGCTAGAGCCTCGTAATGGCTCCAGGACATTTTTAAAAGTCAGACAGTGCTGTTGTGCGCGTGCCCCCGTGCTTGCACGTGCGTTCCTGTGCACGTGAAAATTGTGGGGAGAAAACCCCACCAAATAAAAAATACACCTTTATTTCCAAATACTATATTATCACCATACTTTGTACTACATAATTAAAATCTTGTGATAACCAGGACAAATAAGCAGATAAAATGTGTGGGTTTTATGTACAGTAGCAGTGTTTATATTAAAACTATAGGGGATAAAATTGGAGAAATAGTGTATTTTTTCCTTGTTTTTCCCTCTTAAAATGCCTAGAAAATAAAGCAATTACTGAAAACAAATATCAACCCCACAAAGCCCAATTGGTGGTGGAAAAAAACAAGATATAGATAATTTCATTTTGATTAGTAGTGATTAAAGAGAACCCGAGGTGGGTTTGAAGAATGTTATCTGCATACAGAGGCTGGATCTGCCTATACAGCCCAGCCTCTGTTGCTATCCCAAACACCCCTAAGGTCCCCCTGCACTCTGCAATCCCTCATAAATCACAGCCACGCTGCTGACAAACAGCTTGTCAGAGCTGGCTGTGTTTATCTCTATAGTGTCAGTCTGCTGCTCTCCCCGCCTCCTGCAGAACTCCAGTCCCCGCCTGCATCCCTTCCCTCCCTGCTGATTGGAGGGAAGGGACGGGGGCAGGGACCGGAGCTATGCAGGAGGCGGGGGAGCAACTGAGACTGACACTACAGATGTAAACAGAGCCTCACAGCACGACTGTGATTTATGAGGGATTGCAGAGTGCAGCGGGACCTTAGTGGGGTTTGGGATAGCAACAGAGGCTGGGCTGTATAGGCAGATCCAGCCTCTGTGTGCAGATAACAATCTTTAAACACACCTCGGGTTCTCTTTAAGCTATTGGCAAATTAAAGGATACTGCAGCCAAAAGGCTGCTGAGAGATAAAACCTGCAATGTGTAGGGAAAGAAAAGTACATACTCCTCGCTCCCTGCCGTCGGGTCCCGCTCGTCAGCCACAGCTCCCGGTACTGGCCGACTCTCCTGACCCGGACATACTGCGCCGCACATGCGCAGTATGTCCTGTAATCTTCGCTTCTGGCGTCGCATCATGATGCCAGAAGTACGGACACTCCCCCGCCTCCTGCGTATGCGCTCCAGCGGCTCCACTATAAAGCTTTATAGTGGAGCCGCTGGAGCGCACACGCAGGAGGCAAGGGAGTGTCCGTACTTCTGGCGTCATGATGCGACGCCAGAAGCGAAGATTACAGGACATACTGCGCATCCGCGGCGCAGTATGTCCGGGTCAGGGGTCAGGAGAGTCGGCCAGTACCGGGAGCTGTGGCTGACGAGCGGGACCCGACGGCAGGGAGCGAGGGGAGCGGTGAGTATGTACTTTTCTTTCCCTACACATTGCAGGTTTTATCTCTCAGTAGCCTTTCGGCTGCAGTATCCTTTAAAGGGATGAACGCTGAAGGGTGAAAATCACTCTTGTCCGTTAGGGTAAAAACGCCTTTGGGGTGAAGTGGTTAAACTATAGAACGCCGTAATTCAAGAATGATGAATACCATATTTGTGCTGATAACATATTCATACAAAGTGGATCCGAGGGATTCCACAGAGACCAAGGACCAATGGTCTAGCCCAATTAGTTGCACCAAAGTTAATATCTCGGCTTTGGAAAGCGATATGAACTTCCACGATATCTTAAAACATGCCCAATTTAATCTGCGCTTGAATGTGTTATTACCGTATGGATAGTCAGTGGCATTCTGCTACAATCTTGCCAAAAAAATTACTGGGTATATTTCAAATATGTGCTGCGAACCTAGAGTAATGCTAAGGCTGGTGCCAAAAAGTATGCGAGACCCTAGTTCTCAATAGGCCCTCCTGCTGTAGGCTTCCTGACTTCTACAGCAGGACAAACCAAATGCTACTGCTCAGATGGATGTCACACTTAGGGCTCGTTTCCACTAGTGCGGCGTGCGTCTCGTAGACGCACGCCGGCACTGAGCGGGTGGGCGGGATCGCAGGCGATTCCCATCAGCCGTGCCATGCACGGCTATGGGAATCGCAGCCTCCGCCGCGAATTCTGTGGGGGTTTCCGGCCGAATCGCTACTGCAAGCGATTCGGCCGGCGGCGCCGTTGTCCCCTATGGCAGAGTTTCCCCGCGCGATTTGCCTGCGGGGAAACTCTGCGGATTCGCGGCCGTTTCCGCGAGAGTGGAAACGGGCCCTTAGATGAGAAATAAGATTCTTTTGAACCGGTTAATTGAATACAAACATTGGCCAGAGGAACAAATTTAATCCCATGAATAAAAAGAGCTCTGCTAGCATAGACAGACCCCAAGTTATCTGCATTCTGCTGTAACTACACATATGTAAAGGATTGCGGAGATGCCGCCGCACGGTCTGGCGGCGGGGCGGCTGTCTCCGCGTTCAGACCGGCGGTTTCCACACAGCAGCGTGCGTCTGTTTTGTCTGACACTTCTAGTCCACACAGATTGAGAGCTATGCGCGCGTGCGGGGAGGCAGGACCTTTATGCCAGGAGATGAGGGGTCAGCTGATCAGGCCGGTCAGCTGATCCCAGCGCAGACTGTCATTGGCTGAGTAGCACTGGGTGGCGCTGAGGAGCGCTGCACTATATATAGATCTCGCTAGTCAGTCTCAGGTTGTCTGCCGTTGCGAATACATACGTGTGAGCACTCAGACCATAGTCCGATCCCACAGTGTGTTAGAACCAGGTGGACCTGGGAATTCACACTTAGCCAGATTACGCTGTGTTATACTTTAGACCCGTTCCGGGGTGTTGTGACCAAGGACCTCACACACAAGCTTAGGGATACCGTGTCATTGCTGTGTTATACTTTAGACCAGTTCCGGGGTGTTGTGACCAAGGACCTCACACCCAAGCTTAGGAATACTGTGTCAGTGCTGTGTTATACTTTAGACCAGTTCCTGGGTGTTGAGACCACGGACCTCACACCCTAGATTAGTATCTTGTTCTATATCTGTTATGACCTTTTGCTCTGTCGACCTCTCTCTTGCCTTCTGATTCGGTACCTCTGCATATCTGTCTACCTGTTGCCAAACCCTGCTTGTACCTGGTTACCGAATCAGCCTTCTGTCTCTGTACCTTATCTGCTCGTGTGTTGCCGACCTGGCCTGGCTGACCCTTCTGACTGTCACTCATCCCTTGAGTGTCCAGTCTCTATGTACTATCTGTGGCACTACTCCACCAAGTGTCAGTTAGCTGCAGGGACCCCCTGCTCCTCAGAGAGTCCTCTCTGCAGTACAGCCAAGGGCAGTGCAGTTTCTAGGCTAAAATGCACCCAGGGCGAAGGTGTAAAAATTGCGCGCCCCCCCCCCCCCGGACCCCTCCCCCCGGAGCAAGGTATGGGTGCCCGCAGTATAGGTTTGCCAGGTCTAGTTGCACTTAGTATAGGTCCCGCCAGTATAGGTAGCCAAGAATAGGTACCCCAGTATAGGTAGCCAGCTATAGGTCCCCCCAGTATAGGTAGCCAAGAATAGGTACCCCAGTATAGGTAGCCAGCTATAGGTCCCCCCAGTATAGGTAGCCAGGCATAGGTGAGCCAGTATAGTTGCCCCCGCTATAGGTTAGCCAGGTAGGTGCCTCCAGTATAGGTAGCCAGTATAGTTGCCCCAGTATAGGTTAGATAGGCAGGCGCCCTCGGTATAAGTTAGATAGGCAGGTGCCCCAGTACAGGTTAGCTAGGTGGGTGCCTCTACTATAGGTAGCCAGAATAGTTGCCCCCAGCATAGGTTAGATAGGTAGGTGCCCCCAGTATAGGTTATTTAGGTAGGTGTCTCCAATATAGGTAGCCAGTATAGTTGCCACCTGTATAGGCTAGCTAGGTAGGTAGGTGCCCCCAATACAGGTTAGATAAGTGCCCCCAGTATAGGTTAGATAGGTAGCTGCCCCCCCCCCCCCGTATAGGTTAGATAGGTAGCTGCCCCCCAGTATAGGTTAGATAGGTAGGTGCCCCTCAGTATAGTTTAGATAGGTAGGTGCCCCCCAGTATAGGTTAGATTAGGTAGCTCCCCCCCAGTATAGGCTAGATTAGACAGGTGCCCCCCAGTATAGGTTAGATAGGTAGCTGCCCCCCAGTATAGGTTAGATTAGGTAGCTGCCCCCCAGTATAGGTTAGATTAGGTAGGTAGCTGCCCCCCCCAGTGTAGGTTACATAGGTAGCTGCCCCCCAGTGTAGGTTAGATAGGTAGCTCCCCCCCAGTGCAGGTTAGATTAGGTAGGTGCCCCCCAGTATAGGTTAGATAGGTAGCTGCCCCACAGTGTTGGTTAGATAGGTAGCTGCCCCCCAGTGTAGGTTAGATTAGGTAGGTGCCCCCCAGAGTAGGTTAGATTAGGTAGCTGCCCCCCAGTATAGGTTAGATTAGGTAGGTGACCCCCCCCCCCCCCAGTATAGGTTAGATAGGTAGCTGCCCCCCAGTGTAGGTTAGATTAGGTAGGTGCCCCCCAGTATATGTTAGATAGGTAGCTGCCCCACAGTGTTGGTTAGATAGGTAGCTGCCCCCCAGTGTAGGTTAGATTAGGTAGGTGCCCCCCAGTATAGGTTAGATAGGTAGCTGCCCCACAGTGTTGGTTAGATAGGTAGCTGCTCCCATTGTAGGTTAGATTAGGTAGGTGCCCCCCGGTATAGGTTAGATTAGGTAGCTGCCCCCCAGTATAGGTTAGATTAGGTAGGTAGCTGCCCCCCCAGTGTAGGTTACATAGGTAGCTGCCCCCCAGTGTAGGTTAGATAGGTAGCTGCCCCCCAGTGTAGGTTAGATTAGGTAGGTGCCCCCCAGTATAGGTTAGATAGGTAGCTGCCCCACAGTATTGGTTAGATAGGTAGCTGCCCCACAGTGTTGGTTAGATAGGTAGCTGCCCCCCAGTGTAGGTTAGATTAGGTAGGTGCCCCCCAGAGTAGGTTAGATTAGGTAGCTGCCCCCCAGTATAGGTTAGATTAGGTAGGTGACCCCCCCCAGTATAGGTTAGATAGGTAGCTGCCCCCCAGTGTAGGTTAGATTAGGTAGGTGCCCCCCAGTATATGTTAGATAGGTAGCTGCCCCACAGTGTTGGTTAGATAGGTAGCTGCCACCCAGTGTAGGTTAGACTAGGTAGGTGCCCCCCAGTATAAGTTAGATAGGTAGCTGCCCCACAGTGTTGGTTAGATAGGTAGCTGCCCCCCAGTGTAGGTTAGATTAGGTAGGTGCCCCCCAGTATAGGTTAGATAGGTAGCTGCCCCACAGTGTTGGTTTGATAGGTAGCTGCCCCCCAGTGTAGGTTAGATTAGGTAGGTGCTCCCCAGAGTAGGTTAGATTAGGTAGCTGCCCCCCCAGTATAGGTTAGATTAGGTAGGTGACCCCCCCCCCCCAGTATAGGTTAGATAGGTAGCTGCCCCCCAGTGTAGGTTAGATTAGGTAGGTGCCCCCCAGTATATGTTAGATACGTAGCTACCCCACAGTGTTGGTTAGAAAGGTAGCTGCCCCCCAGTGTAGGTTAGATTAGGTAGGTGCCCCCCAGTATAGGTTAGATAGGTAGCTGCCCCACAGTGTTGGTTAGATAGGTAGCTGCCCCCATTGTAGGTTAGATTAGGTAGGTGCCCCCCAGAGTAGGTTAGATTAGGTAGCTGCCCCCCAGTATAGGTTAGATTAGGTAGCTGCCCCCCAGTGTAGGTTAGATTAGGTAGCTGCCCCCAGTGTAGGTTAGATTAGGTAGGTGCCCCCCCAGTATAGGTTAGATTAGGTAGCTGCCCCCCAGTGTAGGTTAGATTAGGTAGGTGCCCCCCAGCGTAGATTAGATAGGTATCTGTCCCCCATAATGAAGGGGGGAGCCAGAGCCGCGGGGAGGGCAGCCCGACCTCTCCCTCCCTCTCCTGGGCTGCCCTCCGTGCTCCCCCCTCAGACGCATACTCAGGCAGGAAGCGCCGCTGTTTACAACTTACCTCCCTGGCTCCAAGCGCTGCTCGTCTCTCGCTGACGGTCTTTTCCTCTCTGCCTACATGCTGATACACACGCTGCTTCCGGCAGCGTGTGTATCAGCGTGTATACAGAGAGGAGACCTGCGGCGAGAGAGCAGCGCTTGGAGCCAGGGAGGTAAGTTGTAAACAGCGGCGCTTCCTGCCTGAGTATGCGTCTGAGGGGGGAGCACGGAGGGCGGCCCAGGAGAGGGAGGGAGAGGTCGGGCTTCCCTCCCCGCGGCTCCGGCTCCCCCCTCCATTACAGCGCCCCCCCTCCCAACAGCGCCCCGGGCGGCGGCACGGCCCAAGAAACGGGCATGGCCAAGGGCTCTATCCCTTAGGAGTCCTTTGGCTGCAGTATAGTCTGATTCCCAGTATTCAGGGAATCATTGGCTCCCAGGTTATCTCTATCCCCTCTCCTAGGAGATAGATTCTAAACAGTCAGGGCCACCTGCTCCTCAGGTGGTCCATGCTCATAGTTTCGGTGTCTCCCGCCCCACGGGAGATAGCCTACTGTCGCACCAAAACACTTACACATTAGTAGGTGTCCAGAGGTTAGTCATACTTGTATTATTGGTGATACTGCAGATCATCAATAATCAGGTATATATCTGTATTGTTGGTGATACTGCAGATCACCAATAATCAGATTTTCTCTGTGTGCTGACACCAATCGTTACAACATACAATTGGAATTGTACCATTAATCACAATTGGGGCAGAAAACTTTGTAATTGCGTTTTTTCACGGCTCACCCATGACAGTGACGACTTGTGTGCTCACAATGACTGACTTTACAGTGTCAGGGGTAACCGGAATAAAAGAAAAAGCACTATAACAACATTCATGTCTATCAGTAACATCCCTTTACATGAATAATTATGCACGTTTCACTAACTGGAAACCTCTGAAAAGCTTTTGACACACTTGGGGATGTATTCCCTAAACTGTGGTAAGCAGAATACCGTGTGTAAAGTCTTACAATATAATTACATGCAGTACAGTATGCTCTACTCATCATGTTTCAGACTTTACATATGTTATTCTCCTTACCACAGTTAGGGTGCAGTCTTACTTTATGCGTTGCATTGCAGAATAATTCTGTGTGTGAACTCAATGCCCATTCATTTCTGATGTGATTCTGTGCATGCTGGCATGCCTCTTAGTTAAATATGCACTGCTCTTTGCTAGCCTCCTGTCCATGTGCCGTTCTGCCCTCTGGTCTTATAGATGGGGGCGCATTCTCTCAAGTTTGATCAGGCAGCAAAAAGTCTAGAACCTGCCCTGGCGCTGTATCGCTTTGCCGATTGCCAGTGATTGGTAAGCATTGCAAAAGCGCTCCCAGTGGGTCACATGCCTAAAAAGCAATAGAGGCTGCTGGACACGAATAACCAAATGGCATAATAATCCAGCTAGAAGGGCTCCATTTTTTTATTTACATTTTATTAAAAATAATACTATTAAAAATCTTTGCTGGAAAGGATGCTTTCTGTAGATAACAATTACATTTTCTACAGACCACCCTCACCCCCAAAATCCACCCCCTCCCTTCCCCCATACTTGGAATTGACCTTGTACACTTCCACATTCTGATCTCTTGACATCTCAATAATCTGCTGCCATCTTTTGAAGAAAATGTTATTTATAGATAAGTACTGCAGGACGGCTCCTCTGCTGGTGGGATAAATTTCACCTTCATGCCTGTGTGCCACACAGCAGCTGTCCACCTCAAATGTTCAGCTATAATTAGCAACGGAAGGGAGCGAGCCTCATTTGTCAGGCCAGTGCCCCCACACACTGACTTTGCAATGCCTTTTACATTACCTTCTTCCCAGGCTATGAAATCCTGCGCTCAATCTCCGTAGCTGAACAATTGCTTAGTCTGTAACTACAGAGCTTTCCTTCCAGTGGATTTCTCTCCATTTTATTACAAGCACATTATGGAAGGCACAATGGTCTCACGGAGGAAGTGCATCAGACAGATGATTACAATGAAGTGCTTAACAGCTTCATCTGTGCCCACTTACGTCAGATGCTATGCATTGCATCTCCTTATTTGCCATATGCTACTTACAGAATATAAAACATTGTAGGGGCGTGGGGGGGTTATGTGGCCTAATGATAAAACTAATCCTAATTTTACTGTTTCAAATCCTGAGAACATCTTTTATTTCCTGTAAAGGGGCATAGCAATAGCGGAAGAAGTCGCGGGAGGAAGTCGGGGTCGGAGGCTAGGGCGGCTCCCAGGCCCGAATGTACCTCACAGAACCCTAGATGTCACAGATGTCCTGGCACCTTAGACTTCCCCTGCATAGACCTACAAACCCCCACCAAACTGCACTGCATGTGTTCTGGATGTCTCAGCTGTCACTTCTGCCTTACTTTCTTTGCCCGTCATAGACACAGTGGGATGCATAGTACAGTGGGATGCAAAAGTTTAGGCAGCCTTGTTAATCATCATGATTTTTCTGTATAAATGTTGGTTGTTACAATTAAAAATGTCAGTTAAATATATCATACTAGCCAACCCGCGTCGTAGCATACGCCGCATCTATCTATCTAATAGAGTACATGCCTCAACCTTGAAGCAGGAAGAAGTAGGCTTTCCATGAGAAAATGTATGCGTGCTCAAACACCAAGTTTAACCCTAGCAAGTCTGGCTTTGCAAATCCGGCCTAATTGGCTATTCATGAGGCAATGCTCATGCAAATATGCATTTGCTTTCGCATGCCAAACTATGCAGGGTCAAAAAACCAATACTGCAAAGTGCTCTCTCGCTGCCTGGGAACCACAGCGGCACCCCGGAGTGGGAGGCTGGATGGCGCAGCCGCCCCGCCCCCCCAAGCGTGGCCAGCGCTGGGGAGAGCCGTCCGCACCCACCTCCTAATATTAAAAACAGCCACTTACCTTAACGTCCATTGGGTTCTGCTACATGCGCATTAATTTTCTCATGGAAAGCATTTTGTGCAGTTTGTATCCTTTGGAGGCAGGTGGTGGATGGCTTGCTCCGGTGGTGTGAACCCTGGAGTGAGTGCGCCTGTCCCCCCCCCCCCCCTCTGGAGTGCTGTATGTGAGCCAGCCCTGAGCTCTAAAGCTCGGGGTGACCCATGCTTCTCTCCTTTCTCATGTGGTGCCCCCAAATTAATGCGCATGTAGCAGAACGCAATGGACGTTAAGGTAAGTGCCTGTTTTTAATATTGGGAGGTGGGTGCAGACGGCTCTCCCCGGCGCTGGCCACACTTTGGGGGGGGGGGGGGGGTTGTCCACGCCACCCAGCCTCCCCCTCCGGGGTGCCGCTGTGGTTTCCAGGCAGTGAGAGAGCCTGGGACCCTGCGGTCCCCCCAGTTGTATAAAAAGGGGGCATTGGGAATCCTCCCCGTGGCGCTCCTGGAGGCCTGGAGCACACCAAAAACTGCTAGCAGATCCGCAAAATGCTAGCAGATTTTGAAACGCTTTTTCTTATTTTTCTGTAGCATTTCACCTAGCATTTTGCGGTTTTGTAAAGCGTTTTTGGTGTAGTAGATTTCATATATTGTTACAGTAAAGCTGTTACTGAACAGCTTCTGTAACAAAAACGCCTGCAAAACCGCTCTGAACTGCCGTTTTTCAGAGCGGTTTGCGTTTTTCCTATACTTTACATTGGAGGCAGAAACACCTCCGCAATCCAAAAAATGCCTCACTTCGGGAGTATGCGTTTCAGCAAAACGCCTCCCGCTCTGGTGTGCACCAGCCCATTGAAATACATTACCCAAGCGTATCCGCAGCCGCAAGTGGATCGCAAAACGCTGCCGAACCGCTCTGGTGTGCACTAAGCCGAATAGTGCTAATGTAGCATGTAGCAGGGTGACTGCTTTGTGGTATTGGTTTGTGCATGCATTTGCATGAGCATTGCCTCATGAATAGCCAATTAGGCCAGATTTGCAATGTCAGACTTGCTAGGGTAAGGCCTCTTTTCCATGGACTGTGAATAGGCAGTGAAATGGCTCTCAAACTCTCACAACTGCTCACTGCTGCCTGGTAACTGCTCACTGCTGCCTGGTAACTGCTTGCTGCTGCCTGGTAACTGCTTGTTGCTGCCTGGTATCTGATCACTGCTGCCTGGTAACTGCTTGCTGCTGCCTGGTAACTGCTCACTGCTGCCTGGTAACTGCTTGCTGCTGCCTGGTAAGTGCTTGTTGCTGCCTGGTATCTGCTCACTGCTGACTGATAACTGCTTGCTGCTGCCTGGTAACTGCTTGTTGCTGCCTGGTATCTGCTCACTGCTGCCTGGTAACAGTCCGTGGAAAAGAGGCCTTAAACTTGGTGTTTGAGCACGCATACATTTTCTCCTGCAAAGTAATTCTTCTTCTTGTTTGAAGGTTGAGGAACTTAGTCTATTATACATATAGATAGGAGACACACACAGTGATATTTGAGAAGTGAAATTAAGTTTATTGGATTTACTGAAAGTGTGCAATAATTGTTTATACAAAATTAGGCAGGTGCATAAATTTGGGCACCACAAAAAAGAAATGAAATCAATATTTAGTAGATCCTCCTTTTGCTGAAATTACAGCCTCTAAATGCTTACTGTAGGTTCCAATGAGAGTCTGGATTCTGGTTGAAGGTATTTTGGACCATTCCTCTTTACAAATCATCTCTAGTTGTTTCAGGTTTGATGGCATCCGGGCATGGACAGCTCTCTTTAATTCACACCACAGATTTTCAATTATATTCAGGTCTGGTGACTGAGATGGCCATTCCAGAACATTATACTTGTTCCTCTGCATGAATGCCTGAGTGGATTTTGAGCAGTGTTTAGGGTCATTGGCCTCAATTCACTAAGCTTAACTCCTGTCTTTAATAACTCTTCTGAGCTGTTTTACAGTTGTCACAATTATATCACCATGGTGATACCTGTAAAACAGCTCAGAAGAGTTATTAAAGACAGGCGTTAAGCTTAGTGAATTGAGGCCATTGTCTTGTTGAAAGATCCAGCCCCGATGCAGCTTCAGCTTTGTCACTGATTCCTGGACATTGGTCTCCAATGCTCCTCTTAATTTTCTCAGAAGAGTAGCAACATGGGGGTCTCAAAACAACTCTTAAATGACTTGAAGACAAAGATTGTTCACCATCATGGTTTAGTGGAAGGATACAGAACGCTGTCTCAGAGATTTCAGCTGTCTGTTTCCACAGTTAGGAACATATTGAGGAAATGGAAGACCACAGGCTCAGTTCACGTTAAGGCTCGAGGTGGCAGACCAAGAAAAATCTCTGACAGACAGAAGCGACAAATGGTGAGAACAGTCAGAGTCAACCCACAAAACAGCACCAAAGACCTGACCTACAACATCATTTTGCTGCAGATGGAGTCACTGTGCATCATTCAAAGATTCTGCGCACTTTACACAAGGAGATGCTGTATGCGAGAGTGATGCAGAGGAAGCATTTTCTCCTCCCACAGCACAAACAGGCTACTTGAGGTATGCTAAAGGACATTTGGACAAGCCAGCTTCATTTTGGAATAAGGTGCTGTGGACTGATGAAACTAAGATTTAGTTATTTGGGCATAACAAGGGGCATTATGCATGGAGGAAAAAGAACACAGCATTCCAAGAAAAACACCTGCCACATACAGTAAAATATGGTGTTTGTTCCATCATGCTGTGGGGATGTGTGGCCAGTGCAGGGACTGGGAATTGTCAAAGTTGAGGGACGCATGGATCCTGTAATAAAGCGCGGAAGCGCAGCCGCTTGCTCTCAGAGCGGAGCGGCTGCTTCCGCATCCAGTATGGCGGCGCCGCCGCATGGAGGAGCCGCCGCACGCCGCGTGAGCAGCGGTGAATGCGGAAAGGCCGCCGCGTGCAGTGTGGCGGCTCCCGCGGCGGACGCCAGGGAGAGTGCTGGTGTGGCTGGGACTCATAGTCCACCAGCATTGAGAGTGACGCGCGCGCGCGCACTGAGGCAGAGCATATATGACAGTCAGAAGTGAGTCAGCTGACCAGGCTGGTCAGCTGACTCTGGCTCCACGCCTCATTGGTCCAGCACTTAGGGAGGTGCTGGAGAGAGGCCTGTGTATATATACTGCCGGCTGTTCAGTTGCTGGTTGTCTGGCGTTGCGAACACATACGTGGGAGCACTCAGACCTGTAGTCAGATCCTTAAAGAGAATCTGTATTGTTAAAATCGCACAAAAGTAAACATACCAGTGCGTTAGGGGACATCTCCTATTACCCTCTGTCACAATTTCGCCACTCCTCGCCGCATTAAAAGTGGTTAAAAACAGTTTTTAAAAGTTTGTTTATAAACAAACAAAATGGCCACCAAAACAGGAAGTAGGTTGATGTACAGTATGTCCACACATAGAAAATACATTCATACACAAGCAGGCTGTATACAGCCTTCCTTTTGAATCTCAAGAGATCATTTGTGTGTTTCTTTCCCTCTGCAGCTATCATCCACTGAAGTGTCAGGCTGTTTCTTCCTGCAGAGTGCAGACAGCTCTGCCTGTATGTAATTCCTCAGTATGTGAAAGCCCAGCCAGCTCAGAGGAGGATTTATCCAGTTTGTAAAAGATAAGAGAGAAGAGAGAAGCTGTCCTAATCTAAATAATACACAGGCAGTGTGCAGAGAGGGGCCTGGAGGGGGAGATGCATCACAGAACCACAACACTGAAGAACTTGGCAGCCTTCCAGACACAGGCTGACAAGTCTGACAAGAGAGAGATAAGTTGATTTATTACAGAGATGGTGATAGTAGAACGTGCTGCAGTAAGCCAGAACACATTAGAATAGCTTTTGGAACTTGTAGGATGATAAAAAACAGGATGCAATTTTTGTTACGGAGTCTCTTTAAGTGTGCCGGGACCAGCTGGAGCTGTAATCCTACACTTAGCTAGATTCTGTTGATAGCTTAAAGTAGTAGTTTGATTGTGATTATCTGTTATGACCCTTTGTCTGCCTGACTATCCTCCTGAACTCTGATCTTGTACCTTGCCTTTCTGATACTATGTTGCCGTACCCCGGCTCATCCTTAGACTCTGCTACTGCCTCCTGATTTTGTACTTCAATTTATCTGATACCCTGTTGCCGAACCCTGCCTGTACCTTGACTCTGCCTCCGCCTTCTGAATCTGTACTTTATCTGTCCGTGTGTTACGACCTGGCTTGTCCGACCTCGAGAACCGACCTTACTATTAGAGGCGGTTCCCTGTCTTGTTAGTGACACTACCTCCAGAGTGTCACTCTCAGATATCCTTCCTACTCTCAGCCTGACTCCTCCTGCCTTGGAGAGTTCAGGTCTTCGGGAGGAATCTGTGCAGTACTCCTCACTGCTCTGAGGCCTAGTCCTCTTAAGTGTTACTGTTACACCAATTACTACACTCTACTCAGGTGAACAGAGGTTAGCTGGTATATCGGATTATCGGTGATACTGCAGATCACTTATAATCTGGTATACATCTGTATTCCCAGTGATACTGCAGATCACCGGTAATCAGATCCTCTCTGTGCTTCACCGTTCGTTACAGATTCCACTCAGTATCAGCAGATTCTGGAGACCAATGTCCAGGAATCAGTGACAAAGCTGAAGCTGCGCCGGGGCTGGATCTTTCAACAAGACAACAACCCTAAACACTGCTCAAAATCTACTAAGGCATTCATGCAGAGAAACAAGTACAACGTTCCGGAATGGCCATCTCAGTCGCCAGACCTGAATATAATAGAAAATCTGTGGTGTGAGTTAAAGAGAGCTGTCCATGCTCGGAAGCCATCAAACCTGAATGAACTAGAGATGTTTTGTAAAGAGGAATGGTCCAAAATACCTTCAACCAGAATCCAGACTCTTATTGGAACCTACAGGAAGTGTTTAGAGGCTTTAATTTTTGCAAAAGGAGGATCTACTAAATATTGATTTCATTTCTTTTTTGTGGTGCCCAAATTTATGCACCTGCCTAATTTTGTTTAAACAGTTATTGCACACTTTCTGTAAATCCAATAAACTTCATTTAACTTCTGAAATATCACTGTGTGTGTCTCCTGTATGATATATTTGATTGACATTTTTTATCGTAACAACCAACGATTTATACAGGAAAATCATGACGATCAACAAGGTTGCCCAAACTTTTTGCATCCCACAGTACATAACCTGCTTCTGGCAGTGGGAGGTTCCTCCTCACTCCTCTGCAGTGCACAAGCACCAAAGCTCAGCATTTAGTAAAGGAACAGGCCCCCCCTAGTACCCAGGTGCACCTGTGGGGGAGAATAGCTAAACGAGGGGGTGTCCAGCCAATAGAGGGGGGGGGGGGCTGGTACAATGTGGTTATGCCCCTGTTCTTGCAGATTATTAAGTATTGTGCCATCATCCTGAGGATGAGTTGACTCTAAGGCCCTGATGCACTAGACTGCAATAATATTCCTGTACACAGGCAGCTCACTGCAATTTTACTGCTACAACTGCTAATGTAGCGTGAGCTGCCTAATCACCATGCAGCAATCTTACCGCAGGTTAGTGCATTGCATAATCACATTTCCAACTTTCTGAGATAAGAAAAATTGACACCTTTTAGCCACACCCCTAGTCATGCATGCCATGAAGAATTTCTGAGTAAAAGTGAGTAAATGTAATGATCCGCGCTGCTGTCTGCATAGGCAGACAGCTGTTTGACCATTGTTTAGGTCTTAGTGCTGCAGGTCTCTGGAAAAGAGACCTGTCTTCACTCTGTAAGTTTCAGAGTTGCTCTGCTGGTGAGGAATTTGCATACACTTGTCATGTAAATTGCTTAGCTGCTTCCTTTGATGGCTTGCAGTATAAATAGCTTTTGCTCTCAGAATTCCCTGCTGGTCATGATGGTTTGTTCCTACTACTTGCCTGGAGTCTCAGCCCTCTGCTCATTGTTGGCTATTATTGCTAGCTTAGAGTAGATAACCTTTGGGAGTGCTCCTTGCATTCCTGTTTAGTGCAGTCAGGATTGTGTATATTTGTACTGCCTATTCTGTCGTGTCTTGTTCTTACGATTGCGCTGTCACCAGCAGTTGGCGGTAGCGAATCGTTCTGTCTTTCCTTTGCGATTGTCTTGTCACCAGCGGCGGTCGACAGGAAATCGTTCTGTCTGTTGGGATCGCATTCGCCCTAGCGGTAGTGGCGGTGGTTCCTTCTGTACTCTGTCTGGGAGTGTAGGCCAGAGCTGCGGTTGCTACTGGTTACTCCTTCTGTATGTCTTGTCTGAAACGAACGCTTGCTGTAGGCTCGGTGAGGTAACCGTTTAGCAAGCGTTCGCATTCTCTATTCATTTTCGTGTTACATTGATTAGTTAGGGTTGCCGCATTTTGTCTCTGTTGCGCTTTTCATGTGGAGACCGCGCCATTAGCGTGTTTTGTCACTGTTGCGCTTTTCGTGCGGCTACCGCGCTTAGCGAGTGCGTTTGGTATTTTCCTTGGCGTTCTGATCATTGTTGTTTGCTGTGTCTTTCTCGCTACACTTGTGCTCTGTCTCTACTCGGTCTTGTGTCACTGTTGGCAATCGCCACTCTTGCGATTGCGTTTCCACTTGGTTGCCGCTGTTGTGTGTTCACCATCGCCGGGTGGTGACTAGATTGGGGGACACACATACATTCTGTCTCTGTGCTCATTCTCTGTCACTGGGGCTATCTTGCCCTGTATTGCTTCCCTTTCGTACAATTCCTAACTGACATCTGTGGCAGTGCAGAGGCTTTGTTCCTCTGCACTCCACAGCTCCATCTGCCGGTGGGAATTCCCCTCTACAGGTGCATTGCACCAAAGCTGGGTTCTGTCGTTTTATACGCTTGTGGAGGACTTCCACAGTGTCGGCGCACATCCTGTGCGCTGACCACGGAGATAATTCCACAATCGTTACAGTATGACCAGCCAAAGCAAAATTCCCAGTGTAGAGGGAATTTCCGATTTGTACGTTTTTGTTGAATATGGTTCTTATACTTATACAGAGCCGTCCGCACCCACCTCCTAATATTAAAAACAGCCACTTACCTTAACGTCCATTGGGTTCTGCTACATGCGCATTAATTTTCTCACGGAAAGCATTTTGTGCAGTTTGTATCCTTTGGAGGCAGGTGGTGGATGGCTTGCTCCGGTGGTGTGAACCCTGGAGTGAGTGCGCCTGTCCTCCCCCCCCCCCCCCCCCCCCCCCTCTGGAGTGCTGTATGTGAGCCAGCCCTGAGCTCTAAAGCTCGGGGTGACCCATGCTTCTCTCCTTTCTCATGTGGTGCCCCCAAATTAATGCGCATGTAGCAGAACGCAATGGACGTTAAGGTAAGTGCCTGTTTTTAATATTGGGAGGTGGGTGCAGACGGCTCTCCCCGGCGCTGGCCACACTTGGGGGGGGTCGTCCACGCCACCCAGCCTCCCCCTCCGGGGTGCCGCTGTGGTTTCCAGGCAGTGAGAGAGCCCGGGACCCTGCGGTCCCCCCAGTTGTATAAGAAGGGGGCACTGGGAATCCTCCCCGTGGCGCTCCTGGAGGCCTGGAGCACACCAAAAACTGCTAGCAGATCCGCAAAATGCTAGCAGATTTTGAAACGCTTTTTCTTATTTTTCTGTAGCATTTCACCTAGCATTTTGCGGTTTTGTAAAGCGTTTTTGGTGTAGTAGATTTCATATATTGTTACAGTAAAGCTGTTACTGAACAGCTTCTGTAACAAAAACGCCTGCAAAACCGCTCTGAACTGCAGTTTTTCAGAGCGGTTTGCGTTTTTCCTATACTTTACATTGGAGGCAGAAACGCCTCCGCAATCCAAAAAATGCCTCACCTCGGGAGTATGCGTTTCAGCAAAATGCCTCCCGCTCTGGTGTGCACCAGCCCATTGAAATACATTACCCAAGCGTATCCGCAGCCGCAAGTGGATCGCAAAACGCTGCCGAACCGCTCTGGTGTGCACTAAGCCGGATAGTGCTAATGTAGCATGTAGCAGGGTGACTGCTTTGTGGTATTGGTTTGTGCATGCATTTGCATGAGCATTGCCTCATGAATAGCCAATTAGGCCAGATTTGCAATGTCAGACTTGCTAGCAGGGGCGTAGGAATAGGCCCTGCAGCCCCTGCGCCCGCGGGGGGGCCCGGCCCCCCCCCTGGGGCCCGCTCGGGGCCGTTTTGTGGGTGCTGGAGGGGTGGCAGCATGAGGGGAAAGCCTTGCCCACAGTCGGCGGGGAGAGGGGTAGTTCCCCCCTCTCCCTCACCTCGGGGCTCTCCCCTCTGCGCTCCCCTCCAGCTCGTAAGTGTCTGTGGGGCTGTGGTGGGCAGCGAGTGGCGGGCAGATACATACCTGCTTCCGTGCGTTCCATCGGAGACTTCTCCCTCTAGCGGCTGACGTCACTTCCGGAAGTGACGTCAGCCGCTAGAGGGAGAAGTCTCCGATGGAACGCACGGAAGCAGGTATGTATCTGCCCGCCGCTCGCTGCCCACCACAGCCCCACAGACACTTACGAGCTGGAGGGGAGCGCAGAGGGGAGAGCCCCGAGGTGAGGTAGAGGGGGGAACTACCCCTCTCCCCGCCGACTGTGGGCAAGGCTTTCCCCTCATGCTGCCACCCCTCCAGCACCCACAAAACGGCCGCGAGCGGGCCCCGGGGGGGGGGGGGGGGGCCCGCTCAGAAAATCTGCAGGGGGGCCCGGTGGGGCCTAGTTACGCCCCTGCTTGCTAGGGTAAGGCCTCTTTTCCATGGACTGTGAATAGGCAGTGAAATGGCTCTCAAACTCTCACAACTGCTCACTGCTGCCTGGTAACTGCTCACTGCTGCCTGGTAACTGCTCGCTGCTGCCTGGTAACTGCTCGCTGCTGCCTGGTAACTGCTTGCTGCTGCCTGGTAACTGCTTGCTGCTGCCTGGTAACTGCTTGCTGCTGCCTGGTAACTGCTTGCTGCTGCCTGGTACCTGCTTACTGATGCCTGGTAACTGCTTGTTGCCTGGTAACTGCTTGTTGCTGCCTGGTATCTGCTCACTGCTGCCTGGTAACTGCTTGCTGCTGCCTGGTAACTGCTTGTTGCTGCCTGGTATCTGCTCACTGCTGCCTGGTAACTGTTTGCTGCTGCCTGGTAACTGCTCACTGCTGCCTGGTAACTGCTTGCTGCTGCCTGGTAACTGCTTGTTGCTGCCTGGTATCTGCTCACTGCTGACTGATAACTGCTTGCTGCTGCCTGGTAACTGCTTGTTGCTGCCTGGTATCTGCTCACTGCTGCCTGGTATCTGCTCACTGCTGCCTGGTAACTGCTTGCTGAGCACACAGCTCAACAGTCCGTGGAAAAGAGGCCTTAAACTTGGTGTTTGAGCACGCATAAATTTTCTCCTGCAAAGTACTTCTTCTTCTTGTTTGAAGGTTGAGGCACTTAGTCTATTATATATATAGATGTATAGATGTATGATGAAACACACAGATGCCAAAACTACTGCAATAAAATTGTTTAAAGCTGGATTGTCACTATAAAAATCAAATTTCAACAGCAACTGGTCTGAGTGTATTAAGTGATAAAGATGCTTATCCTGCATTCAAAACTTTTTCTGCTGTTATGGTTTAGAGTTATCACATACCTTAGGAGCACTGGCCATTTAACCTTCCTGGCGGTAAGCCCGAGCTGAGCTCGGGCTATGCCGCGCAGGAAGATATCTCAGCCCCTGGTGGGGCGATTTGTGCCATTTAAAGTGCTGTGCGCGCAGCTAGCACTTTGCTAGCCGCGCGCACAGCTTGATCGCCACCGCTCTGCGGCGATCGCCCGCACGCAGCGGCAGAAGAGGGCCCCTCCCACCAGAGCCCTGCGCTGCCCGGACCAATGAGTTCCGGGCAGCGCTATGGGCTGGATCTGAGGCGTCTGACGTCAGGACGTCGGCTGACGTCCATGACGTCATTCCGATCGTCGCCATGGCGACAGGAGAAGCCAAACAGGGGAGCGCGTTATATACGTGTTTCCCTGTTTGCTATTGATGCCGGCGACGATCGCACTAGAGGGACACATGCGCCCTCTAGTGGTGTTTCATGTAGCTACCACTCTGGTAGCTTTACATGAAACACAAAAAAAAATGTTTTTAAAAAAAAGGATTTTTGCCTATTTGGTAAACAAAATTAACCGCCAGGGAGGTTAATAGCCATTGCCATTCAGTTGCATGCTAAGGGTTCTTTTTATCTATAATATATTCCTCTTCCCTTTATTTCCCTGCCTAGATGAAACATGATCCTCTGCTCACTTGTGTTTACAAGCAAGGCTGAGGTGACTCAGCGATTGAAGGAGAAAAGAAAAAAAAAGTTAAGGGAAGAAATAACATCAGTATTTAGCCTCAAACTGTGGGAAAAAGACATGGTTCCCATCAGGAACAGAATTCTCTTCATTTTATCATATAAACATCACTGAAATCAATATGTGGACAGTACAATACATGTGTTATGTAAGTAGATCAAGTATTTATCTACTTATATATGTGTTTTTTTTTGCCCTGGCATAGTATGGCCAATCCTCCTGCTTTAAGCTCATCAACTGCAGCCCAGTGACTAGTCAGTATCAGCTCTACTTGGTAGCTTGGCATAAGCTATTACATTGCAATATTTGCTTTATACTTACTTGCTGATGCTTGACGATTGCACTGCCTTAAAGAGACACTGAAGCGGAAAAAAATATGATATAATGAATTGGTTGTGTACTATGAATAATTACTAGAAGTTTAGCAGCAAAGAAAATATTCTCATATTTTGATTTTCAGGTATATAGTGTTTTTTCTAACATTGCATCATTCTATAACATGTGCAGATTACACAACACTCAGCATTCAAAATGATTCTTTCAGAGCAGTCTGTGAACTAATGACCTCTCCTCTAGTAGAGAAAAAGTAAATAGTTCAATAACACTTGAGATAATAAAAGTCAGATAACAGCCCTCGACTTTGAAAGTCCCAGAGCTTAAAGGGACTCCGAGCACAAAAAAAAAAAGAAAGTTGTACTCACCATGGGCTTTCTCCAGCCCAGTGCTGGTCGGGAGGTCCCACGCCGGCGTCCTGGCTCCTCTCCTTCTACCCGCTCCGGAATGGCTGGCAGGCCGCAGCCCGGGCGACACTCTCCCGAGTGTCGGGCTTCTTCTTCCGCATATGACGCGGATTACGTCACACGCCGGCCGCCTCGCGTCATCATGGCGGCCGGCGTGAAAGTACTGCGCATGCGCGCTTTGTTCGCGCATGCGCAGTACTTTCACGCCGGCCGCCATGATGACGCGAGGCGGCCGGCGTGTGACGTAATCCGCGTCATATGCGGAAGAAGAAGCCCGACACTCGGGAGAGTGTCGCCCGGGCTGCGGCCTGCCAGCCATTCCGGAGCGGGTAGAAGGAGAGGAGCCAGGACGCCGGCGTGGGACCTCCCGACCAGCACTGGGCTGGAGAAAGCCCATGGTGAGTACAACTTTCTTTTTTTTTTTGTGCTCGGAGTCCCTTTAATTGCTTTTTTGCATAGAGATAACAACTGGAGTTTCTTAACTCTCCCTGTACTGGAAACAATTAGACTGATGTATCTGATCTTAATGGTTTATTTTTTAGCTGTACTACACATACAAATCATAATATCATAATTTTTTTTTCGCTTCAGTGTCTCTTTAAAGGACAGATAGGTAAAGAGGATGCGGAGAGGCACACTTGTCCCAGTGGTAACTTCGGGTGCATGACCTAGGATGCTAAGCAACATCCAGGATAGTATCACAGTAGTCAAAAGGTTGGTCAGCACACCAGCTTCTTCAATGAGCGAAATTTAATCAATCACATGTCAACACTCAGGTTAACAATTGTTTCGGGGCCACAGAGGGTCCCCTTCATCAGAACAGTGCAGACAAAAAAAGAGCCTAGAGCTTAATTGCTTTTTTGCATAGAGATAACAACTGGAGTTTCTTAACTCTCCCTGTACTGGAAACAATTAGACTGATGTATCTGATCTTAATGGTTTATTTCTTAGCTGTACTACACATACAAATCATAATATCATAATTTTTTTTTCGCTTCAGTGTCTCTTTAAAGGACAACTGAAGTAAGAGGTATACGGAGGCTGCCATATTTATTTTCTTTTAAACAATATCAGTTGCCTGGCAGCCCTGCTGATCTATTTGGCTGCAGTAGTGCCTGAATAACACCAGAAACGAGCTTGCAGTTAATCTTGTCAGATCTGACAATGTCAGAAACACCTGATCTGCTGCATGCTTGTTTAGGGTCTATAGCTAGAAGTATTAGAGGCAGAGGATCAGCAGAAAAGCCAGGTAACTGGTATTGTATAAAAAGAAATAAATATGGCAGCCTCCATATCCCTTTCACTTCAGTTGTCCTTTAATGTGCAACAGCCTCAGGAGACCGCACCAGACCAAAAATCTATACAATACTGTATAGTAAACATGTGTTGATCCATCAAAAAATTATAAAACCAATAAAAAACAACACTACATCAGTGGAGGGTATCATGACAAATCACAAAAATCAATAGATAATGCAGGACCAGCCAATGCATACATTGTCGTGCAATCACATATAGCAATGACAACGTCTATTGATGGATAAGTAAACTTGCTATAGTGTGTAGATTGGCTGGTGCAATCTCTTGAACCTTCAACCACCTACTTTTTTTCTAGTTTTTGTACCAGATGTGGTAGAGGAACAAGGTGTCTTCTTTACCACATCCAGAAAATCTTTAGAGAATCTTTAGGGTTTGCTATAAAGAAAAGTGTGTATTCTGGAAGGAGGCGTATATGTACGTTAATGGACTCTGTGAGACACCTCTAGGCTGGTGAATTGCATGATGGCATTAAAGGACAACTGAAGTTAGAGGGATATGAAGGCTGCCATATTTATTTCCTTTTAACGGGGAACTGAAGTAAGAGGTATACGAAGGCTGCCATATTTATTTCCTTTTAATCAATACCAGTTGCCTGGCAGCCCTGCTGGTCTATTTCTCTGCAGTAGTATCTAAATAACACCAGAAACAAGCATACAGCTAGTCTTGTCAGATCTGACTTTAAAGTCTGAAACACCTGATCTGCTGCATGCTTGTTCGGGGGCTATGGCTAATAGTATTAGAGGCAGAGGATCAGCAGGGCTGCCAGGCAACTGGTATTGCTTAAAAGGAAATAAACATGGCCATATACCTCTCTCTTCAGTTCCCCTTTAAAGTGAACCTTAAGCCAGAAAAAAAAATGAGTTTTACTCACCTAGGGCTTCTACCAGCCCCCTGCAGCAGTCCTGTGCCCTCGCAGCCACTCACTAATCCTCTGGTCCCCCGCTGCTAGCTAGTTTCGTTTTTGCCGACAGGCCGGTCAAGACTGGCCACGCGTAGCTTTTTCCGCATTCCCGACTGTAATTAGCGCTATTGCAGGCCACAACGTGTACAAAAATACGCGTTGCCGCATTACGAACGCATAGATATGCGGCAACGCGTATTTTTGTACGCGTTGTGGCCCGCAATAGCGCTAATTACAGTCGGGAATGCGGAAAAAGCTACGCGTGGCCAGTCCTGATGGGCCTGTCGGGACCAGAGGATTAGTGAGTGGCTGCGAGGGCACAGTACTGCTGCAGGGAGCTGGTAGAAGCCCCAGGTGAGTAAAACTCATTTTTTTTTCTGGCTTAAGTGTCTCTTTAACCTCTTGAGGACTGAAGGGCTAAACCCCCCCTAGTGACCAGGCCATTTTTAGTCAAATTGGCCACTGCAGCTTTAAGGGCAAGCTGCAGGGTCGTACAACATAGCACACTAGCAGAGCTCTCTGTTGGTGGGGTCTGATCGCTCCCCCCATGTTTATTTTTTTTGTGACAAATATTTTTGTTTGTCGTTTTTTTTTTAAAAAAGCCGGTTTCTTTAATTTCCCTCCCTCCCTCCCTCCCCCAGCCAGCCAATCATTGCGATCAGCTCTCATAAGCTTCACCCTATGAGAGCCGATCGCTCTCATGTCCCCCAGGGGGACAGCCGTGTCACACGGCTGTCCCCAGTGCAGCGCTGCTGCTGATCGCAGCGCTGCACCATGTAAATAGACAGCGATCACGCCGTCTAACAGTCTCCCGAGCGGCAATAGCCCCCAAGCAGGAGATGCACACGCAGCATGCGTGCGATCTCCTGCAAAACAGAGCCTCAGGACATTACGCCAATCGGCGTTAGGCGGTCCTGGGGCTGCCGCCGCGGCCACGCCCATCGCCGTGACACGGTCGGCAAAAGGTTAAGCAATAACAGTTGCCTGGCTGCCCTGCTGATCCTCTGTGTTTAATACTTTTAGGCATAGACCCTGAACAAGCATATGCAGATCGGGTGTTTCTGACTTTGTCAGATCTGACAAGATTATCTGCATGCTTGTTTCAGGTGTGATTCAGTCACTACTACAGCCAAATAGACCAGGAACACTGCCAGGCAACTGGTATTGTTTGAAAGGAAATAAATAAGGCAGCCTCCATTTACCTCTCACCTCAGTTGCCCTTTAAAGAGAATCTGTATTGTTAAAATCACACAAAAGTAAACATACCAGTGCGTTAGGGGACATCTCCTATTACCCTCTGACACAATTTCGCCGCTCCTCGCCGCATTAAAAGTGGTTAAAAACAGTTTTAAAAAGTGTGTTTATAAACAAACAAAATGGCCACCAAAACAGGAAGTAGGTTGATGTACAGTATGTCCACACATAGAAAATACATTCATACACAAGCAGGCTGTATACAGCCTTCCTTTTGAACCTCAAGAGATTATTTGTGTGTTTCTTTCCCCCTGTTCTCATGCACTGAAGTTTCAGGCTGCTTGTTTCTTCCTGCAAACAGCTTTGCCCTTGTCTGTAATTCCTAAGTATGTGAAAGCCCAGCCAGCTCAGAAGACGATTTATCCAGCTTGTAAAAGATAAGAGAGAAGAGAGAAGCTGCTCTAATCCTAAATAACACACAGGCAGTGTGCATACAGGGGCCTGGAAGGGGGAGTTCATAGCAGAACCACAACACTGAAGAACTTGGCAGCCTTCCAGACACAGGCTGACAAGTCTGACAAGAGAGAGATAAGTTGATTTATTACAGAGACAGTGATAGTATAAAGTGCTGCAGTAAGCTAGAACACATTAGAATAGCTTTTTGAACTTGTAGGATGATAAAAAACAGGATGCAATTTTTGTTACGGAGTCTCTTTAAGTATCTACCGACATTGGATCCAATGTTTATCAGATCCATTCTCTACCAGCATACATATGAATTGGCCGGCGGGAGACTTGGGCACAGGATACAGCCGGTATGGCTTATCCTGCTGCTGCACAAGTTCCCGGCGGCGTTAAATACTATTCCCCCTCTAGGTCCACGTGGATAGTAGAGAATAATATAATTCGGCTTCCAGCTGGAAGGCGAACTACAATGTTTTAGAAGCACCCTCAGCCCTGTCTTCTGACGGCACTGAAGTTACTGACTGTGCGCCGCTATAGCAGTTATTCCTATTATGGCCTATGGTGGCACCGGCTGCGCCCAAATCTCATGCGCTTTAACCACAGCGGTCACTCTACCATGTAATGTACATAAGTTGAGTACTGTATTTCCTAACAGCTGGTTGAAAATAATGTAAAGTAGACAAAGCACATTTTCGAATAGGGTCAGTATAGGATATGGCTTCAAAAACTGAAAAGGACATACCCTTTCCTTTGGATTGGAGAGAGCACAAAACAAGATAAATCTGCTGTGTTTTACAACAGTATTTATTACGTTTTTTTACTCTTTGAATTGAACCAGGCTACTTATTCTTAAATAAACTTGTTTCTGTTTGTAGACATGATAAATATTTAGCATATTTAGCAAGAGTGCTGCAGAAGTCCATACCTTTAAGTACGGTAAGTTCAGTTCAAGCAAAGTGAACTGATAACGTATTCCATCCATAACGTAGCCTGAACAGGACTGGCACAGCCGCTGCACAACTGAACAGAGAATAACAATGAGTGCTCTGGGTGAATGCTTGAATCTTAAGGACTCTCATGAGAAACTACTCAATTCCTCCCTTGTGTTCTTCTGACACAAATAGCATTAAAGTCTCTAGGCACAGTGTAATTAGAATTAGCTATTCAAAATCAGTGATTTAGCAATTAAAAGACTATTAAGAAAAAACTGCTGTCAGTGTGTAGCTTAGCATTTAGTGCATTCTATCACGATTTCCTGTCTTGGAACAGTACAATGTCAGACATCCTACAATAAAGACATCTTCATTTTCAGACTTGCCAGAGCACCGGCACTTATACTAGTACCACAAACACGCACATTGTTTGGTTTAGGCCACATTCACATTTAATAGAATTTGGGAGCATTGTGCAGGATTGTGATTTCACCTTCATCACACATCTAATGTATCTCAATCAGAGCTGGATTTGTACATTTTACCGCTGAAGACTCACTCTCACCAACCCCTCCCTTCCGTGTCCTGGGCTCCCCCCTTCCTGTGTTGTGCTCCCCCAGACCTGTGCATCCTGTGATGTTCTCCACTGCCCACCCTATCTGTGCTATTCCCCTCTGTCCTTCCTCTCACTTCTTGCTCTATTGCCCGGAGCATGATTACACTCAACATGGGGAGCTGGAGATGCCGGGCACTAGAACAAGAAATGAGTGATGAAAGGATTGACATTTCTGGAATGTTCAGAGGAGGTGAGAGAAGCATGGCTAGCGCTGTGCCCTGATACGGTGCATGCTGGGCTAGGGGAGCACAAGACAGAGATTGCTTGCCAGGACATGTGGGAGGGGTATTGTCAGACTGGCCACGAACTGGATCTCTGACCGCTGTGGTTTACATGTTTTGTAGTTTAACTGCCAGCATGTGCTGCCTGTCCCTCGATGCCCTAGGCCAGTGGTCTTCAAACTACGGCCCGCGGGCCAAATGCGCCCCCCGGTGCTTTGTCACTGGCCCCCAAACACAAAATGTATAACTAATAGATGTGGCCCACTGCACCTTTAAATATCCGCGGCCCGTATAGAGAATAGCAGTGCTGTCACCACCCATCCACATACTACAGCAAGTAGTCATTTGCTGGCTTCCAATTCTGCATCAGGTGACACTGTTGTCCAACTAGATGGCAGGTTGTCCCCTGGGTGTGCTTCACTGTCTGGTGCACAAAGACGTTCTTCGGGCACCGCATGATTGAATGGCTGCTGCTGGGAGGTCTCCTCCGGGCATGATTGGGGGGATCAATACCTAGATTCAATGTAATGTTTTTCAACATCATTTTATGCATGTTCCGGCCCTCCAGCAGACTGAAGTTTGTGACTCAGCCCTTGACCGAAAAAGTTTGGGGACCCCTGCCCTAGGCCATGGCCTTTGGGGCCTTGCCTCAAGTCTGGCCATGATCTCAATGTCATTAAAGTGAAATTGCGCTTTCTTGCAAATTTCTGTTTTAAAAATGTCCTGTCAGTACTGTATTTTTATGCATCTGATTCCATAAAGTTTATGTAAATTAACTTAACTTGTATGCACAAAAAAAAACATAATGCAAAAAAATTCAAACAAAATACACATAAAAAATACAACTGGAACCAAAAAAAATTGCGAAATACAAAATCGGAAAATAAAAAAAAATGCAAAAAGACACCCAAAAGTCGCAGGGAAAATTGAGAAGGCTGCCTTAGGCTACGTTTACACGGAATCCATTGCAATGCACATGTGGCACATCACTATGGATTTCAAAATTACACACACTACAATGTGCAGAACCGAGGCAACATTCATTTGTAACATGGGCACAGTGTGCTGAGTGTCCAGTAGTGCACAGCATGGCTTGTGTTCTTAAGAAGAAATCGGAATTTCAAAAAATATAAATTCGGCCTTGCCTATCTTTGTTAAAAAAACAAAACAAAAAACAAGGGCATTAAAAGGTTCCAAAATAAAACAAATACATATTTAGCTGATACACATTCTGATGTAATCTTAGATGTTATACTGAAGTCTGTTTTTATGTACAAAGCAGGACTTTACTGTGTAACGTGCAATGGTTTACTAGCCATATTATTATTAGCCATGGCAGTAAAATAGTGTTTAGGAAGGAGGGCAGCCAGCCAAACAAGCTGCTAGTGTTTCCAGGTTATTTAAGGCCCAGTGACTTTCATCCTGTCTGCCAGGGGACTCGATTCGCTCACTGCTAGAGCCTCATCTATTTTCATTAGGTTTTCAGCCGAAAGACTGACTAAGCTAGAAATGTATACCCCATGCAAGTTACATTTGTCAAATCTGTCCCTGCACAAGGGCACAGCGTATCTGCAGACTTCACTGGATGCTACTTTATGGCATATTTCTTTTCAGTATTTCATACTAAATATTTA
Organism: Hyperolius riggenbachi; assembly: GCF_040937935.1. Lineage (NCBI taxonomy): Eukaryota > Metazoa > Chordata > Amphibia > Anura > Hyperoliidae > Hyperolius > Hyperolius riggenbachi. Next base: position 162,937,789 of record NC_090646.1, read on the forward strand.
AACATGGGCAGTTTGTTCTCTGCAAGTGCCAGACTATAGAAAGCATTTTTTTTTCATTTGCAGGGTCCTAAAATATACAGATCGTTGCCATTTTTTGTTCTATATTTACGGGTAAATAACCACAATATAATTACTCATACTGGATGGAGCAACTTCAACCCTAACTGTTATTACTATTATATATGGTGCATCACTTTACAGATACAATTCATGTCAGTAATTGTACCAGAAAAGAGCTCACAATGTAACGCCAATCTTGAGTGAACACCAGGTGAGAGGGATATGGAGGCTGCCATATTTTTTTTCCTTTTAAAGAGACCCAGAGACGAACTAACTAACAGTTTTATACATACCTTAGGCTTCCTCCAGCCCCATCAGCCTGGATCACTCCCACGCCGCCGTCCTCCGCTGCCTCTATCCGCTAGGTCCCATCATTTCTGCCAGTCAACGCAAGCGCAGTGCGCTCCCTCCGTACTGCGCAGGCGCATGCATAAAGATACGGAGGGAGTCCTTTTGCTTGCGTACAATTGGCTGCGTACGGCGGAAGTGACAGGACCCCGGTGAAAGAGGCAGCGGAGGATGGTGGCGTGGGAGCGAATCCAGGCTTATAGGGCTGGAGGAAGCCCCACGTATGTATAAAATCTTTTCCTTTTTTTTTGTCTCTGATTCCCTTTAACCACTTCGCCATATCTGGACGCATATATCCGTCCAGATAGGCAGTGGTGCTGCAGCCGTGTGGTGCGCGCGATCGGGCGCATGCCCGCGCACGCTCCCGCTGCCTCCCGCTGCCCCCCCCCCGATCAGTGAATGGGAATATAATTCCCATTCACCGATCTAAGTCCCCGGCAGAAATACCGACGCTTTCTCATCAGAGAGCGTGGTATTTCTGCCCCCAGGAAACTTCTTCTCTTTATTTTAGTTCCTAGATGCGACATTGTTCGCATCCAGGAGTTTTTTGAATGTGGCCATCTTGTGGCCAAATAGTAAACTGCACCCACATACCTGTATTGAATAAAAAAATACAATATATTACATCTAAAATTGGCTATTTACCTCCCAAACTAAAATTACCCAAATACATTTTTGTATTAAAGAAAAAAATAAAAAAAATTACAATTAAAAAAAAAAAAACTACATAAATAGTTACCTAAGGGTCTGAACTTTTTAAATATACATGTCAAGAGAGTATCTTATTAAATTTTTTAAAATTATAAGCTTGTAAATAGTGATGGACGCAAATTGAAAAATTGCACCTTTATTACTAAATAAAATATCGGCGCCATAAATTGTGATAGGGACGTAATTTAAATGGTGTAATAAGCGGGACAAATGGGCACATAAAATGCATGGGTTTTAATTACTGTAGCATGTATTAATTTTAAACTATAATGGCCAAAAACTGAGAAATAATGATTTTGTTCCATTTCTATCTTAATCTTCCTGTTAAAATGTATTTACAGTAAAGTGGCTCTTAGCAAAATGTACTACCTAAAGAAAGCTTAATTAGTGGCGGAAAAAACGAGATATAGATCAATTAATTTTGATAAGTAGCGATAAAGTTATTAGCGAATGAATGGGAGCTGAACATTGCTCGGATGCATAAGATTTTCGAAGCTGTAGGCTGAAGTGGTTAAGCAATAGCAGTTGTCTGGCTATCCTGTTGAGCCTCTAATACTTTTAGCCATAGACTCTGAACAAGCAGGCAGCAGATCAGGTATTTCTGACATTATCTGCATGCTTGCTTCTGGTATTATTAAAAAACTACTGCAGCCAAAAAGTTCTGCAGGGCTGCCAGGCAACTAGTATTGTTTAAAAGGAAATATATATGGCATCTATATCACTCTCACCTCGGGTTCACTTTTAAAGAGGAACTGTAGTAAAAATAAAATTGATTTTTATTTTAAAGTTTTAACAATATTCATCTACAAAGTATATAGTCAGTGCTTGCTGATTAAAATCTTTCCTCTCCCAGATTTACATTTTTAGTACAGCTTTTTCCAACAGTGGACATAGCTCTCTTATTTATTTATTTCTGAAAGCAGAAGCAGAAGAATGGTGATGCCCGTTTGGACCCAGTATTGTAGTAATCCATAGATGCCTTGGTGGTGTTTGGTGTTGAAGACCGCACTGTGTCTCACATGTAAATAGTTTATCTGTTTTTCTTTTTTGTGTGAATGTTCATAACTTAAGTACATTCTAGACATTGTTGGGTTTAAGAATCCCATAAGATCAGCAGTGAAATACTCAAACAATCACACATGGCTCCAACTATCATGTGATAATCAAAGATCATGTTTTTTCCTTATCCAGATGTTTTATGTGGGCATTAAATGAAGCTCACGACTTTGTGCCTGAAATAAAATCTACTCATATACTGGGTGTTCTTTAACCGCAACTGCTTTGTTGGTGGTAAAATGTTTTCAGGAGTACAAAAATAAAACATCCAGCCTTATTTCCTTTGGATGCAGAATCTGTGAAATGTTCTCAGCGTTGCTGTGCTTTCTTTTCTTTCCTTCTTGTGTTTTTACAAAGTACAACAAAACGGAAACTACAAAAACAAAGCAAATTAATAATAAAACTACAGTGCTGTAACCATGAGTACATTTTGTACTGACCTTGAAAGACCTTAAGATACTTCAAATTGTGTGTAATCTTATTAGCAAGCTTAGTATAGACCCGTCTAATGTAATCAAATAGAAGTGCTTCTGAATCATTCGCTACAGTGATTTTCCCATCTCTGTTTAGTACGCAGCGTAACAAAAAACACTGGATAGCATTAGTATGACGTGATGATTTCATTTTTGGTCTAAATATCAGAATAGCAGTTGTGGCCAAATCTTCTCACAATGGGCTGATTGATTCACAAAATAGTGCAAACTGTTAGCACGTTTTCGCACGATCGTGAATTTTCACGCCCAATTAAACGTTTCCGCGCGCAAGCAAACATTTTCGCACGAAAGTGTTATCGTTTTCGTGTGAAAATTCGCAAAAAGATTTCATTGCGCGCGAAAGTTTGCGATCACGTGAAAATGCGAAAATTCACGCGAAAACGGACGTGCTAACAGTTAGCACTCTTTTGTGAATAAAGCTCCATGTCTACACAGTAAAGGTCATTAACCACTTCACTACTGAGGGGGGTTTTTCCCCTTCTGTACCAGAGCAATTTTTACCTTTCAGTGCTTCTTCCATTCATTTGCCTATAACTTTATTGCTACTTATCACAACAAAACGATATACTGTATATCTTGTTTTTTTCACCACCAATTAGGCTTTCGTTGTGTGGTACATTTTGCTAAGAATTATTTACTAAATGCATTTTAACGGGAGAAATAAGAAAAAAAAAGAAAAAAAATCATTAGTTCTCAGTTTTTGGACATTATAGTTTTAAAATAATACAGTACATTCTACCGTAATTAAAATCCACACCTTGTATTTGCCCATTTGTCCCAGTTTTTGCAAAGTTTAAAAAATGTCCCTAGTACAATGTATGGTGCCAATAATGTATGGAAATAAAGGTGCATTATTTCACTTTTGTGTCCATCACTAATCACAAGGCGATATTTTCAAATTTAACAGTAATATACCCTCTTGATATACACATTAAAAAAGTTCAGTCCCTAAGGTAACTATGTTTTTTTGTTGTTATTTTTTAATTTATGCAAAAGTTTTATTTGTGTAATTATGGGAGAGTGTGGGATGTAAAGGTTTATTTTTTAAAATTATGTGTTGGTCTTTTTATTAAGATAAATGTATGTAGGTGTAATTTTACTATTTGGCCACAAGATGTCCTTGCACATTATTTCCTGTTAGCATACTATCAGTATGTGAACAGGAAGTAATGCCTGGATGTGTTACTTTCTTAGTTACATTGACCGCAGACATTTTATTGATGCCAGCGATCCTTGACACAGGGACTTAGATCAATAAATGGTAACAGCGTTCCCATTCACCGATCCCCCCTTTAACGGGCGGCGGCAAGAAGGCGAGCACGGGAGCATTTGTGGTAGTGCGCGGTGGCCATTCTGCCGCAATAGACAATTATCTAAGTCCCTGGGCAGAAACTGACATCCTGCGGGACATAAATAATCCCTCTAAAACCACATAAGTGCTTAAAGCAGTACGGTGCTTTTTGTGTAATTTACAGTATATTTCTAGCTACTGTTCTTTTCCTGTGTTTAAATACAGTGGAATAACTGCAGACTCTGTATAATGCTACATACACCAAAATCTTCATCTTACAATCAATTAAAAGTGACAGTTTAATTATGAACAGAAATGTGGCTCTGTAGTCACATTCTTATCAGGAGCTATTTGTCAACTCAACTGTTTTTATCCTTACTGCAAACTTAAAAAAAATAAAAAATAAAAACTTGGCAAAGGCACCATATGTTGAGCCGAGAATAGGCTATAGAGAGGATGAAATAAAATTGAGGCAAAGTAATTTATAAAGCTAAAGACTGGATTCCCTGAGGTACTTTGTGAATTAATATTTATATGTTGTTTATGGGAAGATCTGGCAAAAAGAGAAAGATATAAAGTAGGGATGGCCGGAAATACCGATTTTCCTATTCCCATGGAATTCTGCATGGGGGTTGCGGAATTCTTACTCTTATTTGTAAGCATTCTGCACCCTGGTTGACATGGCTTCTAATAGCACAAATTAAATTGACACCTTATTAATGCTTCCAAGAAAAGATCATCATCTTTACTGCAAAATAATAATACTTCTTATTTAATTTTGATAGTAATGAGCTCAAGATTATTTGCCATTGTCCTTAAAAAAAACTTGCCTCATGTAAAATTCCTACAGGAGTTGTCCACATGTGAGTGTTCACCTGCTGAGAGGAGAATGATGTAAATGGCAACCTGTGTTTAGCTGTACTGCTGACATTCAAATCCCTGCACAATCTGGGCCCTGGATACATGAAGGACTTGCTGAAGCTGCACCACACCTCTCACAACCTCAGATCAGCAAGTTCTATAAACTTGGTCACTCCCAGAGTGCACCTCAAAAAATCTGGAGACAGAGCCTTCTGTCATGCTGCCCCTACTCTTTGGAACTCCCTGCCACACCCAGTAAAGACAGCACCATCCCTGGAGCTGTTCAAATCCAGACTGAAAAGCCACCTGTTTAGCCTGGCATTTCCAGATTTATAAAATTCTTCCTCTGTACCACGATGGTCGGAGCCATGCTTATGCACTTTGAGTCCCACGGGAGAAAAGCGCTTTACAAATGTTATTTGTTGTTGTTGTTGTTGTTGTTGTACTACCAGTCACAAGGAATAGCCCTGCTGAATGGAATGTACTCTCTGGCCTTCTTCTGTACTCACACAACAGCATTGGGGAGGAGTGCAGAAATCTCAGCAGGCATAATGAGAGCTTGGCGAGGACATCTCTTACATAGCAATGATATCTCTGCATTCTCTGCACTAATACATTCTTATGTGACAACAGCAAAGCTACAATTACATAACCGAGTATTTACTTTTACAGTTCACCTTAGAATGTTAATGTAGTTCTGTTCACAGGTACGTCTGATACAGTTTAAAGAGTAACTGTCAGGCTGCAGAAGCTAATTTAAACCTCTAGTCTCCTGTGTTAAACAGTTTAGAAGGAAGCCAAAAAGACATTACTGAAGATAAAGATCTATCTTACCTTTGATGTATGCTTATCAGCAATGCTTAGAGCTAAGCAGGACGCAAGCCGCATAACATACTGCAAAGCATTCTGGGGCCCTCCCCTCGGCTGCTAAGGAGAAGACGGGATCAAGTTTCAGCAGCTTCTAAAACTCAGTCCAGCCACAGCACAGATAAATCTCCTGGCAGAGTACACTGCAGGAGTCCGCTATTGTTCCTAGCCACATGGCTCATTAATATGCACTGCACACTGTGTTATTCAGTATGAGCTGTTCTGTGATCAGAAGCAGGCAGGACATGACGACACATTTGGCTTCACAAACATGGAACCTGCCATGAGCTGTCAGGAGCATCATTCTCTGCATATACTATATACAAATTCTGTGAAATCCAAACGTGGACAGTGAAATGCATATGTAATGTAAGTACAGCCAATCTTTAGCTACTGATATATGTGTTTATTTTCTCTGAGACCCTATACCTAACAGCTCCTCTTTAAATAGAGACTTCTCTTCCTCAAGCAACTTTGTCAGCTTTTGGGAATGTTGAACTAGACCTTTCTATACAATCCGATATGCTCTCTTCTAGCAATAAAAGAAGCTCAGCTGTTCACAAGTGTGGAGGATTATGGTAGGAAAAAAACATGCTACAAATGTGTCACAAGGGCAATATGGTAATATATTTTTAGTGATCATATTTTCAAATCACTTTGGCAATGCGTAACTTCGGTGTTAATAACTCATTTATCACCTTTTTAAGGAATTTGTCTTAATTTTAGCACCAATTAAGGCTAGATTCACAGTAGGACATTGCGTTACGATGTGAAATTAAAGTTGCATCGCAACTTAATGCTGTGTTACCGTCGTATACCAGTCACTGCATACCTGTTAACAGTACCTGTGTGTGTGACAGCTGCACATTTGTAATACCAGTCACTGCATACCTGTTCATGTTCACTGCACCTGTGTGACAGCACGCAGTGTTATATACCTGTCCCTGCATACCTGTTCAGTGTACCTGTGTGTGTGACAGCTGCACATTGTATTTATACCAGTCCGTGCATACCTGTTCACTGCACCTGTGTAACAGCACACAGTTTTATATACCACATATGATATGACTGCACATTGTATTAGTCAAGTCAATGCATACCTTTCACTTCATCCTACCCAATATGGACAAAGCAGGCAGAGGCAGGCCACCGGGCAGGTCTGTTTGAGGTCGTGCTGTCGTGATTTCGTGTGGCCCTGGACCAAACTACAGTGTTCAGAAGGCACGTGCCATAAACCCCCAAGATTGTCAGGACGTAGTTGACTATTTAACACAGAACACCTCATCTTCCTCAGCTTCCGCACGGAACCGTGACATATCTTCCTCCTCCTACTCTGATTCTGGCACCCCACTTTACACTCAGTCGGCCGCCACATCCAAAGTGCCATCATCCCAGAGGTCAGCGGTGTGGACATTTTTTTGTGTGTCTGCCTCAGATGAGAGCAATGCTATCTGTACTCTCTGCCACCAAAAATTGAGCCGTGGAAAGACCCACGAAGAGACAACTTCCTTACAAAGGCACATGATGACAAAGCACAAACTGCAATGGGATGACCACCTGTGGAAATGCAGCACACAAAAGCAAAGCCACACACCGCAGTGGAAGATACCAGGCCGCAATTATTTCTCAAAAAAGGCGATACCCAAACTGTACCATGATGTTGAAAGGCAAGTGGTGTCATCTCTGGCACACAGCGTTGGGTCAAGGGTCCATCTGACCATGTGGTCTGCAAAGCACGGTCAGGCCTGCCCGAAGACTAAGTCAGTCCCCACACACAGCATCTCTGCCTGCAGGCAGTGTAACTGCCTGCCCCAAGACTAAGTTTGTCCCCAGTCCTCACACAGCATCTCTGCCTGCTGGCCGCTTGACTGCCTTCTCCGCCACCACCAACAGGGCCCAGGACTCCAGGTGGATTCCTGAATTTTTAAGGCCGCTGCTAGCAGCAGCTGCTAACAAAAACAATAAAAAAAAATTCTGATGCGTGTACATGCCTGCCTAATTTTTCTGGCTGCACTGCGGCTGCAACAACCAAACAAAAGGCATGTACATGTGTCAATTCCCCTTCGTGATCATTACCTTGCCTCGGTGAAGGGGCTTGCATATCACAATGAAGCAATGACCGCCGGCTATATGAGTGTGTCGGGGTGGGTACACCCAAGATAATAAGGTCGTTACTTCATTGTGGACAGACCAAATTTGATCAGCTGGACAGTCACTGTTGTTCTATCATTGAGCTACCACATCCCGACGACCATATGGGCTTGAAAACCGCCATGGCCTGCACTCTGGCCATGGTGCGCTCCAGTCCAGCACGGCCGTCACTACACAAACAGCTGTTTGCGGTGCGTTACACAGTGAGTTCGGTGTGTCAGTGTTAAGCAGCACACTAATTACACTACCTGATTGATGTATACACATGCAAGATGTTTTAAAGCACTTTATGCCTCCAATTTAGCATTACAATGTGATTTCTGCCATTAAAACGCTACTGTGCGTCAAATCCAGATTTTCCCCCCGGGACTTTTGGCATGTATCCCACTCCGCCATGCAAAACTCCAGGTGTTCCATCACTTTTGTGGCCAGCAAAAATGTTTGTAGTTTTCAAAGTTTGCTGCCTCATTGAAGTCTATTGTGGTTCACAAAGTTCGCGCAAACCCGAGCTTTTGCGGAAGTTCATGTTCAAGGTTCGCGAACCTAAAATCGGAGGTTCGTGCCATCTCTGTCCAGGTGGTCTGGGAAGATGGCGAGGGATCGATCAGCCTGAAGGGTGCTAGAGGAAGCCCTGGGTATGTATACATTTTTTCTTTCATTAACTCTTCTCTTTCCTTTTCCTTTAAAGAGAATCTGTATTGTTAAAATCGCACAAAAGTAAACATACCAGTGCGTTAGGGGACATCTCCTATTACCCTCTTACACAATTTCGCCGCTCCTCGCCGCATTAAAAGTGGTTAAAAACAGTTTTAAAAAGTTTGTTTATAAACAAACAAAATGGCCACCAAAACAGGAAGTAGGTTGATGTACAGTATGTCCACACATAGAAAATACATCCATACACAAGCAGGCTGTATACAGCCTTCCTTTTGAATCTCAAGAGATCATTTGTGTGTTTCTTTCCCCCTGTTCTCATGCACTGAAGTTTCAGGCTGATTGTTTCTTCCTGCAAACAGCTTTGCCCTTGTCTGTAATTCTTCAGTATGTGAAAGCCCAGCCAGCTCAGAGGACGATTTATCCAGCTTGTAAAAGATAAGAGAGAAGAGAGAAGCTGCTCTAATCCTAAATAACACACAGGCAGTGTGCATAGATGGGCCTGGAAGGGGGAGTTCATAGCAGAACCACAACACTGAAGAACTTGGCAGCCTTCCAGACACAGGCCGACAAGTCTGACAGGGGAAAGATACATTGATTTATTACAGAGACTGTGATAGTATAAAGTGCTGCAGTAAGCCAGAACACATTAGAATAGCTTTTTGAACTTATAGGATGATAAAAAACAGGATGCAATTTTTGTTACAGAGTCTCTTTAAGATTGAAACGAGGTCTAAAAGAGGGAGAACATAGCCCTTCCCACCTCGCAGAGCACCACACCCATCATTGGGCTGCTCAGGTAAACTTTACATTGTATTTTAGAATTAGGCATGCAGTAAGCTGTGGTGCTTGCCGATGACATGCATGGCAGGTGCAACTACTTACTGAAATGTAGCTGTATTAACTATTTTGTGTCATATGAATATACCATACTATTTTACCTGCTATCAGTAAATTTATGGTTCAAAATACATGGGAGCCTTTTCTTCAGAGAAGTGATACTGTATGTTTGAGTAATATCTTTAGTGTTGTAGAAGCATTTTTTTTAAAATCCTTTTACAACAAGTAACTTTCATCTATAGGTTGTTTATTAGGATGATAAAATAGAAATGATAAAATATAAAATGTAGTTACCATGAAAATAATGAAAGGTGATTGCTAATTTGCTAAGAATTTTGGTACTTTGTTCTGTGAGTAATTAAATTATCGGTTCAGTACCTGCCACTCAGATTTCCTGTTGATGCTAGCAGGATATTCTCCAACTGGAAAATGACATGTGATGAGGACACGCTTTCAGCCACTTGAGAAGCATTTGCACTGAGGTGACTTCATCTAATTAAACTCCTATGATGAGCAGTCCCTCATTACAATTATAAGCTGTCAGAAATCTCACATTCACATGCTAATTTCCCTCTGTTTCCACCGTATGAGTGTTTTCCATATCCTTTCTCCTACATTGTATAACTGAAATACTAGTGTATGCCCTCATCATATCCTGGCTTAGTCATCGCTTCCTTCTCTGAGACCAATTTATTCATACTGTGTAAAGCTGTAACCACAATATCAGTTGGGGAATTTATGAAGTGATTACTGATTATCCCTATAGGGCAGCTTTTCTCAACCAATTTACTCCTTCAAATAATTTTCAGATCTCAGGGAGCCCTTGTATTAAAGAGGGGCTGTCACCCATACTATCTCAGAAAAAAAAACATATATAAGTAGATAAATATTTGCCCTACATACCTAACATATCTATTGCACTGTCCACGTTTTGATTTTAGTGATTTTTCTATAGTAAAAAAAATAAAAAATCCTTCTTAGGATTCTCCATTTTAACTATGTCTATCTTGAAGCCAATCCTGTTGTCATTTCCTCCCTTACTCTCCTCTGCCTGATTGTGTATGCATTGCCCCCACCTCCTAGTCTGCATGCACTCCCACCCAGCTCTGCAATACAAAGTGCATTGTCTCAGCATGAGAAATATTGGCCAATCGGAGAGGAACAGAGGCGTGGGAGGAGAAAACAGGAGGGAAAGAGGCTTCAGCCAACCAGACTGCAGTAGTTAAGTCTAAGGGGAAAGTAAAGAAGCAAAAAAAAAGACAACCCAGCATGCCTTGCAACTTCCTTTGTGTGGAAATGTACCAAATATGGGTCAGGTAAACTAGGGAATGATCATTTATCAACAAGAAAAGTAATAGTGATTTTTAACTTTTAGATTGCCTGGTTAGCATCCTTATTACTTGTTTACCAGATAAAAATTGATTTTTATTTTATGCCTGACAGTTACACTTTAATGGAGGAAGAGGGGCTTTATTCTATAGTAGGATTGGTCATTAAAAGTGAGTGAAGCGAAACACTTAATTATTGTAATAGGACACCCATTTTCCACCATTATCACACTTTCCAAAATTATTGCCCAGTGTTAGAGTTTCCTCTTTCCTCTTCATATGCTGTACACACATCCTTAGTTCTGACAGCCCACAAGCCACATTTTATTCATCATAACAGTCCTGTGACCATTGCACCAGTGAAGAGCAAGTAGGGCAGCCAGATTTTAGGATGGGCAGAAAATGAATGAAGAGGACATTGAGAAGCTAGAGGCGTAATTTAAAAACTCTCTCCACCTGCCAAATGAGGCAGTTCACATTGAAGGCAAAAATGGTTGAGAAAGACTCATACATACATACATACATACAGGTCTTTCTCAAAAAATTAGTATACATACATACAGCTCTTTCTCAAAAAATTAGCATATTGTGATAAAGTTCACTATTTTCTGTAATGAACTGAAGAACATTATGCTGGGAATACACGTTTCGTTTTTGCCTTCGTTTTAGCCTTCGTTTCGATTGTGCCTTTTGTCCTTTTCGTTCCCGAAATAATCGAACGTACGGTTAATATCACCACCCACGGTTTCGTTTTTTTTTTCGATTCTGATGGTTTTGTTTTTCCAATGATCGAAGGCTGCAAAGAAACGAAACGAAAATCCCTTTTTACAGGGACGGACTAACATAAACGAACATATAATCGATTTGAACAGCCATCAAGCCTACCAATGGCTCGATTAGATGGATAAAGAGAGATAATATCAAACATGTTCGATCACTAGTCGTTCGTTTTTGGGGTCTATTAATCGAAACTATAATGAGATTATGACTATTTTTACATACGTTTTCAACACTCGATTCGTTTACTGAACGAATCGAAGGCTAAAACGAAGGCAAAAACGAAACGTGTATTCCCAGCATTAGACTTTCATATATTTTAGATTCATTACACACAACTGAAGCAGTTCAAGCCTTTTATTGTTTAAATATTGATGATTTTGATTGATGATACAGCTCATGAAAACCCCAAATTCCTATCTCAACAAATTAGCATATCATGAAAAGGTTCTCTAAACAAGCTATTAACCTAATCATTAACTCTAAACACCTGCAAAAGATTCCTGAGGCTTTTGAAAACTCCCAGCCTGGTTCATTACTCAAAACCGCAATCATGGGTAAGACTGCCGACCTGACTGCTGTCCAGAAGGCCATCATTGACACCCTCAAGCAAGAGGGTAAGACACAGAAAGAAATTTCTGAACGAATAGGCTGCTCCCAGAGTGCTGTATCAAAGCACCTCAGTGGGAAGTCTGTAGGAAGGAAAAAGTGTGGCAGAAAACGCTGCACAATGAGAAGAGGTGACCGGACCCTGGGGAAGATTGTGGAAAAGGACCGATCGATACAGGTGCCGCATTCCCCAGGTCAAGCCACTTTTGAACCAGAAGCAGAGGCGCCTGACCTGGGCTACAGAGAAGCAGAACTGGACTGTTGCTCAGTGGTCCAAAGTACTTTTTTCGGATGAAAGCAGCTTTTGCATGTCATTTGGAAATCAAGGTGCCAGAGTCTGGAGGAAGACTGGGGAGAGGGAAATGCCAAAATGCCTGAAGTCCAGTGTCAAGTACCCACAGTCAGTGATGGTCTGGGGTGCCATGTCAGCTGCTGGTCCACTGTGTTTTATCAAGGGCAGGGTCGATGCAGCTAGCTATCAGGAGATTTTGGAGCACTTCATGCTTCCATCTGCTGAAAAACTTTATGGAGATGAAGATTTCATTTTTCAGCACAACCTGGCACCTGCTCACAGTGCCAAAACCACTGGTAAATGGTTTACTGACTATGGTATTACTGTGCTCAATTGACCTGCCAACTCTCCTGACCTGAACCCCATAGAGAATCTGTGGGATATTGTGAAGAGAAAGTTGAGAGACGCAAGACCCAACACTCTGGATGTGCTTAACCTCCCTGGCGTTCTATTAAAATCGCCAGGGAGGCTGCGGGAGGGTTTTTTTTTCATTAAAAAAAAAACTATTTCATACAGCCAACTGAAAGTTGGCTGCATGAAAGCCCACTAGAGGGCGCTCCGGAGGCGATCTTCTGATCGCCTCCGGCGGCCAGAAGTAACACGGAAGGCCGCAATGAGCGGCCTTCCGTGTTTCGCTTACCTCGTCGCCATGGCGACGAGCGGAGTGACTTCATGGACGTCAGCCGACGTCCTGACGTCAGCCGCCTCCGATCCAGCCCTTAGCGCTGGCCGGAACTTTTTGTTCCGGCTACGCTGGGCTCAGGCGGCTGGGGGGACCCTCTTTCGCCGCTGCATACGGCGGATCGACGCACTGCAGCGGCGATCAGGCAGCACACGCGGCTGGCAAAGTGCCGGCTGCGTGTGCTGCTTTTTATTTGAGCCAAATAGGCCCAGCAGAGCCTGAGCGGCAGGCTCCGGCGGTACTGGACGAGCTGAGCTCGTCCAGACCGCCCAGCAGGTTAAGGCCGCTATCGAAGCATCCTGGGCCTCCATAACACCTGAGCAGTGACACAGGCTGATTGCTTCCATGCCACGCCGCATTGAAGCAGTCATTTCTGCAAAAGGATTCCCGACCAAGTATTGAGTGCATAACTGAACATAATTATTTGAAAGTTGACTTTTTTGTTTTAAAAATCTTCTCTTTTATTGGTTGGATTAAATATGCTAATTTTTTGAGATAGGAATTTTGGATTTTCATGAGCTGTATGCCAAAATCATCAATATTAAAACAATAAAAGGCTTGAACTACTTCAGTTGTGTGTAATGAATCTAAAATATATGAAAGTCTAATGTTTATCAGTACATTACAGATAATAATGAACTTTATCACAATATGCAAATTTTTTGAGAAGGACCTGTGTGTGTATATATATATATATATATATATATATATATATATATATATATATATATATATATATATATATATACATACACACAGTTAGGTCCATAAATATTTGGACTCCTGTCGCTGGAAATTGATATAGGGCTGCCTAATAAATACATAAACTGCCATAGTGGAAAGATAAAAAAAAAGTGCAAATATACTGTATCGTGTCACAGACTTCTACATGTTTCACCCTGAAGGGCTTTGTCAGGAAGTGAAAAATGTCTACAGTGCATCAAAATACACAATATTTACAACACCCCACCCCCACCAACAAAACTTCCAGCAGTATAAAAGTTCGTCAGAGCTGTATATATTTGCTCTTTTTGTCTTCCCACTATGGCAGTTTGTGCATTTACTAGGCAGCCCTATATCAGCAACTGAACGCCACTGCAGTAAAGGCCTGGCAGAGCATTAAAAAGGAGGGAACCTAGCATCTGGGGATTTCCATGGGTTCAAGACTTCAGGTTATCATTGCCAGCAAAGAGTTTTCAACCAAGTATTAAAAATTAACATTTTATTTCCAGTTATTTAAGTTATCCAATTATTTTTGAGCCCCTGACACGAAGAGATTGTGTTAAATGCTTTAGTTGTATCTAATTTTTCATGCAATTATTTTGTTCACCCCACTGAATTAAAGCTAAAAGTCTGAATGTCAACTGCATGTGAGTTGTTTCATTTAAAATCCATTGTGGTAATGTACAGAACCAAAATTAGAAAAAAGTTGTCTTTGTCCAAATATTTATGGACCTAACTGTATATGTTAAAATGTTACTGTATTTTTAATACAGTATAGTTAGTGTTCATGAAAATGGAAGATACCAGATATTGGTCTTCAGCAGCTACAATATAAAATAATTGAAAGGCGGTATATCACTGGTACACCTAGCTAAATTAACTAAACACCTGAATAAAACCTGCTGGAAATGTGGAAAAGAAAATGACACAGAAAGCCATTTATATGTGGTGGTTGGAGCTGTCCAAGCATACATAAATTCTGGACAAATATAATAGAATTCGGCAAAATATATGGAGAGAGGAGTTTTATTCTAACTCTTCCATCTATATTGTTCAGGTCTGCTACACCAACAGATAATAAACCAACAATAATACTCAAAGTATCACATTAATCGCGAAGGGTATCATTATATGTATGGAAGTATGGAACCGCCCACTTAAGGATGGTTAACAAGAATGTGTTTGTTCTTTTTTTTTTTTTTTAAATATAGACAGTTATAATGAGGAAGAAGCCAAATCCAGAAAAATTGAGAGTATGAAAAAAAACTTGGAAAAATATGCTTTTTGAGGTTTTACGACCTACAGCGTAAAATGTACAGCACTGGAGGGAAAAAAACAAAGACAAATGGGAGCCCAAATGGTGCAGTATGTCACAAGTATTGGGTATAAAAAAGTACTTTATAGAAGGGTACTCACAAAGGTGGGTTGCAAAGGGGGCAACCGACCACTTCAGGCAGGTGGAGTGTTTTAAACCTGACTCCACTCAGGTCTACCAGCAGTCCTGGACTCGGTCGCTCTCTTAGCAAAAAACCTGCGCCCCTTAGATAGGTGCGCAAGGCTCCCCTCCCAGAAGGGTGGGGGGAGTAAGGTACAGTAGAGTGTAAAGAGGCGCCCAATGTATATAAAACACTTTAAAATCAATAAAATGAAAAAAAGGTTGAGGTGGCTTACCTCACAGATGACAAACTCACTTTAAGTAAGGAAGTTTAATTGAATATTAAGCACAGACAACACTTTTCGTGGGTCTATGCCCACTTCCTCAGGCCAGATAAAAGTGCCCTAGCAGTCTGTATGCTGTATTCGGGGCGCCTCTCGTGTGAGGCGCCCCGAATGCGGCATACAGACTGCTAGGGCACTTTTATTTGGCCTGAGGAAGCTGGCATAGTCCCACAAAACGTGTTGCATGTGCTTAATATTCAATTAAACTTCCTTACTTAAAGTGAGTTTGTCGTCTGTGAGGTAAGCCACCTCAACCTTTTTTCATTTTATTGATTTTAACCACTTAAGCCCGAAGGGTTGAAATTTTTTTACATCCGAGCAACTTTCACCTCCCATTCATTTGCCAATAACTTTATCACTACTCATCACAATGAATTGATCTATATCTTGTTTTTTCCGCCACCAATTAGGCTTTCTGTGGGTGGTACATTTTGCTAAGAGCCACTTTACTGTAAATGCATTTTAACAGGAAGAATAAGAAAAAAACGGAAAAAAATCATTATTTCTCAGTTTTCAGCCATTATAGTTTTAAAATAATACATGCCTCCATAATTAAAACTCACGTATTGTATTTGCCCATATGCCCCGGGTATTACACCGTTAAAATTATGTCCCTATCACAATGTATGGCGACAATATTTTATTTGGAAATAAAGGTGCATTTTTTCAATTTGCATCCATCACTATTTAGAAGCCCATAATTTATTAAATCATATTGATATACTCCTTTGACATGCATATTTAAAAAGTTCAGACCCTTAGGTAACTATTTATGGGTTTTTTTTATTTTTTATTATTGTCATTTTTTTTTTTAATTTAAACTTGTATGTGGGTATTTTTTGGTGTGGGAGGTAAACAGGGAATTGTAAATGTTTGTAAATGTATTTTATTCAGTGTTAAGTGTTTTTGGTGTAGTTAGCTATTTGGCCACAAGATGGCCACAATCAAAAAGTCCTGGGAGCGATCGATCTCGCTCCCAGGCAGAAGAAAGGAGACCAGAGCTCAGAAAAGCCGCAGCATCTGAAGAGACGCTGTCGGCTTTTCTCCGGGGGGTCCGATCAGCGAAAGGGATTTATAATCCCTTTCACTGATCGGTGGGCTAGCGGCCAGCAGCGGGGGCGCGCACGGGGGGCGTCCCACGGGAGTGCGCGCAGCCTAACTGGACGAAAATTTTCGTCCAGTTAGGCTTAAGTGGTTAAAGTGTTTTATATACATTGGGTGCCTCTTTACCCTCTACTGTACAACGTAAAATGGTGTGGGAAGAGGAGGGAAGGTGAGCGATAAGTGAACTGACAGTTTCCAATAAGGAGGGAAGAATGTATGAATGAGGAGACAATATGACTTGAAGGGATGGATCTATTAGAGATGGAAGAAATAGAGTGCTTAGGAAGTGGAGAAATGGTCCACTAGTAATTTATTGCTTCTTCTTTTGTTTTGCTTGGTTATTTCTACCCCAAATTAAAATTAATATTATTTCTAAGAAATAGAAACAATAATTAACCACTGCCTGACTGCCCATAGGTGGAAAAAAGAAGTTTAGGTTAGTCTTCTTTGTGTGTTGTTGTGTTTGTTCAGGGTCTATGGCTAAAAGTATTGAAAGCACCATGTCAGCAGGACAGCCAGGCATTGTGCATTGTTTAAAAGGAAACATATATTTCAGCCTCCGTAAACTATCACTTCAGGTATCCTTTAACGGTGATTGTGTCTACCACACTAGTGGTTCAATATTGGACTGCTGCCAGTGAAATATTGAACAACTTCAAGGAATGCTGCTCCAACAACTTAATCTATCGCTATAATGCAGTTGGTGCGCAAACCAGTGTTATGTTGCAACACCAGTTTTTTCTCACTTATTTTCACAGATTTCAGTGTTTGACTCTTGTGGTTACATCTTCTATGTTATCATTTGTATTATTGTTGTGCAAATGTAATCTGATGCAACATCACTCTTTCATTTTTAATGCAAAACCATGTAAGTAGTTATTGCATGAAATAATACACACAGCAATATATGTAATTGTGGGTGTTTTTTCCCAATAGAGTTTAAAGAAAATTAGGCAGCTCACCTGGATTCCTCAAGGCCCATATATAACCCTTCCAGTATGTGTAATGATGACATGATATAGACCAGAGACACAGAGAGAGATTCTGTGAGAGAGAAGTGTATGCAGAGGAGATGGAATGGTTTGTTAATGATTACAGCTATTCAAAGTGTATATAGAAGTGACCATTACCACAACAGCGATAATAAAGAGCTAGTGTAGCAAGTGGAAGAGGGTCACATTTGGGCCCCCTAGGCCTAGGGGCCCGGGTGCAATCACAGCCACTGCCTCCACTATTGCTACACCAGTGTAAGGCTTGGTGGTATAATTCTCGGTGTGTATGTCCCAGGCTACAGATCTCACTCTTTACCTAGCTATCCCTGCCTGGCACACCACTAACTGACACCTACACTGTCCCTGCCTGGAACACCACTAGCTGGCCCTAATTAGGACGTAGGCGAGCAAGGCATACAATCTGACGTAGAAGGCAGATATACCACTAGGAGCCACTACTGAGGCTAGTAACACAGTTCAGCAGTATCACATACACAATTCAGGAAATAAGTAATCCAGGTATGATAAATCTTCATGCAAAGTTATTCAATAGCAATAGTAATTTGATCAGAATTATGAAATAGTCCAAGCAGACTTGCATGCAGTGTTTAGCAACAGGTGATAATTGATGCAAGTATAACACAGCTCCTTTTAGTCTGCATGCAAAGTTTTGCGACAGATAGCAGAAGTCCCAGATTATATGACAGGTTTATGTGAGGCTATATGCACACTGTTAGTCACCTGATAAGGAAAGTAGACTTATACTTATCGTCCAGTTCAAGTGGCATACAAAGAATATCCGGTAACAGTCCAAGGTCGGTCCAGGCGGCAAGCAAGGGATGTCCAATAACTAGCAGAGGTCGGTCCAGCCAGCAAGCAAGGGCTGTCCAGCAGAGGTTGGTCCAGGCGGCAAGAAAAAGGTTTTCCAGGAATCAAGCAGAGGTTAAACACATCAGAGTAGTCAAATAAAAGCCGAGGTCAATGTCCAGAATATCAATAACGATCAGAGTGTGCACTCAGCAACTAGCCAAAGCTATGCTTATAATGGGCGCTGACTGGGAGCAATCTGCAGGTTTAAATACAGAACAGTATTCAATCAGTGGCCGGCCACACTCCGCACAATCAATCACACGGCAATGCCCTGCCTAGGTGTCAGCTGAATGATCAGCTGGCACCGCTCAGTCAGCTGACCGGAGTCAGCTGACTACTGTTTACCTTTGCGGAGGGCGTACTGGGAATGCGCCCTTCGCCTATCAGGAAGTGCGGTCTGTGAGCCACCGGCAGAGTCATCAGCAGGGATCAAGTGCCGAGACCCAGAAGTGGCAGACTCAGCCCGGGTCTCGGCAGAATCGGCCCCCAAAGGTATATTCCTTATAACCAGTAAGCACCATTTTGGAGATATTGTACATAAAAATTCATAAAAGTATTGTCTGTACGGGCTTGATTCACTAAGGGCCGGTTCACACGGACGGCAGGCGGCGTTGGGGTGGCCAGGAAGTCGCGTCGTCCTGCGACGTCCCGTTCGGTGGCGGCGGTACAGAGATCGTCGCGATCGGCGTTTCTCGTCCCCGCAGGGGGACATATAGCCGCGCCGGCTAGCCGTCCCTGGACGTTGCATGCGGCTTCTAGGGACGGCCGAAACGATGCGTTAAATCGGGATCAGAACGCTGCGTTTATGCAATCGACGGTAATCGACGGTAACCGCGCAATGCTAAACGCTCCTATTCACTTGAATGGGAGAGTTTAGCCGATGGGTCCCGAACGCTTGACGGTAGACGCCGCCAAGCGTCCGTGTGAACCGGCCCTAAGACAAATAGCATGCCTTATCAATGTTACCTCACCTTATCAAAGTTAACACACCTTATCGGAGTAGCATAGCGAGCACTACAAACCCGCAGGGGCTCAGGGCAGGACGAGTGGGGCTCTCGCCATTGCCAATTAGCAGGCATAAGTTCGCTATGCTCAGGGCCAGCCCGCTCATGAGGCGGGGTGAAACTTTTGCCTCAGGCGGCAAACTTCTAGGGGCGGTACCCGCCCGTCCGTGGGTGCAGGGGTGGGGGCAACCGCCGAGTTGGAGGGGTAGCAGGCAGGACGGGGGTATTGGGCTTAGCGGTGGGGAGGGGGGTCGGACCCTCCCTCCCTCGTCTGGGTCCCCCGATCTGCGCTCCCCTCCAGCTGTAAATAGGAAGCAGCCGATGCCCGATAGTAAGAGGCACGGGCGGGGAGGACTCACCTTTTCCACGTTACAGCGTGCGATCCACTGACGTCACTTCTTGCATCGCCGTCCACTTACTCCCCACCGCTAGGCCCAATACCCCCGTCCTGCCCGCTACCCCTCCGGCCCTGGCTATGCTACTCTAATAAGGCGTGTTAACGTTGATAAGGCGTGTTATCTCTGATAAGGCATGCTATTTTGAATCAAGCCCAACATGTTTTTTTTCCAGTGAATCTACAGTGCTGATGCCATCATTTGCTGTGCCATCTTACTAGCCTGTGACAAGATTATGGACTCATCATCTGATTTACTCTGTGAGATGTAAACATGCATCTCTCTCCCTCTCCTCCTGCCCTGTTCTATTACCTGTTTCATCATACAACTGCTAGATGTAAGGGTGTCCCGTGTGCGGGTTTATTGCTGTAAAAAGTCACAGATGGAATTATTATTATTATAATATATTTTTACAGCTTCTTCTGGTTGTGGTTTAGCTATTTGAGGAGCAATTTAATCTGGAAAGTTTATTTCTGCCTTAAGTGCAGGGCCGGCCCGCCCATGAGGCGGGGTGAGGCGGGTTCCTCAGGCGGCAGGAAGTGGAGGGGCGGCACCAGATGAAGTGGCTGTGACTGAGCGGGGGGAGCCAGAGCCGTGGTGAGGTCAGCCCGACCTCTCCCTCCCTCTCCTCGGGCCGCCCTCCATGCTCCCCCCTCGGACTTTAGGCAGCAGAGTTAGCGCGCAGGGAAGCGCTGCTGTACACAGCCTGTTACTCACCTCCCTGGATCCGATCGCCGCTCCCGCCCTGCTGGTCTTCTCTCTGCAGTGTAGCCGCTGATACATTACACACGCTGCTTCCTGTTTACACAGGAAGCAGCCGCGTGTGTATCAGCCGGCTAGGCAGAGAGGAGACCAGCAGGGCGGGAGCGGCGATCGGATCCAGGGAGGTGAGTAACAGGCTGTGTACAGCAGCGCTTCCCTGCGCGCTAACTCTGCTGCCTAAAGTCCGAGGGGGGAGCATGGAGGCCGGCCCGGGGAGAGGGAGGGAGAGGTCGGGCTGCCCTCACCGCGGCTCCGGCTCCCCCCTCCGCCATTATGAGGGGGCACCTACCTGGGCAAGCTACCTATCTATCCTATACTGGGGGGCACCTACCTAATCTAACCTGTTTTGGGGGCAGCTACCTATCTATCCTATACTGGGGGGCACTTACCTAATCTAACCTGTTTTGGGGGAAGCTACCTATCTATCCTATACTGGGGGGCACCTACCTAATCTAACCTGTTTTGGGGGCAGCTACCTATCTATCCTATACTGGGGGGCACCTACCTAATCTAACCTGTTTTGGGGGCAGCTACCTATCTATCCTATACTGGGGGCACCTACCTAATCTAACCTGTTTTGGGGGCAGCTACCTATCTATCCTATACTGGGGGGCACCTACCTAATCTAACCTGTACTAGGGGCAGCTACCTATCTATCCTATACTGGGGGGCACCTACCTAATCTAACCTATACTGGGGGCCAGCTACCTATCTATCCTATACTGGGGGGCAGCTACCTATCTAACCTATACTGGGGGGCAGCTACCTATCTAACCTATACTGGGGGGCAGCTACCTATCTAACCTATACTGGGGGGCAGCTACCTATCTAACCTATACTGGGGGGCAGCTACCTATCTATCCTATACTGGGGGGCAGCTACCTAATCTAACCTGTACTGGGGGGCAGCTACCTATCTAACCTACACTGGGGGGCAGCTACCTATCTAACCTATACTGGGGGCAGCTACCTATCTATCCTATACTGGGGGGCACCTACCTAATCTAACCTGTACTGGGGGGCAGCTACCTATCTAACCTATACTGGGGGGCAGATACCTATCTAACCTATACTGGGGGCAGCTACCTGTCTATCCTATACTGGGGGGCACCTACCTAATCTAACCTGTACTGGGGGCGGCTACCTATCTATCCTATACTGGGGGGGCACCTACCTAATCTAACCTGTACTGGGGGGCAGCTACCTATCTAACCTATGCTGGGGGGGCAGCTACCTATCTAACCTATGCTGGGGGGCAGCTACCTGTCTAACCTATGCTGGGGGCAGCTACCTATCTAATCTATACTGGGGGCACCTACCTAATCTAACCTGTACTGGGGGCAGCTACCTATCTATCCTATACTGGGGGGCACCTACCTAATCTATCCTGTACTGGGGGGCAGCTACCTATCTAACCTATACTGGGGGGCAGCTACAGTACCTATCTAACCTATACTGGGGGCAGCTACCTATCTATCCTATACTGGGGGGGGCACCTACCTAATCTAACCTGTACTGGGGGCAGCTACCTATCTATCCTATACTGGGGGGCACCTACCTAATCTAACCTGTACTGGGGGGCAGCTACCTATCTAACCTATACTGGGGGGCAGCTACCTATCTAACCTATGCTGGGGGGCAGCTACCTATCTAACCTATGCTGGGGGGCAGTTACCTGTCTAACCTATGCTGGGGGCAGCTACCTATCTAACCTGTACTGAGGGCACCTACCTAATCTAACCTGTACTGGGGGCACCTACCTAATCTAACCTATACTGAAGGGCAGCGACCTAATCTAACCTATACTGGGGGGAAGCTACCTATCTAACCTATACTGGGGGCACTTACCTAACCTGTATTGGGGGCACCTACCTACCTAGCTAGCCTATACAGGTGGCAACTATACTGGCTACCTATACTGGGGGCACCTACCTAACTAACCTATACTGGGGGTACCTACCTATCTTACCTATGCTGGGGGCAACTATACTGGCCACCTATACTGGAGGCAACTACCTGGCTAACCTATACTGGGGGCAACTTTACTGGCTCACCCATGCCTGGCCACCTATACTCGGGGGGGACCTATAGCTGGTTACCTATACCGGGGGGGAGGGCGCAATTTTTACACCCTCGCCCTGGGTGCATTTTAGCCTAGAAACTGCACTGTTGCCGCCGGCCTCCGAGTCCGATGACTCTGAGCTCTGAGCTCTGCGGCCTCTCCTGTCTCCTCCAAGGCTGCATGCTGGTGACGCTGCCTAGTGCCTAAGCCTGCTGATTTGATGGCGGCGGCTGCCGCCCGCTCTGCCGCCCTGGCTGCGGCTGATTGTCACGGTCAGTCACTGAGCAGCGAGCGCCGCCGACGTGACGATGATGATGATGATAAGGCTGGCTGGCTGCCGCCGGCCGCCGCTCATGTTATGTAGAAATATTGGGGGGGGGAGGGGGGCGCCTTTACGATCTTTGCCTCAGGCAGCAGAAAGTCCAGGACCGGCCCTGCTTAAGTGGCAGTGGATTGGTATTACCGCACCGCGTAACCTCTTATGGTTTAAATGGAAATGAGATCATTTCAGCAAATTAATACATGAAAACTGAAATAAAAATAGAACAATGACAGATGGCTTGTTGTATTGTAAAGCCCATATAGCCGGGAAATGGAATATAAACACAGCACTCACTGATCATCACTGTGTGGAATTACACAAAGTACCGCAGTTCCGCTGCTCAGTGTCTCCACTTATCTTTCATTCTATTTTAATGCTGTCAAATCTCTCTATTACCTTTACATGAGTGTAGCCTTTACCATGGTAACAACATTTCTGTATTCTTTCTGTAGGTGGAAAAGAAAAAAAAATGAAGCAGGAAAAAAATAAGCTGCTGCTGTGCTGAGAACATATGGACCTAGACCTTTTCTTTCCCCAAATACAAAGCCACCCTGAGGTTCTTTTCTTCACTGTGTTTATTTGTTCTCATTGTTCAGACACACTTTTTGTTACATGTCTGTGCTATATTTATACATCAAGGCTAGCTGTTTGACTTCCATGCAATTATTTATTAATTACATAAAGAGGAATATCTCCAACATTTTTCAGATCATGAATTGGCTTAAAGCAATACAAAAGTAAGAAATCAAAATAGAAATTTGGATATATGCTGTATAGAGATTTAAAGTGGACCTGAACTCTTGCACAGGACAAAATGAAAACAGAGAGAAATGCACCGTGTATGTATTAAGAGAGTTTAGCCTGTTTAATTCCCCCTCATTTGTGTCTAATCACAAGTTGTAATATGATCTCCCTCCTGTGTCACATGACTGCGATGACAGAGATGGCAGATAAGCTCATTTGAAAGCAGAGGATGCTAACAATATGCCTGCTTCCATGAATCAGGAAATAGAAACAATGCAGGTTTATTTTAAAGGGAACCTAAACTGAAAAAAAGTATGGATTTTTCCTTTTAAAATAATACCAGTTGCCTGACTCTACTGCTGATCCTGTGTCTCTAATACTTTCAGCCACAGCCCCTCAACAAGCATGCAGACCAGATGCTCTGACTGAAGTCAGACTGGATTAGCTGCATGCTTGTTTCAGGTGTGTGATTCAGCCTCTACTCCAGGCAAAGAGATCAACAGGACTGCCGGACAACTGGTATTGTTTAAAAGGAAACATCCATATCCCTCTCAGTTTAGGTTCCCTTTAAGATTTGTATCAGCTGTAACAAAATAATGTTTTTTGTTTAAGGGTTATTATGCTGTTGCATATCTTTTAGAGCAGAGAGGACGTTCTGAGTTCAGGCCAGCTTTAAGAAAGCAAATAGTTAAATAGTTAAGAGCCTCCCACTGGATAATTACTGCATGGGTGATTATGCCATATGCCCAAAGAATGAGGTCAGCTGACTACCTGAATATCCTGAATGACTAGGTTATTCCATCAGTTAATTTCTTCCTTCCCCAATGACACAGGCATATTCCAAGATGAAAATGCCAGGAGAAAAAATGGTGAGAGAGTGGCTCAGGGAGCATAAGACATCATTTTCCACACATGGATTGACCACCACAGAGACCAGACCCCCCACTAAAAATCTTTGGGATGTGCTGGAGTAGAATTTGTGCAGCTGTATAACTCCTCCATCATCTCTACAAGATCTTGGAGAAAAATCAATGCAACTCTGGATGGAAATGGATGTTGTGGGTTTGTAGAAGCTTGTCAAAACAATGTCACAGCGAAAGCATGGTGTGATCTATTTTTGGACAGGCGATGTAAATTAATATCTACCTGCAAATCGAAAGGAAAATATACTTTTTATTAAAGGTCATGTACCCAACATAAAACCAACAAAAGTTGATTTACATACCTTTAAAGCGGTATAAAACTCTGACATAATATTTGATAAAAACACGTTTTCCTACTTTTTATATCCCATACAGTTATCATATTTGCTTTTGCGCATAAGTATTATTATTCATTTAGAAATTACAAGTTCCCAAAGTACAATTTTTTTTTGTTCTGAGAGCTGCCATTGCATTTTATTCATAAATGGTGTATTTATATTGTAATGTACCCAGGAATGATTTCTGAGTAGCTGTCTGTGTCCTGGAGTGTCTGCATTGCCAGAGAATGTTTACATTCCTCACTTGATACAATTAAGTAAACACAAGATAATGTTAAACACAAGATAATCACTAGTTCGGATGCGGCTGTCCCTGCAGGGAGCTTAAGTACCATATTTTTTGGACTACAGGTAGTCCTTGGTTAGCGAACGAGATAGGGAGAATCTGTTCTTCAGTCGGAACATTGTGCCATCTCTGTCACCTATACCTCCTCTGTGCCCCCCTGTGCCTCCAGTGTCCCCTCTCTGTGTCAACTCTGCCATTTGTACCTGTTTATACAAGTTTAAAAGCCATTTTTTCTTAGATTTTTTTTTAAATCTATTTTTTAAAAAACTACAAGTCCAATTTAAAAAAAATTTGGGGGGCTTGTTCCCATGTAAACAGAGAATCAGTGCCGTTCGTACCGGCGGGTCATTCGTAAGTTGGGCATTCGTAAGTCGGGGACTACCTGTAAAATGCTGGGTACACACCATGCGTTTTCCCGCTCAATCCGCGGGTCGATTGAGATCAATTCGATTATTTCCGATGTGCTCGATTCGGGCTTCGATCGTTCCTGCCGTCGATTTTGCACACTTAACATGCACATTGACGGCAGGAACGATCGAAGCCCGAACCAAGCACGTCAGAAATAATCGAATCAATCCCGATCGACACGCGGATCGAGCGGAAAAACGCATGGTGTGTACCCAGCAAAAGACGCACCTAGGTTTAGAGGACAAAAAACAGGTAAAAAAATATAATAAACCTGGATGCGTCCATGGTTCAGGGGCGTCTTGTAGACCTTTTTCTCCCCAAGCTGTCACCACCAGCTACAATAACTTCAGTGCCTAGCTACATTAACCCCTGCTGCCCCCACCAGCTAGACTACCCTACACTAAACCCTGATGCCCCACCAGTAACCTTATGCTACACTTCACTACACTACCTTACACTAGTGCCTGATACCCCCACAAGTTCTTACGCTACACTGCACACTACACTAGCCTAGCCCTGCTGACCCTCCAGTAACTCTACAGTACATTAAACTAACCCCCTGCCTCCCCACTAGCTACAATAACTAAACACTACAACTTCAAAGTGGATGATCTCACCTATCCAGGTGTCCATCCACGTGCTCCTATGCTGTATTCTCCAGCAGCTTTGATCATCCTGATGCAGAGGGGCAGCAGCAGCGTGATCTGACATCCCATCATCCAGTCCTCGATCTTCCTGCACTTGCGGTGGAGCAGATGAGGGACCATTCCAGTGTGGCTGCAGCGGCTGCCCTTGATCCTTATGTGTTACGGTAGTGGGTCCTCCTAACTTGCACTTGCGGTGGGGCAGATAACGGGACGGGAGATCCCAGCGGTAGTTATGACTACTGAAGTGTCTGAACGTCCTTGTTTACTGGTGCCTCCAGATGACGTGCGACGCACATGCGGCTGAGTCATAAGGGGGAAGGAAGTTCAGACATTTTGGTAGTCATAACTACCTCTGGGATCTCCCATTATCTGCCCCACCGCAAGTGCAAGTTAAGAGGACAGCCCTTGCAGCTTGCCAGTGATCACCCCTCTTCTGACCCACTACCGCAGCATATAAGGATCGTGGACAGCCACTGCAGCCACACTGGAATGGGCCTTAATTTGCTCTACCGTAAGTGCAGAAAGATCAAGGACTGGATGGTGGGATGTTGGATCGCCCCGCCATGCCAGGATCATCAAAGCAGCTGAAGACACTGAGCACAGAGTGCGCAGTTAGGTAACCGCTTCTGCTGCACTATCTGCATTTGCTACACAGGGGCACATTCGAACTATAAGATGCACCAACTTTTCCCCCCTACATTTGGGGGAGAAAAAGTGTGTCTTATAGTCCGAAAAATACGGTAAGTACTGTGTTGAACTAGTTGAATGCTGTTCTAGTAAAAAAAAAAAAATTGCGGTAGTATAAAATATGCTGTAAATAATTTTTTAGAGCAAAGAAGAAATGCTGGGTTTCATGTCGCTTTAAAGAGTAACTGTTAGGTTTAAAATCAAAAATCAATTCTCTGTTTTTATATGGTAATCAAGTAATAAGGATGCTAACCAGGCAATCCAAAAGTTAAAAATCTATCTTAATTTTCTTCTCATTAGAATATCATTTACCAGGTCCCCTGGCTCTTATTTGGTAAATCTGCCGCAAAAGGTAAGGAGCTGTGGGCCCCGATGCAAGTTTTACAATAGCCCCACCCAAGCACTCTATACATAACAATTGATACGGCGCACCAAAACCTGCCAATGGCAACTACCGTGTCTGAGGTGCAAGAAGGGGATGGGGAACGGTCTGTTAATGATTACCACTATTCAAAGTATCGATAGAAGTGATTATTATGAGCACAGGACCAATAGAGAGCTAATACTGTAGTTGAGGCAGGGCCGTTCGGGGCCCCTATGGCCCAAGGGCCCCGATGCTGTCACAACCTCTGCAACCCCTATTGCTACGCCCCTGAGCAAGAGAGAAGTTGCAGTGCATGCTGGTTGTTGTTTTTTTTTTTCTCCTCTGTTCTCCTCATATATAACTAATGCAGCCTGATTGGCTGAAGTTTTTTTCACTCCCGGTTTCCCCTCCCACACTCTCTGATTGGCCAATATTTATTGTGCTTACAAGCTGAGAAAGTGTCTTTTGCTCTAGTTGAAATCTGAGCCATACAGATAAACCATGTCTGCAAAGTCACACAATGATTTGTGAGGATGCACGCAGCTGCAGAGCTGTGTGGGAGTGCCTGAAGACTGAGAGGGGTGCATACATACATATATCAGGGAGAGGAAGGGAGGAAATTACATCAGGAGGATTGGCTTCAGACACAGGGATTCTAAGAAACAGAATTCTCTTTATTTACTATATAAAACTCACTGAAATCAAAATGTGGACAGTGCAATATATATGTTATGTAAGTAGAGCAAGTATTTATCTACTAATACGGTATATGTGTTTTTTTTCCCTAAGATAGTATTGCTGACAGCTCCTCTTTAATGACTATCTGTAAATACTATACTTTTATTGCAAGCTTTTGGAATTTCAAGTTTCTTCTTCAGGCATCAAATAGAACTGGATCCAAACTATACAAAAAGTGAATTATACATGTATACAAGCTAATATATGATTTAGTAGCTACAGTTCAAAAAGCTTTTGCTGTTTTGATGTCAGCAGATCTGCTCCATAACTAGCACTGGATCATACCATACTTGAAAAGTCTTGAAGAACCCCAGTATATATTTAAAGCAATGTTTAATGAAAATTGAGCTTTCACATTAAAGAGAAAATGTACTCTAAAATTCTTACAATAAAAAGCATACCATTCTATTCCTTATGTTCTCCTGTGCCCCTCTGTGCTGTTTCTGCCACTCCCTGCTGCAATCCTGGTTTGTAATTAACAGTTTTAGGCAGTGTTTACAAACAAAAGACTGGCTTCTAACCAGAGTATCATAGGCTGAGAACTAGCTTACTGTGTGACTCATGCAGAGCTTAGAGGGGGGGTGTAAAGCTTCTGCCAATGACAAGCAGTGCTGCACATTCCACACATTCCAGCCTCAGCCCGACAGACACGACAGAGGAAAGGAGATAAGATTTATTACAGAGACAGTGCAAGTAGGAAAGGCTGCAGTAAGACAGACCACATTAGAACAATAATAGGAACTTATAGGACAGAAGAAATAAGGCTCAACATTTTGTTACAGAGTCTCTTTAACAGATACATGCATATGGTACATACTGTACATTTTCAGTTTCAATCAGACATGCGGTGAAGCAGAAAGACAAAGCAGACAGCCAATAGGAAGAGCCTCCCCGTCCTGCAACTAACTCCATCGGTGCCGATATACTGCCGGGCTGGACACCATAAAGTAACAAAACACAGATTCAGAAGCAGAGCACATTCAAAAAGGTTTCCCTGTATCCATTTAGAGGTGCAGAAAAATTACCATTACACAGAGAATCAGAGGACTAGAAGAGCCATTCAGACTAAAGGAATGTCGGGGATGTTTTACTTACACTTCTACATTCTAACAGCACAGAAGCAGAGGAATCAGCTGGCAAAGGCTGAGCCGGTTTCCTCTCCACATGCAGCCGCTGCTGGCGGGGGGGGATCAGAGTGCACAGCGGCCACCTAGCAGAGATAGCACCCCACGGCCTGCCACTGTACACCGACATGCTCTGCCAGCTATGCCATTGCACCACACTCACTACCACACTCTTACCGAAGTCTTCTGTCGGTAATTTACTGTGAGACTTCTGCAAGTGAATTAAAAAAAAAGCGTCTAAAAATGCCACAATTGGTATTTCCCCAAAATAAGGAACTTTACCAAATGGACCTTAGTAAATTGAGGCCACTGTGTTTTTGTTCTATGTTTGGTTATTGTTTGTTTTTCTTTCTTTTGAGCTAAACAAGCGTATGACCTTGGAAAGCTTGTGTAGTAACACAACTGGAGGGCTCAGGGCCTCAGGCAGATGCACAAGATAACAAGCAATACTGACTCACAACACACTACCATACCCATGGGATAAATCTCAGAATTCAGATGCAGCAACCAGTGGCAATTTATGCACCCTTTATAGCAGCTTTACTGGAGTTTTATGTATCCATAAAACTCAGTGAGCCCTGAATAAGATTTGGAGGGAGACTTTCTGAAACAGGTGCTTGCACTACAGGAAGTGTATGAAGGGTGGAGCAATGTCTGCTCCCTCAGCCACACGTACATTTCCCTGAATAATCCTATATTGCCAAATATTTTCTATTCACATCTATGAACAGAGCAGATGGTTGTGGAAATTTGTCAAAAATTGTTTCCACCTATAAACATCATGTAGCTTTAGCATTTTTGTCTCGTGACTTTAGTTCAACTTTAGAGAAACTGTGATTCAATGTTATATAATAGTAAAATATGAATACTTTTTATAGTCATTATCTATGTGTAGAAAAACAGAAGCACACAATACTACTGTGCTGTCTAAACTTACTGTAACTGCATGCATTTAACAGATGCAGACATCCTGCCTGGGCAATTTAAGCTTCAAGATTTTGGTTCAAGTTCAAGAAAATAATGAACTAAATTGATGTCGATAGGAACTTTTAGACTATGGAAAGTCTGATTTTGTTGATAAGTCAGTTGGGCCAATCAACGCATTTTATAATAATATTTTCATTACATAATTTGTATGCCCAAGAAGTTGCCTTTTTATGCCTTTTTTTCTATTGCCTTTTTTATGACTTTTTTTTTACTGGTATACTGTCTACTCTCTAAATAATTAGTATGTTTTTTGAGGATTAAAAAAGAACTTACTCTTCTTTCCACTTTTCAGTTCTTAGGATAAAAAGGACACTTCGCAGTAACTTGTTGGCTTCTTGCTTCAAATTAGATTTTCTTCTATTTGACTGAAAGAAAATATTTAGCAACTCACAATTGATACTGGTGCTAAATTATATCAATAAGATATCAAACCTTTTTTTGTGCAGCTGTTAAATTATCATATCTTCTGTTTACAAAGCAGGGATGACCTCCAGACTTTCTAAATATAGTATGGTAGATTTGGTTTTGTTTTGTCCCAGTTTAATTAGATTTCCAGGAATGATACGTTCGCAGCATGTTATCTTGGTCAGCAATAAATATGCCATTCTATTTTAATAAGCGCATTATGTGTTCTATTGGTGCCATGATGGCTGTCTTTGAAACCATGCAGTTGAAGACGAAGTAACAGTATGAACTAATAGACCAGTTCATATTGAGTCTTCTTAATGACACCTGTTATATTTGTAGGCTATCTACAGAGACGTCTCATTTAAATGATGATCTCCGAGTTCAGCATAACTGATTTCTGATCTCAGCAAAACAAGAGGCCTTGCTGTACCCATGCCTCGTACACACATGGAGTTTGGAGTATACTGTAAATCGAGACCCATCTTTTAGATGACATTTGAAAATCCAAACAACGGCTTAAGGGAAAGATAACCAAACATTCCACAATGGTGCATCGGGCATTTTGAACGAACGACATGATGGATCGCTCATTGTCAGAACGATTTTTAAAGGATGTGTCCGTGAAGTCCAAGGCACTCTCCCTTGCATCCTGCATCGTTTAATGATCTATTGGTTAACAATCATTTGCCATTTCGGTTGCAGTCTTCTGCTGTTGTTAACATCTTCTGTATTTGATTGTGGAATGGTCAATCATCGGTCGTTTCACTTAATTTCATCTTGCGGTGAGTATGTAGCTTTAGTGCCTGGTTTTTAAAAAAAAACAACTGCAAAGATCTTTTACTTCTTGCAAATACCATAGACAGGTGACCGCCTGCACCACCCATACAGGACTCCCCTTCCTTCCTCTCACCATTCTTCAGCCTTACCAATTGTTACTTCACAGGTTTATAACATTTTCTTTGCTATTTATTTCCAGTATTTCTAAAAAATAAAGTATACAGTGCTTTACAGAGTATATTCATCTATTCACAATGTCACTCAATAGGGCTCAAAATCTAATTTCCCTATCACTATCTAGTGTCATTCTGAGGGGAAGCTGGTTAATTTATTAGCATGTAGAGTAGTAGGGGTGTCTCAGCACCCTAGAGAAAAAAACACAGTAGACAAAAAAAATGGTAACCGAATAGAGCAATATGTTTTCATATACGGGATATCAACAGGTAAGGTAATTGTACTACTCACAAAGGTGGGTTACAGAGGGACAACCGGCCACAGGAAGCAGGTGGAGTCAACAAACCCGACTCCACTCGGGGTGGTCCAGCCAGGCCTGGTGTGGTCGCTCTCCTTGGTAAAAGGGACAGATTATTGCTGTGGTAGCCTGTCTAGACCCCTATAACGGTGTGTTGGGGGTACGTAAAGGACAATTTGGGGCTGTCTAGATCCCTCCAACAGGCTGTGTTGGGGGTATGTAAAGCACAATTTGAGTCTGTCTATGCCCCTCCAACAGGGTGTGTTGGGGGTACGTAAAGCACAATTTGGGTAAAGAGTCACCCCAGTGTGAATAAAATTGGATTAACCACTTCCCGACCGCCGTATATACAATTGGCGGCCGGGAAGTGCACCCCGCAAGGACCGCCGTATAGACAAATGGCGGCGGTCCTTGTAGGGGCATGGGCGGAGCGATCGCGTCATCAGTGACGCGATCCTCCGCCTGGCGCCGCTCACCCGCCGCAACATCCCGCCGGCCATACGGATGCGCCGGCGGGATGTTAACCCGACGATCGCCGCATACAAAGTGTATAATACACTTTGTAATGTTTACAAAGTGTATTATACAGGCTGCCTCCTGCCCTGGTGGTCCCAGTGTCCGAGGGACCACCAGGGCAGGCTGCAGCCACCCTAGTCTGCACCAAGCACACTGATTTACCCCCCCCCTGCCCCAGATCGCCCACAGCACCCATCAGACCCCCCCCCCCCCTGCCCACCCCCCAGACCCCTGTTTGCACCCAATCACCCCTCTAATCACCCATCAATCACTCCCTGTCACTATCTGTCAACGCTATTTTTTTTTATCCCCCCCCCCTGCCCCCTGCTCCCTCCTGATCACCCCCCCACCCCTCAGATTCTCCCCAGACCCCCCCCCCAGACCCCCCCCCCCATGTACTGTATGCATCTATCCCCCCTGATCACCTGTCAATCACCTGTCAATCACCCATCAATCACCCCCTGTCACTGCCACCCATCAATCAGCCCCTAACCTGCCCCTTGCGGGCAATCTGATCACCCACCCACACCAATAGATCGCCCGCAGATCCGACATCAGATCACCTCCCAAATCCATTGTTTACATCTATTCTCTCCTCTAAACACCCACTAATTACCCATCAATCACCCATCAATCACCCCCTATCACCACCTGTCACTTTTACCTATCAGATCAGACCCTAATCTGCCCCTTGCGGGCACCCAATCACCCGCCCACACGCTCAGATTGCCCTCTGACCCCCCCTTATCAATTCACCAGTGCATTAATTACATCTGTTCTTCCCTGTAATAACCCACTGATCACCTGTCAATCACCTGCCAATCACCTATCACCCATCAATCACCCCCTGTTACCCCCTGTCACTGCCACCCATCAATCAGCCCCTAACCTGCCCCTTGCGGGCAATCTGATCACCCACCCACACCATTAGATCGCCCGCAAACCCGCCGTCAGATTACCTCCCAAATGTATTGTTTACATCTGTTATCTTCTCTAAACACCCACTAATTACCCACCAATCACCCATCAATCACCCCCTATCACCACCTGTCACTGTTACCTATCAGATCAGACCCTAATCTGCCCCTTGCGGGCACCCAATCACCCACCCACACGCTCAGATTGCCCTCAGACCCCCCCCCCCCCGCCTTATCAATTCGCCAGTGCATTAATTACATCTGTCCTTCCCTGTAATAACCCACTGATCACCTGTCAATCACCTGCCAATCACCTATCACCCATCAATCACCCCCTGTCACTGCCACCCATCAATCAGCCCCTAACCTGCCCCTTGCAGGCAATCTGATCACCCACCCACACCAATAGATCGCTCGCAGATCCGACATCAGATCACCACCCAAGCGCAGCGTTTACATCTATTCTCTCCTCTAAACACCCACTAATTACCCATCAATTACCCCCTATCACCACCTGTCACTGTTACCCATCAGATCAGACCCTAATCTGCCCCTTTGCGGGAACCCAATCACCCGCCTACACGCTCAGATTGCCCTCAGACCCCCCCTTATCATTTCGCCAGGGCATTATTTACATCTGTCCTTCCCTGTAATAACCCACTAATCACCTGTCAATCACCCATCAATCACCCCCTGTCACTGCCACCCATCAATCAGCCCCTAACCTGCCCCTTGCGGGCAAACTGATCACCCACCCACACCAATAGATCGCCCGCAGATCCGACATCAGATCACCACCCAAGCGCAGTGTTTCCATCTATTCTCTCCTCTAAACACCCACTAATTACCCATCAATCACCCCCTATCACCACCTGTCACTGTTACCCATCAGATCAGACCCTAATCTGCCTCTTGCGGGCACCCAATCACCCGCCTACACGCTCAGATTGCCCTCAGACCCCCCCTTATCAATTCGCCAGTGCAATATTTACATCTGTTCTCCCCTGTAATAACCCACTGATTACCTGTCAATCACCTATCAATCACCCATCAATCACCCCCTGTCACTGCCACCCATCAATCACCCCCTGTCACTGCCACCCATCAATCACCCGCTGTCACTGCCACCCATCAATCACCCGTTGTCACTGCCACCCATCAATCAGCCCCTAACCTGCCCCTTGCGGGCAATCTGATCACCCACCCACACCAATAGATCGCCCGCAGATCCGACGTCCGATCACCTCCCAAGTGCAGTGTTTACATCTGTTCTCTACCCTAAACACCCACTAATTACCCATCAATCACCCCCTGTCACTGCTACCTATCAGATTAGACCCCTATCTGCCCCTAGGGCACTCAATCACCCGCCCACACCCTCAGAATGCCCTCAGACCCCAGCCCTGATCACCTCGCCAGTGCATTGCTGGCATCTATTCCCCCCTCTAATCACACCTTGAGACACCCATCAATCACCTCCTGTCACCCCCTAGCACACCTACCCATCATATCAGGCCCTAATTTGCCCCGTGTGGGCTCCTGATCACTCGGCCAAACCCTCAGAACCCCCTCAGACCCCCTTCCGATCACCTCCCCAGTGCATTGATTGCATCTATTTTCCCCTCTAACCACCCCCTGAGCCACCCATCAATCACCTCCTGTCACCCCCCTGGGCACTCCTATCCATCAGATCAGGCCCAATACAACCTGTCATCTAAAAGGCCACCCTGCTTATGACCGGTTCCACAAAATTCGCCCCCTCATAGACCACCTGTCATCAAAATTTGCAGATGCTTATACCCCTGAACAGTCATTTTGAGACATTTGGTTTCCAGACTACTCACGGTTTTGGGCCCGTAAAATGCCAGGGCGGTATAGGAACCCCACAAGTGACCCCATTTTAGAAAAAAAGACACCCCAAGGTATTCTGTTAGGTGTATGACGAGTTCATAGAAGATTTTATTTTTTGTCAAAAGTTAGCGGAAATTGATTTTTATTGGTTTTTTTCACAAAGTGTCATTTTTCACTAACTTGTGACAAAAAATAAAATCTTCTATGAACTCACCGTACTACTAACGGAATACCGTTCCACACATTATACTACTTCTCCTGAGTATGGCAATACCACATGTGTGGCACTTTTTTGCAGCCTAACTGAGCTAAGGGGTCCAAAGTCCAATGAGCACCTTTAGGCTTTACAGGGGTGCTTACAATTTAGCACCCCCCAAAATGTCAGGACAGTAAACACACCCCACAAATGACCCATTTTGGAAAGTAGACCCTTCAAGGTATTCAGAGAGGGGCATGGTGAGTCCGTGGCAGATTTCATTTTTTTTTTGTCGCAAGTTAGAAGAAATGGAAACTTTTTTCTTTTCTTTTTTTTTGTCACAAAGTGTCATTTTCCGCTTACTTGTGACAAAAAATAATATCTTCTATGAACTCATTATGCCTCTCAGTGAATACTTTGGGATGTCTTCTTTCCAAAATGGGGTCATTTGGGGGGTATTTATACTATCCTGGAATTCTAGCCCCTCATGAAACATGACAGGGGGTCAGAAAAGTCATAGATGCTTGAAAATGGGAAAATTCACTTTTTGCACCATAGTTTGTAAACGCTATAACTTTTACCCAAACCAATAAATATACACTGAATGGTTTTTTTTTATCCAAAACATGTTTGTCCACATTTTTCGCGCTGCATGTATACAGAAATTTTACTTTATTTGAAAAATGTCAGCACAGAAAGTTAAAAAAATCATTTTTTTGCCAAAATTCATGTCTTTTTTGATGAATATAATAAAAAGTAAAAATCGCAGGAGCAATCAAATAGCACCAAAAGAAAGCTTTATTAGTGACAAGAAAAGGAGCCAAAACTCATTTAGGTGGTAGGTTGTATGAGCGAGCAATAAACCGTGAAAGCTGCAGTGGTCTGAATGGAAAAAAAGTGGCCGGTCCTTAAGGGGTAGAAAGCCCTAGGTCCTCAAGTGGTTAAAAACAAGATAACACCAAACAAAATGAGGTGGCTTACCTTAATGACGAGATCTTTGTATAGAGAAAGAAATATTTATTTAGCACAGGCAATGTGTTTCATGGGTCTAAGCCCGCTTCCTTAGGTCAATAACAGTGCCAATAACAGTGCCAATTGCAAATAGCTGATCAGCAAAGGCGCTGACATGATCACAGGAGTCCTGCCTAACCCTCTGGTGACACTGTGCACCTGAACACGGTTGTGCACATCTGCTGCCCACCAGAAGGTGGCTGTCTGTAAGCGATC
The DNA here is from genome assembly GCF_040937935.1 of Hyperolius riggenbachi. Lineage (NCBI taxonomy): Eukaryota > Metazoa > Chordata > Amphibia > Anura > Hyperoliidae > Hyperolius > Hyperolius riggenbachi. Next base: position 162,974,372 of record NC_090646.1, read on the forward strand.
TGAACATTAATTAGCTAGACTCCTGCAACTCCTTCAATGAAAGCACACCTGAAGTGATAGGGATATCGAGGCTGTCATATTTACAGTGTTTCCTTTTAAACAATGCACATTGTCTGGCTGATCCTCTTCCTCTAATACTTTTAACCATAGACCCTGAACAAGCATGAAGTCTGACTGGATTAGGCCATGCTTGTTTCAGGTGTGTGATTCAGACATCACTGCAGCCAAAAAGATAAGCAGGACAGCCAGGCAACTGGTATTGTTTAAAAGCAAATAAAAATGGCAGCCTCCATATCTCTTTCACTTCAGTTGTCCTTTAACCACTTCATCCCTCAGTTGTGTTACACTTTATGCTCCAAGCAATTTTCACCTCCCATTCATTTGCCTATAACTTTATCACTACTTATCACAATGAACTGATCTATGTCTTGTTTTTTCCACCACCAATTAGGCTTTCTTTGGGTGGTACATTTTGCTAAGAGCCACTTTACTGTAAATGCATTTTAACAGGAAGAATAAGAAAAAATTCATTATTTCTCAGTTTTCGGCCATTATAGTTTTAAAATAATACATGCCTCCATAATTAAAACTCATGTATTGTATTTGCCTAATAATCCTGGGTATTACACCATTTAAATTATGTCCCTATCACAATGTATGGGGACAATATTTTATTTGGAAATAAAAGTGAATTTTTTCCGTTTTGCATCCATCACTATTTACAAGCTTATAATTAAAAAAAATTAGAAATATTTCATCTTTACATAGATATTTAAAAAGTTTAGACCCTTAGGTCAATATTTAAGTTTTTTTATTGTAATTTTTTTTTGTTTGTTTGTTTTTATTAAACATTTTATTTGGGAATTTTTGGGAGGGTGGGATGTAAATAGTAATTTTTTTATGTAAATATGTGGTTTTTTTTTGTTTTCTTTTTAAATGTAGATGTAGTTTTACTATTTGGCCACAAGATGGCAGCCATGAGTTTGTTTACATTACATGACTCTAAGCGTAACATGTACGCTTAGAGGGACGTAGGGGGGATGTAAGAGGCAGAAAGAGCGAGGCTTCCGAGAGAAGCCGTCGCTTTTTCTGCCGGGGAAAGGGATCAATGATCGGGCACCATGTCCCGATTCATTGATTCCCTGGCTAACAAACGGTGGCCCGGGAGCACGCGTGCACCCGCACGATCAGCCTCGGGAGCGCACGTGTGGCCTTTTGGACGTATATTATACGTCCAAAATGCCAAAGTAGTTAAAGGACCACTATCACAAAAAATTTTAAAATTTAAAATACCTGTAAAGATGTATAAATAAGACGTATGTTTCTTCCAGAGTAAAATGAGCCATAAATTACTTTTCTCCTATGTTGCCGTCACTTACAGTAGGTAGTAGAAATCTGACATTACCGATAGGTTTTGGATTAGTCCATCTCTTCATGAGGCATTCTCAACATGGTCTTTATTCTCAATAAAGACACTCCCTGAAAAGGATTTATACAGTAATGCAGGCCAGCCTGCCTGCTCTCTGCACACTTCTTTGGCAGTTGGACGGAGCAACTGCCGTTCACTGAGTGCTTTTGAAAATGAAAAAAACCCTGAGAATCCCCCATGAGGAGAAGAGCTTGTACAAAACCTGTCGGTTCTGTCAGAATTCTACTACTTACTTTAAGTAACAGCAACATAGGAGAAAAGTAATTTATGGCACATTTTACTCTGGAAAAAAAAACTTTTTTAAATTTTAATAATTTTGCAGTGTGGTCAAGGATTTCAGAACGTCAGCTCCTATGATTTCAGTTTGTTTGTTGCTGTGTTACTGCACTTCTCATTATGATTTCCTGGAAGACAATTAAATTATTACATGGGTAGGTACCAGGACGTTACAGGCACACGTTAGTGCAGCCTGTAACGCAGCCCACCGCACAGTACTACAAAGTCAATAAGGCTGTTCACACTGCCCACGTTGCGTTACTCAGTAACACTGCACGTTCGGGCAAAGTGCAGCGTACTGTGTGTTCTGAGCGGCTTAAGCCGCGTTAGACTGTTTGCACATGCTCAATGGGGGGCGAGAGGAGGCGGGGAGATGCCGCTACAGTAGCCGCGCACATGGCTACTTAATCTCACTCCGCATCACGAGGTCCCGCCGGCCAATCAGCGCCACTCTGGTAGACCTTATGCGGATAGAGCCGCCTAACGCGGCTCACTCTAACGTCCTCTCTCGCACCACCATGAGTTGCGTTAGGGGCACGTTATGCAACCTTAACTTCCCCTCTAACGTAACGTCCTGGTGTGTAAGTAGCCTTAAACATCTGGGAGCTGTAATAAGTAGAAATGGGAGTGTTGGAGGGAGATTAAAAGAGAGAGGGAAAAAGCAGATGACATCTGTTCAATGACAATCAGAAGTTTAGTTTCTGCCAAGGGGATTGAAAAATGGGAGGTGAGCTAGTTTAGGGACTCATAAAGCATGGTAACTTACAGTTTGCAATACATTGGCTCATATGCAATTATTTTTTTCACCTGAGTTATCTCCTAGGAAATAATTTTCATCTTCTCTGTAAACTAAATTTTCAGCATTTTACAATTGAAAAAGTACCCAAAAGTTGGTGAAAAAGTATTAACAAATTCATTTTGAGTATTTTCTTGCTTGTTGGTGACTTCAAATGCATTTTATGACAAGTTGTAAAAATATCACCTAGGAGAAAACTCAGGAGAAAAAGTGAATTGCATATGGGCCATGTGTTTAATACACAAATACAGACAATTGGACCAATAGGATGCCAAAAAATAGTGGGATGCGTAAATCAAACACTTAGGCCCCGTTCACATTACAAACGCGGACGGGCACGCATGCGGAACGCAACGCGTATGAACGCACGCCATCCGCGTTTGTATGCGTTGCGTGGCTGATCCCATCACTGAAAAGTGAATGGGACAGCCACGCGTTTTTACAAGAAATGCGTGCAGCATGCGTTCCCGGACCGCACAGGTCCGGAACGCATGCAGTGTGAACATCAGACATTGCACTCTATGCAATGTCTGATGTTCTGCGTGTCGGCCACCTGCACGGGTTTCCAAAACGCAGCTGGAAACGCGTGCAGTGTGAACGGGACCTTAGTGAAATGATAGGAAAGGACATTACAAAGGCGAGTCAGCATGAGATACAGTATATCGGTTGTTGGATGGAAAGCTTCTCTGAAAAACCTCAACGCTGACAGGTAGAAAAGGATGATTGCGTAATGTTCGGGGCAGTACAAGCTGTCAGCTGTGTGATTGTTAAGTGTGTCATACTTCACCAATGTACAACTTTTTTTAAGGGTTTTCTACACTTTACTTGTATACCTACTGTATACCTAACCAATGCCTTTAGCCAAACTCCCCTTCCTAATGCCTAAGCTTAACCTTTATTTAACATGCAACCTCCTTCCTACCTAATGTAGAGAAAAAAAACTCCAGATACCTAACTTTCCCCCTTAGGCCCCATTCACACTTACAAATAGCAAAACGCCGGCGAATTTTGCCGGCGTTCTGCAGGAGTGATTTTTCCACGATTTCACGCAGAAAAATCACTGAGCACTGCGGCGACTTTACCGCGATTGCGTTTAGCGCTTCTATAGCACTGAAACGCGATCGCCGGGAAATCGCCTGAAAATGGTGCAGGCGACGCGTTTGCGTTTCGCATTTTTGGGCGATTTGTGGCGATTAGCGCATTCGATTTTTGCCGGCGTTTTGCAGGAGTGATTTTTGCGCGATTTCACACAGAAAAATCACTGAACACGGCGGTGATTTTGCCGCGATCGCGTTTAGCGCTTCTATAGCACTGAAACGCGATCACCGGGACATCGCCTGAAAATGGTGCAGGTGACGCATTTGCGTTTCGTTTTTTTGCCTGTTTTTTTGGCCAATTTACGGCGATTAGCGCAAATCACCCAAGTAAGAACGGGCCCATAGGGTTTAATTACGCTAGCGCTTTTAAAAAGCGCTAGCATTTCAGCGTTTTGCCGAAATCGTGGCAAAACGCTCTAGTGTGAATGGGGCCTTAAGGACATCCAAGTGGAAAATAAACTGATGAGAAAAACAATTGTATCTATCCTCTTCCTAAAAATGACTTTTTTATATATCCCAGTTTTATTTTATATTTAAATCTAGTTTTTAAGTGTTTACTGTTTCATTTTCTCTGCTCAATGACACCTTCATTGAAGTAGGCCAGAGCTCAGGTCTATGAATTATTGACCCTTTTGATCTCTTCCTGCTCTCAGAAACCATTTACTGAAAGAAAAGTGTTTATGGCTGTAATTACTTAGCAGTGAGGGTTATTAATCTGACCCAGACAGAAACTGTCTGTCAGGATCTTTTCTGCAGCCTGGAGTACATTTGAAATCGGCACCGGTAGACTTGGGCGCAGGATACAGCGGTATATATAGCTGATCCTGCTTCTGCACAAGTCCGGGTCGATTTACTATTCCCCCTCCAGGCCGACATGGATAGTGGGGGAATGAAATAATTCGGCTTCCAGCGATTGCTGGAGGCCGAATTATTATGTTTTAACCACTTGAGGACCCACCCTGTACCCCCCCTTAAGGACCAGCGCTGTTGTAGCTGATCTGTGCTGGGTGGGCTCTGCAGCCCCCAGCACAGATCAGCGTGCAGGCAGAGCGACCAGATCGCCCCCCTTTTTTCCCCACTAGGGGGATGATGTGCTGGGGGGGTCTGATCGCTCCTGCCTGCCGGGTGTTGCGGGGGGGGGGCACCTCAAAGCCCCCCTCCGCGGCGAAATCCTCCCCCTCCCTCTCCTACCTGGCCCCCCCCTTGGAGATCCGGGCTGCACAGGACGCTATCCGTCCTGTGCAGCCAGTGACGGGACGTCCCCTGTCACATGGCGGCGATCCCCGGCCGCTGATTGGCCGGGGATCGCCGATCTGCCTTACGGCGCTGCTGCGCAGCAGCGCCGTACAAATGTAAACAAAGCGGATTATTTCCGCTTGTGTTTACATTTAGCCTGCGAGCCGCCATCGGCGGCCCGCAGGCTATTCACGGAGCCCCCCGCCGTGAATTGACAGGAAGCAGCCGCTCGCACGAGCGGCTGCTTCCTGATTAATCAGCCTGCAGCTGGCGACGCGTCGCTGGTCCTGCAGCTGCCACTTTGCCGACGCGCGGTATGAGTGCGCGGTCGGCAAGTGGTTAAGCAACCTTGGCTCCGTCTTCTGACGGAGCCGACGTTACTCACTGAGCGCTGCAATAGGAATGATTCCTATTGAAGTCTATGGAGGCGCCGGCTGCGCCCAAATCTAGCAGCGCTGAAAAGCACTGCTCTGTGCAGCCTGTCCTGTTGGTTGCAGTGAAACTGCAACCAGGCAGTTCTGAATGTGCTGCATGCATATTGTTGCATAATATTGCTTGCATTTGTAATGAGAATCCTTTCCTTCTGCTGTCAGCTTGCAGCCTGCAATCAGAGTAACACAGGATCGAGCGATTACCATTCAGCTGTGTGGGAATTTGCATGTCTGCTTTCATTGGCTGATGTCCATAGAAAAGCCTGCTCCTCTTTTCGGATCTTGCCCGTCATAGTGTTTAGCTCTGCCAATGCTGTCTGCTGGGGTCAATGTTTAAATTGTGAATTACTTTGTCTTGCCTTGCCTTGTATTTCCTTGTGGACGTTTGCTGTACTTGAGGGGGTACAGCGAAGTCCATCCAGCTCTGCTAGCTTGGACGCAGCCTCACTACGGTGGTGTTTGGCTAGTGTTCCAGCTAGTTCTGTCCCTGTGGACGTAACTATAAGCCGCGGTGGCTATTAGTTACGCTCCTTCCTGTTTGTCTTGTCTGTGCCAGTGTGGATGCTTGCTATCGCTGGGGCAGCGATTAGATTGGCAAGCATTCCATCTGTCTGTCTGTTGTCTATCCTTGTTTACTCAGTGTGGTGGACATCAGATGCTCAGTGCTGCAGTCGCACTGAGCAACAATTGTGTTTTGTTTATTGTGGTGGTTATCAGAAGCTCAGAGCTGCGGTTGCTCTGAGCAATCTAGTTCCCTTGTTCATAGCTCCTGGTGTGATCTGTGTAATCTCCTCCACTAGGGCAATCCGCTCTATTTCCTGATATCACCCAGCTGCATAGTCTTGCTTGCTCTGGTGGTACTTTGGTTTTCTCAGCCACAGCCGCTATTCCTTGGACGTTAAGACCTGGGGGTAACCGAAGTCAGGAGACATATTCAGTGTCCTGTTCAAGTGAGGGCTTGTCTATAGGTAAAGACGTGGGCCGAGCTCAGAGCTGGGGTATAGTGGCTGAAGGAAAACAAGAGATCTGCCAGGCATTACACTGTCACTTGCATACCTGATGTTCAACTCTTTCAGGCAGAGAAAGAAAAATAGGAACACAACCTAGTTATTTGTGTGTTTGGCACTGTACATAAGCATGTCTATCTCATCATGTCACATGTCATCTCGGTTGTCCTTTAATATTAATCATTTCCTGATGCCTAACTGTAACCTGTCCCCTAAATGTTAGCTCCCTATCAAGGCCTAACCTCAAGATTCCAATCCTAACAACTAATGGTGGCCACTAATGATCCAATCTTTTTCATCCAATCTTACCAAATCTATGTAGTATAATGGTAAATTGAGTGAATATTGTGAATGGATACTTCAGGCAGTTACCTTATATTACATAAAAATGGTAAGATTGGATGAAAAAGGTTGGATCATTAGTGGCCACCATTAAGATAACCCCTGTCTACCAACCCTCCTAAACTACACCCAAGACTAACAGATAACCTTAACCAATACTAACATTTCATTGTCTGTTGACCAATCCGTCCTCCCTCTGCCTCAAACTTCTCATCTTCTGACCCAGGGAGTCGGAGCCATTCCTTCCTGGGTGGTTGTGTCCAAGTGCTGGTGCTCCTGTTCAAGTAAATGGTTGCCATTGTCAATGTCGTCTTACATTTTGCAGCTGTTCATGCAACAAAACGGTACAAAGAATTCTGATGAATTCACAAGCTTTTCTTGCAGTTGTAGAAGGGAATTTTTAGGCAGAAAGGCTATTGTGTTGCAACTTTACATATGCTTTTCCACTTTTTCTTCATCCGTAATGAGAATATATATATATATATATATATATATATATATATATATATAACTACAATTCATGGGGCCCATCCAATGTTCACACTCCTTCCCTTGCCTCCCCATGGTGCCCTTCATGGCCTTGGGGTCGATCTCACAAGGGTCATAAAACAAGTGTGTCCATCATGACCTGGCCTTCACCATGGCCTTCACACCCATAACAAGTGTAGCCACAAATCACTGGATCTGAAGTATAGCCCCCTGTATCAGAGGAAGGAAAGGTTATTAATCAGAGCCCAAAAACAGCTCTGGGCCCCCCTACAACACACACACATATAATCCCCTCCTTTCATTTCACTTTTCAAGTAAAATGTCTCTAGCTGGAACAAGCGAGGCAGAACTAATTTAGCACAGAGACTTGTCACTGAAGCAGACGACTCACTTGAGAGCTTCCACAACACATTTTGGATATCTGAAATGCATTATTTAAGCCCAGTCACATCTCTCTTTGATTACAGCTGCATGATGCAATCAACTCACTGCTCTATGAATGTTCTGTTTTGTTTTTTTCTTAAATCAAAGTGAGAGCTTAGATTGTGGTGCTGCTCCGGTATACTGTATGCATTCATTCCTGCCAGGGTGCCCTAATATCCTTTCATGTGTCTAAAAGATTAAGTGCACCAAGGAAGAAAATTGACTTTCTGAAGATCACAAGACTAAATCCCATGTGTAAAGCCAGGCTTCCTAAAACATGATTAGGGAGTTAATAAAAACGTGTTACCCAAATCACAAGATTCAGATTTGAGAAGACTGGGTTTCAAAGTAAATATGCTAACACAAGAAGGTGTATTACTAAACATCAACCACAAGAATATTAATTATGTTAGCTATTAAGTTAAAGGAAAAAGTCATAAGTTTTAAAACTACTTAATCCCAATTCAGACCATGCAGCCTCTCTGATAACCCCCTAATTGTCCCCAGTGCCTCTTCCTGCTCATCTACAGCTGTGATATGTATTTACCCTGATGCTACTCCTCCTATCCACTAGATGGTGTTGCACGAAAAGCAAACTGAGATACCTGGGGTTCCATCAGCGATCCGAGGCACTTTTAAGCATTCCAGCTGGAAAATGGGTGTGGCCACGCACCAGAATGTGGGTGTGGTCATGGGTGAAGCCCAATGTACATGAACTTAACAGCGGTCTAAGTAGGCCTGCCCAGAAAAATGTTGGATAAAGCCTCCTCTCCATTAATAGAAATAAAAAAAAATGCAGCATATCACATAAATAGGCAGTGTTACTTAAACATAACTAGGCAGAGTTACCTGGCTTCTGTGCTGGCAGTACTGGCTTTCTGCTGCCATAGCATTCCCTGACTTTTTAGTGGACCCCCTCCCATGCTCCCATAGGCCTCCCATTCAGGCACCACAACTCCCAGCATTCCCCCATAAAAGAACCACAGATCCCTGCATGCCCCCATAAAGGCATCACAGTGCCGAGCATGGCACTACAGCACCCAGTATGCCAACATAGAGGCACCACAGCAACCAGCATACCCCGATTGATGCACTACAGTTCCCAGCATGTCCGCCATTGAGGCAACACAGCTGACTCTGCCTGGGGGACATCCGGAGCACCCCAGAATAGATCTGGGGCATGTGCCACTGATCTTTGGGGCTAGCAATGCCCCTGGTTTCCATGCATTTCAATGGAGATGTTGTCTACCATCTACCATGCAGACCAAGAGGAAAAAAACAGTCAAAGACAGTATAGTTACATAAATAAACAAATACTATGTCAGCTGTTACTGTAAACAACTATATCATAGCATACCTTACCCTTCCATCCTTCAATAAAAGCACTCCCCTGGTGGTTCTCAAAAGGGAAAGATAGGGAGGGGGTCCTCATGAACATTCTGCTGGAGCTCCTAAACATTTGTAGGTATGCCGCTGCAGCTAGGCTGCCAATGCCAGTGTTTGCGGATAGATGAGAGCAAGCACCAGTGGATATATTTAGGGAGTAATAGGAAACCTGAAAGGAAGTATAGTACAGACACGGAGCACTGCGGAACCTTACCCATTCTTTAAAAAATAATTTATACAATAATTTTTGAATATATTTGACTCCCAGAGTTGTCTTCAGAACAATAAGTGCAGTGCTGACAGCAGTGTCTCCTACCCAGCTGACAGCTCCACAGGGGAGGAAGGAGAAGGCATGCTCAGCACAAGATAGACATCTGACAGCCTGGACCATGGATGGTCTGAAATAGCTTTCTCATTGTGTCTGAAGCCAAACTCCAGGCAGACACCTAAATGCACAAAAAAATATTAGAATATCTTGCTCTGTGAATTGCTTCTGCACCAATACAACCCGGAATGAATGACCTCCTTCCAGTTCTAGCCTGCAAAAAATAAGGCAGACAAATCAGCCAGTCTAACCATACACTATTAGATGATATCTGAATCAGGTAAACAATCAGACAAATACTGATCTTTACCGTGATATTTCTATACACCACTTGATATTACATACAATATTAGAAGATATCTGATGGACTAATGTTTTCACCACTGCTAGCTCCATGCAGTACAAAGGAAGGAGAACATTGCTCAGGCTCCGTGGCTCCTTACCTTGTGCCCACCCACACTGTGGGGAGCACTGGGACCAATTGGCTTGAGGGGAAATACAAACAAGTAGCCCTAGAAGGAGAGTGATGAGGGAGAAGTGCCAAAAAAAGCTGGTGTAGTAAAGGTGCCCATACATCAGACAATGTATGGGCAGATCGACCAAGAGAGAGATATCTCTCTGATCGAATCTGATTGGAGTGACATCTTACCCGTACACTACAGGTCAATTACTGATCAATTTCAAGCTTTCGCACTGTTCATTGGAGGGGTGGGAACGGGGAACATTATGGGGGGAAAGGGTCGTGGTTTCGTGGCTTGTCCCGATATTGCTCACTGTCACCGCCGCACACATCTTGCAGCATCTCTGACAGATTAATGCTTCCAATATCGGCCCGCATCGTCGATCAGGCATGCACTTGGCGGCACCGATTTTCATCCGATTAATCATTGAATAATCAAATCGGGTGGTCGAGCAGCCGCCAAGTGGCTTGCTGCGTAATATGTTGGCACTTTATAAATAAATAAATGTATGCCCACCTTTACAAGTATAAAATAAGCACTACTACTAAATAAATAGAGCACCCCAATTGTTCCACTTTTCTATTTAAATTCACACAGTTCATTGTCTGTAATGCTAGGTACACCCAATGAGATTTTCTGGCAGATTTACTGTCAGATCTGTTATGCTCAACATGTCCAATCTGATTTACGATCGATTTTCTGATCACTTTTCCGTTCACTTCTATTGAAAATCGGATCGGACATGTTGTAAATAATCAATCTGACAGTAAATATGCAAAAAAATCTCATCGTATGTCTCTAATTAGACTCTGAAATCAAAGCATAGAACAGATAAATTGAAGCAGGGCTGGATTTACCATTAAACAAAGTAGGCACGTGCCTACAGACAGCCCGTTTGTGAGAGGCGGGACCTTCCTCCCTCCCTCCCTTTATATCAGCGGCAGCGGCGGAGGAGACCCGAATCTAGAAGAGCGGCGGCAGGCTGTCATAGATACTAGTTACATAGTTACTATTAGAGACATCCTCCACTCTGCAGCAGCGAGTGGCTCCATGCCGTCACTCAGCAGCACACCCAGCATCCGCTCCATGGTTACAGCGCCTGACTCTGCATGTGACCATGGAGAGGAGATAGAGCTGCTCTCTGCTGCAGAAGGACTGGAGGATGCCGCTAATAGTAACTATGACAGCCTGCCGCTGACGCTCTTCTAGATGCGAGTCTCCTCTGCCGCTGGTATGAAGGGATGGAGGGTCGCCACCATCAGAGTCCTTTTTCTACCTCCCGCGTCCCCCTCAGCTGCTCAGGACATTTGGAAAAAGAAGGACTTGAAGTTGCTCCAGGTCCGCTCCCTCCACTCGGAGCCCTGCTGAGACCCAGTGGACCTGAGCTCTTGCACAAGACTGAATGAAAGCATAGAGAAATGCACCCATAGAGAGTTTAGTCTGTCTAATTCCCCCTCACCTGTGTCTAATCACAAGTTGTAATTTGATTTCTCCCCATGTAACCCGACTGCCTTTTCATATAAGCAGCACGGTGGCATAGTGGTTAGCACTCTCACCTTGCATCGCTGGGTCCCTGGTTCGAATCCCAGCCAGGTCAACATCTGCAAGGAGTTTGTATGTTCTCACTGTGTCTGCGTGAGTTTCCTCCGGGCACTCTGGTTTCCTCCCACACCCTAAAAACATACAGAGAAGTTAATTGGCTTCCCCCCTAAAAATTGGCCCTAGACCACAATACAGTGGGATGTGAAAGTTTGGGCAACCTTGTTAATTGTCATGAATTTCCTGTAAAAATCGTTGGTTGTTATGATAAAAAATGTCAGTTAAATATATCATATAGGAGACACAGTGACATTTGAGAAGTGAAATGAAGTTTATTGGATTTACAGAAAGTGTGCAATAGTTGTTTAAATAAAATTAGGCAGGTGCATAAATTTGGCCACTGTTGTCATTTTATTGATTCCAAAATCTTTAGTACTAATTATTGGAACTCAACTTGGCTTGGTAAGCTCAGTGACCCCTGACCTATATACACAGGTGAATCCAATTATAAGAAAGAGGGGGCCAGTTGTAAGTTTCACTCCTCTTTTAATTTTCTCTGAAGAGTAGCAACATGGGGGTCTCAAAACAACTCTCAAATGACCTGAAGACAAAGATTGTTCACCATCATGGTTTAGGGGAAGGATACAGAAAGCTGTCTCAGAGATTTCAGCTGTCTGTTTTCACAGTTAGGAACATATTGAGGAAATGGAAGACCACAGGCTCAGTTCAAGTTAAGGCTTGAAGTAGCAGACCAAGAAAAATCTTGGATAAACAAAAGCAACGAATGGTGAGAACAGTCAGAGTCAACCCACAAACCAGCACCAAAGACCTACAACATTATCTTGCTGCAGATGGAGACACTATGCATCGTTCAACCATTCGGCACACTTTACACAAGGAGATGCTGTATGTGAGAGTAATGCAGAGGAAGCCTTTTCTTCGCCCACAGCACAAACAGAACCACTTGAGGTATGCTAAAGCACATTTGGACAAGCTAGTTTCATTTTGGAATAAGGTGCTGTGGACCGATGAAACTAAAATTGAGTTAACTGGGCATAACAAGGGGCGTTATGCATGGAGGAAAAAGAACACAGCATTCCAAGAAAAACACCTGCTACCTACAGTAAAATATGGTGGTGGTTCCATCATGCTGTGTGGCCAGTGCAGGGACTGGGAATCTTGTCAAAGTTGAGGGACGCATGGATTCCACTCAGTATCAGCAGATTCTGGAGACCAATGGACTGTCACCATGAATCAGTGACAAAGCTGAGGCTGTGCCAGGGCTAGGTCTTTCAACAAGACAACGACCCTAAACACTGCTCAAAATCCACTGAGGCATTAATGCAGAGGAACAAGTACAATGTTCTGGAATGACCATCTCAGTCCCCAGACCTGAATATAATTGAAAATCTGTGGTGTGAGTTAAAGAGAGCTGTCCATGCTCGGAAGCCATCAAACCTAAATAAACTAGAGATGTTTTGTAAAGAGGAATGGTCCAAAATACCTTCAACCAGAATCCAGACTCTCATTGGAACCTACAGGAAGCGTTTAGAGGCTGTAATTTATGCAAAAGGAGGATCTACTAAATATTGATTTCACCTGCCTAATTTTGTTTAAACGATTATTGCACACTTTCTGTAAATCTAATAAACTTCATTTCACTTCAAATATCACTGTGTGTGTCTCCTATATGATATATTTAACTGATATTTTTTATCGCAACAACCAACAATTTATACAGGAAAATTATGAAAATTAACAAGGTTGCGCAAACTTTTGCATCCCACTGTACATTCACTACACAATTTAAACATATGACTATGATAGGGACTGGATTGTGAGCTCCAGCGAGGGACAGTTAGTGACAAAACTATACAGTATATACCCTGTTCAGCGCTGCGGAAGATGTCGGTGCTATATACATACTAAATAATAATAATAATTTGAAAGCACAGAATGTTAACAATATGTCTGCTTCCATGAAAGCAGGAAGTAGACGCACTGCAGATTTATTGAAGGATTTCTATCATGTTTTCTTTAAAGGTTATTATGCTGTTGCTTATATTTTATTTTTATTTTATTTTTTTAGTATGCATATAGCGCTGACATCTTCCGCAGTGCTGTACAGACTATGGGCTTGATTCACAAAGCGGTGCTAACCTACTTAGCACGTCTAAAGTCTTTAGACGCGCTAACCAGGGTGCTAAGTAGGTTAGCACTGGATTTCTCAATCAGATCGCGCGCTAACTTTGCGCGCACAAAGTTTTACGCGCGCAAAGTTTTACGCGCGCTAAGTCCCATCGGCTTCAATGGGCACTTCGCGCGGAGCGCCCTGCGCTCTGTGCAGTACGCGCGTAAAGTTTTACGCGCATAAAGTTTTGCGCGCGTAAAGTTTTATGCGCGATAAGCTTGTTTAGACGTGCTAAGGGGGTTTTCACAGGCGTGCTAACAGTTAGCACCGCTTTGTGAATCAAGCCCTATATTGTCTTGTCACTTAAATGTCCCTCAGGTCTGCTCTAACCCTTCACTGAATGCACTCCTCTGCCTGTTCTACCCTCCAACCTACCAACTTACATACCCTGACTTACTACTCTCTATACCTACCTGCTGCGCTCTCCCACCTACCTGACCCCACTGACTGCTATATGTGCTCTCTATACCTACCTACTGCACTCTTCTACCTTCCTACTTACCCCACTGACTGCTCTCTGTTCTCTCTATACCTACCTGCTGTGCTCACCTACCTACCTATTCTCACTGTTAATTCTCTGCTCTCTATACCTACCTGATGCACTCTCCCACCTACCTATCACCACTGACTGCTCTCTGTGCTCTCTCTACCTACCTGCTGCACTCTACTACCTACCAACTCCCACTGAATGCTCTCTGTACTCTCTATACCTACCTTCTATGCTCTCCCACCTACCCACCCCTACTGATTGCTCTCTGTGCTCTCTATTCCTACGTATTGAGCTCTCCCACCTACCTACCCTCACTGACCCCTCTCTGTGCTCTCTATAACTACCTGCTTCACTGTCTGACCTACCTACCCCCACTGACTCCTGTTAGTGCTCTCTATACCTACCTACTGCACTCTCCCACCTACCTACCCCCGCTGACTGCTCTCTAGGTTCTTTATACCTACCTTCTTTGCTCTTCCACCCACCTACTGCCACTGACTGTTAGTAATATCAGACTAAATTTGGTAAACTCCATAAGTCGTTGGTAATATCTGCGCATTGTTGGTGTTCATTACTTGCCTTTGGTAATATCTGTATTACCAAATATCTGTATTATCTTGTGTGGTTTTGTTAAATAAGGGGCGGGGTGTTAGGGGGTGTGGTCTTTTATGGGGTGGAGCTTAGGGAGCTAGAGCTTATGTGCCTATAGGCTCTTGAGCTGTTAATCCGGCCCTGAATTGAAGTTAAAAAATAAATCATGTAATCCATGTATAAACCAAAATGTATTTTAACCCTTTGTGGACCGGCTGCCTAACCCCCCTTAAGGACCAGGTGATTTTCGCATGGGGGGAAGGGCGCGTTTGGGGGGGGGGGGGTCAGGCAGCCGGATCTCCTCTGTGGCTAGCTGGGCTGTGTGTCCCAAGTGTGGCCAGGTGTCCGCTCTGTAGGCATCTGCCTTAATTCACCTCCCAGGCTCCAGCGATGAGCAGCTGTGGACCCCTCTGCTCCAGCTGGCATCCCCGCTTGTACTGCTGCTCAGTTCTGGGTCGCGGCTTGATGATGTCAGAGAGAGCGGGGATGCCTGCCAGAGCGGAGGGGAGCCCCGATCGCCGTGGGAATGGCAGGGAGGTGAGTGGATCCTCTTCTCCCCCCCCCCCCTACCACCGCATCACTAAACAGTGATCACTATGATCCGCCGGCGATCGTAGTGATCACGTGATCAGAAGCCATACGCGATGATCACTGAGGGGAGATGTCAGCTGCCATATGACAGCTTAATCCCCCTCTCGGGTGCACATGATCGCGTCAGAAGTGGAAACAACGGGTGGCGTACATCCTAGGATCTACATTACGCGGCCCCCAAAAGGTTAATCAAAGTAGCCACCTTTGGTAGATATAACTGCTGAACACACTTGTGGCATTTTTTCTACAATGGGAATCAAATATTCTTCATAAAGTTCTATCCAACTTTTTTTTACAGAAGTTCTCATAAATGTGTGGCACTTGTAGGTTGCTTTGCTGTCACTCTTCTGTCCTGTTCACCTCAAATCAGCTCGATGGGGTTCAACCCTCACCAATCCTAAATCGGACTGTGTCCAAGATTGGCACCTTCCATTTCAGCACCAATGTCGGACCTTGCTAAACATAGGCAAACATTATTGACACCACACTAAACGAGCAGACATATTTAGGCAAAACATTTTTTTTTTTTTTATATGTTTAATTGCCTTGTTTATACCTGAAATAGGTTAGATAACTAGGAGGAAAGAGGTCATCGACCTCCAACTATAACACTCACTAAACAAAAGAACAAAGCTCCTCCTCAAATACCATATCTATACCACTGTAGAGCTAATGGTCAATTAAAAGCCTGAGACAAAGGTATCAAATATGAAAAAATCTTTATTCTATAGCCAACTCAACATTAAAAACAATTAAAACCAAGCAGCCCACCTAGGTCACAGGCCCCTGAATAATGAGTATCATAAATAGCTGAGCCTTATGTCAAACTGATATACACTAAATAACTCAATTGCTTGCCTGGGGGATCATGTGGAGAAATAAAGGTGGTGTCCCCTATGTAAAATAACAATAATTGTGATTAGAGACATCCACCCCACATGTTGACCCACAGGGAAACAAAGGCAAAAGAATAATAATAACTCTCCTCACAAGTACTCACAGATAAAGTGCTAGTGCTACAACGTGATCACCCATAGGTGCTAATAAAAAGCATCATAACTTAACAAATATAGCCAATAACATTAATACAAACACTGTGCAAACAAGCAATGAGGTAAACATCCATAAAGTGGAAAAGCAGATAAGGAGAAAAATTACACACAAATATCCATGGAGGTGAATCAAGAATATGCAGCATTATGAAGAAGATGGCGACATGAAGGACGCCAATGAAAGGTAAATGTGAAGTTCAGGGTGAAACCCAGAGTCAGAGAGGAGAGGACATAAAGACTCACCCAGTAAAAAAGATGAAGGACCCAGGAAGGCTGCAATAGCGCTGCCCGCGCTATCCCACTAGTTCCGCCGAAGCTGCCAAGGGACAAATGAATACAGAGCTGGCGCAGTTTAAATAACCCCCCGGAGACGCGGCCGCGTCATTGGCTCAACCCTGCGCGCCGTCTGAAACGTCAGCACGCATGGCCGGCCAAGCGTCTGTTGAGACGCATAGGTCTCAATGAGACGCATAGAGAATCGCGTAGCTGTGACCTATACGTACGAATGGTCGCGTCATCGCCATCTAGTGGACAATCGCCAAAATGCTTTAAAAACACAAAGTAAACAGATCAGATGAGTGTTTGATGGCCATCTAGTGGAGAAAGGGGGAACTTAAATATAGGATAAGAAAAAAATAGAACAAGATTCATCAGAAAAGATCCAAATGTCCCAGGCCTACACATATATCTAGAGCACGAACGACATGGTCATAACAATTGTATACATAACGTCATATCAATTCCGGTACAACTATATCAACCCAGTCATATTAATTGCGGTACATAATTCAGAATAATCATTACAACACCAGTTATATATAGATCCCTGCAATCAGCACAATATTATGAAAACAATCCAAACACATTCTTAATGGAAATATCAAGCAAAGATGTTCTTGAGATCCCAAAACGGGAAACTTGGATCTGCTAAAAGAATTTATGATGGTCTTGAATGGCAATGATCTCAATATTTTTCTCACTTTTGATGTTTCTCAGAAAGAAATTTGCTTCTTGGATATCAAGATTTTTAAGGGGATCGAAGGGCAACTGAATACCACTCTGTATTCGAAAAGCCCTTAGCGCTGGCCGGAACTTTTTGTTCCGGCTACGCTGGGCTCAGGCGGCTGGGGGGACCCTCTTTCGCCACTGCACGCGGCGGATCGCCGCGCTGCGGCGGCGATCAGGCAGCACACGCGGCTGGCAAACTGCCGGCTGCGTGTGCTGCTTTTTATTTGATGAAAATCGGCCCAGCAGGGCCTGAGCGGCAGCCTCCGGCGGTGATGGACAAGCTGAGCTCGTCCAGACCGCTCAGCTGGTTAAGAGGCTCCATGCATTGTTTCTCTCGTTCTCTCTGAATGTTGGACACCATGGAATGAATACCAGAAGGAAGGCTTGTGATCTGGGAAGCCATTGTTGAACAAAAAAGCTGAACACAGGGGACAATGGACTGCTGTTGGAGTTTCATTTGCTTGATGAGATAATGCTGATTGGAGAACACAATGGACTTTGGAAACTGATCTAATCTGACACAAGCTAAAGGTAGCCTCAGGGCCCTTTTCCACCTGCAATCGCTAGCGTTCATGCTGAACGCTAGCGATTGCTAAATCGCAAAACCGGCGATTCCCCCGATGTTTGCGGCCGCGATTTTGCTATGCTATGCACTGCATAGCAAAATCGCGGCAATTATCGCACCGCCGCGCGTTCGCGTTCCCGACAAAAGCGAATCGCGGTAGTGGAAATTACCTACCGCGATTCCTATGTTAAAAAGCAAATCGTAGCGATTGTAAAATCGCTAGCGGTTTGCGGTTTTGCGATTCAGCCAGCGCAAACGCGCTGGTGGAAAAGGGCCCTTAAGGTCCGTACACACGCCGGACTGCAGGCAACGACGGATCCGTCGTCACCTCCCGCTGGGTGGGCGTTCCAGCGACAGTCCGGCGTGTGTACAGTCTGTCTGCAGACTGATACGGCTGTTTCTGAGCGATCCACCGGATCCCTCTCTGATCGAATGGCTGCCTGACTGCAAACAGATTGTGAATCGATTCCAGCATGAAACCGATCACAGTCTGTGAAGCTGCCGCCGCCCCCGCCGCCCCCGCTGGCTATACATTACCTGCTCTGGCTGGCGCGAGTCCCCCTCTGTCCCCGCTGCTCCTTCTCCTGCTGGGCTCCGGGTTCCGGCTGGCTTCACTTCTTTCTGTCCGGGGAAGTTTAAACAGTAGAGGGCGCTCTACTGTTTAAACTTCCTGCCGGGACAGGAAGTTCAGTGAAGCTGCAGCCCTGGAGCCCAGAGCGGAGAAGAAGACAGCGGAGACCTGGGGTACACACGCCGGCGGAGCAGGTAATGTATTGCCGCTGTATTGCGTAGGTCGTCGGACATTCGAACGCCGCTATCGACGCACTCCTGACCTGCTGGCGATCAAGCAAAATCTTCCGCACGGACAGATCGACAGGAATCGACGCGAATTATTGATTTCGGACTGATATTGATCGTTCTGTCAGCGTTTGCGCAACGATTTCACAGCAGATTCGATCACAGTGATCGAATTTGCTGTATATCGGTGGGAAAATCGTTGGGTGTATGGGCCCCTTAAGTGTACTTTAAAGAGAAACTCCAACCTAGAATTGAACTTTATCCCAATCAGTAGCTGATACCCCCTTTTACATGAGAAATATAATGCTTTTCACAGACAGACCATCAGGGGGCGCTGTATGACTGATTTTGTGCTGAAACCCCTCCCACAAGAAGCTCTGGGACGTGGTACTTTTGGCAGTTTGTTACAATGTAACAAGGTTCACAGACAGGAAATAGCTGTTTACAGCTGTCTCTAACAGCCAAAACAGCTAGGAGCAGCTACATAACCTGCCCACAGTAAAAAGGTCACCATGTAATAAATGTCAGAATGTAAATCGGGGAGAGGAAAGATTTTACAATGAGCAAACACTGACTAAATCATTTATACATAATTATGGTAAAAATGAAGCATTTTTTCTACTACATTATTTTCACTGGAGTTCCTCTTTAAAGTTATATATACATCAGAGTGCATGTGATAGAACTATATATATTTGTAGTACAATTTAGTACCTTTTCCTGAATGTACGTATTTGTATATGTTATGTATTTAAAGCTGGATCTAGGCGGAGCGATCCGGCGGCTCGATTAGCCGCCGGATCGACTCTTCCACATCCCCGCGCGTACCCGCCGCATCCCCGCTCGTCCGCGCGTGCGTCGGATTCGATACCCGCTCGTCCCTGCCGGCGCTGCTTATCTTCCGCTCGATTCCCCGCTATTGTCCGCTCGCGGGGAACAAGCGGGGAATCGGCCGCGCCGAGATCGGACTTGTCAGATGCGGCTCGATTGATAAGAAAAATCGGCACGTGTAGACCCAGCTTTACCCTATTGTAAATTGTCTGGACCTGGTCCACACTAGGTCCGGAAACTTATCCGTGGCTGCATTTTTCAAACCTGATGAAAAACGGAGTCCCGGATACTAATGTTCAAAATAGCAGCCAGCCTCACCCAAGTAAAAAACGGATCCGTCTGCGTTTGCGGGGACCCGTTTTCAAAACCTGAACGGAAGGTCCGGATCTGCTGCATTTTCACGCAACGGATCAGGGCCACGGATACACGCAGGGGTAGTGAAAGCAATGAGAAAACGCATCTCCAGCTCCACAGGCAAAAAACTGATGTGAAAACGGATAGCCTGAGCTTTATGATTGGCCCAAAAAAATCCTCCCACTCCTTCCTAATGATGGAGACGTTTTCTGTCAGGGAAAAACTGAACGGAAACTGATGCAAAATTGATGCACTTTCATCAGTTTGCAGTACGGTGGGTACTTCCCCTAATCTTCCCCTGATCCGGACTGCAGTGTCCGTCCTGCAACTGTGTCTAGTGTGGACCCAGTCTTACTGATCTTTGTTTGTCTGATTAAAATCACATTACTGTGATTTTCCTGTTCCAAAATTGCTGGTTTCTTCAAACTCACTGCTGGCATAAGTAAAGTTAAATATTGCAATCCTTTTAGGAGGGATAGCAATACACTAACCTTATTCAGTGTTTTACATCATCTTCACAGCGTCCCTTGGCTTTTATCATAGAGCCTAGGTTTCTGAAGGTATCTGAAGGTGAGTTTCCATAGTTATCATTAATTAACAGAAGTTGATAAACTTTAACATGGTTTCATTCCTTGTGGTATTCATGGGCGTAACAATAGACCCTGCAAGGGTTGCAGCTGCAGGTGGGCCCAGAAGCCACAGGGGGCCCTGTTCTTAGAGACTGAGAGAAAAAACTTTCTGCACTCTGCACAGTTGTTCTAATGACTGCATCTGCTCAGCTACTGATAACAAATTATACAAAGATTTGTAAACAGTCCCTATTCAGTGTGCAGAGGTAGGGGGCCACATCCAAAGTTTTGCAGTGCAAGGAGACCCAGTTACTCGCCTAGTATGCGCCTGATGGTATTGATTTCAAGACCTTCAAAGGATACCAGAGCTGAAGACACTGAGAAACAGGGAGCAGGCACATATGAGAAGCTGTCCTGATGTCCACCGCTTCCCCTGTTCTCCTCCGCCCCTCTCCTTTCCTCCCTAAATGCCCACCCCCCCTTCACCCCAGCAGCCTCTTCCGGGTCGGGCATTAATGCGCAGGCTCTGGCACTGCTGCGTGCGTCCTACATTTCGTGCCCGTGACCATGAGAGCACTGCGCATACGCATGACATCACAATTATGTCATGCGTAGTGCACTCCAGGCCCCGGGCGTGCGATGATGATGCTGCACCCACTTCAGTAAAAGCCTATGCAGAGTATTTTTAATTTTATTTATTTTGAGTTGTGTATGTTTTTTCCACTTAAAATTTCACCTTACATGACCCATAATTTATCCTCAGTGTTTGCTGTATGCCCAGGTTAAACAAAACCAGACCTAATTGCAAACGTTTATTGTGTTATACCCATTACCATTACCTCATCTCTAGCATATTAAAAAGTTTTGTTTTTAAAATAAAATCTGATATTTTTAACAGATTAATTTCATACATTTTGGAATTCTTCAGCAGCCACACATTTAAGCCGGTTGCTCGGTAACAGTAAATTCGGGCGCCTGAGGCAAGTGGACAAATCGGGCGCCGCCATTCACTCCCATAATAAATATCGTTTAATGGGCGCCCGACAGGAAAAAAGGGCGCCGGAGAAAAATAACGTTTTATAAGCGGCGCCCGGAGACTTTTACTGTTTTATAACTGCTTCTCATGATTACACATTATTTTATGATTTATAATTTTTTAAACATTATTTTTAAATGAAAAACAGTACAATCTTTTTTAAAACATTATTTTTAAACGAAAAACAGCACAATATTTTTTTCACACGTTATTAATGCTTATCACAGGGGGGTCTTAGGTTTAGGCACCACCAGGGGGGTCTTAGGTTTAGGCATCAACAGGGGGGTCTTAGGTTTAGGCACCACCAGGGGAGTCTTAGGTTTAGGCACCACCAGGGGAGTCTTAGGTTTAGGCACCATCAGGGGAGTCTTAGGTTTAGGCACCACCAGGGGGGTCTTAGGTTTAGGCACCAACACGGGGGTCTAGGGGTTAGGGGTAGGTACAGGGAGGGTTACTTACTATTTTTTTTTAAACGTTATTATACGTTTCACTTTTTAAACGGAAGATTAACGTTTTCACAATTGCCAATTTCATGCACATTATTTAATGATTTATAACTTTATAAAACATTATTTTTAAACGAAATATAGTACATTATATTTTTAAACGTTATCCATGTTTATCGTTTAAAACCCGGCGCCCTTTTTTCCCAGCGCCCCTTTTTAACGTACGCCGGTTGCTCTACTTGCAGCTTAGAATCTGATAACTTATTCTTATGCAGACAGCTAAGCTGAGTCTCTGATGAATATTTTAACAAACTATTACTATGCTGGTAATTAGATCCATGGGGGTTCAGTTCGGAAATTCTGTTCAGTGTGAGTGTGCAGAACTACAATACACATACCGTAACATTCCCATGTGAAGAGCACTGTTTCTAAATTTCCCTTTACTAATTCCCACTGTTGGCATTTAATAATTCAATTAAAACTTGGAAGTCCAAGTAAGATAGTTTAAGATGAAGTAGAAATTTGCCTTGCATTACTGAAGGATAAATAGGCAGGTTTTTAATGAAAATTGAGCTTTTCAACCTGCACTTAAGGAAATTAGTTTTAACATCCTTTGGGTAGCATCTTAAAAGACTATGGGCCATATGCAATTGTCTTTTACACCTGAGTTATCTCCTAGGAGATAATTTTCAGCTTCTCTTTAAACCTACTTTTCAGCATTTTACTATTGCAAATGTACCCAAATGTTGGTGAAAAAGTACTATCAAATGTATTTTGAGTATTTTCTTGCTTGCTGGTGGCTTAAAAGGCATCTTATGACAAGTTGTTAAAATATCACCTAGGAGAAAACTCATGAGAAAAAGGCAATTGCATATGGCCCTATAACCTGTTTCGAGGGTGTTTTGCTGGCTATGTGGTGGTTAAACCACACTCTAGGATTTTCCCAAACATTGAGGCAGTTTTATCAAAACCTAGCAAGGAGAAAGGTTGCAGACACAGTGACAGGTACAGTGACAGGTACAGTGACAGGTACAGAAGTGGGCCAGTTGCTCAGGGTGACCAATCGGAATCCTCGACATGTGATCGATTGATGCACTGGTTTTGCTCATATTTTCCTTGCAGTGGTTTTAATAAATTTGAGGCACTGAATCCATAACCCACTCTACCTAGGTAAATAAAAGTTTTGTAAGAAAATTAAATTACCACATTTGCCAATTGCCATTAACCACTTCCCGACCGCCCACTACACAGGGGCGGCGGGGAAGTGGAGCCCTGCAGGACGGCCTCACCCACAGAGGCGGCGGTCCATTTAAGGGCATGGGCGGAGCGATCGCGTCATCCGTGACGCGATCCTCCGCCGGCGCCTGTCACCGCTCGCTCGCCGCAACATCCCGCCGGCTATACGGAAGCGCCGGCGGGATGTTAACCCCGCGATCGCCGCATACAAAGTGTATAATACACTTTGTAATGTTTACAAAGTGTATTATACAGGCTGCCTCCTGCCCTGGTGGTCCCAGTGTCCGAGGGACCACCAGGGCAGGCTGCAGCCACCCTAGTCTGCACCCAAGCACACTGATTTCTCCCCCCCCTGCCCCAGATCGCCCACAGCACCCATCAGACCCCCCCCTGCCCACCCCCCAGACCCCTGTTTGCACCCAATCACCCCCCTAATCACCCATCAATCACTCCCTGTCACTATCTGTCAACGCTATTTTTTTTTTATCCCCCCCCCCTGCTCCCTGCCCCCTCCTGATCACCCCCCACCCCTCAGATTCTCCCCAGACCCCCCCCCCCAGACCACCCCCCCCTGTTTACTGTATGCATCTATCCCCCTGATCACCTGTCAATCACCTGTCAATCACCTGTCAATCACCCGTCAATCACCCATCAATCACCCGTCAATCACCCCCTGTCACTGCCACCCATCAATCAGCCCCTAACCTGCCCCTTGCGGGCAATCTGATCACCCCCCCACACCAATAGATCGCCCACAGATCCGACATCAGATCACCTCCCAAATCCATTGTTTACATCTATTCTCTCCTCTAAACACCCACTAATTACCCATCAATCACCCATCAATCACCCCCTATCACCACTTGTCACTTTTACCTATCAGATCAGACCCTAATCTGCCCCTTGCGGGCACCCAATCACCCGCCCACACGCTCAGATTGCCCTCTGACCCCCCCTTATCAATTCACCAGTGCATTAATTACATCTGTTCTTCCCTGTAATAACCCACTGATCACCTGTCAATCACCTGCCAATCACCTATCACCCATCAATCACCCCCTGTCACCCCCTGTCACTGCCACCCATCAATCAGCCCCTAACCTGCCCCTTGCGGGCAATCTGATCACCCACCCACACCATTAGATCGCCCGCAAACCCGCCGTCAGATTACCTCCCAAATGTATCGTTTACATCTTTTATCTTCTCTAAACACCCACTAATTACCCATCAATCACCCCCTATCACCACCTGTCACTGTTACCTATCAGATCAGACCCTAATCTGCCCCTTGCGGGCACCCAATCACCCGCCCACACGCTCAGATTGCCCTCAGACCCCCCCCCCCCCCCTTATCAATTCGCCAGTGCATTAATTACATCTGTCCTTCCCTGTAATAACCCACTGATCACCTGTCAATCACCTGCCAATCACCTATCACCCATCAATCACCCCCTGTCACCCCCTGTCACTGCCACCCATCAATCAGCCCCTAACCTGCCCCTTGCGGGCAATCTGATCACCCACCCACACCATTAGATCGCCCGCAAACCCGCCGTCAGATTACCTCCCAAATGTATCGTTTACATCTTTTATCTTCTCTAAACACCCACTAATTACCCATCAATCACCCCCTATCACCACCTGTCACTGTTACCTATCAGATCAGACCCTAATCTGCCCCTTGCGGGCACCCAATCACCCGCCCACACGCTCAGATTGCCCTCAGACCCCCCCCCCCCCCCTTATCAATTCGCCAGTGCATTAATTACATCTGTCCTTCCCTGTAATAACCCACTGATCACCTGTCAATCACCTGCCAATCACCTATCACCCATCAATCACCCCCTGTCACTGCCACCCAACAATCAGCCCCTAACCTGCCCCTTGCGGGCAATCTGATCACCCACCCACACCAATAGATCGCCCGCAGATCCGACATCAGATCACCACCCAAGCGCAGTGTTTCCATCTATTCTCTCCTCTAAACACCCACTAATTACCCATCAATCACCCATCAATCACTCCCTATCACCACCTGTCACTGTTACCTATCAGATCAGACCCTAATCTGCCCCTTGCGGGCACCCAATCGACCGCCTACACGCTCAGATTGCCCTCAGATCCCCCCTTATCAATTCGCCAGTGCAATATTTACATCTGTTCTCCCCTGTAATAACCCACTGATTACCTGTCAATCACCTATCAATCACCCATCAATCACCCCCTGTCACTGCCACCCATCAATCACCCCCTGTCACTGCCACCCATCAATCACCCGCTGTCACTGCCACCCATCAATCAGCCCCTAACCTGCCCCTTGCGGGCAAACTGATCACCCACCCACACCAATAGATCGCCCGCAGATCCGACATCAGATCACCACCCAAGCGCAGTGTTTCCATCTATTCTCTACCCTAAACACCCACTAATTACCCATCAATCACCCCCTGTCACTGCTACCTATCAGATTAGACCCCTATCTGCCCCTAGGGCACTCAATCACCCGCCCACACCCTCAGAATGCCCTCAGACCCCAGCCCTGATCACCTCGCCAGTGCATTGCTTGCATCCATTCCCCCCTCTAATCACACCTTGAGACACCCATCAATCACCTCCTGTCACCCCCTAGCACACCTACCCATCAGATCAGGCCCCAATTTGCCCCGTGTGGGCTCCTGATCACTCGGCCAAACCCTCAGACCCCCTTCCGATCACCTCCCCAGTGCATGGATTGCATCTATTTTCCCCTCTAACCACCCCCTGAGACACCCATCAATCACCTCCTGTCACCCCCTAGCACTCCTATCCATCAGATCAGGCCCAATACAACCTGTCATCTAAAAGGCCACCCTGCTTATGACCGGTTCCACAAAATTCGCCCCCTCATAGACCACCTGTCATCAAAATTTGCAGATGCTTATACCCCTGAACAGTCATTTTGAGACATTTGGTTTCCAGACTACTCACGGTTTTGGGCCTGTAAAATGCCAGGGCGGTATAGGAACCCCACAAGTGACCCCATTTTAGAAAAAAAAGACACCCCAAGGTATTATGTTAGGTGTATGACGAGTTCATAGAAGATTAAATTTTTTGTCAAAAGTTAGCGGAAATTAATTTTTATTGGTTTTTTTTTCACAAAGTGTCATTTTTCACTAACTTGTGACAAAAAATAAAATCTTCTATGAACTCGCCATACACCTAACGGAATACCTTGGGGTGTCTTCTTTCTAAAATGGGGTCACTTGTGGGGTTCCTATACTGCCCTGGCATTTTAGGGGCCCTAAACCGCGAGGAGTAGTCTAGAAAACAAATGCTTCAAAATGACCTGTGAATAGGACGTTGGGCCCCTTAGCGCACCTAGGCTGCAAAAAAGTGTCACACATGTGGTACCGCCGTACTCAGGAAAAGTAGTATAATGTGTTTTGGGGTGTATTTTTACACATACCCATGCTGGGTGGGAGAAATTTCTATGTAAATGGACAATTGTGTGTAAAAAAATCAAACAATTGTCATTTACAGAGATATTTCTCCCACTTAGCATGGGTATGTGTAAAAATACACCCCAAAACGCATTATACTACTTCTCCTGAGTACAGCGGTACCACATGTGTGGCACTTTTTTACACCCTAAGTACGCTAAGGGGCCCAAAGTCCAATGAGTACCTTTAGGATTTCACAGGTCATTTTGCGACATTTGGTTTCAAGACTACTCCTCACGGTTTAGGGCCCCTAAAATGCCAGGGCAGTATAGGAACCCCACAAATGACCCCATTCTAGAAAGAAGACACCCAAAGGTATTCCGTACGGAGTATGGTGAGTTCATAGAAGATTTTATTTTTTGTCACAAGTTAGCGGAAAATGACACTTTGTGAAAAAAAACTATTAAAATCAATTTCCGCTAACTTGTGACAAAAAAATAAAAACTTCTATGAACTCACCATACTCCTAACGGAATACCTTGGGGTGTCTTCTTTCTAAAATGGGGTCATTAGTGGGGTTCCTATACTGCCCTGGCATTTTAGGGGCCCTAAACCGTGAGGAGTAGTCTTGAAACAAAAATGACCTGTGAAATCCTAAAGGTACTCATTGGACTTTGGGCCCCTTAGTGCAGTTAGGGTGCAAAAAAGTGCCACACATGTGGTATCGCCGTACTCGGGAGAAGTAGTACAATGTGTTTTGGGGTGTATTTTTACACATACCCATGCTGGGTGGGAGAAATACCTCTGTAAATGACAATCTTTTGATTTTTTTACACACAATTGTCCATTTACAGAGGTATTTCTCCCACCCAGCATGGGTATGTGTAAAAATACACCCCAAAACACATTGTACTACTTCTCCCGAGTATGGCGATACCACATGTGTGGCACTTTTTTGCACCCTAACTGCGCTAAAGGGCCCAAAGTCCAATGAGTACCTTTAGGATTTCACAGGTCATTTTGAGAAATTTCGTTTCAAGACTACTCCTCACGGTTTAGGGCCCCTAAAATGCCAGGGCAGTATAGGAACCCCACAAATGACCCCATTTTAGAAAGAAGACACCCCAAGGTATTCCGTTAGGAGTATGGTGAGTTCATAGAAGATTTTATTTTTTGTCAAAAGTTAGCGGAAATTGATTTTAATTGTGTTTTTTCACAAAGTGTCATTTTCCGCTAACTTGTGACAAAAAATAAAATCTTCTATGAACTCGCCATACTACTAACGGAATACCTTGGGGTGTCTTCTTTCTAAAATGGGGTCATTTGTGGGGTTCCTATACTGCCCTGGCATTTTAGGGGCCCTAAACCGTGAGGAGTAGTCTTGAAACGAAATTTCTCAAAATGACCTGGGAAATCCTAAAGGTACTCATTGGACTTTGGGCCCTTTAGCGCAGTTAGGGTGCAAAAAAGTGCCACACATGTGGTATCGCCGTACTCAGGAGAAGTAGTATAATGTGTTTTGTGGTGTATTTTTACACATACCCATGCTGAGTGGGAGAAATATCTCTGTAAATGGACAATTGTGTGTAAAAAAAATTAACAAATTGTCATTTACAGAGATATTT
Source organism: Hyperolius riggenbachi (assembly GCF_040937935.1). NCBI lineage: Eukaryota > Metazoa > Chordata > Amphibia > Anura > Hyperoliidae > Hyperolius > Hyperolius riggenbachi. Next base: position 163,002,411 of record NC_090646.1, read on the forward strand.
CTCCCACCCAGCATGGGTATGTGTAAAAATACACCCCAAAACACATTATACTACTTCTCCTGAGTACGGCAATACCACATGTGTGGCACTTTTTTGCAGCCTAACTGCGCTAAGGGGTCCAAAGTCCAATGAGCACCTTTAGGCTTTACAGGGGTGCTTACAATTTAGCACCCCCCAAAATGTCAGGACAGTAAACACACCCCACAAATGATCCCATTTTGGAAAGTAGACCCTTCAAGGTATTCAGAGAGAAGCATGGTGAGTCCGTGGCAGATTTCATTTTTTTTTGTCGCAAGTTAGAAGAAATGGAAACTTTTTTTTTTTTTTTTTTTTTCTCACAAAGTGTCATTTTCCGCTTACTTGTGACAAAAAATAATATCTTCTATGAACTCACTATGCCTCTCAGTGAATACTTTGGGATGTCTTCTTTCCAAAATGGGGTCATTTGGGGGGTATTTATACTATCCTGGAATTCTAGCCCCTCATGAAACATGACAGGGGGTCAGAAAAGTCAGAGATGCTTGAAAATGGGAAAATTCACTTTTGGCACCATAGTTTGTAAACGCTATAACTTTTACCCAAACCAATAAATATACACTGAATGGGTTTTTTTTTATCAAAAACATGTTTGTCCACATTTTTCGCGCTGCATGTATACAGAAATTTTACTTTATTTGAAAACTGTCAGCACAGAAAGTTAAAAAAATCATTTTTTTGCCAAAATTCATGTCTTTTTTGATGAATATAATAAAAAGTAAAAATCGCAGGAGCAATCAAATAGCATCAAAAGAAAGCTTTATTAGTGACAAGAAAAGGAGCCAAAATTCATTTAGGTGGTAGGTTGTATGAGCGAGCAATAAACCGTGAAAGCTGCAGTGGTCTGAATGGAAAAAAAGTGGCCGGTCCTTAAGGGGTAGAAAGCCCTAGGTCCTCAAGTGGTTAAAGTGAACCTCCAGACTAAAAATCGACTCAGCAGCACTGAAAAGGCCTGGTGTTTCTTTAACAGTTTCACAGCATCAGAACTTTGTTTCTCTTATACAAGCCTCATTTTTAGCTGCACAGAAGAAAACTGCCCGGGCATTTTTCCCCTGATGCTGTGCAAAGCATGATGGGATTTCTGATGTTGTTGTTCTCGTTCTGCTGTTTTGGTGCAATTTTTTTTTTTTACATTTTGAATTTGACATTTGAAGCCTAGGGTGTGCAGCTGGGAGGGGTGATCAGGACACAGGACAGTTGGAACTTTGTCTCCTGCTCCCTGTCACCTCCTTTCAACCAAAAAGATGGCTGCCCCCATGACAAAGATAGCAGCCCCCATGAATCACAAACATTTGCCTGTTCTTTTAAAACAGGGTGGGTAAGAGATTATATTACTTATCTATTCTAATTAACATAACTAATGTAACTTAATGACAGTATGTTTGTTTTATACTGAAGTTCCCCTAAAAAATATAGATAGTAATGTGACTCTTGGCTGGTAGTGACCAAACCCTTTAGGAGGCTGGACAAGAGGTTCGGTGCATTTTTGGACAGTATGACCTGTGAAAGGGGGCATGGCAAATGCTGCCACGCCCTTTATGGGATGGAATATGGTTAGAAGGACGCTCTGTCTTCCTCCTGTACATGGCTATGGTGTAAAACAGTTTTTCTCAATATTATTTTGGTATATTCCCTATTTTGAAAGTCTGTGCTTACAGGTTCTGGAGGTGTGTTATGCTATCAGGGACAATAAAGAGATGATTTGCATATTCAGCAGTGATGCATTGTGGGACACCTTTAGAGCTCACTTCAACCTGAAATTTCGCAAATACCTTCTGTTGTAAGAAGGCAAATTTCTGTTTTGTATAGCATCTTAGGAGTACTTCTAGGAGTTCTGGTTTACCGAGAGCTGGAAGGGCACTCTGTAACTATAATAAATAATATACAGCTGTGATTAAGTCATCAAGTCTATCACCTCCAGGAAGAGTTATGCAGTGTGTAGAAATTAATTGCTTTGTCCAAGTGACTATTTAATGCAAGTGAGAGGCAGTCGGTGGAAATAGAGGTTACTGAGGTGTATAAAATGAGTGCATTCCTCTCAGTCACTGCAAACCATATCAAATGATGGCCTGCAGCCAAGTTTTGTGGGTGAAAGCTTGTGTCATGCTAACTGAAATATGAGAGGCTGCAGCTATGTCCATTTTCATCCATCTTAAAAAAAAAGATTTTATATGGATTTTGGTGAGAAAATCCCTGTATGTGATGTGCACCTGAGCTGTGTTTATACAGCTAACGCAGCGTCGAGTGTGAAAGGTAAAATGAAAGTCTATGGACTTTCATCTTACCTTGGTTAACGCAAACGGCTTCCGTTTGCGTTAACGCACAAAGTCTGCCCTAATGTGAAAGAGCCCTAATCAGCTGTGAATGTTTGATAAATAACTTTACATCACCTCTGAGCAGACTTTGTTTCATAAGTGAAAACATTCATTAGATGGATAGAGATGGGCCGATCGGTTCGCCGGCGAACGGTTCCCGGCGAACTTCGGTGGTTCGCGTTCGCCTCCCGCAGGCGAACGTTTCCGGAAGTTCGGTTCACCCCACAATGCACTATGAGGGTCAACTTTGACCCTCTACATCACAGTCAGCAGGCCCAGTGTAGCCAATTAGGCTACACTAGCCCCTGGAGCCCCACCCCCCTTATATAAGGCAGGCAGCGGCGGCCATTACGGCCACTCGTGTGCCTGCATTAAAGAGAGTAGGGCGAGCTGCTGTCTGTCTCTCATAGGGAAAGATTAGTTAGGCTTAGCTTTTCCTGGCTGCATACCTGTTCAGTGATCCTGCCACTGCATACCTGTTCTGTGAACCCACCCACCACTTCATACCTGTTCAGTGATCCTGCCACTGCATACCTGTTCTGTGAACCCACCCACCACTGCATACCTGTTCAGTGATCCTGCCACTGCATACCTGTTCTGTGAACCCACCACTGCATACCTGTTCTGTGAACCCACCCACCACTGCATACCTGTTTAGTGATCCTGCCACTGCATACCTGTTCTGTGAACCCACCACTGCATATCTGTTCTGTTCAGTGGACCCGCCACTGCATACCTGTTCTGTTCAGTGGACCCGCCACTGTATACCTGTTTAGTGAACCCGCCACTGCATACCTGTTCTGTTCAATGAACCCGCCACTGTATACCTGTTCTGTTCAGTGAACCCACCACTGCATACCTGTTCTGTTCAGTGAACAGTTTGGTGTGTCAGTGTGAAGCAGTACCTTAATTACACTACCTGATTGATGTATACACATGCAAGATGTTTTAAAGCACTTTAGGCCTGTCATTTACCATTCAATATGATTTCTGCCCTTAAAACGCTGCTTTGCGTCAAATCCAGATTTTTCCTGGGGACTTTTGGCGTGTATCCCACTCCGCCATGCCCCCCTCCAGGTGTTAGACCCCTTGAAACATCTTTTCCATCACTTTTGTGGCCAGCATAATTATTTTTTTTTTTCAAAGTTCGCATCCCCATTGAAGTCTATTGCGGTTCCCGAACTTTAACGCGAACCGAACCTTCCGCGGAAGTTCGCGAACCCGGTTCGCGAACCTAAAATCGGAGGTTCGGCCCATCTCTATAGATGGGTACACAGATTATACCCGGCCTGTGCTGCAACAGGATTAGGAGACCATTTGTGCCTGAAGTTGGAGTTGGGATTTAACTCATTATCAACAGCAGTACAGTATATTACTGTCCTCTTGGCCATGCAGTTATGACAAGGATGTATCTTCAGCTGCTAGAGTGCACCTTTTCTCATCACCTTAAAGAGGAACATTATCCCAGGATTGCACTATATACCATAGTGACTTGGAGGGAGCTATGCAAAATATTTAACATGCCCTATCTGATCTCTAAATATATGCCCTTATGTGGATTGCCGGCATTTCCAGCAAGTTTAGCCCATGGAGGTTTTTTTGAATGGCAGGACAGAGGAATTCATTGGTTGGGGCAATTACTGGATCTAAAAGTGGGTAAATTATTATCTTTTGGGGATATCAGGTCAAAATTTTATATTTCTTGCCATCATTTCTTATATTATGGCCAGCTGAGATCATTTCTAGAAAGTAAGGGGATGCAATTCAGAAAAAGAATTACATTAAACAAACTAGATGAATTCCTAGCCCCGCATGTTCCTAAAATATCACTGTCCACAGTTCAGACAGACCTCCAACAAATAACTGTTTCTAAAAAAGCAACTAATAACTTATCCAGTTGGTCCAAACATATACCACGTGATGACCTCCCAAATAAGATTCTTGAGGGATATAAAGTGGTCCATAAATTAATAGTTGGGGAAAACTGGCGAGAATTTCATCTCAAATTCATCCATAAAGCCAAGTATGCCTTCAACATTAAATATAAGAACCCACCAGCGTATTATACGCCAAAATGCCCCAAATGCAACTTTCCTGATGCAGACTTATTTCACTGTGTGTGTAGCTGTCCAGCAGTTATACAATTCTGGAAAAAAGTGTTGTGTTATATCAAACAAATGTGCAAAATTCAACTGGAACCGCATCCTTTGTTACTGTTGTTCAACTACGAGGAACCTAAACTAGAGATGGAGGGTAATCCTCAGGCAACCACCAAAGTCATGAGCAAATTAGCTCACCTGATCTTAATTACAGCTCGAAAAGTAATTTTCAGCAAGTGGAAATATTCAAGTATTCCTTTGCTCTGGGATGTTAAGGAAGAGCTCATGCACCTTCACCAACTGGATAAACTTTATACATACGTTAAATCACAAGGATAAGAAAACAAAGACATTTTTTAAAGGGGAAATTCTTTATTTTAAAGGTTTATACACAACAGAAAATTAAAGACCTGATGGAACACTTCAAGTACACATAATGGTATTTAACGGAACACTTGCTTGGCACTCTAGGAAGATTGGACATATCCTAAGGCCTTTCAGGAAACTCTGGTCAGGAGTGATAGGGAAGGGAGGGGAGGGAAGGGGATTCAGTGTGGGAAAGGATTGAACTGGATGACAAACCCTTAGACACACGCAGGCGTAGTTTGTTAATGGACTGTGTATGAACATACAATATGTCATGTAATAGACACTGCCTGTTTTTTCTGTTTCTTTATTGTATTTCCCCACTAAGGGAATGTTACCCTGTTCATAAAAATTCAAAACTCACAATAAAATTAGGATTTATTTTTTTTTGAAGAGGGCACTATAGAAAGGGTGGCATGCTACAGCTGGAACATTATAAATGGGAGCGCGCTCTATAAGGAGATACTTTTATTAGTGGAATTTTATAATCAAAACTATCAGGGGCACTGAGGGGTGGAAACTATATAGAAGGAAATATAAATTGGGGCATTATAAGCTAGGACCAATATATTGTGGTTCACTATAAATGACAACTAAATATGGGAACACTATAAGGGGGGTACAGTACATACAGTGCTGCCCATAATTATTCATACCCCTGGCAAATTTTGACTTAAAGTTACTTTTATTCAACCAGCAAGTATTTTTTTGACGGAAAATGACATAGGTGTCTCCCAAAAGATAATAAGACAATGTACAAGAAGCATTATTGTGGGGAAAAAAATATCAGCTTCTATTTGCATTTGAGTAGAAAGTGTCCAGTCCAAAATTATTCATACCCTTCACAAGCTGTCAAAGCCTGTGGGAAAATCCAAAGTTCTATACCATTCCAAATTGTCCAAGCCATTCTAAAGCATCCTAATTACCCTGATTATTGGGAACAGCTGTTTTAATCAACTCAACAAGTGAACAACAGCAGCTCTCTGCAGTTGGTTTGTGGACAGTCATGGCTAAGACAAAGGAGCTCAGTGAGGACTTACGGCTGCGCATTGTGTCTGCTCACAAGTCAGGAAAGGGCTACAAGGCAAGTTCTAAATGTTTTCAAGATCCAGTGGCTACAGTGCAAAGTATTATTAAAAAATACAAGACGTTCCGCACTGTGGAAAATCTCAAAGGACGTGGTCGGAAGTCAAAAGTGACACCTGTGCAGGCCAGGAGGATAGTGAGAGAGATGAAAAAGAATCCAAGGATCACCACCAAGGCCATCCTGGTGAATCTGGGCTCTGCTGGTGGCAATGTCTCAAGGCAGACAATCCAACGGACACTGCACACTGCTGGGTTCCACGGATGCAGACCAAGGAGGACGCCACTTCTCCAGATAAGGCACACAAAAGCTCGCCTTTGCAAATGTTCATCTGGACAAAGAAGAAGACTTCTGGTCTTCTGTGTTATGGTCAGATGAAACAAAAATTTAATTGTTTGGTCACGACGTTTTTCCTTCATTTGGAGTAAAAAAGGAGTATTCTTCAATCCAAAGAGCACCATCCCCACTGTCAAACATGGTAGTGGGAACCCTATGTTTTCTGGGTGTTTTTTCAGCCAATGGACCATGGAACCTAATCACAGTAAACAGCACCATGAAAAAAGAGCAATACATGAGGATTCTCAACGACAACATCATGCAGTCTGCAGAGAAACTTGGCCTTGGGCGCCAGTCAGCATGACAATGACTCAAAACACACAGCAAAAGTAGTGAATAAATGGTTAGCAGACAACAACATTAACATTTTGGGGTGGCCCAGCCAGAGTCCTGACTTGAATCCAATTCAGAATCTGTGGAGGGAGCTAAAGATCAGGGTGATGGCAAGAAGACCCTCCAACCTGAAATATTTGGAGCTCATTGCTAAAGATGTATGGGCAAAAATACCTGTGGAGACATGTAAAAAGCTGGTCTGCAATTATAGGAAGTGTTTGATTGGTATAATAGCCAATAAAGGCTTTTCTATTGATTATTGAGAAGGGTATGAATACTTTTGGACTGGAGACATTTTGCTCAAATGTAAATAAAATATGAGAAATGTTTTTTTCCACATTAATGCCTCTTATATCTTATTATCTTTTGGGAGACACCTATGTCATTTCCCGTCAAAAAATTACTTGCTGGTTGAATAAAAGTAACTTTAAGTCAAAATTTGCCAGGGGTATGAATAATTATGGGCAGCACTGTAGATGGTGTTATATATGAGTAGGGGCAATACATATGGAAGCATTATGATGGTAGGACACTATAACAGGAACATAGCTCCAATGTGAAAATTTCTCTGCTTCATAAGGTGAAAACAATTTCAAGATGTGAGCTGGTTAGAGCCCTAATTTACCATCACAGATTTTTCCTTGTTAGTAAAGGTGAATGGGGCGTTAGTCCATTACTCAAATGTACACAAATTTGATGCAGCTGTTCCAGGGAAGTTACCTTTGTAATACTTTATGAAAAAATCAGGCCCGATTCTAGACTTTTTGCTGCCTGAAGCAATACATTGGGAGACACCCTTTCCCCACAAGTTTGTGTGCAATGCCGGACTAGAGAGATAGAAACACATCAGCTATGCATCTCAACCTTGCTGGCCCGCAGCATCTGATCCCCAGGATGCCAGGTATGCGCTACACTGGCACTGCATCATTTACCCACTCTCAGTAGGTTAGCGATAGGATCACCAGCCACACAGGAAGTCCTGCTTCCTCTGACTACAGAGGGGCCTCATGTGACCTGGGAGCACAAAACAGGTCACATGAGGCACTTCTGTAACCATGTATACAGGACGCTGGACGGGCGGATAGAGATCCCATCGCTGGAACGCTGAGGGCAGGTGCATGAACCATCACCTTGCATGTAGGAAGAGGGAGACACAGAGTGCGAAGAAGGGGACATTTGGAGAGGGAAGCTGCCTCTTGCTGCCCTCTAATTGTTGCCGCCCTGAAGCATGTGATTGACGTTGCTTCATGGAAGAATCACCCCTGGGAAAAATCAATCACATGACCCAGCGATCTGTGGACAAAGTGCACAGCTACCTGGAAAGTGGAAGTTTCTGTCTCTGCACAGAGCCATCACCTAGCCATGCCCACCACCTCCCTCTGCTCCCACATGTGTGAGATCGGCTCTACATTCATAGGAAACAAAACTTCTCAGGTGCCCCTTTACAGCCCTGAATGCCTCTTGTGGATGAAGATGGGAGGAGTAACTTCATGAAGTCAGCATTGCAAACAATGTCAGCCAGCTAATAAAAATGATTATTGAAAAAATAAGAACTACATGCATTAAAAAACACAACCTAAAACTAGGGCTGTAAGAGAACAAATGTACAGTCAGCTTGTGTGGAGAAAGATAGTTGCTTTCACCTTATCTTATATAGATTAGAATTCAAACAGTGGATGTTTTTATTTTTAATCCTTTTGATTTTGAGCTTTCAAAATCAAAATGTGTTTCTCTGCAAATAAACATTGCATGGGCTAATCTTTGTATGTTTCTTTCTTCCTCTCTCCTTTTTTTTTTTAGTTAATAATGATTACTGCTGGAGAAGCTGTATTACAGCGCTGCGATATGGTAACTAGGCAACGTTATCTTTTGGACGTGCTATATTTTGTAGTACAGTATATACGAAATGTAAAATGTTCTAGTACATTTCCATAGGCATGGGCTCTCTACATTCACGTGCTCCTATTATACAGGAGTCATTATGGCCAACATGACGTTGAAGGTAGCACGCTCTGCATGTATGTAGCGTACCTCTTGCAGGGAGCAATGATGGGTGTAAATACGAGCCTCTTGTGTTATTCACATGGTACAATGCGTCCTCAGACAGCTAGTGTGCCACCAGCAGCACACTAATAGGAATTCTAGGAGCATACTGTATGTCTGTGCTGCTGAATCGCTGCCTGCTAACAAACTAATTATTATGCTTATGGATTTGCTCATTAATTCTGACACAGCAACTATTATACTTCTCAGCAGAAATGTATGTTTTCTTTAGGTTATCATGTTTTTCAAACACTACTACGAGTCTTTGTCTACAATTTGCAATTCTATTTTTAACTTAAAGAGAAGCCCAGGCAGATAGAAAAAATAAAAAAATAAGACACTTACCTGAGAAGAAGGGAGCCTTTGAATCCTGCAGAGCTTCCCACGTTCTCCTTGAAATCACCGCCGCTGCTCAGGACTATTTTTAACATCACGATTTTGCTCCCTTACTGCATGAGCATGCCTTACTGTGCCTGCACAAGTACAACCATGCTTTCACAGTAGCTCAGAGCCGCTTGCGTACGAGTGGATTTGAGTTCATGCCCATGCTGTATTTGTGCAGGTGCAGTATGGCCACGCTTATACCTAGTGTGAGGTGCGACCATGAGAACTGGGGGCACAGGTGCAACAACTTCCCTCTACTTAGGTAAGTATCATTTTTTTTCTTTTTGTTTTTCTTAATCCGCCTCGGGTACACTTTATAAAGGAACTTTAAACACAGGATTGAACTTCATACCAATCAGTAGCTGATACCGCCTTTCCTATGAAAAATCATTAAAGAGAATCTGAAGCCTTCTAAAAATGCTCATTTTATTTGACAGTTATCTTGAGCAATATCAGCATAGCTAAAACACTGCATTCCCACGGCACAACGATGTAATTAAACCTCCAACTCCCCGGTGCAAAATGCAGGGAGCGCTTCCTGATAGAGGCAGAGCTTTGTGCAGTAGCTATGCCTCTACTCGAGTCAATCTACGCTGATCGAAACCTCACAAGGCCCTTTTCAGTCTTCCTTCACTGAAAGGGGCGGGAAGATGCGGAGATCCGCGCAGAGATTGACGCTAATGGAGGCAGAACTACAGCACTAAGCTCTGCCTCCCCGGGCAGCAAAATCCACGACCTGGAAAGTTATGGAATTTTGTTCTGGTATTTGGGGGGTTTAATTACTTTGTTCTGCCACGGGAATGTGGCGTTTTAGCTATGCTGATATTACTTAACCTCCTTGCCGTTCTGATTCTTTCCAGATTTTAGGGTCTAAAAGAGGTGCAATTTTTTTCACTCTTTCAGACCCTAAAACCTGAAAAAAAAATCATTCTGGCAGGGAGATGTGCAACAGAATAAAAAATTTACCTTCCTGGGCTCCAGCGCTGCAGTTTGCACTTTCACCACAAGATGGCGCTAATGTACATATAAACGAACTTCTCTATATTTCTCTAATATAGAGAAGTTCGTTTTAAATATTAGCCCCGCCCCCCATGACGTCACACCACCACCGCCGCTACGCTGCTCCGATTGGCCGTCGGGTCCCCGGAAGAATAGTGGGGACATGGGGGATGACGGCGGCCAGGGAAAGACCCCACACTGCCGGGGAGAGAGGCTGGAGTCCCGCTGAGCAGCACGATCGTGCGCGGGACTCCACAAATCAAGGTAAAGCTCTGCAATGCCTACCCCGACCTGAGCTCGGGATCACCGCTAATAGCTTCTTTTTTCCACCCCGAGCTCAGGTCGGGAAAACCGGCAAGGAGGTTAAGATAAATGTCAAATAAAAAGAGCATTTTTAGAAGGCTTCAGACTCTCTTTAACTTTTCTCGAATAGATCTTCAGGGACATCTTTTATGGCTGATTTTGTGGTGAAACCTCTCCAACATTGTGAGGTCAGGACCACGGCCATGACCTGACAGTTTGCTGTCTGTGAACATTGTAATTTTAATGGATATTTTCAACTGCCAAGGAAAAAGTATCTCTCACTGTGCATAGAACAATCAGTGAACAAACATTATGCAGAGATCACCTAGCAGGACTAAAGATGTAGCCACTTGTGACAAATCTTTTAGAATGTAAATCAGGAAAGATTTTACAGTCTGCAAACACTGAATAAATAAACTATAAATGAATATTGTAAAAAAAAATAAAATAAGCAATTGTATCAATTATGTTATTTTTACTGCAGTTCATCTTTAAAGAAAACCTGTACTGAAAATAAAAGTCAAAATAGGCATACACAAGTCATACTTACCTTCCATGTAGTCTACTCCTCAGTGTCTTTCTCCTGTCCTGCGTCCTATTTGTTCACTATGATCAAGGGAATTTTCCGTCCTCCATTTTGAAAATGGCCATTACCCATAACAGCTTTCTGGTCAGCACACAGTTAAACTGTAACATCGCCCACTTGAGCCATAGGGAAACATGGACATTGCCTGGTACATCCATTTTCCTCTCAGCTATAACTGACAGCAACTGATATTTTACTGACAGCAACTGATATATTTCAGATCTGACAAAATATTGTCAGAACTGGAAGGGATTATTGTCAGAAGAAAATGGTGAGCTTCTGAGAGGAACTGATGACAAGGTAACTATGCAATGTTCATTTGAAGTTACCTCATGTGTTTATTTTAAATATTTTTACTCAGTACAGGTTCTCTTTAAGAACAGAATGAGAACAAGTGTAAAAAAAAATCACCCACTATTCAGTAACTTCCACTTACAATCAAGTTAAAAATGGACTGCTCCATGAACTCTGAATTTTTTGAACAGGAAAGAACAAAAAAAAGGAAATGGCAGGCATACACGTGGTAAACAATCAATATCTATCTTAACCACTTCACCACTGAGGGGTTTTACCACCTGAGCACCAGAGCAATTTTCACCTTTCAGCGCTCCTTCCATTCATTCGTCTATAACTTTATCATTACTTATCGCAATGAAATGAACTATATCTTGTTTTTTCCGCCACCAATTAGGCTTTCTTTAGGTGGGACATTATGCCAAGAATTATTTTTTTCTAAATGTGTTTTAATGGGAAAATAGGAAAAATGTGGGGAAAAAAATAATTATTTTTCAGTTTTCGGCCATTATAGTTTTTAAATAATGCATGCTACTGTAATTAAAACCCATTAAATGTATTTGCCCTTTTGTCCCGGTTATAAAACCATTTAAATTATGTCCCTATCACAATGTTTGGCGCCAATATTTTATTTGGAAATAAAGGTGCATTTTTTTCATTTTTGCGTCCATCCCTAATTACAAGCCCATAGTTTATAAAGTAACAGTGTTCTACCCTCTTGACATAAATATTTAAAAAGTTCAGTCCCTAAGGTAACTATTTATGTATTTTTTTAATTGTAAATTTTTTAATTTTTTTTTTAATTAAAAAAAAAAAAATGGGGAGTGTGGGAGGTAATGAGTTAATTTTATGTGTAAAAGTCATTTATTTGTATGTGAAATATGTGTAGGGTGTAGTTTACTATTTGGCCACAAGATGGCCACAGTAACTTTTTGTTTTAATGCGACCTCCAAGCTTCCTTCCGGAAGCTTGGAGGAAGTATAAGGAGGCTGGACACGTGAGTTTTTTCTCACAATGATCGCGCTGCCCATAGGAGAGCAGCGGATCATTGCGGGGCTTAGATCAACGAACGGGAATGGATTTTCCCGTTCATTGATCTCTGGGCGAGCGGGCGGCGGCGTGTTTACTAGCGGCGGGCGGCGTGTTTACGAGCGGGAGCGCGGACAGCGTCGGGAACGCGGAAAGTACGTATTTCTCCGTCCCTGGTTGTTAAAGGATAAAAAAAGGGGCGGAGAAATACGTACGCGCGGGGGTAAAGTGGTTAAGCCCCATCTACACCATACAATTTTTTTGTACGATTCCATTCATCGATTCGATTAGATTCAATCTGACATGTCCGATCGGGATTTGATTTGATAGTGTGGTCAAATGTCATTGCAAAACAATGGTAAATCGATCACACTACCGATCGAATCCCGATCAGACATGTCGGATTGAATCAAATTGATGAATCAAATCGCACAAAAAATTGTATGGTGTAGATGGGGCTTTATATCACTTGTTTACTGCTTTGTCTCTCTTCATATTCTCAGCGGAAGTCTAATATTGATCAGACTGCTGCAGACACAAGCTATACATTAGAGTCAAGGGTGCTGATGTGGGGACTGGGGAAGAGGCATCTGGGCTGAGCTGGTGGACAAGTGCATGTGTAAGGCTTATTGAAATGGTAGCATTTCTACAAGAGAACCAGTCAAGTTCCCATGCATAAGCCAGTGGAGCATAGTAACTATAGTTGAACTTCCTCACAGCTTTTCTTCACCGTTGAAGTATTAAACTTATACATCATGCTAAAACACTAGCAAGCAAAGTATTTCTATTGCATACATTCAAAAACGGTGCCCCCCAAAGTGTGGGTATAATGCCACTAGTAGAACATTATTATGTTACCAATATTCTACTATAGGGCACTGGATGATGCGTCATTTTACTGATATTCTACTATAGCTTAACCTAACCTAACCTAATCCTACCCCTGACCTACTCCTAACACTAACCTACCCCTTACCTATGCACTAACACTAGAGTAAGCAGATCTGGGTTTTAGCTATATAGTAGTCAAAACACAGGGGCCATTTTATTACTCACTTCACCCCCTTTTCAACTATTGGAAGGTCAGATACTATGGGCTTGATTCACTAAGACAAATAGCATGCCTTATCAGAGTTAACATGCCTTGTCAGAGTTAATATGCCTTATCAGAGTAGCATTGCAAGCGCTACAAACTTATAGCTGCTAGTTGGCAATGACGAGAGCTCCACTCGTCCTGCCCTGAGGCCCTGCGGGTCCAATTACTTTGAAGGACATTACCCCCACACTTTGAGTATGCTGTTTGTCAAGTTTCCTGTCAAGTGACAGGCAGCCTATTGAGCCAATCAAAGTGTGGGGATAATGTCCTTTAAAGTGATTGGACCTGCTCAGGGTAGGATAAGTGAAGCTCTTGTCATTGCCAATTAGCAGGCATAAGTTCATAGCGATCGCTATGCTACTCTGATAAGGTATATTAACTCCAAAAAGGTGTGTTAACTCTGATAAGGCATGCTATTTATCTTAGTGACTCAAGCCCAAGGTAACTGAACTCCGCGCACTGATGCTGCTATCTTTGCCGCTATATGTACTGTGTCCCAAATTATACACAGGGCACCGCTATAGCTACAATTAACCTTAAATCTATGCAGTGCACATATTATTTGCCAGATGTTCGGTACCCAAATTACCTCCTTCGATTTCTTCCTGTACCCAGTCTGTTTCCATGTATGTGTAAGTCTGCATGTTACATTTTGGTTCAGTGTCACTTTAAACATGGAAGCACTGTGCGAAAAGATATTTAATTTCATTGCTTTTATTTTTGCTTCATTAATGACCATAACAGCATGGTTAAAAGGTTACCGTTCCATAAAAAACAGTCTCTTCTAAGTCTGATGTAAAATTAATTATAAACGCTCCCCTGGGTACCAGTACAGCATGCTGCTCATTGCTCTTTTCTATAACACATTTTATTTTTGCTGTACTTATACTGTAACCTAATATCTGGTGACCTTATGTAGGTTTATGTAGGTGTTTAGTGTCAAACAAAAAAGGCAACAATTTCTGAATCTTCTCTTTTACAGAAACCTCATACTGTTTTTGTACAAACACTTATGTCAAATAAAGGTTACTTCAGTGGGCTTTAGAATAAAGTATTGCTACTGACATTTAGGATTGGACTTTGAGCAATGTTCCATGCAGTTATTGCCATGTTTGCTCAAAAATATTGTATCGTTCTTACACTTGCTTTAAATGCTCTGAGCTTTTTAGACATGCAGTACTGGTATATTGAAAAAAAGTAGCAAGTGATTTGAAAAATTATAAATAGATGTGTCAGCCATAAATTAATTTGAGTAATGTGCCCTTAAAATATAGGTTATAAGAAACATACCCTTTTCTTTAGATTATTTTTAAGCTATGTTAACTGAGCAAACCTTGCAAGATTAATTAAACAATGCTTACTCACCTATTCAATCTTTGCCATGTTGCATTTGCATGCTCTTTGCACTTAAAGGACTTCCGAGGCCAAAATCTGCCCCCAAAATGTAAAAAAAGTTAACTACCTGCATGACTTTCTATGGCACGGAGGACGCCATCCGCGCCCTCCGTGCCGTTCCGCCGGGTCCCTGCCTCTCAATATGACCCCGAATGGTTCCCGACCCCACGGCCAGGGTCGGGCTCTGCTGCCTGTATAAAGATGGCCTCCGGCCCTGGCCGCGGCTGCGCACTCCGCATGGCCTCTACTGTGGCTGCGCAGCACTAGGGCCAACCCCCCGATCCACGCAACAGGCTGTTTCCTGTTGAGTGGGGGCTGCATAGAAAAAGCCTGAGCACCAAACGTTTTTAAGTGAATCTATAACTAGATTCATCTTATTGGCAGAGCAGAGGGTGCGTGGAGGGGCATAAAGTTCCAATAGATACAGTATATGGGTCCCATGTGGTGTAGAGCCTTTAATGTCAGCAGGCAGATCTTAAAATGGATTCTCCATTTTACTGGCAACTAGTGAAGAGTTTGCAGTACTCAGAGATGTGTGAGCTGCGGGGGGCATTAGCTAGGAGACTGACCTCCCCGCCTCAACAGATCCAGCGATGGGACCCCCAAACCTCTTCGACAAGGGCTTGTTGAAGAGTGTGCATGGCCATACTTTCATCTGTGAGCAAGTGTGGCTGCGCTGTGCAGGTGCAGGAGGCCTCGTGCCTGCACAGTACCATGGAGCTGCTCGGGCGTGAACTTCTAGAGGGTCCCGGCATCCATCAGCAGTGCACATATTATTTGCCAGATGTTCGGTACCCAAATTACCTCCTTCGATTTCTTCCTGTACCCAGTCTGTTTCCATGTATGTGTAAGTCTGCATGTTACATTTTGGTTCAGTGTCACTTTAAACATGGAAGCACTGTGCGAAAAGATATTTAATTTCATTGCTTTTATTTTTGCTTCATTAATGACCATAACAGCATGGTTAAAAGGTTACCGTTCCATAAAAAACAGTCTCTTCTAAGTCTGATGTAAAATTAATTATAAACGCTCCCCTGGGTACCAGTACAGCATGCTGCTCATTGCTCTTTTCTATAACACATTTTATTTTTGCTGTACTTATACTGTAACCTAATATCTGGTGACCTTATGTAGGTTTATGTAGGTGTTTAGTGTCAAACAAAAAAGGCAACAATTTCTGAATCTTCTCTTTTACAGAAACCTCATACTGTTTTTGTACAAACACTTATGTCAAATAAAGGTTACTTCAGTGGGCTTTAGAATAAAGTATTGCTACTGACATTTAGGATTGGACTTTGAGCAATGTTCCATGCAGTTATTGCCATGTTTGCTCAAAAATATTGTATCGTTCTTACACTTGCTTTAAATGCTCTGAGCTTTTTAGACATGCAGTACTGGTATATTGAAAAAAAGTAGCAAGTGATTTGAAAAATTATAAATAGATGTGTCAGCCATAAATTAATTTGAGTAATGTGCCCTTAAAATATAGGTTATAAGAAACATACCCTTTTCTTTAGATTATTTTTAAGCTATGTTAACTGAGCAAACCTTGCAAGATTAATTAAACAATGCTTACTCACCTATTCAATCTTTGCCATGTTGCATTTGCATGCTCTTTGCACTTAAAGGACTTCCGAGGCCAAAATCTGCCCCCAAAATGTAAAAAAAGTTAACTACCTGCATGACTTTCTATGGCACGGAGGACGCCATCCGCGCCCTCCGTGCCGTTCCGCCGGGTCCCTGCCTCTCAATATGACCCCGAATGGTTCCCGACCCCACGGCCAGGGTCGGGCTCTGCTGCCTGTATAAAGATGGCCTCCGGCCCTGGCCGCGGCTGCGCACTCCGCATGGCCTCTACTGTGGCTGCGCAGCACTAGGGCCAACCCCCCGATCCACGCAACAGGCTGTTTCCTGTTGAGTGGGGGCTGCATAGAAAAAGCCTGAGCACCAAACGTTTTTAAGTGAATCTATAACTAGATTCATCTTATTGGCAGAGCAGAGGGTGCGTGGAGGGGCATAAAGTTCCAATAGATACAGTATATGGGTCCCATGTGGTGTAGAGCCTTTAATGTCAGCAGGCAGATCTTAAAATGGATTCTCCATTTTACTGGCAACTAGTGAAGAGTTTGCAGTACTCAGAGATGTGTGAGCTGCGGGGGGCATTAGCTAGGAGACTGACCTCCCCGCCTCAACAGATCCAGCGATGGGACCCCCAAACCTCTTCGACAAGGGCTTGTTGAAGAGTGTGCATGGCCATACTTTCATCTGTGAGCAAGCGTGGCTGCGCTGTGCAGGTGCAGGAGGCCTCGTGCCTGCACAGTACCATGGAGCTGCTCGGGCGTGAACTTCTAGAGGGTCCCGGCATCCATCAGTGGTGAACCCAAAGGCTTAATTCTACTGAAAAGTATCTGCCTTTTGTTTACCTAATGTCACAGTTTACTTTAAAGTGGTTTTAGATGTGGAAGGCATTGTCTAGTGTAAAAGATTAGAGCAGATGAGTGCTACACATGACACATGCTTCACCTAGGTGATAAAACATATAGCTCATCTCAGAATGGTGCTTGTTAGCACTAGTGTTGGGCGAACAGTGTTCGCCACTGTTCGGGTTCTGCAGAACATCACCCTGTTCGGGTGATGTTCGGGTTCGGCCGAACACCTGATGGTGTTCGGCCAAACTGTTCGGCCATATGGCCGAACTAAGAGCGCATGGCCGAACGTTACCCGAACGTTCGGCTAGCGCTGTGATTGGCCGAACGGGTCACGTGTAGTGTTGGGCGAACATCTAGATGTTCGGGTTCGGGCCGAACATGGCCGAACTCCGAACATAATGGAAGTCAATGGGGACCCGAACTTTCGTGCTTTGTAAAGCCTCCTTATATGCTACATACCCCAAATTTACAGGGTATGTACACCTTGGGAGTGGGTACAAGAGGAAAAATTTTTTAGCAAAAAGAGCTTATAGTTTTTGAGAAAATCGATTTTAAAGTTTCAAAGAAAAAACTGTCTTTTAAATGCGGGAAATGTCTGTTTTCTTTGCACAGGTAACATGCTTTTTGTCGGCATGCAGTCATAAATGTAATACATATAAGAGGTTCCAGGAAAAGGGACCGGTAACGCTAACCCAGCAGCAGCACACGTGATGGAACAGTAGGAGGGTGGCGCAGGAGGAGAAGGCCACGCTTTGAGACACAACAACCCAGGCCTTGCATGAGGACAAGAAGCGTGCGGATAGCAATTTGCATTTTGTCGCCATGCAGTCATAAATGTAATACAGATGAGAGGTTCAATAAACAGGGACCGGAAACGCTAACCCATCACAGATGTTCATTGTTCATGTTACTTGGTTGGGGTCCGGGAGTGTTGCGTAGTCGTTTC
Organism: Hyperolius riggenbachi; assembly: GCF_040937935.1. Taxonomy (NCBI): domain Eukaryota; kingdom Metazoa; phylum Chordata; class Amphibia; order Anura; family Hyperoliidae; genus Hyperolius; species Hyperolius riggenbachi. The sequence goes on from NC_090646.1 coordinate 163,020,484, forward strand.
CAATCCAGGATTGATTCATTTTAATTTGAGTCAGACGGTCTGCATTTTCTGTGGAGAGGCGGATACGCCGCCGATCTGTGACGATGCCTCCGGCAGCACTGAAACAGCGTTCCGACATAACGCTGGCTGCCGGGCAAGCCAGCACCTCTATTGCGTACATTGCCAGTTTGTGCCAGGTGTCTAGCTTCGATACCCAATAGTTGAAGGGTGCAGATGGATTGTTCAACACAGCTACGCCATCTGACATGTAGTCCTTGACCATCTTCTCCAGGCGATCGGTGTTGGAGGTGGATCTGCACGCTTGCTGTTCTGTGTGCTGCTGCATGGGTGTCAGAAAATTTTCCCACTCCAAGGACACTGCCGATACCATTCCCTTTTGGGCACTAGCTGCGGCTTGTGTTGTTTGCTGCCCTCCTGGTCGTCCTGGGTTTGCGGAAGTCAGTCTGTCGGCGTACAACTGGCTAGAGGAGGGGGAGGATGTCAATCTCCTCTCTAAAGTCTCCACAAGGGCCTGCTGGTATTCTTCCATTTTGACCTGTCTGGCTCTTTCTTCAAGCAGTTTTGGAACATTGTGTTTGTACCGTGGATCCAGAAAGGTATAAACCCAGTAATTGGTGTTGTCCAGAATGCGCACAATGCGTGTGACGCGTTCAATGCAGTCCTAGGCCAAAGAGGTCATAGCCTAGGCTCACAAAACCTGTTTATTTGGGCAATTTCAATGGTGGCGAGTCTGACGTACATAAATCGCAGCAATGGCCGTTAGCAACGTCTGAATCTCACGAAATGTCTCATGCAGGTAGAAGACATATTGTTAGACTTGGGCTCCAAAGATGGGTTCCCTACATCTCTGCAAACCAGAGTTACAGGGCTCCAAATTTGGTAAAATCCCCCATAGGCTTTCATTGGGCCTCCTATTTACAGTTCCAAAATCTCACATCTTTTCAAAGGGCAATTACTCAGCAGTGGCAAATTTTCTAGCATTGTAGGGACCCTTAGGGGGAACATGACTGGTGAGTTTCGGGCCCCTAGGCCAAAGAGGTCATAGCCTAGGGTCACAAAAACCTGTTTATTTGGGCTATTTCAATGGTAGTGATGGTGACGTACATAAATCGCAGCAATGGCCGTTAGCAAAGTCTGAATCTCACGAAATGTCTCATGCAGGTAGAAGACATATTGTTAGACTTGGATTCCAAAGATGGGGTCCCTACATCTCTGCAAACCAGAGTTACAGGGGTCCAAAATTGGTAAAATTCCCCATAGGATTTCATTGCCTCCCTATTTCACTTTCCAAAATCTCACATCTTTTCAAAGGGCAATGGCTCAGTAGTACCAAATTTTCTAGCATTGTAGGGACCCTTAGGGGGAACATGACTGGTGAGTTTCGGGCCCCTAGGCCGAAGAGGTCATAGCCTAGGGTCACAAAAACCTGTTTATTTGGGCTATTTCAATGGTAGTGATGGTGGCGTACATAAATCGCAGCAATGGCCGTTAGCAACGTCTGAATCTCACGAAATGTCTCATGCAGGTAGAAGACATATTGTTAGACTTGGATTCCAAAGATGGGGTCCCTACATCTCTGCAAACCAGAATTACAGGGGTCCAAAATTGGTAAAATCCCCCATTGGATTTCATTGCCTCCCTATTTCACTTTCCAAAATCGCACATCTTTTCAAAGGGCAATGGCTCAGCAGTACCAAATTTTCTAGCATTGTAGGGACCCTTAGGGGGAACATGACTGGTGAGTTTCGGGCCCCTAGGCCGAAGAGGTCATAGCCTAGGGTCACAAAAACCTGTTTATTTGGGCTATTTCAATGGTAGTGATGGTGACGTACATAAATCGCAGCAATGGCCGTTAGCAACGTCTGAATCTCACGAAATGTCTCATGCAGGTAGAAGACATATTGTTAGACTTGGATTCCAAAGATGGGGTCCCTGCATCTCTGCAAACCAGAGTTACAGGGGTCCAAAATTGGTAAAAAAAAATTTTGGTCACAAGTTAGCGGAAAATGACACTTGGTAAAAAAAACCCCAATAAAAATCATTTTCCGCTAACTTGTGACAAAAAGTAAAATCTTCTATGAACTCACCATACTCCTAATTGAGTACCTTGGGGTGTCTTCTTTCTAAAATGGGGTCATTTGTGGGGTTCCTATACTGCTCTGGCATTTTAGGGGCCCTAAACCGTGAGGAGTAGTCTTGAAACCAAATTTCTCAAAATGACCTGTGAAATGCTAACGGTACTCATTGGACTCTGGGCCCCTTAGCGCTGTTAGGGTGCAAAAAAGTGCCACACATGTGGTATTGCCGTACTCGGGAGAAGTAGTACAATGTGTTTTGGGGTGTATTTTTACACATACCCATATTGGGTGGGAGAAATATCTCTGTAAATGGACAAATGTGTGTAAAAAAAATCAAAAAATTGTCATTTACAGAGTGATTTCTTCTACCCATCATGGGTATGTGTAAAAATACACCCTAAAACACATTGGTCTACTTCTCCCGGGTACGGCGATAGCACGTGTGGCACTTTTTTGCAGCCTAACTGCGCTAAGGGGCCCAACGTGCAATGACTACCTTTGGGCTTTACAGGGGTGCTCACAATTTAGCCCCCCCCCCCACATGACAGGACAGTTAACAAACCCCACAAATGACCCCATTTTAAAAATAAGACACCACAAAGTATTCCATGAGGGGCATGGTGAGTTTATAAAAAAAATTATTTTTTGTCACAAGTTAGCAGAAAAGGATACTTTGTGAAAAAAAAAAAAAAAACGACAATTTATGCTAACTTGTGACAAAAAACAAAATCTTCTATGAACTCACCATGCACCTCACGGAATACTTTGGGGTGTCCTCTTTCCAAAATGGGGTCATTTGTGGGGTCTGTCCTGGCATTTTAGGGCCTCTGCAATCATTACATGTATGGCCAGTATTTCTGCTATACTCCTTATATTGGGCATACAGGTAGTGCATTCTGGGCTGAAAGGAAAAATGAACGGCAAACATCCCTTCATTCGCATCGATCAATGTGGATGAACAAATATCTGCCAAGAAATGTGAAACAAAAAGAAAAGAAAGAGGGACATAGGAGCTGCCACCCCAAAAATCCAAACCCACCAGCTCGTATGCCCAGGCAAACCTGATTTATTCATCCACATCGATCGATGTGAATGGAGAAATCATTGCTTGAGTTCTTTTTTGATACAAAGTGCTTGCCAAAGCATATGAACCCCAACACCGCTTCTCGGCCCATATGCCTCGGCAAACGTATCTTTTTTACTGTGGAGGAGAAATCTCGTCCTACAGCGCTGCATGCACCGATTTTGTGTAACCTGACAGAAGCGCAATGCTTCTGTCAGGATGCACCATCAGTGCTGCAGCTGATTGGTCGGTCGGTCTGGATAGAAAAAAGAGAGAAGAAAAACGAAAAAAACAAAACAAAAAGGAGGGGAAGGCGTCCGCCTGGACATAGGAGCTGCCACCCCAAAAATCCAAACCCACCAGCTCGTATGCCCAGGCAATCCTGATTTATTCATCCACATTGATCGATGTGAATGGAGAAATCATTGCTTGAGTTCTTTTTTGATACAAAGTGCTTGCCAAAGCATATGAATCCCCAACACCACACCTTGGCCCATATGCCTCGGCAAACGTATCTTTTTTACTGTGGAGGAGAAATCTCGTCCTACAGCGCTGCATGCACTGATTTTGTGTAACCTGACAGAAGCGCAATGCTTCTGTCAGGATGCACCATCAGTGCTGCAGCTGATTGGTCGGTCGGTCTGTATAGAAAAAAGAGAGAAGAAAAACGAAAAAAAAAACAAAACAAAAAGGAGGGGAAGGCGTCCGCCTGGACATAGGAGCTGCCACCCCAAAAATCCAAACCCACCAGCTCGTATGCCCAGGCAATCCTGATTTATTCATCCACATTGATCGATGTGAATGGAGAAATCATTGCTTGAGTTCTTTTTTGATACAAAGTGCTTGCCAAAGCATATGAATCCCCAACACCACACCTTGGCCCATATGCCTCGGCAAACGTATCTTTTTTACTGTGGAGGAGAAATCTCGTCCTACAGCGCTGCATGCACTGATTTTGTGTAACCTGACAGAAGCGCAATGCTTCTGTCAGGATGCACCATCAGTGCTGCAGCTGATTGGTCGGTCGGTCGGTCGGTCTGGATAGAAAAAAGAGAGAAGAAAAACGAAAAAAACAAAACAAAAAGGAGGGGAAGGCGTCCGCCTGGACATAGGAGCTGCCACCCCAAAAATCCAAACCCACCAGCTCGTATGCCCAGGCAATCCTGATTTATTCATCCACATTGATCGATGTGAATGGAGAAATCATTGCTTGAGTTCTTTTTTGATACAAAGTGCTTGCCAAAGCATATGAATCCCCAACACCACACCTTGGCCCATATGCCTCGGCAAACGTATCTTTTTTACTGTGGAGGAGAAATCTCGTCCTACAGCGCTGCATGCACCGATTTTGTGTAACCTGACAGAAGCGCAATGCTTCTGTCAGGATGCATCATCAGTGCTGCAGCTGATTGGTCGGTTGGAAAAAAAGAGAGAAGAAGAAAAAAAAAAAAAAGCAAGCAAGCAGCAAAGCACTTCAATAACATTAACTTTTTAAACTTTATTAAATATGTTCAAACCAAACAATAACATTGGTAACCAAATATTAACTTTTTTGCTTACCTGTTTTTTTTTTTTGTTTGTTTTTTTTACCTGCGAGCTGAGGATAAACTTCTCCTCCCCCATGGGTCAATGTGCAAAGTGCAAATCGCACAGATATGTGGCGAAGTACATTATGCATTCTGTCCCAAGTGAAAGGAGAGGTTTCTGGCAGGCCAGTGTATTTGGATCTCTCAAAACCTGATGTTTGGGTTCACACTGCATACTGGCCTATCCGGTCGGTCGAGCCCGCCGCACCGTCTCGCCCAAAATAGATCTTCAGGGAATACCACAAGAGTAGCATTCGGCCTAGTAATTAACTGCGTCGCCGTAGACTAACATGACTTCCGGGCCGACCCAAATTGCCGCAGAAGCCACGCAGTAACGTAGGCATGCACTAGCGTTAAGTCAAGCACTTCCGGCGTAGGGGGGGACCGCAAAGTGTGACTTTTGCTAGGCAATTTGCCCTAACGCATCGCGCCAGTGTGAAATAGCACTGAGAGACCCTTGTGTGCCTACTGCTGTGTCTGTAGTTCCCTAGGTTCTAAAAGTGTGTCTTCTCGTGGTACCTCTCATAACACTTCCCTAGGCATAGGCCAGGCTGGTCAGGACAGCGGGGACAGTAAACAGGGGTGTCACGCCTTATTCCAGCCTTGCTGCAGACACGACATCTTTTTCTGGGGTTGCGTTGAGTTTGGGTACTGGGAATCGGGTAGGCGTAATGCCTTCCATGCAGCCGGCTAGTTGCATTTGGGGGTTGGGCTCTGGCACCTTCTGGATAGAGGAGTGCCGAAACAATGTCTTCCTGGAATTGAAGAAAAGATCCAGTTCTCCCAGCCTTACTGTAGAGAACAAAGCTGTTGTACATAGCCAATTAAATTAAATACACAGACACTTTCTTATACCAGCGTCTGGTTTTCCGGGAAATTAAATAGGGCCCTAACATCTGGTCATTGAAGTCCACCCCTCCCATGTTGGCATTATAGCTGTGGGCGGCGAGGGGCTTTTCAATGACCTCTGTTGCCCGTGTAATTTGTACTGTCGTGTCTGTGTGAATGGTAGACAGAAGGTAAACGTCCCTCTTGTCCTTCCATTTCACCGAGAGCAAGTCATCGGTACACAAGGCGGCCCTCTCCCCCCGTTGAAGTCTGGTGTTAACGAGCCGTTGGGGGAAGCCCCGGCGACTAGGCCGCACGGTGCCACAGCATCGGATTCCTTCTAACTTTAAGTGCTGAAAGAGGGCCACACTTGTGTAAAAGTTATCCACATAAAGATGGTACCCCTTCTGGAACAAGGGCGACACCAAGTCCCACACAATCTTTCCACTGCTCCCCAGGTAGTCAGGACATCCGACCGGCTCCAATTTTGAGTCTTTTCCCTCATAGACCCTAAAACGAGATGTATAGCCTGTGGCCCTATCACAGAGCTTATACAGTTTCACCCCATACCGGGCGCGCTTGCTTGGGATGTACTGTTTGATGCCAAGGCGCCCGGTAAAATGTACGAGGGACTCATCTACACAGATGTTCTGTTCAGGGGTATAAGCATCTGCAAATGTGGATGACAGGTGGTCTATGAGGGGCCGAATTTTGTGGAGCCGGTCATAAGCTGGGTGGTCTCTTTCATGACAGGTGTCGTTGTCATTGAAATGCAGGAAGCGCAGGATGATCTCAAATCGCGCCCTGGACATGGCAGCAGAGAACACGGGCATGTTATGTATTTGGCGTGTAGACCAATAAGAGCGCAATACATTTTTTTTAGTAATACCCATGTTGAGGAGAAGGCCCAAAAAAATTTTAAGTTCGGAAACTTGGAGTGGTTTCCACTGAAAAGGCTGGGCGTGGCAGCTTTTCGGATGGGCGGTTATAAATTGTGTGGCATATAGGTTGGTCTCAGCCACAATTAAGTCAAGGAAATCCTGGGTGAGGAACAGTTCAAAAAAGTCTAGGGCCAATCCTAGTTCAACTGTCTCCACCTGGACTCCAGACTGGGCGGTGAAAGGGGGCAGTATGGGTGCGGCGGGATCAGGGGAATGCCAATCAGGGTTTGCCAGCACCTCTGGAAAACCAATGGGAGTACGGGCCCGTCTACTTGGTGGCTGCGGATCGGATCTTAATTCACGTACCACCGAACCAGTTTCTACTTCCAGGATGGTGTCCGCCACTTCATCAGGGTCTTCTGCGGAAGTACTGGTGTTGATAGGTCCAGGAGATGCTGCGCTGCTGGTGCATGCCTCACCAAGAAAAATCAGATCAGCGCCACTCTGCTGCCCTTGAAACTGATCTTCCGCCACCTGCAGTCCAGTGACATGGGGTGTGGTACGCCTGGCTCTAGCCGGGACCTCAACCTCGTCATCGGAACTATCGGTCAGAGAGCCACTGCTGTCTACAGGATCGTACTCTGAACCCGAAGATTCGTCGAATAAGTTGACCCAATCATCCTCATCCGACTGGTCCATGTACCTGTAGATGTCTTCATTGGAAAACCTCTTTTTTGCCATGGTGGCCTGCTAAATTTAGGAGGTATTCCTCTGAGACTACCCAGGAAAAGAGCACCTACCTAGCGAAAGGGAGTACTTGAGAGGTAGAAAGCTGTGGTCACTGAGTTTAGATTAAAAAAAAATCAAAACTGATGTTTACAGTGCCACAGTGTTTTTTGCAGTGATCAGAAAAAAAATTTCTGTCACTGCGGTGGGGCAGGCTGAACGCAGTGCAGGCGAACGATCAGGTCTGATCGGACAAACACTGCGTTTTTTTGTGGATCCTAGTGACCCTAATATAGATCTGACTGTGATCACTAATAATCACTTACAGATACTATATAGTACCAATGCTGATTAGCGACAGTGATGACGCTAATTAGTGACTGTGGTGCAGTGGGCTGAGCACTAACTGACACTAACAACCCTTTTGCTTAGCTAACTGGCCTAACTGTTTGTTACCACTAGTGATACTAAAAAAGTTTTTAGATCACTAGGATAGTGATAGTGATAGTGATGGTGAGGGGGGGGGGGGGGGGGGGGGGGGTGTTGGGGATCAGAGGGCAATCACAAATAATCAAAAACAATCACGAGACAATTACAACACAATTACAGCAAAGCCAATCACGGACCAATTGAATCCAATAACGCGACAATCAAAAACCAATTACGTGACAATTGAAGCCAATCACACGACAATCGATGCTAATCACAGGGCAAAACAGCCAATCAGTGGGCAATTGGCACAATCAAAACCAATTACGGGCAATTGAAGCCAATCACGCGACAATCGATGCCAATCACGCGACAATCGATGCCAATCACAGTGCAATTGAGACAATTGTAGCCAAACAAAGCACAATCAAGCCTTACAGACAGGAGATAAGATACACAATGGCAGGGGGGAGAATATATGCAAGCAATTCACTAGTAAGGTGTGGGGAGGATCTGAGGGGGTGGGTGATCAGAAGCCCCTAAGGGGTAGTTGGGGGTCTGATCTGATGGATAGGAGTGACAGGTGGTGACAAGGGGTGATAGATGGGTTATTGACGGGTGATAAGTGGGTGTTTACAGCAGGGAAAAACAGATGCAAACAATGGACTGCTGATGTGATCAGGGGGGGGGGGGGGTCTCGGGGGATCTGAAAGGGTGGGTGGGTGATCAGAAGCCCGGGGCAGTTGGAGGTCTGATCTGATGTGGGGCAGTGACAGGTGGTGACAAGGGATGATTGACAGGTGACTGATAGGTGATTGACAGCTGATCAGTGGGCGATTACAGGGAGATAAGATAGTATACAGGGGGGGGGGGGGTCAGGGGGGGGGGAGATCTGAAGGGGTGGGTGGGTGATCAGATACCCCTAAGGGGTAGTTGGGGGTCTAATCTGATGGATGGGAGTGACAGGTGTTGACAGGGGGTGATAGATGGGTTATTGATGGGTGATAAGTGGGTTTTTACAGGGAAAAAAAGATGTAAACAATGGACTGCTGATGTGATCAGGGGGGGGGGGGTCTCGGGGGGATCTGAAAGGGTGGGTGGGTGATCAGAAGTCCCTAAGGGGCAGTGGGGGGTCTGATCTGATGTGGAGCAGTGGCAGGTGGTGACAAGGGATGATTGACAGGTGACTGATAGGTGATTGACAGCTGATCAGTGGGCTATTAGAGGGAGATAGAGATATGCAGTATACAGGTGGGGAGGGAGGGGGGGGGGAGATCTGAAGGGGTGGGGGGTGATCAGATAACCCTAAGGGGTATTTAGGGGTCTGATCTGATCAATAGGAGTGACAGGTGGTGACAGGGATTGATTGATGGGTGATATGGGGGGTGGTTAGGTAGAAGCTGCGTGCTGCAGGGGGGTACAGGGGGGTGTCTGATGGGTGCTGCGGGTGATCGGGGGGTCTGTGGGGCTCCTAAGGTGTGCGTGTGTGTGTGCTTACTGTGCCTGCTCTCCTCGCTGGTGGTCGATCGCTAAGTGTGACCACCAGCGGGAGGCAGGCAGTATAATACAGTTTGTTACGTAAACAAACTGTATTATACATGTTCGATTGGCTAATTTGAATGTTTACAGCCCGCCGGCGCTGCTGATTGGCCGGCGGGCTGAAGTCACATGGGGGCCGAAGAGTGTGACGTAGCGATCGCGCGGCTGTAGCCGCGCGATCGCTCGTTAATTAGGCTGCAGCTGGCGACGCAATACTGCGCGGTCGGCAAGTGGTTAATATGCAAATCGACAGCAGAAACGATCGAAATCCGAATCGAGCATGTTGGAAATAATCGAATCGATCCGTTTGATCCCAAGAATCGAACGGGAAATCTCAACGTGTGTATCCAGCATTAGTCTGGAACATCACCTTCGACCTGGCCAGCTTGGGAGGCCCTACCAGTAGCTTAGTAACTTATTAATGCCTAATCCTCCTCCTCCCCCACCCATCCACAAAACCACCCTTCACCACCACCCTTTTTTGTTGGTATTGTTTTACAAAGGTTTTTTTTTGTTTTTCTTTGACAATTTTTCAAACGGCCACCTTTTTTTATTTGTTTTTTTTCGTTTTTTTTTTTTTTTTTGCACTCTCTACTTATTAATGCCTAATCCCCTCCCTATCCCCAACACACCCCTACTGCCACCCCACCCTTTTTTTTTTGTGTGTTTAGTTTATGCATTTTTTTATATAATTTTCTAGAGGAATTACCTCCTTTTAATCTTTTTTTGGTAGAGGCCCTAAGTATATATATATATATATATATATATATATATATATATATATATATATATATATATATATATATATGTATGTATGTATGTATGTATGTATGTATGTATGTATGTATGTATATATATATATATATATATATATATATATATCACTCCCTACATACTTATTAATGCCTAACCCCGGCCTTTTTTTGTTTATAAAGTTGTTATGCTTTTTTTGTTGTTTTGTTTGTTTTTTTTGATTGTGTTGACTTTGTTTTGTTTTGTTTGTATTTATTTGGTTTTTATTGTTTGTTTGTTTGTTTTTGTATTTTTTTGCTTGTTTTTGTTTTTTGCTTTTTTTCCTGTGTTTTTTTTTGTTTTTTGTTTGTGTTTTTTATAGGTTTTTTTTTAGTTTTTTGTGTTTTGTTTTTTTCTGTTTTTTGAGGGTTTTTTTTTTGTTTTTTTGATTAATTTTTTTTTTTAGTTCTTTTGATTTTTTTGTTTTTTTTTGTTTGTGCTTTTTTGTTTTGTGTTTTTTAGTGTTATTTTTGTGTGTGTGTGTGTGTTTTTAGAGTGTTTCATTTTTGTGTTTTTTTACGTTTTGTGTTTGTGACGGATTGCGGAGAAACCGCCGCACGTTCTGACAGTGAGGCGGCGGAATCCGCGCACAGAGCGGCGGTTTCCCCGTAGCAACATGCTTCTGGTTTGTCTGGACCTAGTAGTGCACACAGATGGAGAGCTACACGCGCGCGCGCGCGCTGCAAGACAGACTCTTTATGCCAATAGGAGAAGGGTCAGCTGATCGAGGCGGTCAGCTGATCCCAGCGCAGCAGGTGATTGGTTGATGGGAGCTGGGCGGCGCTGTGGAGCGCTTTACTGTATATATCTCTTGCTGTTCAGTTGCTGGTTGTCTGGCGTTGCGAATACCAATGTGTTAGCACTCAGACCTTAGTCAGATCCTTCAGTGTGGTGGTGACCTAGGAATTAGCCAGTTTACTGTGTATCATATGTGTTATTCCTTAGACCAGTTCCAGGGTGTAGAGACCACGGACCTCACACCTCAGACTAGGAATACTGTGTATCATCTGTATTATTCCTTAGATCAGTTCCAGGGTGTAGAGACCACGAACCTCACACCCAGACTAGGGAACCTGTGTTATCATTCTGTTATACATCAGACTAGTTCCAGGGTGTAGAGACCACGGACCTCACACCCAGACTAGGGAACTTGTGTTATCATTCTGTTATACATCAGACTAGTTACAGGGCGTAGAGACCACGGACCTCACACCCAGACTAGGGAACTTGTGTTATCATTCTGTTATACATCAGACTAGTTCCAGGGTGTAGAGACCACGGACCTCACACCCAGACTAGGCATTATTTGATATCTGTTATGACTTATTGCTTTCATGACTTTCCCTCTGCTTTCTGATTCGGTACCTTGCACTTCTGATTACCTGTTGCCGAACCCTGCTTGCCTTGGATACCGAATCAGCTTCCTGTCTTTGTACTTCATCTGTCTGTGTGTTGCCGACCCAGCCTGCCCGACCTTTCTGGCTGTCACCCACCCCTTGGGTGCTCAGCCTTCCTGCAGGGGCCCCTGCTCCTCAGAGGGGGCACTGCTGCACAATCAGTCAGGGTCTCCTTCTCCTGGAGTCCTTGACTGCAGTAGAGTCTGTCTCTACTCATTGGACCACCTGCTACCCCCGTGGTCCAATTACTACTGTTACACCAAACACTTACACGCTTCAGGTGTCCAGAGGTTAGCAATATATCTGTATTCTTGGTGATACTGCAAATCACCAATAATCAGATTCTCTCTGCGTGCTGACACCAATCGTTAGTGGTTTTTTTTTTTTTTTTTTTTTAGTTTAACCACTTCACCACTGAGGGGTTTTACCCCCTGAGCACCAGAGCAATTTTCACCTTTCAGCGCTCCTACCATTCATTCGTCTATAACTTTATCATTACTTATCGCAATGAAATGAACTATATCTTGTTTTTTCCGCCACCAATTAGGCTTTCTTTAGGTGGGACATTATGCCAAGAATTATTTTTTTCTAAATGTGTTTTAATGGGAAAATAGGAAAAATGTGGGGAAAAAAATTATTATTTTTCAGTTTTCGGCCATTATAGTTTTTAAATAATGCATGCTACTGTAATTAAAACCCATGAAACGTATTTGCCCTTTTGTCCCGGTTATAAAACCATTTAAATTATGTCCCTATCACAATGTTTGGCGCCAATATTTTATTTGGAAATAAAGGTGCATTTTTTTCATTTTTGAGTCCATCCCTAATTGCAAGCCCATAGTTTATAAAGTAACAGTGTTATACCCTCTTGACATAAATATTTAAAAAGTTCAGTCCCTAAGGTAACTATTTATGTATTTTTTTTAATTGTAAATTTTTTAATTTTTTTTTAATTACAAAAAAAAAAAAATGGGGAGTGTGGGAGGTAATGAGTTAATTTTATGTGTAAAAGTCATTTATTTGTATGTGAAAAATGTGTAGGGTGTAGTTTACTATTTGGCCACAAGATGGCCACAGTAACTTTTTGTTTTAATGCGACCTCCAAGCTTCCTTCCGGAAGCTTGGAGGAAGTATAAGCAGGCTGGACACGTGAGTTTTTTCTCACAATGATCGCGCTGCCCATAGGAGAGCAGAGATTTTCCCGTTCATTGATCTCTGGGCGAGCGGGCGGCGGCGTGTGTACTAGCGGCGGGCGGCGTGTTTACGAGCGGGAGCGCGGGCAGCGTCGGGAACGCGGAAAGTACGTGTTTCTCCGTCCCTGGTTTTTAAAGGATGGAAAAAGGGGCGGAGAAATACGTACGCGCGGGGGTAAAGAGGTTAAGGCTTTCTTAGTGTTTTTTGTGTTTTTTTTTTAGTTTTTTGTGTTTTTTGTTTGTTTAATTTTTTTGTGTTTTTTTTAGTTGTTTGTGTTTAAGTTTTTTGTGTTTTTTTTAGTTTATTGTGTTTTTTGTTTTGTGTTTTTTTTAGTTTTGTTAGCTTTTGTGTTTTGTGTGTTTGTTTTTTTTGTGTTTTTTAGTCTTTGTTTTTTGTGTTTTTGTGTTTTTTCAGTGTTAGTTTTTTGTGGTTTTTTAGTTTTTTTTTTTTATTAGTTTTTGTAGTTTTTTTTTTACTTTTGTTCATTTTAGTTTCTTTAGTTTTGTGTTTTTTAGTTTTTCAGTTTTTTTTTCGTTTTGTTAGTTTTTTTAAGTTTTTAGTGAATTTTTTGTTTTGTGTTTCTTTAGTTTTTTCATTTTTGTGTTTTTTATAGGTTGTGTTTTTTTAGTTTCTGTGTTTTTAATTTTTTTTTTTTTTGTGTTTTTTTTAGTTTTGTGTTTTTAGTATTTTTTTGTGTTTTTTGTAGTTTTTTTTTAAAAAAATTAAATTTTTTTAGTGCTTTGTTTTTTTGTGTTTTTGGAGGGGTTTTTTTGTGTTTTGAATTTTTTTTTATTTTTTGTGGTTTTTTTTAGTTTGTAGCGTTTATTTTTTTTTTAGTTTTTTTAGTTTTTTATTAGTTTTTAATTTTTTGTTGTTTTGAGTTTTTTTTTAGTTTTTTGTGTTTTTTAGTTTTGTGTTATTTTAGTTTTGTGTGCTTTTAGTGTTTGTGTGTTGTGTTTTTTAGCTTATTGTGTTTGTTAGGTTTGTTTTAGTTTTGTTTTTTTTTTAGTTTTTTGTGTATTTCTTTCTTTGTGTTTCTTAGTTCTTTTAGTTTTTTTTTTTTTTTAGTTTTTGTTTTTTTGTGTTTTTTTAGTTCTTTTTGTGGTTTTTTTGTGTGTGTTTTGTAGTTCTTTTAGTTTGTGTTTTTTTATTTTTTTTTTAGTTTTTTGTGATTTATTTAGTTTTGTGTTTTTTGTTAGTTCTTTTAGGTTTTGTGTTTTTTATAGTTTGTGTTTTTTATTTTTTTGTGTTTTGTGTTTTTTTATTTTTTGTGTTTTTTGTAGGTTTTTAGTTTTTTTGTGTTTTTCAGTTCTTTTAGTTTTTTTGTGTTTTATTTAGTTTTGTGTTTTTTGTATTTTTTGTAATTTTCTTTGTATTTTTTATAATTTTTTTAGTTTCTTGTGTTGTGTTTTTGTGTTTTTTGAGGGTTTTTAGTTTTTAGTTTTGTGTTTTATTTTTTTTTGTGTGGCTTTTTTAGTTTTTTAAGTTTTAATAGTTTTTTGTGTTTTTTTTTTAGTTTATATTTTTTTTTAGTTTTAATTTTTTTGTGTTTTGTGTTTCTTTAGTTTTTTATTTTTGTGTTTTTAAAGTTTTGTGTTTTTTATAGTTTGTGTTTTTAATTTTTTTTTGTTTTTTAGTTTTGTGTTTTTTTATTTTTTTGTGTTTTTTTTAGGTTTTTAGTTTTTTTGTGTTTTTCAGTTCTTTTAGTTTTTTTGTGTTTTATTTAGTTTTGTGTTTTTTTGTATGTTTTGCGTTTTTTGTAATTTTCTTTGTATTTGTATTATTTTTTTAGTTTCTTGTGTTGTTTTTTTGTGTTTTTTGAGGGGTTTTTTAATGTTTTTGTAGTTTTTATTTCTTGTGTTTTTTTAGTTTTTAGTGTGTTTTATTTTTATTTTTTTATTTTTTCTTTTTATTTTTTGTGTGTTTATAGTTTTTGTTAGTTTTTTGTGTTTTTTAGGTTTTTTTTTTTCGTTTTGTTAGTTTTTTTAAGTTTTTAATGAATTTTTTGTGTTTGTTTAGTTTTTTCATTTTTGTGTTTTTGTGTTTTTTATAGGTTGTGTTTTTTTAGTTTTTGTGTTTTTTATTTTATTTTTTTGTGTTTTTTTAGTTTTGTGTTTTTTGTATTTTTTTGTGTTTTTTGTAGTTTTTTTTTTAAAAATAAATTTTTTAGTGCTTTGTTTTTTTGTGTTTTTGGAGGGTTTTTTTTGTGTTGTTTTGAAATTTTTTTTTGTTGTTTTTTTAGTTTTTATTTTTTTGTGTTTTTTTTAGTTTTTAGCGTTTAGTTTTATTTTTTAGTTTTTTATTAGTTTTTATTTTTTTGTTGTTTTGAGCTTTTTTTTAGTTTTTTGTGGTTTTTTTTAGTTGTTTGTGTTTAAGTTTTTTGTGTTTTTTTTAGTTTATTGTGTTTTTTGTTTTGTTTTTTTTAATTTTGTTAGTTTTTGTGTTTTGTGTGTTTGGTTTTTTTGTGTTTTTTAGTCTTTTTTTTTGTTTTTTCAGTGTTAGTTTTTTTTTTTTTCAGTTTGGTTTTTTTTTAGTTTTGTGTTTTTAGTTTTTTTTTCAGTTTTTTTAATAGTTTTTTTTAGTTTTTTTTAGTTTTGTTCATTTTAGTGTATTTAGTTTAGTGTTTTTTTTTTAGTTTTTTCAGTTTTGTTTGTATAGTTTTTTATTTTTTTAGTTTTTTTTTTTAAGTTTTTTGTGGTTTAGTGTTTTTTTAGTTTAGTTTTTTTCTTAGTTTAGTTGGTTTTGTTAGTTTTTTGTGTTTTGTTAGTTTTTGTGTTTTGTGTGGGGTTTTTTTTAGCTTTTTTCAGTTTTTTTTAGTTTTGTGATTTAAATATTTTTTGTTTTTTGTGTTTTTTAGTTTTTTAAGTTTTTATAGTTTTTTGTGTTTTTTTGTTTATATTTTTTTTAGTTTTAATTTTGTTGTGTTTTGTGTTTCTTTAGTTTTTTATTTTTGTGTTTTTTAAAGTTTTGTGTTTTTTATAGTTTGTGTTTTTTAGTTTTTAGTGTTTTTTAGTTTTGCTTTTTTATTTCTTTGTGTTTTTTTTAGTTTTAAGTTTTTTTGTGTTTTTCAGTTCTCTTAGTTTTTTTGTGTTTTATTTAGTTTTGCGTTTTTTGTATTTTTTTGTGTTTTTTGTAATTTTCTTTGTATGTTTTATTATTTTTTTTTAATGTTTTTGTAGTTTTTATTTCTTTTGTGTGTTTTTTGTTTTGTTAGTTTTTTGTGTTTTTTAGGTTTTTTTTTCGTTTTGTTAGTTTTTTTAAGTTTTTTGTGAATTTTTTGTGTTTTGTGTTTCTTTAGTTTTTTCATTTTTGTGTTTTTTATAGGTTGTGTTTTTTTTAGTTTTGTGTTTTTTGTATTATTTAAAAAAAAAATTAAATTTTTTAGTGCTTTGGTTTTTTTGTGTTTTTGGAGGGTTTTTTGTGTTTTGAATTTTTTTTTAATTTTGTTTATTTTTTATTTGTTTAGTTTTTATTTTATTTAGTGTTTTTTTTAGTTTGTAGCGTTTAGTTTTTTTGTGTTTTTTATTAGTTTTTAATTTTTTGTTGTTTTGAGTATTTTTTTGGTTTTTTTGTGTTTTTTAGTTTTGTGTTTTTTTAGTTTTTTGTGCTTTTAGTGTTTGTGTGTTGTGTTTTTTAGCTTATTGTGTTTGTTAGGTTTGTTTTAGTTTTGTTTTTTTGTTAGTTTTGTGTGTTTATTTTTTTGTTTTTTTTTGTTTTTAGTGTTTTTTTTTAGTTTTTTGTGTTTTTCTTTCTTTGTGTTTTTTAGTTCTTTTAGTTTTTTGTGTTTTTTTAGTTTTTTTTGTGTTTTATTTAGTTTTGTGTTTTTTGTATTTTTTTAATTTTCTTTGTATTTTTTATTATTTTTTTAGTTTCTTGTGTTGTTTTTTTGTGTTTTTTAAGGGTTTATTTTAATGTTTTTGTAGTTTTTATTTCTTGTTTTTTTTTAGTTTTTAGTGTGTTTTATTTTTTGTTTATTTTTTTGTGTGTTTTTAGTTTTTGTTAGTTTTTTGTGTTTTTTAGGTTTTCTTTTTTGTTAGTTTAAGGTTTTAGCGAATTTTTTGTGTTTGTTTAGTTTTTTCATTTTTGTGTTTTTGATAGGTTGTGTTTTTTTAGTTTTTGTGTTTTTTTATTTTATTTTATTTTTTGTGTTTTTTTAGTTTTGTGCTTTTTGTATTTTTTTGTGTTTTTTGTAGTTTTTTTTTTAAAAAAATTTAATTTTTTAGTGCTTTGTTTTTTGTGTTTTTGGAGGGTTTTTGTGTTTTGTATTTTTTTTTTAATTTTTTAGTTTTTTTAGTTTTTATTTTTTGTGTTTTTTTTTAGTTTGTAGCGTTTAGTTTTTTGTGTTTTTTATTAGTTTTTAATTTTTTGTAGTTTTGAGTATTTTTTTAGTTTTTTGTGTTTTTTAGTTTTGTGTTTGTTTAGTTTTTTGTGCTTTTAGTGTTTGTGTGTTGTGTTTTTTAGCTTATTGTGTTTGTTAGGTTTATTTTAGTTTTGTTTTTTTTAGGTTTTTTAGGGTTTTTTTTCGTTTTGTTAGTTTTTTTAAGTTTTTAGTGAATTTGTTGTGTTTTGTGTTTCTTTAGTTTTTTTATTTTTGTGTTTTTTATAGGTTGTGTTTTTTTAGTTTCTGTGTTTTTTATTTTTGGTTTTTTTTGTGTTTTTTTAATTTTGTGTTTTTAGTATTTTTTTGTGTTTTTTGTAGTTTTTAAAAAAAAATTACATTTTTTTAGTGCTTTGTTTTTTTGTGTTTTTGGAGGGGTTTTTTTGTGTTTTGAATTTTTTTTTATTTTTTTATTTTTTATTTTTTGTGGTTTTTTTTAGTTTGTATCATTTATTTTTTTTTAGTTTTTTGTGTTTTTTATTATTTTTTAATTTTTTGTTGTTTTGAGTTTTATTTTAGTTTTTTTGTGTTTTTCAGTTCTTTTAGTTTGTTTGTGTTTTTTGTAGTTTTTTTTTTTTAAAAATTAAATTTTTTAGTGCTTTGTTTTTTTGTGTTTTTGGAGGGGTTTTTTTGTGTTTTGAATTTTTTTTTATTTTTTGTGGGTTTTTTTTTAGTTTGTAGCGTTTAGTTTTTTGTGTTTTTTAGTTGTGTTATTTTAGTTTTGTGTGCTTTTAGTGTTTGTGTGTTGTGTTTTTTAGCTTATTGTGTTTGTTAGGTTTGTTTTAGTTTTTTTTTTTTTTTAGTTTTTTGTGTTTTTCTTTCTTTGTGTTTTTTAGTTCTTTTAGTTTTTTGTGTTTTTTTAGTTTTTGTTTTTTTGTGTTTTTTTAGTTTTTTTGTGTGTGTTTTGTGTTTTTTATTTAGTTTTGTGTTTTTTGTATTTTTTTAATTTTCTTTGTATTTTTTATTATTTTTTTAGTTTCTTGTGTTGTTTTTTTGTGTTTTTTAAGGGTTTTTTTTAATGTTTTTGTAGTTTTTATTTCTTGTTTTTTTTTTTAGTTTTTAGTGTGTTTTATTTTTTGTTTATTTTTTTGTGTGTTTTTAGTTTTGTTTTTATAGTTTTTTTTAAGTTTTTTTAGTTTTTAGTGTATTGTGTGTTTTTTTAGTTTAGTTTTTTTCTTAGTTTAGTTGGTTTTGTTAGTTTTTTGTGTTTTGTTAGTTTTTGTGTTTTGTGTGGGTTTTTTTAGCTTTTTTCAGTTTTTTTTAGTTTTGTGATTTAAATATTTTTTGTTTTTTGTGTTTTTTAGTTTTTTAAGTTTTTAGTTTTTTGTGTTTTTTTGTTTATATTTTTTTTAGTTTTAATTTTGTTGTGTTTTGTTTTATTTAGTTTTGTGTTTTTTGTATTTTTTTTAATTTTCTTTGTATTTTTTATTATTTTTTTAGTTTGTGTTGTTTTTTTGTGTTTTTTAAGGTTTTTTTTTAATGTTTTTGTAGTTTTTATTTCTTGTTTTTTTTTTAGTTTTTAGTGTGTTTTATTTTTTGTTTATTTTTTTGTGTGTTTTTAGTTTTTGTTAGTTTTTTGTGTTTTTTAGGTTTTCTTTTTTGTTAGTTTAAGGTTTTAGCGAATTTTTTGTGTTTGTTTAGTTTTTTCATTTTTGTGTTTTTGATAGGTTGTGTTTTTTTAGTTTTTGTGTTTTTTTATTTTATTTTATTTTTTGTGTTTTTTTAGTTTTGTGCTTTTTGTATTTTTTTGTGTTTTTTGTAGTTTTTTTTTTAAAAAAAAATTAATTTTTTAGTGCTTTGTTTTTTGTGTTTTTGGAGGGTTTTTGTGTTTTGTATTTTTTTTTTAATTTTTTAGTTTTTTTAGTTTTTATTTTTTGTGTTTTTTTTTAGTTTGTAGCGTTTAGTTTTTTGTGTTTTTTATTAGTTTTTAATTTTTTGTAGTTTTGAGTATTTTTTTAGTTTTTTGTGTTTTTTAGTTTTGTGTTTGTTTAGTTTTTTGTGCTTTTAGTGTTTGTGTGTTGTGTTTTTTAGCTTATTGTGTTTGTTAGGTTTATTTTAGTTTTGTTTTTTTTAGGTTTTTTAGGGTTTTTTTTCATTTTGTTAGTTTTTTTAAGTTTTTAGTGAATTTGTTGTGTTTTGTGTTTCTTTAGTTTTTTTATTTTTGTGTTTTTTATAGGTTGTGTTTTTTTAGTTTCTGTGTTTTTTATTTTTGGTTTTTTTTGTGTTTTTTTAGTTTTGTGTTTTTAGTATTTTTTTGTGTTTTTTGTAGTTTTTTAAAAAAAAATTACATTTTTTTAGTGCTTTGTTTTTTTGTGTTTTGAATTTTTTTTATTTTTTTATTTTTTATTTTTTGTGGTTTTTTTTAGTTTGTAGCATTTATTTTTTTTTAGTTTTTTGTGTTTTTTATTATTTTTTAATTTTTTGTTGTTTTGAGTTTTATTTTAGTTTTTTTGTGTTTTTCAGTTCTTTTAGTTTGTTTGTGTTTTTTGTAGTTTTTTTTTAAAAAAATTAAATTTTTTAGTGCTTTGTTTTTTTGTGTTTTTGGAGGGGTTTTTTTTTGTGTTTTGAATTTTTTTTTATTTTTTTTTTATTTTTTGTGGTTTTTTTTTAGTTTGTAGCGTTTAGTTTTTTGTGTTATTTAGTTGTGTTATTTTAGTTTTGTGTGCTTTTAGTGTTTGTGTGTTGTGTTTTTTAGCTTTTTTTTTTAGTTTTTTGTGTTTTTTTAGTTTTTGGTTTTTTGTGTTCTTTTAGTTTTTTTTTGTGTGTGTTTTGTGTTTTTTATAGTTTGTGTTTTTTATTTTTTAGTGTTTTTTAGTTTTGTGTTTTTTTATTTTTTGTGGTTTTTGTAGGTTTTTAGTTTTTTGTGTTTTTCAGTTCTTTTAGTTTTTTGTGTTTTATTTAGTTTTGTGTTTTTTGTATTTTTTGTAATTTCTTGTGTTGTCTTTTTGTGTTTTTTGAGGGTTTTTAGTTTTGTGTTTTATTTTTTTGTGTGGCTTTTTTAGTTTTTTAAGTTTTTATAGTTTTTTGTGTTTTTTTTCTAGTTTATATTTTTTTTTAGTTTTAATTTTTTTGTTTTGTGTTTCTTTAGTTTAGTTTTAGTTTATTTTTGTGTTTTTAAAGTTTTGTGTTTTTTATAGTTTGTGTTTTATATTTTTTTTTGTTTTTTAGTTTTGTGTTTTTTAATTTTTTGTGGTTTTTTTTAGGTTTTTAGTTTTTTGTGTTTTTCAGTTCTTTTAGGTTTTTTTGTGTTTTATTTAGTTTTGTGTTTTTTGTATTTTTAGCGTTTTTTGTAATTTTCCTTGTATTTTTTATTATCTTTTTAGTTTCTTGTGTTGTTTTTTTGTGTTTTTTGAGGTTTTTTTTAAAATGTTTTTGTAGTTTTTATTTCTTGTGTTTTTTTAGTTTTAAGTGTGTTTTATTTTTTGTTTATTTTTTTCTTTTAATTTTTTTGTGTGTTTTTAGTTTTTGTTAGTTTTTTGTGTTTTTTAGTCTTTTTTTGTTTTTTCAGTGTTAGTTTTTGTGTTTTTTCAGTTTTTTTTTTTTTAGTTTTGTGTTTTTAGGTTTTTTTTCAGTTTTTTTAATAGTTTTTTTTAGTTTTTTTTTAGTTTTTTTAGTTTTATTCATTTTAGTGTATTTAGTTTAGTGTTTTTTTTTTAGTTTTTTCAGTTTTGTTTTTATAGTTTTTTATTTTTTTAGTTTTTTTTTTTAAGTTTTTTGTGGTTTAGTGTTTTTTTAGTTTAGTTTTTTTTCTTAGTTTAGTTGGTTTTGTTAGTTTTGTGTGTTTTGTTAGTTTTTGTGTTTTGTGTGGGTTTTTTTAGCTTTTTTCAGTTTTTTTTAGTTTTGTGTTTTAATTTTTTTTTGTTTTTTGTGTTTTTTAGTTTTTTAAGTTTTTATAGTTTTTTGTGTTTTTTTTAGTTTATATTTTTTTAGTTTTAATTTTGTTGTGTTTTGTGTTTTAGTTTTTTATTTTTGTGTTTTTTAAAGTTTTGTGTTTTTTATAGTTTGTTTTTTAGTTTTTTGTGTTTTTTAGTTTTTATTTTTTATTTCTTTGTGTTTTTTTAGTTTTTAGTTTTTCTGTGTTTTTCAGTTCTCTTAGTTTTTTTGTGTTTTTTTAGTTTTGTGTTTTTTGTATTTCTTTGTGTTTTTTGTAGTTTTTTTTTTTTAAAAATTATTTTTTTAGTGCTTTGTTTTTTTGTGTATTTGGAGGGTTTTTTGTGTTTTGAATTTTTTTTATAATTTTTTTTAATGTTTTTGTTTTTTTTGGTTTTTATTTTTTGTGTTTTTTTTTTAGTTTGTAGCGTTTAGTTTTTTGTGTTTTTTATTAGTTTTTAATTTTTTGTTGTTTTGAGTATTTTTTTTAGTTTTTTGTGTTTTTTAGTATTGTTTTTTTATTTCTTTGTGTTTTTTTTAGTTTTTAGTTTTTTTGTGTTTTTCAGTTCTCTTAGTTTTTTTGTGTTTTATTTAGTTTTGCGTTTTTTGTATTTTTTTGTGTTTTTTGTAATTTTATTTGTATTTTTTATTATTGTTTTTAATTTCTTGTGTTTTTTTTTTTGTTTTTTTTTAGGGTTTTTTAATGTTTGTGTTGTTTTTAGTTTTGTTAGTTTTTTTTAAGTTTTTAGTGAATTTTTTGTGTTTTGTGTTTCTTTAGTTTTTTCATTTTTGTGTTTTTTATAGGTTGTGTTTTTTTAGTTTCTGTGTTTTTAATTTTTTTTTTTGTTTTTTAGTGTTTTTTTAGTTTTGTGCTTTTTGTATTTTTTGTAGTTTTTTTAAAAAAAATAAAAAATTTTAGTGCTTTGTTTTTTTGTGTTTTTGGAGGGTTTTTTTGTGTTTTGAATTTTTTTTTATTTGTTTTATTTTTTTGTTTAGTTTTTATTTTTTGTGTTTTTTTTTTAGTTTGTAGCGTTTAGTTTTTTGTGTTTTTTATTAGTTTTTAATTTTTTGTTGGTTTGAGTATTTTTTAAGTTTTTTGTGTTTTTTAGTTTTGTGTTTTTTTAGTTTTTTGTGCTTTTAGTGTTTGTGTGTTGTGTTTTTTTTAGCTTATTGTGTTTGTTAGGTTTGTTTTAGTTTTGTTTTTTGTTAGTTTTGTGTGTTTTTTTATTTTTTTGTGTTTTTAGTTTTTAGTGTTTTTTTTTAGTTTTTTGTGTTTTTCTTTCTTTGTGTTTTTTAGTTCTTTGAGTTTTTTGTGTTTTTTTAGTTTTTGTTTTTTTGGGGTTTTTTTGTGGTTTTTTGGTGTGTGTTTTGTAGTTTTTATTTTGTTTTTTTTTTTTATTTTTTTGTAGTTTTTTGTGTTTTATTTAGTTTTGTGTTTTTTGTTAGTTCTTTTAGGTTTTGTGTTTTTTATAGTTTGTGTTTTTAATTTTTTTGTGTTTTTTAGTTTTGTGTTTTTTATATTTTGTGGGTTTTTTTAGGTTTTTAGTTTTTGTGTTTTTCAGTTCTTTTAGTTTTTTATTGTTTTATTTAGTTTTGTGTTTTTTGTATTTTTAGTAATTTTCTTTGTATTTTTTATTACTTTTTTAGTTTCTTGTGTTGTTTTTTTGTGTTTTTTAAGGGTTTTTTTTAATGTTTTTGTAGTTTTTATTTCTTGTGTTTTTTTAGTTTTTAGTGTGTTTTATTTTTTGTTTATTTTTTTCTTTTTCTTTTTTTGTTTTTTTTGAGTTTTTGTTAGTTTTTAGTGTTTTTTAGGTTTTTTTTCTTTTTTGTTAGTTTTTTTAAGTTTTTTGTGAATTTTTTGTGTTTGTTTAGTTTTTTCATTTTTGGGTTTTTGTGTTTTTTATAGGTTGTGTTTTTTGTATTTCTTTGTGTTTTTTGTAGTTTTTTTTTAAAAAAATTAAATTTTTTAGTGCTTTGTTTTTTTTGTGTTTTTGGAGGTTTTTT
Organism: Hyperolius riggenbachi; assembly: GCF_040937935.1. NCBI lineage: Eukaryota > Metazoa > Chordata > Amphibia > Anura > Hyperoliidae > Hyperolius > Hyperolius riggenbachi. The sequence goes on from NC_090646.1 coordinate 163,043,249, forward strand.
GTGTTGTTTAGAATTTTTTTTATTTTTGTTTTGTTTTTTTAGTTTTTATTTTTTGTGGGTTTTTTTTAGTTTTTAGCGTTTAGTATTATTTTTTAGTTTTTTTATTAGTTTTAATTTTTTTGTTGTTTTGAGCTTTTTTTTAGTTTTTTGTGTTTTTTTAGTTGTTTGTGTTTAAGTTTTTTGTGTTTTTTTAGTTTATTGTGTTTTTTGTTTTGTGTTTTTTTAATTTTGTTAGTTTTTGTGTTTTGTGTGTTTGGTTTTTTGTGTGTTTTTTAGTCTTTGCTTTTTGTGTTTTTTCAGTGTTATTTTTTGTGTTTTTCAGTTTGTTTTTTTTTAGTTTGGTGTTTTTAGTTTTTTTTCAGTTTGTTTAATAGTTTTTTTAGTTTTTGTAGTTTTTTTTAGTTTTGTTCATTTTAGTTTAGTTTAGTGGTTTTTTTTAGTTTTCTCAGTTTTGTTTTTATAGTTTTTTTTAAGTTTTTTTAGTTTTAAGTGTTTTGTGTGTTTTTTAGTTTAGTTTTTTTCTTAGTTTAGTTGGTTTTGTTAGTTTTTTGTGTTTTGTTAGTTTTTGTGTTTTGTGTGGGGTTTTTTTTAGCTTTTTTCAGTTTTTTTTAGTTTTGTGATTTAAATATTTTTTGTTTTTTGTGTTTTTTAGTTTTTTAAGTTTTTATAGTTTTTTGTGTTTTTTTGTTTATATTTTTTTTAGTTTTAATTTTGTTGTGTTTTGTGTTTTTTATAGTTTGTGTTTTTTAGTTTTTAGTGTTTTTTAGTTTTGCTTTTTTATTTCTTTGTGTTTTTTTTAGTTTTAAGTTTTTTTGTGTTTTTCAGTTCTCTTAGTTTTTTTGTGTTTTATTTAGTTTTGCGTTTTTTGTATTTTTTTGTGTTTTTTGTAATTTTCTTTGTATTTTTTATTATTTTTTTTAGTTTCTTGTGTTGTTTTTTTGTTTTTTGAGGGGTTTTTTTAATGTTTTTGTAGTTTTTATTTCTTTTGTGTGTTTTTTGTTTTGTTAGTGTTTTGTGTTTTTTAGGGGTTTTTTTTCGTTTTGTTAGTTTTTTTAAGTTTTTTGTGAATTTTTTGTGTTTTGTGTTTCTTCAGTTTTTTTATTTTTGTGTTTTTTATAGGTTGTGTTTTTTTAGTTTCTGTGTTTTTTTATTTTTGGTTTTTTTTGTGTTTTTTTAGTTTTGTGTTTGTAGTATTTTTTTGTGTTTTTTGTAGTTTTTTAAAAAAAATTACATTTTTTTAGTGCTTTGTTTTTTTGTGTTTTTGTGTTTTAAATTTTTTAGTGCTTTGTTTTTTTGTGTTTTTGGAGGGGTTTTTTTGTGTTTTGAATTTTTTTTTATTTTTTGTGGGGTTTTTTTTAGTTTGTAGCGTTTAGTTTTTTGTGTTTTTTAGTTGTGTTATTTTAGTTTTGTGTGCTTTTAGTGTTTGTGTGTTGTGTTTTTTAGCTTATTGTGTTTGTTAGGTTTGTTTTAGTTTTTTTTTTTTTTTTAGTTTTTTGTGTTTTTCTTTCTTTGTGTTTTTTAGTTCTTTTAGTTTTTTGTGTTTTTTTAGTTTTTGTTTTTTTGTGTTTTTTTAGTTTTTTTTGTGTGTGTTTTGTGTTTTTTATTTAGTTTTGTGTTTTTTGTATTTTTTTAATTTTCTTAGTATTTTTTATTATTTTTTTAGTTTCTTGTGTTTTTTTTTTGTGTTTTTTAAGGGTTTTTTTTAATGTTTTTGTAGTTTTTATTTCTTGTTTTTTTTTTTTAGTTTTTAGTGTGTTTTATTTTTTGTTTATTTTTTTGTGTGTTTTTAGTTTTTGTTAGTTTTTTGTGTTTTTTATTAGTTTTTAATTTTTTGTTGTTTTGAGTATTTTTTTAGTTTTTTGTGTTTTTTAGTTTTGTGTTTGTTTAGTTTTTTGTGCTTTTAGTGTTTGTGTGTTGTGTTTTTTAGCTTATTGTGTTTGTTAGGTTTATTTTAGTTTAGTTTTTTTTAGGTTTTTTAGGGTTTTTTTTCGTTTTGTTAGTTTTTTTAAGTTTTTAGTGAATTTGTTGTGTTTTGTGTTTCTTCAGTTTTTTTATTTTTGTGTTTTTTATAGGTTGTGTTTTTTTAGTTTCTGTGTTTTTTATTTTTGGTTTTTTTTGTGTTTTTTTAGTTTTGTGTGTTTAGTATTTTTTTGTGTTTTTTGTAGTTTTTTAAAAAAAAATTACATTTTTTTAGTGCTTTGTTTTTTTGTGTTTTTGGAGGGGTTTTTTTGTGTTTTGAATTTTTTTTTATTTTTTGTGGGGTTTTTTTTAGTTTGTAGCGTTTAGTTTTTTGTGTTTTTTAGTTGTGTTATTTTAGTTTTGTGTGCTTTTAGTGTTTGTGTGTTGTGTTTTTTAGCTTATTGTGTTTGTTAGGTTTGTTTTAGTTTTTTGTTTTTTTTTTAGTTTTTTGTGTTTTTCTTTCTTTGTGTTTTTTAGTTCTTTTAGTTTTTTGTGTTTTTTATAGTTTGTGTTTTTTAGTTTTTAGTGTTTTTTAGTTTTGCTTTTTTATTTCTTTGTGTTTTTTTTAGTTTTAAGTTTTTTTGTGTTTTTCAGTTCTCTTAGTTTTTTTGTGTTTTATTTAGTTTTGCGTTTTTTGTATTTTTTTGTGTTTTTTGTAATTTTCTTTGTATTTTTTATTATTTTTTTTAGTTTCTTGTGTTGTTTTTTTGTTTTTTGAGGGTTTTTTTTAATGTTTTTGTAGTTTTTATTTCTTTTGTGTGTTTTTTGTTTTGTTAGTGTTTTGTGTTTTTTAGGGTTTTTTTTTCGTTTTGTTAGTTTTTTTAAGTTTTTTGTGAATTTTTTGTGTTTTGTGTTTCTTCAGTTTTTTTATTTTTGTGTTTTTTATAGGTTGTGTTTTTTTAGTTTCTGTGTTTTTTTATTTTTGGTTTTTTTTGTGTTTTTTTAGTTTTGTGTTTGTAGTATTTTTTTGTGTTTTTTGTAGTTTTTTAAAAAAAATTACATTTTTTTAGTGCTTTGTTTTTTTGTGTTTTTGGAGGGGTTTTTTTGTGTTTTGAATTTTTTTTTATTTTTTTATTTTTTATTTTTTGTGGTTTTTTTTAGTTTGTAGCATTTATTTTTTTTTAGTTTTTTGTGTTTTTTATTATTTTTTAATTTTTTGATGTTTTGAGTTTTATTTTAGTTTTTTTGTGTTTTTCAGTTCTTTTAGTTTGTTTGTGTTTTTTGTAGTTTTGTAGTTTTTTTTTTTTAAAAATTAAATTTTTTAGTGCTTTGTTTTTTTGTGTTTTTGGAGGGGTTTTTTTGTGTTTTGAATTTTTTTTTATTTTTTGTGGGGTTTTTTTTAGTTTGTAGCGTTTAGTTTTTTGTGTTTTTTAGTTGTGTTATTTTAGTTTTGTGTGCTTTTAGTGTTTGTGTGTTGTGTTTTTTAGCTTATTGTGTTTGTTAGGTTTGTTTTAGTTTTTTTTTTTTTTTTAGTTTTTTGTGTTTTTCTTTCTTTGTGTTTTTTAGTTCTTTTAGTTTTTTGTGTTTTTTTAGTTTTTGTTTTTTTGTGTTTTTTTAGTTTTTTTTGTGTGTGTTTTGTGTTTTTTATTTAGTTTTGTGTTTTTTGTATTTTTTTAATTTTCTTAGTATTTTTTATTATTTTTTTAGTTTCTTGTGTTTTTTTTTGTGTTTTTTAAGGGTTTTTTTTAATGTTTTTGTAGTTTTTATTTCTTGTTTTTTTTTTTAGTTTTTAGTGTGTTTTATTTTTTGTTTATTTTTTTGTGTGTTTTTAGTTTTTGTTAGTTTTTTGTGTTTTTTATTAGTTTTTAATTTTTTGTTGTTTTGAGTATTTTTTTAGTTTTTTGTGTTTTTTAGTTTTGTGTTTGTTTAGTTTTTTGTGCTTTTAGTGTTTGTGTGTTGTGTTTTTTAGCTTATTGTGTTTGTTAGGTTTATTTTAGTTTAGTTTTTTTTAGGTTTTTTAGGGTTTTTTTTCGTTTTGTTAGTTTTTTTAAGTTTTTAGTGAATTTGTTGTGTTTTGTGTTTCTTCAGTTTTTTTATTTTTGTGTTTTTTATAGGTTGTGTTTTTTTAGTTTCTGTGTTTTTTATTTTTGGTTTTTTTTGTGTTTTTTTAGTTTTGTGTGTTTAGTATTTTTTTGTGTTTTTTGTAGTTTTTTAAAAAAAAATTACATTTTTTTAGTGCTTTGTTTTTTTGTGTTTTTGGAGGGGTTTTTTTGTGTTTTGAATTTTTTTTTATTTTTTTATTTTTTATTTTTTGTGGTTTTTTTTAGTTTGTAGCATTTATTTTTTTTAGTTTTTTGTGTTTTTTATTATTTTTTAATTTTTTGATGTTTTGAGTTTTATTTTAGTTTTTTTGTGTTTTTCAGTTCTTTTAGTTTGTTTGTGTTTTTTGTAGTTTTTTTTTTTTTAAAAATTAAATTTTTTAGTGCTTTGTTTTTTTGTGTTTTTGGAGGGGTTTTTTTGTGTTTTGAATTTTTTTTTATTTTTTGTGGGTTTTTTTTTAGTTTGTAGCGTTTAGTTTTTTGTGTTTTTTAGTTGTGTTATTTTAGTTTTGTGTGCTTTTAGTGTTTGTGTGTTGTGTTTTTTAGCTTATTGTGTTTGTTAGGTTTGTTTTAGTTTTTTTTTTTTTTTTTTTTAGTTTTTTGTGTTTTTCTTTCTTTGTGTTTTTTAGTTCTTTTAGTTTTTTGTGTTTTTTTAGTTTTTTTTGTGTGTGTTTTGTGTTTTTTATTTAGTTTTGTGTTTTTTGTATTTTTTTAATTTTCTTAGTATTTTTTATTATTTTTTTAGTTTCTTGTGTTTTTTTTTTGTGTTTTTTAAGGGTTTTTTTTAATGTTTTTGTAGTTTTTATTTCTTGTTTTTTTTTTTAGTTTTTAGTGTGTTTTATTTTTTGTTTATTTTTTTGTGTGTTTTTAGTTTTTGTTAGTTTTTTGTGTTTTTTAGGTTTTCTTTTTTGTTAGTTTAAGGTTTTAGCGAATTTTTTGTGTTTGTTTAGTTTTTTCATTTTTGTGTTTTTGATAGGTTGTGTTTTTTTAGTTTTTGTGTTTTTTATTTTATTTTATTTTTTGTGTTTTTTTAGTTTTGGGCTTTTTGTATTTTTTTGTGTTTTTTGTAGTTTTTTTTTTTAAAAAAATTTAATTTTTTAGTGCTTTGTTTTTTGTGTTTTTGGAGGGTTTTTTGTGTTTTGTATTTTTTTTTTATTTTTTTGTTTTTTTAGTTTTTATTTTTTGTGTTTTTTTTTAGTTTGTAGCGTTTAGTTTTTTGTGTTTTTTATTAGTTTTTAATTTTTTGTTGTTTTGAGTATTTTTTTATTTTTTTGTGTTTTTTAGTTTTGTGTTTGTTTAGTTTTTTGTGCTTTTAGTGTTTGTGTGTTGTGTTTTTTAGCTTATTGTGTTTGTTAGGTTTATTTTAGTTTTGTTTTTTTTAGGTTTTTTAGGGGTTTTTTTCGTTTTGTTAGTTTTTTTTAAGTTTTTAGTGAATTTGTTGTGTTTTGTGTTTCTTTAGTTTTTTTATTTTTGTGTTTTTTATAGGTTGTGTTTTTTTAGTTTCTGTGTTTTTGATTTTGGTTTTTTTTTTTGTGTTTTTAGTTTTGTGTTTTTAGTATTTTTTGTGTTTTTTGTAGTTTTTTAAAAAAAAATTACATTTTTTTAGTGCTTTGTTTTTTTGTGTTTTTGGAGGGGTTTTTTTGTGTTTTAAATTTTTTTTTATTTTTTTATTTTTTATTTTTTGTGGTTTTTTTTAGTTTGTAGCATTTATTTTTTTTTAGTTTTTTGTGTTTTTTATTATTTTTTAATTTTTTGTTGTTTTGAGTTTTATTTTAGTTTTTTTGTGTTTTTCAGTTCTTTTAGTTTGTTTGTGTTTTTTGTAGTTTTTTTTAAAAAAAAATTAAATTTTTTAGTGCTTTGTTTTTTGTGTTTTTGGAGGGTTTTTTTGTGTTTTGAATTTTTTTTTATTTTTTTTTTTATTTTTTATGGGTTTTTTTTAGTTTGTAGCGTTTAGTTTTTTGTGCTTTTTAGTTGTGTTATTTTAGTTTTGTGTGCTTTTAGTGTTTGTGTGTTGTGTTTTTTAGCTTATTGTGTTTGTTAGGTTTGTTTTAGTGTTGTTTTTTTTTTAGTTTTTTGTGTTTTTCTTTCTTTGTGTTTTTTAGTTCTTTTAGTTTTTTGTGTTTTTTTAGTTTTTGGTTTTTTGTGTTTTTGTAGTTTTTTTTGTGTGTGTTTTGTGTTTTTTATAGTTTGTGTTTTTTATTTTTTAGTGTTTTTTAGTTTTGTGTTTTTTTTATTTTTTGTGGTTTTTGTAGGTTTTTAGTTTTTTGTGTTTTTCAGTTCTTTTAGTTTTTTGTGTTTTATTTAGTTTTGTGTTATTTGTATTTTTTGTAATTTCTTGTGTTGTTTTTTTGTGTTTTTTGAGGGTTTTTAGTTTTTAGTTTTGTGTTGTTTTTTTTTTGTGTGGCTTTTTTAGTTTTTTAAGTTTTTATAGTTTTTTGTGTTTTTTTTCTAGTTTATATTTTTTTTTAGTTTTAATTTTTTTGTGTTTTGTGTTTCTTTAGTTTAGTCTTAGTTTATTTTTGTGTTTTTAAAGTTTTGTGTTTTTTATAGTTTGTGTTTTATATTTTTTTTTGTTTTTTAGTTTTGTGTTTTTTTATTTTTTTGTGGTTTTTTTTAGGTTTTTAGTTTTTTGTGTTTTTCAGTTCTTTTAGGTTTTTTTGTGTTTTATTTAGTTTTGTGTTTTTTGTATTTTTAGCGTTTTTTGTAATTTTCCTTGTATTTTTTATTATCTTTTTCGTTTCTTGTGTTGTTTTTTTGTGTTTTTTGAGGTTTTTTTTTAAATGTTTTTGTAGTTTTTATTTCTTGTGTTTTTTTAGTTTTAAGTGTGTTTTATTTTTTGTTTATTTTTTTCTTTTTATTTTTTTGTGTGTTTTTAGTTTTTGTTAGTTTTTTGTGTTTTTTAGGGTTTTTTTTCGTTTTGGTAGTTTTGTTAAGTTTTTAGTGAATTTTTTGTGTTTGTTTAGTTTTTTCATTTTTGTGTTTTTGTGTTTTTCATAGGTTGTGTTTTTTTAGTTTATGTGTTTTTTATTTTATTTATTTTTTATTGTTTTTTTTAGTTTTGTGTTTTTTGTGTTTTTTTGTGTTTTTTGTAGTTTTTTTAAAAAAATTAAATTTTTTAGTGCTTTGTTTTTTTGTGTTTTTGGAGGGTTTTTTTGTGTGTTTTTGAATTTTTGTTTTAATTTTTTTGTTTTTTTAGTTTTTATTTTTTGTGTTTTTTTTTAGTTTTTAGCGTTTAGTTTTATTTTTTAGTTTTTTATTAGTTTTTAGCTTTTATTGTTTTGAGTTTTTTTTTTAGTTTTTTGTGTTTTTTTTAGTTGTTTGTGTTTAAGTTTTTTGTGTTTTTTTTAGTTTATTGTGTTTTTTGTTTTGTGTTTTTTTAATTTTGTTAGTTTTTGTGTTTTGTGTGTTTGGTTTTTTTTGTGTTTTTTAGTCTTTGTTTTTTGTGTTTTTTCAGTGTTATTTTTGTGTTTTGTGTTTTGTGTGTTTATTTTTTTGTTTTTTTTTGTTTTTAGTGTTATTTTTTTAGTTTTTTGTGTTTTTCTTTCTTTGTGTTTTTTAGTTCTTTTAGTTTTTTGTGTTTTTTTAGTTTTTTTTGTGTTTTTTTAGTTTTGTGTTTTTTGTATTTTTTTAATTTTCTTTGTATTTTTTATTATTTTTTTAGTTTCTTGTGTTGTTTTTTTGTGTTTTTTAAGGGTTTTTTTTTAATGTTTTTGTAGTTTTTATTTCTTGTTTTTTTTTTAGTTTTTAGTGTGTTTTATTTTTTGTTTATTTTTTTGTGTGTTTTTAGTTTTTGTTAGTTTTTTGTGTTTTTTAGGTTTTCTTTTTTGTTAGTTTAAGGTTTTAGCGAATTTTTTGTGTTTGTTTAGTTTTTTCATTTTTGTGTTTTTGATAGGTTGTGTTTTTTTAGTTTTTGTGTTTTTTATTTTATTTTATTTTTTGTGTTTTTTTAGTTTTGTGTTTTTAGTATTTTTTTTGTTTTTTGTAGTTTTTAAAAAAAAAAATTACATTTTTTTAGTGCTTTGTTTTTTTTGTGTTTTTGGAGGGGTTTTTTGTGTTTTGAATTTTTTTTATTTTTTTATTTTTTATTTTTTGTGGTTTTTTTTAGTTTGTAGCATTTATTTGTTTTTAGTTTTTTGTGTTTTTTATTATTTTTTAATTTTTTTGTTGTTTTGAGTTTTATTTTAGTTTTTTTGTGTTTTTCAGTTCTTTTAGTTTGTTTGTGTTTTTTGTAGTTTTTTTTAAAAAAAATTAAATTTTTTAGTGCTTTGTTTTTTTGTGTTTTTGGAGGGTTTTTTTGTGTTTTGAATTTTTTTTTATTTTGTTTTTTATTTTTTGTGGGTTTTTTTTTAGTTTGTAGCGTTTAGTTTTTTGTGTTTTTTAGTTGTGTTATTTTAGTTTTGTGTGCTTTTAGTGTTTGTGTGTTGTGTTTTTTAGCTTATTGTGTTTGTTAGGTTTGTTTTAGTTTTTTTTTTTTTTTTAGTTTTTTGTGTTTTTCTTTCTTTGTGTTTTTTAGTTCTTTTAGTTTTTTGTGTTTTTTTAGTTTTTGTTTTTTTGTGTTTTTTTAGTTTTTTTTTGTGTGTGTTTTGTGTTTTTTATTTAGTTTTGTGTTTTTTGTATTTTTTTAATTTTCTTTGTATTTTTTATTATTTTTTTAGTTTCTTGTGTTGTTTTTTTGTGTTTTTTAAGGGTTTTTTTTAATGTTTTTGTAGTTTTTATTTCTTGTTTTTTTTTTTAGTTTTTAGTGTGTTTTATTTTTTGTTTATTTTTTTGTGTGTTTTTAGTTTTGTTTTTATAGTTTTTTTTAAGTTTTTTTAGTTTTTAGTGTTTTGTGTGTTTTTTTAGTTTAGTTTTTTTCTTAGTTTAGTTGGTTTTGTTAGTTTTTTGTGTTTTGTTAGTTTTTGTGTTTTGTGTGGGGTTTTTTTTAGCTTTTTTCAGTTTTTTTTAGTTTTGTGATTTAAATATTTTTTGTTTTTTGTGTTTTTTAGTTTTTTAAGTTTTTATAGTTTTTTGTGTTTTTTTGTTTATATTTTTTTTAGTTTTAATTTTGTTGTGTTTTGTGTTTTTTATAGTTTGTGTTTTTTAGTTTTTAGTGTTTTTTAGTTTTGCTTTTTTATTTCTTTGTGTTTTTTTTAGTTTTAAGTTTTTTTGTGTTTTTCAGTTCTCTTAGTTTTTTTGTGTTTTATTTAGTTTTGCGTTTTTTGTATTTTTTTGTGTTTTTTGTAATTTTCTTTGTATTTTTTATTATTTTTTTTAGTTTCTTGTGTTGTTTTTTTGTTTTTTGAGGGGTTTTTTTAATGTTTTTGTAGTTTTTATTTCTTTTGTGTGTTTTTTGTTTTGTTAGTGTTTTGTGTTTTTTAGGGGTTTTTTTTCGTTTTGTTAGTTTTTTTAAGTTTTTTGTGAATTTTTTGTGTTTTGTGTTTCTTCAGTTTTTTTATTTTTGTGTTTTTTATAGGTTGTGTTTTTTTAGTTTCTGTGTTTTTTTATTTTTGGTTTTTTTTGTGTTTTTTTAGTTTTGTGTTTGTAGTATTTTTTTGTGTTTTTTGTAGTTTTTTTAAAAAAATTACATTTTTTTAGTGCTTTGTTTTTTTGTGTTTTTGTGTTTTAAATTTTTTAGTGCTTTGTTTTTTTGTGTTTTTGGAGGGGTTTTTTTGTGTTTTGAATTTTTTTTTATTTTTTGTGGGGTTTTTTTTAGTTTGTAGCGTTTAGTTTTTTGTGTTTTTTAGTTGTGTTATTTTAGTTTTGTGTGCTTTTAGTGTTTGTGTGTTGTGTTTTTTAGCTTATTGTGTTTGTTAGGTTTGTTTTAGTTTTTTTTTTTTTTTTAGTTTTTTGTGTTTTTCTTTCTTTGTGTTTTTTAGTTCTTTTAGTTTTTTGTGTTTTTTTAGTTTTTGTTTTTTTGTGTTTTTTTAGTTTTTTTTGTGTGTGTTTTGTGTTTTTTATTTAGTTTTGTGTTTTTTGTATTTTTTTAATTTTCTTAGTATTTTTTATTATTTTTTTAGTTTCTTGTGTTTTTTTTTGTGTTTTTTAAGGGTTTTTTTTAATGTTTTTGTAGTTTTTATTTCTTGTTTTTTTTTTTTAGTTTTTAGTGTGTTTTATTTTTTGTTTATTTTTTTGTGTGTTTTTAGTTTTTGTTAGTTTTTTGTGTTTTTTATTAGTTTTTAATTTTTTGTTGTTTTGAGTATTTTTTTAGTTTTTTGTGTTTTTTAGTTTTGTGTTTGTTTAGTTTTTTGTGCTTTTAGTGTTTGTGTGTTGTGTTTTTTAGCTTATTGTGTTTGTTAGGTTTATTTTAGTTTAGTTTTTTTTAGGTTTTTTAGGGTTTTTTTTCGTTTTGTTAGTTTTTTTAAGTTTTTAGTGAATTTGTTGTGTTTTGTGTTTCTTCAGTTTTTTTATTTTTGTGTTTTTTATAGGTTGTGTTTTTTTAGTTTCTGTGTTTTTTATTTTTGGTTTTTTTTGTGTTTTTTTAGTTTTGTGTGTTTAGTATTTTTTTGTGTTTTTTGTAGTTTTTTAAAAAAAAATTACATTTTTTTAGTGCTTTGTTTTTTTGTGTTTTTGGAGGGGTTTTTTTGTGTTTTGAATTTTTTTTTATTTTTTGTGGGGTTTTTTTTAGTTTGTAGCGTTTAGTTTTTTGTGTTTTTTAGTTGTGTTATTTTAGTTTTGTGTGCTTTTAGTGTTTGTGTGTTGTGTTTTTTAGCTTATTGTGTTTGTTAGGTTTGTTTTAGTTTTTTGTTTTTTTTTTAGTTTTTTGTGTTTTTCTTTCTTTGTGTTTTTTAGTTCTTTTAGTTTTTTGTGTTTTTTATAGTTTGTGTTTTTTAGTTTTTAGTGTTTTTTAGTTTTGCTTTTTTATTTCTTTGTGTTTTTTTTAGTTTTAAGTTTTTTTGTGTTTTTCAGTTCTCTTAGTTTTTTTGTGTTTTATTTAGTTTTGCGTTTTTTGTATTTTTTTGTGTTTTTTGTAATTTTCTTTGTATTTTTTATTATTTTTTTTAGTTTCTTGTGTTGTTTTTTTGTTTTTTGAGGGTTTTTTTTAATGTTTTTGTAGTTTTTATTTCTTTTGTGTGTTTTTTGTTTTGTTAGTGTTTTGTGTTTTTTAGGGTTTTTTTTTCGTTTTGTTAGTTTTTTTAAGTTTTTTGTGAATTTTTTGTGTTTTGTGTTTCTTCAGTTTTTTTATTTTTGTGTTTTTTATAGGTTGTGTTTTTTTAGTTTCTGTGTTTTTTTATTTTTGGTTTTTTTTGTGTTTTTTTAGTTTTGTGTTTGTAGTATTTTTTTGTGTTTTTTGTAGTTTTTTAAAAAAAATTACATTTTTTTAGTGCTTTGTTTTTTTGTGTTTTTGGAGGGGTTTTTTTGTGTTTTGAATTTTTTTTTATTTTTTTATTTTTTATTTTTTGTGGTTTTTTTTAGTTTGTAGCATTTATTTTTTTTTAGTTTTTTGTGTTTTTTATTATTTTTTAATTTTTTGATGTTTTGAGTTTTATTTTAGTTTTTTTGTGTTTTTCAGTTCTTTTAGTTTGTTTGTGTTTTTTGTAGTTTTGTAGTTTTTTTTTTTTAAAAATTAAATTTTTTAGTGCTTTGTTTTTTTGTGTTTTTGGAGGGGTTTTTTTGTGTTTTGAATTTTTTTTTATTTTTTGTGGGGTTTTTTTTAGTTTGTAGCGTTTAGTTTTTTGTGTTTTTTAGTTGTGTTATTTTAGTTTTGTGTGCTTTTAGTGTTTGTGTGTTGTGTTTTTTAGCTTATTGTGTTTGTTAGGTTTGTTTTAGTTTTTTTTTTTTTTTTTAGTTTTTTGTGTTTTTCTTTCTTTGTGTTTTTTAGTTCTTTTAGTTTTTTGTGTTTTTTTAGTTTTTGTTTTTTTGTGTTTTTTTAGTTTTTTTTGTGTGTGTTTTGTGTTTTTTATTTAGTTTTGTGTTTTTTGTATTTTTTTAATTTTCTTAGTATTTTTTATTATTTTTTTAGTTTCTTGTGTTTTTTTTTGTGTTTTTTAAGGGTTTTTTTAATGTTTTTGTAGTTTTTATTTCTTGTTTTTTTTTTTAGTTTTTAGTGTGTTTTATTTTTTGTTTATTTTTTTGTGTGTTTTTAGTTTTTGTTAGTTTTTTGTGTTTTTTATTAGTTTTTAATTTTTTGTTGTTTTGAGTATTTTTTTAGTTTTTTGTGTTTTTTAGTTTTGTGTTTGTTTAGTTTTTTGTGCTTTTAGTGTTTGTGTGTTGTGTTTTTTAGCTTATTGTGTTTGTTAGGTTTATTTTAGTTTAGTTTTTTTTAGGTTTTTTAGGGTTTTTTTTTCGTTTTGTTAGTTTTTTTAAGTTTTTAGTGAATTTGTTGTGTTTTGTGTTTCTTCAGTTTTTTTATTTTTGTGTTTTTTATAGGTTGTGTTTTTTTAGTTTCTGTGTTTTTTATTTTTGGTTTTTTTTGTGTTTTTTTAGTTTTGTGTGTTTAGTATTTTTTTGTGTTTTTTGTAGCTTTTTAAAAAAAAATTACATTTTTTTAGTGCTTTGTTTTTTTGTGTTTTTGGAGGGGTTTTTTTGTGTTTTGAATTTTTTTTTATTTTTTTATTTTTTATTTTTTGTGGTTTTTTTTAGTTTGTAGCATTTATTTTTTTTAGTTTTTTGTGTTTTTTATTATTTTTTAATTTTTTGATGTTTTGAGTTTTATTTTAGTTTTTTTGTGTTTTTCAGTTCTTTTAGTTTGTTTGTGTTTTTTGTAGTTTTTTTTTTTTAAAAAATTAAATTTTTTAGTGCTTTGTTTTTTTGTGTTTTTGGAGGGGTTTTTTTGTGTTTTGAATTTTTTTTTATTTTTTGTGGGTTTTTTTTTAGTTTGTAGCGTTTAGTTTTTTGTGTTTTTTAGTTGTGTTATTTTAGTTTTGTGTGCTTTTAGTGTTTGTGTGTTGTGTTTTTTAGCTTATTGTGTTTGTTAGGTTTGTTTTAGTTTTTTTTTTTTTTTTTAGTTTTTTGTGTTTTTCTTTCTTTGTGTTTTTTAGTTCTTTTAGTTTTTTGTGTTTTTTTAGTTTTTTTGTGTGTGTTTTGTGTTTTTTATTTAGTTTTGTGTTTTTTGTATTTTTTTAATTTTCTTAGTATTTTTTATTATTTTTTTAGTTTCTTGTGTTTTTTTTTTGTGTTTTTTAAGGGTTTTTTTTAATGTTTTTGTAGTTTTTATTTCTTGTTTTTTTTTTTAGTTTTTAGTGTGTTTTATTTTTTGTTTATTTTTTTGTGTGTTTTTAGTTTTTGTTAGTTTTTTGTGTTTTTTAGGTTTTCTTTTTTGTTAGTTTAAGGTTTTAGCGAATTTTTTGTGTTTGTTTAGTTTTTTCATTTTTGTGTTTTTGATAGGTTGTGTTTTTTTAGTTTTTGTGTTTTTTATTTTATTTTATTTTTTGTGTTTTTTTAGTTTTGGGCTTTTTGTATTTTTTTGTGTTTTTTGTAGTTTTTTTTTTTAAAAAAATTTAATTTTTTAGTGCTTTGTTTTTTGTGTTTTTGGAGGGTTTTTTGTGTTTTGTATTTTTTTTTTATTTTTTTGTTTTTTTAGTTTTTATTTTTTGTGTTTTTTTTTAGTTTGTAGCGTTTAGTTTTTTGTGTTTTTTATTAGTTTTTAATTTTTTGTTGTTTTGAGTATTTTTTTATTTTTTTGTGTTTTTTAGTTTTGTGTTTGTTTAGTTTTTTGTGCTTTTAGTGTTTGTGTGTTGTGTTTTTTAGCTTATTGTGTTTGTTAGGTTTATTTTAGTTTTGTTTTTTTTAGGTTTTTTAGGGGTTTTTTTCGTTTTGTTAGTTTTTTTTAAGTTTTTAGTGAATTTGTTGTGTTTTGTGTTTCTTTAGTTTTTTTATTTTTGTGTTTTTTATAGGTTGTGTTTTTTTAGTTTCTGTGTTTTTGATTTTGGTTTTTTTTTTTGTGTTTTTAGTTTTGTGTTTTTAGTATTTTTTGTGTTTTTTGTAGTTTTTTAAAAAAAAATTACATTTTTTTAGTGCTTTGTTTTTTTGTGTTTTTGGAGGGGTTTTTTTGTGTTTTAAATTTTTTTTTATTTTTTTATTTTTTGTGGTTTTTTTTAGTTTGTAGCATTTATTTTTTTTTAGTTTTTTGTGTTTTTTATTATTTTTTAATTTTTTGTTGTTTTGAGTTTTATTTTAGTTTTTTTGTGTTTTTCAGTTCTTTTAGTTTGTTTGTGTTTTTTGTAGTTTTTTTTAAAAAAAAATTAAATTTTTTAGTGCTTTGTTTTTTGTGTTTTTGGAGGGTTTTTTTGTGTTTTGAATTTTTTTTTATTTTTTTTTTTATTTTTTATGGGTTTTTTTTAGTTTGTAGCGTTTAGTTTTTTGTGCTTTTTAGTTGTGTTATTTTAGTTTTGTGTGCTTTTAGTGTTTGTGTGTTGTGTTTTTTAGCTTATTGTGTTTGTTAGGTTTGTTTTAGTGTTGTTTTTTTTTTAGTTTTTTGTGTTTTTCTTTCTTTGTGTTTTTTAGTTCTTTTAGTTTTTTGTGTTTTTTTAGTTTTTGGTTTTTTGTGTTTTTGTAGTTTTTTTTGTGTGTGTTTTGTGTTTTTTATAGTTTGTGTTTTTTATTTTTTAGTGTTTTTTAGTTTTGTGTTTTTTTTATTTTTTGTGGTTTTTGTAGGTTTTTAGTTTTTTGTGTTTTTCAGTTCTTTTAGTTTTTTGTGTTTTATTTAGTTTTGTGTTATTTGTATTTTTTGTAATTTCTTGTGTTGTTTTTTTGTGTTTTTTGAGGGTTTTTAGTTTTTAGTTTTGTGTTGTTTTTTTTTTGTGTGGCTTTTTTAGTTTTTTAAGTTTTTATAGTTTTTTGTGTTTTTTTTCTAGTTTATATTTTTTTTTAGTTTTAATTTTTTTGTGTTTTGTGTTTCTTTAGTTTAGTCTTAGTTTATTTTTGTGTTTTTAAAGTTTTGTGTTTTTTATAGTTTGTGTTTTATATTTTTTTTTGTTTTTTAGTTTTGTGTTTTTTTATTTTTTTGTGGTTTTTTTTAGGTTTTTAGTTTTTTGTGTTTTTCAGTTCTTTTAGGTTTTTTTGTGTTTTATTTAGTTTTGTGTTTTTTGTATTTTTAGCGTTTTTTGTAATTTTCCTTGTATTTTTTATTATCTTTTTCGTTTCTTGTGTTGTTTTTTTGTGTTTTTTGAGGTTTTTTTTTAAATGTTTTTGTAGTTTTTATTTCTTGTGTTTTTTTAGTTTTAAGTGTGTTTTATTTTTTGTTTATTTTTTTCTTTTTATTTTTTTGTGTGTTTTTAGTTTTTGTTAGTTTTTTGTGTTTTTTAGGGTTTTTTTTCGTTTTGGTAGTTTTGTTAAGTTTTTAGTGAATTTTTTGTGTTTGTTTAGTTTTTTCATTTTTGTGTTTTTGTGTTTTTCATAGGTTGTGTTTTTTTAGTTTATGTGTTTTTTATTTTATTTATTTTTTATTGTTTTTTTTAGTTTTGTGTTTTTTGTGTTTTTTTGTGTTTTTTGTAGTTTTTTTAAAAAAATTAAATTTTTTAGTGCTTTGTTTTTTTGTGTTTTTGGAGGGTTTTTTTGTGTGTTTTTGAATTTTTGTTTTAATTTTTTTGTTTTTTTAGTTTTTATTTTTTGTGTTTTTTTTTAGTTTTTAGCGTTTAGTTTTATTTTTTAGTTTTTTATTAGTTTTTAGCTTTTATTGTTTTGAGTTTTTTTTTTAGTTTTTTGTGTTTTTTTTAGTTGTTTGTGTTTAAGTTTTTTGTGTTTTTTTTAGTTTATTGTGTTTTTTGTTTTGTGTTTTTTTAATTTTGTTAGTTTTTGTGTTTTGTGTGTTTGGTTTTTTTTGTGTTTTTTAGTCTTTGTTTTTTGTGTTTTTTCAGTGTTATTTTTGTGTTTTGTGTTTTGTGTTTTGTGTGTTTATTTTTTTGTTTTTTTTTGTTTTTAGTGTTATTTTTTTAGTTTTTTGTGTTTTTCTTTCTTTGTGTTTTTTAGTTCTTTTAGTTTTTTGTGTTTTTTTAGTTTTTTTTGTGTTTTTTTAGTTTTGTGTTTTTTGTATTTTTTTAATTTTCTTTGTATTTTTTATTATTTTTTTAGTTTCTTGTGTTGTTTTTTTGTGTTTTTTAAGGGTTTTTTTTTAATGTTTTTGTAGTTTTTATTTCTTGTTTTTTTTTTAGTTTTTAGTGTGTTTTATTTTTTGTTTATTTTTTTGTGTGTTTTTAGTTTTTGTTAGTTTTTTGTGTTTTTTAGGTTTTCTTTTTTGTTAGTTTAAGGTTTTAGCGAATTTTTTGTGTTTGTTTAGTTTTTTCATTTTTGTGTTTTTGATAGGTTGTGTTTTTTTAGTTTTTGTGTTTTTTATTTTATTTTATTTTTTGTGTTTTTTTAGTTTTGTGTTTTTAGTATTTTTTTTGTTTTTTGTAGTTTTTAAAAAAAAAATTACATTTTTTTAGTGCTTTGTTTTTTTTGTGTTTTTGGAGGGGTTTTTTGTGTTTTGAATTTTTTTTATTTTTTTATTTTTTATTTTTTGTGGTTTTTTTTAGTTTGTAGCATTTATTTGTTTTTAGTTTTTTGTGTTTTTTATTATTTTTTAATTTTTTTGTTGTTTTGAGTTTTATTTTAGTTTTTTTGTGTTTTTCAGTTCTTTTAGTTTGTTTGTGTTTTTTGTAGTTTTTTTTAAAAAAAATTAAATTTTTTAGTGCTTTGTTTTTTTGTGTTTTTGGAGGGTTTTTTTGTGTTTTGAATTTTTTTTTATTTTGTTTTTTATTTTTTGTGGGTTTTTTTTTAGTTTGTAGCGTTTAGTTTTTTGTGTTTTTTAGTTGTGTTATTTTAGTTTTGTGTGCTTTTAGTGTTTGTGTGTTGTGTTTTTTAGCTTATTGTGTTTGTTAGGTTTGTTTTAGTTTTTTTTTTTTTTTTAGTTTTTTGTGTTTTTCTTTCTTTGTGTTTTTTAGTTCTTTTAGTTTTTTGTGTTTTTTTAGTTTTTGTTTTTTTGTGTTTTTTTAGTTTTTTTTTGTGTGTGTTTTGTGTTTTTTATTTAGTTTTGTGTTTTTTGTATTTTTTTAATTTTCTTTGTATTTTTTATTATTTTTTTAGTTTCTTGTGTTGTTTTTTTGTGTTTTTTAAGGGTTTTTTTTAATGTTTTTGTAGTTTTTATTTCTTGTTTTTTTTTTAGTTTTTAGTGTGTTTTATTTTTTGTTTATTTTTTTGTGTGTTTTTAGTTTTGTTTTTATAGTTTTTTTTAAGTTTTTTTAGTTTTTAGTGTTTTGTGTGTTTTTTTAGTTTAGTTTTTTTCTTAGTTTAGTTGGTTTTGTTAGTTTTTTGTGTTTTGTTAGTTTTTGTGTTTTGTGTGGGGTTTTTTTTAGCTTTTTTCAGTTTTTTTTAGTTTTGTGATTTAAATATTTTTTGTTTTTTGTGTTTTTTAGTTTTTTAAGTTTTTATAGTTTTTTGTGTTTTTTTGTTTATATTTTTTTTAGTTTTAATTTTGTTGTGTTTTGTGTTTTTTATAGTTTGTGTTTTTTAGTTTTTAGTGTTTTTTAGTTTTGCTTTTTTATTTCTTTGTGTTTTTTTTAGTTTTAAGTTTTTTTGTGTTTTTCAGTTCTCTTAGTTTTTTTGTGTTTTATTTAGTTTTGCGTTTTTTGTATTTTTTTGTGTTTTTTGTAATTTTCTTTGTATTTTTTATTATTTTTTTTAGTTTCTTGTGTTGTTTTTTTGTTTTTTGAGGGGTTTTTTTAATGTTTTTGTAGTTTTTATTTCTTTTGTGTGTTTTTTGTTTTGTTAGTGTTTTGTGTTTTTTAGGGGTTTTTTTTCGTTTTGTTAGTTTTTTTAAGTTTTTTGTGAATTTTTTGTGTTTTGTGTTTCTTCAGTTTTTTTATTTTTGTGTTTTTTATAGGTTGTGTTTTTTTAGTTTCTGTGTTTTTTTATTTTTGGTTTTTTTTGTGTTTTTTTAGTTTTGTGTTTGTAGTATTTTTTTGTGTTTTTTGTAGTTTTTTAAAAAAAATTACATTTTTTTAGTGCTTTGTTTTTTTGTGTTTTTGTGTTTTAAATTTTTTAGTGCTTTGTTTTTTTGTGTTTTTGGAGGGGTTTTTTTGTGTTTTGAATTTTTTTTTATTTTTTGTGGGGTTTTTTTTAGTTTGTAGCGTTTAGTTTTTTGTGTTTTTTAGTTGTGTTATTTTAGTTTTGTGTGCTTTTAGTGTTTGTGTGTTGTGTTTTTTAGCTTATTGTGTTTGTTAGGTTTGTTTTAGTTTTTTTTTTTTTTTTAGTTTTTTGTGTTTTTCTTTCTTTGTGTTTTTTAGTTCTTTTAGTTTTTTGTGTTTTTTTAGTTTTTGTTTTTTTGTGTTTTTTTAGTTTTTTTTGTGTGTGTTTTGTGTTTTTTATTTAGTTTTGTGTTTTTTGTATTTTTTTAATTTTCTTAGTATTTTTTATTATTTTTTTAGTTTCTTGTGTTTTTTTTGTGTTTTTTAAGGGTTTTTTTTAATGTTTTTGTAGTTTTTATTTCTTGTTTTTTTTTTTTAGTTTTTAGTGTGTTTTATTTTTTGTTTATTTTTTTGTGTGTTTTTAGTTTTTGTTAGTTTTTTGTGTTTTTTATTAGTTTTTAATTTTTTGTTGTTTTGAGTATTTTTTTAGTTTTTTGTGTTTTTTAGTTTTGTGTTTGTTTAGTTTTTTGTGCTTTTAGTGTTTGTGTGTTGTGTTTTTTAGCTTATTGTGTTTGTTAGGTTTATTTTAGTTTAGTTTTTTTTAGGTTTTTTAGGGTTTTTTTTCGTTTTGTTAGTTTTTTTAAGTTTTTAGTGAATTTGTTGTGTTTTGTGTTTCTTCAGTTTTTTTATTTTTGTGTTTTTTATAGGTTGTGTTTTTTTAGTTTCTGTGTTTTTTATTTTTGGTTTTTTTTGTGTTTTTTTAGTTTTGTGTGTTTAGTATTTTTTTGTGTTTTTTGTAGTTTTTTAAAAAAAAATTACATTTTTTTAGTGCTTTGTTTTTTTGTGTTTTTGGAGGGGTTTTTTTGTGTTTTGAATTTTTTTTTATTTTTTGTGGGGTTTTTTTTAGTTTGTAGCGTTTAGTTTTTTGTGTTTTTTAGTTGTGTTATTTTAGTTTTGTGTGCTTTTAGTGTTTGTGTGTTGTGTTTTTTAGCTTATTGTGTTTGTTAGGTTTGTTTTAGTTTTTTGTTTTTTTTTTAGTTTTTTGTGTTTTTCTTTCTTTGTGTTTTTTAGTTCTTTTAGTTTTTTGTGTTTTTTATAGTTTGTGTTTTTTAGTTTTTAGTGTTTTTTAGTTTTGCTTTTTTATTTCTTTGTGTTTTTTTTAGTTTTAAGTTTTTTTGTGTTTTTCAGTTCTCTTAGTTTTTTTGTGTTTTATTTAGTTTTGCGTTTTTTGTATTTTTTTGTGTTTTTTGTAATTTTCTTTGTATTTTTTATTATTTTTTTTAGTTTCTTGTGTTGTTTTTTTGTTTTTTGAGGGTTTTTTTAATGTTTTTGTAGTTTTTATTTCTTTTGTGTGTTTTTTGTTTTGTTAGTGTTTTGTGTTTTTTAGGGTTTTTTTTTCGTTTTGTTAGTTTTTTTAAGTTTTTTGTGAATTTTTTGTGTTTTGTGTTTCTTCAGTTTTTTTATTTTTGTGTTTTTTATAGGTTGTGTTTTTTTAGTTTCTGTGTTTTTTTATTTTTGGTTTTTTTTGTGTTTTTTTAGTTTTGTGTTTGTAGTATTTTTTTGTGTTTTTTGTAGTTTTTTAAAAAAAATTACATTTTTTTAGTGCTTTGTTTTTTTGTGTTTTTGGAGGGGTTTTTTTGTGTTTTGAATTTTTTTTTATTTTTTTATTTTTTATTTTTTGTGGTTTTTTTTAGTTTGTAGCATTTATTTTTTTTTAGTTTTTTGTGTTTTTTATTATTTTTTAATTTTTTGATGTTTTGAGTTTTATTTTAGTTTTTTTGTGTTTTTCAGTTCTTTTAGTTTGTTTGTGTTTTTTGTAGTTTTGTAGTTTTTTTTTTTTAAAAATTAAATTTTTTAGTGCTTTGTTTTTTTGTGTTTTTGGAGGGGTTTTTTTGTGTTTTGAATTTTTTTTTATTTTTTGTGGGGTTTTTTTTAGTTTGTAGCGTTTAGTTTTTTGTGTTTTTTAGTTGTGTTATTTTAGTTTTGTGTGCTTTTAGTGTTTGTGTGTTGTGTTTTTTAGCTTATTGTGTTTGTTAGGTTTGTTTTAGTTTTTTTTTTTTTTTTAGTTTTTTGTGTTTTTCTTTCTTTGTGTTTTTTAGTTCTTTTAGTTTTTTGTGTTTTTTTAGTTTTTGTTTTTTTGTGTTTTTTTAGTTTTTTTTGTGTGTGTTTTGTGTTTTTTATTTAGTTTTGTGTTTTTTGTATTTTTTTAATTTTCTTAGTATTTTTTATTATTTTTTTAGTTTCTTGTGTTTTTTTTTGTGTTTTTTAAGGGTTTTTTTTAATGTTTTTGTAGTTTTTATTTCTTGTTTTTTTTTTTAGTTTTTAGTGTGTTTTATTTTTTGTTTATTTTTTTGTGTGTTTTTAGTTTTTGTTAGTTTTTTGTGTTTTTTATTAGTTTTTAATTTTTTGTTGTTTTGAGTATTTTTTTAGTTTTTTGTGTTTTTTAGTTTTGTGTTTGTTTAGTTTTTTGTGCTTTTAGTGTTTGTGTGTTGTGTTTTTTAGCTTATTGTGTTTGTTAGGTTTATTTTAGTTTAGTTTTTTTTAGGTTTTTTAGGGTTTTTTTTCGTTTTGTTAGTTTTTTTAAGTTTTTAGTGAATTTGTTGTGTTTTGTGTTTCTTCAGTTTTTTTATTTTTGTGTTTTTTATAGGTTGTGTTTTTTTAGTTTCTGTGTTTTTTATTTTTGGTTTTTTTTGTGTTTTTTTAGTTTTGTGTGTTTAGTATTTTTTTGTGTTTTTTGTAGTTTTTTAAAAAAAAATTACATTTTTTTAGTGCTTTGTTTTTTTGTGTTTTTGGAGGGGTTTTTTTGTGTTTTGAATTTTTTTTTATTTTTTTATTTTTTATTTTTTGTGGTTTTTTTTAGTTTGTAGCATTTATTTTTTTTAGTTTTTTGTGTTTTTTATTATTTTTTAATTTTTTGATGTTTTGAGTTTTATTTTAGTTTTTTTGTGTTTTTCAGTTCTTTTAGTTTGTTTGTGTTTTTTGTAGTTTTTTTTTTTTAAAAAATTAAATTTTTTAGTGCTTTGTTTTTTTGTGTTTTTGGAGGGGTTTTTTTGTGTTTTGAATTTTTTTTTATTTTTTGTGGGTTTTTTTTTAGTTTGTAGCGTTTAGTTTTTTGTGTTTTTTAGTTGTGTTATTTTAGTTTTGTGTGCTTTTAGTGTTTGTGTGTTGTGTTTTTTAGCTTATTGTGTTTGTTAGGTTTGTTTTAGTTTTTTTTTTTTTTTTTAGTTTTTTGTGTTTTTCTTTCTTTGTGTTTTTTAGTTCTTTTAGTTTTTTGTGTTTTTTTAGTTTTTTTGTGTGTGTTTTGTGTTTTTTATTTAGTTTTGTGTTTTTTGTATTTTTTTAATTTTCTTAGTATTTTTTATTATTTTTTTAGTTTCTTGTGTTTTTTTTTTGTGTTTTTTAAGGGTTTTTTTTAATGTTTTTGTAGTTTTTATTTCTTGTTTTTTTTTTTAGTTTTTAGTGTGTTTTATTTTTTGTTTATTTTTTTGTGTGTTTTTAGTTTTTGTTAGTTTTTTGTGTTTTTTAGGTTTTCTTTTTTGTTAGTTTAAGGTTTTAGCGAATTTTTTGTGTTTGTTTAGTTTTTTCATTTTTGTGTTTTTGATAGGTTGTGTTTTTTTAGTTTTTGTGTTTTTTATTTTATTTTATTTTTTGTGTTTTTTTAGTTTTGGGCTTTTTGTATTTTTTTGTGTTTTTTGTAGTTTTTTTTTTTAAAAAAATTTAATTTTTTAGTGCTTTGTTTTTTGTGTTTTTGGAGGGTTTTTTGTGTTTTGTATTTTTTTTTTATTTTTTTGTTTTTTTAGTTTTTATTTTTTGTGTTTTTTTTTAGTTTGTAGCGTTTAGTTTTTTGTGTTTTTTATTAGTTTTTAATTTTTTGTTGTTTTGAGTATTTTTTTATTTTTTTGTGTTTTTTAGTTTTGTGTTTGTTTAGTTTTTTGTGCTTTTAGTGTTTGTGTGTTGTGTTTTTTAGCTTATTGTGTTTGTTAGGTTTATTTTAGTTTTGTTTTTTTTAGGTTTTTTAGGGGTTTTTTTCGTTTTGTTAGTTTTTTTTAAGTTTTTAGTGAATTTGTTGTGTTTTGTGTTTCTTTAGTTTTTTTATTTTTGTGTTTTTTATAGGTTGTGTTTTTTTAGTTTCTGTGTTTTTGATTTTGGTTTTTTTTTTTGTGTTTTTAGTTTTGTGTTTTTAGTATTTTTTGTGTTTTTTGTAGTTTTTTAAAAAAAAATTACATTTTTTTAGTGCTTTGTTTTTTTGTGTTTTTGGAGGGGTTTTTTTGTGTTTTAAATTTTTTTTTATTTTTTTATTTTTTGTGGTTTTTTTTAGTTTGTAGCATTTATTTTTTTTTAGTTTTTTGTGTTTTTTATTATTTTTTAATTTTTTGTTGTTTTGAGTTTTATTTTAGTTTTTTTGTGTTTTTCAGTTCTTTTAGTTTGTTTGTGTTTTTTGTAGTTTTTTTTAAAAAAAAATTAAATTTTTTAGTGCTTTGTTTTTTGTGTTTTTGGAGGGTTTTTTTGTGTTTTGAATTTTTTTTTATTTTTTTTTTTATTTTTTATGGGTTTTTTTTAGTTTGTAGCGTTTAGTTTTTTGTGCTTTTTAGTTGTGTTATTTTAGTTTTGTGTGCTTTTAGTGTTTGTGTGTTGTGTTTTTTAGCTTATTGTGTTTGTTAGGTTTGTTTTAGTGTTGTTTTTTTTTTAGTTTTTTGTGTTTTTCTTTCTTTGTGTTTTTTAGTTCTTTTAGTTTTTTGTGTTTTTTTAGTTTTTGGTTTTTTGTGTTTTTGTAGTTTTTTTTGTGTGTGTTTTGTGTTTTTTATAGTTTGTGTTTTTTATTTTTTAGTGTTTTTTAGTTTTGTGTTTTTTTTATTTTTTGTGGTTTTTGTAGGTTTTTAGTTTTTTGTGTTTTTCAGTTCTTTTAGTTTTTTGTGTTTTATTTAGTTTTGTGTTATTTGTATTTTTTGTAATTTCTTGTGTTGTTTTTTTGTGTTTTTTGAGGGTTTTTAGTTTTTAGTTTTGTGTTGTTTTTTTTTTGTGTGGCTTTTTTAGTTTTTTAAGTTTTTATAGTTTTTTGTGTTTTTTTTCTAGTTTATATTTTTTTTTAGTTTTAATTTTTTTGTGTTTTGTGTTTCTTTAGTTTAGTCTTAGTTTATTTTTGTGTTTTTAAAGTTTTGTGTTTTTTATAGTTTGTGTTTTATATTTTTTTTTGTTTTTTAGTTTTGTGTTTTTTTATTTTTTTGTGGTTTTTTTTAGGTTTTTAGTTTTTTGTGTTTTTCAGTTCTTTTAGGTTTTTTTGTGTTTTATTTAGTTTTGTGTTTTTTGTATTTTTAGCGTTTTTTGTAATTTTCCTTGTATTTTTTATTATCTTTTTCGTTTCTTGTGTTGTTTTTTTGTGTTTTTTGAGGTTTTTTTTTAAATGTTTTTGTAGTTTTTATTTCTTGTGTTTTTTTAGTTTTAAGTGTGTTTTATTTTTTGTTTATTTTTTTCTTTTTATTTTTTTGTGTGTTTTTAGTTTTTGTTAGTTTTTTGTGTTTTTTAGGGTTTTTTTTCGTTTTGGTAGTTTTGTTAAGTTTTTAGTGAATTTTTTGTGTTTGTTTAGTTTTTTCATTTTTGTGTTTTTGTGTTTTTCATAGGTTGTGTTTTTTTAGTTTATGTGTTTTTTATTTTATTTATTTTTTATTGTTTTTTTTAGTTTTGTGTTTTTTGTGTTTTTTTGTGTTTTTTGTAGTTTTTTTAAAAAAATTAAATTTTTTAGTGCTTTGTTTTTTTGTGTTTTTGGAGGGTTTTTTTGTGTGTTTTTGAATTTTTGTTTTAATTTTTTTGTTTTTTTAGTTTTTATTTTTTGTGTTTTTTTTTAGTTTTTAGCGTTTAGTTTTATTTTTTAGTTTTTTATTAGTTTTTAGCTTTTATTGTTTTGAGTTTTTTTTTTAGTTTTTTGTGTTTTTTTTAGTTGTTTGTGTTTAAGTTTTTTGTGTTTTTTTTAGTTTATTGTGTTTTTTGTTTTGTGTTTTTTTAATTTTGTTAGTTTTTGTGTTTTGTGTGTTTGGTTTTTTTTGTGTTTTTTAGTCTTTGTTTTTTGTGTTTTTTCAGTGTTATTTTTGTGTTTTGTGTTTTGTGTTTTGTGTGTTTATTTTTTTGTTTTTTTTTGTTTTTAGTGTTATTTTTTTAGTTTTTTGTGTTTTTCTTTCTTTGTGTTTTTTAGTTCTTTTAGTTTTTTGTGTTTTTTTAGTTTTTTTTGTGTTTTTTTAGTTTTGTGTTTTTTGTATTTTTTTAATTTTCTTTGTATTTTTTATTATTTTTTTAGTTTCTTGTGTTGTTTTTTTGTGTTTTTTAAGGGTTTTTTTTTAATGTTTTTGTAGTTTTTATTTCTTGTTTTTTTTTTAGTTTTTAGTGTGTTTTATTTTTTGTTTATTTTTTTGTGTGTTTTTAGTTTTTGTTAGTTTTTTGTGTTTTTTAGGTTTTCTTTTTTGTTAGTTTAAGGTTTTAGCGAATTTTTTGTGTTTGTTTAGTTTTTTCATTTTTGTGTTTTTGATAGGTTGTGTTTTTTTAGTTTTTGTGTTTTTTATTTTATTTTATTTTTTGTGTTTTTTTAGTTTTGTGTTTTTAGTATTTTTTTTGTTTTTTGTAGTTTTTAAAAAAAAAATTACATTTTTTTAGTGCTTTGTTTTTTTTGTGTTTTTGGAGGGGTTTTTTGTGTTTTGAATTTTTTTTATTTTTTTATTTTTTATTTTTTGTGGTTTTTTTTAGTTTGTAGCATTTATTTGTTTTTAGTTTTTTGTGTTTTTTATTATTTTTTAATTTTTTTGTTGTTTTGAGTTTTATTTTAGTTTTTTTGTGTTTTTCAGTTCTTTTAGTTTGTTTGTGTTTTTTGTAGTTTTTTTTAAAAAAAATTAAATTTTTTAGTGCTTTGTTTTTTTGTGTTTTTGGAGGGTTTTTTTGTGTTTTGAATTTTTTTTTATTTTGTTTTTTATTTTTTGTGGGTTTTTTTTTAGTTTGTAGCGTTTAGTTTTTTGTGTTTTTTAGTTGTGTTATTTTAGTTTTGTGTGCTTTTAGTGTTTGTGTGTTGTGTTTTTTAGCTTATTGTGTTTGTTAGGTTTGTTTTAGTTTTTTTTTTTTTTTTAGTTTTTTGTGTTTTTCTTTCTTTGTGTTTTTTAGTTCTTTTAGTTTTTTGTGTTTTTTTAGTTTTTGTTTTTTTGTGTTTTTTTAGTTTTTTTTGTGTGTGTTTTGTGTTTTTTATTTAGTTTTGTGTTTTTTGTATTTTTTTAATTTTCTTTGTATTTTTTATTATTTTTTTAGTTTCTTGTGTTGTTTTTTTGTGTTTTTTAAGGGTTTTTTTTAATGTTTTTGTAGTTTTTATTTCTTGTTTTTTTTTTAGTTTTTAGTGTGTTTTATTTTTTGTTTATTTTTTTGTGTGTTTTTAGTTTTGTTTTTATAGTTTTTTTTAAGTTTTTTTAGTTTTTAGTGTTTTGTGTGTTTTTTTAGTTTAGTTTTTTTCTTAGTTTAGTTGGTTTTGTTAGTTTTTTGTGTTTTGTTAGTTTTTGTGTTTTGTGTGGGGTTTTTTTTAGCTTTTTTCAGTTTTTTTTAGTTTTGTGATTTAAATATTTTTTGTTTTTTGTGTTTTTTAGTTTTTTAAGTTTTTATAGTTTTTTGTGTTTTTTTGTTTATATTTTTTTTAGTTTTAATTTTGTTGTGTTTTGTGTTTCTTTAGTTTTTTATTTTTGTGTTTTTTAAAGTTTTGTGTTTTTTATAGTTTGTGTTTTTTAGTTTTTAGTGTTTTTTAGTTTTGCTTTTTTATTTCTTTGTGTTTTTTTTAGTTTTAAGTTTTTTTGTGTTTTTCAGTTCTCTTAGTTTTTTTGTGTTTTATTTAGTTTTGCGTTTTTTGTATTTTTTGTGTTTTTTGTAATTTTCTTTGTATTTTTTATTATTTTTTTTAGTTTCTTGTGTTGTTTTTTTGTTTTTTGAGGGTTTTTTTTAATGTTTTTGTAGTTTTTATTTCTTTTGTGTGTTTTTTGTTTTGTTAGTTTTTTGTGTTTTTTAGATTTTTTTTTTTAGTTTTGTTAGTTTTTTTAAGTTTTTTGTGATTTTTTTGTGTTTTGTGTTTCTTCTTTCATTTTTGTGTTTTTTATAGGTTGTGTTTTTTTTAGTTTTGTGTTTTTTGTATTTTTTTTAGTTATTTTTTTTGGTTTTTTGTGTTTTTGGAGGTTTTTTTGTGTTCTGAATTTTTTTTTAATTTTGTTTATTTTTTATTTTTTTATTTTTTATTTTATTTAGTGGTTTTTTTAGTTTGTAGCGTTTAGTTTTTTGTGTTTTTAATTTTTTGTTGTTTTGAGTATTTTTTTGGTTTTTTTGTGTTTTTTAGCTTATTGTGTTTGTTAGGTTTGTTTTAGTTTTGTTTTTTTTTTGTTTAGTTTTTGTTAGTTTTGTGTGTTTATTTTTTTGTTTTTTTTGTTTTTAGTGTTTTTTTTTTAGTTTTTTGTGTTTTTCTTTCTTTGTGTTTTTTTAGTTCTTTTAGTTTTTTGTGTTTTTTTAGTTTTTTTTGTGTTTTATTTAGTTTTGTGTTTTTTGTATTTTTTTAATTTTCTTTGTATTTTTTATTATTTTTTTAGTTTGTGTTGTTTTTTTGTGTTTTTTAAGGTTTTTTTTTTAATGTGTTTGTAGTTTTTATTTCTTGTTTTTTTTTTAGTTTTTAGTGTGTTTTATTTTTTGTTTATTTTTTTGTGTGTTTTTAGTTTTTGTTAGTTTTTTGTGTTTTTTAGGTTTTCTTTTTTGTTAGTTTAAGGTTTTAGCGAATTTTTTGTGTTTGTTTAGTTTTTTCATTTTTGTGTTTTTGATAGGTTGTGTTTTTTTAGTTTTTGTGTTTTTTATTTTATTTTATTTTTTGTGTTTTTTTAATTTTGTGCTTTTTGTATTTTTTTGTGTTTTTTTTTAAAAAAAAATTTAATTTTTTAGTGCTTTGTTTTTTGTGTTTTTGGAGGGTTTTTGTGTTTTGTATTTTTTTTTTAATTTTTTTGTTTTTTTAGTTTTTATTTTTTGTGTTTTTTTTAGTTTGTAGCGTTTAGTTTTTTGTGTTTTTTATTAGTTTTTAATTTTTTGTTGTTTTGAGTATTTTTTTAGTTTTTTGTGTTTTTTAGTTTTGTGTTTGTTTAGTTTTTTGTGCTTTTGGTGTTTGTGTGTTGTGTTTTTTAGCTTATTGTGTTTGTTAGGTTTATTTTAGTTTTGTTTTTTTTAGGTTTTTTAGGGTTTTTTTTCGTTTTGTTAGTTTTTTTAAGTTTTTAGTGAATTTGTTGTGTTTTGTGTTTCTTTAGTTTTTTTATTTTTGTGTTTTTTATAGGTTGTGTTTTTTTAGTTTCTGTGTTTTTTATTTTTGTTTTTTTTTTGTGTTTTTTTAGTTTTGTGTTTTTAGTATTTTTTTGTGTTTTTTGTATTTTTAAAAAAAAATTACATTTTTTTAGTGCTTTGTTTTTTTGTGTTTTTGGAGGGGTTTTTTTGTGTTTTGAATTTTTTTTATTTTTTTATTTTTTATTTTTTGTGTTTTTTTTTAGTTTGTAGCATTTATTTTTTTTTAGTTTTTTGTGTTTTTTATTATTTTTTAATTTTTTGTTGTTTTGAGTTTTATTTTAGTTTTTTTGTGTTTTTCAGTTCTTTTAGTTTGTTTGTGTTTTGTTTTGTAGTTTTTTTTAAAAAAAATTAAATTTTTTAGTGCTTTGTTTTTTTGTGTTTTTGGAGGGTTTTTTTTGTGTTTTGAATTTTTTTTTATTTTTATTTTTTATTTTTTGTGGGGTTTTTTTTAGTTTGTAGCGTTTAGTTTTTTGTGTTTTTTAGTTGTGTTATTTTAGTTTTGTGTGCTTTTAGTGTTTGTGTGTTGTGTTTTTTAGCTTATTGTGTTTGTTAGGTTTGTTTTAGTTTTTTTTTTTTTTTAGTTTTTTGTGTTTTTCTTTCTTTGTGTTTTTTAGTTCTTTTAGTTTTTTGTGTTTTTTTAGTTTTTGTTTTTTTGTGTTTTTTTAGTTTTTTTTGTGTGTGTTTTGTGTTTTTTATTTAGTTTTGTGTTTTTTGTATTTTTTTAATTTTCTTTATATTTTTTATTATTTTTTTAGTTTCTTGTGTTGTTTTTTTGTGTTTTTTAAGGGTTTTTTTTAATGTTTTTGTAGTTTTTATTTCTTGTTTTTTTTTTAGTTTTTAGTGTGTTTTATTTTTTGTTTATTTTTTTGTGTGTTTTTAGTTTTTGTTAGTTTTTTAGGTTTTCTTTTTTGTTAGTTTAAGGTTTTAGCGAATTTTTTGTGTTTGTTTAGTTTTTTCATTTTTGTGTTTTTGATAGGTTGTGTTTTTTTAGTTTTTGTGTTTTTTATTTTATTTTATTTTTTGTGTTTTTTGTAGTTTTGGGCTTTTTGTATTTTTTTGTGTTTTTTGTAGTTTTTTTAAAAAAAAATTTAATTTTTTAGTGCTTTGTTTTTTGTGTTTTTGGAGGGTTTTTTGTGTTTTGTATTTTTTTTTATTTTTTTGTTTTTTTAGTTTTTATTTTTTGTGTTTTTTTTTAGTTTGTAGCGTTTAGTTTTTTGTGTTTTTTATTAGTTTTTAATTTTTTGTTGTTTTGAGTATTTTTTTAGTTTTTTGTGTTTTTTAGTTTTGTGTTTGTTTAGTTTTTTGTGCTTTTAGTGTTTGTGTGTTGTGTTTTTTAGCTTATTGTGTTTGTTAGGTTTATTTTAGTTTTGTTTTGTTTAGGTTTTTAGGTTTTTTTTTCGTTTTGTTAGTTTTTTTAAGTTTTTAGTGAATTTGTTGTGTTTTGTGTTTCTTTAGTTTTTTTATTTTTGTGTTTTTTATAGGTTGTGTTTTTTTAGTTTTGTGTTTTTAGTATTTTTTTGTGTTTTTTGTAGTTTTTTTAAAAAAAATTACATTTTTTTAGTGCTTTGTTTTTTGTGTTTTTGGAGGGGTTTTTTTGTGTTTTGAATTTTTTTTTATTTTTTTATTTTTTATTTTTTGTGGTTTTTTATAGTTTGTAGCATTTATTTTTTTTTAGTTTTTTGTGTTTTTTATTATTTTTTAATTTTTTGTTGTTTTGAGTTTTATTTTAGTTTTTTTGTGTTTTTCAGTTCTTTTAGTTTGTTTGTGTTTTTTGTAGTTTTTTTTAAAAAAAAATTAAATTTTTTAGTGCTTTGTTTTTTTGTGTTTTTGGAGGGGTTTTTTTTGTGTTTTGAATTTTTTTTTATTTTTTTTTTATTTTTTGTGGGTTTTTTTTTAGTTTGTAGCGTTTAGTTTTTTGTGTTTTTTAGTTGTGTTATTTTAGTTTTGTGTGCTTTTAGTGTTTGTGTGTTGTGTTTTTTAGCTTATTGTGTTTGTTAGGTTTGTTTTAGTGTTGTTTTTTTTGTAGTTTTTTGTGTTTTTCTTTCTTTGTGTTTTTTAGTTCTTTTAGTTTTTTGTGTTTTTTTAGTTTTTGGTTTTTTGTGTTTTTGTAGGTTTTTTTGTGTGTGTTTTGTGTTTTTTATAGTTTGTGTTTTTTATTTTTTAGTGTTTTTTAGTTTTGTGTTTTTTGTAGGTTTTTAGTTTTTTGTGTTTTTCAGTTCTTTTAGTTTTTTGTGTTTTATTTAGTTTTGTGTTTTTTGTATTTTTTGTAATTTCTTGTGTTGTTTTTTTGTGTTTTTTTGAGGGTTTTTAGTTTTTAGTTTTGTGTTTTATTTTTTTTGTGTGGCTTTTTTAGTTTTTTAAGTTTTTATAGTTTTTTGTGTTTTTTTTTAGTTTTAATTTTTTTGTGTTTTGTGTTTCTTTAGTTTAGTTTTAGTTTATTTTTGTGTTTTTAAAGTTTTGTGTTTTTTATAGTTTGTGTTTTATATTTTTTTTTGTTTTTTAGTTTCGTGTTTTTTTAATTTTTTGTGGTTTTTTTTAGGTTTTTAGTTTTTTGTGTTTTTCAGTTCTTTTAGGTTTTTTTGTGTTTTATTTAGTTTTGTGTTTTTTGTATTTTTAGCGTTTTTTGTAATTTTCCTTGTATTTTTTATTATCTTTTTAGTTTCTTGTGTTGTTTTTTTGTGTTTTTTGAGGTTTTTTTTTAAATGTTTTTGTAGTTTTTATTTCTTGTGTTTTTTTAGTTTTAAGTGTGTTTTATTTTTTGTTTATTTTTTTCTTTTTATTTTTTTTGTGTGTTTTTAGTTTTTGTTAGTTTTTTGTGTTTTTTAGGGTTTTTTTTCGTTTTGGTAGTTTTGTTAAGTTTTTAGTGAATTTTTTGTGTTTGTTTAGTTTTTTCATTTTTGTGTTTTTGTGTTTTTCATAGGTTGTGTTTTTTTAGTTTATGTGTTTTTTATTTTATTTATTTTTTATTGTTTTTTTAGTTTTGTGTTTTTTGTGTTTTTTTGTGTTTTTTGTAGTTTTTTTAAAAAAATTAAATTTTTTAGTGCTTTGTTTTTTTGTGTTTTTGGAGGGTTTTTTTGTGTGTTTTTGAAATTTTGTTTTAATTTTTTTGTTTTTTTAGTTTTTATTTTTTGTGTTTTTTTTTAGTTTTTAGCGTTTAGTTTTATTTTTTAGTTTTTTATTAGTTTTTAGCTTTTATTGTTTTGAGTTTTTTTTTTAGTTTTTTGTGTTTTTTTTAGTTGTTTGTGTTTAAGTTTTTTGTGTTTTTTTTAGTTTATTGTGTTTTTTGTTTTGTGTTTTTTTAATTTTGTTAGTTTTTGTGTTTTGTGTGTTTGGTTTTTTTTTGTGTTTTTTAGTCTTTGTTTTTTGTGTTTTTTCAGTGTTATTTTTTTTTTTTAGTTTGGTGTTTTTAGTTTTTTTTCAGTTTGTTTAATAGTTTTTTTAGTTTTTGTAGTTTTTTTTAGTTTTTCTTTAGTTTTTTATTTTTGTGCTTTTTAAAGTTTTGTGTTTTTTATAGTTTGTGTTTTTTAGTTTTTAGTGTTTTTTAGTTTTGCTTTTTTATTTCTTTGTTTTTTTTTTTAGTTTTAAGTTTTTTTGTGTTTTTCAGTTCTCTTAGTTTTTTTGTGTTTTATTTAGTTTTGCGTTTTTTGTATTTTTTTGTGTTTTTTGTAATTTTCTTTGTATTTTTTATTATTTTTTTTAGTTTCTTGTGTTGTTTTTTTGTTTTTTGAGGGTTTTTTTTAATGTTTTTATTTCTTTTGTGTGTTTTTTGTTTTGTTAGTTTTTTGTGTTTTTTAGGTTATTTTTTTCGTTTTGTTAGTTTTTTTAAGTTTTTTGTGAATTTTTTGTGTTTTGTGTTTCTTTAGTTTTTTCATCTTTGTGTTTTTTATAGGTTGTGTTTTTTTTAGTTTTGTGTTTTTTGTATTTTTTTTAAAAAAAAAATTAAATTTTTTAGTGCTTTGGTTTTTTGTGTTTTTGGAGGGTTTTTTGTGTTTTGAATTTTTTTTTAATTTTGTTTATTTTTTATTTTTTTATTTTTTATTTTATTTAGTGTTTTTTTTTAGTTTGTAGCGTTTAGTTTTTTGTGTTTTTAATTTTTTGTTGTTTTGAGTATTTTTTTTGTTTTTTTGTGTTTTTTTAGTTTTTTGTGCTTTTAGTGTTTGTGTGTTGTGTTTTTTAGCTTATTGTGTTTGTTAGGTTTGTTTTAGTTTTGTTTTTTTGTTAGTTTTGTGTGTTTATTTTTTTGTATTTTTTTTGTTTTTAGTGTTATTTTTTTAGTTTTTTGTGTTTTTCTTTCTTTGTGTTTTTTAGTTCTTTTAGTTTTTTGTGTTTTTTTAGTTTTTTTTGTGTTTTATTTAGTTTTGTGTTTTTTGTATTTTTTTAATTTTCTTTGTATTTTTTATTATTTTTTTAGTTTCTTGTGTTGTTTTTTTGTGTTTTTTAAGGTTTTTTTTTTAATGTTTTTGTAGTTTTTATTTCTTGTATTTTTTTTAGTTTTTAGTGTGTTTTATTTTTTGTTTATTTTTTTGTGTGTTTTTAGTTTTTGTTAGTTTTTTGTGTTTTTTAGGTTTTCTTTTTTGTTAGTTTAAGGTTTTAGCGAATTTTTTGTGTTTGTTTAGTTTTTTCATTTTTGTGTTTTTGATAGGTTGTGTTTTTTTAGTTTTTGTGTTTTTTATTTTATTTTATGTGTTTTTTTAGTTTTGTGTTTTTAGTATTTTTTTGTGTTTTTTGTAGTTTTTAAAAAAAAAATTAAATTTTTTTAGTGCTTTGTTTTTTTGTGTTTTTGGAGGGGTTTTTTGTGTTTTGAATTTTTTTAAATTTTTTATTTTTTATTTTTTGTGGTTTTTTTTAGTTTGTAGCATTTATTTTTTTTAGTTTTTTGTGTTTTTTATTATTTTTTAATTTTTTTGTTGTTTTGAGTTTTATTTTAGTTTTTTGTGTTTTTCAGTTCTTTTAGTTTGTTTGTTTTTTGTAGTTTTTTTTTAAAAAAATTAAATTTTTTAGTGCTTTGTTTTTTTGTGTTTTTGGAGGGGTTTTTTTGTGTTTTGAATTTTTTTTAATTTTTTTTTTAATTTTTTGTGGGTTTTTTTTTAGTTTGTAGCGTTTAGTTTTTTGTGTTTTTTAGTTGTGTTATTTTAGTTTTGTGTGCTTTTAGTGTTTGTGTGTTGTGTTTTTTAGCTTATTGTGTTTGTTAGGTTTGTTTTAGTTTTTTTTTTTTTTTAGTTTTTTGTGTTTTTCTTTCTTTGTGTTTTTTAGTTCTTTTAGTTTTTTGTGTTTTTTTAGTTTTTGTTTTTTTGTGTTTTTTTAGTTTTTTTTGTGTGTGTTTTGTGTTTTTTATTTAGTTTTGTGTTTTTTGTATTTTTTTAATTTTCTTTGTATTTTTTATTATTTTTTTAGTTTCTTGTGTTGTTTTTTTGTGTTTTTTAAGGTTTTTTTTTAATGTTTTTGTAGTTTTTATTTCTTGTTTTTTTTTAGTTTTTAGTGTGTTTTATTTTTTGTTTATTTTTTTGTGTGTTTTTAGTTTTGTTTTTATAGTTTTTTTAAGTTTTTTTAGTTTTTAGTGTTTTGTGTGTTTTTTTAGTTTAGTTTTTTTCTTAGTTTAGTTGGTTTTGTTAGTTTTTTGTGTTTTGTTAGTTTTTGTGTTTTGTGTGGGTTTTTTTTAGCTTTTTTCAGTTTTTTTTAGTTTTGTGATTTAAATATTTTTGGTTTTTTGTGTTTTTTAGTTTTTTAAGTTTTTATAGTTTTTTGTGTTTTTTTGTTTATATTTTTTTTAGTTTTAATTTTGTTGTGTTTTGTGTTTCTTTAGTTTTTTATTTTTGTGTTTTTTAAAGTTTTGTGTTTTTTATAGTTTGTGTTTTTTAGTTTTTAGTGTTTTTTAGTTTTGCTTTTTTATTTCTTTGTGTTTTTTTTTAGTTTTAAGTTTTTTTGTGTTTTTCAGTTCTCTTAGTTTTTTAGTGTTTTATTTAGTTTTGCGTTTTTTGTATTTTTTTGTGTTTTTTGTAATTTTCTTTGTATTTTTTATTATTTTTTTTAGTTTCTTGTGTTGTTTTTTTGTTTTTTGAGGGTTTTTTTTAATGTTTTTGTAGTTTTTATTTCTTTTGTGTGTTTTTTGTTTTGTTAGTTTTTTGTGTTTTTTAGGTTTTTTTTTTAGTTTTGTTAGTTTTTTTAAGTTTTTTGTGAATTTTTTGTGTTTTGTGTTTCTTTAGTTTTTCCATTTTTGTGTTTTTTATAGGTTGTGTTTTTTTTAGTTTTGTGTTTTTTGTATTTTTTTTAGTTATTTTTTTGGTTTTTTGTGTTTTTGGAGGTTTTTTTGTGTTTTGAATTTTTTTTTAATTTTGTTTATTTTTTATTTTTTTATTTTTTATTTTATTTAGTGTTTTTTTTAGTTTGTAGCGTTTAGTTTTTTGTGTTTTTAATTTTTTGTTGTTTTGAGTATTTTTTGGTTTTTTTGTGTTTTTTTGTGTTTTTTTTAGTTTTTTGTGCTTTTAGTGTTTGTGTGTTGTGTTTTTTAGCTTATTGTGTTTGTTAGGTTTGTTTTAGTTTTGTTTTTTTGTTAGTTTTGTGTGTTTATTTTTTTTTTTTTTTTTTTTTTAGTGTTTTTTTTTTTAGTTTTTTGTGTTTTTCTTTCTTTGTGTTTTTTAGTTCTTTTAGTTTTTTGTGTTTTCTTAGTTTTTTTTGTGTTTTATTTAGTTTTGTGTTTTTTGTATTTTTTTAATTTTCTTTGTATTTTTTATTATTTTTTTAGTTTGTGTTGTTTTTTTGTGTTTTTTAAGGTTTTTTTTTAATGTTTTTGTAGTTTTTATTTCTTGTTTTTTTTTTAGTTTTTAGTGTGTTTTATTTTTTGTTTATTTTTTTGTGTGTTTTTAGTTTTTGTTAGTTTTTTGTGTTTTTTAGGTTTTCTTTTTTGTTAGTTTAAGGTTTTAGCGAATTTTTTGTGTTTGTTTAGTTTTTTCATTTTTGTGTTTTTGATAGGTTGTGTTTTTTTAGTTTTTGTGTTTTTTATTTTATTTTATTTTTTGTGTTTTTTGTAGTTTTGGGCTTTTTGTATTTTTTTGTGTTTTTTGTAGTTTTTTTTAAAAATTTTTTAATTTTTTAGTGCTTTGTTTTTTGTGTTTTTGGAGGGTTTTTTGTGTTTTGTATTTTTTTTTGTTTTTTTTGTTTTTTTAGTTTTTATTTTTTGTGTTTTTTTTTAGTTTGTAGCGTTTAGTTTTTTGTGTTTTTTATTAGTTTTTAATTTTTTGTTGTTTTGAGTATTTTTTTAGTTTTTTGTGTTTTTTAGTTTTGTGTTTGTTTAGTTTTTTGTGCTTTTAGTGTTTGTGTGTTGTGTTTTTTAGCTTATTGTGTTTGTTAGGTTTATTTTAGTTTTGTTTTTTTTAGGTTTTTTAGGGTTTTTTTTCGTTTTGTTAGTTTTTTTAAGTTTTTAGTGAATTTGTTGTGTTTCTTTAGTTTTTTTATTTTTGTGTTTTTTATAGGTTGTGTTTTTTTAGTTTCTGTGTTTTTGATATTTGGTTTTTTTTTTGTGTTTTTTTAGTTTTGTGTTTTTAGTATTTTTTTGTGTTTTTTGTAGTTTTTTAAAAAAAAATTACATTTTTTTAGTGCTTTGTTTTTTTGTGTTTTTGGAGGGGTTTTTTTGTGTTTTGAATTTTTTTTTATTTTTTTATTTTTTATTTTTTGTGGTTTTTTATAGTTTGTAGCATTTATTTTTTTTTAGTTTTTTGTGTTTTTTATTATTTTTTAATTTTTTGTTGTTTTGAGTTTTATTTTAGTTTTTTTGTGTTTTTCAGTTCTTTTAGTTTGTTTGTGTTTTTTGTAGTTTTTTTAAAAAAAAAATTAAATTTTTTAGTGCTTTGTTTTTTTGTTTTTGGAGGGTTTTTTTGTGTTTTGAATTTTTTTTTATTTTTTATTTTTATTTTTTGTGGGTTTTTTTTTAGTTTGTAGCGTTTAGTTTTTTGTGTTTTTTAGTTGTGTTATTTTAGTTTTGTGTGCTTTTAGTGTTTGTGTGTTGTGTTTTTTAGCTTATTGTGTTTGTTAGGTTTGTTTTAGTGTTGTTTTTTTTTAGTTTTTTGTGTTTTTCTTTCTTTGTGTTTTTTAGTTCTTTTAGTTTTTTGTGTTTTTTTAGTTTTTGGTTTTTTGTGTTTTTTTAGGTTTTTTTGTGTGTGTTTTGTGTTTTTTATAGTTTGTGTTTTTTATTATTTAGTGTTTTTTAGTTTTGTGTTTTTTTATTTTTTGTGGTTTTTGTAGGTTTTTAGTTTTTTGTGTTTTTCAGTTCTTTTAGTTTTTTGTGTTTTATTTAGTTTTGTGTTTTTTGTATTTTTTGTAATTTCTTGTGTTTTTTTGTGTTTTTTGAGGGTTTTTAGTTTTTAGTTTTGTGTTTTATTTTTTTTTGTGTGGCTTTTTTAGTTTTTTAAGTTTTTATAGTTTTTTGTGTTTTTTTTCTAGTTTATATTTTTTTTTAGTTTTAATTTTTTTGTGTTTTGTGTTTCTTTAGTTTAGTTTTAGTTTCTTTTTGTGTTTTTAAAGTTTTGTGTTTTTTATAGTTTGTGTTTTATATTTTTTTTTGTTTTTTAGGTTCGTGTTTTTTTAATTTTTTGTGGTTTTTTTTAGGTTTTTAGTTTTTTGTGTTTTTCAGTTCTTTTAGGTTTTTTGTGTTTTATTTAGTTTTGTGTTTTTTGTATTTTTAGCGTTTTTTGTAATTTTCCTTGTATTTTTTATTATCTTTTTAGTTTCTTGTGTTGTTTTTTTGTGTTTTTTGAGGTTTTTTTTTAAATGTTTTTGTAGTTTTTATTTCTTGTGTTTTTTTAGTTTTAAGTGTGTTTTATTTTTTGTTTATTTTTTTCTTTTTATTTTTTTGTGTGTTTTTAGTTTTTGTTAGTTTTTTGTGTTTTTTAGGGTTTTTTTTCGTTTTGGTAGTTTTGTTAAGTTTTTAGTGAATTTTTTGTGTTTG
This sequence comes from Hyperolius riggenbachi, assembly GCF_040937935.1. NCBI lineage: Eukaryota > Metazoa > Chordata > Amphibia > Anura > Hyperoliidae > Hyperolius > Hyperolius riggenbachi. The sequence continues at coordinate 163,079,533 of NC_090646.1, forward strand.
TTTAGTTTTTTCATTTTTGTGTTTTTGTGTTTTTCATAGGTTGTGTTTTTTTAGTTTATGTGTTTTTTATTTTATTTATTTGTGTTTTTTTAGTTTTGTGTTTTTTGTATTTTTTTGTGTTTTTTGTAGTTTTTTTTAAAAAATTAAATTTTTTAGTGCTTTGTTTTTTAGTGTTTTTGGAGGGTTTTTTTGTGTGTTTTTGAATTTTTGTTTTAATTTTTTGGTTTTTTTAGTTTTTATTTTTTGTGTTTTTTTTAGTTTTTAGCGTTTAGTTTTATTTTTTAGTTTTTTATTAGTTTTTAGCTTTTATTGTTTTGAGTTTTTTTTTTAGTTTTTTGTGTTTTTTTTAGTTGTTTGTTTAAGTTTTTTGTGTTTTTTTTAGTTTATTGTGTTTTTTGTTTTGTGTTTTTTTAATTTTGTTAGTTTTTGTGTTTTGTGTGTTTGGTTTTTTTTGTGTTTTTTAGTCTTTGTTTTTTGTGTTTTTTCAGTGTTATTTTTTTGTGTTTTTTCAGTTTGTTTTTTTTTAGTTTGGTGTTTTTAGTTTTTTTTCAGTTTGTTTAATAGTTTTTTTAGTTTTTGTAGTTTTTTTTAGTTTTGTTCATTTTAGTTTATTTAGTTTAGTGGTTTTTTTTAGTTTTTTCAGTTTTGTTTTTATAGTTTTTTTTAAGTTTTTTTAGTTTTTAGTGTTTTGTGTGTTTTTTTAGTTTAGTTTTTTTCTTAGTTTAGTTGGTTTTGTTAGTTTTTTGTGTTTTGTTAGTTTTTGTGTTTTGTGTGGGGTTTTTTTTTAGCTTTTTTCAGTTTTTTTTAGTTTTGTGATTTAAATATTTTTTGTTTTTTGTGTTTTTTAGTTTTTTAAGTTTTTATAGTTTTTTGTGTTTTTTTGTTTATATTTTTTTAGTTTTAATTTTGTTGTGTTTTGTGTTTCTTTAGTTTTTTATTTTTGTTTTTTAAAGTTTTGTGTTTTTTATAGTTTGTGTTTTTTAGTTTTTAGTGTTTTTTAGTTTTGCTTTTTTATTTCTTTGTGTTTTTTTTAGTTTTAAGTTTTTTTGTGTTTTTCAGTTCTCTTAGTTTTTTTGTGTTTTATTTAGTTTTGCGTTTTTTGTATTTTTTTGTGTTTTTTGTAATTTTCTTTGTATTTTTTATTATTTTTTTAGTTTCTTGTGTTGTTTTTTTGTTTTTTGAGGGTTTTTTTTAATGTTTTTGTAGTTTTTATTTCTTTTGTGTGTTTTTTGTTTTGTTAGTTTTTTGTGTTTTTTAGGTTATTTTTTTCGTTTTGTTAGTTTTTTTAAGTTTTTTGTGAATTTTTTGTGTTTTGTGTTTCTTTAGTTTTTTCATTTTTGTGTTTTTTATAGGTTGTGTTTTTTTTAGTTTTGTGTTTTTTGTATTTTTTTTAGTTATTTTTTTGGTTTTTTGTGTTTTTGGAGATTTTTTTGTGTTTTGAATTTTTTTTTAATTTTGTTTATTTTTTATTTTTTTATTTTTTTATTTTATTTAGTGTTTTTTTTAGTTTGTAGCGTTTAGTTTTTTGTGTTTTTAATTTTTTGTTGTTTTGAGTATTTTTTTGGTTTTTTTGTGTTTTTTTGTGTTTTTTTTAGTTTTTTGTGCTTTTAGTGTTTGTGTGTTGTGTTTTTTAGCTTATTGTGTTTGTTAGGTTTGTTTTAGTTTTGTTTTTTTTGTTAGTTTTGTGTGTTTATTTTTTTGTTTTTTTTTGTTTTTAGTGTTTTTTTTTAGTTTTTTGTGTTTTTCTTTCTTTGTGTTTTTTAGTTCTTTTAGTTTTTTGTGTTTTTTTAGTTTTTTTTGTGTTTTATTTAGTTTTGTGTTGTTTGTATTTTTTTAATTTTCTTTGTATTTTTTATTATTTTTTTAGTTTCTTGTGTTGTTTTTTTGTGTTTTTTAAGGGTTTTTTTTTAATGTTTTTGTAGTTTTTATTTCTTGTTTTTTTTTTAGTTTTTAGTGTGTTTTATTTTTTGTTTATTTTTTTGTGTGTTTTTAGTTTTTGTTAGTTTTTTGTGTTTTTTAGGTTTTCTTTTTTGTTAGTTTAAGGTTTTAGCGAATTTTTTGTGTTTGTTTAGTTTTTTCATTTTTGTGTTTTTGATAGGTTGTGTTTTTTTAGTTTTTGTGTTTTTTATTTTATTTTATTTTTTGTGTTTTTTGTAGTTTTGGGCTTTTTGTATTTTTTTGTGTTTTTTGTAGTTTTTTTTTAAAAAATTTTTAATTTTTTAGTGCTTTGTTTTTTGTGTTTTTGGAGGGTTTTTGTGTTTTGTATTTTTTTTTTAATTTTTTTGTTTTTTTAGTTTTTATTTTTTGTGTTTTTTTTTAGTTTGTAGCGTTTAGTTTTTTGTGTTTTTTATTAGTTTTTAATTTTTTGTTGTTTTGAGTATTTTTTTAGTTTTTTGTGTTTTTTAGTTTTGTGTTTGTTTAGTTTTTTGTGCTTTTGGTGTTTGTGTGTTGTGTTTTTTAGCTTATTGTGTTTGTTAGGTTTATTTTAGTTTTGTTTTTTTTAGGTTTTTTAGGGTTTTTTTTCGTTTTGTTAGTTTTTTTAAGTTTTTAGTGAATTTGTTGTGTTTTGTGTTTCTTTAGTTTTTTTATTTTTGTGTTTTTTATAGGTTGTGTTTTTTTAGTTTCTGTGTTTTTGATTTTTGTTTTTTTTTGTGTTTTTTTAGTTTTGTGTTTTTAGTATTTTTTTGTGTTTTTTGTAGTTTTTAAAAAAAAAATTACATTTTTTTAGTGCTTTGTTTTTTTGTGTTTTTGGAGGGGTTTTTTTGTGTTTTGAATTTTTTTTTTTTTTTATTTTTTATTTTTTGTGGTTTTTTATAGTTTGTAGCATTTATTTTTTTTTAGTTTTTTGTGTTTTTTATTATTTTTTAATTTTTTGTTGTTTTGAGTTTTATTTTAGTTTTTTTGTGTTTTTCAGTTCTTTTAGTTTGTTTGTGTTTTTTGTATTTTTTTTTTTTAAAAAAATTAAATTTTTTAGTGCTTTGTTTTTTTGTGTTTTTGGAGGGTTTTTTTGTGTTTTGAATTTTTTTTTATTTTTTTTTTTTATTTTTTTGTGGGTTTTTTTTTAGTTTGTAGCGTTTAGTTTTTTGTGTTTTTTAGTTGTGTTATTTTAGTTTTGTGTGCTTTTAGTGTTTGTGTGTTGTGTTTTTTAGCTTATTGTGTTTGTTAGGTTTGTTTTAGTGTTGTTTTTTTTTTTAGTTTTTTGTGTTTTTCTTTCTTTGTGTTTTTTAGTTCTTTTAGTTTTTTGTGTTTTTTTAGTTTTTGGTTTTTTGTGTTTTTTTAGTTTTTTTTTGTGTGTGTTTTTATAGTTTGTGTTTTTTATTTTTTAGTGTTTTTTAGTTTTGTGTTTTTTTTGTAGGTTTTTAGTTTTTTCTGTTTTTCAGTTCTTTTAGTTTTTTGTGTTTTATTTAGTTTTGTGTTTTTTGTATTTTTTGTAATTTCTTGTGTTGTTTTTTGTGTTTTTTGAGGGTTTTTAGTTTTTAGTTTTGTGTTTTATTTTTTTTTGTGTGGCTTTTTTAGTTTTTTAAGTTTTTATAGTTTTTTGTGTTTTTTTTCTAGTTTATATTTTTTTTTAGTTTTAATTTTTTTGTGTTTTGTGTTTCTTTAGTTTAGTTTTAGTTTATTTTTGTGTTTTTAAAGTTTTGTGTTTTTTATAGTTTGTGTTTTATATTTTTTTTTGTTTTTTAGTTTCGTGTTTTTTTAATTTTTTGTGGTTTTTTTTAGGTTTTTAGTTTTTTGTGTTTTTCAGTTCTTTTAGGTTTTTTTGTGTTTTATTTAGTTTTGTGTTTTTTGTATTTTTAGCGTTTTTTGTAATTTTCCTTGTATTTTTTATTATCTTTTTAGTTTCTTGTGTTGTTTTTTTGTGTTTTTTGAGGTTTTTTTTTAAATGTTTTTGTAGTTTTTATTTCTTGTGTTTTTTTAGTTTTAAGTGTGTTTTATTTTTTGTTTATTTTTTTCTTTTTATTTTTTTGTGTGTTTTTAGTTTTTGTTAGTTTTTTGTGTTTTTTAGGGTTTTTTTTCGTTTTGGTAGTTTTGTTAAGTTTTTAGTGAATTTTTTGTGTTTGTTTAGTTTTTTCATTTTTGTGTTTTTGTGTTTTTCATAGGTTGTGTTTTTTTAGTTTATGTGTTTTTTATTTTATTTATTTATTAGTGTTTTTTTTAGTTTTGTGTTTTTTGTATTTTTTTGTGTTTTTTGTAGTTTTTTTAAAAAAATTAAATTTTTTAGTGCTTTGTTTTTTTGTGTTTTTGGAGGGTTTTTTTGTGTGTTTTTGAATTTTTGTTTTAATTTTTTTGTTTTTTTTTGTTTTTTTTTGTGTTTTATTTTTTAGTTTTTTATTAGTTTTTAGCTTTTATTGTTTTGAGTTTTTTTTTTAGTTTTTTGTGTTTTTTTTAGCTGTTTGTGTTTAAGTTTTTTGTGTTTTTTTTAGTTTATTGTGTTTTTTGTTTTGTGTTTTTTTAATTTTGTTAGTTTTTGTGTTTTGTGTGTTTGGTTTTTTTTGTGTTTTTTAGTCTTTGTTTTTTGTGTTTTTTCAGTGTTATTTTTTTGTGTTTTTTCAGTTTGTTTTTTTTTAGTTTGGTGTTTTTAGTTTTTTTTCAGTTTGTTTAATAGTTTTTTTAGTTTTTGTAGTTTTTTTTAGTTTTGTTCATTTTAGTTTATTTAATTTAGTGGTTTTTTTTTAGTTTTTTCAGTTTTGTTTTTATAGTTTTTTTTAAGTTTTTTTAGTTTTTAGTGTTTTGTGTGTTTTTTTAGTTTAGTTTTTTTCTTAGTTTAGTTGGTTTTGTTAGTTTTTTGTGTTTTGTTAGTTTTTGTGTTTTGTGTGGGTTTTTTTTAGCTTTTTTCATTTTTTTTTAGTTTTGTGATTTAAATATTTTTTGTTTTTTGTGTTTTTTAGTTTTTTAAGTTTTTATAGTTTTTTGTGTTTTTTTGTTTATATTTTTTTTAGTTTTAATTTTGTTGTGTTTTGTGTTTCTTTAGTTTTTTATTTTTGTGTTTTTTAAAGTTTTGTGTTTTTTATAGTTTGTGTTTTTTAGTTTTTAGTGTTTTTTAGTTTTGCTTTGTGTTTTTTTTAGTTTTAAGTTTTTTTGTGTTTTTCAGTCCTCTTAGTTTTTTTGTGTTTTATTTAGTTTTGCGTTTTTTGTATTTTTTTGTGTTTTTTGTAATTTTCTTTGTATTTTTTATTATTTTTTTTAGTTTCTTGTGTTGTTTTTTTGTTTTTTGAGGGTTTTTTTTAATGTTTTTGTAGTTTTTATTTCTTTTGTGTGTTTTTTGTTTTGTTAGTTTTTTGTGTTTTTTAGGTTATTTTTTTCGTTTTGTTTTTTTAAGTTTTTTGTGAATTTTTTGTGTTTTGTGTTTCTTTAGTTTTTTCATTTTTGTGTTTTTTATAGGTTGTGTTCTTTTTAGTTTTGTGTTTTTTGTATTTTTTTTAGTTATTTTTTTGGTTTTTTGTGTTTTTGGAGGTTTTTTTGTGTTTTGAATTTTTTTTTAATTTTGTTTATTTTTTATTTTTTTATTTTTTTATTTTATTTAGTGTTTTTTTTAGTTTGTAGCGTTTAGTTTTTTGTGTTTTTAATTTTTTGTTGTTTTGAGTATTTTTTTGGTTTTTTTGTGTTTTTTTGTGTTTTTTTAGTTTTTTGTGCTTTTAGTGTTTGTGTGTTGTGTTTTTTAGCTTATTGTGTTTGTTAGGTTTGTTTTAGTTTTGTTTTTTTTGTTAGTTTTGTGTGTTTATTTTTTTGTTTTTTTTTTGTTTTTAGTGTTTTTTTTTTAGTTTTTTGTGTTTTTCTTTCTTTGTGTTTTTTAGTTCTTTTAGTTTTTTGTGTTTTTTAGTTTTTTTTGTGTTTTATTTAGTTTTGTGTTGTTTGTATTTTTTTAATTTTCTTTGTATTTTTTATTATTTTTTTAGTTTCTTGTGTTGTTTTTTTGTTTTTTAAGGGTTTTTTTTAATGTTTTTGTAGTTTTTATTTCTTGTTTTTTTTTTTTAGTTTTTAGTGTGTTTTATTTTTTATTTTTTTGTGTTTTTAGTTTTTGTTAGTTTTTTGTGTTTTTTAGGTTTTCTTTTTTGTTAGTTTAAGGTTTTAGCGAATTTTTTGTGTTTGTTTAGTTTTTTCATTGTTGTGTTTTTGATAGGTTGTGTTTTTTTAGTTTTTGTGTTTTTTATTTTATTTTATTTTTTGTGTTTTTTGTAGTTTTGGGCTTTTTGTATTTTTTTGTGTTTTTTGTAGTTTTTTTTTAAAAAAAATTTAATTTTTTAGTGCTTTGTTTTTTGTGTTTTTGGAGGGTTTTTGTGTTTTGTATTTTTTTTTTAATTTTTTTGTTTTTTTAGTTTTTTTTTTTTGTGTTTTTTTTTAGTTTGTAGCGTTTAGTTTTTTGTGTTTTTTATTAGTTTTTAATTTTTTGTTGTTTTGAGTATTTTTTTAGTTTTTTGTGTTTTTTAGTTTTGTGTTTGTTTAGTTTTTTGTGCTTTTGGTGTTTGTGTGTTGTGTTTTTTAGCTTATTGTGTTTGTTAGGTTTATTTTAGTTTTGTTTTTTTTAGGTTTTTTAGGGTTTTTTTTCGTTTTGTTAGTTTTTTTAAGTTTTTAGTGAATTTGTTGTGTTTTGTGTTTCTTTAGTTTTTTTATTTTTGTGTTTTTTATAGGTTGTGTTTTTTTAGTTTCTGTGTTTTTTATTTTTGGTTTTTTTTTGTGTTTTTTTAGTTTTGTGTTTTTAGTATTTTTTTGTGTTTTTTGTAGTTTTTTTAAAAAAAATTACATTTTTTTAGTGCTTTGTTTTTTGTGTTTTTGGAGGGGTTTTTTTGTGTTTTGAATTTTTTTTTATTTTTTTATTTTTTATTTTTTGTGGTTTTTTATAGTTTGTAGCATTTATTTTTTTTTAGTTTTTTGTGTTTTTTATTATTTTTTAATTTTTTGTTGTTTTGAGTTTTATTTTAGTTTTTTTGTGTTTTTCAGTTCTTTTAGTTTGTTTGTGTTTTTTGTAGTTTTTTTTAAAAAAAAATTAAATTTTTTAGTGCTTTGTTTTTTTGTGTTTTTGGAGGGGTTTTTTTTGTGTTTTGAATTTTTTTTTATTTTTTTTTTATTTTTTGTGGGTTTTTTTTTAGTTTGTAGCGTTTAGTTTTTTGTGTTTTTTAGTTGTGTTATTTTAGTTTTGTGTGCTTTTAGTGTTTGTGTGTTGTGTTTTTTAGCTTATTGTGTTTGTTAGGTTTGTTTTAGTGTTGTTTTTTTTGTAGTTTTTTGTGTTTTTCTTTCTTTGTGTTTTTTAGTTCTTTTAGTTTTTTGTGTTTTTTTAGTTTTTGGTTTTTTGTGTTTTTGTAGGTTTTTTTGTGTGTGTTTTGTGTTTTTTATAGTTTGTGTTTTTTATTTTTTAGTGTTTTTTAGTTTTGTGTTTTTTGTAGGTTTTTAGTTTTTTGTGTTTTTCAGTTCTTTTAGTTTTTTGTGTTTTATTTAGTTTTGTGTTTTTTGTATTTTTTGTAATTTCTTGTGTTGTTTTTTTGTGTTTTTTTGAGGGTTTTTAGTTTTTAGTTTTGTGTTTTATTTTTTTTGTGTGGCTTTTTTAGTTTTTTAAGTTTTTATAGTTTTTTGTGTTTTTTTTTAGTTTTAATTTTTTTGTGTTTTGTGTTTCTTTAGTTTAGTTTTAGTTTATTTTTGTGTTTTTAAAGTTTTGTGTTTTTTATAGTTTGTGTTTTATATTTTTTTTTGTTTTTTAGTTTCGTGTTTTTTTAATTTTTTGTGGTTTTTTTTAGGTTTTTAGTTTTTTGTGTTTTTCAGTTCTTTTAGGTTTTTTTGTGTTTTATTTAGTTTTGTGTTTTTTGTATTTTTAGCGTTTTTTGTAATTTTCCTTGTATTTTTTATTATCTTTTTAGTTTCTTGTGTTGTTTTTTTGTGTTTTTTGAGGTTTTTTTTTAAATGTTTTTGTAGTTTTTATTTCTTGTGTTTTTTTAGTTTTAAGTGTGTTTTATTTTTTGTTTATTTTTTTCTTTTTATTTTTTTTGTGTGTTTTTAGTTTTTGTTAGTTTTTTGTGTTTTTTAGGGTTTTTTTTCGTTTTGGTAGTTTTGTTAAGTTTTTAGTGAATTTTTTGTGTTTGTTTAGTTTTTTCATTTTTGTGTTTTTGTGTTTTTCATAGGTTGTGTTTTTTTAGTTTATGTGTTTTTTATTTTATTTATTTTTTATTGTTTTTTTAGTTTTGTGTTTTTTGTGTTTTTTTGTGTTTTTTGTAGTTTTTTTAAAAAAATTAAATTTTTTAGTGCTTTGTTTTTTTGTGTTTTTGGAGGGTTTTTTTGTGTGTTTTTGAAATTTTGTTTTAATTTTTTTGTTTTTTTAGTTTTTATTTTTTGTGTTTTTTTTTAGTTTTTAGCGTTTAGTTTTATTTTTTAGTTTTTTATTAGTTTTTAGCTTTTATTGTTTTGAGTTTTTTTTTTAGTTTTTTGTGTTTTTTTTAGTTGTTTGTGTTTAAGTTTTTTGTGTTTTTTTTAGTTTATTGTGTTTTTTGTTTTGTGTTTTTTTAATTTTGTTAGTTTTTGTGTTTTGTGTGTTTGGTTTTTTTTTGTGTTTTTTAGTCTTTGTTTTTTGTGTTTTTTCAGTGTTATTTTTTTTTTTTAGTTTGGTGTTTTTAGTTTTTTTTCAGTTTGTTTAATAGTTTTTTTAGTTTTTGTAGTTTTTTTTAGTTTTTCTTTAGTTTTTTATTTTTGTGCTTTTTAAAGTTTTGTGTTTTTTATAGTTTGTGTTTTTTAGTTTTTAGTGTTTTTTAGTTTTGCTTTTTTATTTCTTTGTTTTTTTTTTTAGTTTTAAGTTTTTTTGTGTTTTTCAGTTCTCTTAGTTTTTTTGTGTTTTATTTAGTTTTGCGTTTTTTGTATTTTTTTGTGTTTTTTGTAATTTTCTTTGTATTTTTTATTATTTTTTTTAGTTTCTTGTGTTGTTTTTTTGTTTTTTGAGGGTTTTTTTTAATGTTTTTATTTCTTTTGTGTGTTTTTTGTTTTGTTAGTTTTTTGTGTTTTTTAGGTTATTTTTTTCGTTTTGTTAGTTTTTTTAAGTTTTTTGTGAATTTTTTGTGTTTTGTGTTTCTTTAGTTTTTTCATCTTTGTGTTTTTTATAGGTTGTGTTTTTTTTAGTTTTGTGTTTTTTGTATTTTTTTTAAAAAAAAAATTAAATTTTTTAGTGCTTTGGTTTTTTGTGTTTTTGGAGGGTTTTTTGTGTTTTGAATTTTTTTTTAATTTTGTTTATTTTTTATTTTTTTATTTTTTATTTTATTTAGTGTTTTTTTTTAGTTTGTAGCGTTTAGTTTTTTGTGTTTTTAATTTTTTGTTGTTTTGAGTATTTTTTTTGTTTTTTTGTGTTTTTTTAGTTTTTTGTGCTTTTAGTGTTTGTGTGTTGTGTTTTTTAGCTTATTGTGTTTGTTAGGTTTGTTTTAGTTTTGTTTTTTTGTTAGTTTTGTGTGTTTATTTTTTTGTATTTTTTTTGTTTTTAGTGTTATTTTTTTAGTTTTTTGTGTTTTTCTTTCTTTGTGTTTTTTAGTTCTTTTAGTTTTTTGTGTTTTTTTAGTTTTTTTTGTGTTTTATTTAGTTTTGTGTTTTTTGTATTTTTTTAATTTTCTTTGTATTTTTTATTATTTTTTTAGTTTCTTGTGTTGTTTTTTTGTGTTTTTTAAGGTTTTTTTTTTAATGTTTTTGTAGTTTTTATTTCTTGTATTTTTTTTAGTTTTTAGTGTGTTTTATTTTTTGTTTATTTTTTTGTGTGTTTTTAGTTTTTGTTAGTTTTTTGTGTTTTTTAGGTTTTCTTTTTTGTTAGTTTAAGGTTTTAGCGAATTTTTTGTGTTTGTTTAGTTTTTTCATTTTTGTGTTTTTGATAGGTTGTGTTTTTTTAGTTTTTGTGTTTTTTATTTTATTTTATGTGTTTTTTTAGTTTTGTGTTTTTAGTATTTTTTTGTGTTTTTTGTAGTTTTTAAAAAAAAAATTAAATTTTTTTAGTGCTTTGTTTTTTTGTGTTTTTGGAGGGGTTTTTTGTGTTTTGAATTTTTTTAAATTTTTTATTTTTTATTTTTTGTGGTTTTTTTTAGTTTGTAGCATTTATTTTTTTTAGTTTTTTGTGTTTTTTATTATTTTTTAATTTTTTTGTTGTTTTGAGTTTTATTTTAGTTTTTTGTGTTTTTCAGTTCTTTTAGTTTGTTTGTTTTTTGTAGTTTTTTTTTAAAAAAATTAAATTTTTTAGTGCTTTGTTTTTTTGTGTTTTTGGAGGGGTTTTTTTGTGTTTTGAATTTTTTTTAATTTTTTTTTTAATTTTTTGTGGGTTTTTTTTTAGTTTGTAGCGTTTAGTTTTTTGTGTTTTTTAGTTGTGTTATTTTAGTTTTGTGTGCTTTTAGTGTTTGTGTGTTGTGTTTTTTAGCTTATTGTGTTTGTTAGGTTTGTTTTAGTTTTTTTTTTTTTTTAGTTTTTTGTGTTTTTCTTTCTTTGTGTTTTTTAGTTCTTTTAGTTTTTTGTGTTTTTTTAGTTTTTGTTTTTTTGTGTTTTTTTAGTTTTTTTTGTGTGTGTTTTGTGTTTTTTATTTAGTTTTGTGTTTTTTGTATTTTTTTAATTTTCTTTGTATTTTTTATTATTTTTTTAGTTTCTTGTGTTGTTTTTTTGTGTTTTTTAAGGTTTTTTTTTAATGTTTTTGTAGTTTTTATTTCTTGTTTTTTTTTAGTTTTTAGTGTGTTTTATTTTTTGTTTATTTTTTTGTGTGTTTTTAGTTTTGTTTTTATAGTTTTTTTAAGTTTTTTTAGTTTTTAGTGTTTTGTGTGTTTTTTTAGTTTAGTTTTTTTCTTAGTTTAGTTGGTTTTGTTAGTTTTTTGTGTTTTGTTAGTTTTTGTGTTTTGTGTGGGTTTTTTTTAGCTTTTTTCAGTTTTTTTTAGTTTTGTGATTTAAATATTTTTGGTTTTTTGTGTTTTTTAGTTTTTTAAGTTTTTATAGTTTTTTGTGTTTTTTTGTTTATATTTTTTTTAGTTTTAATTTTGTTGTGTTTTGTGTTTCTTTAGTTTTTTATTTTTGTGTTTTTTAAAGTTTTGTGTTTTTTATAGTTTGTGTTTTTTAGTTTTTAGTGTTTTTTAGTTTTGCTTTTTTATTTCTTTGTGTTTTTTTTTAGTTTTAAGTTTTTTTGTGTTTTTCAGTTCTCTTAGTTTTTTAGTGTTTTATTTAGTTTTGCGTTTTTTGTATTTTTTTGTGTTTTTTGTAATTTTCTTTGTATTTTTTATTATTTTTTTTAGTTTCTTGTGTTGTTTTTTTGTTTTTTGAGGGTTTTTTTTAATGTTTTTGTAGTTTTTATTTCTTTTGTGTGTTTTTTGTTTTGTTAGTTTTTTGTGTTTTTTAGGTTTTTTTTTTAGTTTTGTTAGTTTTTTTAAGTTTTTTGTGAATTTTTTGTGTTTTGTGTTTCTTTAGTTTTTCCATTTTTGTGTTTTTTATAGGTTGTGTTTTTTTTAGTTTTGTGTTTTTTGTATTTTTTTTAGTTATTTTTTTGGTTTTTTGTGTTTTTGGAGGTTTTTTTGTGTTTTGAATTTTTTTTTAATTTTGTTTATTTTTTATTTTTTTATTTTTTATTTTATTTAGTGTTTTTTTTAGTTTGTAGCGTTTAGTTTTTTGTGTTTTTAATTTTTTGTTGTTTTGAGTATTTTTTGGTTTTTTTGTGTTTTTTTGTGTTTTTTTTAGTTTTTTGTGCTTTTAGTGTTTGTGTGTTGTGTTTTTTAGCTTATTGTGTTTGTTAGGTTTGTTTTAGTTTTGTTTTTTTGTTAGTTTTGTGTGTTTATTTTTTTTTTTTTTTTTTTTTTAGTGTTTTTTTTTTTAGTTTTTTGTGTTTTTCTTTCTTTGTGTTTTTTAGTTCTTTTAGTTTTTTGTGTTTTCTTAGTTTTTTTTGTGTTTTATTTAGTTTTGTGTTTTTTGTATTTTTTTAATTTTCTTTGTATTTTTTATTATTTTTTTAGTTTGTGTTGTTTTTTTGTGTTTTTTAAGGTTTTTTTTTAATGTTTTTGTAGTTTTTATTTCTTGTTTTTTTTTTAGTTTTTAGTGTGTTTTATTTTTTGTTTATTTTTTTGTGTGTTTTTAGTTTTTGTTAGTTTTTTGTGTTTTTTAGGTTTTCTTTTTTGTTAGTTTAAGGTTTTAGCGAATTTTTTGTGTTTGTTTAGTTTTTTCATTTTTGTGTTTTTGATAGGTTGTGTTTTTTTAGTTTTTGTGTTTTTTATTTTATTTTATTTTTTGTGTTTTTTGTAGTTTTGGGCTTTTTGTATTTTTTTGTGTTTTTTGTAGTTTTTTTTAAAAATTTTTTAATTTTTTAGTGCTTTGTTTTTTGTGTTTTTGGAGGGTTTTTTGTGTTTTGTATTTTTTTTTGTTTTTTTTGTTTTTTCAGTTTTTATTTTTTGTGTTTTTTTTTAGTTTGTAGCGTTTAGTTTTTTGTGTTTTTTATTAGTTTTTAATTTTTTGTTGTTTTGAGTATTTTTTTAGTTTTTTGTGTTTTTTAGTTTTGTGTTTGTTTAGTTTTTTGTGCTTTTAGTGTTTGTGTGTTGTGTTTTTTAGCTTATTGTGTTTGTTAGGTTTATTTTAGTTTTGTTTTTTTTAGGTTTTTTAGGGTTTTTTTTCGTTTTGTTAGTTTTTTTAAGTTTTTAGTGAATTTGTTGTGTTTCTTTAGTTTTTTTATTTTTGTGTTTTTTATAGGTTGTGTTTTTTTAGTTTCTGTGTTTTTGATATTTGGTTTTTTTTTTGTGTTTTTTTAGTTTTGTGTTTTTAGTATTTTTTTGTGTTTTTTGTAGTTTTTTAAAAAAAAATTACATTTTTTTAGTGCTTTGTTTTTTTGTGTTTTTGGAGGGGTTTTTTTGTGTTTTGAATTTTTTTTTATTTTTTTATTTTTTATTTTTTGTGGTTTTTTATAGTTTGTAGCATTTATTTTTTTTTAGTTTTTTGTGTTTTTTATTATTTTTTAATTTTTTGTTGTTTTGAGTTTTATTTTAGTTTTTTTGTGTTTTTCAGTTCTTTTAGTTTGTTTGTGTTTTTTGTAGTTTTTTTAAAAAAAAAATTAAATTTTTTAGTGCTTTGTTTTTTTGTTTTTGGAGGGTTTTTTTGTGTTTTGAATTTTTTTTTATTTTTTATTTTTATTTTTTGTGGGTTTTTTTTTAGTTTGTAGCGTTTAGTTTTTTGTGTTTTTTAGTTGTGTTATTTTAGTTTTGTGTGCTTTTAGTGTTTGTGTGTTGTGTTTTTTAGCTTATTGTGTTTGTTAGGTTTGTTTTAGTGTTGTTTTTTTTTAGTTTTTTGTGTTTTTCTTTCTTTGTGTTTTTTAGTTCTTTTAGTTTTTTGTGTTTTTTTAGTTTTTGGTTTTTTGTGTTTTTTTAGGTTTTTTTGTGTGTGTTTTGTGTTTTTTATAGTTTGTGTTTTTTATTATTTAGTGTTTTTTAGTTTTGTGTTTTTTTATTTTTTGTGGTTTTTGTAGGTTTTTAGTTTTTTGTGTTTTTCAGTTCTTTTAGTTTTTTGTGTTTTATTTAGTTTTGTGTTTTTTGTATTTTTTGTAATTTCTTGTGTTTTTTTGTGTTTTTTGAGGGTTTTTAGTTTTTAGTTTTGTGTTTTATTTTTTTTTGTGTGGCTTTTTTAGTTTTTTAAGTTTTTATAGTTTTTTGTGTTTTTTTTCTAGTTTATATTTTTTTTTAGTTTTAATTTTTTTGTGTTTTGTGTTTCTTTAGTTTAGTTTTAGTTTATTTTTGTGTTTTTAAAGTTTTGTGTTTTTTATAGTTTGTGTTTTATATTTTTTTTTGTTTTTTAGGTTCGTGTTTTTTTAATTTTTTGTGGTTTTTTTTAGGTTTTTAGTTTTTTGTGTTTTTCAGTTCTTTTAGGTTTTTTGTGTTTTTTTTAGTTTTGTGTTTTTTGTATTTTTAGCGTTTTTTGTAATTTTCCTTGTATTTTTTATTATCTTTTTAGTTTCTTGTGTTGTTTTTTTGTGTTTTTTGAGGTTTTTTTTAAATGTTTTTGTAGTTTTTATTTCTTGTGTTTTTTTAGTTTTAAGTGTGTTTTATTTTTTGTTTATTTTTTTCTTTTTATTTTTTTGTGTGTTTTTAGTTTTTGTTAGTTTTTTGTGTTTTTTAGGGTTTTTTTTCGTTTTGGTAGTTTTGTTAAGTTTTTAGTGAATTTTTTGTGTTTGTTTAGTTTTTTCATTTTTGTGTTTTTGTGTTTTTCATAGGTTGTGTTTTTTTAGTTTATGTGTTTTTTATTTTATTTATTTGTGTTTTTTTAGTTTTGTGTTTTTTGTATTTTTTTGTGTTTTTTGTAGTTTTTTTAAAAAAATTAAATTTTTTAGTGCTTTGTTTTTTAGTGTTTTTGGAGGGTTTTTTTGTGTGTTTTTGAATTTTTGTTTTAATTTTTTGGTTTTTTTAGTTTTTATTTTTTGTGTTTTTTTTAGTTTTTAGCGTTTAGTTTTATTTTTTAGTTTTTTATTAGTTTTTAGCTTTTATTGTTTTGAGTTTTTTTTTTAGTTTTTTGTGTTTTTTTTAGTTGTTTGTTTAAGTTTTTTGTGTTTTTTTTAGTTTATTGTGTTTTTTGTTTTGTGTTTTTTTAATTTTGTTAGTTTTTGTGTTTTGTGTGTTTGGTTTTTTTTGTGTTTTTTAGTCTTTGTTTTTTGTGTTTTTTCAGTGTTATTTTTTTGTGTTTTTTCAGTTTGTTTTTTTTTAGTTTGGTGTTTTTAGTTTTTTTTCAGTTTGTTTAATAGTTTTTTTAGTTTTTGTAGTTTTTTTTAGTTTTGTTCATTTTAGTTTATTTAGTTTAGTGGTTTTTTTTAGTTTTTTCAGTTTTGTTTTTATAGTTTTTTTTAAGTTTTTTTAGTTTTTAGTGTTTTGTGTGTTTTTTTAGTTTAGTTTTTTTCTTAGTTTAGTTGGTTTTGTTAGTTTTTTGTGTTTTGTTAGTTTTTGTGTTTTGTGTGGGGTTTTTTTTTAGCTTTTTTCAGTTTTTTTTAGTTTTGTGATTTAAATATTTTTTGTTTTTTGTGTTTTTTAGTTTTTTAAGTTTTTATAGTTTTTTGTGTTTTTTTGTTTATATTTTTTTTAGTTTTAATTTTGTTGTGTTTTGTGTTTCTTTAGTTTTTTATTTTTGTTTTTTAAAGTTTTGTGTTTTTTATAGTTTGTGTTTTTTAGTTTTTAGTGTTTTTTAGTTTTGCTTTTTTATTTCTTTGTGTTTTTTTTAGTTTTAAGTTTTTTTGTGTTTTTCAGTTCTCTTAGTTTTTTTGTGTTTTATTTAGTTTTGCGTTTTTTGTATTTTTTTGTGTTTTTTGTAATTTTCTTTGTATTTTTTATTATTTTTTTAGTTTCTTGTGTTGTTTTTTTGTTTTTTGAGGGTTTTTTTTAATGTTTTTGTAGTTTTTATTTCTTTTGTGTGTTTTTTGTTTTGTTAGTTTTTTGTGTTTTTTAGGTTATTTTTTTCGTTTTGTTAGTTTTTTTAAGTTTTTTGTGAATTTTTTGTGTTTTGTGTTTCTTTAGTTTTTTCATTTTTGTGTTTTTTATAGGTTGTGTTTTTTTTAGTTTTGTGTTTTTTGTATTTTTTTTAGTTATTTTTTTGGTTTTTTGTGTTTTTGGAGATTTTTTTGTGTTTTGAATTTTTTTTTAATTTTGTTTATTTTTTATTTTTTTATTTTTTTATTTTATTTAGTGTTTTTTTTAGTTTGTAGCGTTTAGTTTTTTGTGTTTTTAATTTTTTGTTGTTTTGAGTATTTTTTTGGTTTTTTTGTGTTTTTTTGTGTTTTTTTTAGTTTTTTGTGCTTTTAGTGTTTGTGTGTTGTGTTTTTTAGCTTATTGTGTTTGTTAGGTTTGTTTTAGTTTTGTTTTTTTTGTTAGTTTTGTGTGTTTATTTTTTTGTTTTTTTTTGTTTTTAGTGTTTTTTTTTAGTTTTTTGTGTTTTTCTTTCTTTGTGTTTTTTAGTTCTTTTAGTTTTTTGTGTTTTTTTAGTTTTTTTTGTGTTTTATTTAGTTTTGTGTTGTTTGTATTTTTTTAATTTTCTTTGTATTTTTTATTATTTTTTTAGTTTCTTGTGTTGTTTTTTTGTGTTTTTTAAGGGTTTTTTTTTAATGTTTTTGTAGTTTTTATTTCTTGTTTTTTTTTTAGTTTTTAGTGTGTTTTATTTTTTGTTTATTTTTTTGTGTGTTTTTAGTTTTTGTTAGTTTTTTGTGTTTTTTAGGTTTTCTTTTTTGTTAGTTTAAGGTTTTAGCGAATTTTTTGTGTTTGTTTAGTTTTTTCATTTTTGTGTTTTTGATAGGTTGTGTTTTTTTAGTTTTTGTGTTTTTTATTTTATTTTATTTTTTGTGTTTTTTGTAGTTTTGGGCTTTTTGTATTTTTTTGTGTTTTTTGTAGTTTTTTTTTAAAAATTTTTTAATTTTTTAGTGCTTTGTTTTTTGTGTTTTTGGAGGGTTTTTGTGTTTTGTATTTTTTTTTTAATTTTTTTGTTTTTTTAGTTTTTATTTTTTGTGTTTTTTTTTAGTTTGTAGCGTTTAGTTTTTTGTGTTTTTTATTAGTTTTTAATTTTTTGTTGTTTTGAGTATTTTTTTAGTTTTTTGTGTTTTTTAGTTTTGTGTTTGTTTAGTTTTTTGTGCTTTTGGTGTTTGTGTGTTGTGTTTTTTAGCTTATTGTGTTTGTTAGGTTTATTTTAGTTTTGTTTTTTTTAGGTTTTTTAGGGTTTTTTTTCGTTTTGTTAGTTTTTTTAAGTTTTTAGTGAATTTGTTGTGTTTTGTGTTTCTTTAGTTTTTTTATTTTTGTGTTTTTTATAGGTTGTGTTTTTTTAGTTTCTGTGTTTTTGATTTTTGTTTTTTTTTGTGTTTTTTTAGTTTTGTGTTTTTAGTATTTTTTTGTGTTTTTTGTAGTTTTTAAAAAAAAAATTACATTTTTTTAGTGCTTTGTTTTTTTGTGGGTTTTTTTGTGTTTTGAATTTTTTTTTATTTTTTTATTTTTTATTTTTTGTGGTTTTTTATAGTTTGTAGCATTTTTTTTTTTTTTAGTTTTTTGTGTTTTTTATTATTTTTTAATTTTTTGTTGTTTTGAGTTTTATTTTAGTTTTTTTGTGTTTTTCAGTTCTTTTAGTTTGTTTGTGTTTTTTGTATTTTTTTTTTAAAAAAAAAGTAAATTTTTTAGTGCTTTGTTTTTTTGTGTTTTTGGAGGGTTTTTTTGTGTTTTGAATTTTTTTTTATTTTTTTTTTTTATTTTTTGTGGGTTTTTTTTTAGTTTGTAGCGTTTAGTTTTTTGTGTTTTTTAGTTGTGTTATTTTAGTTTTGTGTGCTTTTAGTGTTTGTGTTTTGTGTTTTTTAGCTTATTGTGTTTGTTAGGTTTGTTTTAGTGTTGTTTTTTTTTTTAGTTTTTTGTGTTTTTCTTTCTTTGTGTTTTTTGTGTTTTTTTAGTTTTTGGTTTTTTGTGTTTTTGTAGGTTTTTTTGTGTGTGTTTTGTGTTTTTTATAGTTTGTGTTTTTTATTTTTTAGTGTTTTTTAGTTTTGTGTTTTTTTTTATTTTTTGTGGTTTTTGTAGGTTTTTAGTTTTTTGTGTTTTTCAGTTCTTTTAGTTTTTTGTGTTTTATTTAGTTTTGTGTTTTTTGTATTTTTTGTAATTTCTTGTGTTGTTTTTTTGTGTTTTTTGAGGGTTTTTAGTTTTTAGTTTTGTGTTTTATTTTTTTTTGTGTGGCTTTTTTAGTTTTTTAAGTTTTTATAGTTTGTGTTTTTTTTCTAGTTTATATTTTTTTTTAGTTTTAATTTTTTTGTGTTTTGTGTTTCTTTAGTTTAGTTTTAGTTTATTTTTGTGTTTTTAAAGTTTTGTGTTTTTTATAGTTTGTGTTTTATATTTTTTTTTGTTTTTTAGTTTTGTGTTTTTTTAATTTTTTGTGGTTTTTTTTAGGTTTTTAGTTTTTTGTGTTTTTCAGTTCTTTTAGGTTTTTTTGTGTTTTAGTTTTGTGTTTTTTGTATTTTTAGCGTTTTTTGTAATTTTCCTTGTATTTTTTATTATCTTTTTAGTTTCTTGTGTTGTTTTTTTGTTTTTTGAGGTTTTTTTTTAAATGTTTTTGTAGTTTTTATTTCTTGTGTTTTTTTAGTTTTAAGTGTGTTTTATTTTTTGTTTATTTTTTTCTTTTTATTTTTTTGTGTGTTTTTAGTTTTTGTTAGTTTTTTGTGTTTTTTAGGGTTTTTTTTCGTTTTGGTAGTTTTGTTAAGTTTTTAGTGAATTTTTTGTGTTTGTTTAGTTTTTTCATTTTTGTGTTTTTCATAGGTTGTGTTTTTTTAGTTTATGTGTTTTTTATTTTATTTATTTTTTAGTGTTTTTTTAGTTTTGTGTTTTTTGTATTTTTTTGTGTTTTTTGTAGTTTTTTTAAAAAAAATTAAATTTTTTAGTGCTTTGTTTTTTTGTGTTTTTGGAGGGTTTTTTTGTGTGTTTTTGAATTTTTGTTTTAATTTTTTTGTTTTTTTAGTTTTTATTTTTTGTGTTTTTTTTAGTTTTTAGCGTTTAGTTTTATTTTTTAGTTTTTTATTAGTTTTTAGCTTTTATTGTTTTGAGTTTTTTTTTTAGTTTTTTGTGTTTTTTTTAGTTGTTTGTGTTTAAGTTTTTTGTGTTTTTTTAGTTTTTAGCGTTAAGTTTTTTTTAGTTTTTTATTAGTTTTTATTTTTTGTTATTTTGAGCTTTTTTTAGTTTTTTTGTGTTTTTTTAGTTTATTGTGTTTTTTTTTTTGTTTTGTTAGTTTTTGTGTTTTGTGTGTTTGGTTTTTTTGTGTTTTTTTAGTCTTTGTTTTTTGTGTTTTTTCAGTGTTAGTTTTTTGTTTTTTCAGTTTGTTTTTTTTAAGTTTTGTGTTTTTATTTATTTTTTTCAGTTTTTTTAGTATTTTTTTTAGTTTTTGTAGTTTTTTTTTAGTTTTGTTCATTTTAGTTTATTTAGTTTAGTGTTTTTTTTAGTTTTTTCAGTTTTGTTTTTATCGTTTTGTATTTGTTTAGTTTGTTTTTTAAGTTTTTTGTGTCTTTGTGTTTTTTTAGTTTTTAGTGTTTTGTGTGTTTTTTTAGTTTAGTTTTTTTCTTAGTTTAGTTGGTTTTGTTAGTTTTGTTAGTTTTTGTGTTTTGTTAGTTTTTGTGTTTTGTGTTTTTTAGTTTTTTATAGTTTTTTTGTGTTTTTTTTAGTTTATATTTTTTTTAGTTTTAATTTTGTTGTGTTTTGTGTTTCTTTAGTTTTTGATTTTTGTGTTTTTTAAAGTTTTTGGTGTTTGTGTTTTTTTTTAGTTTTTTGTGTTTTTAGTTTGTAGCTTTTTTTTAGTTTTTTGTTCTTTTCAATTTTTTTTAAGTTTAGTTTTTTTTAGTTTGTGTTTTTTTTTAGTTTTTAGTGTCTTGTGTGTTTTAGTTTAGTTTTTTTCTTAGTTTAGTTGGTTTTGTTAGTTTTTTTGTGTTTTGTTAGTTTTTGTGTTTTGTTTTGTTTTTTTTTAGCTTTTTTCAGTTTTTTTTTTTGTTTTTTGTGTTTTTTAGTTTTTAAAGTTTTTATAGTTTTTTGTGTTTTTTTTTAGTTTATATTTTTTTTAGTTTTAATTTTGTTGTGTTTTGTGTTTCTTTAGTTTTTGATTTTTGTGTTTTTTTAAAGTCTTTGGTGTTTGTGTTTTTTTTTTTAGTTTTTGGTGTTTTTAGTTTTTTGCTTTTTTTTAGTTTTTTGTTCTTTTTAATTTTTTTTTTAAGTTTAGTTTTTTTTAGTTTGTGTTTTTTTAGTGTTTAGTGTCTTGTGTGTTTGTTTAGTTTAGTTATTTTCTTAGTTTAGTTGGTTTTGTTAGTTTTTTGTGTTTTGTTAGTTTTTGTGTTTTGTGTGGGTTTTTTTTAGCTTTTTTCAGTTTTTTTTAGTTGTGTGTTTTAAATTTTTTTTGTTTTTTGTGTTTTTTAGTTTTTTAAGTTTTTATAGTTTTTTAGTTTTTTTTTAGTTTATATTTTTTTTAGTTTTAATTTTGTTGTGTTTTGTGTTTCTTTAGTTTATTATTTTTGTGTTTTTTAAAGTTTTGTGTTTTTTATAGTTTGTGTTTTTTAGTTTTTTGTGTTTTTTAGTTTTTTTTATTTTTTTGTGTTTTTTTTAGTTTTTAGTTTTTTTGTGTTTTTCAGTTCTCTTAGTTTTTTTGTGTTTTATTTAGTTTTGTGTTTTTTGTATTTTTTTGTGTTTTTTTGTAATTTTCTTTGTATTTTTTATTATTTTTTTAGTTTCTTGTGTTGTTTTTTGTGTGTTTTTTGAGGGTTTTTAATGTTTTTGTAGTTTTTATTTCTTTTGTGTGTTTTTAGTTTTTGTTAGTTTTTTGTGTTTTTTAGGGTTTTTTTTCATTTTTGTTAGTTTTTTTAAGTGTTTAGTGATTTTTTTGTGTTTTGTGTTTCTTTAGTTTTTTCATTTTTGTGTTTTTTATAGGTTGTGTATTTGTAGTTTCTGTGTTTTTTTTTTTATTTTTTTGTGTGTTTTTTTAGTTTTGTGTTTTTTTGTATTTTTTTGTGTTTTTTAAAAAAAAATTTAAATTTTTTAGTGCTTTGTTTTTGGAGGGGGTTTTTGTGTTGTTTTGAATTTTTTTTTTTTTTTTTAATTTTCTTGTTTTTTTAGTTTTTATTTTTTGTGGTTTTTTTTTTAGTTTGTAGCGTTTAGTTTTTTTTTTTTTTAGTTTTTTGTGTTTTGAAAAAAAAAAATTTAAATTTTTTAGTGCTTTGTTTTTGGAGGGGGTTTTTGTGTTGTTTTGAATTTTTTTTTTATTTTTTTTTAATTTTCTTGTTTTTTTAGTTTTTATTTTTTGTGATTTTTTTTTAGTTTGTAGCGTTTAGTTTTTTTTTTTTTAGTTTTTTGTGTTTTTTATTAGTTTTTAATTTTTTGTTGTTTTGAGGGTTTTTTAGTTTTTTGTGTTTTTTAGTTTTGTGTTTTTTTAGTTTTTTGTGCTTTTAGTGTTTGTGTGTTGTGTTTTTTAGCTTATTGTGTTTGTTAGGTTTGTTTTAGTTTTGTTTTTTTGTTAGTTTTGTGTGTTTTTTTTATTTTTTTGTGTTTTTTAGTTTTTAGTGGTTTTTTTTAGTTTTTTGTGTTTTTCTTTCTTTGTGTTTTTTAGTTCTTTTAGTTTTTTTGTGTTTTTTTATTTTTAGTTTTTTGTGTGTTTTTTTAGTTTTTTTGTGGTTTTTTTGTGTGTTTTGTAGTTCTTTTAGTTTGTGTTTTTTTTTAGTTTTTGTAGTTTTTCGTGTTTTATTTAGTTTTGTGTTTTTTGTTAGTTCTTTTAGGTTTTGTGTTTTTTATTATTTTGTGTTTTTTTAGTTTTTAGGTTTTTTTTACTTTTTCTTTTTTTGTGTTTTTAGTTCTTTTAGTTTTTTGTGTTTTATTTAGTTTTGTGTTTTTTGTTACTTTTTGGTTTTTTTTAGTTTTTGTGTTTTTTAGCTTGTGCTTTTTAGTTTTTTGGGGGTTTTTTAGTGTTTTAGTTTATTTTTTTATAGTTTAGTTTTTTTTAAATGTTTTTTGAGTTTTGTGTTTTTAGAGTTTTGTGTTTTTTGTATTTTTTGTAGTTTTTTAAAAAAAAATTAAATTTTTTAGTGCTTTGTTTATTTGTGTTTTTGGAGGGTTTTTTTGTGTTGTTTTGAATTTTTATTTATTTATTTATTTATTTTTGTTTTTTAGTTTTTATTTTTTGTGTTTTTTTTTTATTTTTAGCGTTTAGTTTTTTTTTAGTTTATTAGTTTTTATTTTTTTGTAGTTTTGAGCTTTTTTTAGTTTTTTGTGTTTTTTTAGTTGTTTGTGTTTAAGTTTTTTGTGTTTTTTTTAGTTTATTGTGTTTTTTGTTTTTTTTAGATTTGTTAGTTTTTGTGTTTTGTGTGTTTGGTTTTTTGTGTTTTTTAGTCTTTGTTTTTTGTGTTTTTTCAGTGTTAGTTTTATGTGTTTTTTCAGTTAGGTTTTTTTTTTTAGTTTTGTGTTTTTAGTTTTTTTTTAGTTTTTTTAGTAGTTTTTTTTAGTTTTTGTAGTTTTTTTTAGTTTTGTTCATTTTAGTTTATTTAGTTTAGTGTTTTTTTTAGTTTTTTCAGTTATGTTTTTATAGTTTTGTTTTTTTTTAGTTTGTTTTTTTTTAAAGTATTTTGTGTTTTTTTTAGTTTTGTGTTCTGTGTGTTTTTTTGTTTAGTTTTTTTCTTAGTTTAGTTGGTTTTGTTAGTTTTGTTAGTTTTTTGTGTTTTGTTAGTTTTTGTGTTTTGTGTGGGTGTTTTTTTAGCTTTTTTCAGTTTTTCTTAGTTTTGTGTTTTAATTTTTTTTTTGTTTTTTTGTGTTTTTGAGTTTTTTAAGTTTTTATAGTTTTTTTGTGTTTTTTTTTAGTTTATATATTTTTTAGTTTTAATTTTGTTGTGTTTTTTTTTTTTTTTTTTAGTTTTTTGTGTTTTTAGTTTTTTGCTTTTTTTTAGTTTTTTGTTCTTTTTTATTTTTTTTAAGTTTAGTTTTTTTTTAGTTTGTTTTTTTAGTTTTTAGTGTTTTGTGTGTTTTTTTAGTTTAGTTTTTTCTTAGTTTAGTTGGTTTTGTGTGGTTTTTTTTAGCTTTTTTCAGTTTTTTTAGTTGTGTTTTAATTTTTTTTTGTTTTTTTTTTTAGTTTATATATTTTTTTGTTTGAATTTTGTTGTGTTTTGTGTTTCTTTAGTTTTTTATTTTTGTGTTTTTTAAAGTTTTGTGTTTTTTATAGTTTGTGTTTTTTATTTTCTTGTGTTATTTAGTTTTTTTGTGTGTTTTTTTTTAGTTTTTAGTTTTTTTGTGTTTTTCAGTTCTTAGTTTTTTTGTTTTATTTAGTTTTGTGTTTTTTGTATTTTTTTGTGTTTTTTGTAATTTTCTTTGTATTTTTATTTTTTTTAGTTTCTTGTGTTTTTTGAGGGTTTTTTAATGTTTTTGTAGTTTTTATTTCTTTTTATTTTTTTTTTTTATTTTTTTGTTTTTTTAGTTTTTATTTTTTGTGGGTTTTTTTTTAGTTTGTAGCGTTTAGTTTTTTTTTTAGTTTTTTGTGTTTTTTAGTTTTTTAAGTTTTTATAGTTTTTTGTGTTTTTTTAGTTTATATTTTTTTTAGTTTTAATTTTGTTGTGTTTTGTGTTTCTTTAGTTTTTGATTTTTGTGTTTTTTAAAGTTTTTGGTGTTTGTGGTTTTTTTTAGTTTTTTGTGTTTTTAGTTTTTTGCTTTTTTTTAGTTTTTTGTTCTTTATTTTTTTTTAAGTTTAGTTTTTTTTAGTTTGTGTTTTTTTAGTTTTTAGTGTTTTGTGTGTTTTTTTAGTTTAGTTTTTTTCTTAGTTTAGTTGGTTTTGTTAGTTTAGTTAGTTTTTTGTGTTTTGTTAGTTTTTGTGTTTTGTGTGGGTTTTTTTTAGCTTTTTTCAGTTTTTTTAGTTGTGTGTTTTAATTTTTTTTGTTTTTTGTGTTTTTTAGTTTTTTAAGTTGTTATAGTTTTTTGTGTTTTTTTTAGATTATATATTTTTTTGTTTTAATTTTGTTGTGTTTTGTGTTTCTTTAGTTTTTTATTTTTGTGTTTTTTAAAGTTTTGTGTTTTTTATAGTTTGTGGTTTTTATTTTTTTGTGTTTTTTAGTTTTGTTTTTTATATTTTTTTGTGTTTCTCTTATTTTTTTTTTTGTTTTATTTAGTTTTGTGTTTTTTTGTATTTTTTGTGTTTTTTGTAATTTTCTTTGTATTTTTTAATATTTTTTTTTAGTTTCTTGTGGTTTTTTTGTGTTTTTTGAGGTTTTTTTAATGTTTTTGTAGTTTTTATTTCTTTTGTGTGTTTTTAGTTTTTGTTAGTTTTTTGTGTTTTTTAGGTTTTTTTTCGTTTTGTTAGTTTTTTTACGTTTTTAGTGATTTTTTTTGTGTTTTGTGTTTCTTTAGTTTTTTAATTTTTGTGTTTTTTATAGGTTGTGTTTTTGTAGTTTCTGTTTTTTTTTTATTTTTTTATTTTTTTGTGTTTTTTTGTTTTGTGTTTTTTGTATTTTTTTGTGGTTTTTTTTTTAAATTTTTTTAGTGCTTTGTTTTTTTGTGTTTTTGGAGGGTTTTTTTGTGTTGTTTTGAAAAAATTTTTAGTTTTTTTAGTTTTTATTTTTTGTGGTTTTTTTTAGTTTGTAGCGTTTAGTTTTATTTTTTTGTGTTTATTAGTTTTTAATTTTTAGTTGTTTTGAGTTTTTTTAGTTTTTTGTGTTTTTTAGTTTTGCTTTTTTTTAGTTTTTTGTGCTTTTAGTGTTTGTGTGTTGTGTTTTTTAGCTTATTGTGTTTGTTAGGTTTGTTTTAGTTTTGTTTTTTTGTTAGTTTTGTGTGTTTTTTTATTTTTTGTGTTTTTTAGTTTTTAGTGGTTTTTTTTAGTTTTTTGTGTTTTTCTTTCTTTGTGTTTTTTAGTTCTTTTAGTTTTTTTGTGTTTTTTTAGTTTTTGTTTTTTTGTGTGTTTTTTTAGTTTTTTTGTGTGTTTTGTAGTTCTTTTAGTTTGTGTTTTTTTAGTTTTTGTAGTTTTTTGTGTTTTATTTAGTTTTGTGTTTTTTGTTAGTTCTTTTAGGTGTTGTGTTTTTTATTATTTTGTGTTTTTTTTGTTTTTAGGTTTTTTTACTTTTTCTTTTTTTGTGTTTTTTGGTTCTTTTAGTTTTTTGTGGTTTTTTTTAGTTTTTGTGTTTTTTAGCTTGTGTTTTTTTAGTTTTTTGGGTTTTTTTAGTGTTTTAGTTTAGTTTTTTTATAGTTTAGTTTTTTTAAGTGTTTTTTGAGTTTTGTGTTCTTTTAGTTTTGGTTTTTTTGTGTTTTTTCCAGTTTTTATAGTGTTGTGTTTTTTTACCTGTTTTTGTGTTTTTTAGTGTTTTTTTTAGTTTATTTTTTTGTTATTTTTTAGTTATTTTGTGTTTTTTTTAGTTTTTTTTAGCTTATTGTGGTTTTTTTTTAGCTTTTTGGGTTTTTTTGTAGTATTTTTAGTTTATTTTTAGTTTAGTTTTTTTTAGTTTTGTTTATTTTAGTTTTGTGTTTTTTAGTGTTTTTTGAGTTTTGTGTTTTTTGAGTTTTTAATGTTTTTTTTAGTTTTTCATTTTTAGTTTTTAGTTTTTTGTGTTTTTTAGTTTTTGTAGTTTTTTGTGTTTTATTTAGTTTTGTGTTTTTTAGTTTTTTTGTGTTTTTTAGCTTATAGTGTTTGTTAGTTTTTTGAGGGTTTTCTTTAGTGTTTTTAGTTTAGTTTTTTCAGTGTTTTTTGAGTTTTGGTTTTTTTAGTTTTGTGTTCTTTTCGTTTTTTGTGTGTGTTTTTTCAGTTTTTATAGTGTCGTGTGTTTTTTTAACTTTTTTAGTTTTTGTTTTTTAGTTTTTTGTGTGTTTTTTTAGTTATTTTTGTTTGTGTTTTTTTAGTTTTTTGTGTTTTTTTTTAGTTTAGTTTTTTTTAGTTGTGTGTTTTTTTTGTTTTTTGAGTTTTGTGGTTTTTTACGTTGTGTTTTTTTAGTTTTGTGTGTTTTATGTTTTTTTAGTTGTGTTTTTTTACTTAGTTTTGTGTTTTATTATTGTTTTGTGTTTTATTTTTTTTGTGTTTTTTTTATTTTTTTTGTGTTTTTTAGTTCTTTTAGTTTTTTGTGTTTTTAGTGTTTGTGTGTTGTTTTTTTTAGCTTATTGTGTTTTTTTTAGTTTAGTTTTTTTTAGTTGTTTTTTTAGTTTGTGCTTTTTAGTTTTTTGTGTTTTTTAGTTTTGTTTTGTTTTTTATATAATTTTGTGTTTTTTTAGTTTTTGTGGGTTTTTTTGAGTTTTTTTAGTTGTGTGTTTTGTGTTTTATTTAGTTTTGTGGTTTTCTTTTTTTAGTTTTTTGAGTTTTTTGTGTTATTTTAGTTTTGTGTTTTTTAGTTTTTTGTGTTTTTTTAGTTTTTTTGTGGTTTTTTTAGTTTTTGGTGAATTTTTTGTTTTTTAATTTTTTTGTGTTTTTTTTAGTTTTCCAGTTTTTATAGTGTGTGTTTTTGCATCTGTAGGTAGATTCTACTTGGTAGATAATTTTCAATTAGTCATTTTTGAAGGAGGCCGCAAGCCGAAAAAGTGTAGACACCTCTGAGCTAGAGGATCCCTTTATATACTTCAAACACTGGGAATGGAAGGGCCCCCTGGACGAGCCACTGCAAGACACTCATGAGAAGGTTAACCACCATGGGCTTCATTCAAGTGATTTTTTCCCACAGGTCAAGGATACTTTTAAAGGATACCAGAGACTAAAAAGTTTGGAGAAATAGGGGGAGCAGGCATATACTACCACATGTCCTGATGCCCACTACTCTCCCTGTTCTCCTCTCTGCCCCTGCTAACTCACCTACAAGTCCGCCAGAATCCTCTTCCAGTCGGGACTTACTGAGCAGGCGCTGGCTGGGCTGCGCACTCCTGTGGCCGGGAGCACATTGCACATGCCATCACTGGGTATGAAGTCATACGCATGCACAGTGTGCTCCCAGCCACACGCTGTAGTATGTGGGCAGCCTGGCCGGCGCCTGCACAGTAAGTCCCAACCTGGCCGACCGGAAAAGGATCCCGGGGGGTTTTAGGTGAGATAGCGGGAGCAGAGAGAACAGGGGAGAGGTGGGCATAAGGACAGGTGATATTATATGTCTGCTCCCATTTCTCCAAACTTTTTGGCCTCTGGTATCTTTATGCATGAGTTTGGTGATGGAAATAACTGTTAATTCCCTAAAGTCTGTAATATAGATGCAGCCTCTGTGGAACCAGAAGGCTCAGCATGTCCTACATTTCAGGTCATGCTGAGGAGTTGCAGGTTTATTGCTCAAACACACATGAATGTTCTATGTAACACTGCAAGCCTCAGTCTGGTCTAAGGGATCTTTCACATCAGACAACGCGAACAGGAGCCGTCCTCCTGCACGTGTTGTCTGCCTGCGGCGTCGTCGGGTATCTGCGGTGCGACGCAATCAGCAGCGGTAGCTGGTAATTAAACCCGACGGAAAACGCCGCATCGAAACGCAGCGTCGAGTGTGAAAGGTAAAATGAAAGTCTATGGACTTTCATCTTACCTTGGATAACGCAAACGGCTTCCGTTTGCGTTAACGCACAAAGTCTGCCCTAATGTGAAAGAGCCCAGAGGACATGCTGGCTGCCCCTTGTGATTCCAGAGGCTTGGTGTATCCATAGCAAGGGTTAATAAAGAAGGAAGGAGGAGGAAGATATCTGCAGGGGTAGAGCGTGCTGTGCTAACAAACTGAGGTCACGGCGGCTTGGCCGGTGTAATGTCTGATTACGCTGCCTCAATGCTGCCCTCCATGGCAGACATGACTTCCTCATTCCACAGAGAGAAAGGCAGCACAATCAGACATAGCACAGCTCAGACTGTGCTTCTGCAGAGCTGCCCTCCAATGGTAATTAAACCGCAGCACTTCCGTGCTGTATGGGGTCTATTGTAATGCGCTGAAAGTGGCTGATTGTAGCAGAAGATTACTGACAGGAGGACAGGACTTTAGGGCAGACAGCAGCCAGAAGTGCTAGATTTAGAATACTGAGACTGTAATCCAGTGGCGTAGCTGGAGTCTTCTGGGCCCCGATGCAGAATTTGGACCTGGGCCCCCCACACCCCCAGTTTGGGCCAATTTTCTTGCAAACCTAGTTTGTCAAACTCACCCCCAACAAGCGAATACAATCCTCAAAGACATACAGGATTATAATTCCTATTAATTCACAGTCAGTGACATGACTCTGTACTCTGTAAAGTGCTGCAGAAGATGTCAGTGCTATATAAATATATAATAATAATATGGTAGGACATTAGACTATGACTATGGTAGGATTAGATTGTGAGCTCCTCTGAGGACAGTCAGTGACATGACCATGTACTCTGTAATGTGCTGCAGAAGATGTCAGTGCTATATAAATCCATAATAATAACATGGTAGGACATTAGACTATGACTATGGTAGGATTAGAGTGTGAGCTCCTCTGAGGACAGTCAGTGATATGACTATGTACTCTGTAAAGTGCTGCAGAAGATGTCAGTGCTATATAAATACATAATAATAATACGGTAGGACATTAGACTATGACTATGGTATGCAATATACAAAATGGCGATGTCATAAAATGGCTAAAGCTCTGAGAAGAAATATAAATAAATACGCACCCACATGACTTCAAACTGAAAGTGATCATTGACAGACTTGATCTAAAGCACACTTTATAATTTTGCATGAAATGTTGGTTTGTTCTGAGAGTTTCAGGGCATATTGAAGAGGGTATCATTACATTCAGCAGCAATGTACAGAGAAATGCTATGCTGCTCGCATATGCAGCCTGTAAAGAGCAAAGACTGAAGAGCAAACACAAAATAACACTCGGCAGACTTAAAAACAAAAGAAAACAAAGGACAGCAATCAGCCTAGCCTATATCATTATGTGCACGGCCCCACAATTGACACCTGTGGCTGTGACACAGCACAGTCCTGCCAGCTTTTATGTGTCCAGCTGCATTCCCCAGCCACACACTTTCTTTCCTCCCCCAAATCCCCGATCTGTCCGGGTAAAGCACAGTCCTGTCTGCTTTGTGCCTGAGCCTCTGTATTTACATGTGACAGTGCAGAGGCTGTGACTTACGGTATACAGAAGTCCCTGTGCTGCTGCTCTCTTCTTCCAGCTTGAATCGTCCGCGTTTGCTGAGCAACTCCGCCCCTCCCCTCCACTATGCCACTGAAGAGAGGGGCGGAGTTGCTCAGCAGACACGCCGATTCAAGCTGGAAGAAGAGAGCAGCAGCACAGGGACTTCTGTATACCGTAAGTCACAGCCTCTGCACTGTCACATGTAAATACAGAGGCTCAGACACAAAGCAGACAGGACTGTGTGC
Organism: Hyperolius riggenbachi; assembly: GCF_040937935.1. Classification (NCBI taxonomy): domain Eukaryota; kingdom Metazoa; phylum Chordata; class Amphibia; order Anura; family Hyperoliidae; genus Hyperolius; species Hyperolius riggenbachi. The sequence continues at coordinate 163,108,286 of NC_090646.1, forward strand.
ATTACCCGGACAGATCGGGGATTTGGGGGAGGAAAGAAAGTGTGTGGTTGGGGAACGCACAGGGCCCCTCCAGCTCGGGGCCCCGTCGCACGTGCGACCGTGGGCCCTACGCCCCTGCTGTAATCCAATCAGCCGTCCAGCTGCTGTTCCATTTCCACAGTAATAGTCACTGCACTTTTTCTTTTAACACGAGAGACCTATTTTATGTGAGATAACTGCCAGGAGCAAAGACCCTTTTTATTTGGGCTTTATTATCCTTATTTAGTATTTATTTATTTTAACAGGAAGCACAATACAGGAAGCACAATGCCTCCAGCCTGTGGAGCTCTGGGGCAGCTTAAAAATACTGCATCTGCGCATGTGCTAAGAAATGTCACATGATGCAGTGTAATTCTAGACAATGTTGCTACTGAGCATGCGCGGCAGAAAATCAGACACAACACCGGACTGATACAAGCTCCCGGCTGTCTGCGCACGTGCGTCCCAGCAGCATTTCCCAGCAGCTAGCTTTCCCCTATAGCTGCAGATACAGAGTGGGGCTGAGGCATGCTGGGAGTTGTAGTTCAGACCCTGGCAGGCACAGGCAGTGCTGGGATCAGGTGGAAGAGATCTACACTGCAGGGAGAGAGCGTGCTTTAGCGAACAGACTGAGCTCCAGGCTGTCTGTGCACCTGCGTCCCAGCAGCATCTCACGGCTGCTAATTCCCCTATCTCTGCAGATAATAGCCAGGCAGAAAGTCATTATTACTCGCCTAGCCTACTATTGCTGCTGCACTTCAGAGGCAGGAGAGGGACGCAGGGCCGGACTCCGCCGGGTCTCACACTCGCATTGCTGTCGGGAAAAGGGGCAGGCGTGTAGGTAGAGAATGTCGTTCGGCTATACAGCTCTGTCTGTATACACTACAGTTGGGACACACACAGCCCTATAATGTAGGCGGGGAACATAGAGGCGGGATTACATACCAGAAATGTCCGTCCTCTTCGAAGCTCGGAAGCGAAGTGGGCGGGGTTAAGTCCTGCGCAAGCTATATTCGAGCTAATAGCGCGAGCAGGACTTAACCCCGCCCACTTCGCTGCGAGATAGTGACACGAGTCAAGAGCTACAATTGGAGGAGGACTAAACCCCGCCCACTTCGCTGCGAGATAGTGACACGATACTACAGAGTGCTGAGTCATGCTGGGAGTTATAGGCCAGATCCCAGCAGGCAGTACTGGGATCAGGAGGAAGATCTCTGCAGGGGGAGAACCTGCTGTGCGAACAGACTGAGCTCCCGGCTGTCTGTGCACGTGCGTTCCAGCAGCATCTCCCGACAGCTAATTCCCCTATCTCTGTAGATAATAGCCATTAGCCAGGCAGAAAGTCATTATTAGCCGGTCAGTCGCCTAGCCTACTATCGCTGCTGCACTTCAGGGCTCGTTTCCACTATAGCGAATCCGCATGCGGGCACTGCATGCGGATTCGCATAGTCAATGTAAGTGGATGGGGCTGTTTCCACTTGTGCGGCGGCGGGAGCGTTTTTCGGTGCGGCAGAAATCTGCACGGCAGAGCCGGCAGATTTCGCGTGCGGGAGGAATGCGGGCGATTCGCCGCTAATGCATTTAATAGGGAAATCGCATGCGGCTTTGTCATGCGGATTTCCCCGCGATTTCTCGTGCGATTTCGCATGGTTTGCTATGGAGCTTTACTCAGGCAGTGACATGGTTAAATTTGCCATGCAAAATCGCATGCGAAATCGCGGCTAAATCCGCCTGCGGAAACGCAGCCGCATGCAATTTCTTCTGCGGTGGAATCCAGGCGATTCCGCACCGCAACAGTGGAAACGAGCCCTCAGAGGCGGGGCGGGGACTTAGGGCAGGGATGCGGGGCGGGACTCCGCCAGGTCTCACACTCGCATTGGTGTCGGGAAAAGGGGCAGGCGTGTAGGTAGAGAATGTCGCTCGGCTACACAGCTCTGTCTGCTCTGTAAACACTACAGTTGGGAGACACACAGTGCCCTAGAATGTAGGCGGGGAACATAGAGGCAGGATTACATACCAGAAATGTCCGTCCTTTTCGAAGCTCGGAAGCGAAGTGGGCGGGGTTAAGTCCTGCTCGAGCTATAACACTAGACCGAACTATAATCGAGCTTTAGCGCGAGCAGGACTTAAACCCGCCCACTTCGCTGCGAGATAGTGACTAGAGACAGTAGCGTAGGAGGGGCCCGTGTGTCACAACACTGCCAGAGACTTTAAAAAGACTCTGTAACAAAAATTGCATCCTGTTTTTTATCATCCTACAAGTTCAAAAAGCTATTCTAATGTGTTCTGGCTTACTGCAGCACTTTATACTATCACTGTCTCTGTAATAAATCAATGTATCTTTCCCCTGTCAGACTTGTCGGCCTGTGTCTGGAAGGCTGCCAAGTTCTTCAGTGTTGTGGTTCTGCTATGAACTCCCCCTTCCAGGCCCCTCTATGCACACTGCCTGTGTATTATTTAGATTAGGGCAGCTTCTCTCTTATCTTTTACAAGCTGGATAAATCGTCCTCTGAGCTGGCTGGGCTTTCACATACTGAGGAATTACAGACAAGGGCAGAGCTGTTTGCTGGAAGAATCAGCCTGACACTTCAGTGGGTGATAACTGCAGGGGGAAAGAAACACACAAATGATCTCTTGAGATTCAAAAGGAAGGGTGTATACAGCCTGCTTGTGTATGGATGTATTTTCTATGTGTGGACATACTGTACATCAACCTACTTACTGTTTTGGTGGCCATTTTGTTTGTCTATAAACAAACTTTTTAAAACTGTTTTTAACCACGTTTAATGCGGCGTGGAGCGGCGAAATTGTGACAGAGGGTAATAGGAGATGTCCCCTAACGTACTGGTATGTTTACTTTTGTGCGATTTTACCAATACAGATTCTCTTTAATGACTGCAGAGTCCCCCTCCCGACTCCACAACATACCGCGTTTCGTCACTAAGTTGTTTCGCAACTCAGCGGCAGGAATCACTTGTACTCTATGCCGGACACTCAGGCTCAGTCAGCACCTCCCCCTCCAGCCAGCCCTGCAGCCAGTAACAGTCTTTAGCTGGCCGGGGCCCGGCTCCTCCTCCCCTCTTCCTCGTGACGTGTGCAGTGCAGATGATAATGCATGCAGCGTGAGCATCTACAGGTTAGTGATGGGAATTCCGGCTCTTCTCAGAGAATCGGCTCTTCTGAATCGGCTCCCATTTAAGAGCCGGCTCTTATGGCTCTGAATCGGCTCTTAATTAAATATCACTAGACACCACTCAGAATCGGATTAAAAGCCCCGCCCCCGTCTCCATGCCAACTCCAGACTGCTTCTCTGACTGGGGCAATCCCTCCTGCTACTGCTCTGCTCCGCCCCAAACACTCCTACAAGCTGCAAGAGGAGGACTACATCTCCCAGAATGCCTCAGCGCCCTTTATTACGGAGCAAAGCAGAGCTAAAAGGGGCGGCTGAGGCATCGGCTCTTCTCAGAGTGAGCATCGGCTCCTCTGATTCACTTCAAAGAGCCGGCTCTTAGAGCCGGCTCTTCCCCAACGACCCATCACTACTACAGGTTCCGTGTGTGTGGTGAGTGAGGCAATCCTTCCTCTCCCACTCCTCTGTCTGCTCCCAAATACCCATTCCTCTGACCTCTGTTCTGCACCTCTGGCCCGGGAAAATCACGTTCCTGTCTGCATGATATGTGCCATCTGACAGTGCAGCGTCTGTGGTGGTGTGCCATATACTTGTCATCTCTCGCCTGTGCTTGCTTACAGCCCATGTCTGCTCAGGGGAGGGGGAGATGCTAAGCAGACGCAGGCATTACACGCAGGAAAAGAGCACCCTGGGGACAACAAGTACACAGCACACCACAGGTGCTACACTGTCAGATGTCACTGCTGGGACCCGGGCACATATCAATCAGGCAGGACTGTGTGCTTTGCCCTATGTGTGATGCTTAAAGGAGTCATCAGGGGAAAACGTGTTAAATAGGTGGTACTTACCGGGGGTTTCCTCCAGCTCCAAGCTCCCAGGAAGTCACTCGCCGCAGCTCTGCCCGCAGCCGTTCGCCGCAGGTCCGTCCTGGTCCCCTGGGCGATGATGTCAGAGCGACCTCCAGGACGATCTGTACTGCGCCTGTGCGAGCGGCGCTGTCAATCACCGTCACGTGGGCCAGAGCGGACTGCCTAGGTGCAGTAGTACTGTGCCTGCGCAGTCCGCTCTGGCCCACGTGGCGGTGATTGACAGCGCCGCTCGCGCAGGCGCAGTACAGAGCGACCTGGAGGTCGCTCTGACGTCATCGCCGGGGACCGGGACGGACCTGCGGCGAATGGCTCACGTGGCGGTGATTGACAGCGCCTCTCGTGCAGGCGCAGTACAGAGCGTCCTGGAGGTCACTCTGACGTCATCGCCGGGGACTGGGACGGACCTGCGGCGAATGGCTCACGTGGCGGTGATTGACAGCGCCGCTCGCGCAGGTGCAGTACAGAGTGACCTGGAGGTCGCTCTGATGTCAGGTCGCTCTGATGTCATCGCCAGGGACCAGGACGGACCTGCGGCAAACGGCTGCGGGGAGAGCTGCGGCGAGGGACGTCCTTGGAGCTGGAGGAAGCCCCCGGTAAGTACCGCCTATTATACACGGTTTCCCCTGATGACTCCTTTAAAGGGGAACTGAAGAGAGAGGTATATGGAGGCTGTCATATTTATTTCCTTTTAGACAATACCAGTTGCCTGGCAGCCCTGCTGATCCTCTGCCTCTAATACTATTAGCCATAGCCCCTGAACAAGCATGCAGCAGATCAGGTGTTTCAGTGGTTCAGACTTATAAGTCTGATCTGACAAGACTAGCTGCATGCTTGTTTCTGGTTTTAATCAGATACTACTGCAGAGAAATAGACCAGCAGGGCTGCCAGGCAACTGGTATTGATTAAAAGGAAATAAACATGACAGCCTTCGTATACCTCTCTCTTCAGTTCCCCTTTAAGGGTAGAAAAGAAAGTGGCTGTGTAGTCATAGCTTACCATATTATTATTAATATATTTATATAGCACTGACATCTTCTGCAGCACATTACAGAGTCATGTCACTGACTGTCCTCAGAGGAGCTCACAATCTAATCCCTACACAGTTATAGTCTAATGCCCTATCATATTATTATTATGCATTTATGTACCCCTGACACCTTCTGCAGCACTTTACAGAGTACATAGCCATGTCACTGACTGTCCTCAGAGGAGCTCACAATCTAATCCTACCATAGTCATAGTGTAATGTCCTACCATATTATTATGTATTTATATAGCACTGACATATTTTGCAGCACTGTGCAGAGTATATAGTCATGTCACTGACTGAATTATTGGGAATTATTACCTTGTATGTCTTTGACAATTATGTTCGCTTGTCGGGGGTGAGTTCGGCAAAATAAGTTGAAAGCAAATTGGCCTCAATGGGGGTGGGGGGCCCAGGTTCAAATTCCGCATCAGGGCCCAGAAGACTGTAGCTACGCCACTGACTAGAGATGGGAAGTCCGGATCTTTTCAAGGATTCGGGTCATTCGAATCGGATCATTGAAAAAATCTGGATCTTTGAACCGAATCTTTGAATCATTTTACTATTACTAGGGAAGCAGACTGGGGTAGAGATGGGAAGTTCTGATCTTTTCAATGATCCGGATGATTCGAATCGGATCATTGAAAAGATCCGGATCTTTGATCCGAATCTCGGATCATTTTACTACCGAAGCATTCGGGGGTGAAATGAATAGCAGGACAGGTTTTTCCCTGCTGTGGACAGGAGAAGGGGAGGGGGGTGGACACACAGAGAAGGGGAGAAGATGGACAGAGGGCAGGGAGTGAACAGAGAAGGGAGGAGGGACGAGCAGAGAGCAGAAATGTTTGTTTGCACACAATACCCACATGCTGCAATCATATGCTTTACATATATTTCACCTATATGCTCATCTGTGTACTTTGAATGCAAACGTTGCACAGTGAAATAAAGCATTCCCCAAAGCATTCCCAGAAGATTTGCGCAGCTGTTTAGAGCGAGTGCAGGAGCAATAGAGTGCAGGAGGATCATATTGCGCTGCAATCACAGTGCCTGCAAAGTTACTGAGCTGTGCTGAGCTGAGTCAAAAGCTTCCAATGTGTTCACTGTGCACAACTACGGAACAGGCAGCCTATAATGAGCAGCAGATTATAGCCAGTATGTGTGCTCTACACATATCTGGCAGTGGCACCCATGTCTCCTCTCTCTCATCTACCTGTCCCTGGTTCCCATCCAACAGAGCGATACATCTCAGCTCTGCTTCCAGGACCCCGCTGCCCGCTGAGAGGGGGCGTGTCGCTCCTGGCCCCGCCCCTTTTGCGATCCGAATCACTCATTTTGATGATTCGGATGATTCGACTCACAAAATAGATTCGGATCAAAGATCCGAATCGTTCATGATCCGGACAACACTAGACTGGGGGTGAAATGACCAGGACAGGAATTTCCCTGCACTGTACATTCTGTTCAAGCCTGGCTGCTAGTATAGCAAGCTATGTGTCAACTTCACTGATATATTTTACTTTTAGTTCTGTTATGATATGTAGACACGAGCAGGATGATAAGATAACCTTTCCCCACCTAAAGAGAGAGGTTTAGCAAGCAAGGGGCCTTATCCCCTCCAGAGTTAACATTTTATGGCCTGCCCATCTGATTCTCCCTGAGCATGCTGGGTATTCTGTAAATCTGAGCTTTATTTATTTACCACCAAAGCAACAGGTGTGTATGCAGCACAGCAACACACAGGATCTATCAAAGGAGTACTGTGGGTTTTTTTAAAAAGAAAAACGGACACTTACTTGGGGCATCTACCGGCCTCCTGAAGACATTAAGTCCCGCGCCGTCCCTGCAGGATCTTCCATTCCCCGACGCTGGTCACGGTGTCATTATTCGCCTAACTAGACGAATATCACTGCGGCTGCGCAGCCATGGCAGCGTGTGTCCTCACTCATGATTATGTCATCGGGACTTACTGCGCAGTACAAAGCTTTCTTGAACTGCTCCTGCGCAGTAAGCTCCCGATGATGCTATCGGAAGCGAGGACTTGCACGGCCGCGCAGCCGCAGTGATAATGACACCGTGACCAGTGGCGGCAAACGCAAGATCCTGCAGGGACGGCGCAGGACTTAATGTCTTCAGGTGGCTGGTAGAAGCCCCAAGTAAGTGTCCGATTTTCTTTTTAAAAACCTCACAGTACTCCTTTAAAGGGAAGATCTGCGCAGACTATAAAAAACAAACTGCACTTACCTGGGGCTTCTTCCAGCTCCTGGCAGTCGATCGGTGCCCTCGCTGCAGCTCTTCTCCCTCCCGGCGTCCAGCGGTGAAGAAGCCGACCTCGCCGCTTCTGTGCGCTCCACGGCGGGGGGTCACATGGTGTAGGGACGTTATCGGGTCTCTATTGCGCAGGCGCAGAATTACTGCGCCTGCGCAGTAGAAACCAGATGACGTCACTTACACCACGTGACCCGCGCCGTGGAGCGCACATGAAGCCGACCCGGAAGCAGACCTGGCGAGGCTTCCTAACCGCTGGACGCCGGGAGGGAGAGGAGCTGCGGCGAGGGCACCGATCGACTGCCAGGAGCTGGAAGAAGCCCCAGGTAAGTGCAGTTTGTTTTTTATAATCTTCGCGGATCTTCCTTTTAAAGGGAACCTGAGGTGAGAAGGATATGGAAGCTGCCATATTAATTTCCTTGTAAACCATGCCAGTTGCCTGGCAGCCCTGCTGATCATCTGGCATAAGTAGTGTCTGAGTCAAAATCCAGGAAAAAGCATATGGCAAATTCAGTAAAACTTGAGTCAGAGTACCTGATCTGCTGCATGCTTGTTCAGGGTCTATGACTAAAAGTATTAGAGACACAGGGTCATCAGGGCTGCCAGGCAACTGGTATTGTTTAAAAGCAAATAAATATGGCAGCCTCCAAATACCGTACCTCTCACCTTGCCAGCCAGGGGAGGACTGGGACCTTTTGGCCTGGGGGGAAACGCAAACTAGAGGCCCATTATCATGGCAACCTCAGCCCAAATGACATCACACACGCACCCCATGTCGTATATGCCAGTAATCACGTGGAGTGCCAATGCGGAAATACATTTTGAGGGACAACGGCCAGGGTTTACACCCTGACAACCACATTGGCCCGAGATTTCCCAACTTCTGAGATTGATACATTCAACCAATTTCCACCCAAAATTTTTATCCGATTCGATAATATCAAAACGGTTGGTTGATCGGCTGTCAAGTTAACAGATGTATGGCCACCTTAATTCCCCAAAGCTCATTCCTTCCCCCCTCCCCCCCCCCTTGTGTCCTCCCCTTCACCACCATCTCTACTAACCCTCAAATATGCCCCTCTTCCACCTCGGATATCCCCTCCCCCTTTACCAGACACATCCTTACTGATATTCCTGCTGGCACCATGATCCCTGCCTCTTTAATGCTAATTTCCAACGTTTCTGTATCCCTCCTTCCATAACAGTTCTCACTCCCTCACCGTCACCAGGATTGCACTTTTAGGCTGCTTTCACATTAGGACATGGCGTTTGGGGCTACGTTAAGGTGGCACAACGTGCCCCTAACGCAAGGCATGGTGGTGTTGAAGTTGGATGTTATAAAGAGCCGCGTTATGCGTCTCTTGGTGCGCCGTTTTCGTTCCATACTGATAGAACAAAAACGGTGCATGCGTCAAATTTAAAAAACAAAACAATTATTACTGAGCATGTGCAAACAGTCTAACTCAGATAACTACGAGTATAACGCACAGCAAGCTGCACTTTCATTTAACGTGCAGCGTTATACTCCCAACGCAACGTGTGCACTGTGAATAGCCCATTGATTTTTCATTGCTGTGAGTTATTCTGCGTTACGGGCTGCTGTAACGTGGAAGTCTAACGTCCCACTGTGAAAGCAGCCTTACTTAGCTTTCCTGTATGACAAGAAGACACAGACACCCAGCACTGGGGGAAGGGGGGAAACAAAGGTGAATGAGGTAGAGCTGGTGCCCACCAAGAGTGCGTCTGAGCATTTTTCAAATCGACAGTGATTTGAAAAGCGATTTGTAACGATCGGTGGGCACAGAGAGTATCCGATTACCGGTGATCTGCAGTATCACCGGAAATACAGATATATACCAGATTATAAGTGATCTACAGTCTCACCGATAATCCGATATACAGACTAACCTCTGTTCACCTGAGTAGAGTGTAGTGTTTGGTGTAACAGTAACACTTTGAGGACTAGGCCTCAGTGCAGCAAGGAGTACTGCACCGATTCCTTCCGCAGACCTGAGCTCTCCAAGACGGGAGGAGTCAGACTGACAGTAGGAAGGATGTCTGAAAGTGACCCTCAGGAGGAAGGGTCGCTAACAGAGCGAGGAACCGCCCCCTAACGGTAAGGTCGGTTCTCGAGGTCGGACAAGCCAGGTCGTATACACACGGACAGATAAAGTACAAGATCAGGAGACAAAGGCGGAGTCTAGGTACAGGCAGGGTTCGGCAACGGGGTATCAGATATATCGAGGTACAGAATCAGGAGGCTGAGGCGTAGTCTAGAAACGAGCCGGAGATCGGCAACAGAGTATCAGAATTATCGAGGTACAAGATCAGAGTTCAGAAGGGTAGTCAAGGCAGGCAAAAGTCATAACAGATAATCACAATCAAACTAGTACTTTAGCTATCAACAGAATCTAGCTAAGTGTAGGATTACAGCTCCAGCTGGTCCCGGCACACTTGCGGATCTGACTACGGATCTAGGGTTGCCACCCAGCCGGAATCTGGCCGGCTTGGCCGTAAAAACAGCTAAAAAGCCGGGACCGGAATTTAATTATTTCCGGCACGTCATTTGCCGGAAAAAATAGCCCCAGGCTGATCACCCTCACACATTTCCCTCCTTTCTTCTCTCGGATTGGCTGGTCACGTACTGCCAGCCAATCACAGGAGTGGCTGTATTTTCCCCACGCTGCTGAGGACTGTGGGAGGGGGAGGAGGAGCCAGGATTGGGTGTGAGTGAGAGAGAGCTGCCTCGGAGCAGCAGCCAGCAGAGCAGCACATGGCCTGAATTGCCAATGGTCTCAGCTTTCCTTGCCTCACACAAGCAGCTACGGTAGATTGTTCAGCTGAGTCACAGTCACTGGGGAGTGTATATGGAGGAGTCACTTGCCAGCTGAGCCACGGACTTAGAAGAGAGAGAGAGACAGAGCAACAGTCAGAGCAGCAGAGGACGACAGAGAGAGGCTGGAAATTTCTGCAGAGCCCAACCCCCAGGCAACTCGTGGAGAGCCAGGACTCCATGAGAAGAGAGCGAGAAGAGACACAGCCAGCCAAACTGCAAGAGACACTGTCCCAGCCCCCCAGGCAGCAGTCAGAAGTGTGGGGAGGAGAGGGGTCCGGACGACTTGTCACAGCTTATGCTGTGTGACAGCAAGGAGAGAGGATCATCCAAATGACCTGACCCTGTCCAGCAGGTAGAGTGGACACACACAGTCACTTTCTCTCTCTCTCTCCCCAAACCTCCATCAGCCCCTATCCTCCCTTTCAGACTTTTAAAGGGAAACTAATCCATTTGAATTATATATATATATATTTACTTACCCGGTGCTTCTGCCAGCCCCCTGCAGCCGTCCAGTCCCACACCGGTCCTCAACAATCCTCTGTTCCCCACCACGCGTTATTTTCGTTTTTCCTGACTGAGAGTCAGCAGGCCACTGCACCTGCGCAGCCCTGGCCACGCTTATCCTTCTTCACGTTCCCCTTAAATTGCGGAGGAGAACGCGAAGGATACGCAGGCCAGGGCTGCGCAGGCGTAGTGGCCCACTGACTCCAAGTCGGTAAAAACTAAACTAACCCGCAACGGGGTAATAGAGGACCATTGAGGACCGTCTGCAGGGGGCTGGTGGGAGGTGAGAGAGTCTCATTTTAGTTCAAACGGTTTAGGTACTTTTTAAAGTGTACCTGAGATCTCAGAATAGGAAGATTTTATATTTACCCGGGGCTTCCCCCAGCCCCATAAGCACTGATGCGTCCCTCGCTGTCCTTCTGGGTGCCTCCGTTCAGCTGCAATCAGCCCAGGTAACTGGCTCAGTCACGTCAGTCGGGGTCTTCTGCGCATGTGCAGCCCCTCCTTGTGTGCGCAGAAGAGCCGACTGATGTGACTGAGCCAGATTACCAGGGCTGATTGCCAGGGCCGGATTTGTACTTTTTACCGCCCTAGGCCCATTACCTCCAGCCGCCCCATGACAACAACGTGGTTAGGATAGGGTTATCGGTCATAGAAAAGGGGAAGGTTAGAAATACTAATAGATTAGGTTATTAGGTTTAGGTACTTACAAAAAAAAGTGCTTAGGAAAGATTAAAAACTAGGCCTTTTGGCAATTTAGGTTGAGCCTAGGAATTTGAGAATAGCATTATGGGAAAAGGATTAAAATTAAGTCAGGTTAGAGTGAAGCTGGCCATACAATTATAGATTTCTACCCAATGTTCCAAAGTCTCCTTTCTGAAAGGAATCAGTTTAGAAGGAATTGATTCCTACAACACACAGCACATTCATTTTTAATAGATTCCAGCAGGTTATCTATTGAAAACTGATCGAACCCCAACGCTGCATGATATAATGCAATACTATGGTCTATCAATCATCTGCCACTCCTGCTCCACCCCCAATCGACCCAGGAGTCCTGTTTCATCGATACTTTAGATCGATTTCTGGTCAAATTAAATCAAATATAAAGGAATTGATTTGCATTTGATTTGATCAGAGTGAACAAATCTGCAGGGAATCAAATTAGAAATTCAATGTGTGTGTATGGGGACTACTATCGCGAAAAAAGTAGGCAGTTACAATCTGACAGGTTTTGGGCCAGTCCATCTCCTCATGGGGGATTCTCAGGGTTTTCTTTGTTTTCAACAGCATTTCCTGAACAGCAGTTTAACTGCCAAAATAGTAAGATACCAGCCGGCCTCCCTACTCACTTGCACACTATTTTGTCAGTTAGACTTTGCAACTGCTGTTCAGGAAATGCTGCTGAAAACAAAGAAAACCCTGAGAATTGCCCATGAGGAGATGGACTGGCCCAAAACCTGTCGGTTCAGTCAGATATTAACTGCCTACTTTTTTCACGATAGTGGTCCTTTAAAGTGCTGCAGAAGATGTTAGCACTATATAAATACATAATAACAATAATAATAATAATAATAATGATGTAGGACATTAGACTATGACTATGGCAGGATTAGATTGTGAGCTCCTCTGAGGACAGTCAGTAACATGCCTATGTACTCTGTAAAGTGCTGCAGAAGATGTCAGTGCTATATAAATACATAATAATAATAATGGAGGACATTAGACTATGACTATGGTAGGATTAGATGTATGCCACTCCCCCGCCTGCTGCGTGACGTCACTCACGTGCCGCTTTGTTGTCCCTCTACCCCCCTGCATGACAACAGAATGCCTTGTCAGTTACACAGCTGACCCGCATCTGTACAGCCCAGCCCAGCGATGTCGCCCAAAGGGATTGGGTCTTGATTCCGGAAAGGTGACAGTCACAGGTGTGTACGCGCCTTAACAACAACCCATAAGTACTAAGAGCAGTGCAAACTAATCAGGCTGCATCAGTTAGATAAAAACAAGTGTAATAAGTTTGTAGTCAATTTTAAAAACTGCTTTTATCCATATACAGTAGCTGCAGGGAGAAAGTGCTGGTGCTCAAACATAGATATAATTAGGTTGATTCATGAAATGTTAATGCGCTAAGCCACGTGGGTTAAACCGGTGACCGCACACTATCAGCGTAGCGAGCGCTCTTGGCTATGCGTGCTTCTTTGAAGTACAGTGCGATGGTTTGTAACACGCATACAGTAAAAAATGACGCGGAGGAAATAATGGCGCACCGTTCTGCCGATTATAAAACGCTATTTACCGTTTTAATGTAAATACATTAAAACGGTAAATAGCGTTTTATAAAACAGCAGAACGGTGCGCCATTGAAAAATGCAGGGAACTAGCAGAGGGGGTCGGGCTGGCAGCGGGGGTCGGGCTGGCAGCGGTGTCAGGGTGGAGAGGCAGCGGGCTGGCAGCGGGGGTCGGGCTGAAGAGGCAGCGGGGTGGAGGGAGGATTACGCAGCATGTGTATATTGTGTATACATTACCTTGTCCCGGCCGGCGATCGCTCCTTCACTCCATAGCTTACAGGAGTCCTGCATCCAGCCAATCACCATGCGGCTTCAGTTTCCGCATGGTGATTGGCTGGATGCAGAACTCGTGCAAGCTATGAAGTGAAGGAGCGATCGCCGGCCGGGACAAGGTAATGTATACACAATATACACATGCTGCGTAATCCTCCCTCCACCCCGCTGCCTCTTCAGCCCGACCCCCGCTGCCAGCCTACTGCCCGCTGCCTCTCCAGCCCGACCCCGCTGCCAGCCCGCTGCCTCTCCAGCCCGATCCCTGCTAAAAAAATTGAACATATAAAACGATAAATATCGTTGTAATGCAGCGCCATTCTGACACTATTGGCGCTGTGCGCCATTTTTGCCTGTCCCCTGTAACACGACTGTCATACTTTACTAGTCTGGCCGCTGCTACATTAAAGTATGACAGTCGTGCTACATACCATCGCACTGTACTTCAAAGAAGCACGCTTAGCCAAGAGCGCTCGCTACGCTGATAGTGTGCGGTCACCGATTTAACCCATGCAGCTTAGCACATTAGCATTTCATGAATCAACCTCAATATCCTTTAAAAAACAGAGTGAACCAGTTATCTCAGAAGACTAAAAGTGCAATAAGAAAAAGAACAAGTGTGAATAGCTGCACTAGGGCAATGGAAAGACAAATGACTGTGGGGGGGAGGAGAAGGGAAACTATTCTATCTGGTGAAAATGATAAAAGGAATGACAGGGGTGCATAGAGAGAAGAGATGAAGCCAGGCTACAGGGGGACAGAGGGGAGCACCAGCCAGGCAGCCCTGTTTTAGTAGCTTCAGGAGTCAGACTCCCGGGAAGGAAGGGGAGAGAGAGGGATCCCAGCTGGTCACTCATTCCCCAGGATCAGGCAGGCACAGCGAGCTTCTAATCTAGTGTTCTGCAGACACTTCTACGCCCTCCCTTCCCTCTCACAGCGCTGCCACCATGCACAGATACCTTTGCTGTGTTGAGAGTAGCCGCACATCTACTTCCTGAAACTGAATCTCCCGGCTTGACTTCTGTGCTGTGTGCTCAGCCCCTCCTCCCTCAGTGTCAGGATGGAGAGGAAAGGAGGGGAGGGGCGCTTTCCTCCGTACAGTTCTAGCAGAGACAGGGGACAGCTGATCTGCTACCAGGTCCAGGTGTAGTGTGCGACAGCCGCCCCAGCTTTTCTGTCGGCAGGTTTCCGCCCTAGGAAACGGCCTAGGTGGCCTGTGCGGAAATTCGGCCCTGCTGATTGCGGCCGAACGGAGGCACTCGGGAGGATGTTGAGGGACGATTCGGTGCTCATGGGGCTGAAGGAAGCCCCGGTGAGTATAAAATCTTTTTATTCCGAGTTCTCAGGTACACTTTAATGTACCAATTAATAATACAATTCTGTGGCTGATCGATCATTTCCACAGTAATCAGTCAGAAACAATTGGTCATGCCCATTAATGGCCAAATTCCTGCTAGCCAATTACACTGGGATCAATCCGAAAAACAGGTCGATTCTATTAATCTGATCGACTTGGCTACCGGTAATTCGGCTGTTAAAAGGGTACAACCGATCGATTATCATTGGAAATGATTGATCAGCTGTGGAATTGTATAATTAATGGGCACTTTTAAAGTGTGCCTGTAGGGAAAAAAAGTGCCCCTTGGGGTATTTACCTCGTAAAGGGAAGCCTCTGGATCCTAATGGGGCTTCCCCTGTCCTCGGCAGGGGCGATCCAGCGCTAGGACCCTCCAACATCTCCTTGTTGACTGCTTGTTGGCACGTGTGCATGCGCACTAGCAGTTTACCGCTCGGCTCACGCAGTAGAGTAGAACAGATCAGGCTTGGCTATTTTCGCCAGAGCCCAAGTGGGAAGCTGCTAATGCTTCTGCGCACAATGGCAACGTGGATTGTTTTTGTTTTCTTTTGTCCGGGGGTCCCAGCGCAGGATCAGGCTGCCTGAGGAGGCTGGAGGAAGCCTTAGGATTCAGAGGCCTTCTCTTCCAGAGGCAAGTACCACCCATGGCCACTTTTTTTTACAGGTGTTCTTTAAACTATTTAAAGGGATCCTAAAGGCAAGAAAAAAAAATTAAGTTTCATTTATCTGGGACTTCTACCTAACCCCTGCAGCCATCCTGTGCCTTTGCCGGTCCTCAACTATCCTCCATTCCCCCCCAGGGGTTAGTTTCGTTTTTGCCTGCTCAGGGTCAGCGGGCCACTGCGCCTGCACAGCTATGTCCACGCGTATCCTTCTTCACATTCCTATCCACAAAAACGTCTTGCGCAGGATGCTATAGCAGACAGGAATGCAAAGGACATGTTTGGACAGAGCTGTGCAGGCGCAGTGGCCCACCGACTCTGAATTGGCAAACACGAAACTGACCCACGGTGGGAAACCGGAGCATCAGTGAGTGGCTGGGCGGGCACAGGACAGCTGCAGGGGGCTGGTAGAAGCCCCAGGGATCCTTGCCTTTAGGATCCCTTTAACATTTGTTTCTATTTCTGTAAATATTCAACTTTCTTGTGCTATGTTTGAAAAAAGGTCGTAACAAACCCCTCCCACTTTAGGCCACACCTCCAGGCCACACCCTAAAGCCGGTATTTTTTCAGGCAAAAGGTGGCAACCCTATACGGATCTGGGTGCTCCCACATATGTGATCGCACGCCAGACAAAGAGCAAGTGAACAACCAGCAGTATATATACTCTAGGACCTTTCCAGGACCTCCCTAATTGCTGGTCCAATGAGAGCAGTGGAAATTGTCAGCTGACCCAGCTGGTCAGCTGACTCCCTTCTAACTGTTATTTAAACTCTGCCTCTGTGCTCGCGCGCGTGTAAGTCTGAATCTTGGTGGACTATCAGTCCCAGCCACACCAGCACTGTCATGCAATGTATCTAGTGCGGGGGCCGCCTCTGATGCGGATTCCGCCGTTACCAATGCGGATTCCGCCGTTACCAATGCGGATTCCGCCGCACTGCCTATGCGGCATGCGGCGTTTTTTCCGCGTTGTGACGCCATGCTGGACGCGGAAACAGCCGCCTCACCTTGAGAGACGGCGGCCTTTCCGCGTTTCCTTACACGATTGGCTAATGTTACCCTGTGAGCGCCCTTTTCCACTAGCAATAACTAGCGTTAGCAATTGCGATTTTGTTATGCACTGCAGGGCATAGCAAAATCGTGGCAATAATCGCTCCGGCACGCGATCGCGTTTTTGTTAAAATTGAATCGCGTAGTGGAAATAACCTACCGCGATTTCTATGTTATTTAGCAAACCCTACCGATTTTAAAATCGCTAGCGGTTTGCGATTTTGCAATTGAGCAAATGCTATCTCTCTAGTGGAAAAGGGCCCTGGGTTGTTCTCACAGCAGCGTTGTGATTTTTTTCAAAATTGCAAACACACTGCATGAAGGAAAAAAAAAATCACTCTGAAAATCGCTTCACAAAATTACACTCACAAATTGCTAGCGATTGCTATTGTGATTTTGGCGTGCACTCGCCCAGAGAGGGGAGGAGTGGAGAGAGACTGAGAATAGCCTGAGAAGGAGCAGAGAGCTTATCTGTATTGCAGTCCAACATCAGACAGGCTACTTGCCTGTAATTTGACTCCTGTCCCTGCCAGTCTCTCACACAAGTCAGAAAGCAACCCTCACCAGGATTGCGCTTTTACTTAGCTTTCCTGTATGACAAGAAGACACAGACACCCAGCACTAGGGGAAGGGGGGAAACAAAGGTGAATGAGGAAGAGCTGGTGCCAGGGGCGTAACTAGAAATGACTAGGCCCCATAGCAAAAAAAACAATATGCCCCCCCCCCCCCCCGACCTTCCAACCCCACAGACCTCGGACCCCCCACCCAAACATTTTATGGGGAAATCTGATTTCCCAATAAAACGCAGCCAGATTGTCGGCAGATTTCCACACAATATGCAACCAGATTATCGGCAGATTTCCCCACAAAATGCAACCAGATTGTCGGCAGAGTTCCACACAATATGCAACCAGATTGTCGGCAGATTTACCCACAAAATGCAACCAGATTGTTGGCAGATTTCCCCACAAATTGCAACCAGATTGTGGGCAGATTTCCCAACAAATTGCAACCAGATTGGCAGCAGATTTCCCCACAAATTGCAACCAGATTGGCGGCAGATTTCCCCACAAAAAATGCAACCAAATTGGCAGCAGATTTCCCAAAATAATGCAACCAGATCGTCAGCAGATTTTCCCACAAATTGCAACCAGATTGGCGGCAGATTTCCCAAAAAAATGCAACCAGATTGGCAGCAGATTTCCCCACAAAAAATACAACCAAATTGGCAGCAGATTTCCCAAAATAATGCAACCAGATCGTCAGCAGATTTTCCCACAAATTGCAACCAGATTGGCGGCAGATTTCCCAAAAAAATGCAACCAGATTGGCAGCAGATTTCCCCAAAAAATGCAACCAGATTGGCAGCAGATTTCCCCCAAAAAATGCAACC
Organism: Hyperolius riggenbachi; assembly: GCF_040937935.1. Classification (NCBI taxonomy): domain Eukaryota; kingdom Metazoa; phylum Chordata; class Amphibia; order Anura; family Hyperoliidae; genus Hyperolius; species Hyperolius riggenbachi. Next base: position 163,125,961 of record NC_090646.1, read on the forward strand.
AGATTGGTGGCAGATTTCCCCACAAATTGCAACCAGATTGTCGGCAGATTTTCCCACAAAATGCAACCAAATTGTCTGCAGATTTCCCCATAAAATGCAATCAGATTATCGTCAGATTTCCCGACAAAATGCAATCAGATTGTCGCCAAATTTCCCTAACAAAATGCAATCAGATTGTCGCCAGATTTTCCGACAAAATGCAGTATATGTAGCCAGGTCTATAGTGGCCTAACATTAATTACCTGGAGGGAGGGTGGTTGGGCAGGCTGGCACGCTATTTGCGGTGCAGGCACTGCACTGTGTAGGCAGTTAGGTTGCTGGGTGGGAGGGTAGGCAGTTAGGTAGCTGGGTAGGCAGATAGGTAGCTAGGTGACAGGGTAGGCAGATAGGTAGCTAGGTGACAGGGTAGGCAGATAGGTAGCTAGGTGACAGGGTAGGCAGATAGGTAGACGGGTAGGCAGTTGGGTAGCAGGGTAGGCAGATAGGTAGCTGGGTGGCAGGGTAGGCAGATAGGTAGCTGGGTGGCAGGGTAGGCAGATAGGTAGCTGGGTGGCAGGGTAGGCAGTTAGGTAGCTGGGTGGCAGGGTAGGCAGTTAGGTAGCTGGGTGGCAGGGTAGGCAGATAGGTGGCAGGGTAGGCAGTTAGGTAGCTGGGTGGGAGGGTGGGCAGTTAGGTAACTGGGTGGGAGGGTGGGCAGTTAGGTGGGCGGGTGGGCAGTTAGGCAGCCGGGTGGGTGGATGGATAGTTAGGCAGCCGGGTGGGTGGGCAGTTAGGCAGCCTGGTAGTTTAGTGGGGTAGGGGCCCGACTCCTATCCCCCCCTGCCTCAACTGGGGTCCAGGGTCCCCCCTCCTTTTACGAGCAGCGGGAGGTGCGGCATATTCAGCAGGCTCCAATCACACTCAAAAATTGCTAGCGATTGCTATTGTGATTTTGGCGTGCACTAGCCCAGAGAGGGGAGGAGTGGAGAGAGACTGAGAATAGCCTGAGAAGGAGCAGAGAGCTTATCTGTATTGCAGTCCAACATCAGACAGGCTACTTGCCTGTAATTTGACTCCTGTCCCTGCCAGTCTCTCACACAAGTCAGAAAGCAACCCTCACCAGGATTGCACTTTTACTTAGCTTTCCTGTATGGCAAGAAGACACAGACACCCAGCACTAGGGGAAGGGGGTAAACAAAGGTGAATAAGGGAGAGCTGGTGCCCACCAACAGTGTGTCTGAGCGTTTTTTTCAAATCGACAGTGATTTGAAAAGCGATTGGCTATTGTTACCCTATGATGGTGTTCTCACAGCAGCATTGTGATTTTTTCAAAATCGCAAACACACAGCGTGAAGCATTTTTTGGAGCGATTCATTACAAAAAATCGCTCTGAAAATCGCTTCACAAAATCACACTCACAAATTACTAGCGATTGCTATTGTGATTTTGGTGTGCACTAGCCCAGAGAGAGGAGGAGTGGAAAGAGACTGAGAAGGAGCAGAGAGCTTATCAGAATTGCAGTCCCACATCACACAGAGGCTACTTGCCTGTAATTTGACTCAGGCAAGTCAGAAAGCAGCCCTCCTGGAGTCTAGGGACTATCAAAAACTGTTCAACTTTTTTAACACCTTATCCACACATGCAGTCATTATAACATAGGGTAGAGACCAGACAGATTTTTGCCTACAGACCCTCCAGGCAAGCTCTGCATCATGCTGTGTAAATTTACCCACTTGCCTGCCCTCCAGTTGCACCTTTATCAGCTAGCCTAGTGTTTCACATTGCCTTACAACAAACCTGAATACACCAGACCTGCCCTAAATCACTGAATGAAAGGTTGCCTGGGGGGAGATTGCCCCCCTTCCCCCCTGCCCAGTCTGCCCCATCTGCCCCTGTTGCCAGCAGTGATAGTGGCTGTGTGAGGACACATAGCCAGCAGTGATAATGGGCATGTGAGACTAGGAGTTATCAACTTTGTAACCAAAGAGCTGCTGCTTATGCTGCTGTAATCTGATCCCTCACTTTCAGTGAGCTGGGAGGAGAGTCCCTAAAGCTGGCCACTAACGGTCCAATCTATAGCGAAAAATTGTTCGAGCGATCAGAAATTCTGATCGGACGAAAAATCGTTCACTACACCATCAACTAACCAATCATTGCTTCCTATCTATCACGACCACCAAGAAAATCCAATTGTGTCCACCAATGGAGATTATTTACAACCAATCCGATCAGAATTTCTGATCACTCGAACGATTTTTCGCTAGAAATTGGACCGTTAGTGGCCAGCTTAACTCTTCACAGCTCAGCAGAAGCTGCAGTTCCTGTTTCTTCCAGACATCCACTGTGAACCGAATCGTTCATTGTGATGATCCAGTTGATTCGACTCACAAAAAAGATACAGATCAAATGAACGATTCATTCATGATCCAGACAACACTAATAGTGACACAAGACCACAGAGTGGGACTTAGGCATGCTGGGAGTTGTAGTCCAGATCCCAGCAGGCAGTGCTGTACGGTGACAGCTGCCTCCACAGTAGGGTTGCCACCCAAAGCCGCTAATTACAAAGCCGCTGCCGGAAAATTTGTTTTACCGCTGTAATATCAGATACTGCAGCCCGGAAACAGCTTTCCTCACTGAGCATCACGCATGCTCAGTGGGAAGTTAGATATTATTTTCCTGAAATATCTCCGCTTCTGCACCACGTACAGTCCCGAAATTTTCAAGGTAGGGAGGGGACCCCCAGATCTAGCTCTGTGGCGAATTGCAGCCCCCAAGCCCCACTGGTTCCCGAGACTGATTACAGCAAACCTATCTCGGGAACTAGAGGGACTCGAGGGCTGCAATTCGCCAAAGAGCTAGATCTGGGGGTCCCCTCCCTACCCTGAACATTTTGGGACTGTACGTGGTGCGGAAGTGGAGATATGTAGGACGTTTTACATGGCTGCACAATTTAATGGGACGCAGGCTCCTACTGCGCATGCGGGGCTGCACAATCTGCAGGGCTACTCATTCAGTCACTACATTGGCAATGTATCTGCCCGTTTTTTTGTGTGTGTGTGGACTGAACCACAAGAGCAGAGGGGGAAACAGTAGGTCAATGTTATCATAATACATATACTACGGTAAATGTGATAAGTCTATAGCCTGTTCTCCCTCCTGCTGGATGTACACAGCCCCCTGCCTCCCCTGACTGCAGAGCTGACATAACACTGATACAGTTCAGTGTTCAGAGGCAGGGCAGAGGCGAGAGAGGCTCCAGCCTCAGGGCGCAGTGTAGGAGGGGGCGCATAATTCACTAAGCTATCATTCCCTAATTTTGTTTGAAGCAGAGAGAAATTAGAAAAGGGGATACATGGCAGTGACTGCATTGCAAGCCAGATAACTAGAAAGTAAGGTGATGGCGGCCCTGGGGCGCATCTTAGTCTAATAGCAATAAGTGTGTGGCGGCTGGGGTGGTAGTGATGGAGGGGGCGCACTTTGGTATCTCAGCCTTGGGTGCTGGAGGACCTTGTTCGGGCTCTGTTCAGAGGAATGCCCAGCGCCCCTCCCCCTAAGAAAATGAGCACTGCCGCTGGAGAAGGAGAGAGACACAGAGACTGAGACAGGTCGTGGAGGAGCTGAAGCTATGACAAGCAGCAGATAACGGAAAATTGTATACTTACCTACCAGTAATTTTCCTTTCCTGTCTAAACTCCATGGCAGCATACTACGGGGTTAACTCTGCCCCCTAACCCCTCAGGACTTGTGTCTATAAATCTTTTGCCCTACCCACTCTTGCTTTTTTTATTAGTCCACCACTAACTGTGGCTTCTCGGGTGGGTCCTTCGTATACTGCCATGGAGTTTAGACAGGAAAGGAAAATTACCGATAGGTAAGTATACAATTTTCCGTTTTCCTGTCCAACTCAATGGCAGCATACTACGGGGACTTAACTAGCTTGAATAAAGGGAGGGTAGAGCCATAAAGAACAGTCAAATACAAATATGATGCCCAGAAAAACCTGTATTAAACAAATCAGATTAGTAGTTTTCAATGAAAGTATTATATTGTCATTTTGACAGAAGACATGATTTCTCTCCCAAATTGAACCGTGGATAGTGCTCCCGGATCCACTTTATAATGTCTTATAAATGTGTTTGCTGACGACCAGCTGGCTGTTCGACATATAACTTCTGGCGACATCTTCGTTAGTGCTGACCAAGATGCTGCAATAGATCTTGTGGAGTGCGCTGTGACTACTTCAGGTGGTTCCTTGCCCGTTATCTTAAAGGGAACCAGAGACGAAGCACCCTTGTGTATTTTACCATGTATATCAGTAAGAACATTAGAGAAAACACTTACCATGCTCTCTGTTTCATCCTCACTGCTAAAAGTGTCTGTTATTATTATTATTATTATTTATTAGATTTATATAGCGCCAACATATTACGCAGCGCTGTACAATAAATAGGCTTACAGACAATGATAACAGGGTTGACAGAACAATACAGGTAATGGACCATAGATACAACAATACAGGTAATAGCAATAAGATACACAACACAATGCAGATAATAGTACAATGCCAGATCATAAACTGGAATGGTAGTGGTAAAAAATTACCAGTTCCAAATTCTGGGTAAAGTGCACACAGTCAAGTATGATACACAAGGGAAGAGGGCCCTGCCAAAGGCTTACAATCTAGAGGGAGGGGCTGGTGACACAAAAGGAGGGGGTGCATCAAGAAGTTATTGGCAGAAAGGATTAGGGTAGTGTCGAGTTGATGTAGGCCTCCTTGAAGAAGTGAGTTTTGAGTGCTTTTTTGAAGGTGTTGAAGGTGGGAGCGAGCCTGATGGGCAGCGGGAGAGAGTTCCACAGGATAGGGGCAGCTCTAGTGAAGTCCTGCAGTCTGGCATGGGAGTGCGAGATGCGTGGGGTGGTTAAGAGGAGGTCGTTGGAGGAGCGAAGTGGGCGGCCAGGTGTATATCTGCTGACCAGGTCAGAGATGTAGGTTGGGCAGGACTTGTGTAAGGATTTGTATGCCAAACATAGGATCTTGAAGTTGATTCTGAAGTGAATTGGAAGCCAATGAAGGGATTTGCGTAGGGGAGTTGTGGAGACAGAGCGGTGGGAGGAGTAGATGAGTCTGGCTGCTGCGTTCATGATGGATTTTAGGGGGGCGATGCGGTTTTGAGGAAGGCCTGACAAGAGGGAGTTGCAGTAGTCCAGGCGGGAGATGATGAGGGCATGGACAAGGAGTTTGGTAGTGTCTGGGGTCAGGAAAGGCCGGATCTTGGAGATGTTGCGTAAGTGGAAATAGCAGGCTCTAGCTACGGTTTGGATGTGGGAGGTGAAGGAGAGGGCCGAGTCTAGGGTGACACCCAGGCAGCGGGCTTGTGTGGTTGGATGAATGATTGTGCCATTGACAGTGACATAGAGGTCAGTGGGGGGTGAAGCAGCACGGGGCGGGAAGATTAGGAGCTCAGTCTTATCCAGGTTTAATTTTAGGAACCTGGCAGACATCCACGATGAAATAGCTGAGAGACCAGAGGATACCTTCTCCATGGTGGTGGTGGAGGGGTCAGTGGTATGGAGGTAAATCTGGGTGTCATCTGCATATAGGTGATAGTTGAAACCCAGAGAGGAGATGAGTTTTCCTATGGAGGCGGTGTAAATGGAGAACAGCAGGGGACCAAGAACAGAGCCTTGGGGGACCCCAACTGAAAGTGGGAAGGAGGTTGAGGAGGAACCATTGAAGGAGGTCTTGAAGGAGCGATTTGAGAGGTAGGAGGAAAACCATGCTAGGGCACGGTCTTGGATACCCACAGATTGCAGTGACTGGAGTAGCAGGGAGTGATCAACAGTGTCGAATGCTGATGAGAGGTCTAGGAGGAGAAGGATAGTGTATTTTCCTTCGGCCTTGGCAAGCGTGAGGTCATTGACGACCTTGGTGAGGGCAGTCTCGGTGGAGTGACCTGGCCGAAATCCTGATTGTAGGGGATCAAATAGGGAGTTGGAGTCAAGGTAATGGGTCATGCGTTGGTGGACTAAACGCTCTAGGAGTTTAGATGCAAAAGGGAGTAAGGAGATAGGACGGTAGCTGGATGGAAGTGAGGGGTCTAGTGAGGGTTTTTTAAGTAGGGGAAGTACAGTGGCCTGTTTGAAGTCAGAGGGGAAGGTACCCGTAGAGAGGGAGAGGTTAAACAGAGTGGTGAGGACAGGAGCCAGAACAGGGAAGTGAGGACGGAGGCATTTGGATGGCACAGGGTCTAGGGGGCTGGAGGTGGCAGGAGAAGTGGCTAGGAGACGGCTGACTTGGTCCTCTGTGATAGGAGTAAAGGCAGTGAGTGGAGGGTGGGGTGGGGAATAGGTATTGGTGGGGGAGGAAGAGGTGGTGGAGTGGAGGCATGAGATTTCCCGTCGGATGCTGGCTATTTTGTCGGTAAAGTGGGTGGACAGATCAGTGGCTGAGAGGGCGGAGGTGGGGGGAGGAGTGGTGGGGTTAAGGAGGGAGTTGAAGGTGGCGAAGAGGCGCCGAGGGTTGGAGGCTTGGGATCCGATCAAGGCAGCAAAGTATTTTTGTTTAGCATCAGTTAATGCGGTATAGAACAGCTGCAGGTTGGCCTTGTACACCAAGAAGTCGGAGTTGCTGCGGGATTTCCTCCATTTGCGTTCGTAGGTGCGTGTCTGTTTTTGGAGGTTGCGAGTGTGTGCATTGTGCCAGGGCTGGGGGTTGATGGGACGGCTGGGGCGGAATGTGGGGGGTGCAGCAATGTCTATGGCTGCTGAAAGGGCCTGGTTGTATTTGGCCACAGCTTGGTTTGGGCAGGTAACGTTAGGGAGGGTGGATGAGAGGGAGTGGAGGGGGTTGGCTAGTGCAGTTGGGTCTAGGTTATGCAAAGCTCTCTGCCAACGACCTGAGGGTGGAGGAGGGTTGGGGGAGGATGATGGGGAGATGGAGAAAGTGAGAAGGTGATGGTCGGAGAGGGGGAAGGGTGTGATGTCCAGGTTGGGGAGGGTGGCGGATTTTGAGAGAATCAGGTCGAGAGTGTGGCCAGCGCGGTGGGTGGGGGAATTGGTGTGTTGGGAGAGGCCAAGGGAAGTAGTGAGGGAGAGCAGTTGAGAGGCTTCAGGGGAGTAAGGACTGTCCATGGGTATGTTGAAGTCCCCAAGTATGATTGTGGGGAGGTCAGAGGAGAGGATGTGTGGGAGCCAAGAGGCCAGGTTGTCCAGGAATTGTTTAATGGAGGTGGATGGGGGGCGGTAAAGGACTGCGATGACTGCTGGAAGGGGATGGTAGAGGCGGATAACATGTGTCTCAAAGGATGTAAAGTTTAAAGAAGGGGGTGGCGTGAGGACACGGAAAGTGCAGGACGGGGAGAGGAGCAGACCCACCCCTCCCCCAGACCTGTTTTCTGGTCTGGGGGTGTGACTGAGGTGAAGTCCCCCATAGGAGAGGGCCGCTGCTGCAGCAGAGTCAGAGGGGGTGAGCCATGTCTCTGTGAGGGCAAGGAGGGTGAGGGAGTTGGAGAGGAAAAGGTCATGGATTTCAGTGAGTTTGTTGCGGACTGATCTAGCATTCCAGAGGGCGCAGGAGAGAGGGGTGGTGTGCTTGTGAGAGGTCTGGATGGGAATGAGGGAGGAGAGGGAGTGAGTGTGGGTGCGGGAAGGAACTGTGAGGGGGGTGGAGACATGTTTAGAGTGGGGTGTGCATGGAGTCAGTGATGGAGTGGTATGGGAGTTGCGTGGGGTTGGAGGGTAAAATGGGAGGGTAGAGTTACATAAGGTGACCTTATTGAGGACTAGGTGGTGAAGGAGCAGGTGGAGGAAGAGCATATTGTGATATGTAGATAGTGGAGGAAGAGGTGTGCAGAAAGGTGGAGGAGTCATGGAGTTTGAGAGTAGGGAGAGATGGTTTGTGTAGGCCGAGATGTTTGGCAGTGTTTAAAGTTGTAAATAATGCAAATACCTTAGTGACTGCTTAATGCTGCTGGATTGCTGGTGAATTCTGGTAAATTCAATTAGTAAGATCCTTAAAGCGATCCTTAAAATGCGAGCCGACAATCGTCAAAGCCGATTACACAGCATCCTTATGAACATCCACACAGCCCTAATGTTTGAATAAAATTGGTCTAGAGACCATAAGCCTCCACTACAATCAGCTGTGAGCTGGACAGGAAGTTGACCAGCATGGGGGTGGACTATGCAAATACTTAGAGCTGGGTGGATAAAGAGGTGTGAATCAAGCAGACAGTAAGATAACAATAGACAGGTAGATGCAATTTGAGAATCGTGTGCAGATGTAGAAAGTCACATACACAGGTAGATGCAATTTGAGAATCGTGTGCAGATGTAGAAAGTCACATACACAGGTAGATGCAATTTGAGAATCGTGTGCAGATGTAGAAAGTCACATACACAGGTAGATGCAATTTGAGAATCGTGTGCAGATGTAGAAAGTCACATACACAGGTAGATGCAATTTGAGAATCGTGTGCAGATGTAGAAAGTCACATACACAGGTAGATGCAATTTGAGAATCGTGTGCAGATGTAGAAAGTCACATACACAGGTAGATGCAATTTGAGAATCGTGTGCAGATGTAGAAAGTCACATACACAGGTAGATGCAATTTGAGAATCGTGTGCAGATGTAGAAAGTCACATACACAGGTAGATGCAATTTGAGAATCGTGTGCAGATGTAGAAAGTCACATACACAGGTAGATGCAATTTGAGAATCGTGTGCAGACTGCTGTTATCAGCAGTCACAAGAATCCCAGACTGAGCAATTAAATCTGGCTTTGCTGGGAATGATTATTGCTGAGTCATTATAGCAAAGCCACAAGGGGGCAGGCTTGGGCTTGAAATAACACCACAGAAGACAGACTTAGCTATAATCTTTCTGTAGCAAAGCTAGACTGAGCAGCCTGACTTCTCAGTCGGGGGGTTCTTATCAGAGGTGATAACAGTCAGATTACACAGAGAACAATGAAACAAAGGGCAGATTAGGTGTTTACTGTCATGTTCCCACTGATTTATAAGGTAAAATACAAGAGGGTGCTTCATCTCTGGTTCTCTTTATAAGTCTCTTTGGTTGTCCTCACCAACCATCCTGCAATTGTTCTAGATGTCGCTGGGTATCCCTTTCTATATCCATCGGGTATTATAAAAGGTATTTTTGTTATGCGTACTTCGGCGGCGCCGTCCTCTACACATAGGCCTTGATTATCTGTGGTACATTCCATGTGTCGGGATAGTCCGCCAATGAGTCAGAGAATAATGGCAGGTTCCATTCTTGATTGAAGTGGAAGGAGCTTGCCACTTTTAGGATAAATTCTTGTACTGGCCTTAAAGTTACTCTATCTTGAAAGAATTGAATATACGGTGGTTCACAGCTTAACGCCTGAAGCTCTGCAACTCTGCTGGTCGAGACAATTAGCGTTAGGAAGACTGTTTTAAGTGTCAAGCTGTATAATGTGCAGTCACAAAGGGGTTCAAACAGTCTCCTGGATAATCCTGCCAGTACCAACGGTAAGTCCCATTGCGGATACCAGTCTTTTTTAGGTGGTTTGATCTTATTGACCGCCTGAATAAATTGTATGACCAGTGGGTCCATTGCCCATCTTGTATGTGTCATCGCCGAAATAGCCGATACTTGTCCTTTAATTGTTCTTGACGCTAATCCGAGTTCTAGCCCCTTTTGTAGAAACTCAAGTACATGTACAACTTTTAGCGTAGATACCTGAAGGTGTCTGTCTTCTAGAAAGGTTATGAATTTGTCCCAAGTTCTGTAATAGTTTATATTAGTAGTTCTTTTTCTAGCTTTAAGTAAAGTTTTGATGACCGCTGCGGAGCATCTTAGACCTTGCAATCTTTGCCTCTCAGCCTCCATGCCACTAAGTTTAGTATTTGAGGGTGAGGATGTAATACTCCGTTCTGAGATAAGCGGTCCCTCAGACACGGAAGTCTCATTGGAGGTTCCACCGCCAGTTCTTGAAGGAGGGGGAACCAGGGTCTGCGCGACCAATGAGGGATGACTGCTATTACTGTCACTCTCTCTCTCTCTCTGAATTCTCTTGAGTAACCGATGAATTAATGGTGTCGGCGGGAATACATAACCTAGAGTGAACTTCCACAAGGTCGTCAGAGCATCCCATCCCGATGCTTGTTTGTACTTCAGTCTGTAAAAGAATTTCACACATTTCGTGTTCTCTGGTGTAGCCATCATATCTATTTGGATTCCCCCATGTCACACAGATCTGGTCGAATACCGTCGTCTTGAGAGACCATTCTTTGTGGTCTATACAGTTTCTGCACAATGCATCCGCCAGATGATTCTGGTGCCAGGTATGTGGATTGCTTGGAGTAAGACAAGGTTCTGCAGGGCCCAGTTCATTATGGGTGACACTTCGCTCAATTAAGTTCTGCTGTGCTTGCCTCCCTGGTTTTGTATATATACTACGGCCGTCATATTGTCCATTCTCAGTATGACATTTGTGCCCTTGATATGCCTGCTGAAGTGGATCCTTGCTTTGTATGCTGCTCTCAGCTCGATTATGTTTGCCGGTAGTTGCTGTAATTTCGTTCTCCATCTTCCTTGTGCATACATTTGGTCCATGTGTGCTCCCCAGCCCCACATACTGGCATCCGTTGTGATTATCTTTGGTGGTAACGGTACTAGATTGTGGTGATTGAGAAGATTCTGTCTGTTCGTCCACCACTGCAATTGTTTCTTCATCGGAGGAAGAATGTTAATTTTCTGATTGTAACTTATTCCCTTCCATTGGCGAAGGAACAATATTTGGAACTCTCTCACATTCCATTTCGCCCACTTCACCATTGAAATTGTAGCAGTGAATGTCCCCAATATCATAAGGCATTGTCTGGCTGAAAGGGTATTCATCTGTTCCACTATCTGTACTTTGTGTATGATACTTTGAATCTTTATGTCTGGAAGTTTCACCGCGTTCTGTATCGTGTCTATCTCTGCTCCCAAAAATATCAGATCTTGTGAAGGTTCCAACCTGCTCTTTTTGAGATTCACCAACCATCCAAAGCTGTGTAAGGTTGTTAAAAGAATTCGCTTGTGATGTTCTAGACGTTCTCTTGACTCTGCCACTAGCAACACGCTGTTTAGATAGTGGTGTGTACGTAAACTGTCTTCTCTCATTAGTGCAATGATAGTAACCAGCACCTTTGTAAAGGTTCTGGGAGCAGTACATATTCCGAAAGGAAGTACTGTAAATTGGAAGTGATCTTCTCCAATTGCGAAGTGAAGATATTTCTGAAAACTGGAATGGATTTGGGATGTGCAGATACGCATCTGCAAGGTCTACAGTAATTAACCAATTGTTTAAAGATATTGATGGTAGAATGGATTGTAGCGTTTTCATCTTGATTTTGTCCTGCCTTATATGGGTGTTGAGTAAGCGTAGATCTAGGACAGGTCGCAAGTCTCCGGTCTTTTTCGCTACAAAGAAAAGGGGGGAGTACATTCCTTTGAATTTTTCCTCCTTGAGTACTTGCACTATCGCATTTTTTTTGTATTAGTTCGCCCACATATTGGAAAAGTATCTTCTTTTTGTCTTCTGAAGTACGGTAGGTATCTCTGTCATGACAAAATGCGGGAGAGGGGGTTCCGATTTGAATGTCCAGTAATGACCTCTTTGCAGAGTATCGATAACCCATGGGTCATTCACCTTCTCCGCCCATAGTTTGAGATAGTTCCGTAACCGACCCCCTACCGGATCCGGTTGGGCGGACACATTTTCAGAAGGATTTTGTGTTTTGAGCGGATGTAGCGGTACTTCCTTGCTTATTGTACTTGGATAAAGAAGATTGTGTAGATTGCCATGATCTACGAAAGGACTGATTCGCCCTGTGATTTTTATAATCTTTAGATCTGTACTGGAATTGTCTCTTTTCTCCTGGTCGAGACCTTCTTTGCTTCCTGTCCTGCGGGAGAAACCCCGATTTGCCCCCAGTGACGCGTGAGATGGCATCATCCATTTTGGCTCCAAACAAATTCTTGCCATCATAGGGGATTCTACACCAGACCGCCTTTGAATTAGGATCAGCATTCCAGGGCCTTAACCACATGGCTCTTTTTGCTGTGACCGCATATGCCATGCCTCTAGCACTACACCGTATTACATCAATGACAGCTTCCCCAATAAAGTCCGATGACATGCGAAATTCCTCTAGCGCACAGACTAGGGTCTTTGGATCTACGTTGGCCTGTATTGCTCCTTCCAAATTGTCCGTCCATATTCTCAACGCTTTGACCAATGACGTTAAAGCGATTGCTGGTTTTCAGGCCCCACCTACATTCCAATATACTTTCCTTAGATCCCAGTCTACCTTCCTTTCAATCGGATCCTTAAACGCCACCGAATCTTCAAGTGGCAGCGTCACATGCTTTGCAAGACGTATAACCGAAGCATCCACTTCAGGGTCCTCTCACTGTATTGCCTCCTGTATTGATTTAATTAATGGAGGGACCATAGCAAAATCGTAACCAACCGCCACTCCATCGACACATTCGTTCGAACCAGTCGCACTAGCGGAGTCGTCCTCTGGGATCTCGCTCATTGCAGTAGATGCTGGTAGGTGTTCCGACAGCGTTTGCTTAACTATCTCCTTGACTAAAGCTAGTAAGTCAGGAAATGGTTCCTGATATGGATCCTCATATGGTTCCTCCTCCGTGGGCATGGTATAGAAGCAATTAGCACAAACCAGTTTGCCAGGTAAAGTTTTGTCTCCACATGCCCAACAATCCTTAGGTTTAGAAGAAGATGATCGCTCTTTATTATTTGATTTAGAGCTTGACAAGCGCAGGGAGTTGAAAGATGATTCCTGGGTTTCTCTGGATGTAGACGCTTGAGGTTGCGGAGGGCTAGGGAGAAGGAGACAAGAGGAGACAAACAAGAAAAAAAAGGTTGCTAGCTAATCTGCATAGCTAAAAAGCCTCCACAATTTGAAAATAAGAAAAAAAGGAAAAAGAAAAATGCACAGTCGGTTCTTACCAATCCTTATGTAGCTGGTCTGTTTTTAGGGCAGGATTAGTGTCCATAATAAGGCAGAAAATAAAAGTATCACTGCAAGAAAACAAATTTATATTGTATAAGGCACTATAAGCCTGAAAGAAGCCCCAATAAATACACAATACATTAATGCTAACCGGCTAAATATAGCAGTACCACTGGGCTCCAGTAGCAATATGACAGCAGTAGCAGAGAGTGAGACCGCAACCTGTATAGAACACAGTGGACCACATCAAGTCAGATTATACAATAAATACCGGGCGAGCATACATCTAGTCCAGACGCCATCTCTCATACCTGTTACTGCAAGCGTCCGATCTCCGCCGAGAGCAGTGTCCTCCGTGCCCCCACAGCTTAAATAAGCTGTACTTCCGGGACACCGACATTCAAAGACTCCTTCCGGGTCCGTATGACTCACTGCGCACGCGTGTGCGTTCCAGCGTGACTCCGGTTTTCCTACCAGCAGAGGGAGTCTTGCGGCCATCTAGCCAATCAGTGCCAAGTATAGCCCATGGCGTCAGCTCCTGCCCCATCAGTATTCCGCCGATTTACAGCGTACTAGATATACGTGCCCCAGAAAGACCAGCAGAAAGAGGGGCTCCACCGCTAGCATTTATTTAAAAGCAAATGCGGGGACTTCATGCTCGGAGGCTATAAAAAAAGGGCATGTTAGGCTGCCAAGAAAACAGCCAGGTAAGGACAAAAAATGTAAAAAATAAAAATTATAAGGGAAAAAATAATAATACTATCCTTTAACTAAAGACACAGTCCTGATGGTAGGACAAAGAAAAAAAAGCAAGAGGAAGTGGGTAGGGCAAAAGATTTATAGACAAGAGTCCTGAGGGGTTAGGGGGCGGAGTTAACCCCCTTGTATGCTGCCATTGAGTTGGACAGGAAAAGCAGTGCTGCTGTATGAGAGGTGCTTTGTTTGAATGAATGCAGTGTGTGCATGCGTGCGTGTGTGTTGTGTATGCGTGCGTGTTGTGTATGTATGTGTGTGTGGGATGTCTGCCTGATGTCTGTGTGATGTGTCTGCCTGTCTGATGTGTATGTGTGATGTGTCATGCCCACCACCCCCCTCTTTCTCCTCTGTCCCCCTCCTTTTTAAAGACATCCTCCGCTGCGGCTCAACCCAGGACTGCCCTAATACATGCCCGCTCCCCCCATTTTCATTATATTTTTAAATATAGACGAAACCAGAGACGAAACATAGTGGACGTTTTATACATACCTGGGGCTTCCTCCAGCCCCATCCCCACGGATCCCTCCCACGCCGCCGTCCTCAGTCTTATCCTGCTCCAGTACTGGGTCCCAAAACTTCCTCCAGCCCCATCCCCACGGATCCCTCCCACGCCACCATCCTTAGTCTTCTCCAGCTTCAGTACCGGGTGCACTTTTCCTGGCTGTCCAACTGAGCCTCTGCCTCTAATACCCTTAAGTCCCATCTACACGATACGATTCTTTGTGCGATTCGATTACGATTCTATTTACGATCCAATTAAATCCGACATGTCCTCAGTCTTATCCTGCTCCAGTACTGGGTCCCAAAACTTCCTCCAGCCCCATCCGCACGGCTTACTCCCACGCCACCATCCTTAGTCTTCTCCAGCTTCAGTACCGGGTGCACTTTTCCTGGCTGTCCAACTGAGCCTCTGCCTCTAATACCCTTAAGTCCCATCTACACGATACGATTCTTTGTGCGATTCGATTACGATTCTATTTACGATCCAATTAAATCCGACATGTCCGATCGGGATTCGATTCAATTCGATTTGCCATTGTTTTGCAATGGCAAATTGAATTGAATCAAATCCCGATCGGACATGTCGGATGTAATCGGATCGTAAATAGAATCGTAATCGAATCGCACAAAGAATCTTATCGTGTAGATTGGGCTTTAGCCACAGACCCTGAACAAGCATGCAGCAGATCAGATGTTTCTGACTGAAGTCTGACGAGATTAGCTGCATGCTTGTTTTAGGTGTAGAATTCAGACACCACTAATGCCAAAAAAGGTTATCTGGTTAGCCACGCAACTGGTATGGTTTAAAAGTAAATCAATATGGCAGCCTCCATATGCCTCTCTTAGGTCAGTTGTCCTTTAAGGCTCGGTCTGAGTCTCTGGAATGCAGCATGACGTGCCACAAAATTTTGCAACAGTAAAGCGGGATCAATGGCGCTAAAAGTAAATGTAAAGTTTAACTTATCTAGGTCTTCTTCTAGCCCCCTGAAGTCATTCTGCTCCCCCCAGCAGCTGTGCTCGCCTAAAGTAGAATGACAGCAAGGGACCAGAATGACTACAGGGGGCTAGAAGAATCCCTAGGTAAGTTACACTGGGGACATGGGGGTCAGTGTGAGAGCCATTACTTATCAACATCGTATGGTTCCCAGCCCATTCTGGATCCTCCAACGTCCCCTGACCACAGCTTCTACAAGCATTGTAATTCCTGGCGGGGGTCACACGCACGCCACAATGCATACCAGGAGATGTAAGCCAGTGGATTAATGTACTCACACCTAACCAGATTACATCTCCCAGAATCCATTGAGGCATGTGTCCACCACACATTACAAATGCTTACATAAGCTGCAGACAGGAGAACAAGATAGGAGGATCCCAAACAGGTCAGGGCCAGAGGATCAGCACCCTTTAGTTAAGTAATAGTGCTCCCCCTGACCCCCACACCCACAGTAGCACACATTACACACCTGCCATTTTTAAAAAGTAAAAAAGTATACCGGAGACGATGCATAGTTAGTGAACGTTTTATACATACCTGGGGCTTCCTCCAGCCCCATGCCCATGGATCGCTCCAGCGCCACCGTCCTCAGTCTTCTCCTGCTCCAGTACCGGGTCCGGTAACTTTCTCCAGCCCCATGCGCACTTATCGCTCCCACGCTGCCGTCCTTAGTCTTCTCCTGCTCCAGTACCGGGTCCTGTAACTTCAGCCAGTTGCGTAAAGTCTGAGCACGCGCATTGTGCTCTCTCCAGCGGAGAATAGTACTATGCAGGCGCAGCACTATTCTCAGCCGGAAAGTGGGCAATGCCCACGCGTAAAACTGTCTGTGACTGGCTGAAATTATGGGGCCTGGTACCGAAGAGGGAGAAGACTGAGGACGGTGGCGTGGAAGGGATAAGTGCGCATGGGGCTGGAGAAAGTTACGGGACCCGGTACTGAAGCTGGAGAAGACTAAGGATGGTGGCGTGGGAGTAAGCCGTGTGGATGGGGCTGGAGGAAGTTTTGGGACCCAGTACTGGAGCAGGATAAGACTGAGGATGGCGGCGTGGGAGGGATCCGTGGGGATGGGGCTGGAGGAAGTTTTGGGACCCAGTACGGGAGCAGGATAAGACTGAGGATGGTGGCGTGGGAGTAATCCATGCGGATGGGGCTGGAGGAAGTTTTGGGACCCAGTACTGGAGCAGGATAAGACTGAGGACGGCGGCGTGGGAGGGATCCGTGGGGATGGGGCTGGAGGAAGCCCCAGGTATGTATAAAACGTCCACTATGTTTCGTCTCTGGTTTCGTCTATATTTAAAAATATAATGAAAATGGGGGGAGCGGCATGTATTAGGGCAGTCCTGGGTTGAGCCGCAGCGGAGGATGTCTTTAAAAAGGAGGGGGACAGAGGAGAAAGAGGGGGGTGGTGGGCATGACACATCACACATACACATCAGACAGACAGACACATCACACAGACATCAGGCAGACATCACACACACACATACATACACAACACGCACGCATACACAACACACACGCACGCACGCACACACTGCATTCATTCAAACAAAGCACCTCTCATACAGCAGCACTGCTTTTCCTGTCCAAATCAATGGCAGCATACAAGGGGGTTAACTCCGCCCCTTAACCCCTCAGGTCTCATGTCTATAAATCTTTTGCCCTACCCACTTCCTCTTGCTTTTTTTTCTTTGTCCTACCATCAGGACTGTGTCTTTAGTTAAAGGATAGTATTATTATTTTTTCCCTTATAATTTTTATTTTTTACATTTTTTGTCCTTACCTGGCTGTTTTCTTGGCAGCCTAACATGCCCTTTTTTTATAGCCTCCGAGCATGAAGTCCCCGCATTTGCTTTTAAATAAATGCTAGCGGTGGAGCCCCTCTTTCTGCTGGTCTTTCTGGGGCACGTATATCTAGTACGCTGTAAATCGGCGGAATACTGATGGGGCAGGAGCTGACGCCATGGGCTATACTTGGCACTGATTGGCTAGATGGCCGCAAGACTCCCTCTGCTGGTAGGAAAACCGGAGTCACGCTGGAACGCACACGCGTGCGCAGTGAGTCATACGGACCCGGAAGGAGTCTTTGAATGTCGGTGTCCCGGAAGTACAGCTTATTTAAGCTGTGGGGGCACGGAGGACGCTGCTCTCGGCGGAGATCGGACGCTTGCAGTAACAGGTATGAGAGATGGCGTCTGGACTAGATGTATGCTCGCCCAGTATTTATTGTATAATCTGACTTGATGTGGTCCACTGTGTTCTATACAGGTTGCGGTCTCACTCTCTGCTACTGCTGTCATATTGCTACTGGAGCCCAGTGGTACTGCTATATTTAGCCGGTTAGCATTAATGTATTGTGTATTTATTGGGGCTTCGTTCAGGCTTATAGTGCCTTATACAATATAAATTTGTTTTCTTGCAGTGATACTTTTATTTTCTGCCTTATTATGGACACTAATCCTGCCCTAAAAACAGACCAGCTACATAAGGATTGGTAAGGACCGACTGTGCATTTTTCTTTTTACTTTTTTTCTTATTTTCAAATTGTGGAGGCTTTTTAGCTATGCGGATTAGCTAGCAACCTTTTTTTTCTTGTTTGTCTCCTCTTGTCTCCTTCTCCCTAGCCCTCCGCAACCTCAAGCGTCTACATCCAGAGAAACCCAGGAATCATCTTTCAACTCCCTGCGCTTGTCAAGCTCTAAATCAAATAATAAGGAGTGATCATCATCTTCTAAACCTAAGGATTGTTGGGCATGTGGAGACAAAACTTTACCTGGCAAACTGGTTTGTGCTAATTGCTTCTATACCATGCCCACGGAGGAGGAACCATATGAGGATCCATATCAGGAACCATTTCCAGACTTGCCAGCCTTAGTCAAGGAGATAGTTAAGCAAATGCCGGCGGAACACCTACCAGCATCTACTGCAATGAGCGAGATCCCAGAGGACGACTCCGCTAGTGCGACTGGTTCGAACGAATGTATCGATGGAGTGGTGGTTGGTTACGATTTTGCTATGGTCCTTCCAGTAATTAAATCAATAAGTGAGGCAATACAGTGAGAGGAACCCGAAGAACCACCGAGCAAGAAACTTTACTACCCACATCTTAAGAAGAAGGCTGTTCATTTTCCTGTTATGGAAGAAATTCAGGCGTTGGTGCAGGAGGAATGGTCCAAATTGGACAGAAGATCTCCAATGTCCAACCGCCTGAATAAATTATATCCTATGGAAGGAAATTTAATAACACAGCTTGACACGCCACCATTCGGTTATACGTCTTGCGAAGCATGTTACACGGCCACTTGAAGATTCGGTGGCCTTTAAGGATCCGATGGAAAGGAAGGTAGACCAGGATCTGTGGAAAGTATATTCGAATGTAGGCGGGGCCTGCAAACCAGCAATCGCTTTAACGTCATTGGCGAAAGCGTTGAGAACATGGACAGACAATTTGGAAGGAGCAATACAGGCCAACGTAGATCCAAAGACCCTAGTCTCTGCTCTCGAGGAATTTCGCATGGCATCGGACTTTATTGGGGAAGCTGTCATTGATGTAATATGGTGTAGTACTAGAGGCATGGTATATGCGGTCACAGCAAAAAGAGCCATGTGGTTAAGGCCCTGGTATGCTGATCCTAATTCAAAGGCAGTCTGGTGTAGAATCCCCTATGATGGCAAGAGTTTGTTTGGAGCCAAAATGGATGATGCCATCTCACGCGTCACTGGGGGCAAATTGGGTTGCTCCCGCTGGACAGGAAGCAAAGAAGGTCTCGACCAGGAGGGAGAAAAGAGACAATTCCAATACAGATCTAAAGATTATAAAAATCACAGGGCGAATCAGTCCTTTCGTAGATCATGGCAATCTACACAATCTTCTTTATCCAAGTACAATAAGCAACGAAGTACCGCTACATCCGCTCAAAACACAAAATCCTTCTGAAAATTTGTCCGCCCAACCGGAGCCGGTAGGGGGTCGGTTACGGAACTATCTCAAACTGTGGGCGGAGAAGGTGAATGACCCATGGGTTAAAGATACTCTGCAAAGAGGTCATTACTGGACATTCAAATCGGAACCCCCTCTCCCGCATTTTGTCATGACAGAGAAGACAAAAAGAAGATACTTTTCCAATATGTGGGCGAACTAATACAAAAAAATGCGATAATGCAAGTACCCAAGGAGGAAAAATTCAAAGGAATTTACTCTCCCCTTTTCTTTGTAGCGAAAAAGACCGGAGACTTGCGACCTGTCCTAGATCTACTCTTACTCAACACCCATATAAGGCAGGACAAATTCAAGATGGTAACACTACAATCCATTCTACCATCAATATCTTTAAACGATTGGTTAATTACTGTAGACATTGCAGATGCGTATCTGCACATCCAAAATCCATTCCAGTTTTCAGAAATATCTTCACTTTGCAATTGGAGAAGATCACTTCCAATTTATGGTACTTCCTTTCGGAATATGTACTGCTCCCAGAACCTTTACAAAGGTGCTGGTTACTATCATTGCACTAATGAGAAAAGACGGTTTACGTACACACCATTATCTAGACAACGTGTTGCTAGTGGCAGAGAACTAGTCTAGAATATCACAAGCGAATTCCTTTAACAACCTTACAGAGCTTCGGATGGTTGGTGAATCTCAAAAAGAGCAGGTTGGAACCTTCACAAGATCTGATATTTTTGGGAGCAGAGATAGACACGATACAAAATGCGGTGAAACTTCCAGACATAAAGATTCAAAGTATCATACACAAAGTACAGATGGTGAAACAGATGAATACTCTTTCAGCCAGACAATGCCTTATAATATTGGGGACATTTACTGCTACAATTTCAATGGTGAAGTGGGCAAAATGGAATGTGAGAGAGTTTCAAATATCGTTCCTTCGCCAATGAAAGGGAATATGTTACAATCAGAAAATCGACATTCTTCCTCCGATGAAGAAACAATTGCAGTGGTGGACGAACAGACAGAATCTTCGCAATCACCACAATCTAGTACCGTTACTAGAATCATCTGGCGGATGCATTGTGCAGAAACTGTATAGACTACAAGGAATGGTCTCTCAAGACGATGGTATTCGACCAGATCTGTGCGACATGGGGGAATCCACAAATAGATATGATGGCTACGCCGGAGAACACGAAATGTGTGAAATTCTTTTCCAGACTGAAGTACAAACAAGCATCGGGATGGGATGCTCTGACGACCTTGTGGAAGTTCACTCTAGGTTATGTATTCCCGCCGACACCATTAATTCATTGGTTACTCAAGAGAATTCAGAGAGAGAGAGTGACAGTAATAGCAGTCATCCCTCATTGGTCGCGCAGACCCTGGTTCCCCCTCCTTCAAGAACTGGCGGTGGAACCTCCAATGAGACTTCCGTGTCCGAGGGACCTCTTATCTCAGAACGGAGTATTATATCCTCACCCTCAAATACTAAACTTAAGGCCCATACACACGTCTGATTTTTGCGAACGACGGGTCGTTTGAACGTCCCGTCGTTCAGTCGTTCGCCCGCCAAATTTAACTTAAGGCCCATACACACGTCTGATTTTTGCGAACGACGGGTCGTTTGAACGTCCCGTCGTTCAGTCGTTCGCCCGCCAAATCGGGCGTGTGTACAGACTGTCTTTCGCGTGATAAGACTGAGTTTGAGCGATCCGCCGGGCGGATCAGACGTGTGTATGGGCCTTTAGTGGCATGGAGGCTGAGAGGCAAAGATTACAAGGTTTAGGATGCTCCTAAGCAGTCATCGAAACTTTACTTTTAATTTTACTGATTAAAGCTAGAAAAAGATCTACTAATATAAACTATTACTGAACTTGGGACACATTCATAACCTTTCTAGAAGACAGACACCTTCAGGTATCTACGCTAAAAGTTGTACATGTTGTGAGGAAACGCGGAAAGCCGCCGCGTGTGCCAAGAGCTAGGCGGCTGACTCCGCATCCTACGCGGCGGTTTGCACGCGTCTGGGTGTGTGGTGGAACGCGGAATAGCCGCCGCATGTCCTGACAGCAAAGCGGCTGTTTGCATGCAGCAGCGTGTGCTTGGTGTGGCTGGGTCTGTTAGTGCACTTAGGCAGATGGAGAGCTATGCACACGCGGGCCTGAATCCAGGACCTTTATACTAGCAGGGGAAGTGTCAGCTGATCAGGAAGGTCAGCTGATTCCTGCAGGACTCATGATTGGCTGAATGGTTCGGGCGGGGCGGCAGTGTCCAGCAACTATATATTCTGCTGCTTGGTCAGTTGCTGGTTGCCTGTCGTTGCGATCACAATGTGGGAGCACGCAGACCCTTAGTCAGATCCTTAAGTGTGCCGGGACCAGCTGGAGCTGTAATCCTACACTTAGCTAGATTCTGTTGATAGCTTAAAGTACTAGTTTGATTGTGATTATCTGTTATGACTTCCTGCCTGTCTGACTACTCTCCTGATAACTGACCCTGTACCTTGCCTTTCTGATACTCCGTTGCCAACCTCCGCTTGCCCCTGATTCTGCCTCTGTCTTCTGATCCTGTACTTTGTTTGTCTGTGAGTTGCCGGCCTGGCCTTCCCGACCCTGAGAACTATCTCTATCACTAGGAGATAGTTCATGCCTTGTATGTGCTGGGCACCTGCTTCACAGGGCCAGCTCTGTATGTGCTGGGCACCTGCTTCACAGGGCCAGCTCTGTATTCGCTGGGCACCTGCTCCACAGGGCCAGCTCTGTATTCGCTGGGCACCTGCTTCACAAGGCCAGCTCTGTATTCGCTGGGCACCTGCTCCACAGGGCCAGCTCTGTATTCGCTGGGCACCTGCACCCCAGGGCCTTCCCGACCCTGAGAACTATCTCTATCACTAGGAGATAGTTCATGCCTTGTATGTTCTGGGCACCTGCTCCACAGGGCCAGCTTTGTATGTTCTGGGCACCTGCTCCACAGGGCCAGTTCTGTGTGTGCTGGGCACCTGCTTCACAGGGCCAGCTCTGTATTCGCTGGGCACCTGCTCCACAGGGCCAGCTCTGTATTCGCTGGGCACCTGCGCCCCAGGGCCTTCCCGACCCTGAGAACTATCTCTATCACTAGGAGATAGTTCATGCCTTGTATTACGGTGACCAGACATCCCGCTTTACCTGGGACACGTCCCGCTTTCGGGGTCCCCTGTCCCAGGCTGGCTAGCGTCCCGGGAAACGTCCCGCTTTCAGCTGCGGGACGTCCCGGCAGCAGGACTCTGGCCACCGTGTATTAGCGTGGGAGGGCGCGGCCTCTTAGTCTCATCAACCTCGCATTATGCTACACAATTATGCCGCTTTCTCGCAGCCTCAGCTCCGCCTCCATAGGACTGCTCTTGCCACCCTCCAATCACGCGGCCCCCTGGCCGCCTAAGCTCCGCCCCCGTAGCCCTTCTTACCCTACAATCACGCGGCCGCCTAAGCTCCGCCCCCAGAGTGGGGTTTAGCCTTGCCCGCCCTCCAATCAGAGAGAGCAGCCGTCTGGAACCATTAGCCCCGCCCCCGCCATGCTCGCAGCTGTAAGTCTTAGAGATGGGAAGTTCAGATCTTTTCAATGATCCGGATGATTCGAATCGGATCATTGAAGAGATCCGGATCTTTGATCCGAATCTCGGATCATTTTACTACCGGAAGCATTCGGGGGTGAAATGACTAGCAGGACAGGTCTGTGGACAAGGAGAGGGGGGTGGACACACAGAGTAGGGGAGAAGATGGACAGAGGGCAGGGAGTGGACAGAGAAGGGACGAGCAGAGAGCAGAAATGTTTGCACGTAATACCCACATGCTGAAGTCATATGCTTTACATATATTTCACCTATATGCTCATCTGTACACTTTGAAAGAAAAGGTCGCACAGTGAAAGAAACCATTCCCAGAAGTAAAGTGCAGCTGTTTAGAGCGAGGGCAGGAGGATCATATTACGCTGCAATCACAGTGCCTGCAAAGTTACTGAGCTGTGCTGAGCTGAGCCAAAAGCTTCCCATGTGTTCACTGTGCACAACTAGGAACAGACAGCCTGTAATGAGCAGCACGTTATAGCCAGTATGTGTGCTCTACACATATCTGGCAGTGGCACCGATGTCCTCTCTACCTGTCCCTGCAAGGCTGGCTCCCCTGAGTCCCCTCCAACAGAGCGATCCATCTCTGCTCTGCTTCCAGGACCCCGCTGCTACCCGCTGAGAGGGGGCGTGTCGCTCCTGGCCCCGCCCTTTTTGCGATCCGAATCACTCATTTTGATGATTCGGATGATCGACTCATAAAATAGATTCGGATCAAAGATCCGAATCGTTCATGATCCGGACAACACTAGTAAGTCTGGAGAAGAAGATGGTGAGGTGAGAGAACAATGTCTCCTTCTCATCTAGAGTCAGCATCCCCCCACCCAGTCAGTTTCACAGTCACCCTCCAACCCACCCAGTCAGTGCCCCCCACCCAGGTAGTGTCACCTTCCTCCACACCCTCCTCCTCACCTTGTGTCACCCTCCTGCCACCCAGTGTCACCCTCCTCCCCACCTTGTCAACCTCCTCCACACCCAGTCACTGTCACCCTCCTCCTCACCTTGTGTCACCCTCCTACCCACCCAGTCTGTCACCTTCCTCCCCACCTTGTCAACCTCCTCCACACCTAGTCACCGTCACTGTCACCCTCCTCCTCACCTTGTGTCACCCTCCTCCCCACCACCCAGTGTCACCCTCCTCCTCACCTTGTCACCCTCCTACCCACCCAGTGCCACCCTCCTCCCCACCCAGTTGGTGTCACCCTCCTCCTCACTTTGTGCCATCCTCCTCCCCACCCAGTCAGTGTCGCCCTCCAACCCACCCAGTCAGTGTCACCTTCCTCCCCACATAGCGTCACCCTCCTACCCACCCAGTCAGTGTCACGTTCCTCCCCACATAGTGTCACCCTCCTACCCACCCAGCCAGTGTCACCCACCCTGCCACCTCGTGTCCCCCTCCCCACCCAGTCAGCATCCCCACTGTCACCCTCCTCTCCTCCCCACTGTCACCCTCCTCTCCTCCTCCCCGCTGTCACCCTCCTCTCCTCCCCACTGTCACCCTCCTCTCCTCCTCCCCACTGTAACCCTCCTCTCCTCCTCCCCACTGCCACCCTCCTCTCCTCCCCACTGTCACCCTCCTCTCCTCCTCCCCACTGTCACCCTCCTCTCCTCCTCCCCACTGCCACCCTCCTCTCCTCCCCACTGTCACCCTCCTCTCCTCCTCCCCACTGTCACCCTCCTCTCCTCCCCGCTGTCACCCTCCTCTCCTCCTCCCCACTGTCACCCTCCTCTCCTCCTGCCCACTGTCACCCTCCTCTCCTCCCCACTGCCACCCTCCTCTCCTCCCCACTGTCACCCTCCTCTCCTCCTCCCCACTGTCACCCTCCTCTCCTCCCCACTGTCACCCTCCTCTCCTCCTCCCCACTGTCACCCTCCTCTCCTCCCCGCTGTCACCCTCCTCTCCTCCCCGCTGTCACCCTCCTCTCCTCCCCGCTGTCACCCTCCTCTCCTCCCCACTGTCACCCTCCTCTCCGCCCCACTGTCACCTCCTCTCCGCCCCACTGTCACCCTCCTCTCCTCCACCCCACTGTCACCCTGCGCTCCACCCCGCTGTCACTCTCCTTCTCCCCACTGTCACCTTCCTCTCCTCCTCCCCGCTGTCACCCTCCTCTGTTCCCTGCTGTCACCCTCCTCTCCTCCCTACTGTCACCCTCCTCTCCTCCCTACTGTCACCCTCCTCTCCTCCCTACTGTCACCCTCCTCTCCTCCCTACTGTCACCCTCCTCTCCTCCCCACTGTCACCCCTCCTCTCCGCCCCACTGTCACCCTCCTCTCCTCCCCACTGCCACCCTCCTCTCCTCCCCACTGTCACCCTGCGCTCCACCCCACTGTCACTCTCCTTCTCCCCACTGTCAACCTCCTCTCCTCCCCGCTGTCACCCTTCTCTCCTCCCCGCTGTCACCCTCCTCTCCTCCCCGCTGTCACCCTCCTCTGCTCCCCACTGTCACCCTCCTCTCCACCCCACTGTCACTCTCCTCCCCACTGTCACCCAAATCCAAAAAAGCTTTATTGGCAGGACCAAATACATTTAGCATTGCCAAAGCAAAACGAAGCATTAACATGAGGGGGGGGGGGGAATGGAATAAGCCAAGGGAAGGGTATAGGGGGTTGGGCAATATGGGGGGCTGGGATATACAATCCATGTGGGGTATTGGGGGTATACAGTCCTCCTCCTCACTGTCACCTTCCTCCCCACCCAGTATCGTCCTCCCATCCCACCAGCACCCAGTAGGAGGGGAACATTTAATGCATTTGAATCTGAGCTAACATTTGCTGCATTTAACATGTGGGGTAACGTGTTTTTCACATGTGTCAGAGGTACCATTTGCTACATTTAATGTTTACTGCATTTTAATGTATGTGTTGTAAGATTTACTGCATTTTAATGTATGGGTTTTAACATACTGCATTTTAATGTCTGGGAGATAATTTTTATTGCATTCCTGTTTGCTCCATTTCAAGTGTCTGAGGTAGCGGTTGTTGCATTTCTATTGTCAGAGGTAGCGGTTGTTGCATTTCAAGTGTCGGAGGTAGCGGTTGTTACATTTCTATTGTCAGAGGTAGCGGTTGTTGCATTTCAGGTGTCAGAGGTAGCGGTTGTTGCATTTCAAGTGTCGGAGGTAGCGGTTGTTACATTTCTATTGTCAGAGGTAGCGGTTGTTGCATTTCAGGTGTCAGAGGTAGCGGTTGTTGCATTTCAAGTGTCGGAGGTAGCGGTTGTTGCAGTTCAAATGTTGGAGGTAATGGTGGTTGCATTTCAAGTGTCGGAGGTAGCGGTGGTTGCATTTAAAGTGTTGGAGGTAGTGGTTGTTGCATTTCAACTGGTCGGAGGAAACATATTTTTTGCATGTCATGTGCCGGAGTTGACGGTTGCTACATTTATTATTTGATGGTCATAATGGCTGTATTTGGTACTTTAAAGGATACCACAGCTGACAAAAAATATTGCTGCAGTGTGTGGGCAGGGCCGGCCCTAGACTTTTTGCCGCCTGAGGCAAAATTAGAAAAAAAAATCGCCCCCCCCTCCCCCTCCCCCTCCCCCGTGGGTGGGGGGGGGGGTGCCGCCGAGCTGGAGGGGTAGCTAGCAGAAAGGGGGTATTGGGCCTAGCGGCGGGGAGAGGGGTCGGACCCCCGCCCCTCCCTCGCCTGGGTCCCCCGATCTGCGCTCCTCCTCCAGCGTAAAGTACCAGCCAGCCTGCATATGAGAAGAGGCAACGGGCGGGGGAATCACTCACCTTCCGCGTTCCATCGTGCGCTCCACCGACGTCACTTCCTGCAAGGCCGTCCACTTACAATACAGTGGGCGGCGTTGCCGGAAGTGACGTCAGTGGAGCACGCGATGGAACGCGGAAGGTGAGTGATTCCCCCGCCCGTTGCCTCTTCTCATATGCACGCTGGCTGGTACTTTATGCTGGAGGAGGAGCGCAGATCGGGGGACCCAGGCGAGGGAGGGGGGGGGTCCGACCCCCCTCCCCGCCGCTAGGCCCAATACCCCCTTTCTGCCCGCTACCCCTCCAGCTCGGCGGGCGGCCCCAGCGTCCATGGACGGGCGGGTGCCGCCCCCCCAGATCTGCCGCCTGAGGCAAATGTTTCACCCCGCCTCATGAGCGGGCCGGCCCTGTGTGTGGGGGATTACAAGTACATACCTTTAGCGCCTCCTTCCTCCCTCTGTCTGCTGCCGTTAGTCTAATATTCCTCCCGGTGTCCGGCGACTTGATTGACCCCCCCACCCGGACATACTGCGCCCTGTGTGGCGCTAAAGGAGACGCTAAAGGTATGTACTTGTAATCCCCCACACACTGCAACAATATTTTTTGTCAGCTGTGGTATCCTTTAAGGTCTTTTTTGGCATTTCTGTAACTCTGGCCCACTGCCTCAGTTACACAGCTATATTAGTTAGCTCTGTCACACTAGTTAGCCCCACCCCCACCATGTTATGACCACGCCCACCACGTTATGACCACGCCCATTTTTCGCCAGGTTGAGCCATCAAAAATCTGGTCACTGTACTTGTATGTTCTGGGCACCTGCTCCACAGGGCCAGTTCTGTATGTGCTGGGCACCTGCTCCACAGGGCCAGCTCTGTACTTGCTGGGCACCTGCTCCCCAGGGCCAGCTCTGTATTTGCTGGGCACCTGCCCCATAGGGCCAGCTCTGTATTTGTTGGGCACCTGCTCCACAGGGCCAGCTCTGTATTTGCTGCCTCAGGGCCCATCCTGCATTCATTGGGAACTCGCTCCTCAGGTTCCCCAAGCTTGTTACTATTCTTCTGTATTCTGATCTGGTACCCCGATATTTCTGATACCCTGTTGCCGAACCTTGCCTGTTTATTAGACTCCGCCTCTGCTTTTTGTATCTGTACTGTATCTGTCCGTGTGTTACGACCTGGCTTGCCCGACTTCGAGAACTGACCTTGCTGTTAGAGGCAGTTCCCAGATCTGTTAGTGACGCCCTCTCCTAGGTGTCACTCACGTTCTGTCCTTCCTACGCACCGCCTGACTCCTCCCCCGGGATAGTCCAGGCCTTTGGAAGGAATCTGTATTGCTGCTGTACTTCATACAGTACGGCACTTGTTCCTGAGGCTTAGTCCTCACGGTATTACTGTTGCACAAAGCACTCACACTACTCAGGTGTTCAGAGGCTAGCGTTATATTGGATTATCGGTGATACTGCAGATCATCAATAATCGGATATATATCTGTATTCCCAGTGATACTGCAGATCACCGAGAATCAGACCCTCTCTGCTACACCGATCGTGACAGAATGACAGGCCCAAAAAAACATGGTGACACTTGATGAACGGATCGATGTGTTAACCGCTACTCTTAAGGAGGTTAGGAAAGCGGTTGATACATTACAGACTCAGGTTAACCAACTGACTGAGTCAATTAAGTGTATTTTAAACTCTGTTGCACCAGTGTCACCCCCCTCTGTAATTCAATCTAGAGTACCCTCGCCAGGGAAATTCGTAGGGCACCACTCTAGGTTATCTGAATCAGAGAGGACGCGAAGACGCCTAGAGGGTCTTTGCTTCTATTGCGGACAACATAACCATTGGGTACGAGATTGCAGGAAAAAGTCAAGGAAAAATTTTTTGGGGATGGTGAGAGTCCCGAGTTCTAAGGAGTCTGCTGCGCCATCTCTGGGAAATACGGGATCTGGTGCTAGTTCAGATCCCGGTCTCCAGAAACCATGTGCTGGTGTATCTGAACTCCTGGTGGGAAGTCTGTCGCTCAAGTCTTTCCCTGATTTAGATACCTCCCGTCCGTCTGATAAATCCTTTCCATGTTCACAGTGTAAAGAGGATTTTGTATATTATGCGGATCTCCTCAATCATAGAAAGTCCCACGTACATCCTGCACAACCTATGATTCCTGAGAAATCGCGTTATGGTGAGAACTCATATAGGGGAAGTATGACCTCACTAGTAGCGGGAAATAGTTTTGAAGAACAGATAGAGAGCTACTATGCGGATAACATTTCCGAACTTTATGAGAGTGATGGCTCTATCTATAGTCATGAATCTGCTGCGCAAGGGTCAAGCTTGCTTATTGCAGCAAATCGAGTTCAGGAGTCTGAAACCGTACAGTCTTCAGCTCCATCATCTGACCAGATTCTAAGTAACCAGAAACCACATTCATGTTCTGAGCAGAAATTAGATCTTGTTAATCATAGTAGGCCCCACTTTAAGGGATACATATATTCATGTTCTAAGTGTGGGGACTCTTTTGTACCTGAGGGACGACCTGTGACTAATGGGAAATCTCACACAGGTGAGAAATTATACGTGTGTCCTGTATGTGAGGAGAAACTTCTCAGTCATGGGAAGTCTCACACCAATGAGAAAACATTATTCATGTTTTGAGTGTGGGGTCCCTTTTGTACCCGAACTACCGCCTGTAGCCCATGGGAGATCTCACACCGGTGAGAAGCTGTACTGGTGTTCTGTATGTGAGGAAGAACTTCTCAGTCATGGGAAGTCTCACACTGATGAGAAATCACATTAATGTTCTGAGTGTGGGAAATGTTTTAAACATAACATAAATCTTGTCAATCGTAGAAACTCACACTGCGGGGGACAGCTTTATTCGTCTTCTGAGTGTGTAACATGTTTTGTAAATAACACTGAACTTCTCAGTCATTGGAAGTCTCACACCGATGAAAAAACGTATTCATGTTCTGAGTGTGGGAAATGTTTTTCGCCTGATCCACCGGTTGTCACTCATGAGAAATCTCGCACCTGTGAAAGGTTGTATTTATGTTCTGAATGCGAGGAATTTAGTGACTATCACATTTATGCCTTGTACCAAAATCCTGAATCTGACACAGGACGGTCCTCGACTTTGGTAGCTGACGTCGCTATCATTGTCTCCTGGGGATCTGTCTGGGGCGTGTCCGGAGTCCACGCCTCAGGGGGGGGGGGGGGTACTGTGAGGAAACGCGGAAAGCCGCCGCGTGTGCCAAGAGCTAGGCGGCTGACTCCGCATCCTACGCGGCGGTTTGCACGCGTCTGGGTGTGTGGTGGAACGCGGAATAGCCGCCGCATGTCCTGACAGCAAAGCGGCTGTTTGCATGCAGCAGCGTGTGCTTGGTGTGGCTGGGTCTGTTAGTGCACTTAGGTAGATGGAGAGCTATGCACGCGCGGGCCTGAATCCAGGACCTTTATACTAGCAGGGGAAGTGTCAGCTGATCAGGAAGGTCAGCTGATTCCTGCAGGACTCATGATTGGCTGAATGGTTCGGGCGGGGCGGCAGTGTCCAGTAACTATATATTCTGCTGCTTGGTCAGTTGCTGGTTGCCTGTCGTTGCGATCACAATGTGGAAGCACGCAGACCCTTAGTCAGATCCTTAAGTGTGCCGGGACCAGCTGGAGCTGTAATCCTACACTTAGCTAGATTCTGTTGATAGCTTAACCTTTTCAGGACCGCTTGCAGTAGATTATACGCCGCACTTGTGGCTGTTCTAGCCTGATGCGGCGTAGAATCTACGCCGGCCCGCAATTTCCGCTCCCGACGCGATCGTGCTCACCCGGAGGGGGAGATTAAGCTGTCATATGACAGCCGACATCTCCCCCGAGTGATCAGCAGCCATCGCGTATGGCTGCTGATCACACGATCACTACGATCGCCGTCGGATCGTAGTGATCTGTTTGACAGCTGCGGCGGCAGGGGGGGAAAGAAGAGGATCCACTCACCTCCCTGCCGTTCCAGCGACGATCGGCGCCCCCCTCCGCTCTGGCCGGCATCTCCGCTTCATCTGACGTCAGCGCCGGGTCCCGGCTTGATGACGTCATCAAGCCGCGACCCGGAACTGCTCGTCAGACAGAACGGAGATGCCGGCCGGAGAAGAGGGTCCCGTGCGGCTCATCGCTGGAGCCTGGAAGGTAAGTGAAGGCTGCTGGCAGAAGGGGGGGCCCAGGCCACCAAGGGGGGACACAATGCCAGGCAGCCACAGACGGGATCCGGCCGCCTGACCCCCCCAAACGCGCGCACCCCCTTCCCGCACAAAATGCCTGGTCCTTAAGGGGGGGTAGGTGGCCGGTCCCGAAAAGGTTAAAGTACTAGTTTGATTGTGATTATCTGTTATCACTTCCTGCCTGTCTGACTACTCTCCTGATAACTGACCCTGTACCTTGCCTTTCTGATACTCCGTTGCCAACCTCCGCTTGCCCCTGATTCTGCCCCTGTCTTCTGATCCTGTACTTTGTTTGTCTGTGAGTTGCCGACCTGGCCTTCCCGACCCTGAGAACTATCTCTATCACTAGGAGATAGTTCATGCCTTGTATGTGCTGGGCACCTGCTTCACAGGGCCAGCTCTGTATTCGCTGGGCACCTGCTCCACAGGGCCAGCTCTGTATTCGCTGGGCACCTGCGCCCCAGGGCCTTCCCGACCCTGAGAACTATCTCTATCACTAGGAGATAGTTCATGCCTTGTATGTTCTGGGCACCTGCTCCACAGGGCCAGCTTTGTATGTTCTGGGCACCTGCTCCACAGGGCCAGTTCTGTGTGTGCTGGGCACCTGCTTCACAGGGCCAGCTCTGTATTCGCTGGGCACCTGCTCCACAGGGCCAGCTCTTTATTCGCTGGGCACCTGCGCCCCAGGGCCTTCCCAACCCTGAGAACTATCTCTATCACTAGGAGATAGTTCATGCCTTGTATGTTCTGGGCACCTGCTCCACAGGGCCAGTTCTGTATGTGCTGGGCACCTGCTCCACAGGGCCAGCTCTGTATTTGCTGGGCACCTGCTCCCCAGGGCCAGCTCTGTATTTGCTGGGCACCTGCCCCATAGGGCCAGCTCTGTATTTGTTGGGCACCTGCTCCACAGGGCCAGCTCTGTATTTGCTGCCTCAGGGCCCATCCTGTATTCATTGGGAACTCGCTCCTCAGGTTCCCCAAGCTTGTTACTATTCTTCTGTATTCTGATCTGGTACCCCGATATTTCTGATACCCTGTTGCCGAACCCTGCCTGTTTATTAGACTCCGCCTCTGCTTTTTGTATCTGTACTGTATCTGTCCGTGTGTTACGACCTGGCTTGCCCGACTTCGAGAACTGACCTTGCTGTTAGAGGCAGTTCCCAGATCTGTTAGTGACGCCCTCTCCTAGGTGTCACTCACGTTCTGTCCTTCCTACGCTCCGCCTGACTCCTCCCCTGGGAGAGTCCAGGCCTTCGGAAGGAATCTGTATTGCTGCTGTACTTCATACAGTACGGCACTTGTTCCTGAGGCTTAGTCCTCACGGTATTACTGTTGCACCAAGCACTCACACTACTCAGGTGTTCAGAGGTTAGCGTTATATCGGATTATCGGTGATACTGCAGATCATCAATAATCGGATATATATCTGTATTCCCAGTGATACTGCAGATCACCGAGAATCAGACCCTCTCCGCTACACCGATCGTGACACATGTATTTGAGTTTCTACAAAAGGGGCTAGAATTTAGATTAGTGTTAAGAACAATCAAAGGCAGGGCCGGAGCTACCATTGGAAAAAATGGCCAATTGCCCCAGAGCCTCTAGGGGACCCCAAGTTGTCCCTCCCCATCTTAACTGTTGCTACCCAGGGGCTCTGCAGAGTCTGTTAAGTTGGGAGGTGATAGGGGGAGGGTCAGCAGCCAGCTCAGGGGCCAAGGAGTGAAGTTTGGCTGCAACAAAGGACCTCTAATGACGCTTTTTGGTCGGGGGGTATCAGGGGGGCCCCCAGGCTAATTTTGCCCTAGGACCCTATTGCTACTTGAACCGGCCCTGATTAAAGGACAAGTATCGGCTATTTTGGCGATGACACATACAAGAGGGGCAATGGACCCACTGCTCATACAATTTATTCAGGCGGTCAATAAGATCAAACCACCTAAAAAAGACTGGTATCCGCAATGGGACTTACCGTTGGAACTGGCAGGATTATCCAGGAGACCGTTTGAACCCCTTTGTGACTGCACATTATACAGCTTGACACGTAAAACAGTCTTCCTAACAGCAATTGTGTCGGCCAGCAGAGTTGCAGAGCTTCAGGCGTTAAGCTGTGAACCACCTTATATTCAATTCTTTCAAGATATAGTAACTTTAAGGCCAGTACAAGAATTTACCGTATCCTAAAAGTGGCAAGCTCTTTCCACTTCAATCAAGAATGGAACCTGCCATTATTCTCTGACCCATAGGCGGACTATCCCGACACATGGAATGTACCACAGATAATCAAGGCCTATGTTCAGAGGACGGTGGAATTACGCAAAACAAAAATACTTTTTATAATACCCGAAGGATATAGAAAGGGATACCCAGCGACATCTAGAACGATTGCAGGATGGTTAGTGAGGGCAATCAAAGAGACTTATAAGATAATGGGCAAGGAACCACCTGAAGTAGTCACAGCGCAAGATTTATTGCAGCATCTTGGGCAGCACTAACGAAGATGTCGCCAGAAGTTATATGTCGTGCAGCCAGCTGGTCGTCAGCAAACACATTTATAAGGCATTATAAAGTGGATCCGGGAGCACTATCCACGGTTCAATTTGGGAGAGAAATCATGTCTTCTGTCAAAATGACAATATAAAACTACTAATTTGATTTGTTCAATACAGTTTTTTTCTAGGCATCATATTTGTATTTGAGTGTTCTTTATGGCTCTACCCTCCCTTTATTCAAGCTAGTTAAGTCCCCGTAGTATGCGGCCACTGAGTTGGACAGGAAAACGGAAAATTGTATACTAACCTACCGGTAATTTTCCTTTCCTGTCTAAACTCCATGGCAGCATACGAAGGACCCACCCGAGAAGCCACAGTTAGTGGTGGACTAATAGAAAAAGCAAGAGTGGGTAGGGCAAAAGATTTTTAGACACGAGTCCTGAGGGGTTAGGGGGCGGAGTTAACCCCGTAGTATGCTGCCATGGAGTTTAGATAGCAAAGGAAAATTACCGGTAGGTAAGTATACAATTTTCCGTTATCTGCTGCCTGTCATAGCTTCAGCTCCTCCACGACCTGTCTCAGTCTCTGTGTCTCTCTCCTTTTCCAGCGGCAGTGCTCATTTTCTTAGGGGGAGGGGCGCTGGGCATTCCTCTGAACAGAGCCGGGACAAGGTCCTCCAGCACCCAAGGCTGAGATACCAAAGTGCGCCCCCTCCATCCCTACCACCCAAGCCGCCACACACTGATTGCTATTAGACTAAGATGCGCCCCAGGGCCGCTATCACCTTACTTTCTAGTTATCTGAATTGCAATGCAGTCACTGCCATGTATCCCTTTTTCTTATTTCTCTCTGCTTCAAACACAATTAGGGAATGATAGCTTAGTGAATTATGCGCCCCCTCCTACACTGCGCCCTGAGGCTGGAGCCTCTCTCGCTTCTGCCTCGGCCCTGCCTCTGAACACTGAACTGTATCAGTGTTACGTCAGCTCTGCAGTCAGGGGAGGCAGGGGGCTGTGTACATCCAGCAGGAGGGAGAATAGGCTATAGACTTATCACATTTACCGTAGTATATGTATTATGATAACATTGACCTACTGTCTCCCCCTCTGCTCTTGTGGTTCAGTCCATACACACACAAAAAAAACAAAAAACGGGCAGATACATTGCCGGTGTAGTGACAGAATGAGCAGCCCTGCAGATTGTGCAGCCCCGCATGCGCAGTAAGAGCCTGCGTCCCATCAAATTGTGCAGCCACGTATAACGTCCTACATATCTCCGCTTCTGCACCACGTACAGTCCCGAAATGTTCAGGGTAGGGAGGGGACCCCCAGATCTAGCTCTGTGGCAAATTGCAGCCCCCGAGCCCCTCTAGTTCCCGAGATAGGTTTGCTGTAATCAGTCTCGGGAACCAGTGGGGCTTGGGGGCTGCATCCTGTATCCTGTAATATACTAATGGTATCTCAGACTCTTCCCTTCTTCTCGTCTCTCTTTTAGCCTCAAGTGAAACATAAGGTTATGCTTCACTGTCACCCGAATTTCATGGAAGGATGACGACCTTGCTTGTTTGAGGTTGCACTGCTTGGGGAAATACTTCCCTATAGTGGTCATGTTGAACCCTAGTGTAGTTCAGCAAAGTTCCAGGAATTTGAAGGGTGTAGGCTGAACGGGGTTGCTCTATACTGATTCCCTCTTCGCTTTCTATCCTTCTATTTATTAGGCTGATTAGGCTCTTCTATATGATTACTCTGCATATTTATAGCTGCAAATGTTGTTTTTACTGTTGCTTTGTATATATTGCTTTTATGTAAGGCTGTTTTCTGTTTTGGTTTGTAATTCCAGGCTCGCCACGCTGCCTCTCCGGTCGCCTAGGTTACTAGACGCCGACTCCTCCCTTCACCGATACCACTAGCTACTGCGAACGGGCGGAAGTGATGGGGAAGTCATGTGACACCCCAACAACCAATCAGGCGAACGCCTGAACGATCCACCCGGAAGTGACTCACTGGACTATGCATGGAGCTAGTGGCTCGGGGCGGTGTGCGGATACGAACGCACGCCCGGCGGTGGGGCGGTTGAAAGAGGTGTGGTAAGCCGGTTAACCTTATTGTATTGTATTGTATTTAAGAATGTTCGTTTCTGTGACACTTTGCTATTGGTTGCCTCTGACGAAGCAGGTTTTTCCTGTGAAACGGCTGTTAGGCTTTACCTGTATGTCAAGCGGTTTGGGGATGTATTAAAGGTGTATTAGCATTACTGCTGCTGTTGGTGCCCGGATACTTCTTTCTACTTTTCATTGATGGATGTTGGCTCACTGATCTGGAGGCACGACTAGAACCACCTGCTACCCCCTACCTGTCTGCAGTCTGCGACCATCTTGTGCCAATCAACCTCTACCTCTAGTTGAACTATCTAATATTACAGCGGTAAAACAAATTTTCCGGCAGTGGCTTTGTAATTAAATTTCCGTCTGGGTGACAACCCTACTGTGGAGGCAGCTGTCACCATGCAGCACTGCCTGCCGGGATCTGGACTACAACTCCCAGCATGCCTCAGTCCCACTGTAGTCTCGTGTCACTATTAGTGTTGTCCGGATCATGAACAAATTATTCATTTGATCCAGATCTTTTTTGTGAGTCGAATCAACCTGATCATCACAATGAACGATTCGGTTCACAGTGGATGTCTGGAAGAAACAGGAACTGCAGCTTCTGCTGAGCTGTGAAGAGTAAAGCCTCATCTACACGGGTAGATGAGGCTGCGATCCGGCGGCTCAATTAGCCGCCAGATCGCCTCTTCCGCGTGCCCGCCGCGTCCCCGCTCGCCGCGCGTGTGCCGCATTCGATTCCCTGCTCGTCCCCTCCGGCGCCGCTTATCTTCCGCTTGATTCGTAAGGCGTAAGCAAGATCCTGCCTGTCGGATCTTATCAATCGAGCCGCATCAGCGGTTTGATTGATAAGGAACATCGCGGCCGCATCTACGGGTGTAGATGTGGCTTTAGGGACTCTCCTCCCAGCTCACTGAGGGTGAGGGATCAGATTACAGCAGTATAAGCAGCAGCTCTTTGGTTACAAAGTTAATAACTCCTAGTCTCACATGCCCATTATCACTGCTGGCAACAGGGGCAGACTGGCCAGGGGGGAAGGGGGGCAATCTCCCCCCAGGCTGCCTTACATTCAGTGATTTAGGGCAGGTCTGGTGTATTCAGGTTTGTTGTAAGGCAATGTGAAACACTAGGCTAGCTGATAAAGGTGCAACTGGAGGGCAGGCAAGTTAGTAAATTTACACAATGCAGAGCTTGCCTGGAGGGTCTGTGGGCAAAAATATGTCTGGTCTGTACCCTATGTTATAATGACTGCATGTGTGGATAAGGTGTGAAAAAAGTTGAAAAGTTTTTGACAGTCCCTAGATTCCAGGAGGGCTGCTTTCTGACTTGTGTGAGAGACTGGAACAGGAGTCAAATTACAAGCAAGTAGCCTCTGTGTGATGTGGGACTGCAATACAGATGAGCTCTCTGCTCCTTCTCAGTCTCTCTCCACTCCTCCTCTCTCTGGGCTAGTGCACACCAAGATCACAATAGCAATCGCTAGCAATTTGTGAGTGTGATTTTGTGAAACGATTTTCAGAGCAATTTTTTATAATGAATCGCTCCAAAAAATGCTTCATGCTGTGAAATCGCTTTTCAAATCACTGTCGATTTGAAAAACGCTCAGACACACTGTTGGTGGGCACCAGCTCTCCCTCATTCACCTTTGTTTCCCCCCTTCCCCCAGTGCTGTGTGTCTGTGTCTTCTTGTCATACAGGAAAGCTAAGTAAGGCTGCTTTCACAGTGGGACGTTAGACTTCCACGTTACAGCAGCCCGTAACGCAGAACAACTCACAGCAATGAAAAATCAATGGGCTGTTCACAGTACACACGTTGCGTTGGAGTATAACGCTGCACATTCAATGAAAGTGCAGCATGCTGTGCGTTATACTCGTAGTTAGCTGTGTTAGACTGTTTGCACATGCTCAGTAATGTTTTTTTTTTTTTAATTTGACGCATGCGCCGTTTTCGTTCTATCAGTATGGAACGAAAACGATGCACCAAGAGACGCATAATGGGGCTCTTTATAACGTCCAACTTCAACACCACCATTCGTTGCGTTAGGGGCACGTTGTGCCACCTTAACGTAGCCCCAAATGCAACGTCCTAATGTGAAGGCAGCCTAAAAGTGCAATCCTGGTGAGGGTGAGGGAGTGAGAACTGTTATGGAAGGAGGGATACCAAAACGTTGGAAATTAGCATTAAAGAGGCAGGGATCATGGTGCCAGCAGGAATATCAGTAAGGATCCCTAAGACTCCCCTGGTGGTGCCTAACCCTAAACCCTCCTAGTGGTACCTAACCCTTAGACCCCCCTGCTTGTGATGCCTAATCCTAACCCCCATCCCCCCCTGCACCCTGAATCAAAAATCTTGGCTATAAAAGGGTGCCCTTTTGTAGCAGAATCAAAAACCTTGTAGCCAAAAACCTTGTATCCGAATACAAAATATAGGCTACAAAGGGGTGCCCTACTGTAGCTTAAAACCTTGTAGCCGAAAAAAATATGGGCTACATAGGGGCACCCTTCTGTAGCCGAAAAATGGGCTACAAAGGAGAGCCTTACTGTAGCCGAAAACCTTGTACCCGAAAAATATGGGCTACAAAGGGGCGCCCGCTTGTAGCCTATATCAAAACTCGGGCGCGCTTTTCACCACCTTGTAGCCCATATTTGCAGAAATAACATTGATGTCTATGGAGACGCCCTTTTCATACAGGCAGCTCAGGTGCCCTTTTTAACGGATCCCGACCTAACTGCTCCCTACTCTTACACAGAACCCTCCCTAGGGTGGTGCCTAACCCTAACCCCCCATTTAGTGCCTAACCCTAAGACTCCCCAGGTGGTGCCTAACCCTAAGACTCCCCTGGTGGTGCCTAACCCTAAGACTCCCCTGGTGGTGCCTAACCCTAAGACTCCCCTGGTGGTGCCTAACCCTAAGACTCCCCTGGTGGTGCCTAACCCTAAGACTCCCCTGGTGGTGCCTAACCCTAAGACTCCCCTGGTGGTGCCTAACCCTAAGATCCCCCAGGTGGTGCCTAACCCTAAGACTCCCCAGGTGGTGCCTAACCCTAAGACCCCCCCAGGTGGTGCCTAACCCTAAGACTCCCCTGGTGGTGCCTAACCCTAAGACTCCCCAGGTGGTGCCTAACCCTAAGACTCCCCAGGTGGTGCCTAACCCTAAGACCCCCCCAGGTGGTGCCTAACCCTAAGACTCCCCAGGTGGTGCCTAACCCTAAGACCCTCCCTCAGGTGCTGCCTAAACCTATGACTCCCCCAGGTGGTGCCCAACTCTAAGACCACCCCCCCCAGGTGGTGCCTAACCCTAAGACCCCCCCCCCAGGTGGTGCCTAACCCTAAGACCCTCCCTCAGGTGCTGCCTAAACCTATGACTCCCCCAGGTGGTGCCCAACCCTAAGACCCCCAGGTGGTGCCTAACCATAAGAAACCCCCCCGTTTGTGATGCCTAATCCTAACCTCCCCTGCACCCTCAAATCAAAAGTCTTGGCTATAAATGGGCGCCCTTTTGTAGCAGAATCAAAAACCTTGTAGCCTAAAACCATGTAGCTGAATAAAAAATATGGGCAACAAAGGGGCGCCCTACTGTAGCCGAAAACCTTGTAGCCGAATAAAACTGTGGGCAACAAACGGGTGCCCTTTTGTAGCCGAAAACCTTGTAGCCGAATAAAAAATATGTGCTACAAAGGGGTGTGCCCTACTGTAGTCGAACACCTTGTAGCCGAAAAATTTTTGGGGGGCTACAAAAGGGCACCCGCTTGTAGCCTATATCAAAACTCTGGCACCCTTTTCACCACCTTGTAGCCCATATTTGCAGAAATAACATTGATATCTATGGAGGAGCCCTTTTCAGACAGGCAGCTCAGGAGCTCCCTTTTCAATGGATCCCTGATTAAGCATTTAGCGATTTGCTGGAATCACAAGCACTGTGCAGGCAGCATTTTTTTAAAGTACATTTCAATGTTAATCTATCATAAAACACAATAGCTCCAAAATTGGGATCCGTTGAAAAGGGCTCCTCCATAGACATCAATGTTATTTCTGCAAATATGGGCTACAAGGTGGTGAAAAGGGCTCCCGAGTTTTGATATAGGCTACAAGCGGGCACCCTTTTGTAGCCCATATTTTTTTTTCAGGTACAATGTTTTCGGTTACAAAAGGGCACCCCTTTGTATCCCTTTGTGCCTAACCCTAACACCTGGGGGGTTAGGGTTAGGCACCATCAGGGGAGGTGTCTGTGTGAGAGTAGGGAGCAGTTAGGCATTAATAATCACTTTTCTTAGCTATATCTAGAGCCCTTTTATAGCCCAACAAATTTTGCCTATAACTTTTAAATACCCGTATATACTCGCATATAAGCCGACCCGCATATAAGCCGACCCCCCAACTTTTCCCTGAAAAAACAGGGAAAAATGATTGACCCCCATATAGGCCGGGGGTAGGAAATGCTGGATTGGTGCAGCCCCCCAGTGTGTCCCAGTATAGCTAGTATAGTGCCCAGTATAGGTAGGTAGTGTCCAGTATAGCTAGTATAGTGCCCAGTATAGCTAGTATAGTGCCCAGTATAGCCAGTATAGTGCCCAGTATAGCCAGTATAGTGCCCAGTATAGCGCCCAGTATGGGTAGGTGGTGCCTCAGTTTAGCTAGTATAGTGCCCCAGTATGGCTAGTAAAGTGCCCAGTTT
The DNA here is from genome assembly GCF_040937935.1 of Hyperolius riggenbachi. Classification (NCBI taxonomy): domain Eukaryota; kingdom Metazoa; phylum Chordata; class Amphibia; order Anura; family Hyperoliidae; genus Hyperolius; species Hyperolius riggenbachi. The sequence goes on from NC_090646.1 coordinate 163,165,950, forward strand.
AGCCAGTATAGTGCCCAGTTTAGTTAGTATAGTGCCCAGTTTAGCCAGTATAGTGCCCAGTTTAGCCAGTATAGTGCCCAGTTTAGCCAGTATAGTGCCCCAGTATGGCTAGTATAGTGCCCAGTTTAGCCAGTATAGTGCCCAGATTAGCCAGTATAGTGCCCAGTTTAGCCAGTATAGTGCCCAGTTTAGCCAGTATAGTGCCCAGTTTAGCTAGTATAGTGCCCAGTTTAGCTAGTATAGTGCCCAGTTAAGCTAGTATAGTGCCCCAGTATGGCTAGTAAAGTGCCCAGTTTAGCCAGTATAGTGCCCAGTTTAGCCAGTATAGTGCCCAGATTAGCCAGTATAGTGCCCAGATTAGCTAGTATAGTGCCCAGTTTAGCCAGTATAGTGCCCAGTTTAGCTAGTATAGTGCCCAGTTTAGCTAGTATAGTGCCCCAGTATGGCTAGTAAAGTGCCCAGTTTAGCCAGTATAGTGCCCAGTTTAGCCAGTATAGTGCCCAGTTTAGCTAGTAAAGTGCCCAGTTTAGCCAGTATAGTGCCCAGTTTAGCCAGTATAGTGCCCAGCATAGGTAGGTAGTGCTCCCCCCCAGCTCCCCGCTCCCCCCGCGGCCGGCGCTGCTGCTGTGACGATGCAGGGGGCAGTTGTCATATGGGCTACACCAGGCGCCCTTTGTAGCCCAAGTTGGCATACTGTATATGGGCTACACCATGTGCCCTTTGTAGCCGAAGTTGTCATATGGGCTACACCAGGCACCCTTTTTGTAGCCGAATTTGTTATATATGGGCTACACCAGGAGCCCTTTTTTCCAGGTGCCCTTTTCAAACAGATGCCCAAAATTGCTTTCCCATACAGTGACAAATCACTTGAAAATTGCTTTGCAAAAACGAGTGATTTTGGTAGTGTTTCGAGATTCCCAGTGTGAGTGGGGCCTTATATAAAATTCATGGATCACAAGTACACAGGCAGACCAATGTAAATCACGCCGCTCCTTTTCTGCTAATATCATTTGATTTTTCCACAAGCTAGAGTGTATCAGCTCCCAACTGTATCTCTTTGGAGGGACAGTTCCTCTTTGGGGACCCTGATCCTCTTTCTTCCTCATTGGTCCCTCTATCAGGACTGATGTACAGATCTGGGTAAATGGATTTATTTATTTTTACTGAAAAATGTGTTTAATTGACTCTAAACTTTATTCCATTCCTTTAATTTGATTTAATTCTTATTTTTAAATGTTACAATGAAGGAAAATGACCCAGGATAGAAAGGGCCAGTGTTTTTTCTTATGAAATCTTTATGGTATGCATGACTAGGGGAGTGGCAGGGGTGTAGCTTACATGTCCCTTTTTCTTATCTCAAAAAGTTGGGAGGTAGCTTACATGTCCCTTTTTCTTATCTCAAAAAGTTGGGAGGTATGTGTACTGCTTGCTGCATTTTTCCTGTATTTGTATTAGGCACTTTTTTGACCGCATTTTGATTAAAAAAAAATCACATTGCCAGCATTTGGCCGATCACAGGTTACCCCGATTACCAAAGTACTTGCAGTGCCCTGTTTCCACGGATACGATTCTAGTCTTACCCATCTGAAAATAAATTGCATTTTGTATTTTTCTTGCGTTTGGTTAGAGCCCTCTTCCACTGTCCACGTTTCCATCCCAAGATTTGATTTTCCAAAGCTAAGCCAATCACAGTGCCCTGTTACTACTGCTGTATTCAACACAATTTGATTTTCACCCAAACTCAAACGTAGGGCATACTTTCCCTCAATAGGAGTGCAAGAAAATTGCACAGCAAACGTGGTACTGTGCAGTTTTCTTGCAATCGCCCTTAGGACTCTTTTCCACTAGGAAACAATTACATTTCCTCCTAATTTCCACTACTACGATTGAGCTACTGTACAAAGTATAGAAGTTAAATCTCACCAAAAACACGGCAGGCCAACGATTGTGCTCGAGTAAAAATTGCACCACAAACAGATCGCCCTAACTGAAATGCAACATAATGTAAAAGAGCCCTTTGTAACGGAAACAGTAAATTCGGGCGCCTGAGGCTAGTGGACAAATCGGGCGCCGCCATTCACTTCTATAATAAATATCGTTTAATGGGCGCCCGGTAGGAAAAAAGGGCGCCGGAGAAAACTAACGTTTTAAAAGCGGCGCCCGGAGACTTAATGTTTTATTACTGTTTCTCATGATTACACATTATTTAATGATTTATACATGTTTAAATATTATTTTTAAACGAAAACCACTACAATATTTTTCCCAAACATTATTTTTAAACGAAAAACATTACTTTTTTTTTTTTTTTTTACATTATTTTTAAACGAAAAAAATTACAGGGGGGTCTTAGGTTTAGGCACCAACAGGGGGGTCTTAGGTTTAGGCACCAACAGGGGGGTCTTAGGTTTAGGCACCAACAGGGGGGTCTTAGGTTTAGGCACCAACAGGGGGGTCTTAGGTTTAGGCACTAACAGGGGGGTCTTAGGTTTAGGCACCAACAGGGGGTCTTAGGTTTAGGCACCAACAGGGGGGTCTTAGGTTTAGGCACCAACAGGGGGGTCTTAGGTTTAGGCACTAACAGGGGGGTCTTAGGTTTAGGCACCAACAGGGGGGTCTTAGGTTTAGGCACTAACAGGGGGGTCTAGGGGTTAGGGGTAGGTACAGGGAGGGTTACTTAGGCACCAACAGGGGGGGTCTTAGGTTTAGGCATCAACAGGGGGGTCTAGGGGTTAGGGGTAGGTACAGGGAGGGTTACTTAGTAATTTTTTTTTTAAACGTTATTATGCGTTTCATTATTTAAACGAAAGATTAACGTGTTTACAATTGCCGATTTAATACACATTATTTAATGATTTATAACGTTTAAAAACATTACTTTTAAACGAAATACATTTTTAAACGTAATCCATGTTTATCGTTAAAAACCCGGCGCCCTTTTTTCCCATCGCCCCTTTTTAACGTACGCCTTTGTAACATCCAACCCCTCTTCCCCTAATTGCAGAATAACAATCCCAATGTAAACCTATAAATGCATGAATTTAATGTGTGCTATGCCGCATGAAAAGTCCCATTTGTTTAGGGCATAGTATTGCAATCACAACACAGTGCGTTTTGCAGTGGAAGAGCTCAGCTCCTTCAGACTAGCTAAGCCGTGCACGAATGCGATTTCATGCATACTTACAACATACAGCGAGAAAATGCTTGTGTTGTGCGATAAAAGGTTCCGGGACGCGGTACATCACAATGGGCGGGAATGCTTTATCTATTGTAATCAGACAGTCAATAGACTTTCATGTTACTGTGCATGTCGCACACAACAGGGTTGATTCACAAAAGAGCGTTAACTGATAGCACGGCCGTGCTATGCAGTTAACATGCAAAGCGCACAAAAGCTTACGCCCGAGTGCTAACTAGCTTTTGCACGCGATAATGAGGACATTTGCGTGCAATCACGCGCCCATCCGCGCGCAAATGTCTGCATTATCGAGCGCAAACGTTAGTTAGGACACGGGCGTAAGCTTTGCCTTTGCACACGCGGCACTTTGCGTGTTAACTGCATAGCACGGTCGTGCTACTCTTTTGTGAATCAACCCCAACATGTGGTGCGTCGCAACGGACAGCACTGCACATAAGTGTGAAAGGGCTCTCTGAGAGTGCAAGAAATCATGGTGCCATGCAACTTCCTTGCATGCCACGCATGCAGCAAAAATTCAACCAGCTTTCAGAAATTCAACTAGCTAGTGATCAGCTATACCAGAGCACATGACGCTGTCTATGGAGTGTTGCAGAACGTTATGTAAATCACGTTGTAAACCATGCTGACATCTAGTGGTTAGCACTTTCCATTGCAGAATGGAATATTGTGTGGAGACTGGAGAGTGAAACTTCCGCGTGTGTCGTGTGCCCTGCAAACGCCATGTCTACTACTGGCAAGTAGACTTCCTTGTTTATGCGACGATCACGTGACTGATGCAAGTATTGCGGTCGGTGATTCTCTACAGCAGGGGGCGCCGAGGGGAGGTAACAAGAAAATGACGTCTCGGAGATTTGGCGCGGCAAGGCAAAAATCTGACATGGCGGGAGGAGGAAAAAGAGCAACATCAGCTGAGCAGCAGGTGAGATCCGCAGACCATGCTCACCGATGGCAGTGCGGCTGGCACAGCATGTACAGACTTGTCACCCTGCAGCTGCCAGTTTCCTGCAATTGCCCTATGTTAGGTCCTTTCATTCTGAAGAGCTTGCCTGCCGCTTGTACCACTTACAATTTTGTTTAACTTGACGAGTATTGTTCAACTCACTTGAACTGCATACACACGATTGATCCCTGTCGCCTGAAATGAACGAGGAATGACAGGTTGGCTGAAAATCGTTTGATGAAAGGGTGCTAAAGGTGGTAAAAGACAGTGGTTATCAACCATGTAGACTGATCGGTCCTGGCAGATCGATCGGGACGATTATTGGTGTAACTTGTTAATATTGAATACTGCGTGGGTTTCCTCCGGGTACTCCGGTTTCCTCCCACATCCCAAAAACATACAGATAAGTTAATTGGCTCATCCCTAAATTGGCCCTAGACTACAGTACTTACACTACATAATACAAACATAGACATATGATAATAGTAGGGATTAGATTGTGAGCTCCTTTGAGGGACAGTTAGTGAGAAGACAATATATATATATATATACTGTACAGCGCTGCGTAATATGTCGGCGCTATATAAATACTAAATAATAATAATAATAATTGAATGATAACAAACGATTGCTCCATTCAAACCATTGTTGAAATCAAACCTGCAGAGTCTTGCTTTGTTGCGAACTGTTGGGTCTCGCTCGATTCATGATGGCGGTATTGGAGTGTGTGTGTACGGAGATTTACTGTAATTCCCTCTAGCCAGGGTCGGATTTACCATAAGGCACTGTAGGCACGTGCCTACAGGCGCCTGATGATGTAAAGGCAGCCCCACTCCCCTTCCCAACACTTCCTTCCTTCAGAATCAGAATCATTTTGTTTCGCCAAGCATGACTGGGTCAAGCCCGGAATTGGGTTTGGCACAATGGATCGGTACATGGACAGAAAGGCAGGAAAAACAGAATGACAGTAATACCTCATACACAAATATAAACGTACACCATATACAATCATCATCAGATATACATAAAGCTTAGTATTCATCTTTCAGAAACAACACTGCTGGAAGTCTACCGCTCCTATGCGGTGGTAGGGCGCTGATAGAGGGTGGTAGAATGTTAAGGGAGTTCAGGAGGCTAACGGCCATAGGGATGAAGGAGTTCCTGTGTCTGGTGGACTTGGTGTGGATGGCCCAGAGTCTCCGACCCAGTGGAAGTGGGGTGAAAAAACAGTGGCCCGGGTGGGAGAGGTCACTTGCAATCCTCAGTGCCCTGGTTCGCAGTCTTGTGTTATAAAGGTGGTCAAGTGGGGGCAGAGGTCTCCCAATGATCCTCTGCGCCGACCTGATAATCCTCTGTAGTTTGTACTTATGCAGCGTTCAGATGAGTGTAAATGAGGTTACTCACCCAGACCTCAGCATTCCACTGATGAGATCTCCCTTCAGTCGGGGGTACCTTTTCCACCTAATACTGGGGTTCCTCTAGCTACCTAATCCTTGGCACCTCTAGCTACTTAATATTGAGAGTACTTCTGGCTACCTAATATTAAGGGGCACCTGTAGCTACTTATGATGGGCAAGAGAAGTAAGGGAGAAGTGACAGCTGGGACAGCCAGCACACTTGCGGTGCAATTGGTTGGGGGTTTGTAGGTTCATGGAGGGAGAAGGTGCCAGGGCATCTTTTTCTATAGGCTCCTGTGAGGTAAGTCCAGGCCTGCCTCTAAGACAGCGGTGGCGAACCTATGGCATGCCTAATTTGCTGGCACGCCACCGCTGCTTATGAACTGGCCACAGCGTCTACTAGACGCCGCCGCGCCAGTTCATAGCCCGCAGCCCCGCAGTCTCCCGGGAGGCAGACGAGGGCTACGGCAAGATGGCTGCCGAAGCCCTGTACTAGAGACTATTTGTGTCTCCAGTACAGAGCTTCGGGCGCCATCTTCCCGTAGCCCTGCACTCTGCCTGTCAGCGGCAGCGCGGGAGACTGCAGAAGTTCCTTCTGCGGGGGAGATGCGTGCCAGAGCCCAGCCGAGAGAGAAGACTTCTGTCAGGTGAGTACATTACTCTTTTGCAGGTGAAATTCGTCCCACTGTTATTTTCTGCTAAAATGTTCCCACTGTTTGTTTCCTGTGAAATACTGCCCACTGCGTTTTGTTTTCTGGTGAAATGTTGCCCACTACGTTTATTTTCTGGTGAAATGCTGCCCGCTGCGTTTTTCTGGTGAAATGCTGCCCGCTGCGTTTGTTTTCGGATGAAATGTGGCCCACTGCGTTTATTTTCTGGTGAAATGTGGCCCACTGCGTTTTTGTTCTCTGGTGAAATGTGGCCCACTGCGTTTTTGTTTTCTGGTGAAATGTGGCCCACTGCGTTTGTTTTCTGGTGAAATGTGGCCCACTGCGTTTGTTTTCTGGTGAAATGTGGCCCACTGCGTTTGTTTTCTGGTAAAATGTGGCCCACTGCGTTTGTTTTCTGGTGAAATGTGGCCCACTGCGTTTGTTTTCTGGTGAAATGTGGCCCACTGCGTTTGTTTTCTGGTGAAATGTGGCCCACTGCGTTTGTTTTCTGGTGAAATGTGGCCCACTGCGTTTGTTTTCTGGTGAAATGTGGCCCACTGCGTTTGTTTTCTGGTGAAATGTGGCCCACTGCGTTTGTTTTCGGGTGAAATGTTGCACACATTGCGTTTATTTTCTGGTGTCTGGGGTAACTGTTGCTGCATTTATTATTAAGGGCTCATTCACACTACAGAACGTATGCACGAATGCGATTTCATGCATGCGCTGCCAACGCACAGTGATCACACGGAATGCACGTTGTGGTGCGCTAAAGCGTGGACGTCAGCAGCTGTACTCATCGGGGAAACGTATGCGTTGTGTGTTAAAATGTTCCCAGATTCGTTACAACGTAACGCATGGGAACACACACCTGTAGTGTGAATGGTAACATGGAAGTCTATTGACTTTCATGTTACCATATGAATCTTACATTATGTGCGTTGCGTCAAAACTGACAGCGCAGCACATAGTGTAAATGAGCCCTTAATGGTCATAGTTGGCTATATTTGCTGCTTTGGGGTTACGGCGGGTATAAATAGCATCATACAGTTTCTGCACACCCATGATGCGAATCCTCGATTCACCACATCATGGCGGAAACGCTGCTTTCTTATGCCTTGCTGTTACATCATTACGTTAGCTCCGCCCATACAATATCATGGCCACGCCCATTTTACCGGCGCGCATTGGCACTCGAAGATAACTAAGTCGATGTTAGGTCGCAGTTTGGGCACTCGGCCTCTGAAAGGTTAGCCATCACTGCTCTAGGATGTATGTATGGGTACGTACGTACGTACGTACGTACGTACGTACGTACGTACGTGTGACAAACTATTTGCCCCCTTCCTGATTTCTTATTCTTTTGCATGTTTGTCACACTTAAATGTTTCTGCTCATCAAAAACCGTTAACTATTAGTCAAAGATAACATAATTGAACACAAAATGCAGTTTTAAATGATGGTTTTTATTAATTAGTGAGGAAAAAAACTCCAAATCTACATGGCCCTGTGTGAAAAAGTAATTGACCCCCTTGTTAAAAAATAACTTAACTGTGGATTATCACACCTGAGTTCAATTTCTGTGGTCACCCCCCAGGCCTGATTACTGCCACACCTGTTTCAATCAAGAAATCACTTAAATAGGAGCTATCTGACACAGAGAAGTAGACCAAAAGCACCTCAAAAGCTAGACATCATGCCAAGATCCAAAGAAATTCAGGAACAAATGAGAACAAAAGTAATTGAGATCTATCAGTCTGGTAAAGGTTATAAAGCCATTTCTAAAGCTTTGGGACTCCAGCGAACCACAGTGAGAGCCATTATCCACAAATGGCAAAAACATGGAACAGTGATGAACCTTCCCAGGAGTGGCCGGCCGACCAAAATTTCCCCAAGAGCGCAGTGAAAACTCATCCGAGAGGCCACAAAAGACCCCAGGACAACATCTAAAGAACTGCAGGCCTCACTTGCCTCAATTAAGGTCAGTGTTCACGACTCCACCATAAGAAAGAGACTGGGCAAAAACGGCCTGCATGGCAGATATCCAAGGCGCAAACCACTTTTAAGCAAAAAAAAATGGCTCGTCTCAATCTTGCTAAAAAACATCTCAATGATTGCCAAGACTTTTGGGAAAATACCTTGTGGACCGACGACTGAAGGTGTGTGTCCCGTTACATCTGGCGTAGAAGTAACACAGCATTTTAGCAAAAGAACATCATACCAACAGTAAAATATGGTGGTGGTAGTGTGGTGGTCTGGGGTTGTTTTGCTGCTTCAGGACCTGGAAGGCTTGCTGTGATAGATGGAACCATGAATTCTACTGTCTACCAAAAAATCTTGGAGAATGTCCGGCCATCTGTTCGTCAACTCAAGCTATAGCGATCTTGGGTGCTGCAGCAGGACAATGATCCAAAACACACCAGCAAATCCACCTCTGAATGGCTGAAGAAAAACAAAATGAAGACTTTGGAGTGGCCTAGTCAAAGTCCTGACCTGAATCCTATTGAGATGTTGTGGCAAGACCTTAAAAAGGCGGTTCATGCTAGAAAACCCTCAAAGCTGAATTACAACAATTCTGCAAAGATGAGTGGGCCAAAATTCCTCCAGAGCGCTGTAAAAGCTTCTTTGCAAGTTATCGCAAACGCTTGATTGCAGTTATTGCTGCTAAGGGTGGCCCAACCAGTTATTAGGTTCAGGGGGCAATTTCTTTTTCACACAGGGCCATGTAGGTTTTGAGGTTTTTTTTTTCTCACTAAATTCTAAAAACTATCATTTAAAACTGCATTTTGTGTTCAATTACGTTATCTTTGACTAATAGTTAACGGTTTTGATGAGCAGAAACATTTAAGTGTGACAAACATGCAAAAGAATAAGAAATCAGGAAGGGGGCAAATAGTTTTTCACATGTACAGTATGTATGTACAGTATGTATGTATGTATGTATGTATGTATGTATGTATAATTTTTTTTTTTTTTTTTTTTTTAAGCACTTTTGAATTAGTGCACTTGTTCATTGTTTCACATGACAGAAAAGATACAGAGTAGACTATCAGGTGCTTAGTGTGTGTATGGAGCCTTATATGGCAATACATCTGCTACTTATCCTGCAGGTTGGGAAAGCCCATTGTGATGTTTCAGTGCCGGGCTGTGGAGTCTGAGTCGGGGCAATTTTGGGCACCCGGAGTCAGAGTTGAAATGCATAAACTGAGGAGTTGGAGTCGGATGATTTTTGTACAAAATCCTCAACCCTGTTAAGTATTAGTCTAAGGAGTCGGAGCCATTTTGGGTACTCGGAGTCGGAGTTTCATAAACTGAGGAGTCGGAGTCGGAAGATTTTTGTACCGACTCAACAGCCCTGTTTCAGTGGATAGCATATGGGGTGCAAATGGACTGTAAAGTCGGCCTTATGTTTCACAACATCGATTCTGAGTGAAACTAGACTTTTGGGCGCTAGTTTAGGGAACCCAGCAGGAAACCTCCCCAAAAAATACATCTCCAATTACAGCTCCCCTCTACAGCAAGGGTGTCAAACTCAATCACTTACGGGGCTAGAACGTAATTTAAGTTGTGGCCAAAGAGTTTGTTTTAACAGTTATTGTCTCAAACTAAAGGCCCATACACACGTCGGATTTTTGCGAACGACACGTCGTTTGAACGTTCCGTTGTTCGCACGTCAAATCTGGCGTGTGTACAGACTATCGTTCAGGTGATAAGACTGAAAACCAGTCTTATCACCTGAACGATAGTCTGTACAAACACCGGATTTGACGTACGAACGGCGGAACGTTCAAGCAACGGGTCGTTCGCAAAAATCCGACGTGTGTATGGGCCTTAAGTGGCATACCAAGGGGGGGGTGGGGTTGGGAGAGCAGCTCCGCCCCTTCTGTGGAGTAGCAGCTCCTCACCCTTTTGTGGAGTCGGGCAGTGGTGCATCCAGTGCTGCTCCGGGTCTCCTCTGGTCTTCTTGACAGCCACATGCTCTATGATGCATAACTCTGGCTCCAAATGTATGTCACATGATTGGAAGATGGAGATATGCAAGCATAGAGCCCTGCAGCTGCTGGTAAGAACAAAAGACACTAGTCACAACCCATCTTTGGACCAGTTACATATTACACTGCTTCACTGTGGTACTCTTATGTGGGCAGAGTGTGTGTGGGAGGGGGGCGTATAGGTGTGTGTTTTGCCAGCCATATGAAAAGTTTTTTGTTCCCAAGAGGGGCCCCATACTAATTTCCCTGGGGGGTTTCTTGTGGGTTATTGCTGCACCCCTAGTCAAACTGACAATGTTTTAACCTGCTGGGCGTTCTGATTCCACGGGAGGGTTTTTGTCGGCCCTTTTTTTTTTTTTTTTTTATATATCATGTAGCTAGCCTAGCGCTAGCTACATGATTGGCTGCTCCCTGCGGCGTCCCCCCAGCGTCTCCGATCACCGCTGGCGTGAAGTCCCATCCGGAAATCCTGAACAGGATTTCCTTTAGGGCTTCCCCCATCGCCATGGCAACGAATGGAGTGACGTCATCGATCCACCCCTCAGCGCTGCCTGGCACTGATTGGCCAGGCTGCGCAGGGGTCCCGGAGGGGGCCCGCTTTCGCGGCGGATCGGCGGCGATCAAATTAAACACGCAGCTAGCAAAGTGCTAGCTGCGTGTTTGAAAAAAAAAATATTCAAATCGGCCCAGCAGGGCCTGAGCGGTGACCTCTGGTGTCTCTGGACGAGCTCAGCTCGTCCAGAACGCTAGGGAGGTTAATCAGAGACACTGTTGCTGGTGTGCTACTCTGAATGGGAAGGCAATGTGCTGCTGTTTTTACTGCTTACAATGCTGCACATTTGATCCTCTCGAGGGTGACACAAAATTGGCAAGGAGGACCAAGTTTGACACCTGTGCTGTACAGCACGAATCATTGTGATAGGCTGAATGCAGTGGGCATAGGTTAGTACAACCTGAAACCTAGCAGTTGAAGAGTATGCTGTCCACCCATCACATTAGCAGAATTTCCCTGTGAGATTTACTGCTGGGTCCCCTAACTAGACTAGCGCTGACTTGTGTTGGGGTGGTAGTAGCTTGCTGCACCATGGAGGTAGGGGGCCTTGTCTGTTGATTAGAAAGAGCAAAGTATGTAAGTTCCCCTTTTTTTTCCCCCTTAATAATCAGGCTGCGCACAGGTAGCTGTGATGGCTGGAATCTGATCTACTAACCAGCAGGTAAACAATATGCCAATTATGTCCCTGATCCAAAAGGTGTATGGTCGCCTTGGCTCAGATAAGGTGTGTGAGGATGCTATATTTGTATATACTTATTCTTATACATAATCATATTCCATCTGCTAAGATTTTACCGCACTGCTGTACATGATCTGCTCCCCCCCCCCCCCCCCAAAAAAAAAACAGACCTTCATCGTCATTATAGCTTGCTCTACATAGCTGTAGCTAAGATTTCCATTTGGGGAAGAGTTTTAAGCGTGCTGTCTTTAATTTTTTTCCCCACTTGTAGAAGCACTGCACAGTAAAGGACGATGTCAAGAAAAGGCGATCTGATCAGTCGGATGTTCCCAGCAGTTTGCGGCAGGAGGTGGAAGGCTTGTATAAGCTTTCCATGCCTGAAGACTTCTATGCATTCTGGACTTTCTGTGCAGAGATTGATCCACAGGCACCCTCCGGTAAGGATGCTGCTTCTCATGTTAAAGGGAACCCAAGGCGAGAGGAATATGGAGGCTGACATGTTTGTTTCTGTTTAAATGCACATTGCCTGGCTGTCCTGCTGATCCTCTGCCTCTAATGCTTTAAGCCACAGACCCTGAACAGACATGCAGCAGATCAGACAAGATTAGCTGCATGCTTGTTTCAGGTGTGTGATTTGAACCCTACCGACCTGAAAGATCAGCAGGACTGCCAAGCAACTGGTATTGTTTAAAAGGAAATAAATATGGCAGCTTCCATAGGTCCCACACCTCAGGATCCTTTTAAAGATAGTCTCTAAGTAGTTAGCACAAGAGCTACTGAATGTGAGGCTTGTGCTTCTGTCTTGCATGCAAATTTAAAGTAAATTGTAAGCAGCTTCAAATTGGGCCAAATAAAATCAGGCAGTGTATTTGTTTGGCACAGATCCAAGCTACATTCTTCTTTAAAATGTACCATAGCTGAGTGAAATTGAAAAATCGATACTTACCCGGGACTTCCTCCAGCTCCACAAGCACGTGCGAGTCCCTCGCCGTCCTCTGGCGGTCTGCCGTGCAGCCGCAATCAGCCCCAATAACTTGCTCCGTGCATACGCAGAAGTCTGCGTTTGAGCCTGTTACCAAGGCTGATTGCGGCTGAACGGCAGGCCGCGGGAGGACGGCAAGGGACTCGCACGTGCTTATGGGGCTGAAGGAAGCCCTGGGTAAGTATCGATTTTTCATTTTCACTCAGCTCTGGTTTGCTTTAAATTTGCATACAAGCTGGAAATATTGGCATATCTGGTTAGGACAGTTGTCATACATACAACACTAGAGTCTGTTTAAACTCCATGTGATGAAATTATCTTCAAGAAGCTTGTATAATCTCTCAAGTATAAATAGGGAGCAGGAGATACAGGCGTTTACACACAAGCGGACATCACATGTAGCAACCAGCTGCCAGGGGATCCAGTTTCCATATATGGTACAATGCACATTCCAGTAAATCCTTCACTACAGTTATGTCCAACCAGAATCTGTGGAGTACCTGTAGCCACCCAGCGCACAGAGACTCACAGGTGCCCGCCTCCACACCAACAATATGACCTCAGATGCCGGTCACAACAGTACATTTCAAGACATTGAGTACAGTAAAAAACTGACTAGTTTTGTCCTCCCGCCATCGTCACAGGCTCATAATGCCAGAAGGGCAAAACTGTTGGGTTGGAAAGTGGTCAAATATTCTGTGATCTGCAAATAGCGCTTTGGATGTGCATTACGTTAAAACATAATCCTGTGTGCAGGGACCCACAATCTGAGTTTCTATTACTGGAACCTTTTTTTTTTTTTTTTTTTTTTTCACTGTATTCAATGTTTTGGCCTTTACTCTTGTGAGCAGCATCTGATACTATCTCATTGTTGGGGTGGTGGCAAGGCACCTGTGAATCTGTGTTTGCGCACTGGGTGGCTACAGGTACTCAGGAATTCTGGTTGGGCATAACCGTAGTGAAACGCTGAGGAATTACTGGAATTGACATATACTTGCACTGCCTCTGACACAGGAGACCAGGGTTCAGATCTCTGCTCTTCCTGTTCAGTAAGCCAAGCACCTAGTCAGTAAGGAGACCTTGGGCAAGACTCCTTAACACTGTTACTGCCTATAGAGCGCATCATAGTGGCTGCAGCTCTGGCTCTTTGAGGCCACCAGGAGAAAAGTGCAGTGTAAATGTTCAGTGTCTTGACTTTCTGATTTCTGAGCTCTTTAGAGTAACAGACAGTGAAATAACTGCTCTAATGTACTGTGGAAAAAATATCAGCACAATAATATCAAAACACTTCAGTTATCTGTTCTGTGATGAGTGGGGAGAGGGTGCGCATGCCTGCATCATACTAGCCACACTTGCTATCATGGTGTGATTACGCAGCCATACTTGCTGTGGGGGTGATGGGGGATTTATACTGGTCGCACTTGTTATAGGGGATGTCAAATGTAAGTTCAGGTTAGCACACCAGCTTCAAGATGCAAACAATTCTATGTATTGCTTCATCAGCACATATACATGACCATTGTTTCGGGGCTGCGTTGTCATGTATATGTGCTGATGAAGCAATACATAGAATTGTTTGCATCTTGAAGCTGGTGTGCTAACCTGAACTTATATTTGACTGTTGAAGTACTGTGTGCTTGCGCTTAGCACCCACACGTTATGCACCCACACCTTGGGTAAGGTGTGCCACCTCTACAATCCATTTGCTTCTTTTGTTATAGGTGGTGGTGAAAAAAAAAATGGTTAAGGTGAGCACACTTGGTATACATGCACAGGGGTCATCATGGGGGAAGAGGGGTAGAGAGGCTGGCGGCCCCAGTTTATCGCTAAGCACCTCTTTCGAGGATTCATTCAGCCCCTGTTAACACTTCAAAACTGATTTGCTGCAAGGTCTTCAGATTGCAAGAGCTTGGTTTTATGCAGGGATTTGGAGTCAGAGCAATTTTGGGTACCTGGAGTTGGTGGCGTCATAAACTTCGGAGTTGGATGATTTTTGTACTGACTCCACATCCCTGGTTTTATGACTTCTGAATATGTGAAGTGACCGTGTGTTGTATACAAATTGCATGAGTACACTCTGATCTCTTGTGACTAATTTATTTATTTTTACAGATGTTTTGAGAGCCAGTCTTGGCCTTCAGCTTATAGGCCCTTATGATATTCTCTCTGGAAAGCACAGCTCATCCAAGAAAACAGATGTCAATTATAATCTTCACTGGAGGTTTTTCTATGACCCGCCAGAATTTCAGACAGTCATTGTAGGGGATAGTAGAACGCAGTTTCACATGGGGTACTACAGGTGAGATATTAACAAGTAGTTTGCAAAATGCTATTTTTCAATTGCTTGATTACAGTAGAATCTCGTTAATAGTAAACTCTGCTATTGTAGACCTCTGGCTGTTGTAAACCCATTCCTGTATGAATATACAATGTACAACAAATTGTGATGATGTAAACTACTTGGCCAGGTCGCTTGAAGTTTACACCAGGGATGTGGAGTCGGTACAAAAATCCACCGACTCCTCGACTCAGACTCCTAATTTGCATATTACAATTTTGTTGATTGAAAGTATGTAACATGAAATGCATCTCTTAACTGTCGATGCTTAGGAATTTTAAAATACAACTGAAGTGAGAGGGATATGGAGGCTGCCATATTTATTCCCTTTTAAACAATACCAGTTACCCGGCTAACCGGCTGATCTTCTGCCTCTAATACTTTTAGTCATAGACTAAAACTAGTCCTTGGTAAGAGTACTTGTAGAAGGTACAGACAAGAACAAAGAACATCCATCAGGCCCTAGGCAATGTGACTGTGGGTACAGGTAAGAGTGATGTGCAGGTACTCTGCAGGGGAATGAGGCAATTCTTCCTCTATTACACATTGTTCAGGTACAATCTGAACCAGGTTTATGGGTGAAAGACAACACCTCTGTGTTCAATGTGCACAACATTCTCAGTGGATTCCCTGTAGCTCTGTGGAGAGTGCATATGTGTGTAACAAAGTAAACCTGAGACAGATGAAATTTAAAGTTTTATACATACAGTGATGTGAAAAACTATCTGCCCCCTTCCTGAGTTCTTATTCTTTTGCACGTTTGTCACACTTTAAATGTTTCTGCTCATCAAAAACCGTTAACCATTAGTCAAAGATAACATAATTGAACACAAAATACAGTTTTAAATTATGGTTTTTATTATTTAGTGAGGAAAAAAAACTCCAAATCTACATGGCCCTGTGTGAAAAAGTGATTGCCCCCCTTGTTAAAACATAACTTAACTGTGGTTTATCACACCTGAGTTCAATTTCTGTAGTCACCCCCAGGCCTGATTACTGCCACACCTGTTTCAATCAAGAAATCACTTAAATAGGAGCTATCTGACACAGAGAAGTAGACCAAAAGCACCTCAAAAGCTAGACATCATGCCAAGATCCAAAGGAATTCAGGAACAAATGAGAACAAAAGTAATTGAGATCTATCAGTCTGGTAAAGGTTATAAAGCCATTTCTAAAGCTTTGGGGCTCCAGCGAACCACAGTGAGAGCCATTATCCACAAATGGCAAAAACATGGAACAGTGATGAACCTTCCCAGGAGTGGGCGGCCAACCAAAATTACCCCAAGAGCGCAGAGAAAACTCATCCGAGAGGCCACAAAAGACCCCAGGACAACATCTAAAGAACTGCAGGCCTCACTTGCCTCAATTAAAGAGAATCTGTATTGTTAAAATTGCACAAAAGTAAACATACCAGTGCGTTAGGGGACATCTCCTATTACCCTCTGTCACAATTTCGCCGCTCCTCGACGCATTAAAAGTGGTTAAAAACAGTTTTTAAAAGTTTGTTTATAAACAAACAAAATGGCCACCAAAACAGGAAGTAGGTTGATGTACAGTATGTCCACACATAGAAAATACATTCATACACAAGCAGGCTGTATACACCTTTCCTTTTGAATCTCAAGAGATCATTTGTGTGTTTCTTTCCCCCTGCAGCTATCTTCCACTGAAGTGTCAGGCTGTTTCTTCCTGCAGAGTGCAGACAGCTCTGCCTGTATGTAATTCCTCAGTATGTGAAAGCACAGCCAGCTCAGAGGAGGATTTATCCAGCTTGTAAAAGATAAGAGAGAAGAGAGAAGCTGCCCTAATCTAAATAATACACAGGCAGTGTGCAGAGAGGGGCCTGGAGGGGGGAGATGCATCACAGAACCACAGCACTGAAGAACTTGGCAGCCTTCCAGACACAGGCTGACAAGAGAGAGATAAGCTGATTTATTACAGAGATGGTGATAGTAGAACGTGCTGCAGTAAGCCAGAACACATTAGAATAGCTTTTGGAACTTGTAGGATGATAAAAAACAGGATGCAATTTTTGTTACGGAGTCTCTTTAAGGTCAATGTTCACGACTCCACCATAAGAAAGAGACTGGGCAAAAACGGCCTGCATGGCAGATATCCAAGGCGCAAACCACTTTTAAGCAAAAAGAACATTAAGGCTCATCTCAATTTTGCTAAAAAAGCATTTCAATGATTGCCAAGACTTTTGGGAAAATACCTTGTGGGCCGATGAGACAAAAGTTGAACTTTTTTGGAAGGTGCATGTCCCGTTACATCTGGCGTACAAGTAACACAGCATTTCAGCAAAAGAACATCATACCAACAGTAAAATATGGTGGTGGTAGTGTGATGGTCTGGGGTTGTTTTGCTGCTTCAGGACCTGGAAGGCTTGCTGTGATAGGTGGAACCATGAATTCTACTGTCTATTATTATTTATTAGATTTATATAGCACCAACATATTATGCAGCACTGTACAATAAATAGGATTACAGACAATGATAACTGGGGTGACAGAACAATACAGGTAACAGACCATAGATACAACAATACAGGTAATAGCAATAAGATACACCACACAATGCAGATAGTAGTACATACCAGATCATAAACTGGAGTGGTAGTGGTAAAAATTACCATTTCCAAATTCTGGGTAAAGTGAACACAATCAAGTAAGATACACAAGGGGAGAGGGCCCTGCCAAAGGCTTACAATCTACCAAAAAATCCTGAAGGAGAATGTCCGGCCATCTGTTCGTCAACTCAAGCTGAAGCGATCTTGGGTGCTGCAGCAGAACAATGACCCAAAACACACCAGCAAAATCCACCTCTGAATAGCTGAAGAAAAACAAAATGAAGACTTTGGAGTGGCCTAGTCAAAGTCCTGACCTGAATCCTATTGAGATGTGGCATGACCTTAAAAAGGCGGTTCATGCTAGAAAACCCTCAAATAAAGCTGAATTACAACAATTCTGCAAAGATGAGTGGGCCAAAATTCCTCCAGAGCGCTGTAAAAGACTCATTGCAAGTTATCGCAAACGCTTGATTGCAGTTATTGCTGCTAAGGGTGGCCCAACCAGTTATTAGGTTCAGGGGGCAATTTCTTTTTCACACAGGGCCATGTAGGTTTTGAGTTTTTTTTCACACTAAATAAAAACCATCATTTTAAAACTGCATTTTGTGTTCAATTATGTTATCTTTGACTAATAGTTAACTGTTTTTGATGAGCAGAAACATTTAAGTGTGACAAACATGCAAAAGAATAAGAAATCAGTAAGGGGGTGAATAGTTTTTCACATCACTGTACATGGGGCCCCCTTCAGGCTAATCAGTCCCTCGCTTTCCTCCTCCGCCACCTGGATCTTTTGCTATTGGTCCAGGTACTTGAGCCAGTTGGGCGTAGTGCTCATGCACACACTCCGCCGCTGGGAGCATACTACACCTGCGCAGCACTATTGCGTAGGTGCAGAACGTTTCTGTCTGTGGGAGCGGCACGCGGCCAGACTGCGCTGACTGCCTGAATTACCAGGACTCATAGCAGAAGATCCAGGTGGCGGAGGAGGACAGCGACTGGATTAGCCTGAAGGGGGCTGGAGGAAGCCCCAGGTATGTATAAAACTTTTCTTTTCATCTGTCTCGGGTACCCTTTAATTCGTAGTTACCAAACCAAATGTTAACAACATATCAAATTATTTGATTTCATGAGCAAAGGCAGTGCATACATTTGCATAAACCAGCATCGGCGCAAAATTATTTCCATCTCATTGACCATCTCTATTAGTGACACAGCTACACATCAGGCTTTATCCTTACAGCATAGATGTTGTTTAGTATAGTATAAATGATTCCTGGGTAGTGGGTACACATCATATATACTGTACAGTACAGTCACGATCAGATATGTATAGCTGACTTTAAAAATACGGGGACTGCTTTATTGAAGCAGCACAAGTAACTATTTTTTGATTGGTTTATTTCATGTTTGTGGACTAAGCACAGCGATTACTGTCTATATAAATTATTTGACTATTATCTGAAAAATAGAACTTTTTTTTTCTATTTTAATTACAGTTTAAATTTATTTAGTTGGTGCATTTTCTCCCGACTCTGACTCTGGGTAACCAAAAAAAATTGCCCCGACTCCACAGCCCTGGTTTACACAATGACATCCCTAGGCTCAGTACATATTGGGTGATACTTCTGATTCTATCAATGAGCCAGCCAAATAATCGGTTTGCTAAGGGGCCCATACACTGGTCAATTTCAGCCATCGATCAACGGCCGATTCGACTGTTCTGATCCAATCGGCTAGAAATCGATGCAGCAGAAAGCATGATCGATCGGTCCGGACAGAAAATCTGTGTCAATTGGCTGCTGGCAGCACACAGATGGGCCCATAAGGATGCATTGGATCGAATGATGCAACACTGAATACCGATCGATTTTCAATAGATTTCATTCTGAAATCTATTGGAAATCTGTTCCTACTGTGTGGCACACATCAGATAGATTCCAGTCAGATTTGACCTGAAAGGCATCTGACTGGAAGCATTCTGATAGTCGAATTGGCTGCTAATCTAGAAGTGTAGGGGTACCTTAAAGAGGAGCTGTTAGGTAAGGGGTCTCAGAGAAAATAAACACATATATCAGTAGCTAAAGATTGGCTGTACTTACATTACATATGCATTTCACTGTCCACGTTTGGATTTCACAGAATTTTTATATAGTATATGCAGAGATTGATGCTCCTGACAGCTCATGGCAGGTTCCATGTTTGTCTGTCGTCCTATGAAGCCAAATGTGTCGTCATGTCCTCCCTGCTTCCTGATCACAGAAAAGCTTGTACTGGATAACACCAGTGTGCAGTGAATATTAATTAGCCATGCGGCTAGGAACAATAGCGGACTCCTGCAGTGTACTCTGCCCGGAGATTTATCAGTGCTACGCGCTGGACTGATTACAAGCTGCTGAAACTCTATCCTGTAACGTCTCATTAGCAGCCGAGGGGAGGGCCCCAGAATGATTTGCAGTATGGTATGCGGCTTGCGTCCTGCTTGGGTCTAACAGCTTTGCTGATAAGCACACATCAAAGGTAAGAGAGATTTTTATCTTCAGTAATGCCTTTTTGGCTTCCTTCTAAACTGTTTAACACAGGAGAATAGAGGTTTAAATTAGCTTCTGCAGCCTGACAGTTACTCTTTAACCACTTGAAGACTGCAGTGCTAAACCCCCCTAAAGACCAGGCCATTTTTTACAATTCAGACCACTGCAGTTATAACTGTTTATTGCTCGGTTATACAACTTACCACCCAAACAAATTTTACGTCCTTTTCTTCTCACTAACACAGCTTTCTTTTGGTGCTATTTGATTGCTGCTGCGATTTTTAGTTTTTATTATATTCATCAAAAAATACAGGAATTTTGTCAAAAAAATGATTTTTTTAACTTTCTGTGCTGACATTTTTCAAATAAAGTAACATTTCTGTATACATGCAGCACGAAAAATGTAGACAAACATGTTTTTGATTTAAAAAAAACCCCATTCAGCGTATATTTATTGGTTTGGGTAAAAGTTATAGCGTTTACAAACTATGGTGCAAAAAGTGAATTTTCCCATTTTCAAGCATCTATGACTTTTCTGACCTCCTGTCATGTTTCATGAGGGGCTAGAATTCCAGGATAGTATAAATACCCCCAAAATGACCCCATTTTGGAAAGAAGACATGCCAAAGTATTCACTGAGAGGCATAGTGAGTTCATAGAAGATTTTTTTTGTCACAAGTTAGCGGAAAATGACACTTTGTGACAAAAAAAATAAATAGTTTCCATTTCTGCTAACTTGTGACAAAAAAAAATGAAATCTGCCACAGACTCACCATGCCCCTCTCTGAATACTTTGGGATGTCTACTTTCCAAAATGGGGTCATTTGTGGGGTGTGTTTACTGTCCTGGCATTTTGGGGGGTGCTAAATTGTAAGCACCCCGGTAAAGCCTAAAGGTGCTCATAGGACTTTGGGCCCCTTAGCGCACCTAGGCTGCAAAAAAGTGTCACATGTGGTATCGCCTTACTCAGGAGAAATAGTATAATGTGTTTTGGGGTGTATTTTTACACATACCTATGCTGGGTGGGAGAAATATCTCTGTAAATGACAATTGTTTGATTTTTTTTACACACAATTGTCCATTTACAGAGATATTTCTCCCACTCAGCATGGGTATGTGTAAAAATACACCCCATAACACATTATACTACTTCTCCTGAGTACGGCGATACCACATGTGTGGCACTTTTTTGCACCCTAACTGCGCTAAGGGGCCCAAAGTCCAATGAGTACCTTTAGGATTTCACAGGTCATTTTGAGAAATTAGGTTTAAAGACTACTCCTCACGGTTTAGGGCCCCTAAAATGCCAGGGCAGTATAGGAACACCACAAATGACCCCATTATAGAAAGAAGACACCCCAAGGTATTCTGTTAGGAGTATGGTGAGTTCATAGAAGATTTTATTTTTTGTCACAAGTTAGCGGAAAATGACACTTTGTGAAAAAAATAATAAAAATCAATTTCCGCTAACTTGTGACAAAAAAAATAAAAACTTCTATGAACTCACCATACTCCTAACGGAATACCTTGGTGTGTTCTTTCTATAATGGGGTCATTTGTGGTGTTCCTATACCGCCCTGGCATTTTAGGCGCCCTAAACCGTAAGGAGTAGTCTTTAAACCTAATTTCTCAAAATGACCTGTGAAATCCTAAAGGTACTCATTGGACTTTGGGCCCCTTAGCGCAGTTAGGGTGCAAAAAAGTGCCACACATGTGGTATCGCTGTACTCGGGAGAAGTAGTATGTGTTTTGGGGTGTATTTTTACATATACTCATGCTGGGTGGGAGAAATATCTCTGTAAATGACAATTTTTAGATTTTTTTACACACAATTGTCCATTTACAGAGATATTTCTCCCACCCAGCATTGGTAAATGTAAAAATACACCCCAAAACACATTATACTATTTCTCCCGAGTACGGCGATACCACATGTGTGGCACTTTTTTGCACCCTAACTGCGCTAAGGGGCCCAAAGTCCAATGAGTACCTTTAGGATTTCACAGGTCATTTTGAGAAATTAGGTTTAAAGACTACTCCTCACGGTTTAGGGCCCCTAAAATGCCAGGACAGTATAGGAACCCCACAAATGACTCCATTTTAGAAAGAAGACACCCCAAGGTATTGAGTTAGGAGTATGGTGAGTTCATAGAAGATTTTATTTTTTGTCACTAGTTAGAGGAAAATGACACTTTGTGAAAAAAAACTATAAAAATCTGTTTCCGCTAACTTGTGACAAAAAAATAAAATCTTCTATGAACTCACCATACTCCTAACAAAATACCTTGGGGTGTCTTCTGTCTAAAATGGGGTAATTTGTGGGGTTCCTATACTATCCTGGCATTTTAGAGGCCCTAAACCGTGAGGAGTAGTCTTGAAACCAAATTTCTCAAAATGACCTGTGAAATCCTAAAGGTACTCATTGGACTTTGGGCCCCTTAGCGCACTTAGGGTGCAAAAAAAGTGCCACACATGTGGTATTCCCATACTCAGGAGAAGTAGTATAATGTGTTATGCGGTGTATTTTTACACATACCCATGCTGGGTGGGAGAAATATCTCTGTAAATGGACAATTGTGTGTAAAAAAAAATTGAAAAAGTTGTCATTTACAGAGATATTTCTCCCACCCAGCATGGGTATGT
The DNA here is from genome assembly GCF_040937935.1 of Hyperolius riggenbachi. Classification (NCBI taxonomy): domain Eukaryota; kingdom Metazoa; phylum Chordata; class Amphibia; order Anura; family Hyperoliidae; genus Hyperolius; species Hyperolius riggenbachi. The sequence continues at coordinate 163,188,417 of NC_090646.1, forward strand.
GTGAAAAGACACCCCAAAACACATTATACTACTTCTCCTGAGTACGGGGATACCACATGAGTGACACCTTTGTGCAGCCTAGCTGTGCAAAGGGGCCCAAAGTCCAATGAGTACCTTTAGGATTTCACAGGTCAATTTTACTCATTTGTTTTTCAGACTACACCTCACGGTTTAGGGCCCCTAAAATGCCAGGGAAGTATAGGAACCCCACAAGTGATCCCATTTTAGAAAGAAGACACCCCAAGGTATTCCATGAGGGGTATGATGAGTTCATAGAATATTTTATTTTTTTACACAAGTTAGTGGAAATGGATTTTTTAGGTTTTTTTCCTCAATTTTTTTCCACACATTTTCCACTAACTTGTGACAAAAAATAAAATCTTCTATGAACTCACCATACCCCTCATGGAATACCTTGGGGTGTCTTCTTTCCAAAATAGGGTCACTTGTGGGGTTCCTATACTGCCTTGGCATTTTAGGGGCCCTAAACTGTGAGGAGTAGTCTGGAAACCAAATAATTAAAATTGACCTGTGAAATTCTAAAGGTACTCATTGGACTTTGGGCCCCTTTGCACAGCTAGGCTGCAAAAAAGTGTCACACGTGTGGCATCGCTGTACTCAGGAATTGTAGTATGTGTTTTGGGGTGTATTTTCACACATAACCAATCCTGTGTGTGAGAAATATCTCTGTGAATGACAATTTTTTTCCATTTTTTTTACACTAAATTGTCATTTACAGAGATATTTCTGCCACCCAGCATGGGTATGTGTGGAAAGACACCCCAAAACACATTATACTACTACTCATGAGAATGGCAATACCACATATGTGACACTTTTTTGCAGGTTAGCTGCGCAAACTTGCCCAAAGTCCAATGAGCACCTTAAGGCTTTACAGGGGTGCTCACAATTTAGGCCCCCACCAAACAATTCCAGGACAGTAAAACACCCCAGAAATGACCCCATTTTGGAAAGAAGAGACCCCAAGGTATTCCACGAGGGGCATACTGAGTTCATATAAAATTTTATTTTTTGTCATAAGTTAGCGGAAAATGACACTTTGTGGGAAAAAAAATAAAAAAAATCCATTTCTGCTAACTTATGACAAAAAATAAAATCTTCTATGAACTCACCATGCCCCTCAGCGAATACCTTGGGGTGTCCTCTTTCTAAAATGGGGTCACTTGTGGGGGTCTGTCCTGGCATTTTAGCGTCTCTACAATCATTACATGTATGGCCAGTATTAGGAGTTTCTGCTATACTCCTTACATTGGGCATACGGGTGATGCACTTTTTTTCTCCATAAAAGGAAAAATGAACGGCAAAGATTCTCACATTCGCATTGATCAATGTGGGTGAAAAAATATCTGCCGAAATATGTGAAAAAAGAGGGGAGCATGGCGTTTGCCAGGACATAGGAGCACCGCCCACAAAATTTTCCAAACCCACTTTGCTCCTATGCCCTGGCAAACCAGATTAATCCATTCACATCGATCGATGTGGATGAAAAAAACCTTTGCCAGTTTTGATACAAAGTGCTTGCCAAAGCATAGGAGCTCCAACACCACCCCTCAGCTCATATGCCTTGACAAACGTATCTTACTGCGGAGGAGAAATCTCGTCCTGCAGCGCTGCATGCACCGACGTGTGTAATCTGACAGACGCGCAATGCTTCTGTCAGGATGCACCATCAGTGCTGCAGCTGGTTGGTCGATCAGTCGTTCGCTCGGTCCACCTGGAAGGGTAAAGGATGGAAAAAGAGAGAGAAAAAAACATACAAAAAAAAACAAGCAAGCAGCAATGCAAGAAATTCATTAACATTAACTTTCGTAAACTTTATTAAACCTTTTTAACCAAACAATAACATTTGGAACTTTTGCTTACCTGTTTTTTTGTTTTTTGTTTTTTTTTAACTTACCTTCCGAGGACAAACTTCTCCTTCCCCATGGGACAGTGTGCAAAGCGCAAATCGCACAGAGATGTAGCAAAGTACACTATGCACTTTGTCCCAAGTGAAAGGAGAGGTTTCTGGCAGCCCTGTGTATTTGGGTCTCTCAAAAGCAGATGTCTGGTTTCACACACAGGAGTCGCGCAGTAGCGTAGGTATGCACTAGCTTTAAGTCAACCACTTCCGGCGTAAGGGGGGACCGCAAAGTGGGACTTTCGCTAGGCAATTTGCTGCAACCATCACTCCAGTGTTTTTGGGTCTCTCAAAAGCAGATGTCTGGTTTCACACACAGGAGCCGCGCAGTAGCGTAGGTATGCACTAGCTTTAAGTCAACCACTTCCGGCGTAAGGAAGGAACCTGCAAAGTGGGACTTTCGCTAGGCAATATGCTGCAACACATCGCTCCAGTGTGAAAGAGCCTTGAGAGACTACTACCGTGTCTCACGTTCCCTACTCCAATAGCGAATGTGTTCGTGGAACTGTTCAAAACACTCCCCTATGCATAGGGCAGGCTGGTCAGGACAGTAGGGACAATAAAAAGTGGTGTCACGCCTCATTCCATCCCTCTTACAGACACGACAATGTTTTCTTGGGGTGCGTTGACCTGGGGTACTCGGAAAGACATAAGCATAGTGTCTTTCATGTAGCCGGCTAACTACATTAGGGGGATTGGCCACGGCCCCTCCTGGATACAGGAGTTCCGAAATGACCTCTTCCTGAAATTTAAGGAAGTATCCTGTTCTCCCATCCTTACTGTAGAGAACAAAGCTGTTGTACATTTCCAATTGAATCAAGTAAATAGCCACTTTCTTATACCAGCGGCTGGTCCTTCGGGAAACTAAATAGGGAGCCAACATCTGGTCATTGAAGTTCACCCCTCCCATGTTTAAATTATAGTCGTGGACAGCGAGGGGTTTCTCAACAACCTCAGTTGCTCGCTGAATTTGGACTGTCGTGTCTCCGTGAATGGTCGACAGAAGGTAAACGTCCCTCTTGTCCTTCCATTTCACTGCAAGAAGGTCGTCATTACACAAGGCAGCCCTCTCCCCCCGTGCAAGTCGGGTAGCAGTAAGATATTGGGGGAAGCCCCGGCGACTAGGCCGCACGGTGCCACAGCAGGGAATTCCAAGTATCTTCAAATGCTGATAGAGGGCCACACTTGTGTAGTAGTTGTCCACATAGAGATGGTACCCCTTGTGGAATAAGGGTGACACCAAGTCCCACACAATCTTGCCACTGCACCCCAGGTAGTCAGGGCATCCGACCGGCTCCAATTTTGTGTCTTTTCCCTCATAGACCCTAAAGCGATATGTATAGCCTGTGGCCCTTTCACAGAGCTTATACAGCTTGACCCCATACCGGGCGCGCTTGGTTGGGATGTACTGCTTAATGCCAAGGCGCCCGGTAAAATGTACGAGGGACTCGTCTATACAGATGTTCTGTTCAGGGGTGTAAGCATCTGCAAATTTGGATGACAGGTGGTCTATGAGGGGCCGAAATTTGTGGAGCCGGTCATAGTCAGCGTGGCCTCTTTCATAACAGGTTGTATCATCATTAAAGTGCAGGAAGCGCAGGATGTCCTCAAAACGTGACCTGGACATGGCAGCAGAGTACATGGGCATGTGATGTATTGGGTGCGTAGACCAATAGGACCGCAATACATTTTTTTTAGTTAGACCCATGTTAAGGAGAAGGCCCAAAAAGATTTTAAATTCGAAAACTGTGACCTGTTTCCACCGAAAAGGCTGGGCATGGGAGCTGTTCGGATTGGCGGTGATAAATTGTGTGGCCTTACGGTTGGTCTCTGCCACGACTAAGTCGTAGAGATCCTCGGTGAAGATCAGATGAAAATCGTCTAGGGCCGATCCTAGATGATCTGTCTCCACCTGGACTCCAGACTGGGCGGTGAAAGGGGGCACTACGGGTGCGGCGGAATTAGGGAATTTCCAATGAGGGTTTGCCAGCACCTCTGGGAGCCTAGGGGTACTACGGGCCCGTGTTTCTGGTGGCTGCGACTGGAGTCTTACTGCACGTACCACCGAACCAGTTTCAACTGCCATGCTGGTGCTCGCCACTTCACCAGGGTCTACGGCAGTACTGGTTTCAAGTCCAGGATGTGCTGCGCTGTTGGTGCATGCCTCACCATCAAAATCTGGATCAGCGCTAGCACCACTCTGCTGGCCTTCAGGTTGATCCTGCGCAACCTGTGGTCCACTGACATGGGGTCGGGAACGCCTGGCGCTAGCAGGGACCTCAACCTCGTCATCAGAACTATCGGTCAGAGAGTCACTGTCCTCTACAGGTTCATATTCTGAGCCGGATGATTCGTCGGATGAGAAGTCCCAATCACTCTCACCCGACTCGGCCATAATACTGTAGGCCTCTTGCAGGGAATACATCTTTTTTGCCATTTTGGGCTGCTAAATTTAGGGGGTATTCCTCTGAGACCACCCAGGAAAAAATGCACCTGTCTAGCAAATGGGAGTATTTGTTAAGTAAAGGGCTGCGATCGCTCAGTTTTGATTAAAAAAAAAAAATCAAAACTGATCTTTATAGCGTCGCAACTATTGTGTTTTTTTGCAGTGATCAGAAAACTAAAATTTCTTTCACTTGGTGGGGAGGGCTGAACGCAAGTGCGGCAGAACGATCAGGCCTGATCGGGCAAACACTGCGTTTTTAGTGGAGCCTACTCTAAGGTGACCCTAACGTACTTATATAGATCTGACTGCCATCAGTACTGATCACTTACAGATACTATATAGTACCAATGCTGATTAGCGACAGTGATGACGCTAATCAGCGACTTATAGTGATTGCGGTGTAGTGGGCTGGGCGCTAACTACCTAACAAAGGGGCCTAGCTAACTCACTGGCCAAAAAAACAGTGCACAGGCAAAAGATGTCACTCAGACCTCGATCAGAGCTGTTACAGGTGACCAGATATCAATCACAGTGCCGCTGTCAGATGCCAACAAATGTAAACAGCAATTGGAATCACAGGGCAATCACAGATCAAAAACCAATCACCAATCAATCAATCAATCAGATGTCAAAAATCAGTACACAGACAATAGATGTCACTCAGATCTCACTCAGACCTCGATCAGAGCTGTGACAGGCGACCAGATATCAATCACAGTGCCACTGTCAGATGCAAACCAATGTAAACGGCAATTGAAATCTCAGGCAATCACAGATGATCAAATACCAATCACTAATCTATCAGATGTAAAAAAAAATCAGTGCACAGACAATAGATGTCACTCAGACCTCGATCAGAGCTGTGACAGGCAACCAGATATCAATCACAGTGCAGCTGTCAGATGCCAACCAATGTATACAGCAATTGAAAACGGCAATCACATGATCAATAATCACAACGCAATCAATCAATCAATCAGAAGTCAAACTGTGCACAGGCAATGATGTCACTCACATGGCACTCAGACCTCGACCAGATGACACTCAGACCTCAGTCAGACGCCTTGGCAGGGCCAGTGAGGGGGGTAGTGGGGGTGATCAGCGGCGATCGGGTGGGGGATCGAGCAGGGAAACGTGCGGGTCTAAGTGAGCAGGGCTGCCGTCCTCTCTCCTGGTGGTCCCGGAACGCTGTGACCAGGAGAGGAGGAGGCAGCCAGTATAATACACGTTGTTTACATAACAACGTGTATTATACACTTTGCATTGGGCCATTTGAAAGATCGCAGCCCGCCGGCGCTGCTAATTGGCCGGCGGGCTGATGACACAGGGGGGCCGCAAGTGATGCCGGGCGATGTGCGCGCGCACGATCGCCCGCATTTCTAATTGACAGGACCTTCCGCCAATCGGCGTTAGGCGGTCCTGGGGCTGCCGCCGCGGCCACGCCTACTGGCGTGACGTGGGCGGCAGGTGGTTAAAGGGACACTTAAGTCTGTGGAAAAAAAATGAGTTTTACTGCCTAGTATCCTGCTGATCTTTTATGTATCAGTAGTGTCTGAATCGCACACCTGAAACAAGCAAGTGGCAAATGCAGTCAAACTCCTGATCTGCATGTTTGTTCAGGGTCCATGGCTAAAATGATTAAAGGCCTTTGATCAGCAGGACAGTAAGGCAACTGGTATTTTTTAAAAGAAAATGAACATGACCGGCTCCATAAGTCTCTCGCATTAGGTTTCCTTATAGCAGCAATGCAGTATTGTACCCTCTTAGCCATCAGAAATAAGTTTTGAATCAGGATGAATACCATTTATTGGCCAGCTTTGAAGAAAAGGTGTAAGCTTTCGCTTATGAAGACTTCCTTAGACTTTATACAAGAATCAGGCCGGCTTCACGCTGCGGATTGGCGGCAGAAACCAGACCTGGATCGCAAGAGCACTCTTAGACAGCCCATTGGATGTTGTTGGTGGTGCCAATCGACAAAAACAATCGTTTTATCGTGCGGATTATCGATCACTTTGTAGGATCAATGCTATCTGAAATTATCGGATTGTTTTATATTTCTGCCCATCTAATTTTTTCAATCAGCATTATTGGACATTGAAGGTTGATTGTCTGCTTGAATTGTATCATTAACCTCCATAGCGGTAACCCCGTGTGTGACACGGGGTAAGCCACCGGAGGGTGCCGCTCAGGCCCTGCTGGGCCGATTTAAATAATTTATTTTTTTTGCTGGACGCAGCTAGCACTTTGCTAGCTGCGCCAGCACCCCGATCACCGCCGCGCGCCCGATCGCCGCTATCCGGTGCGTCGCGCGCGCCCCCCCCCCCCCCCAGACCCCGTGCGCTGCCTGGCCAATCAGTGCCAGGCAGCGCCGAGGGTTGGATCCGGAGTCCCAATGACGTCCCGACGTCGCTAACGTCATCCCGCCCCGTGGGGGAAGCCCTCCAGGAAATCCAGTTCTTTGAACGGGATTTCCTGATCGGAGATCACCGAAGGCGATCGAAGCAGGCGGGGGGATGCCACTGAGCCCTGGGCTCGCTACATGATTTTAAAAAAAAAAATGTTTTAAAAACTGCTGCGCTGCCCCCTGGTGGTATTTTTCATACCGCCAAGGGGGTTAAAGGGCACCTTTATTTTCCACCATCCCCCTCGCAACGCTCCACAGTACTCAAGCGCATAGCAAAATAGCAAGCTACATTTAATGCACTTTTCACTTTCAGAATTTGTAAATAGGAGCAACAGAAAACTAGCCACTAAGTAGTAGACCATGTAAAATCAGACAGCTGGCTTAGTGCATACCGAAGCACGTCCTGTGCAAAGTTGTCAGCTTTCTGCAGAGTCAATAGCTACCAAAGGCCTCCAAACTTTGTATGGCCATCTGATTAGCTGTAGAATATTATGTGGAGAGCTTCATGGAATGAGTTTCTATGGCCAAACAGCTGCATCCAAGCCGCACCAAGTGTAATGCAAATCATCAAATGTAGTGATGTAAAGCAAAACCCCCCAACACTGCTACTGCCTATAGAGCGCGTCCTAGCGGCTGCAGCTCTGGCGCTTTGAGTCCACATGGAGAAAAGTGCAATATAAATATTGTCTCTCTATTCTGGAACAATGGTCAGTAATTCCTTTGAACACACTCCTAGACACGTCTTGGAGCAGTTTTTTTCCCCCACACAATTTCTCGTCTGGTTGTATAGTGTTGTGCCTGCCCATGTCTGCACTATAAAGTACTAAGCATGCCATGCATCAGGAAAAGCCTGCACGCATTGTGTAGCGTGAATGAGCCCAAATCTATGTGTTTATAGGTGGGCATCCCAATTCTTTTTGTAATACATTAGATTCCCTTTATAGTAAACATCAAGGGACCTGGCCAAGTACTTTACTATATCAGAATTTGTCATACTTATATTTATACAGGCATATGGCGGGGACCTGGGGACAGAGTTTACTATAACGAGATTCTACTGTATATTGTATGATCCCCTGCATGCTTTTGGCTGTATTTTGCATGGTAAAGTTCCTCAAAGTAAATCTGAAATGAGTTAAGACACTTATACATTCTCGGGGCTTCCTCCAGCCCCCTTCAGGCTGATCAGTCCCTCTGTGTCCTTTTCTGCTGCCTGAATCCTCTGCTAGGTGGCCCGGTAATTCAGCCAGTTGTGGCGCATGTGGACTGTGCCAACTGATGGAATTATCGGGACCCATAGCAGAGGATCCAGGGGGCGGAGGACAGCGAGGGACTGATCAGCCTGAAGGGGGCTGGAGGAAGCCACAGGTATGTATAAGTGTCTTCTTTTAACTCCTCTCGGGTACCCTTTAACCATTTCATGCCATGATGGGCTGAAGTATCCAAATACGTGTGCACAAGCATGCACGCTTCTGTGTCACACGTGCACTTTAGTGCCCTGTTTGCAATAAAGGTGCACAAATAGGAAGTTTATAAACACCCATTGCCTAGTGGATAGGGAGCCCCACAGACCTTGCAGAAGCCTGCCTTTTAACAGTGAGCAAGCTGGAAAACCTAATTCAGCCATTTAGTTACCTTTACTCCTAACCCCATGCCCCAAATTGCCCGATTATGTATTTTGTAAGCTTGCTGCATTGCAGTGTGATTAGTCAACCCCATATACAAGTCGACTCTAATATTTGACCCTCTTAAGCTGGAATTTTTTATTGACTCAAGTATAAATCTACCCAGCAAAGTTAATGGCTGCACTTGGGGACCAGGAAGAATTAAAAACTGCACTTGGGGACCAAGAGGAGTTAATGACTGCACTGCATACATTATTGTAGCTCTTAACCCCTCCTGTGCCTTAAGTGCAGCCAATAACTCCCCCAGGCCCCCAAGTGCAGCAATTATCTACCCGCCTTCCTGCAGCTCAGTATCTCCCCCTCCCTTTTCCTTGTTAATTGTTGTGGCCAGGACTTTCAGACCTGTGTTTTCTTAGAATTTCCTTTATCAAGAAAGTGTCACTTACCACTGGGTAAATTGCTGTAAATGGGAATGTTGCTAAAGGTGGCCAAACACGTATAGATTTGCAGCAGATTCGACCATTAGATTTCTGTCAGATGCCTGTCAAGTTGAATCTGACAGGAATCTGATGTGTGCCACACACTGGGAACAGATTTCCAATAGATTTCAGAATGAAATCTATTGGAAAGCTATTGCAAATGGATTTAAATGCATTATTGCACCATTAGATCCAAATGCAACTCTATGGGCCATAGATTTTCCATGCTGTCTGATAGATCAAATTGATTGAAATTGGCTACAAATCGATTTTGCTGATGTGAAAGAATCGATTTCTGATCGTTTTGATGGAATCGATTGATGGCTGAAATCGACCAGTGTATGGGCCCCTTAATAGTACACACATTACTCAATGTGTTCAGTATTGCCAGTGACTCCTGTATAAGTCGACCCCCATATTTTTATTTAGTGAGTCGGACCTAAATTTCTAGACTTGTAGTCTAGTATAAACCAGGGCTGTGGAGTCGGAGTCGGGCAATTTTGGGTGCCTGGAGTCGGAGTCGGGGAAAAATGCACCGACTCCGACTCCTAATGAATTTGTAACTGTAATTAAAATAGAAAATATGATAAAATGTTCTATTTCTCAGATAAAAGTCATTAAAAATAATGTATATATACAGTATATATACAGTAATAGCTGTGCTTAGTCTACAAAAATGAAATAAACCAATCAAAATTAGTTACTTGTGCTGCTTCAATAAAGCAGTCCCCGTATTTTTAAAGTCAGATATACATATCTGATTGTGACTGTATATATGAAGTGTACACAGGAATCTCTTTTATACACTAAATAACATCTATGCTGTAAGTATAAAGCCTGATGTGTAGCAGTGTCACTAATAGAGATGGTCAACGAGATGGAAATAATTCTGCATTGATGCTGAGTTATGCAAATGTATGCACTCCCTTTGCTGATGAAATCAAATAATTTGATATGTTATTAAAATTTGGTTTGGTGACTACAAATTAAAGGGAAACTGAGACGGATGAAAAGTAAAGTTTTATACATACCTGGGGCTTCCTCCAGCCCCCTTCAGGCTAATCAGTCCCTCACTGTCTTCCACCACCCGGATCTTCTGCTATGAGTCCTGGTAATTCAGCCAGTCAGCGCTGTCCGGCCGCATGCCGCTCCCACAGCCAGGAACATTCTGTACCTGCGCAATAGTGCTGCACAGGTGTAGTATGCTCCTGGCGGCGGAGTGTGTGCATGCGCACTACGCCTGACTGGCTCAAGTACCTGGACTCCTAGCAGAAGATGCAGGTGGTGGAGGAGGACAACGAGGGACTGATTATCCTGAAGGCAGCTGGAGGAAGCCCCAGGTATGTATAAAACTTTAATTTCATCTGTCTCAGGTTTACTTTGTTACAGTAGTACTATACTCTACATATGCACTCCCCACAGAGCTGCAGGGAATCCACTGAGAATGCTGTGCACATTGAACACAGAGGTGTTGTCTGTTTACAATCTCCTCATTCCCCTGCAGAGTACCTGCACATCATTCTTACATGTACCCACAATTACATTGCCTAGGGCCTGATAGATGTTCTTTGTTCCGGTCTGTACCTTTTACAAGTACTCTTACCAAGGACTAGTTTTAGTCTAAAGGGAATAAATATAGTAATCTACATATCCTTCTCACTTCAGTTGTCTTGTAAAATTCCTAAGCTTTGGCAGTTAAGAGACGAATTTCATGTTACATACTTTTAACCACTTCCCGACCGCCCACTACACAGGGGCGGCGGGGAAGTGGAGCCCTGCAGGACGGCCTCACCCACAGAGGCGGCGGTCCATTTAAGGGCATGGGCGGAGCGATCGCGTCATCCGTGACGCGATCCTCCGCCGGCGCCTGTCACCGCTCGCTCGCCGCAACATCCCGCCGGCTATACGGAAGCGCCGGCGGGATGTTAACCCCGCGATCGCCGCATACAAAGTGTATAATACACTTTGTAATGTTTACAAAGTGTATTATACAGGCTGCCTCCTGCCCTGGTGGTCCCAGTGTCCGAGGGACCACCAGGGCAGGCTGCAGCCACCCTAGTCTGCACCCAAGCACACTGATTTCTCCCCCCCCCTGCCCCAGATCGCCCACAGCACCCATCAGACCCCCCCCTGCCCACCCCCCAGACCCCTGTTTGCACCCAATCACCCCCCTAATCACCCATCAATCACTCCCTGTCACTATCTGTCAACGCTATTTTTTTTTTATCCCCCCCCCTGCTCCCTGCCCCCTCCTGATCACCCCCCACCCCTCAGATTCTCCCCAGACCCCCCCCCAGACCACCCCCCCCTGTTTACTGTATGCATCTATCCCCCTGATCACCTGTCAATCACCTGTCAATCACCCGTCAATCACCCCCTGTCACTGCCACCCATCAATCATCCCCTAACCTGCCCCTTGCGGGCAATCTGATCACCCCCCACACCAATAGATCGCCCACAGATCCGACATCAGATCACCTCCCAAATCCATTGTTTACATCTATTCTCTCCTCTAAACACCCACTAATTACCCATCAATCACCCCCTATCACCACCTGTCACTGTTACCTATCAGATCAGACCCTAATCTGCCCCTTGCGGGCACCCAATCACCTGCCTACACGCTCAGATTGCCCTCAGACCCCCCCTTATCAATTCGCCAGTGCATTAATTACATCTGTTCTTCCCTGTAATAACCCACTGATCACCTGCCAATCACCTATCACCCATCAATCACCCCCTGTCACTGCCACCCATCAATCAGCCCCTAACCTGCCCCTTGCGGGCAATCTGATCACCCACACCATTAGATCGCCCGCAAACCCGCCGTCAGATTACCTCCCAAATGTATCGTTTACATCTGTTATCTTCTCTAAACACCCACTAATTACCCATCAATCACCCATCAATCACCCCCTATCACCACCTGTCACTTTTACCTATCAGATCAGACCCTAATCTGCCCCTTGCGGGCACCCAATCACCCGCCCACACGCTCAGATTGCCCTCTGACCCCCCCCCCCTTATCAATTCGCCAGTGCATTAATTACATCTGTCCTTCCCTGTAATAACCCACTGATCACCTGTCAATCACCTGCCAATCACCTATCACCCATCAATCACCCCCTGTCACTGCCACCCAACAATCAGCCCCTAACCTGCCCCTTGCGGGCAAACTGATCACCCACCCACACCAATAGATCGCCCGCAGATCCGACATCAGATCACCACCCAAGCGCAGTGTTTCCATCTATTCTCTACCCTAAACACCCACTAATTACCCATCAATCACCCCCTATCACCACCTGTCACTGTTACCCATCAGATCAGACCCTAATCTGCCCCTTGCGGGCACCCAATCGCCCGCCTACAATCTCAGACTGCCCTCAGACCCCCCCTTATCAATTCGCCAGTGCAATATTTACATCTGTTCTCCCCTGTAATAACCCACTGATTACCTGTCAATCACCTATCAATCACCCATCAATCACCCCCTGTCACTGACACCCATCAATCACCCGCTGTCACTGACACCCATCAATCAGCCCCTAACCTGCCCCTTGTGGGCAAACTGATCACCCACCCACACCAATAGATCGCCCGCAGATCCGACAACAGATCACCACCCAAGCGCAGTGTTTCCATCTATTCTCTACCCTAAACACCCACTAATTACCCATCAATCACCCCCTGTCACTGCTACCTATCAGATTAGACCCCTATCTGCCCCTAGGGCACTCAATCACCCACCCACACCCTCAGAATGCCCTCAGACCCCAGCCCTGATCACCTCGCCAGTGCATTGCTTGCATCTATTCTCCCCTCTAATCACACCTTGAGACACCCATCAATCACCTCCTGTCACCCCCTAGCACACCTACCCATCAGATCAGGCCCCAATTTGCCCCGTGTGGGCTCCTGATCACTCGGCCAAACCCTCAGACCCCCTTCCGATCACCTCCCCAGTGCATTGATTGCATCTATTTTCCCCTCTAACCACCCCCTGAGACACCCATCAATCACCTCCTGTCACCCCCCTAGCACTCCTATCCATCAGATCAGGCCCAATACAACCTGTCATCTAAAAGGCCACCCTGCTTATGACCGGTTCCACAAAATTCACCCCCTCATAGACCACCTGTCATCAAAATTTGCAGATGCTTATACCCCTGAACAGTCATTTTGAGACATTTGGTTTCCAGACTACTCACGGTTTTGGGCCTGTAAAATGCCAGGGCGGTATAGGAACCCCACAAGTGACCCCATTTTAGAAAAAAAAGACACCCCAAGGTATTATGTTAGATGTATGACGAGTTCATAGAAGATTTTATTTTTTGTCAAAAGTTAGCGGAAAATAATTTTTATTGGTTTTTTTTCACAAAGTGTCATTTTTCACTAACTTGTGACAAAAAATAAAATCTTCTATGAACTTGCCATACACCTAACGGAATACCTTGGGGTGTCTTCTTTCTAAAATGGGGTCACTTGTGGGGTTCCTATACTGCCCTGGCATTTTAGGGGCCCTAAACCGCGAGGAGTAGTCTAGAAAACAAATGCTTCAAAATGACCTGTGAATAGGACGTTGGGCCCCTTAGCGCACCTAGGCTGCAAAAAAGTGTCACACATGTGGTACCGCCGTACTCAGGAAAAGTAGTATAATGTGTTTTGGGGTGTATTTTTACACATACCCATGCTGGGTGGGAGAAATTTCTATGTAAATGGACAATTGTGTGTAAAAAAATCAAACAATTGTCATTTACAGAGATATTTCTCCCACTTAGCATGGGTATGTGTAAAAATACACCCCAAAACGCATTATACTACTTCTCCTGAGTACAGCGGTACCACATGTGTGGCACTTTTTTACACCCTAAGTACGCTAAGGGGCCCAAAGTCCAATGAGTACCTTTAGGATTTCACAGGTCATTTTGCGACATTTGGTTTCAAGACTACTCCTCACGGTTTAGGGCCCCTAAAATGCCAGGGCAGTATAGGAACCCGACAAATGACCCCATTCTAGAAAGAAGACACCCAAAGGTATTCCGTACGGAGTATGGTGAGTTCATAGATTTTATTTTTTGTCACAAGTTAGCGGAAAATGACACAAAAACTATTAAAATCAATTTCCGCTAACTTGTGACAAAAAAATAAAAACTTCTATGAACTCACCATACTCCTAACGGAATACCTTGGGGTGTCTTCTTTCTAAAATGGGGTCATTAGTGGGGTTCCTATACTGCCCTGGCATTTTAGGGGCCCTAAACCGTGAGGAGTAGTCTTGAAACAAAAATGACCTGTGAAATCCTAAAGGTACTCATTGGACTTTATGCCCCTTAGTGCAGTTAGGGTGCAAAAAAGTGCCACACATGTGGTATCGCCGTACTCGGGAGAAGTAGTACAATGTGTTTTGAGGTGTATTTTTACACATACCCATGCTGGGTGGGAGAAATACCTCTGTAAATGACAATCTTTTGATTTTTTTACACACAATTGTCCATTTACAGAGGTATTTCTCCCACCCAGCATGGGTATGTGTAAAAATACACCTCAAAACACATTGTACTGCTTCTCCCGAGTATGGCGATACCACATGTGTGGCACTTTTTTGCACCCTAACTGCGCTAAAGGGCCCAAAGTCCAATGAGTACCTTTAGGATTTCACAGGTCATTTTGAGAAATTTCGTTTCAAGACTACTCCTCACGGTTTAGGGCCCCTAAAATGCCAGGGCAGTATAGGAACCCCACAAATGACCCCATTTTAGAAAGAAGACACCCCAAGGTATTCCGTTAGGAGTATGGTGAGTTCATAGAAGTTTTTATTTTTTGTCAAAAGTTAGCGGAAATTGATTTTAATTGTGTTTTTTCACAAAGTGTCATTTTCCGCTAACTTGTGACAAAAAATAAAATCTTCTATGAACTCGCCATACTACTAACGGAATACCTTGGGGTGTCTTCTTTCTAAAATGGGGTCATTTGTGGGGTTCCTATACTGCCCTGGCATTTTAGGGGCCCTAAACCGTGAGGAGTAGTCTTGAAACGAAATTTCTCAAAATGACCTGTGAAATCTTAAAGGTACTCATTGGACTTTGGGCCCTTTAGCGCAGTTAGGGTGCAAAAAAGTGCCACACATGTGGTATCGCCGTACTCAGGAGAAGTAGTATAATGTGTTTTGTGGTGTATTTTTACACATACCCATGCTGAGTGGGAGAAATATCTCTGTAAATGGACAATTGTGTGTAAAAAAAATTAACAAATTGTCATTTACAGAGATATTTCTCCCACCCAGCATGGGTATGTGTAAAAATACACCCCAAAACACATTATACTACTTCTCCTGAGTATGGCAATACCACATGTGTGGCACTTTTTTGCAGCCTAACTGCGCTAAGGGGTCCAAAGTCCAATGAGCACCTTTAGGCTTTACAGGGGTGCTTACAATTTAGCACCCCCCAAAATGTCAGGACAGTAAACACACCCCACAAATGATCCCATTTTGGAAAATAGACCCTTCAAGGTATTCAGAGAGGGGCATGGTGAGTCCGTGTCAGATTTCATTTTTTTTTGTCGCAAGTTAGAAGAAATGGAAACTTTTTTTTTTTTTTTTTTTTCTTACAAAGTGTCATTTTCCACTTACTTGTGACAAAAAATAATATCTTCTATGAACTCACTATGCCTCTCAGTGAATACTTTGGGATGTCTTCTTTCCAAAATGGGGTCATTTGGGGGGTATTTATACTATCCTGGAATTCTAGCCCCTCATGAAACATGACAGGGGGTCAGAAAAGTCAGAGATGCTTGAAAATGGGAAAATTCACTTTTTGCACCATAGTTTGTAAACGCTATAACTTTTACCCAAACCAATAAATATACACTGAATGGGGTTTTTTTAATCAAAAACATGTTTGTCCACATTTTTCGCGCTGCATGTATACAGAAATTTTACTTTATTTGAAAAATGTCAGCACAGAAAGTTAAAAAAATCATTTTTTTGCCAAAATTCATGTCTTTTTTGATGAATATAATAAAAAGTAAAAATCGCAGGAGCAATCAAATAGCCCCAAAAGAAAGCTGTATTAGTGACAAGAAAAGGAGCCAAAATTCATTTAGGTGGTAGGTTGTATGAGCGAGCAATAAACCGTGAAAGCTGCAGTGGTCTGAATGGAAAAAAAGTGGCCGGTCCTTAAGGGGTAGAAAGCCCTAGGTCCTCAAGTGGTTAATCAACAAAATTGTAATATGCAAATTAGAGGAGTCGGAGTCGGTGGAATCCTAAACTGAGGAGTCGGAGTCGGTGGATTTTTGGACCGACTCCACAGCCCTGGTATAAACAGTATATTGTATTGTTCTGTGCATCAGCAGTCTGTGTCTAATCTGTCTACCCTCTCCAGGGATTCTCCAGATGATCTGCCAGTTTTTGTTGGTACTAATGATGCTGTTAAAGGATGCCTCATCACTCCAACTGGAGATAATATATTTGCTGCTGTCAAGTAAGTAAACCTCAAATGTTATATGCATTGCTTGATTTGGGTGCATGTTCTCTAGCCTGGTACATTATAGTTCATCCATATAAATGTACTGTTTTTGTTGGGTTTTTTTTAAACCTTGTTTCTAGGCTATTTGCAATAAAGAAGCAAAAGGAAATGACAGATAAGAAAGCAGTTGCCACAATAAAGGATTTAGTTGAGAAGATAACAGCAGCTGCAGATAAATGTAGCTATTCGTTGGAACAGAAATCTGCCTCAATGAAACGGAGAGACAAAAAGGTGAGCAGCTACAATTTCACAGTTAAAGGAAACAAACTGAGGAATATGGAGGCTTCCATCACTAATTCCAATTGTCTATCATGTTTATATCTTGGCTTTAATAACTTGAGATCCATAACTGGAGAAAAAAACTCCAGTGGGGTCAGCACAGCTTAATGCCCTCGGCTAGGGTTACAGATTCAGAAGGTATTTGGGTATGCTGGCATTCGCAGCAAGGCCAAGTGATGCACCCCAATAGGCACCGCCACTGTGATCTGCAGTGCCGCTTTTAGTATTAGTATGTCTGATCCTATTCAGTTATACTTCATGGAGCTGCATGTCAAGATGCCAGTGGACAATTGTTATTGTTCCTAAAGTGAACCAGAGACCAAACACCCTTGTGTATTTTACCATATATATCAGTGAGAACATTCAAGAAAACACCTACTATGCTTTGTTTCATTCTTTACTGCTCAGCCTGCTTGTAATCGACCCTGATAAAATCCCCGACTGAGCATTGTCTAGCTTTGCTTAGGAATCATTATAGCGGAGTCACTAAGTGCATCAGAAAATAGCACTGTAGCCAACTAAAGTAGTCGGAAAGCTCAGAAGCGGTTTTGCATAGAAAACAGTGACGTGTCTAACGCTTTCTGTACTGGAAAACAATACGAGACTTTTCTTTGCTACTAATGTTTGATTTCTTAGCTGTACTACACAAGCAATACATTATCTCATAAGTTTACTTTCACTTCAGATTCCCTGTAAATTTATACCATACCAAATATTGAATATTCGTATACCTTCATTGATGTATTTAATAATAAATTTATTCATTTATTCAGGCGCGAGATGTAAGTATTGATTAGTGACCTACCTCCTTATTTACTGATGTATAGCTGTATATTAGCCCACAGTTAGCGTATCATGTTAGGAGTTGATAGAAGTATTATTAGAGTAATATTACAATCATTTGTTGTTTTTTTTCATTTTGCACTGGCAATGCCCCAACTATGAGATTTATATTTGTTTGTCCATTTTGTTACATATTTTTCCAATAAAGTGGATAATAGTACTATGTGCGGCTAATGTTTTTTATTACTACACGTTTCCCTAATTTATCCCTGGGTTTAGAATATCATTTTAGTATGCCGTATTTTATCAGGTTGTGACAAAGTCCTTCCATGGTGCAGGCCTGGTGGTACCTGTAGACAAGAATGATGTTGGATACAGAGAACTCCCAGAAACAGATGGTATGTTAGATCACCTCCTGGTATACTTTTTGTTTAACATTTTTAATGTATTAGTTTTTGTTTTGATTTTCTTTCACTGTTCTTGAATAAATCGCCAGTTGCATTTCCGTAAAATTCTTTTTAAAGTAAAACTGGCAATATCCAGTGCAGAGATATCATAATTTATGCAGATTCTTCATGCAATGACATGTATATCTATTTACTTCACTTCAAAGGGAGTCTTAAGAAGATTTGCAAAGCCATTGTGGAAGCTCCCAGCGATGACGTGAGGATGAAAGCTTTTGCTCCTATTCAGGAAATGATGACTTTTGTTCAGTTTGCAAATGATGAGTGTGATTATGGCATGGGCTATGAACTGGGAATTGACCTCTTTTGTTATGGATCACATGTAAGTTTTTTTTTTTTTTTATTTCAGACAAGTTCACTAGTAATGGGAAAGTAATTTATGCACGGTTATGCGTTTATTAATTATTCTACCTAACGTACCTTAAGTTTTTAGCGCCAGGAAGGTCCAGTGTGTGCAGCTCTGTTACTTTTAGTTAATGGAATGAACTTGCTTTAACCCCCCCAATTAGTTCAGGATATTTGGGTCTAAAAGCAGTGCAATCTTTCCTGCTTTTAGTGTCTAAAATTCAGGACTAATCACACGCCGGAGATATCCCTCAGTTTAGGCGGACCCCAGAACTTACCTCTCTAGCATCTAGATCTGTGCAATTTCTCCTCTGGGGGTGCTCTAATTTGGTGAGATCTCCGTCAGTCATCATGTGACAGACAACAATCTCACCCGATGGATCGAGAGCCTTGGAGCAGACTGTCTGGATCCCAGGGAGGTGAGTATTGAATGCTGCACTCTCTGCAGTAACCTGGACCCAGACTCCAGATTACCGCTAGCAGCATTATTTTACAGCTCTCATTAACTTTAAATTAATCAGTCTAGGAGCAGCGAGTGCAGGGGGTGTTACTGATGATGGGCAGAGAGGAGAAAGTACTGACATCCTCCCAGTCTATCCTCAAGTGGCTGGGTGGGGGGGTGCTAAAGGGGAAGGATTGTGCTGTAACTCTTATGTCACAGCACAGATTTAAAAAAAAAAAAAAAAAAAAAAAAAAGCATTAAACATTTTATTCAAAACACGAGGTCAGGGGTACTTTAAATTGTTTGGTACCAGCATCCATTTTTTAGGAGTATACCGATCAGTAAAAAAAAGTGCAGTTGTAGTGTTATATTTCAATTCTGAATGTGCATACAATATTTATTCTAGCAGTTAGTATAAGCAATGTAACTGCTGGGATCAAACTGACTGACAAGTCTGGAATATTGTATAAAAAGGCAATGCTACATAATCACCACTACTTGTGGCCAGTTTACATACTGTCAGCATGAATAGCAGAAAACTTGAGATGCTGCGGAGTTCCTGAAACAGGCTGAGGAATGAATCTGAAGGCTTCTGTGATTCAAGAAACCAAGATCAGCAGCACCACTTTTGAAGAAATAGCTCATTATTCAGACACGTAATTAAAATCACATGCTAAAAAAAATGGGCTTAGATGCAGCTACAGCCCGCTGCTTTGAATGCTTCTTTGGCAAGCTCATATGAGCTTGCAGCTTGACAAAGAAGCATTCAAAACAGCGGGCTGTAGCTGCGTCTAAGCTTTAGCACACTCCTCCATTGGAGTGCTTGGTCTAACACTGAATTTAAGGCGTGTTGTATGATATATTGACTAGAAAGCAGGGCTATGGAGTCGGTATAAAAATCATCCGACTCCTCAGTTTATGAAACTGACTCAAACTCCAGGTACCCCAAAATTACTTTTGACTCCTTAGTCTAATACTAGGGCTATGGAGTTAGTACAAAAGAAAATTTAAAAAAAATCATCCAACTCCAGGTACCCAAAATTTACTCCACAGCCCTGTGAAAGCCCCATCTATATAAAGGATCCAGCTGGATAGAGGAGAGTAAATCTGAAAGGACTGCAAGGCTGGTAAGTGGTCACCAAAGTAATCCACTATAGCTATACAGTATTATAGATTAGGGGCACCATACTGAACATAGTACCCAGGTGTGATTGGAGGTGATAATTCATGTATGCTTATTTTCTATTGTAGTACTTTCATAAAGTAGCCGGACAGCTCTTACTCCTGGCATACAAGCTCCTGAAGAGAGATCTCTTTGCAGAAATCATTGAATCTCACCTGGCCAATCGGAAAAAGGAGATTGTAAATCAGCTGGAGGCATAGCCCAGATCCTAAGCATTATTTGTTTTGTATTTGTTTTTTTTTTACTTGTTACACTACGGTATGAAGTTAGTTTTGTAATAAAATTTTTGATGTTTATCATCATTTAATGTGACTTCATGCAGATGTTTTAAGTAAGTAAGTTTATGCAAATTTTATGCAGCCGGACAAGTGAAGTTTAGCATCTGTTTTTCATTGACCTAGTTGCATAAATTTAAAGTACAACTGTAGCGAGAGGGATATGGAGGTGTCCATATTTATTTACTTTAAAGAAAACCTGTACTGATAAAGTTCCCCTGGGGGGTACTCGCCTCAGTCGGGGGAAGCCTCTGGACCCTATCGAGGCTTCCCCTATCTTCCTGTGTCCCATATTGGTGAGCGCTTGCTTTGTTTTCTGCTTCCTGTGTCCCATAGCTGTCTCGCTACAGCCCCCGGAATGCACAGGCGACAAATCGGACACCCTGTGCAATAATTACCTTTCTAGGCTCCAGCAGGGGCGCTGTTGCGGCTCTTCTGACGGAGATAGGCGAAAAAAGCTGATCTCCGTCAGGTTTGCTCTACTGCGCAGGCGACTTGCGCCTGCGCAGTACAGCAGCCCGAAGGAGATTAGCTATTTTCGCCTATCTCCGCGGGAAGAGCGGACACTGCGCCTGCGGTGGAGCCAAAAGGTAAATATTTACATCGCCGCCACTCCGGGAGGATTTTCTCAGCTGCTGTGGGACCGAGGGTCCGGGGGCTTCCCCCACCTGAGGTGAGTACCCCCAGGGGAGTTTTTTTCATTACAGACCTTCTTTAAAGAGGAACTGAAGAGAGGGGTATATGGAGGCTGCCATGTTTATTTCCTTTGAAGCAATACCAGTTGCCTGGCAGCCCTGTTGATCCTCTGCCTCTAATACTATTAGCCATAGCCCCTGAACAAGCATGCAGCAGATCATACTTTAAAGTCAGATCTGACAAAGACTAGCTGCATGCTTGTTTCTGGTGTTATTCAGATACTACTGAAGACAAATAGACCAGCAGGGCTGCCAGGCAACTGGTATTAATTAAAAGGAAATAAATATGGCAGCCTCCGTATAACTCTTACTTCAGTTCCCCTTTAAGGCTATAACAGTTACCTGGCTATTCTGCTGATCATCTGCCTCTAAGGGTAGGAATATACTAGGCAGAATTGCATATGCACCCATAGTAGATAGTTGAAAACGCATATGCGATTGCGCCTAGTGTGATGCTTTTAGCCATAGACCCTGAACAAGCATATGAATACCAGATGTTACCAAGTCAAAATGGACTTGCTTATCCCCTGCAAGAATGCCCCTGGCAGGTGTTTTGAACAGGGAATTCCTCTCCCCTCTGTCGACCTCTGACTTAGGGAGGGGGCAAAGAGAGGCGGTGTGGGGACACAATCATGTCATTAGGCAGAGATCATGTCTCTGTGTCCTATCTGTCTCCTGAAGATCCACCTTGAGTTCTCTTTAAGTGATTGTCAGGAAGTTTTTCTATGCTCAACTGTCCTGCATGCGTTTGCCAGTATTGAAAATCTTTGAATTAATACCCACATTATATACACTTTTGAACTATAGCTGCCCCCAAGTCATTATACAGTCTAGATTGCTAAAGTATAGTAACATTTATAGCAATAAATCTAGTTTTAGTATAGCTAGTGCTACCTGTTGTTTTTTTTGTTATTCAGTGGTTAATACATACTTCAGCTTTGCTTTACAGCCCAGCGACATAGTGGCAGTGAAATACTTCTAGGGTCTGTAACCTGGTACCTTATAAGTGAAGCAGGCTGTTTTCCACTACAATAGCACTAGACTAATGAACAGCTGTGAGCCAGTTCTCAAGCAACTCTGATCCTGACTTTATAAAAAAAAAAGTGTGCATCTTTGAATCTTACCAAAATTATTATTGTTGATTTATAAAGCGCCAACATATTCTGTGGCGCTGTACAAACTAAGAAACAAACATGGGGTACATAATAATACAGACAATGGTGTACACTAATATACAAGATACATAACTAGTGACAAAATAAAAAAAAGATACAAAATACAGAAGTGGTAATGACATTGATAAAAGTAACATGATGAATAAAATGTATAATGAGTTCCAAGACACAAAAGGGGCGCTACTGCATTTTGATTAGTGTAATTTCAAGCTGCATAAAAGTTGCATTAACTCAAAATTATTAGCATCTCGTAAACTACTTAAAGGGTCATTTAAATTTAAAAAAAAAAAATTTTCACCTGGGGCTTCCACCAGCTTCCTCCAGGATCACTTGGATCCTCCTGGCCCCGCCGGCAGCTACTTCGGTTTTTAGCGACAGGCCAGGAAACGTCAGTGATTTTTCACGGTCCTGACAGCAATCATCACTCTATACTGCTATTGTAGCCAGGAACGTGAAGAATCACTGACGTTCCCAGGCCTGTCGCTGAAAACTGAAGTAGCTGCCAGAGGGGCCAGGAGGATCAGAGCAAGACCATGTGGGCACACATCCCATGGGATCCTCTGCGATTGACACACAGAGGATCCTGCATACTTATGGGCAAGTTAAACGTCTGTCACCTGTGGTCACAGCTGATTTATCAGCTTTTTAACATTTAGAATCAGAGTAGCTACGGCTTCATAGCCAGGGATAGGCTTCTGAATCAGAAGCCACTCAATCATGATTCAAATGAGGCTTAATTGTCTCAGGTGTGTGCATGGGAGACAAAAGGTTAATTACCAAAATGTCTGCTGGCTTCTATGTATTACACACATCCAATGGGAGGCGTTCCACGACTCACTACCGCGCACTTCCTCCAAGCCGGAAAGAGGAAGTGCGAGGTAGTGAGTTGTGGCATGCGGGCGAGACGTGATACATAGCCAGTGGACTTTAGGGTAATTAACCCTTTGTCTCCCATGCACACACCTGAGGCCATTAAGCCTCATTTCAATCACGATTGAGTGGCTTCTGATTCGGAAGCCCATCCCTGATTTCAACTGCAACAGTGAGAATGATTCCATGTGGATAAATCAGCAGCGCTTTGCAGATCGCTAGCGATCAGTAAAAGCGCTCAGTGTGAACCAGCCCTATGGGATTTTGACAAAATCACAATTTAAATGGGATCCCACACATTACCTTAAAGTAAAGTAAGGCGCTACACCTGCTACTGCTGAAATTCTGTTTTGTCCCCACTTTATTGCCTGATGAATCGGGCTCGGCCTGCGAAACGTGTTGCACTTTTGGGGTACCATATAATAAATGTGATTGCTACTTTTCAGACAGTCTTTCGTATCTGCTTTATGGAGGTAAGTCCACCGCTTCCTCCGGGCAAATTTTAAAGGTTTTATCCACTTTTATTCTGCTGGCGCCTCTGTTCTCCTACTGCAAAATCGTGTCCACCCCTGGTGGAAGGGTGATCTACCCCTTTTTCTCATCTACAGAGAGCGACTTCTTAATCCTGAGTGAGGACAGGTCTAATCTCCTCACCTGCTTATACAGTGGTTGCCTGTGTGGTAACCCACATTTGTGAGTATATTCTTCTCACTGATTTGCCTTACTTCGTTTATGTTTTAACATACTACACTATATTGGGCTCTCGGTTTCTCTATATTTTATTACCTTAAAGTGAACCTCTGGACTAAAAATCGACTCAGTAGCACTGAAAAGGCTTGGTGTTTCTTTAACAGTTTCACAGCATCAGAACTTTGTTTCTCTTATACAAGAATCATTTTTAGCTGCACAGAAGAAAACTGTCCGGGCTTTTTTTGCCCTGATGCTGTGGAAAGCATGATGGGATTTCCGATGTTGATGTTCTCGTTCTGCTATTTTGGTGCAATTTTTTTTTTTAATTTAACATTTGAAGCCTAGCGTGTGCAGCTGGGAGGGGTAATCAGGACACAGGACAGTTGGAACTGTGTCTCCTGCTCCTTGTCACATCTTTTCAACCAAAAAGATGGCTGCCTGCTTGACAAAGATGGCAGTCCCCATGAATCACAAACATTTGCCTGTTCTTTTAAAGCAGGGTGGGTAAAACATTATATTACCTATCTATTCTAATTAACATATCTAATGTAACTTAATGGCAGTATGTTTGTTTAGGCTGAAGTTCCCCTTTAAGAGCTTTTCAAATCACAAATGCTTAGAAAGCGCTGCTAGTGGGTTCCAGGCTTATGTGCATAGATGACATACATCAATCAAGAGTAATGTATTAACCTAACATGTGATGCTGGAACTCTGGTAAGATTGTGTTTCATATAGTGATATCTGGTGCTGGGCATAGATGGTGAGTTTTATGCGCCGGATCGAGCCAGCATGTCACCGCATGTGTGTGCGCGGATCGATTCCCACTCGTCCCCACGGGGCACCCTTATCAGCCGCTCTATTCCCCGCTATTGTCCACCCACAGGGAAAGAGCGGGGACTCTGTCAGCTCATCGAACCTGTCGGATATTATCAATCGAGCCATCAGTGGCTCGATAAGGAAGAAACTCAGTCTATGCCCATACACCATACAATTTTCTGTTAAGGTGGCTATACACTGTTCAATTTACCATCAGATTTGACCAACATATAAATCCCTCTCTGATCGAATGTGATCGGAAAGGGATCGTTTGGCCACCTTTATTGCAAACAGATTGTGAATCAATTTCAGCCTGAAACCGATCACAATCTGTGGAGCTGCGGCCCTCCCGACCCCCCCATACATTACCTTTTTCGGCCGGCGTGAATCCCCTGGTCCTGCTGTCTTCTCAGCTCTGGGCTCCAGACCGTTCCTGCAGCTACTGAACTTTCCTGTCCAGGGGAAGTTTAAACAGTAGAGGGCGCTCTACTGGTTAAACTTCCTGCCGGGACAGGAAGTTCTTTGTAGTAGCAGCCAGTCCGGAACCCAGTGCGGAAAGAAGACAGCGGGGACCAGGGGACTCGTGCCGGCCAGAATAGGTAATGTATACCCGCTATATTACATCGGTCGTCAAGCATTCAAACGCCGCTATCAACATACTCCCGACCCGCCGGCAATCGAGAAATCTTCTGCACAGACGGAGCGACAGGAACGATTGATTTCGGACGGAAATCGATCGTTCTGTCAGCGGTGTGCACGATTTCACAGCAGATTTGCTCACTGATCGAA
Source organism: Hyperolius riggenbachi (assembly GCF_040937935.1). Classification (NCBI taxonomy): domain Eukaryota; kingdom Metazoa; phylum Chordata; class Amphibia; order Anura; family Hyperoliidae; genus Hyperolius; species Hyperolius riggenbachi. The sequence goes on from NC_090646.1 coordinate 163,213,627, forward strand.
TCAGCTGTATATTGGCGGGAAAATCGTTAGGTGTATGGGCCCCTTTAGATTTACCTGCCAAATAAAGTCCAACATGTTGAAAATTATCTATCTGCCAAGCAATTAAACATTGTTTTACTCAGCAGGAGATGACCAGAAGACAATGTACCAGAGATAATGACCATTCTCTACAGAAAATAATCTAATTATACCATTCTAACAGAAAGTTGTATGTGTAGTCCCAGCATTATGCTGGGCATATATGGTTAGATAGTTCTAAAGGCCCATACACACGTCGGATTTTTCTGAACGACGGGTCGTTTGAACGTCCCGTCGTTCGTATGCGGAATCAGACGTGTGTACGGACTATCGTTCGCGTGATAAGACTGGTTTCCAGCGATCCGCCCAACCAGTCTTATCACCCGAACGAGTCTGTACACACGTTGGATTTGACGTTCGAACGTTCAAACGACGGGTCGTTCAGAAAAATCCGACGTGTGTATGGGCCTTTAGGCTTGATACTGGTGCATAATCAAACCGTGTATGCCCAGCATTAGGCTGGTCATGCCTGCACAATCAAACTTTACTAAGTCGATGGAGAAGCACAGCCCGGACAGTATGTGCAGTAGTCTTCCCCTATCCTAATTTCAGGTGTGCATTAAAGGTTTAAAAAAATGCTCATAAGTGCAAGGGTTAATATCTATTTTACTTTGATTGGCCCATATCCCTTTGCACCTGACTTTTCCCTATTTATGTCCAGACAAAGGTTATTCCAGCTGCTACATAATATTCATGCACCTGGGAGTCAACCTGTCCACACCCCAGATCCACTAAGGGTGTAGGGATACACTGTAAAGGACAATGACTGGGTCTCTGTCTGTATTTCAGCAATTATAACTTTCATATAATTAAAAGTACCATAGCATGATATGCATAACGTCTCAGCTTGTGGTTTTTGTTTTTCCCCCAAGTGCACAGTTTATAAAAGGCCTACATGTAGTGCTTATTATAGTTTAACTTTGGTACTTTAAAGAGGAGCTGTTAGGTATAAGGTCTCAGAGAAAAAACACATATCAGTAGCTAAATATTGGCTGTACTTACATTACATATGCATTTCACTGTCCATGTTTGGATTTCACAGAATTTTTATGGTATTTGCAGAGAATGATATTCCTGACAGCTCATGGCAGGTTCCATGTTTGTCTTGTATGAAGCCAATTGTGATGTAATATCCTTCCCTACCTTGCTTCCTGATGATTCGACTCACAAAAAAGATCAGTATAAAAGATCCTAATGGTTCATGATCCGGACAACACTACTGTGCAGTGAATATTAGCTAGCCATGTGGCTAGGAACAATAGCAGACTCCTGCAGTATACTCAAACGAACATGTGCCCTGTGAACAGCACATTGATTTTAGCTGGGCTGCAAGTTACAAGCTGCTGTAACATGAGCCTGTAACTTCCCACTGTGAAAGCAGCCTTAGGGCGTGATAGGGAAATGAAGGGGAGGACCAAGGTAGTGCAGTGGGGAGAAGAAGCAGCCCCAGAATGCTTTGCAGTCTGTTATGCATCCTGCCAGTCTTCTTAGGAGCTTGGGAATAACGAGCTTTGATATTCAGTAAACATCAATATAAGAGAGATTTTAAACTTCAGTATTGCCTTTTTGGCTTCCTTCTAGACTGTTTAACACAGGAGAATAGAGTTTTAAATTAGCTTTTGCACCCTGACAGGTACTCTTTAAAGAAAGCTTATAATTACTGAAATTCCAGGTGGAGATCTAGTCATTATTGTCCTTTGCAGTGTTTCCCCTATTTATGGTGGGTGTAGGATGAGCACACAGCTACCTTAGCAGTGTTCATGTCTCTGGAAGTCATGGTGGCCAGACATCAAGCTGCAGCTTGTAAGAATGGCATTGGTTTCAGGGATACAGATATACTTATGCTACACATGTGCAGTTAAAGAAACCCAAAGGATGTCAGCTATTAAAGTTTTTTTTTTTTTTTTTTTTTTACACAAACCCGGGACTTTCTCCAGCACCATAAGCATGGATGCATCCCACACAGTCCTCCCGCTTGCCTCAGTTAAGCGTCAATCAGCTCCAGTATTCGGCTCTAGTCTCACTCAGTGATGTCAGCTGGGGTGTTTTGCGCTAGCGCAGAAAAGCCCCCTGCATGCGCAGAAAGGTCCTTGCTGATGCCACCAAGCCGAATACCGGAGCTGATTGCCGCTTAAGGTAGGCACATGGGAGGATGGCAAGGGACGCATCCATGCTTATGGGGCTGGAGAAAGCCCTAGGTAAGTAAAAAATCTTTATTAGCTGACGTCTCTGGTATATTAAAGTTATTCCTGTGACAGCTGAAATGCCAACTGTCAGGAATTTTAAGAGGTAAAAACTAAAGAATGCAAAATGGGTAAAGAGAGTCTTAACTGAGGAGGATAATGTGGCTGCCATTTTACCAATACTAGTTGACTGGCACACTGGTGGGTTTTCTGGCTTTAATAGTGTCTGAATAACACACCTGAAACAAGCATATGTCTAATCCAGACAAACTTGTAGTCTGCATGCTTCTCCAGGGTGTACATATATGTACATCGCCAGTGAGCTGGGCACATGGTGAGCCAAATGATGGCTCACCCCGGTGGCGTAAAGTACTATTACCCCTCCGAGTCATGGCAACTCGAAGGGAGGTGTAATTCGCGGTTTGGCGATCACCGGGGGCCCCAAATTAATCCTAACATTTTGTATAGTGCTATTCTCCTGTTGGACTCAAAGCGTTCGAGCTGCAGCCACTAAGGGCACACTCAAAGTGCCACCCTGCAGTGTTAGGAAGTCTTGCCCAAGGACTTCTTACTGTATAGGTACAGTATGGGGCACATAATTTTGGCACTAAGTGCCGAAACCACCTGCTTCGTCTGCAGGGTCTATGGGTAAAGGTGGGTACACACATCAGATAAACGTCTTTGGAAAATGAAAGATCACACACCAATTTTACCCCCTTCCATGTAGTATATGAGTATACTCCACCAGAGTTCCCCAACCCTGTCCTCAAGGCTCACCAACTGTACATGTTTTGCAGAAAACCAAAAACATTCACAGGTGGGGTAATTATTGTCTCAGCAGAGCTGATTACTTACCTGTGTGGATTTCCACAAACCATGCACTGTTGGTGGGCCTTGAGGAGCGTACATTTGAATACGGCGCTGGTAGACTTGGGCGCAGGATCCAGCTGTTAAATGGCTGGTCCTGCTTCTGCACAAGTCCGGGGCGTTTTAATTACTATTCCCCCTCCAGGCCGACATGGATAGTGGGGAATGAAATAATTCGGCTTCCAGCGATTGCTGGAGGCCGAATTATTGTGTTTTTTAAACAACTTCGGCTCCGTCTTCTGACGGAGCCGACCTTCCTCACTGAGCGCCGCTATAGACTGATTCCTATTACAGTCTATGGCGGCGCTGGCTGCGCCCAAAGCTAGCAGCGCTGAAAAGCACTGCTCCGCTTGAGGACAGGGTTGGGGAACACTGCTCTACACAGTCTATTCTATGGAGCTGAACTCCCCATCAGATAAAAATCTTTGCAAGATGCTGAAAACAAGGATGCCATACACATTTAACAGATCAGTATCTGCAAAAGATCTGTTCCTGCAAAAAAAATCAGTTCCAGCAAAATGCATTCATAGTCTGATATCTGCAGATCTCATACACACCTTGTTTAACGGAGAATCATCTGCAGATCAAATCCACCACAATGGGTCTTCAGATCTGCAGATAATTGTCTGATCTGCAGATGGATGTCTGTTATACAAGGTGTGTATGACATCTGCAGATATCAGACTATAAATGCATTTTGCAGGAACGGATCGTTTGCAGATACTGATCTGTTGAATGTGTGCAGCATCTTGCACAGATTTTTATCTGATGGGGAGTTCAGCTCAATAGAATAGACTGTAGAGTATGGCTCTCATACTACATGCAAAGGGGTAAAATTGGTCTGTGAGCTTTCATTTTCCACAGACTTATCTGATGTGTGTCCCCACCTTAAGAGATTTAGAGACAAAGGTTTAGCAGGACAGCCACGCAATCTGCAATGTTTAAATACATGTTAGCCTCCACATCCCTTTCAGTTGCCGTGTATTTTTATGTAACCATACATCACAATGTGACATGTTGGGGCACAGGTTCTGCCACACCAGGAGTGGCGTTAACAAAAGGGTATTGAAAAGTTGTAGGCCAAAGTAAGAGTGAAATGACCTAGAGCTATGAAATTTCCATGCTATGCCACATTCATCCCAAACACATTTAGGCTCCCTGCAAATCCCATTTGCGATTCAGATTTTCCCTGGATGCTATCAAAAAGAAAAACGCAGAAAAACCGCAGCATGTAGTACCGATTGAAAATCAGAATCGCATGTAGTGTGCAGGGAGCCTCAAAACGGAACTTAAAGCTGTTCCCTTTATGTGAAGTACATTTGACGATTGCTGGTTATTTTATGGTAGTATGACCACACAAATTCAAAAACACTCCACGCAGTGGTATAAGTTCCCCAATACGTTTATTTTGGAGTTTTCCATGATACAGAATGTCTCAGGCTGAACTAGTACTCAGTTTAAGTAATTTATTACATTTGTGATAAATGCCCCAAACACCAAAACCTCCTCCAGAACTGATCGCATGCTTGCAGCAATACAGTGACTCAATACACAGAAGGATCTGGTTTAAGGAAAAATCAATCTCTGCAAAGCTCAGGCCATTAGAAATATGATAAGAGGGAGAGAGTTCTAAAAGCCAATGCGCATAACAGTTCACACATTTTGATATGCGATGCTGTAAAAGAACACATTTAAATAACAAAATGCAACCCTGCAACGCAAGTTTCAAGTGAATGGCAATGCACAATTAGCTCCATAACATTGGGAGTAACCGTGCACAAGGCATAACCTTAATAAAAACAGAGGTCAATTCTTCAATTATAGCTCTTTACAGTTTCACATTTGGAAAGGTTTTATTATTGTGTTGGGAGGTCACATCTTATTTATTGCTTTCTTAGAGGTATTTACTTTGTATCAGCTGCTTATTAAGCACAATAATAAAAATATGAGGTTGGCATGCCTGTGCTTTATTTAGGATGTAATCCAGTTTAGTAAAACTTGAGTGGAGGTGATTTCTGTAACTTCATAGCCTATTTGCAGTGTGTACCACAAACAATGCATGCTTATGAGCGTCAAAACCATACTAAAAAATTGCTGAACACCTTTTGGCTAGGGATACTGCACATAGAATATCCAGTGAAAAATACACTTACCTCCATTGTCTTAGGAAGGAGCTTTGCAAAACAAGTCCAGAATGCTTTCAGAGCAGCCCACTTGGACCAAGCAGAGAATAAAATGCTAGTTGAGAAATCCCCATTTTAGAGATTCGGCTACATTATCTCTGCTCACTCTGAGTGGACCACAGGAAGACTAGCATGCAAGCTCCGCTACAGTAAATCATGTTTGGCTGCACCACATATAATGTTCACCAATTTTGTATACAGACATGCATAATAGTGCTGTCTTAAAGGGATTTGGGGTTGGGGCAGCTTTCTTACCTCCTATCTAAACTGTTTCTGAAATGACTTCAGCTTAAACATGTTAATTACAGTTAATTTCCAGTGTCAAATAGGACTGAGAATTTGAGTTGTAACCAAAAGACCACTCTAGCTAGAGTTGTGTGATTAGTGCAAGAATAAATCAAGTTTCTCCTCGAGTCATTTCCCCTAGTTCCCTGAAACTGTCATGACTGACTTAACATCAAACGGACTATAAATACAAAGGAACATTTTCCACTCACGTTATACTGATAATGTATGTAGAGGAATTGAAACAGAATTCAGTGCCTGCTGTAGTTATAGGGATAGTAGCAAAAAAAGATCAGGGTGTGGGCATATATTCCATAGGTTTCCTGAAGCACCGTACAGTGCAGTGCTATCACCATCTCATGAAGAACCACCCATCCCCTCCATCCTAGCTCCGTCCCATGAGAAGATCAAGAAAGAAGGTCATCTAGCAATAGTCTTCACACTGCAAAACATTAGTAGATTAAAGGGTTCCCAGCTTACAAAAATAAAATTGCATAAACCACTTCACACCATGGAACAGAGCACAACGAATAATCTGTATTACTCCAGTTTCCTAACTGACTGAGTTGAAGAGGTCTCATGTCCTCAGCAATTCTGTACCAAGCTAACTGCGTATGGCACATACATATGTTTGATTACTCTGGTGATAATGGCAGTATATCTCAATATGAGACATTGCTGCAGTAAAGGTTTCTGTGAGGAGTCTAGTTGGGAAGAAAGCAAGGATTGGGGTGAGTTAGAAGAAGTTAGGGTAAATAAATCTGTCCTGGAATGTACAAAAATTTAAGTATAATTAAAGGACAGTAGATAGCATAACCACCTCATTTCCTTTAGTGATAAAAATGGTAGCAAGTCTTCAATAATGATGGCTCAAATTCAGAGTATTTCCCGTTTGTATCTGGGATAAAAATAAGCGAGTCTTAACACCTGTAACAGACTTGCCTTTATATCATGCTCGCACAGTTACAGTAATACACTGCCCTCTAGTGGCAAATTATTATTCACAGCATATGACCCGCCACAACTTTGCATCTTCTCTTCATCTGGCAGCAGAAGGAAGGCGGATTTGCTGTAAAAACAGAACATCTTCACATTTTCCAGTTTTCCACATTACTCTATCAGGGTAGAGTCTCCTTCAGCAAGGAAACCTCCTCTTCAGTCTCCTCTTGCTCTTCCTCAGAGATGACGTTCAGTTGAACATTATTGTGTCTGGGTCGTGGTTTGCCATTTGGGCCATATGACGGAGGATATCTTTTTTTGTGATGATGCCAAGGAGGCGTCTAAATGGGGTAAAGATAAGAGGTTTGATGAATAAACAGATAACCCTTGTTTTATAAGACATGAAGCTTCTGCTGCTAGCTGGATCATTAAGTGAGAGGAAAGAGGCTATGATGCAGATAGCAGAATCATGTGTGTTAACAGAGGAGCAGACCACCACCAATTACAAGATTATTCCGCTTTATCGATTTGCTGATGAGATATGGAATGCATTCTCAACACCAAAACTTGCCCAATAAATTATGAACTATGCGTAGTATTCACTTACTACAAATAAGGATCCAGTTATTTTATATACTTCTCCTGAATTACAGAACACTTGATTGCCCAAGATAACCTATTGAACCAGCAAAAGTGAGTTCTCCATGTCATAGAAGGTGAAGGCCATGCACTGACTATAGTCGGGCTCGTAGAAATGGATGTGCAGAAACATCACTTGTACATGGTCCAATAAAAACATGATTGTTAATCAATGCCGTAGCCATACATGATAATGATCATTGTTTATACCCCTGTATCACATGACAAGCTGAACATGTGCACACATGACAATGGAGAAAATAAATATGGGAATCTACAGAGAGAAGACATTAAACTGAGTACATGTGATCGTTATCCTGGTTACCATTTTCAGAACTTGATTTTAAGTGGAAAATAGCCATTTGGTTAGCTAAATTAATATTTTAGTAAATCGATCAATGATAAATCGCCAACAGTTCATTAAGAACTCATTCCCACAGATGTCAATCATCAGGGCAGATTAGTTATAATCTCCCAGATGATTCCAATGTTGCTGGTGGGGACGTAAATGTAGTTCTGTGACAACCAGCAGTCATTGTGACCTCCATTTACTTTGTGATCTAGAATACTAAAGGGAGAGCCTGAGTGTTGAAGATTTGAATCGTACTGGCCTACCCAAGTCTCCGTGTATATAAAAGAATAAGTGGAGCCAAGAAATCTGCCTGTGATCTAATAAATTCCATGCTGCTGGGGCATGCTAAGATCCCATTTGGACATGGCCCAGGTCAGAACACATTAATATACAATTAGAAGCATGTCTGATCATCACGTGCCCATAACTTAATGCACTATTACCACTGGTATTGTAATTCTAACACCATACTTATGTTTTATAATGCATCTCTAATATATGGGTTGTGCTGAAACCATGCTTTTAAAGGGACTCCGAGCAGTGCAGAAACTGTGGAAAGATGCATATCATTTTAAAGCTCTCTTTCTCCTCTTTCCAATGATATATAAACCGCCGCCCTACGCCTTTTAGTTTTCGCTATTTTCGCGATTGAAATTGCCGCGGCCGCGATTTAAATCGCGAAAATAGAGAACACTAAAAGGCGTAGGGCGACGATTTAGGGGTCGCCAGAAAGAGGAGAAAGAGAGCTTTAAAATGATATCCATCTTTCCATAGTTACTTGTATTACACAGGACGACACTTTCCCCAGTGTCAGCAGCTCCATTCAGCAGAAAAAGTCGCCCTGTGTAATACAATGTAACTATGGAAAGATGGATATCATTTTAAAGCTCTCTTTCTCCTCTTTCTGGCGACCCCTAAATCGTCGCCCTACGCCTTTTAGTTTTCTCTATTTTCGCGATTGAAATCACGGCCGCGGCAATTTCAATCGCGAAAACTAAAAGGCGTAGGGCGGAGGTTTATATATCATTGGAAAGAGGAGAAAGAGAGCTTTAAAATGATATGCATCTTTCCATAGTTTCTGCACTGCTCGGAGTCCCTTTAAATTCCCTGTAGAAAACACAACACTGGGAGGCCATCAACTCAGTCAGAAAACTGTCAATATGGAGTCTGCCAATAAAGATAGCAGCCCACTATTGCACTGCAGGTTTGCCTTAAAGGGAAGGTTCAGGGAGGGAGGTAAAAAAATAAAAATCAATATCCACTTACCTGGGGCTTCCTCCAGCCTGTGGCAGGCAGGAGGTGCCCTCGCTCCGCAGGCTCCCGGTGGTGTCCGGTGGCCGACCCGACCTGGCCAGGCCGGCTGCCAGGTCGGGCTCTGCTGCGCTCCAAGGCCCGGCACTTCTGCGTCCCACGCCGGCGAGCTGACGTCATCGGACGTCCGCCGGGCTGTACTGCGCAGGCGCAGTAGTTCTGCGCATGCGCAGTTCAGCCCGGCGGACGTCCGATGACGTCAGCGCGCCGGCGTGGGACGCAGAAGTGCCGGGCCATGGAGCGCAGCAGAGCCCGACCTGGCAGCCGGCCTGGCCAGGTCGGCCACTGGGAGCCTGCGGAGCGGCGGCGAGGGCACCTCCTGCCTGCCACAGGCTGGAGGAAGCCCCAGGTAAGTGGATATTTATTTTTATTTTTTTACCTCCCTCCCTGAACCTTCACTTTAAAGGGGAACTGAAGTGAGAGGGATATGTAGGCTGCCATATTTATTTCCTTTTAAGCAACACCGGTTGCCTGGATGTCCTGCTGATCCTCTGCCTCTAATCCTTTTAGCCACAGACCCCGAACAAGCATGCAGCATATTTGGTGTTTGACATTATTGTCAGATCTGACTGTATTCGCTGCATGCTTGTTTCTGCTGTTATTTAGACACCACTGCAGCCAAATAGACCAGCAGGATAGCCAGGAAACTGGTATTGCTTAAAATGAAATAAATATGGCAGCCTCCATATACCTCTCACTTCCGGTATCCTTTAAAGTGATCCCGAGGTTAGAGTGATATGGAGGCTGCCATATTTATTTATTTTTTTAACAATACCAGTTGCTTGGCAGCCCTGCTGATCTTTTTATCTGCAGTAGTGTCTGAATTACACCAGGAACAAGCATGCAGCTAATCGTCAGAAACACCTGATCTGCAAGCATGTTCAGGATCTATGGCAGAAAGTATTCGAGGCAGAGGATCAGCAGGACTTGCCAGGCAACTGGTATTGCTTAAAAATAAATAAATATGGCAGCCTCCAGATTACTCTCACCTCGGGTTCACTTTAAGATACTGCTGGAAGCAGATGGACAGAACTTTCATGTTCGCCTTTCTGTTTAATAAAAAGAACTTCCTCAGCAAACCAGTCACAAAATTGCTGATGACAATACATAGATGATGTGACAGTGTCCAGGGTGGTCTCGAGGAAAGGCTGATGAATCACCTCCAGCCACTCCTATCATCTTTCCTTGGTTCATTTGGGAGGGGGGTGGCTGTAATTGACCTACTCTTAATGCTGACCTATGGGGTGAAATACAACCTCCTGGAATGCAAAATGGAGGATTGTGGGAAGAGACAATGCCAGCCTGCAATTCAACATCCCTCTTTTTATGACAGCTGAAAATGTGAATGAACATAGGAGGTGGGGGGAGGAGAGACCACCACTAAAACCTATTGGCATGGATGCTATGCTAGGTACACACCATACAATGTTCTGGCAGATTTACCTGCCAGATCGATTATTTCCAACATGTCCAATCTGAATTTCGATCGTTTTTCCGATCATTTTTTTTCGATAGATTTTTCATACAACTGAACAAAAATCGATCATAAAAACGATAAAAAAAAGGATTAAAAATTATCGGAAAATCGATCGAAATTCAGATCGGACATGTTGGAAATAATCGATCTGGCAGCTAAACCTGCCAGAAAATGATATGGTGTGTACCCAGCACTATACTGAGCCTTTGCCTTTAACATGTTCTACAACTGATGATCAGGTGTTCTGACACCACTAGATGCATTTGTATTACAGATATGCAACCCATGAATTACAAAAAGCCAACTGAGCATGTTCCCCTCTATTTACTTTAAAGTATGGGCGGAACCTAAAGGTGGCCATACACTTATAGGATTTGCAGCAGATTCAACCATCAGATAGATTTCTGTCAGATGCCTGTCAAGTCAAATCTGACAGGAATCCATCTGATGTGTGCCACACACTAGGAACAGATTTCCAATAGATTTCAGATTTCATAGATTTCAGAATGAAATCTATTGGAAATAGATCTAAATGCATTATTGAACCATTTGATCCAATGCAACTCTATGGGCCATAGATTTTCCATCCTGTCAGATAGATCAAATTGATCGAAATCGTCCGCAAATCGATCGATTTGACATTGAATTTCTGATCAATCGATGGCTGAAATCGACCTGTGTATGGGCTCCTTAACCCTCGTCACTGTTACTTCGACTAAGTACCAGTATCTGTCACTTTGAAAATGTCAGCATGTGTACTTAGGCACTGCAGGTTACATCCACCCTGAGCACTATCATGTTCTGTTTACTCGTGACCCTTTCACTATATTCAGATGCGTAATTTTCAACGGTAGTCAACCACATGGTAATTCTTGACATGTTAAGCTGACAGTCCCCTGCTTCATTGACAATTACATTTGCTTCAATGGAATTCATGGGATTCCTTTAGTAACATAGTGGCGCTAATTTCTCTGCTGAAAATTGTCAACTATGAGCTATGCTGTAGAAAAAAGGTTTAACCACCAAACTTGGAAACAATTGATTATAATTCGGTTTCTAAAGCAAATAACCCACTCCAGTCACTTCCTGAATATTCTATGACACCACTGACATTGCTCTGCCTACAAGGTAAAGCTTAATGGGCAGCATAGATATTTGCTGATAAAAATAAAGTTTTGGAATTTGACATTTGGCTTCTGGTATTTCCTAGTAATAGCAACCAGGATAACATCACAAAGTGGAACATATCGAGCAGATGGCCTAGTTATGTTGGTTAGTAATACCAGTTGTGAGAGGAGGCATGAAATTCTTGTGACATATCATAAATTGCAAAGGGCGCTACAGCAAGTACATGAGAAATGAAGCTTTAGCAGCAGCGACACACAGCAGGCTTATGTAAGGCAACCAGCAGCACATTATTTAGAGCAAAGAAGAAATGCTATGGCGACAGGCTGATTAATCGTAGCTGTATCACAAGACAAACTGCGCCACCACTACCAACAGCAGAAATCAGGCTAGTATTCGTTTTCATCACGGCCTTGCACTACACTAAGCCTTACTTGTTCCTAAGATCATCATCTCCACTTCTCCCCTCTCCCTTTTTTATTGATCAGCCTGTTTTAAATGGAAGTTATACATATAGTATATAGTAATGTTATGATGATCCTTGTGTTAAGGCTTTGGGCACCACCATAGACTGCAATGTTAATTGCTGCTATAGTGGCTCCCAGTGCATAATTTGGGCGCCAGATTTATAGCCAATAGCAGCTCATGCTGCAGGAGGGGACGGTTAGCGTTAGATGTAGGGTAGGGGGAAGGTTAGACGTTAGGGGAGGGGGTTAGTGCTAGGTGAAGAGTGTGTGTGTGTGTGTGTGTGTGTGTGTGTGTGTGTGTGTGTGTGTGTGTGTGTGTGTGTGTGTGTGTGTGTGTGTGTGTGTGTGTGTGTGTGTGTGTGTGTGTGTGTGTGTGTGTGTGTGTGTGTGTGTGTGTGTGTGGTTTACACAGCAGTAGAATATTGGCAGTGTTACCAATATTCTACTAGCAGCTCCCTTTTTTCCCAATTCATGCCCTAGAAATGCTTGACTATAGATAAACTACAAAAACATGTTTAATGCATGCCCGTCACAGATTTAGGCAATTTCAGTATATGATGAAAACATTTATGAATAGGAATGAGAAATGTGTGTGTTGCACCATACCTGACAAACTGGCCTGAGCTGCCTTAAAAGATTACAACTGTAATCTAATAAAAAGGTATCACTGAATGCTATGTTTTCCTGCTTCTACCATTGGCGAATATGGTACAATTTCCTGCTACGTATAGAGCTTAAATAGGAATAAAACAACCCATCTAGTTTAGACCTTGCAAATTGGTTTGGGCTGAAATCCCATTCTATGAGCACTTGCGACTCTACGGATTATCATGGTTTAAGAAAGGTGAGAGATGACAGTGCTAATACCATCTCTACAAGTAGTAAGCTCACCAAAGCTTTCAGCTATTAAGGCTACAGGGCTACAGTAAACAGAAGCTAAGAAAGAATAGAAAGGTGGTTAATATACCTTACAATGTCCAGTAGATCTATTATAAAACATCTTTTGTCTGATGTTCGGGTTTATCAGCCACTCTTATGTGTGATAGTCAATGTTCAGCTTAGGTTTTGCTTCTGTTTTATAGCCTAGTAGTCCAGCTTGTAACAGTCTAAAATCTCCAGCTATAGCTCAAAGAACTATTCCAAAAAGTGTGTTTCTAGGCTCAGAAGTGAAAGGAAAGACAGAGAAGCAACAAACAGCAATAAAAAAAAAATACTACAATCTGGAAGGATTAAAGCCTGGACCTCCATATGTTCTTATCGGTACTGCCACTTGGAAAAATTTGGAAGATTTCCCTTCACTATCTGCCCTAATAATGAATACCCCAAAAACAGAAAAGGAGAGAAAATGTTCCCAATGGGGACAGAGCAACATATCACAAGTCTTCTCCAGTCTGTCCACCAATAATGGGGGCGGGCAGTGTCTGGGGCATAACCTGCATCAGTTCTATTATAGGTTTAATGCTATTGCAGTATGTTTCCCATATGAAGTTGTACATCATTTGGAGTAGCGTTACATTTACAGCATGATGTGGCCTACAGATAGATGGAGGACACTGACATTTATTGCATCCGCTCAATGACTGATATGGATTTCATGTGCTCTGGTGTACAGAAAATAAGCACTGTCTGCAGATAAGTGTGACTGAAGCCTTTTAGGCTAATTTACACATCTGTCCTTGGGGGAATAACGCTAGAAACCCCATGAGCATGTGATTATTGTGGAGCATCTATCACCATGGCAGTCTGCAGAGTACTCCAAGGATGTACTTCCGAGCTCTGCAATAACTGAACCTAGCCTGGATTACTCTGAAAGAAACATGCATATATCTGTAGCCCCTATATATATCAGGTTTGCCATGTTTGTAGTAATTTACTGTAAGATTGATTGGCATGATAATAGTGCAAAGCAGTGGGCTAAGGGGTATGGACAGCAGCAATCACACCTGTGTGTAATACATACAGTAAGTTTACACTGGATACCGAGGCTTGGCTTAGCAAACACTACACATGGGATGCTCAATTAAGCCCACATTCTGAAATAGTTCCATAAGCCAGATCAGACATTTTCTTTAAACTACCTGGAATATTTTCAAATAACATCAGTCAAGGAGGTGCATTGGGGATCTGCGAATAGGAGAGACATTGTGACAACAAGACATATGGAGGTCTCTGCATGCACATATTTATTTACAAACAAGTAAAGGTAAAACACTGAACCGTCTCCTCTGGCCCCTTCAACACTGCCCAGACTATAATCAAGGGTGCCAGGAATGTGCTCACGTACGGCGGTTGTGGCAGGACATCTACATTTATGGCATTGGCACTCCTGGGCCTGGCAGAGAAGCCACAGCACAAACATCTGATTTCATTAGGCATGCAGGTTTCCCCCTATGTGCTAAATGAGTTGCCCATGAATATGCTACTTTGTTAACAAAAAAGGAAAGTGAAGATGATGGGTAATCTAATACTAGGTACCCGCCAGATTGATTTTTTCACAACAGGTTCGATCTGAATTTTGATCAATTTTCTGATTGATTTCCATAGAACGGAAATCGATCAGAAAATGGATCGAAATTCAGATCGGATACGTTGGGAAAAATAAAATCGATCTGGCAGGTAAATCTGCCAGAAAATTGTATAGTGTGTACCAGCATGACACTTCACAACTAGCACTGCAAGTAGCATACAATAACAAAATACTTCTTACAGGTGTGAGAAGTTGGTCTTGCTGCTTACATACATATCTGTGCATTTTGTCAAGACAATGGGTGAGACCTACATAAATAGAAGTGGCTTAAGACATGCTACATTTCCACTTAGAAGAATGTGAATCGCATGACGATTTTCGGATGCAAAATTTGCATGCAAATGCGAAATTTTTCTTTGGTATGATGTTTACAAAGAAGGAAGGCATATTATTATTGTTCCCGTAGTCAAAAACATGTTTTTTTTGTGGATGCGATTTTTGCATCTAATGGAAACCAATCCATTGCTGTGCAAATCTGTGTGTTGGTAAAAAAACTTTTTTTTACAAATTTGTACCTAGTGGAAACAGGCCCTAAATCATTCTAAGTCTGTTCTCCAGGACGGCCAAGCAGATATTCTCAATAAGGCATCAAACAAGCAGGAATTTCTCTGCTTCCTGCTATCTCAGAAAATGTTTCTTTTAGACACCTTCACTGCAGCCTAACAGACCAAACACGTAAACACAGGACAACCTATGTCATTTCATTTTTTTTAATCACAAAACAGAACAAAAGGGAAAATAGCATGAGGCAGAGACTTGACTTCTTCCCATATCCACTTATTACCTCAAACAAATTCTAAAGAATATAAATAATGAATAGCTTTCTAACTCTTTCAAAACACAAGAAAAGCCCATCCCAACTCAAGTTCAAAAGAAAGTAATTCAACTAACATTTCACCAGCTGCAACCAGCATCTTTCAAAAGCAGAAAGCTGTGTGGTGACAGCACTGGCAAGTGACAACAAATCACTGCATTATCCCACCTTTGGTCACAGAATGAAGGCCACTTTGGAAGACATACGTTTCTAAACATGGACCTCTGCTACTCTAAAATGTGAGTTAAAAACAGAACATGTTCTCAATACAGAAACGTCCTTATTTTATACCTGGGTAATGCTTTAATGAGGTTTCACCTAGGTTGGTAACAATCACTACAAACCAGACAAAAGCATGTGTATGTAACACACAAGGACCTGCATTAGAAGGCAGAAGGATAAGCCCTTCGTGGCAAAGATAAAATGTTGAAAAGCAACTTGCTCAACCCCAGTCTAATTCACTTAGCGATACATTTTTGGAATTGACGCCCTTTGTAGAATACAACATAAGCACAATTCTTTATCTCAGACTTAATCCCTACAAGCAGATGTAAGACAAATTTCATTTTTCTTCTGTGTATACTAAGGTCAGCTGTGGTGAAGATAATCAATGGTTACTAAGCAATACTTATCTGAAACGCTACCTCAACAACATATTTAACAATCTACAAGACATCTAGAGTACAGGTTACCTTCCCGAAAAGAAAAAGGTACAATCGAGAGGTCCTTTAACCTCTAAGGTGCTGAGAAGTGTGTGGGTGTGTGTGAGAGTTGCTGCTTTACTCTGCTGAATGCGCTTTTTGTGCTTGCTGCGGCCAGGCGAGGTGTGAACCGTTCACAAATTTCATGCGTCCTGCTTTCTAAGAGGTGTCTACAGGTTAAAGGTGCTTTGTCTAATCACCAGGGGTTCCACGTGCTGCTTTAGATGCTCGAGATGTTCTAAAATGTTCTTCTTTGTGATGATCCCCAAGACAATCCTGAAACAGATCACGTTATGCTAATAACTGAGTTTGAACTACAAATGGAGAAAACAAAAAGAATGAAGCAACATAAAATAAAATGACAGCGTTATGGATTAATGAATGAAATGGACGAGACATACATGCCACACAGGCATCGCTGCAGAGAAAGAGTAAAAAAGTGGGTCATGTGATATTCTTCACACAAAACAATGACATGCGTTTAATACTAGAGTAAAGCCCTGTCTGAGCTACACAATAATAAGAAAGGATAGGTTACAAGCAAGTGTCTCTATTTTGGGATAGTTTATGAAAACTGGAAGAAATGGAAGAGCTATTCATTCGTCAACTTCCAGCTGTAATATTTGTAGATTAAGTTAGACGAAAAGACATCTGACCCAACAGGTATTTTTCTATTTCTCCAGTTTCCATATATCTGATACAAGGATACACAAGCTTTAAAGAGAACCCGAGGTGGGTTTGAAGAATATTATCTGCATACAGAGGCTGGATCTGCCTATACAGCCCAGCCTCTGTTGCTATCCCAACCCCCCCTAAGCTCCCCCTGCACTCTGCAATCCCTCATAAATCACAGCCGTGCTGCTGACAAACAGCTTGTCAGAGCTGGCTGTGTTTATCTCTATAGTGTCAGTCTGCTGCTCTCCCCGCCTCCTGCAGAACTCCAGTCCCCGCCTGCATCCCTTCCCTCCCTGCTGATTGGAGGGAAGGGATGGGGGCAGGGACTGGAGCTATGCAGGAGACGGGGGAGCAGCTGAGACTGACACTACAGATGTAAACACAGCCTCACAGCACGGCTGTGATTTATGAGGGATTGCAGAGTGCAAGGGGACCTTAGTGGGGTTTGGGATAGCAACAGAGGCTGGGCTGTATAGGCAGATCCAGCCTCTGTATGCACATAACATTCTTTAAACACACCTCGGGTTCTCTTTAACAACAAACCTGAACAGTAAAAGTAAATTAATAGTGCGTTTGGCAGACAAGAGAAAGCTGCAAGATTATAATTAGTTATGTACATTTCTGTGAGAGTTCTGATGTGAGATTCCAGTCATGTACATTTCTGTGAGAGTCCTCATTTGTGGTAGAGTTGTGGTGATTTCTGGCAGAGTTCTGATGCGAGATTCTAGTTCTGTACATTTAAGAGAGGGTTCTCATTTGTACATTTCTGTCAGTCCTATCATGTATGTTTCTGTGAGAGCTCTGATTTGAGAATGCTACATGCAGCAGTGAAGAGACGTGCCAAACAGCATTGTGGGCAGGGAGCATATACACAGAGTACTTTAGTATCCACCTTCCCAACAGCTGCAAGATTGTACAACACTCAGTTTCCTGGTCAGCTGACATAACAGGTTACGTGGCTGAAGATTGCTGATGGCAGTATCCCTAATGGGACCTAAAAGCAGCAATATTCTGTAGGGTCTTCTTTCTACAGCAACCCGACAAGTTTCTGATTGCTGCAATCCCGATCCATGTAATATAGCTATATCTATATCTATCTATATATCTCTTTGAGACGCTTTAGAAGTTCATGTTATTGGAAAAATTATTTTTCTACTTTATTATGACCCTAGTTATGATCATGTTAAATTGCCAGGAAGTATAAAATTCACTTTGCAACCATGATGGCGCTATATGATTTGGTATACAGGACGCACTCAGATTCCCATTTCCTTGCATGAATAATTAGCTGCATAGGAGTTAAAGCAGAATAATAAGATTTTCTGCTAGAACTCTTTGCAGTGGCTACAGTGTATAACTTGGCTTCTAGAATTAGTCCAGCCCCGATTTAGCATATATACACAATTGGAATGTGTATTGCAATTACCATTAAAAAAAAATTTAAAAAAAATCTATAAATTGAGGTTCTGCGCTAATCAGAGTCAACAGCTGCGTGGACAAAGGTAACCCTCAAATACCACACTAATGAATACAAACTTACGTCCACAGCGCTAATTAAAAGTGCTATACCTTTTATTCAAATCCTTAAACAACATGAAAAACATTGATCTTAAGATAAAACAGCACCTGTTCCCTTTTTGAACGAAATGCCATAATACACACAAACTCACTCACACTCACTGCAGTAAGCAATCTTATTCCACTGAAGAGATTCACTTATAAATGAGAAGTAAAAACATTTGTCATAGTGCATCAGCATAAAACCTCTACCACAGATAAAGGACAAAGGGGACAGGAGCTGTTTTAGCTTAAGATCAACGTTTTTCATGCTGGCTGTTAAGGATTTGAATAAAAGTTATAGCACTTTTAATTAGCGCTGTGGACGTAATTTTGCAATTACCATTAGAATAGTAACATTTCTGCACTGTAACACCTTGTAGCAACTCATAAAAGACTGAACTATCTTCTGTTTTCGTGTCATAGTTACTGTTCTCCATTTCCAGTTATGCAGCTCTCATTGCATAACAGCAGGTATAAATCCTTTACAATAAACCCTGCCTTGCACAATCTAAGCCCTGACAGACTTGCACTACATAACATGGGCACAAGAACTAACTGAAACCCATGTGGTTCCTTTTAGATTGTATTTTTCCAAGCCTTGGTAACATGGCCCCAGTGGGTGTAAGCATTTTTATTCCTCTTCATTGCAAACATGCATGATAATGTTATGAATCATTTTTAATCACACAGACAATACAAGAAGGAAATGGGTCAGCAGCATATTAGTAAAGAGTTTACAACACAAGCTCAGCCCAGAGTTAGCTCAGCATGCTACAGTATATGGAGTTTGTTTAAGTCATGTTTGTTTCATATTACAGGGAACAGTTAAAACATGATGAGGCAAGTCATGGTATACAACACACATTTGCACATGTAAAGTACATAAAATCATTTCCAACTCCACATTTAAAGTATTGTTATACTTCTACCAGAGGTAAGAGAGATATGGAGACTGCCATATTTATTTCCCTTAAAGAGTAACTGTTAGGCATGAAAAACAAAATCAATTCTCTATTTCTATCTGTTGATCATATAAAAAGAATGCTAAAAAGGCAATGCATATCTTTAAAATCAATCTTACTTTTTTATTGCAGAGATTAATCCTCATGTCCCCAGCTCCTACGCAGTAATCAGCCGCAAAAGAGAAGTTGCAGTGCAGGCTGGGGGAGTTTCTGCACAGACACAGCTAGTTCAGCCTGATTGGCTGCAGCCTGTGTCACTCTCACTCCTTTTCCTCTCATTGGCTGCTTCCCATGACTGTTCGTGTCTGCCCCCTCCCCACACTCCAGCCCGTCAGGCATGTCTGCTGATTCATGTGGGCAGTGGCTGTCACCACCGCATCGCATCCATTGGGACCCCCGTCCCTGCTACCATTTCCTTAGGGATTCCCTACATTTACAATCAACGCTTGCTATTGGTGTGGGGAGGAGGGGGGAGTAAGGGAGGAAATGACCTCACCATTGGCTTAAGCTGGAGGTAGTAAAAATGGCCCCTGCCAGCAAACAGAATTCTCTACATTTACCTTTTTTATATTATAAAGTTAACTGAAATAAATACTTGGACTGGGCAATACACGTTATGTAAGTACAGCTAGTATTTATCTACTTATATATGCGTTTTTTTTTATCTGGCATAGTATGGCTGACAGCTCCTCTTTAAAACAATAGCAGTTGCCTGGCATCCTGATTATCTTTCTGGTCAGTTGTGTCTGAATCACACACATGAAACAAGCTCACAGTAATCTTGTCAAACATCTGACCAGCATGCTTGTTCAGGGTCTATGGCTAAAAGTATTAGAGGATCAACAGGACAGCCAGGCACTCTGTTTAAAAGAAAATACATAAGGCAGTCTTCATATGTCTCTCACTTTGGGTTCCCTTTAAGTGTGCTTAAGAGGTCAAAAAACTGAGGCCACATCTAATGCAATAAACTTGCATTACTATTCTAGCTCCAATTAAGGATATTGGCATATTACTGCTAATGCATGAAGTAAAATATTACCCTGTGCCTATACCGATATTAGTTTCAATGTGTCCTAATCCATCTGGGGGAAACAAAGGTTCTTCTAACATGCTTTACTTAGTTCTTCATTGAAAACCATGTATGGGGTAGGCAGTCACTGTTATAAACAATAGCAATGACATGCTATAATTTTAAAACAAGGTAAAAAGCAATAATGTAAGGTATTTTGCATTGTTATTTAGAACCTCATCTTAAAGAAACCTTAAAGGGACACTTAAAGAGGAACTCCAGTGAAAATAATGTAAGAAAAAAAGTGCTTCATTTTTACAATAATTATGTATAAATGATTTAGTCAGTGTTTACTCATTGTAAAATCTTTCCTCTCCCAGATTCACATTCTGACATTTATTACATGGTGACATTGTTACTGTGGGCAGGTTATTTAGCTGTTTCTAGCTGTTAGACAGCTGTAAACAGCCATTTCCTGTCTGTGAACATTGTTACATTGTGGCAGTTTGCCAGGAGTACTGCGGTATTCAGAGCCTCTTGTAGGAGGGGTTTCAGCACAAAATTAGTCACACAGCGCCCCCTGATGGTCTGTTTGTGAAAATCATTCTATTTCTCATGTAAAAGGGGGTATCAGCTACTGATTGGGATAAAGTTCAATTCTTGGTTGGAGTTTCTCTTTAAGTCAAAAAAAAAAGTGAGTTTTACTCACCTGGGGCTTCCAATAGCCCCCTGCAGCTGTCCGGTGCCCTCGCCGTCTCCCTCCGATCCTCCTGGCCCCGCCGGCAGCCACTTCCTGTTTCGGTGACAGGAGCTGACAGGCTGGGGACGCGAGTGATTCTTCGCGTTCCTGGTCACAATAGCGCCATCTATGCTGCTATAGCATATATCATATACCATATAGCAGCATAGAGGGTGCTAATGTGGCCAGGAACGCGAAGAATCACTCGCGTCCCCAGCCTGTCAGCTCCTGTCACCGAAACAGGAAGTGGCTGCCGGTGGGGCCAGGAGGATCGGAGGGAGACGGCGAGGGCACCGGACAGCTGCAGGGGGCTATTGGAAGCCCTAGGTGAGTAAAACCCATTTTTTTTGTTTGACTTAAGTGTCCCTTTAAGCACGCTTAGTCAAAAGAGGTTTACATTTGAGTCATAATTCTTTTTAAGTCCACCACACACTGTAAAATGGGCTTTAGAACATGTAAATAAATACCTGACCAATAGGGATGGTCAATTAGGTGCAAATAGATCTGAGTTGATGCAAGATTATGCAATTTTTATGCAAATCATGAGTCTTGGAAATGGGCCAATAGAATCATGTTAAAGTAGAATTTGGTTAGTTCTAAACCTGCATAAAACCGGTGTACAGAATATGTATCAACTTGTATGTATGTGTGTGCATGTGTGTGCGTGCGCGTGCGTGGGTGCGTGCATACATGCATACACATCTCATTGATGATCCCTACTGATGAATACTGACTGTTTATTTGGGTACTGCAGTATATTATATCTGATGTTGCAGACATCAGACTAAAGATGCATATACATGTCCAATTTTGATTTGCCAATCCCTGGCCAATTTGACCACCTCCATATAGTATAGTAGGAGGCCAACAGATTTTAAATGCTACGACCAATTGTGTAGGTAAATCTCTCAGACTGCATGGAGGTGGTAAAATTGGCCAATCAAAACTGGATGTATGTACAAAAGTATTTCAGTCTGTTGACATCATTAGCTTTGTGCTGTTCTATGCAGTACCAATCTATAAGAAATGTTGTTCCAGAGCCACCTCTGCCTGCTCCATCAGGTCTAACAAAAGAATGCTTTTAAGACCATTTTATATTAGATACACCTTTGTTGTAATAGGATTTTCAGTTATTTTATGTGGGTTTTTTTTGTTTTTTACCAAATCCAATGTCTAATACAATATAACATCTGATCGTATGTGGCGACTTTAAAGAGTCTCTGTACTTACCTCATAGGGGGGGGGGGGGGGATGGGGGGTGGGAAGCCACAGGGTCCCAATGAGGCTTCCCCGACCTCTGAAGTTTGGAGGAATCTGGTGCTGGCTCCCCCGAAACCTCCGGGAAGTGAAGCACCAGCGCCTCTTTGTTTGGGCTAGGTGGAAATAGGCAAGCCTGATCGCATCCACTCTACTGCACAGGCATAAAGGACTAGCGCCTGTGCAGTAGAGCGGATACGATCAGGTTCGGCTATTTCCGCCTTACTCGAACAAAGTGCGCCTGCGCAGAATTGCGGTAGGTAAATATTTACCTTGCCGCGGTACGGGGGGCTGCAACGCTGGATTGCCGGGACACCAGAGGAAGCCTCATTAGGATCCAGAGGCTTCCCCCTCCCTAGGTATTAGGTAAGTTTCCCCAGAGTCCCCCCCTACCCCCCTTTAATTACAGATCCTCTTTAAACCAAGTATTACCAAAAAAAAAAGGCACACCCATTTATGTGTACATTGTTTTTCATAATATATATTCATACTATTGGAACAGACTCTCGAATAAGATGTCACAGATTGAAATAAACCAGTTCTATCTGCAAGTACCAACGCTTGACATAAAAAGATAACGGCAAACCTTCCTGGGCACTGTATATGTGAATTCTGACCACCAGCTTTTAGGCCCACATCACACACATAAGGATGGCACAGAGATTAGTGGCATTCCATGTCACAACCATTCATTGCTGCAACATTTCTATCTTTTTAGAAGCAGTCTCGGCTGCAAAGGTGTAACAAATTTCCAGCATTCCGTGCCATGAAACATCTGCTGGTCAAAGATGCCGGCGTTTAGTTTCTACTTTTGAATGCCTTGCTTCTTGACAAAGAGATATTGATGATAATTCATGTTGGTCACGTCTGCAGTCCACATGTGGCTATATGTAGTATTTTCCAGTGCAAGTTAGATAAGTGGCTACAATCATCTAACTTCTCTTTACCCACAAATCAGTCCACTGTCAGCGGGTGTTTTGTAGTTAGCTGCAGCACTAGCTGTTTCAGTATTAATGACCAGTGAGGCATCTGTAGTGGTTGCAGACCACTGATATGGGTTGCTCATGTGACAGGAGCCTGAAGCTGTAGTATGCCCCCTCAATCCCAAATATGCACCTTTCTATTCCATGGCAGCCAGCACAACACAAGGATTATATCTCGGTTATGGCTTTTAACTTTTTATGTCTGCTTTAGTACCAGCTAAATTTAACAATGCTCTGTGAAGAAGTCTTTAGTACTACTATCTTGGCTTCGGGTGGTGGGTAATAATCACACCCTGTACATAATAACACCCTTCACTGCAGGCTTTTTGAGGGTATCAGACCTATGAATTTATATCTTCCCCTAACGGACATGTTTCAGTTGTAGATGGGCCTCATACTCCGGAAGTAAAAGCAATGCTGCATATTTCATAGGAAACATATTTAGGCAGTAAGTGCTATAATAAATACTTATGTTAGGAGGAAAACAATTCTCTCCATCCACTCGACAAGTTCTCCATCCCTTAACCTCCCTGGCGGTCAATTAAATCCGCCAGGGAGGCAGCGCAGCACTATTTTAAAATTTATTTATTTTTTAAATCATGTAGTTACCGTAGCGCTAACTACATGATAGCTGCTGAGCAGCAGCATCCCCCCCACCCCCTCCAGCGGTCAGGCCCATCAGGAAATCCCGTTATGAACGGGATTTCCTTTAGGGCTTCCCCTGTCGTCATCGCCATCGTGACTTCATAGGGAGTCCCAATCCACCCCTCAGCGCTGCCTGGCACTCATTGGCCAGGCAGCGCACGGGGTCACCCTCTAACGCGGCGGGTAGCTGCGAATCGGCGCGGGGCGGAGACGATCGGAGGTTACACGCAGCTAGCAAAGTGCTAGCTGCGTGTATCAAAAAAAATTTATGCAAATCGGCCCAGCGGGGCCTGAACAATCCTCCACGGCGGCTTACACCGAGCTGAGCTCGGGGTTACCGCTAAGGAGGTTAAACATTGCCCTTGGTGTTATAGCCATGTGTATAATCATGACAGGCCACTGAATGGCACGAGGATGTGCTCTCATCTGCTTGGTGCCCATGGCTTTTCAGTGACACCTGGAGCAGCATTCATTTGAAGCGGTTGCAGTGCCAAGCAGACCAAACACCAGGATTTCCATA
Source organism: Hyperolius riggenbachi (assembly GCF_040937935.1). NCBI lineage: Eukaryota > Metazoa > Chordata > Amphibia > Anura > Hyperoliidae > Hyperolius > Hyperolius riggenbachi. The sequence continues at coordinate 163,237,925 of NC_090646.1, forward strand.
GCAAGAATAGTAATTTCATTCCCATGTAATTTTCCATAAAATAAATGGAACTCCTGCAGCTAGTTAGAAGCTAGATCTTTTTACAAGCAGAGCAGCAATTATTTAGGCATGGAAGTGTAAATGCAAGGATCCCATAGTATTGCTCGCCCCCTCTCTCTGTCCTCTACATATCACCACTGTCCGCCTGAAGAAATTCTTCAACCTCCAAGTTGAACAAGTCTTTGGCCCTCCTTGGCAGCCTTCTGAAGTACTTGTGTCCCTTAGTACAGGGGTGCCCAACCACCGGGCCGCGGCCCACTGCCGGTCCGTGGGCAGTTGCCAGCTGGGCCGCGGCGGGTCTGACCTCTCGCTCCTCCTCCCCCCGCGGCCGCCGCTCCTGTCATCTTATGAGCTGGCGGCCGCTTCCTGTCACAGATTCCTGTAGCCGCTCTCCTCCGTACAGCATCTCCTATTACAGCAGCGCTTCCTGTGCGGCTGCTGTAAGGAGGGAAGGAGGCGGGGCTGCGGCTTCCTGTAGCGGCGTTCTCCGTTACCATGGGAACCGCTGCCCGCCTCCTTCCCTCCTTACAGCAGCCGTGCGACGCGCTGCTGTAAATAGAAGATGCTGTACGGAGGAGAGCGGCTACGGGAATCTGTGACAGGAAGCGGCCGCCAGCTCATAAGGTAACAGGAGCGGCGGCCGCAGGGCGGAGGGTGGCCTACACTGGGGCACATGGGGCGCTACACTGGGGCACTATTCTAGCTATACTGGGGCACTATTCTAGCTATACGGGGCACATGGGGCACTATTCTAGCTATACTGGGGCACATGGGGCACTATACTGGGGCACTATTCTAGCTATACTGGGGCACATGGGGCACTATACTAGCTATACTGGGGCACATGGGGCACTATTCTAGCTATACTGGGGCACATGGGGCACTATTCTAGCTATACTGGGGCACTATTCTAGCTATACTGGGGCACTATTCTAGCTATACTGGGGCACTATTCTAGCTATACTGGGGCACTATACTAGCTATACTGGGGCACACTGGGCACCATATTAGCTATACTGGGTCTCTATACTAGCTCCCTATACTGGGGCAACTGTGCTTGCTGTGCCGCCGCGAATATCCACCCCAACCCCCGCGGGCCCCAGAGAAAATTTTGGACGGTTACCGGTCCCCGGGCCAAAAAAGGTTGGGGACCCCTGCCTTAGTAGATGAGCAGATCTGTACTGCACATATGTCTCACTCCTGCGCAGTACGGATAAACTTGAGGACATAAGTCCTTCTGAAGCCTTTCTGAGGAGCCCTGAACGTGCAAATTTTGTACTGGGGACAACAAGGGAAGGAGGTGACAGAGAGATGACCGGGAAGGCTCTATGGGATTCAGAGCCTTCCTTCTTCAGGTAGTATCTAAGTCTTATTAGACCACTTCAGGGTTGCTTTAAAGCCCATTTCCCTGCCCAAAAACAAGTAATTAAATAATTGGCATAAGAAGTCCTAGTTTCAATGCTTTTTCCATCTCATTAAAAGTGAAGTCATTTGCTGGACGGGTCCTCTTTCACAAAATAAAAGGGTCAGTAAGACCACTTTCTTTATTTCTATTACGGATCCATTTCTGCAGAAGTTTTCATGCAATGTTAAAAATGTCCAAAATACCAGCGCCTGCCTACTACTGATGCTACAAGAATTTAAATGAAATAAAATGGAAAAGATGAGGAGCTGTAACTCACCCGTTGTGTGTGACAAGGCACTGCCTGAGCCCCAGTTTGCGGAATATATCTACCACTATCTCCATTGGGGTGTGGTCAGTCACTGTAAAGGGACTCATGTCCAGGATGCTGCGGAGCTTCAGGGGACGAGGGCTTTCTGCAGGCAGGGATGGGGTGTGCTGAGCAAAGCATACCCGGGAACTTCCCACAATACCTTCTTGCTTTTTTCTTGCATTTTCTAGGGCCGGAGAGAAGAAAGTCATTAGTAATTCATCAATTGTTCAGTGCACTTTTCACAGATCATTTTCTTTTACGTCTGAAATGATACAATCTTGACTGTACCAACTTAGAAACAACTATGCAGTAGAAAAGTAATGCCTGCTACACACATGCAATTTCCCATCAGATCGATGGGGTGAAATCAATAATTACTGACAGGTTTGATCTGATTTCTGATCAATTTCGTACAGAAGTGATCGGAAAATCAACAAAACAATCAGAAATTAGATCGGACCAGTCAGAAATGATCGATTCGATCTGAAGGGAAATTGCATGGTGTGTACCAGGCATAAAGGTGCCCATACACCGGATGATCTGCCACCAGATCGACCATTAGATAGGATTGCCTGTCCACACACTGGATATTGACCATTAGATCCATTGCCTGCCCACACACTGCAGACAGATGTCCAATAGATTTCAGCAACATCAAACAAATCAAGTGATTTCTTCAGAAAATCAATTGCAATTATTCCTGGCATCTATTTCTAGCATATTCAATCAAATTATCAAATCAGCTGGATATAGGCCTCGATTCATAAAGCATTCCCGCATTCGGAAATGCAGAAAACCGCTCACTTTACCGACCACACAGCAAAATATGTATTCATAAAGGCTTTTTCCGCATGAAAAGCCGACATTCGCGAGCAGAGTGATCAATCACCGCCTTGCGCGGTGATTATCATAGCAAAAGTAACAAATGTCAATTCATAAAGATTAGAGGTAGCGGTATGCGGACGGGTATTACCGCTACCTCTGATGTGGCGAGAAGCGTGCGGAATACAGTGCAGTGAATGGGACAGACCTCCCAAGCAGCTGCAGAGAGAACACCGCACGGAGGGACTCCGCCTGCTTCTCCTGTTTCCGCATGTCTCCCGACAGCCTAACGCCTGCCTACAGCGGAATATCTCCGCACGCCTGTCACAAGTAGCAAAATTTTTATGAATTACCACCCTGAAGGCGGAAATACCGACAGCGGTGTTTCCCCGCTCGACATTACCTTCCCGACAGCACTTTTATGAATCGAGGCCATAGATGAAAAAACAGCCAGGGTATGTACACCTTAAAGGGAACCTAAACTGAGAAGGATGTAGATTTTTCCTCTTAAAATAACACCAGTTGCCCGATTCGCCTGCTGATCCTGTGTCTCTAATACTTTTAGCCACAGCCCCTGAACAAGCATGCAGATCAGGTGCTCTGACTGAAGTCAGACTGGATTAGTTGCATGCTTGTTTCAGGTGTGAGATTCAGCCACTACAGCCAAAAAGATCAGCAGGATAGCCAGGCAACTGGTATTATTTAAAAGGCAACATCCATATGCCTGTCAGTTTAGGTTCCCTTTAAAAGGACTGACAAATTGAAAATGCTAATGTTGCAAGATTTAAAAACATTAAAGTCAATGGGAACCGTTATAAAGGAAAAAAAAAAATCTAAGGAGAGGAAAGGCTCTGGATCCTTTAGAGCAGGCTTTCTCAACCAGGGTTCCCTGGAACCCCAGGGTTCCTTGAGGACTCTGCAGGGGTTCCTTGGCATTTTACCCCATCGTGGGGGAAGTATATTAGAGCACACTATAATAGGTGGTACTATAACTAGAAGCACTAAATTGGGGAGTCAGGAGACAGTATAATGAGTGGCAGTGTAATAGGAGATAGTGAAATTAGCAGCCTAACCTATTTAAAGACCATGCCTCCTGAAAAATAAATGTAGGGGTTCCTCGAGACCAAAAAATTGTTTGCAGGGGTCCCTTGAGATCCAAAAGTTATTTACAGGGTTCCTCCAAGGTAAAAAGGTTGAGAAAGGCTGCTTTAGAGCATTCCCTCTCCTCTCCTGGTCCCTGCAACAGTGCAGGATCCCCTGTAGCAGTATTCGACGAATTTGGTCAAATACTGCTGTGTCCATCGCCGAAGGGAGGCTTCGTAAGTTGGGCCACTCCATACTGCGCATGTGCGAGCGCCCTCCCTTACATGTGCAATATGGAGTCGCCTGCCTTCGGGAGAACTCGGCTCCCAAAGTCCCCCCACAGCAAGGGGGTCCCCCGCTGTACTGGGGACAGGCCCTTGGGGGTTACTTACCTTGGGAGGGGGAAAATTGTAGTGCTGTAGCTTCTGCAATATTTACCTTCCCCGGCTCAAGCGCAGTAGAGGCTCCCAGATGGGCTAAGGCGGAAATAGCCTAGCCTTTCCGGGTCCGCTCTACTGCACAGGCGACTTGCGCCTGCGCAGTAGAGCGGGCCTTATTGGGATCGGCTATTTCCGCCTTAGCCCGAGCCAAGAAGGTAAATATTTACATGCCCACCGTTTGGGACCCCTGTAGCGCTGCCACCGTGGGACAGAGGAGGACAGGGGAAGCCTCTATAGGATCCAGAGGCTTCCCCCTTCCGAGATAAGTACCCCCCAGGGGCATTTTTTGAAGTTAAAGGTTCTCTTTAAAGTGAAAACAAAGTGAAGCGATAAACAATTGTATCTATTCCTACTCCTAAAATGGCTTTCAGATATCCCACAGTTTTAAGTTCTGTTTAAAAACTTCTAAAAAAAAAAAAAAAAAAAAACAACACCAGATGTGTCAGCTGAAACGAAACAGTCTGTCTCTGTGTCTCAAGAGTGCTCAAATATATAAACTTTTGACCTTTTTTATATCTATCCTCTCCTGGCAGAGAACTGGGCTAGAGTAAAGTAAAGTATTTTATGGCTGCAATCCCTTATCAGTAGTCTGACTGGGACTCGACTGGAGAAAACCTTTCAGGCTGAGAAAGAAGAAAAGCATCCCAGCATATTTGTGCGCTAGGCACTGTACATACACATGTCAATCTCATGCCACATCCTTTATGTGGGGTAAGGGGGCCATTTACAGAATGCTGTTCAGGACACATGGACTGCATTAAGGGCTTCACATGAAGATTATTACTAGATGGAGGATCGTTCAAATTGCTTTAAATTCTCATTTTTCACAACTTAATTTTAATGCTGTCCATTAGTATAGGACTGGAAAATAAACCATTCCCACGCCAATATGATGGAGAAAATAGCGCAGTGTCATTCTTACCTATAGCTAGTGTTAAGTCTCTCCTGAGAGCAAACCCAACCAGCCGCTGAGATTCCTTAGACATTATGACAGGGAAGCCATTGTAGCTGGTTTCATTGATGAGGCTTTCTATGTCATCCACAGTCATGTTATCTTGGGTGAGAACAGCTAGTGGCGGGTCACTCCTCCTCGGCCTCATCACATCACGTGCCAGTGTAGTGTGTGTGAATTCTTCCTTGGCGTCCAAGAAAGGATATCCGTTCAAACGTATATGTGATTCATAGATGCCTTCCCGTCCAAAAGCGTCTCCAACCCACTTACTGGTCATTACCGCTGCCATCAGCGGCACAATGTACTCCAACCCGCCGGTCAGCTCGAAGACTATGACAACCAGTGACACGGTCATCCGGGTTACACCACCTGCAAAACAGACCATGAGGTTATTTTTGTGACACAATAGGTTTATTTTGATTTACTATAATTGAGTGTTCAACTACAAAAAATGTACTGCCCATCCACAGTACTCATTTTTAAATTTCAAATCAAAACAGTGTTTAAAAGGGTATACAGTCTATTCTGGTAACCTACATCTTGTTAAGGCTTTCAAATAATTAAGATTCCATAAAAAAAAAAAAAAAAAAAATAACGCTTCTTAACAGATTTAAAAACGGTATCATACTCAACTACAGAACATACCATGCATAGCTTTACAGGAGGCTAGTGTACATCTAGCAGTGAGCTTTACAGGAGGCTTGTCTACATCTAGGAGCCATACAATTGGAATTTGGGAAGATGAATGTTCTATACACTGATCAGCCAGGCTCACAGACACCATGTGCAGTACTCGCCAAGTACAGCGCTGTCCAATGACGTGCACTGCACATTCTGTGTCATCCACAAGGATGTTACAATGGCCACAGACAGCCTTTTTAATGTTCACAATGAAGGACTACATTGCTGTACAATCTTATTGCATGGGGGTATCCATTTTACACACTGAGTCCTGCTGCCTCCATTTAGGGCAGGGGTGTCGAACTCAAATACAAATTGTGCCAAAATTGAGCTCTGGAACCAAGTCGTAGGCCGACCACAATGCCTAGTGGACACCTCTCTCCCTTATAAAGTTCCCTGGTGTCTAATAGCCACCCCTCTGTCCCTATACAGTTCCATGATGCTTAGTGGTCCTCCCTCCCCTATACAGTTCCCTGGTGTCTAGTGGCTCACTTCCCTCTCCTATACAGTTCCCTGGTATTTAGTACTGTCCCCCTCCCAATATGGCTTCCCTAGTGATTTAGGGTTCACCCTCCAATATAGCTTCTCTGGTGGTCTAAAGTCAGCCAAACATAATGCAAAGTGGGGAAACCACCTGAGGGCCAAATCTGATGGCCCCAAGGGCCAGATTTGATCCTCGGGCCGGAGTTTGACATGTATGATTTAGGTAACTAAACTGGTTATATGCTCCAATGCATTGGCCAATATTATACACAGCAATTATGATCTCCTGAATTTCCCTGCTATGAATGAGCCCTTTAGGCTACTTCATAGACCAGTGCTGTCCAACTTCATGGGCATGGAGGGCCATTTTTTTTTCAGCCCCCATGGTGGAGGGCCGAAGGTTCTTGCTAGAGCCGCAGGTCCCCCCCCCCCCGGAAAAAATGCAATTAAAGGATAATTAGATTGGCAGCACTTTTCACAAAATGCAATTTAAAATAATGGTGAAGTTGTGTAAACACGAGGGTTCCACCGCGCCGAAAAATGGGTGTGGCCATGGACCAGAATGCGGGTGTGGCCACGGGTGGAGACAAATTTACATGAACTTAGCAATGTGGGACATTAGATTAGGATAGTGGTGGTGAACCTTTTGGAGGCCGAGTGTCCAAACTGCAACCCAAAAGTCACTTATCGCAAAGTGGCAACAGCAATTTAAACTACATACAAACGTTTTAACTCATACATGAACATTATGGAAAATCCAAGTTGAAAATAAACTGTGAAGATAAACAATTTCATCCATCCTACTCCTGAAAAATGTGGGGGTTTTTTTAGAACCTCCCAGTTTTATTTTTCGTTTTAAAAAGCTAAAAAAGTAGGTTTAATGCTATTGTCTCATGATGACGATTCAGCTTTTCCATAGTCTCACAGTTCGCAATCATGTGACCCCCAACAAGACAAATTCAGCAATCATGAGGCCCCCAACAAATCATGAGGCCCCCAACAAGACAAATTCAGCAATCATGATGCCCCCAACAAGACAAATTTAGCAATCATGAGGCCCCCAAAAAATCGTGATGCCCCCAACAATCATGTGGACCCCAACAAGACAAATTCAGCAATCATGAGGCCCCCAACACGACAAATTCAGCAGTCATGAGGCACATAAATAGACAGCATTTCACATAAATAAGCAGAATGCCCCTTTAGTGACAGGTGCCCCCCACTTAGATAGTGACAGGTGCCCCCCACTTAAATAGTGACAGGTGCCCCCCACTTAAATAGTGACAGGTGCCCCCCAGCTAGATAGTGACAGGTGCCCCCCAGTTAGATAGTGACAGGTGCCCCCCCAGTTAGTGACAGGTGCCCCCACCAGTAGCGAGCGCGTTACCTCTGGGGCTGGCCTCTCCTGTGTCCCCGCTGGCCTCTCCGGTCTCCCCGCTGGCCTCTCCGGTCTCCCCGCTGGATCAGACCTCACAGATCGCGGCGACTGAAGCAAGCAGAGCGCGCGCATGACACCCGCGCGGCAGAACGTCACATGCGGAAGTGACTAATGATTCACTTCCGCATGTGACGTACTCCGTGCGGGTACCATGCGCCCTCTGTTTACATCAGTCGCCGCGATCTGTGAGGTCTGATCTGTGAGGCAGCGGCAGCGGGGGGACATAGGAGAGGCAGCGGCAGCAGGGGGACATAGGAGGAGCCAGCGGCGACACCGGAGAGGCCAGCAGGGACACAGTAAGAGGGAGCAGGCATGGCGCCCATAGCGCAAGCCATGCCTGCATCCCAGGGAGACGAGCGGGCCGCAGCAGGTGGCCTGGCGGGCCGGATGCGGCCCGCGGGCCGCCAGTTGGACAGCACTGTCATAGACCAAAGAAAATGTGATTGGCCAGATTAGGCAAACATCTTCCACTGTTCAGTTCTACCACTCGTGCCCACTGTAGTTACATTCAGCATGGAAAAAGATCAGCACCAACACTTGACTGATCTGTATCTACACAGCTTTATGTGCAACAAGCTGCGATGCACCGTATGTTTTCCTTACCTTTAACTCACGGACAGAATTATGATTCTCAGCAACGTTCGCACTGCAGCAAAGATGTTAGCGTTCTCAAGTTACAGTTGAGTTCAGCCCACGGCTCTTAATGGACCATAGTTATTTTTGCTTAAAAATGGTGCCAAGATCACGATGATCAGGAGCCAATGAATTCAGTGAGGAGAAAGTAGTTAAAATCTATGCCCTGGCAGAAATAACAGGAAGTAAACAGGACATAGATTTCAACTACCTGCATCCTGAAGAAGTTAATAAATGTCCGATTGTAGCGGTATGCACAAATAGCCTTCCAAGACCCTTACAGTCTCAAAACATCTAAAGCCATGTCCTTGTTCTCAAGAAAATGAATAACATTCATTAACAATTAATAACAAGGGAACCCAAGATGAGAGGTATATAGAGGCTGCCATATTTATTTCCTTGTAAACAATGCCAGTTGCCTGGCAGCCCTGTTGATCTTCTGGCTTAAGTAGAGTCAAAACCGTGGAACAAGTATATGGCTTATCCAGTAAAACCTGAGTCAGAGTACCTGATCTGCTGCATGTTTGTTCAGGGTCTATGGCTAAAAGTATTAGAGACACAGGATCAGGAGGACTGCCAGGCAACTAGCATTGTTTAAAAAGGAAAAATATAGGACTTCCGGTTCCGCGCCTGTGATGGAGAAAGCAGACTAGCGGAGCTCCGATAAGCCAGGCTGCCCGCGGATACATTAACCTCTCAAAATGCCCGGATCTTTTGCATCCGAGCTGCACACAGCCCCCGAAGCCCGGGGACAATCGTATGGACCGCTACGTTACCCGCCAGACTAACTCCCGGGGAGACACGCAGGAGCCGCTGACACAAAGCAAGATGGCCACCAGCGCGAGGAAGAGAGGCAATTGTTCAGAAATCACTCACTCACAGCAGGACTGTGAGGAGGATTCTGACGCCCCATTTGAGGAGGGTAAGCGCTCCACTCTCCCCATTAACTATAAGAAAATGGCCACGGAGATGATGAAACTCCTAGCCCCAGATCTGCAAGCCACCGTGGAGGCTGCTGTCTCAAAGTCCCTAGTGAGCGTTACAAAAGAGCTCAGGGCACAGGGAGCCAGGCTAGGAGAAGCAGAACGAAGAATAAGACCGTGTGAGCATGACTGCGACTTTAATATATCTAAGATGGACGCCCTTATAAAAGATAACGCAGTATTTCATGCCCGTATCAAGGATTTGGAGAACAGGTCGAGGCGCAACAATTTACGGATCGTAGGCCTCCCTGAAGCATGCTTCCCTAGCGACATTCCTGCGTTCTGTGAAAAGACCCACAACTCCTAAACCTGACAGGAGACTTACGAGTGGAGCGGGCACACAGAGTGGGCCCACCAAATAAGAATCCAGATAAAGCACCCCCCGGTTTGTTATGACCAGGTATCTAGATTAGAATGCCAAGGCCAAAATACTTCGAGCTTTTAAGGCGCTTACTCAGCCTCTCTTTTTCCAGGAAGCCACCATTAAACTCTAACGATTACTCGTTTGAGGTCACACAGAAACGCCAGGCATTCAACAAAGCCTGCTCCTTCCTGGCGCTGAAGAAAGTTAAATTCTCTCTACTTTACCCAGCCACCCTCTTTTTGAAGATGAAGAGACTTTTCAGATTTTTAAACACCCCCGGGATGCAGATGGATAGCTTTCCACCAGATTCTCATCCCCTTTCAGGCGATCTACCTCCCCGAATCACTATCCCCAGGGATCCCCGAAGTGAAATGACTGTCTGACTGCTCTTTCAATACTTACGCTACTACTCCAGTCCGCCATGCTTCAGCGGTTAGCCTTTTAGGCTTCGGATGCAAGGAAGCTTCTACTGCGTTTGCCACACGGAAGAAGAGAAGTCCATTCCCAATGGTTTTTGTTACTTGTCCTACAGACTCTTTTCAATTTCACCAAACTACCTCTTATTGAAGCCTTATCTTTGTTATCTTACCAAGTTATCTGGAAGTAGGAAGTATAAATATTACCAACTACAGACATAATGACAGTTAATAAGCTTCCTCTCCACTCAACTACTTTTGTTCATCGTTATTTTTGATTGTCTCCTTTTTTCTTTTTTTTCCTTGGGGTTTTTACTCTCTGGGTATATAATGTGCAGCTATTACAACTTTTGGTGGTTCTTCCACATCTAATGATATATTCACTGCTACTTCCCTGCTCACCTGTGCCTGAGTTAATCGAAATATGAAAATTATATCTTGGAATGTTAAGGGGTTACGATCCCCTATTAAAAGATCTCAGGTACTTAGACACCTGAAATCCTTAAATGCAGATATCGCTCTCTTGCAAGAGACTCACTTGGGCTCCTCAGAAATCCAATACATGAAGACAAAATGGGTATCCCACTGCTTAGGGTCACCCGCACTCAATAAAAAAGCAGGAGCCATAATCCTAATTAGTAAACACCTAAAAGGCACAGTTGAGCAGGTATATGCAGATACAGCAGGTCGTTGTGTGGGTATCAATATTAGGTTTCCTGGTGACACGATCACCATATATAAGGTCTATGGACTACAAGAAAGTAAGAGAAGTTTTTTCAAGCAATTGGGCACTCATCTCTTATCAGAATCGCATCATCTAATAGTTGGAGGTGACTTTAATGAGGTTATGCATCCCCTCGAGTATAGAAAATTAGAAGGGCGCGGGCCCTCCTCTCTCAGAACCCAAGACACCAACCTTTCTCAATTTAGCGACCTACTAACCCTACAAGACACCTGGAGGTATCTCTCCCCCTACGAAAGAGAATTCACATTTTATTCTCATCCACATAGATCAGGGGTCTCAAACTCAATTTACCTGGGGGCCGCAGGAGGCAAAGTCAGGATGAGGCTGGGCCGCATAAGGGAGTTCACGTGTCCCCCGCCGCAAAACGAGGGCTGCAGAGCCCCTAAATCGCCCCGGGGGGCAATCCGCCGGCATTTCCTCCTGACGTCAATCGTGGCGGATCGCCGCCTCTGCCCGCCCCTCTCACTCTTCCTTCACAGAGAGGGGCGGGGGAGAGGCGGCGATCCATTCAGCGATTGACGTCAGGAGGGGCAGAGCTACAGCTGGAAGCTCTGCCCCTCAGCGCAGTCGTGGATGTTTGCGCCGGGGATTTGGGGGTCTGCAGCCCTTGTTTAGCGGCGGGGATGCGGCGGATTACTTGGGAGCACTGAAGCGAACTATAAGGTAAAATGGGCAAATATAGTTCGCTTCCGAGTCTCTTTTGCTTTTGCCGGCAGGCAGGGCCAGTTTAAGCAACAATGGGGCCCCAGAGCAAAATAAACCTGCCCTCCCCCCCAACAGATACCCTGGAACAAAAATCGGCATTAAGGGACCTTTTTTGCAGCTGGTATAGTCAGGGTGTGAAGCCCCAATCGGTTGGAGCTCCACATTCTGGCTACCCCAGCCTGCATGGGGGACAAGGGGTTAAAAAGTTTCAGGAGGGGGGACCCCAGATAATTTAAAAAAAAAAAATTCCCATACTCTAAACATAAAAAAAAAATTGGGAAAATAGGAAAAAATGCCAGGAATCTTCATACAGCCATATTGCGGCTGTATAGCGATCCCTGGCCAAAGCGCTGCGTATGGACCCCCTGGAAACCCTGTCAGGAAATGTATTACTCTTTCTTTTGATACATGTAAAATTACACTACCGTTAGGCTTGCTACTAAAAGTGACATTTACCGCATTTAAAAGTATACTATTTTCCTTCGAAACTTTAAAATCGATTTTCTCAAAAACTATAAGGTTTTTTTGAAAAATTGTTTTTCCTCTTATTCCTAATGATCTCCTTAACATATCCTGCAAATTTAGGGTTTCTAGCATTTAAGGTGGATTTGCTATTAACCATTAAAGTCGGCGGGTTTTTAAATGTGTATTTTTTTCCTTTGCAACTTTAAAAATCGATTTTCTCAAAAACTATAAGGCCGATTTGAAAAATTTTGTTTTCCTCTTGTAGCCACTGGGGGCCCCTACAAGCTCTGGGGCCCTAGGGCCACAAAATATTGTATCGAGGGCCGCAAATGGCCCGCGGGCCGCGAGTTTGAGACCCCTGACATAGATCTTTCTCTAGGATAGATTATCTGTTCACCTCTTACGATCTTACCCCTAGACTTACTAAAGCCACCATACATGAAACAGTAATCTCAGATCACTCCCCTATCTCGATTATCTTACATGAATAAGCCCATAGAGGATCCGGCTACATATGGAGGTTCCCTTCACATTTATATAGTGATGAGGAATTCCACTCCTTACTCCAAAACTGGTGGCTTGAGTATAGTGAGGATAATAAATCTCACAAAAATAACCCCCATTTATTTTGGGATACTGCTAAGGCCGTCAGAGGACGAATAATTGCCTACGTTAGCTCTAAGAAAAAAAGAATAGCTAAGGAATACTCTGCCCAGTTACGCAAAGCAAGACAGGCACTGCTAGAATATCAACATTCTAACTCTCCTTCCTCTAGAGAACAATGGCTTAAGGCTAAAATAGCAGCTGACAAATGGCTTTAACAAAGAGAGCTTCTCACGCAACCATAAAAAATTACAGTTCTTTAAATTTGGTAATAAGGCAGGCAGATTAGCCATATTAGCCAAGGGAGGATATGACCCCTCCCTAATCTCAGGCCTCCAGAATGATTCGGGGGAAATTAAGAGCCACCCAAAAGACAAATGACATTTTTCTCTCTTACTATAATTATATACCAACTCACACATTTTCAGCGAGACTGATAGTGCCAGATGGCTAGAATCCGCCCCTCTCAAGAAGCTAAACGAGGAAGACCTCGCCATCCTAAACGCCCCAATCACCACCCCTGAGATAATTCAAACTTTTAAAACCTAGCAAACAATAAAGCTTCAGGCCCAGATGGCCTATCTTCAGAGTTCTTCAAAATTCTACAAACAGATTTCCCCCTATTTTATCTGATGTATATAATAAGATTTTACGTGGTGAACAATTTCTATCCTCTGGAAATACTTACATTAAAGTAATATACAAAAAGACCAAAGATCAAACTTTAGCTGGATTTAGCTAATCAATCAAGACCTCAAGATTCTAACTAAACTAATGGCCAATCGATTGGCCATATTTATGCCCAAGCTCATACATCCTAATCAAGTGGGTTTTGTGAGAGGCAGGTCTGCTGTCACTAATATTCGTAAGCTAATGTTAATCTTAGAGCATATAAAAGCCTACCCAATAACTAATAGACAGGGTGCCCTCCTCTTACTTGATGCATACAAGGCCTTTGATGAAGTGCACTGGCAATGGTTGGATATGGTCCTGATTAAGATGGGTTTCACTGATAGCTTTCTCAACCTTTTTAGATGAATGTATCAGGCCCCTAAGGCACGTGTATACACTCACGGTTTCTTGTCCTCATCCTTCCCCCTCCAGAAAGGGACTAGACAAGGGTGTCCCTTGTCCCCCCTTCTCTTCAACCTAGCCCTTGAACCTCTTGCTAGGCTGATGGACAGGGTGATCCATGGAATGAAAGTGTGTGTGTGTGTGTGTGTGTGTGTGTGTGTGTGTGTGTGTGTGTGTGTGTGTGTGTGTGTGTGTGTGTGTGTGTGTGTGTGTGTGGGGGGGGGGGGGGGGGGGGGGGGGGGGGGGGGTCAGAACCACCCAGGCTCTTTTTGCCGACGACATTCTACTATTTCTAGATGATCCTATGACTCAAGTACCCAAGATTTTACAATTAATAGCAGAAGTAGGTAAGGAATCTGGCTTTAAGGTCAATAAAACAAAAAGCGAACTCATGTTTCTGTCTAATAAATTTATACCCCCTGCAGATATTGATCTAAGAGTTCAAATTACGAAAGGACCCATTACATACCTGGGAGTTCAAGTTGGTAAAGACCCTCAATCATTGTATTCTCTAAATATTACCCCTCTTATTCATAAACTAACCAATCACCTATGCAGCTGGGAAAATGTACCCCTTAATCTGGGAGAGCAGCTCTATTTAAAATGATTACCTTTGGTAGGCTACTTTACCCCTTACAAGTACTCCCTTTCCTCTTGAAACACTGACATACAAACTCTAAATAGAGCCACTTCAATTTTCCTCTGGAGGAAAAAGCGTCCCAGGATCAAATTAAGTAAACTCCATCTTCCCAAGAGCCTCAGTGTTCTCCCCAGGGCTAATTAGGTGGGCGGGCCGCCCGGCTGATTTGAAACCCCGCCCGCCTGTTGTCATGTGCTTGCCTAGCTTCAGCAATGGACCTTTTTAAACTGCACATAGGAGCGCTCCATTACCTTCTTTCAATCAGCGCCAGCTCTCGCATGCTCAATAGCGAAAGCTGAGGCTGTACACTGCAGGAGCGCTACTCTGCCTGTCACCCCGAGCTTTCTGGTGAGGCAGGGATTGGCTGGGCAGGCTTTCTGACGACACAGGGATTGGCTGGGCGGGTTGTAAGGGGCGGGACTCCTGCTTCCATTCGCCCTCCCGCGTCTGCCCTCCACGAGAAGTAGGATCTATGTAATGGCGGCCTCTCTCTCTTGTCAATGAGAAGAGAGAGGCAGCCAAGCACGCACACACATCCCTGGGCATTATCAGCAGCCTGCAGGAGTGAGATGAGAGCCACGTGGGTCCAGCAGTCCAGGACAGCCGCAGAGCTGCTAATCAATTCTCTCCTTCCTCCCCCAGACTGCAGGTAAACATGCCAGAGAATGAAAACAGCAGCTGCTGGTCTAATCCAGCTGGGGGGAGACACGGAGCAGGAGAAGTGATGCCCCTTCAGAGCTCTGCATGTTTTTTTTCACTTTCAGTTTGGGGGCAGAGGAGACGCAGCCATGCAGAGCATGTTCAGTGACAGGCTGTAAGGCAGCGTCCTGTGCACTCCTCTCCTGCTGTGTCTGCATCTTCCCCAGGCCCCAGCTTGTATCTGTCTGTAGTGATGTGCTCCCCCTCCCCCTTCACTCTGTGGGAAGTTAGTGGACCTGAACTCTTGCACAGGACAGAAGAAAAACAGAGAAATGCACCCTGTATTTAGAGAAATAAGCCTGAGTAATTGGATCTCTTCCTGTGTCACATGACTGCCATTTCAGATGGGGCAGATATGCTCATTTGAAAGCACTGGATGTAAACCCCGTCTGCTTCCAAGAAAGCAGGAACTAGAAACTGCAGATTTATTTTAGAATTTGCATCAGCTGTTACAAAAATGCTTTTATTTAAAGGTTGCTTGCTAAATTATGCTGTTGCACATCTTTTAGAGCATAGAGGAAGTTCTAAGTTCAGGTCGGCTTAAAAAGGGACCTGGGCTCCTTAATCTGAAACAATGCTAATGCTAGGTACACACAATGCACTTATCTGACAGATTTACTGTCAGATCGATTATTCCCAACATGTCTGATCTGATTTCTGCACAATTTCCTATAGAAGTGAACAGAAAATCGGAAATCAGATCGGACATGTTGGAAATTGTCGATCTGACAGTAAATCTGTCAGAAAATTGCATTGTGTGTACTTAGCAGGTACATCGGCTTGCCTCCTCATCCTCCTTTTATTTTGTAAGCAGAGTTGCACTGGCCCTGCATTCCCCCCCCCTTCGCCACCCGGCTACTTTTTCATGCCACCCGGCTGGGAAAAATTTCTGGGGAGAACACTGAGCCTGGGTGGACTGGCCCTTCCTAATTTTAGACTTTATAATTTAGCATGCATGTTACGCCATATTCGTGATTGGGTTTCCCAAACCTCAGGTTTCTCTAATTACAACCTCGAAGCAGCTCTTGCTGCACCCTGGACCCCTGTGGGACTCTTGCATTCTAACTGGTCAACTCAATGTCATAATAAAAGATACTATTGCTACGTGGAAGGAATGCAGAAAATTATTTAGATTGCCTTGGAAAATTACCAAGTATATGCCGCTTTGGGGGGTCCCTGACTTCTCTCCAGGTATGCAACATAGCATTTTTCTTGGTTGGGAAGACAGGGGTGTCAAACTCGGTCAGCTCTTTAATTTTAAAAGTTAACGCTGGTGGACCCTATCAGAACGACACACTTTATTCCTAGAACTGATTTTCTAGCTTACTGTCAAATTAAATCTTATGTAAAGGCTCATTTATCTAACATTACATGTCTAATGGAAATCACTCCATTTGACATGTTCCTAAAACCGGGAACCGGGAGACTATCCCTTTCTACTTTACATAACGGTTTGCGCAACATCAACGCAGAAAAACTAGCCTATAACAAATTTTAAGGGATGGAACAAATATCTTTCAATCCCCTCTGTGGAAAAAAATTATAGAAGGCATCTCGACATTTCGAAAAGTTATCATCTGCGAAAA
Organism: Hyperolius riggenbachi; assembly: GCF_040937935.1. Classification (NCBI taxonomy): domain Eukaryota; kingdom Metazoa; phylum Chordata; class Amphibia; order Anura; family Hyperoliidae; genus Hyperolius; species Hyperolius riggenbachi. The sequence goes on from NC_090646.1 coordinate 163,254,491, forward strand.
CTGGAGAGACTCCCACCTCTTCCTCTTACATGCAAAATATGCATTTAATATAAAATACTCTAATCCCCCCAAGGTTATTCGCCGGAATGCCCTTAATGTAAACAACCTAGCAACCTAGTGGCAATGCCCCATCATTTCGCATTTTTTGGATCAAGTCTCTCACTTCCTCAATAGGCTAAAATGTGAACACTCTGAGAAATAGCCTATACTCTTTCATAGTAGACCCACCTTACCATCAAACTCTGATAAAACTCCCTCTTACATGTAACATTGACGGCTGCGAAAAAGGCTATATTGAACAGGTGGATTATATGTCACCAGACCATCTATTCAGGATGTAAAAGACGAAATGTTAGAACTATATTCCAAGGACAGGTAGGATACGCTCCTTCATAAGGAAAAAAAGAGCCAAACGCTTCTTTAATAAATGGAAATCCTTTATAGTGCTGATGTTCACTCAAGAAGAGATCCGTCATTTTGTCGAGCCGTTGAAATATTCCTCCTGGCATTGTAATGAAGACCTACTCGGAACTTTGGGTCCTTTTCAGTTACCTGCTGCACATTCTTAATAGCCCTAATAGAGTATCTAATCCTTGTTTTAACCACTACCACCTAAAATGGACCCAGTGGAGAGAGTACTTTAGGGAGGGTGGGTTGGGAAATTGAGGTTTAACTTGTTGATAATTTTTGCCAATGTTCTGTATCACTTACCTGTAGGCCGGTAACTCTACACGGCCTCCCAAGATTGTAGGAATTCTGTATTCCAAGCCTATACACATTTTTCTAATTTGATTGTTATGAAAATTTCAGACATCTTGGTGACATGATCCTATGTTTACACTTGTTTAAAAAAAAAAAACAACCAAATAAAATAGGTTTAAAAAAAAAAAAAAAAAAAAAAAAAAAAGGAAAAATATATATGGTAGCCATCATATCCCTCTCACCCCGGGTTCCCTTTAATGGTCTCTCTGCTTCTGGTTGGACTTGAAAATGCTTTCCACTGAGCAAATATGGTTTCATTCAGTGCAAGAAATCAATTATCAATGGTTACATTTCCAAGAACAATAAACATCCATACAGAGCAATGACTTGTAATGCTTGTCCATGGTAGTATGGGAAATGTCGAAGCAACTGTTTAATGTGTTTGAAAGCCCGACAGATGTACCAATGACAGAACGTTTGGGATGTGGCAGGAATTAGTACTGATATATGTAGTGTTGTAGAACAAATTAAGGATATTTGTGTTAAGAGAAAAGTTTCATTCAGACCACTTTTTTTTGGGGGGGGGGGATTTCCATCATGTGGTATAACAGTATCAGACGCCACACACTTACCTAAACAAGCTGCTGCACCAACCATTGCGTACAACCCTGGTGTAATGCAGTCTGCACCCACTTCACACCATTGCTTGAATATGAACCAGTCATGGTGATAGTAAGCCAACTGCTCCACAGCAATGCCCACAATCCTTCCTGCTATAGCGCCAATAGCCATGCTAGGGATAAACAGGCCTGAGGGAACCTGCAAAAGGAAAATAAGTAATCACTGTGGGTTTTAAAGCACACCAGAACTGCCAGGAACACAGGGGAGTTTGACAACCCTGTTGGAAAAGATAGGGCAGGGTGATATGAAGACATAACTGCAGACAGGAAGCAGGAAGTCCTCGGGCCATCATTTAGACATTGAACAGACTAGGCTCAGTCTCCTTGCATGCCATGTATGCAGTCACATTATTGATTATATTGTATTTTAGTTTGTATTATAATTTCATTTTTGTTTTCTTACAATGATTACATAATAAATTATCTGTCGTCCCTTCTAGAAAAGATAGTGAAATTCAATCAGATTTCTTGAATTAAAAAAAAAAAAAAAAGAAAAGAAAATTTGATTTTTCTGTACAGCTAATCGTTTTTATTAAATTGCTGTAAGATTGGATCATTTTGTTGTATCCTGTGTGGCCACCTTTAGTATGTCTTCAGCGCTTTGCAAAAAGATCTGATGAATCTGCAAAACGATCTTTACAATGCTGACCCATGCACTGTACAATTTTGTAAATAGTTTAGGCATTACATTTGTTTACAGCGAATCTTTAAGAAAAAGTACCCTATGGGGTACTTACCTCAGCAGAGGGAAGCCTCTGGAACCGAGTGAGGCTTCCCCATCCTCCTCCGTTCCAGCACTGTCAGCTGCCAAAGATCCGCTGAGCTCCAGGATCATAACAAGTCTGTGTGAGCTTAGCGCAGTAGCGGTTTTCCTTCGTGCTCAGGCGTTAATAGCCAAGCCAGATCGGATCCACTCTACTACGCAGGTACAGACAACGTGCAGTGTTCTCCCCAGAGCCTATTAGCCGGGCGGAGCGCCTACCTGGGTCTCTGTTCCCGCCCGGCTGATTTGATTAGCCTCCGAGTGTAAAAGCAGAGACTCTTTCCTCTGCGTAGTTTTGAATCAGACAGGCAGCGCTGAGTGCAGAGACACATCTCCCCCCTCCTCCTCAGCTCCTTCCCATCAGCAGCGAGGAGGGGCGGGGGAAGCTCCTAGCACAGATGAGTCAGACCTGGGGAACTTTGCTGGAGCCGACCATAGAATAGAACGTACGGATCTATAGCTATTCCTTTTGGTGAGTCACCCGATCTCTCCCAGCAGTGGACAGAAGCTCTCCTCCTTCTCAATTATCTGTGCAGCAGATACAAAACCCCTTCCCAGCTCCTTCCATTCACAGGAATGTCCGGAATACTCAGATAAGTGTGGCTCATTAACATATTAAGACGCTGGTCAATCATGTGAAGGGAGAGCTAATGAGTGGTTTACAGGGCTGTAATATGAACCTGGTGCAGCATTCACTCTACTCCTGTAACCCCCCCTACACTGTGATATCCAGCTCTCAGTATGGGCAAATATGAATGGCAAAAAGTTCAATGGCATTTAATAACACATTTAGGCTGTCTTATCTCAGCAGTTACAGTAATTTAGGTGGAAAAAAAAGTTCAGCCAGAATACTTGTATGCTCTCATATCACTGTACTTTTTGAACTAGCATGGTTTTTGCAAAGTCTCTGGAGTTGTCACCACTCTGTTGCCTGCCTGTGTGATCAGCTTTAAAGAGAACCTGTAACAAAACAAAAGTTCCCCTAGGGAACTTTTGTTTTGGGAAGTTTGCAAGAATGCAACTAGACAAGATATGAGCTAAAATCTTGCTGAAAATGTACAGTCTAGCTAGTAGACCGATAAATGACTGTCGATATAAGGAAAATATAGATTGCCAGATCTACTAAAATTTGTACAGTGTATTATTAGCTTACTAACACTTTAACCTTCTTTAGTATATATTGATGTAATGATTTATGTTACCTTGATGCCAAAGGTGAAGACTGTCATGACGATCTTGAACACAAGGGCCAAACACAACTGCCACATGGCTGAGTAGACTCCATAGCCAGCAGGCCGGTCGGGGATGTCATCCACAATCTTGCTAGCATTCATGTCATTCTTATAATCACAAAGTGATGAGGATTCCAGAGGTCCACAGTCTGTGAAAAGCTCTTTAATCAGTTGGCTAGTGTTAAACCGTGTGTAGGGGTTAGGAAATGCAATGATGGCTGTGATAGCAGCCACTACAATAACCTCTAACACTGGGTACTTCCCAAACTTTGTCGTCTTTCGACGCCGACACCAGGCAATGTTTGCACGAATGAAAAAGGCTCCCCACAGACCTCCAAACACTCCTAAGAGAATGAATGGGATGAGTTCAAATAGGTACCAAGGCGTGTGATACTCTACATAAAACAGCACAAGACGACTGTTCCCAAATGGATTGATGGATCGTAAGATGAAAGCGGCCACCAGAGCTGCAAAAAAAGATCTCCACAAGGTCTTCAGAGGGAAATAGTAACTGACCTGAAGAAATAGAAAAATACATATGAGCAAATACCAAGCAAAAATTAAAACATATCTAGAATGATGCTCAGTAATGTTGGAGGATGAGGTCTCCCCTCCTCCTCCTTGGCCAGCCACATGGCTAATTAATATTCACTGCACTGTGACATGCAGTGTTTACTTCCTGGAGCGGCCACTCTCTGCAGCGATTGGCTTGTGGGACCACGTGATGCGGATCACGTGGTCTCCGCATCCCATAGCACCAAAAAGGCGCACCAAGAGCTGCATAACGCAGCTCTAGGTAGCGTCCTGCTCCAACACCACCAGGCGTTGCATTAGGGGCACGTTATGCAACCTATAACGTCCCCTAAACCGCCACGTACTGGTGAGAAAGAGGCCTAAGAGTTTATAAAATCTTCCGGTGACCAGTTCTACTTTATAAGAAGACAAAAAAATGATTCAGTGCTAGTAATAAAGTCTAAAATCGTTCACAATTACAAAAAGGGATACATGGAGGGCACATTCACACTAGAGGCGCTTTCGGCTTTTTACTTTTCAAATCGCCTCCGGAACGCTTGCACAATGAATGTCTATGAGAAGGTTCATATCTGCGCGGGTCATGCGCTGTGCGGTCAGCAAAGTGGTGCATGTACCATTTTTGGGGCGCTTCCGCCTCAATGGAAGGTATAGGAGACGCATAACGCTCACAAAATCGCTTTGTGCAGCGATTTGGTGAGCACTTTTAAGAATAAATACATTGTATTATTTTCCGGTACAAAGAGTTCGCTTCCTGACTTGTGTCAGAGTGAATGGAAAAAAAAAATCGCTCAGGAAAAGCGCTTTTCACAAAAATGCACCGCCCACCCAAACGCCAGGAATTAAAAAAATATTGCCTCAAAAAAAGACCAAACATGAACGCTAACTCGAGCGGAACGCAATGTGAATGAGGCCTCAAACACTGGTTCTGCTTAATGCCCTATTTCCACTGTATCCAACAATAGCCAGTAAGTCAGTTAGATTACTCCTAAGCGTGTATTAGTATTATGCTGGGTCCACTCAAAATGAGCAACATTCAACACTTTGGGAGCAATGTTCAATGAGTGCTGCAAACTGGGTTCTGTGGAACCCTATGATGAATAATTCCAACTCAAGTTGTATATTCATTCAAGAAGGAGCAGGTTTATTGTTCAAATCTCTTACCTCTTCCAAGCTAAAAAGAACACCACCGATAGGAGCGCCAAATGCAACAGACACGCCAGCAGCAGATGCTGCAGAAAGAACCTATGTAACAAAACAAGTGTTAATGTTAGTATGGCCACCACTGAAAAAACTTATTGAAGTATCAGAAACAGCTAGATAGATAAAGGGATTTTACAACCAAAATTAAACCGGAATGTGGCAGGTAGCCATACATCTAGCGATTCTAATTCAATCTACAAAGCGATCAACTTTATTGGGGAATCGACTTCAGAATGGTTGATCAAAAGTTGATAAACTAGTGACCCACACACTACAAGCGACCTTCGCTAATCGATCTGACTGATGTCTTGTGTCCATGTTCTGAATGCAAAAATCGATTCAGAGTCGATCAAATGATGCGTAAACAGTAGCAGATTCCTGTGCAGTCGACCGATATCTTGCATCCTGCTCGATCAACTAAGCTGGTCGATTCAACATGAAATCAGCCACTTTTTATTGATTGGGAATTCTAGAACACACTCTAATCCCTCTTGATTGGATAAAATGATCAGATCGAATGGTCAAACGTACAGCAAAATCGCTAGATGTATGGCCACCTTTACCTTTCATCATAAGCAACAGTGCAAACATTTGCCTGGTGAAGCTTAACAAGTTCCACCACCAGGGCTGTGGAGTCGGAGTCGTGGAGTCGGAGTCGTGGAGTCGGGCAATTTTGGGTGCCTGGAGTCGGGAAAAAACGCACCGACTCCGACTCCTAATGAATTTGTTACTGTAATTAAAATAGAAAATATAATAAAATGTTCTATTTCTCAGATAATAGTCATTAAAAATAATGTATATATACAGTAATAGCTGTGCTTAGTCCACAAAAAACAATCAAAATTAGTTACTTGTGCTGCTTCAATAAAGCAGTCCCCGTATTTTTAAGGTCAGATATACATATCTGATTGTGACTGTATATATGATGTGTACACAGGAATCTCTTATACATACTAAATAACATCTATGCTGTAAAAATAAAGCCTGATGTGTAGCTGTGTCACTAATAGAGATGGACAATGAGATGGAAATAATTCTGCACTGATGCTGATTTATGCAAATGTATGCACTCCCTTTGCTGATGAAATCAAATAATTTGATATGTTGTTAAAATTTGGTTTGGTGACTACAAATTAAAGGGTACCTGAGACGGATGAAAAGTAAAGTTTTATACATACCTGGGCCTTCCTCCAGCCCCCTTTAGGCTAATCAGTCCCTCGCTGTCCTCCACCACCCGGATCTTCTGCTATGAGTCCTGGTAATTCAGCCAGTCAGCGCTGTCCGGCCGCATGCCGCTCCCACAGCCAGGAACATTCTGTACCTGCGCAATAGTGCTGCACAGGTGTAGTATGCTCCTGGCGGCGGAGTGTGTGCATGCGCACTACGCCAGACTGACTCAAGTACCTGGACTCATAGCAGAAGATCCAGGTGGTGGAGGAGGACAACGAGGGACTGATTATCCTGAAGGCGGCTGGAGGAAGCCCCAGGTATGTATAAAACTTTAATTTCATCTGTCTCAGGTTTACTTTGTTACACAGTAGTACTATACTCTACATATGCACTCCCCACAGAGCTGCAGGGAATCCACTGAGAATGCTGTGCACATTGAACACAGAGGTGTTGTCTGTTACCCATAAACCTTTTTCAGATTGTGCATGAACAATGTGTAATAGAGGAAGAATCTCCTCATTCCCCTGCAGAGTACCTGCACATCATTCTTACATGTACCCACACTTACATTGCCTAGGGCCTGATAAATGTTCTTTGTCCCGGTCTGTACCTTTTACAAGTACTCTTACCAAGGACTAGTTTTAGTCTAAAGGGAATAAATATAGTAATCTACATATCCTTCTCACTTCAGTTGTCTTGTAAAATTCCTAAGCGTTGGCAGTTAAGAGACAAATTTCATGTTACATACTTTTAATCAACAAAATTGTAATATGCAAATTAGAGGAGTCGGAGTCAAGGAGTCGGAGGAACCCTAAACTGAGGAGTCGGAGTCGGAGGATTTTTGGACCGACTCCACAGTCCTGTCCACCACTACTGCTAGAACAACCACCTCCTTCTTGCATACATGTAAAAAGGGCACTGTGAAATTTGGGCAAAGGGTGAAACCAAAAAACCGCTCACTCTGCTGCGGCAAATTTCCTGGCGGTGTTAATTACTATTCTCCCTCCAAGGCGTCGTACAGTGGGGGTAAGATACAATTCGGCTTCCAGCTATTGCTGGCAGGTCAAATTGCGCTGCTTTTATTGTAATTTGGGCTGTCTTTTGCCGATGCCCAAATTACTCACTGAGCATATAGCTGTAATTCGCATTACTGCCAATGGCGGTGCCAAAATGTCCTCATCCGCGTGGCGCTCTTTTAATATAGGTTTCGCTTGACGTGTGTGGTGTGTCACTTTTCCCAAACATAGCTCTTATGCTGGGAATACACGGCTCGTTTCTGCCGCAGATAGATGGCTCGACAGAATTTTCGACATGTCTGATCTCCCGTTCGATCGTTTCGCCGCTCAATTTCTGGTAGAAGTGAATGGAAAAAAAAAAAAAGAAAAACAAGCGAAAGATAAGAGACTGCAGAATCGAGCGGCAAAAACGATCAAGCGGAGAATCGAGCGTCAGAAACGAACCGTGTATTCCCAGCATTACACAGTCTACCCAACAGACATAATCTTGTTATTGTTTGTGTAAGGACAGATATGGCTTAATTCCTGTAAAAGTCAACACCGTCCCCCCCCCCAAAAAAAAAAAAAAGCCCAACTCTTAAGTATTAATAAAGAAAAAGGCTTCTTGACATATTTAGTATTCGATCATTATTTTAATTATTTAATATTATTTGGTGATGATGTTTTCTTTATTAGTAGAAAAATTATTTTTAACTTTTTTTTTTTTAGTTTAATCATGTTACAGTAAGAGTTATGCTTTACAGGATTAGGGAAGGTTGATAACACAGTGGTGTATTTATTTATAAAGTTGGGAAAAGGCAATTCTCCAACTTTCTGGTAAACTTTTTTTTTGTTCACTACACTTCAGAAAAGTTTTCTGTATCAGCATTTATCCCATGTTCTATACTTTTCATTCATTGCTTACCAGTTTAGAAAATATCTTCATATTTAAAAAAAAAAAAAAAAAAAAAACCAGCCTATTCGCCAAAAATGTGGAGAACTCTTTGCACCACTTTGATGGTGGAGAATTCAAGAATAAAGTGGGGAAATTATGGGGATAAATCAGATCGCTGGTCAGAGTCAGAATTTTGGGTATGCTGGTGGTTTCTGGGTAGTACAAGTGCTGCAAAAACGCTTTAAAATCGCTATGTATACCGACTGAAAAGCAAATTTGCGGCAATCCTATACTTACCATGGAATCACAATCAGGCACCATGACTGTATTTTGGCCTAATGCAATCGCTCCAGTGGTCATCCACTTTCATTGGCATAGTGACATTTGGGTCCTAGACCAAACAGTTGTCCCACTTTGGCTCTCAGTGATCACAGGGTCAGAAGCCAATAAAATCAGCTCCTGACTGGCTCACGGAGCTCTGCTGTCATAGCGACGGCAGAGAAAGTGTGCTTCAGCAATGAGAGAGAGGCACGAATGGCAAGAGTGACATCTCCATGCGGCGTAGCGTTGGTGAGCCCTTTATTTTGTACCAGCAGTCTCCAGTCCTTAAGGGGCCAGAGACTGCTGGTACTCAAGTGGTTAAACAATAAATAATTATAGATTTTCAAAACATTCACAGATTATCTCATTCTCAAATACCATCTTTGAGCATAACTCATAAGAATGCAATAGTCAGGCTGACTCACCTCCCTTTTCTTTGCTTCATTTGTGCTATACTTTGGAAAAAGGTAAGAAAATATATTTCCACAGCAACATGCGACATGTACTAAGGGACCTTCCTTGCCTAAACTCAGGCCTGAAGCCACAGCAAGAACTAGTGTGACTGTTTTGATCATTAATGTCCACTTTCCCAAGTACCCTCTGATGATGAATCCGCTCAAAATGGTTTTAATCTGCAAAAAAAAATCAAACAGATACTTGATAAATGCGTCACTAATGTACTGTATATCATGAATTAGTATTAGCATTACTGTAGTTTGTAATTTTGTATTTTTACTCAACATATCTATAGGCAGATAAGCTGATTGACAAAGCATAAAAATATCCACTCTTAGGGCTCGTTTCCACTGTTGCGACGCGATTTCTAAGCATTCCGACGCTTGTAAAAACGCATGCGGATGCGTTTCCGCATGCGTTTTTACCCGCGATTTCGCGTGCGATTTCGCATGGCAGGGTGCCATGCGAAATTAACCATGACACTGCCAGGGCAAAATAACATTAAAAAGGAGCGAAATCGCACGCGAAATCGCGGGTAAAAACGCATGTAAAAAACGCATGCGTTTTTACTATTAAATACGTTGTGTGCGATTCGCCTGCATTCCACTCGCAGGCGAATTAGTTGGCTCTTTTGTGCGTTTTTTCACCGCTTGAAAAAACGCACATCCCCAACGCAAGAGTGGAAACAGGCCCATCCACTTACATTACATGTGCGAATCCGCATGCGTTGGACGCATGCGGATTCGCGATAGTGGAAACGAGCCCTTAACCTCCTTGCCGGTTATCCCGAGCTCAGCTCGGGGTAACCTGCGCAGGAGGATATCTCAGGCCCCGCTGGGCCGATTTGCATAATTTTTTTTTTGTTACAAGCAGCTAGCACTTTGCTAGCTGCTTGTAACTTCCGATCGCCGCCGCTCGCCGCCGATCCGCCGCAATCCGCCGCGCCGAGTCGCTCCCCCCCGCCCCAGAGCCCTGCGCTGCCTGGCCAATCAGTGCCAGGCAGCGTTGAGGGGCGGATCGGGATTCCCTATGACGTCCCGACGTCCATGACGTCGGTGACGTCATCCCGCCCCGTCGCCATGGCGACCGGGGAAGCCCTGCAGGAAATCCCGTTCTCAACGGGATTCCCTGCATACTCTGATCGCCGAAGGCGATCAGAGTGGGTGGGGGGATGCCGCCGCTTAGCGGCTATCATGTAGCGAGCCCTTGGCTCGCTACATGATTTAAAAAAAAAAAAATTAAAAAAATTTGCGGCGCTGCCTCCTTGCAGCGGCGAAAGAGGGTCCCCCCAGCCGCCCGAGCCCAGCGCAGCCGGAACAAACAGTTCCGGCCGGCGCTAGGGGCTGGATCGGGCGGCTCTGACGTCAGGACGTCGACTGACGTCCATGACGTCACTCCGCTCGTCGCCATGGCGACGAGGAAAGCGAAACAAGATAGGCCACTCATTGCGGCCTATCTTGTTACTTTCGATTGCCGGAGGCGATCGAAAGTACGCTTCCGGAGCGCCCTCTAGTGGGCTTTCATGCAGCCAACTTTCAGTTGGCTGCATGAAATATTTTTTTTTTTATTTAAAAAAAACCCTCCCGCAGCCTCCCTGGCAAAATAATTAAACCGCCAGGGAGGTTAAAGAGAACCAGAGATGAACAATTCACACAAAATAAACATATCAGTCGATCACTTGTAAAGAATAAATACTCTACCTGATAATTTTGCCACTCTGGTGTGCCTTTTTGAGTGTTTTTTTTATCAATTATTGCTCCAGGAAAATCCAATATGACCACCAGCTCATATCCCTTCTGCTTCCAGGTTATGAGCTGTTCTGGACGTGCTGTCTACGTTTTATGAAACTATAGTCAAGCAGGGCTGCTGCTGCAGGCTTTCATCTGTGTGCTTTCAACTTTATTATTCTGGCATGCTGTGTGGCTGCCTGTAGGAAGTGTCTCTCATAGAAATGAAACTGCATTAAGTAGATAATAATGATGACTGGCTGCACAGTGCACAGAGATCACACAGCGAAACTCTTCTGTTTCAGAGCTTCTTTCTGCAGGAGCAGCCCCTCCCATGTCATAAGCTCTGCGTTTGCAAATAAGGAAAGCTGAACCAGGAAGGGGCAGGCTTGGGCTTGAAAAGACTCCACAGAAGACTGACTCCGCTATAATGATTCTAGGTCAAACCTAGACTGAATGCTCAGTCTGGGATTCTTACCACAGCTGATAACAGACAGATTAAGCAGAGAAGAATGAAACTAAAAGCAGGGTAGGTGTTTACTGTCATGTTCCCATTGATAAATGTAATAAAATACATGAGGGTGCTTCATCTCTGGTTCTCTTTAATGTTCTAACCATAAACCATTTATCTACTGTACCCAGTAGTTTGACTGTTAAAAATAAAGACCACTTAATTTACTAAACTAAAATCTGTATTTCATTGTTTCAGGACTAAAAGACAAATCTCCTTTTTCTGTGCGAGTCATCAGTTACACACAGCAGGTGTTTTCCCACACCTTCAGTAACATGACTGAATTTTCGGTTGGTTTAGGCACTACTGGTTGTTAGGACTTGGCTCACTGATGTGCAGAAGGCCAGTAATTTGGTAGAAAGGGTTGTTGTAGTCGCAATTGCTTGCTCTGCAGTGAAAATGATTATTTAACCCATGGCGCTGTCTAAAAAGTCCTTTATGTGGGATGCATTTAAAGTGACTACATAGTAGGAGGGCCATGGACAGTTCCATATATATTTTCTTTTAAACAATGAAGACAAGACAATACATTTATATCTCCCTTTTCTCCTGGTGGACTCAAAGTGCCAGAGCTGCAGCAACTTATGGTGACCAGGATCATTAGGGAGAATTGCCCAAAGACTCCTTGCGGTTTTATGTAGTGGTTTGACCCGGGATTTGAACCTTTGTCAAAGGGCTCAAATCCCACATCAAAGGCAGCAGCCTTACCAGTACGCTATCCAGCTGACCCATGGGCCAACATAACTAACAAAAATGATTGAATCTCAGTAATGTCAGTGAAAGGAAGTGTTCTTGATCAAACATAATGAAAGAAAGATAAACATATGGGTAAGAAGAATAACCATCAGTTTCATAGTACACCATCACTGAGAACACACCTCTGGAATTCCGGAGCCACAAGCATAAGGGGCAAAAACTTTCACCAGGCAGACTGCCAAAAATGCAAAACTTAAAGCCCAGAAGATGTACATGATGTAGTTCATTATATAAGATCCCGGACCCTAGAAGACAAAAATAGCTATTTTTATTAGCATATCAATTCTCTTAATGACAGTTTTAAAAAATGTTTTTGTAGATATCCGTATCTAAATGAGGGATCACTAGTGATAAAATTACTCAAAGCATTACTTTTTTTTCAGAGAATTGTGTTAATCTACAAGAAAGCAGAACAACTTTGTGGATCCCTGATGCACACGATCATGATCTAGTAAAGGAGGACTTTGGAGATGTATGAGATATATAGGTAGATCTATATATATATATCTCACAAGTAAAAATGGAAATGAAATAAGGGTAATAAAATATCAGTAATTTTACCTATATTCTATTGTCCACTATAGTAGAATATTGGTCCTAACCCTTTTCACACACAGAACCCTCCATCTTGATGCCTTACACTAACTGATCCCTCCAGGTGGTACCTACCACTAAAACTCCCCTCGTGGGCAGCTATTCTTAACCACCTACCCCCAACCCTTAAGACTATCTCCTCCCCTCCCCCCCCCCCCCCCCCCCCCCAGGTTAGAACTGCAAATTTGGACGTGGGACTAACCCGATAAAATAGCGGATAACAGACACGCCACAAACTGGGGGAATCTATTTGCAGTGTGGGTGGCCTTTAAAAGTCAACTGCAAAGGATTACAGACTGAGCGTGTAAATGTTTACATGGCAGTTGAAAGGCAGTAATATTTAGATAGGGAGGAGAAAGCAAACACCAGCATGGATTTAAAAAAAAAACAAAAAAAAACACAAACCCTCTCACCCCAAAAAAATAAATAAAAATAACGTATATGTAATATTCCAAAATCTGTCAGAAAGAACTTCCAAAATATCAAACACGCAGTACCAGGAAAGCCCATTCATTTTGCAGATTATAACGGAAAACAACTGTTGAATGGAAACAGAAGAAAGCGGTAGTGCACATCAGGCTAAAATATAGCATTTATTCCGGAGCCACTAAAAACATTTCAAAGGCAATGTAGACATGGAGAGAGGTACAGGCAGAGAGCAGGTCAACAGCTGTTTCGCGCCTATACAACGTGGCGCATCATCAGGTCTGATGACGCGCCACGTTGTATAGGCGCGAAATGGCTGTTGACCTACTCTCTGCGTGTACCTCTCTCCATGTCTACATTGCCTTTGAAATGTTTTTAGTGGCTCCGGAATAAATGCTATATTTTAGCCTGATGTGCACTACCGCTTTCTTCTGTTTCTATTCAACGTATAGTGAGTATACTTGGAAACTAGCACTCAGGCTGTAAAAGCTACGGTCCTGTGCACAATTTTTCTCCTTATTGGACGGAAAACTGTGATCATTAAACGATACTGAATATAGAACTTAACCTTCCTGGCGGTAAATTTTTTTGCTGCTCGCAGCTAGCACTTTGCTAGCTGCGTGAGCACACCGATCGCCGCTGCCCGCGCCGATTCGCCGTGCCGCCCCCCCCCCCCCCCCCCTTGCGCAGCCTGGCCTATCAGAGCCAGGCAGCGCTGAGGGGTGGATCGGGACCCCCGATGACATCACGACGTCAATGACGTCATCCCGCCCCGTCCGTTGTTTGCACGGGATTTCCTGATCGCCGGAGGCGATCGAAGAGGGTAGGGGGATTCCGCTGCACAGCGGCTAACATGTAGCGAGCCCTAGGCTCGCTACATGATTTTAAAAAAAATTACACAAAAACGGCTGCGCTGCCCCCTGGTGGTTTTTAATAGACCGCCAGGAGGGTTAAAGGACACATCCAGGCTAATCAAATAAACAAAAATCAACTTACCTCTGGCTTAATCCAGCCCCTGGCAACCGTACTCTTCCCTCACCGCCGCTCCACTTGTGCAGTACACTACAGATGACGTCAGTGCAACTCCATGAGCCGCACATTGGAGCCCAGGCAGATGCCGACCTGGTGAGGTCAGCATCTGCACCGGAGAAGACTGGAAGCAACCAGAGCTGCAGCGAGGGCACATGACGCTGCCATGGGCTGAAGGAAGCCCGAGGTAAGTTGATTTTTGTTTATTTTTTTTTTGCCTGTATTATAAAAAGTGTTTCACTTACCTGGGGCTTCTACCAGCCCCCTGCAGCCGTTCTGTGCCCCCTGCCGTCACGGAACGATTCTCTGGCCCAACTGGTTCTATCATGGATATCACTACTTAGCCACTGCGGGGGACCGGAAGATCGTTCCGTGATGGTGCAAGCACAGGGTGGATGCAGGTGGCTGGTAGAAGCTCCAGGTAAACTTTAGGTTCCCTTTAACCCCCTTACCGTTACAATTCTGGTGGCAAGGGGGCAGCGCAAGCGATCGGCGATCAGAGTAAGCAGGAAAAAAAAAATTTGAAAATCGGCCCAGCGGGGCCTGAGAAATCCTCCTACGCAGGTTACCCCGAGCTGAGCTCGGGATAACCGGCAAGGAGGTTAAAGAGAATCTGTACTCTAAAATTCTTACAATAAAAAGCATACCATTCTATTCCTTATGTTCTCCTGTGCCCCTCTGTGCTGTTTCTGCCACTCCCTGCTGCAATCCTGGTTTGTAATTAACAGGTTTAGGCAGTGTTTACAAACAAAAGACTGGCTTCTAACCAGAGTATCATAGGCTGAGAACAGCTTACTGTGTGACTCATGCAGAGCTTGGAGGGAGTGTGTAAAGCTTCTGCCAATGACAAGCAGTGCTGCACATTCCACACATTCCAGCCTCAGCCCGACAGACACGACAGAGGAAAGGAGATAAGATTTATTACAGAGACAGTGCAAGTAGGAAAGGCTGCAATAAGACAGACCACATTAGAACAGTAATAGGAACTTATAGGACAGAAGAAATAAGGCTCAAAATTTTGTTACAGAGTCTCTTTAAAGGAGTCATCAGGCAAAAGATAGTAAAAAGAGTGGTACTTACCGGGGACTTCCTCCAGCTCCAGGCTCCCAGGATGTCCCTCGCCGCAGCTCTCCCCGCAGCAGTTTGTCGCAGGTCCGTCCCGGTCCCCGGCGATGACAGCAGAGCGACCTGGAGGTCACTCTGTACTGCGCCTGCGTGAGCGGCGCTGTCAATCACCGCCATGTGGGCCGGAGCGGACTGCACAGGTGCAGTAGTTCTGCGCTTGTGCAGTCCGCTCCGGCCCACGTGGCGGTGATTGACAGTGCCACTCACGCAGGCGCAGTACAGAGCGACCTCCAGGTCGCTCGGCCGTCATCGCCGGGGACTGGGACGGACCTGCGACGAACGGCTGCGGGGAGAGTTGCGGCAAGGGACATCCTAGCTGCCTGGAGCTGGAGGAAGTCCCCGGTAAGTACCACTCTTTTTACTATCTTTTGCCTGATGACTTCTTTAAGTGTGAGACAGATTTAATTGTTAAAATTAATTTCTCCAATACAACTCTTAGGGCTCAGCCACACTATAAGCGCTTTTCTGAGCGTAATTGATCAGCGCTATTCAAAAATCACTCCCATTCACTCATTAAAATCGCGGTAAAAATTGCAGCGATTTTTCGCATACACGATCGCGCAATCGCCGTGATTTTTACCGCGATTTTAATGAAAGTAAATGGGAGCAATTTTTGAAAAGCGCTCAGAAAGCACTAATCAATCATAAAGCGCTCAGAAAAGTGCTTATAGTGTGGTTGAGCCCTTAATGCAGAGGTACCCAACCTTTTCTGGCCCCTGGACCGCTTTCCAGTCAAATCACTTCTTCGACACGGAGCTGCGGCGACGGGGGGGTGGAGGGGTTAATGTCAGCAAACTGGATTGGGCAGGGAACAGGTCTATGCTGCGGGCGTATGGAGAACAATTGGGCCTCAAAACAACCACACTGGGGCACAGATGTTCTCCCAGTATTAGGTAGCCCCCTCCCCTGTTTAGCTAGCTACATGTGCCCTCAGTGTTATGTAGCCCCCTCCCAAGTATATATAGTTAAAGAATACCCGAAGTGACATGCGACATGAGATAGACATGTGTATGTACAGTGCCTAGCATACAAATAACTATGCTGTGTTCCTTTTTTTCTTTCTCTGCCTGAGAGTGTTAAATATCAGGTATGTAAGTGGCTGACTTAGTCCTGACTCAGACAGGAAGTGACTACAGTGTGACACTCACTGATAAGAAATCCCCTTTTTATCTATTTCTTGCTCTCAGAAGCCATTTTCTGCTAGGAAAGAGTTTTATAGTTGGAATTTCTTATCAGTGAGGGTCACACTGTAGTCACTTCCTGTCTGAGTCAGGACTAAGTCAGCCACTTACATACCTGATATTTAACTCTTTCAGGCAGAGAAAGAAAAAAAGGAACACAGCATAGTTATTACTGTACATAAACATGTCTATCTCATCATGTTACATGTCACTTCGGGTATCCTTTAAATGTACCCCCAGTGTTATGTAGCCCCTTCCCCAGATGTACCTCCAGTGTTATGTGGCCCCTTCTCCAGTTTAGATGGCTTGATGTGCCTCCAGTGTTATGTAGCCCCTCCCCGAGGTTAGATAGCTATATGTACCCCCAGTGTTATGTAGCCCCCTGCTCAGTTAGCTAAATGTGTCCCTAGTGATCTGTAGCCCCCATCCCAGGTTAGGTAGCTAGATGTGCCCCCAGTCTGCCTTACCACAGTGAGTCTGGCATCTTCGATCTTCTTTCAGGAGAGCAGCATGTGGCAGAGTTTTTCAGCATCCAGCCATTCAGAGAGAGCACAACTGAGGCTGTAATGAGAACAGTGCCACCTGCTGACACTCTGCTGCATGCTGCTCTGCTGGAAAAATAAATAAACCCACGGACCGGCACAACACAGCCCACAGACCGGCAGTGGGCCGTGGACAGGGGGTTGGGGACGCCTGCCTTAATGACTTCAGGGGGGGTGCAGAAAACAAAATAAGCTTACTTCAGCCTGGCCAATAATAAGATCAGCCCAAGTCTTCCATTGCGGACACTTGTCCCGTTCTTCAAATGTGGTCTCCTTTGACCCCCAGCAACACTGTTCATGGTTAAACCAAAATGCACTCATGCAGATTCCTTCCTTCAGATCTGCCATCCAGTCTGCTGCAATGTCTATTAAGCCAGCAAGGGCACCTGAGGATACAAATTAACATTTTTAGAATCATCTTACAAGCTTTTTAGTAATCAGTGCAATATACCAGTATTATGCAAAAACACAGGTAATCCCATTGAATTGCAAAAAAGACCAAGTTTAGCTAAGCAATCATGAAGAATACTTGTATACAGGGCAACTTAGATTTTCCTGGGAACTGCCTTTCTCTCCAGACATAAGCAACATATATAAAGGTTACTGTAACTGTCTTGATTAGGGCTAACTATTCTTCAGTCATAGATCAAGGGCCCAAGGCAGGATTTACAGCATTAGTCTACAAGATTTTCTACTAAATCTGCATCTTCCGAAACAGAATTAATAGAACTTAGAGGAGAACTCCATAAAGAGTCAGTTTGAATGCTTACCAGAAACAGTTGTGTTAACGGAGGATTCCATCAGGCCATGCCAAGAGTGGAACAGGTGCAGACTTGTCAGGGGCTCTTTAACCCTCCTGGCGGTCTATTAAAAACCGCCAGGGGGCAGCGCAGCACTATTTTTTTTTTTTTTACATTTTTTTTAAATCATGTAGCGAGTTTAGTGTTTGCTACATGATAGCCGCTGTACAGCAGCTCCGGCGATCTTTGATCAGGAAATCCAGTTCAAAGAACGAGATTTCCTGAAGGGCTTCCCCCGTCGCCATGGAGACTGGGCGGGACGATGTCACCGCACGGGGTCTGGGGGGGGGGGGGGGGCACGGCGGTTCAGCGCGGAGCGGCGGCGATCGGAATGCACACGCAGCTAGCAAAGTGCTAGCTGCGTGTTGCAAAAAAAAAAAAAAAAAAGGAAGCAAATCGGCCCAGCAGGGCCTGAGAAATCCTCCTGCGCGGCATAGCCCGAGGTTAGCTCGGGCTTACCGCCAGGAAGGTTAATAAAGTTTATAGAGGATATTGGTATGGGATCATTAATTAAAGGGGAACTTAAGCCTGAACAAACATACTGTTATTAAGTTACATTAGTTATGTTAATTAGAATAGATAGGTAATATAATCTTTTCCCCACCCTGTTTTAAAAGAACAGGCAAATGTTTGTGATTCATGGGGGCTGCCATCTTTGTCATGGGGGCAGCCATCTTTTTGGTTGAAAGGAGGTGACAGGGAGCAGTTCCAACTGTCCTGTGTCCTGATCACCCCTCCCAGCTGCACACGCTAGGCTTCAAATGTCAAATTCAAAATGTAAAAAAAAAAAAAAATTACACCAAAACAGCAGAACGAGAACAACATCAGAAATCCCATCATGCTTTGCACAGCATAAGGGGAAAACTGCCCGGGCAGTTTTCTTCTGTGCAGCTAAAAATGAGGCTTGAATAAGAGAAACAAAGTTCTGATGCTGTGAAACTGTTAAATAAACACCAGGCCTTTTCAGTGCTGCTGAGTCGATTTTTAGTCTGGAGGTTCACTTTAAAAAGGTAAGTAGTCATTGTTAGTTAAGAATAAAGGACTTTTTTCATTTTTTTTCTTCCTAGCCAAGGTGGGGATGGGTCTCTTTTCCATGGTATGGACATGGGCTTTGGAGGAGAAAAGCGGGCTTCACTACTCTTCTCCTTCAGAGCCCCCATATCATGTACCGTGGGCAGCATAGAGGCATAGTGGATAGCGCTCTCGCCTTGCAGCGCTGGGTCCCCGGTTTGAATCCCAGCCAGGTCAACATCTGCAAGGAGTTTGTATGTTCTCCCCATGTGTGCGCATATTGTTTCCTCCGGGCACTCCGGTTTCTTCCCACATCCCAAAAACATACAGATAAGTTAATTGGCTTCCCCCTAAATTGGCCCTAGACTATGATACATGCACTACACATTACATACATAGACATATGACTATGGTAGGGACTAGATTGTGAGCCCCTCTGAGGGACAGTTGGTGACAAGACAATATACTCTGTACAGCGCTGCGTAATATGTCGGCACTATATAAATACTTAAGTAAATATAAATGTAAAAAAAAAAAAAAATGTACCATGTGGGCTGGTATAGCTCAGGGTGTGGAGCACCACATATTACGCAGCGCTGTACATTCCAGGCTTCAAATTCTGGCTATATATGCCTGCATGGGTGACAATGAGCTTAAGAAGCTTGGGAGGCAGGACCCCATTCTGGCCATTTCCTTAAAATTAAAAACTCTGTTTATATTAAAAATGTACCACAGAAAAATAAAATGTCATTTTTCTGAGTTTTTTTTTTACTTTTTAAATCCGATTTCCTAAAAACTACCGGGACTTTTTGAAACAGAAAATGTCCCCCAACATTACTAGCAAATTGTGTGAGGATAGCATGTATTGAGGCTTTGCAAATAACCACTAGAGTCTGTGCTATTGAGTTATGGTCAGTGCGAAAATATATTTGCAGTAAGCATGTGGACTTGCCAATGGCTAATACTCTGAATGAAAATCAAATCTAAGAATTTCATGAGATTTAAATTCCTCATTGCAAATTCTGTTTCAAAATTCCAATGCAAAGCTCAAAATTCTGACAGTGAATTTGATTTCTTAATGGGAAGGTCCAAGCAAAATAAAAAAATGAGTTTCACTTACCTGGGGCTTCTACCAGCCCCATGCAGCCATCCTGTGCCCTCATAGTCACTCACTGCTGCTCCAGTCCCCCGCTGGCAGCATGCCGACCTCGAAGGTCGGCTGGCCGCATTGCGTACATTTTTACGCATTCCCACTAGTGAAGGAACATTAAATACATTTTTACGCGTTAGTGGTTCAATGCGTAATTTTTTACGCATGTAAAATGTATGTGTTAATGTTCCTGCACTGGCGGGAATGCGTAAAAATGTACGCAATGCGGCCCGCCGACCTCCGAGGTCGGCAAGCTGCCAGCGGGGGACTGGAGCAGCAGTGAGTGACTACGAGGGCACAGGATGGCTGCATGGGGCTGGTAGAAGCCCCAGGTAAGTGTAACGCATTTTTTTTATTTTGCTTGGACCTTCCCTTTAACCCTATAGACCATCTCTAATCCGGAGGCAGTCTGCTGCTGGTATGAATGGTTACTTTGGAAGACAGCAGTCTATCACTTGTTCATAGCTTTAAAAAGTTTTAGGTCAGCACACCACTGCTCTAGATTTCTCCAGTTTAATGGTGAAAACTCCAGGTTAGGGTAACTGAGGCCTACAGAAGTGAAATAAGGATTTTGCAAATGTGCAAACTAGAGATGCTGAGGAAGTGTTTTATTTATATATAATAAAAAAAAAAAAAAATATCTTCATACCTATAACCCAGCAGACATGTAACCTTTACAGCAGGTTATCAAATCATACAATTACCTGATGCTAAGCCAGTCAGAGTTACGACCAGCCATCCTGACCAAGCGTCATAGAAGCTTTTGGATAACTCCCATGCAGACTCCTTTTTCTTGCTATTAATCTGGGGGGAAGAAGAAACCACAAAATGGTTGGTAAACAATACATTATGAATTTCCACTAAGTTTAAAACTTCAACAATCATGATTATTTTACTTTCCTTATTTATACAACTTGATATACATAGAATTTAAGTAGTGAACCATTTACTATAGCCTTCATTCTGGAGTTTACTGTGTAATACCCCCAGTTACAAAGGCACACACATCAGAGGCTGAATATACTGTAGGCTAAAAACATGCACTGTGCAAACAATGATGACAATTTAACCTAGGACCTAGTATGAAACCACAAGAGTGATAAACTATCAACTGCTTCTGTTAAATATTAAAGGGACACTGTAGGGAGGTTGGGGGAAAATGAGTTGAAGTTACCCAGGGCTTCTAATGGTCCCCCACAGACATCCTGTGCCCACGCAGCCACTCCCCAATGCTCCGGCCCCGCCTCCGGTTCACTTCTGGAATATCAGACTTTAAAGTCTGAAAACCACTGCGTCTGCATTGCCGTGTCCTCACTCCCACTGATGGCACCAGGAGCATACTGCGCAGGCCCAGTATGGTCTGTGCCTGTGCCGTGCGCTTCTGGTGACAACAGGGGAAGCGAGGACACGGCAAAGCAGGCGCAGTGGTTTTCACACTTTAAAGTCTGAAATTCCAGAAGTGAACCGGAGACGGAGCCGGAGCATTGGGGAGTGGCTGCGCGGGAACAGGATGCCTGCAGGGGACCATTAGAAGCCCCGGGTAACTTCAAGTCATTTTCCCCCGACCCCCCACCGTATCCCTTTAATTGATATTTAAGTTTCTGGTACGTTAAAGGTTTTTTTATACATTTTCAGATGGCAAGACATTCAGGCATTATCTGACTTCCCACGGGGTCTTCTGTCAGGCACCTGTGACATTAAAGCAGCATGATCAGCCATACTATGCCAGAGAAAGAAAAACAAAACTTATATAAATTAAAGATAACTACTTGCTCTACTTACATAACAGATGGATTGTACTGCCCACATTTTGATTTCAGTGAATTTGCCATCTTGATTACCTCTGACTGAAGCCAATACTGATGTTGTTTCCTCCCTTACGTTTTTCTCCTAGAATCTGCTCTGTCATAGCTCGCTTGCTTTGCAAACATGTGAACACAGCAAGATCAGATTTCAGCCTTGTGTCACACTGAACTTCCCTCAGCCAATCAGTAAGGAGCAGGAATGTGGGAGGGGAGATGACACGCTTTCTTCTCATCGGCAATGTACCAAATAGAGCCAGTCTGACTGAGATAAGATTTATTACAGCAGAAACATTTCTGATTAGATTGGAGTGCTTGCAATACAGGGTGAGGTTCCAGGGTGCATAATGGGCACACAGGGCAGTGGGTATATGGAATTTGATTTTGTGGCAGACAATCCCTCTTTAAAGAGAACCTGTAAGGTGGAAATGAACTCACCACCAGTAATGGCAGATTTGTCAGAGAAAACTCAGTCCAAAGAGGGAAAAGATTCCATCCAACCAATGTAAATCCGACAGAAAAGGAGATATCCCTCCTACTTTACACAGTCTAATTTTGGGAGGGTTAGGAGGGGGGAACGCACCAAACAACCTGCTTGAAAAATTGCAGGTCTCCAGTCACACTGGTTCACAAGATCGCTTTGATATACCTACTAAGCATTACCTTGTACTCATACTGTGCTTCGTGATCTGTTTTTTCTTGTATTCCCGTATTGTCGTATTTCTGTATGTCACCCCTAAATATTGTCTGTAACCTAAACTAATGTCCAGCACTGCATTTGTATGTTGGCGCTTTATAAATACAATAAATAAATACATAATCTCAGGAACCAGCAGGCAACACCTGATATCCATGCATGTTCATGCTAAAATTAAATGTCAGCCTTCATGTCCCTCTCGCTTCAGGTTCCCTTAAAGAACAAGCGACACCCATGCTAGCCTAGAAATACAAAACACATATATAAGTAGATAAATACTAGTTCTACTTGCACAACAGATGTATTGTGCTATCCACGTAATGATTCCTGTGAATTTTATAAAGGAAAAGCAGAAAATCCTATTCTAGGCAGTGGCCATTTTGCCAAGCTAATGCTGACATCATATCCTCTTGTTTTCCCCCTCCCTTCTCTTGCTCATTGTGTATTCATTAGCTACCCTCCTCCCAGAGTCTTCAGACACTCCTACTCAGGTGTATACTAGGAACTGCACTTCTTTTCTCCTCCAATCGCTGAGTCACCTCAGTGGCTTGCAAAAGTATTCATCACCCTTGAAGTTTTCCACGTTTTGTCACATTATTGCCCCAAACATGAATCAATTTTTTTGGGAATTCCACGTGAAAGACCAATACAAAGTGGTGTACACGTGAGAAGTGGAACGAAAATCATACATGATTCCAAACATTTTTTAAAATAAATAACTGCAAAGTGGGGTGTGCATAATTATTCAGCCCCGAGTCAATACTTTGTAGAAGGCGGAGGCTTCGGGCCATCTCAACAAGGACCGTGAGGCACATGAACACATTCTTCCCCTTGGCTGTCAGCCTCCTAAACTCCCTCATAATACTCCCATCAGCACTACAACCCCATCAAGGACACGGTCTGAGCTGTGACACCACCGAATCGATCTGTCCATCCCTCAAGTCTGACTAACCCTACGTAAGACAGGATCTGTGTGTGGGCAGGAACCACAGGATGATCTGTCATGAACGAACGTTGTATATGGTTACTGTTGTTCCTCTGCTTGATATTCTTGCATGCTGTGAACCTTTTATGTATGTCTGTATTCTTTTTTTGAGCTATGTATTGTGCCAAATCCAATTCCGGGCATAACCCAGTTATGCTTGGCGAAAATAAACGATTCTGATATTTTGCTGCAATTACAGCTGCCAGTCTTTTAGGGTATGTCTCTACCAGCTTTGCACATCTAGAGACTGAAATCCTTGCCCATTCTTTTTTGCAAAACAGCTCCAGCTCAGTCAGATTAGATAGACAGCTTTTGTGAACAGCAGTTTTCAGATCTTGCCACAGATTCTCGATTGGATTTAGATCTGGACTTTGACTGGGCCATTCTAACACATGGATATGTTTTGTTTTAAACCATTCCATTGTTGCCCTGGCTTTATGTTTAAGGTGGTTGTCCTGCTGGAAGGTGAACCTCTGCCCCAGTCTCAAGTCTTGCAGTCTCCAAGAGGTTTTCTTCCAAGATTGCCCTGTATTTGGCTCCACCCATCTTTAGTCATTAGCACTCATCAGGCAATGTCTATGGGCAACTGACTGCACTCAGACCAAAGGGGGCTGAATAATTACGCACACCCCACTTTGCAGTTATTTATTTGTAAAAAATGTTTGGAACCATGTAGGATTTTCGTTCCACTTCTCACGTGCACACCACATTGTATTGGCCTTTCACGTGGAATTTCAATAAAATTGATTCATGTTTGAGTCAGCAATATGACAAAATGTGGAAAACTTCAAGGGGGCCGAATACTTTTGCAAGCCACTGTAAATGGAAGAGGAGGAATATATTATAGATAAAAAGGATTAGCATCTTTATCACTTTATACACTCAGACCAGTTGCTGTTGAAATTTGATTTTTATGGTGACAATACCGCTTTAATGTAAACCTGTCATGAGGGGAGAAGCAAGAAGCAAGGAAATGCATACTTACCTGGGCTTTCTTCAAGATTGGATTGAGTGGCCATGTTGGAGCACGGATTCTCCTTTGATTTGATAAAATTATCGCATTGAAAGGTCGATTGGCCCGCAAAATCAAGTGGTGTATGGGCACCCTTTGACTTCCACAACTCCAATGACTGTCTATGAAGTTTTCAATGAAAGTAACTTCTGCTTAGATTTTTTTTTCATCACTGGGTCAGTTTTTACCGTTGAAGTTTGTGACAGCTTAGTTCCACCCTGGCGTTCTATTAAATGCGCCAGGGTGTCAGCACAGCACTATTTTTTTTTTAAATCATGTAGCTAGCCTAGCGCTAGCTATATGATGCCCCCCCCTCCCTGCGGCGTCCCTCCCACCCATCCGATCGCCGCCGGCACTTATGCCCAAAAGGAAATCCCGCTCTGAACGTGATTTCCTTTAGGGCTTCCCCCGTCACCATGGCGACGATCGTGATGACGTCATAGGGAGTCCCGATCCACCCCTCAGCGCTGCCTGGCACTGATTGGCCAAGCTGCGCACGGGGCCCTGTTACGCGGTGGGTAGCGGCGGCGATCGACCTAAACACGCAGCTAGCAAAGTACTAGCTGCGTGTTTAAAAAATAAATGAAAATCGCCCCGCCAGGGCCTGAGTGGCGCCCTCCGGCGGTAATGGACAAGCTGAGCTCGTCATTACCGCCAAGAAGTTTAATTAACATGCTAAAGCAGACCGGTATTTAGCAAGTCAAAGCAAAAATTATTCAAATTAAAATCTAATGAACTTTTTGAAAGGTAGTATATCCCCACACTAATTAATCTGCAGGAGGAAAGAAGCAACTGGAAATCTAGTCATGCTGATCCTGACTCATTCCAAGTCTACATAGCACTTGGGCAAGTCCTGGTAAAGTGAATTATATGGTGTCTTACCCTCCGATGCCGCTCCCGATCTTTACACTTCTCTCGTACCCAATCAATGGTATGGAAATCATCGTAAGTGCCTACTCCAGGAATGGGCTCATCAAGCAGATCCAGCAAGTGGGTACTGCTGCTTATGCCTCCTCCGTTTGACATGGTGTAATGTGTACCTGAAAAAACAATAAGAAGAAACATATTGAGCTTATGTGTATATAATAAAACCTGTCTGGTGTGAATTTAGCAATGCACTTGGAAGTAGTGCCTTATGTTAAGAAATGCATCTATAAGTATGCACCAGAAAGTTAACATACATTACGCAATATAAATGACATACTATACAAATAATACACCCTGTGCACTGCTAAATGATCTAAAAGAAGAGGATTGACCAGACACTCTGCGAACATATACATTTTAATGCCATTTTTAGTGTATTCTAAGAAGATTTTAGTTAGGGTGGGGCATACATGGCTTCTCACTGATTTGTATTAGAATTTGGTGGGGGTGCAGCAGTCTTCACACCATACTCTGTGTCAGAAGTACTACAACTAAGGCCCCTTTCACACAGGTGGCTGAACTGCGCGTTTGCTGAGCATTTTAGCCGCCTCTGTGCAATTGGGGGGTGCAATTTAAATGCAGCTGACTTGCAGCGGTTGTAACACCACGCGTGTCAAGCGCTGGCATACAGTAACGTTACTAGCTGGCGGCGACATGTTGAGTCTGAGCGCGGCTGCTCTCACTCCAAGCGCCCAGATGATGGAGGAGAGCAGCTAACAGGCGGTGAGTTCATCGCTTGTCAGCTGCCCATGTGAAAGGGGCCTTAGGCCTCGTTTACATCAATTAGCACAGATGGCCTGTGCGATAAGAACCCAATGCGTACGATCGCACGCCATCTGTGCGGCTATGCACATCCCATACATTACAGTTAATGGTCAGTGCTGCGATTTCAGAAAAATGCATGCCACAGTGAGATCGCGCATCGCACTGTGCTGTGCAGCGCATATGTTGGGAACGGTAGATGAGCTGTCTATGCCCTTCTACCATTCTTGCATGCCACACACTTTACACGTTGCCGAAATGCACATGGCAGCACGTATAGTGGGAACAATTTCCCACACAAGTACAGCTGCTAAGAGACAAATACAAGATTTGAGAATCTACCAGACAAGAATGTTCTTAAGCTGGCCATACACTGGCCCGATTTACCGCCGTTTCGACAGCAGATTCGATCACTGGGATCTAATCTGCTGCCAATCGTTCGCGCTACACGCCGAATTTCTATTCATTTCGTCCGATCCCGTCGATCGCGCCGTGCGGAAAATTACCGTCGATCGCCCGCGGGTAAAGAGCGCATCGCTAGCGGCGTTCGAGTGCCCGACGACCGACGCAATAGAGCCTGCATACATTACCTGCTCCGCTGGCGCGACTGCCCCCGCTCGTCTCCGCTCTTCTCTGCTCTGGTTTCCGGCATGCCTTCACTTATTCCTGCCCGGCAGGAAGTTTAAACAGTAGAGGGCGCTCTGTTTAAACTTCCTGCCGGGCAGGAAGAAGTGAAGCATGCTGGAGCCGGAGACCAGAGCAGACCAGATCGGAGAGAGACCCGGGAGTCGCGCCGGCGGGGGGGGGAGCGGCGGCAGCACCACCACCACCACAAAAGATTGTGATCGGTTTCAGGCTGAAATCGGTTCACAATCTGTTTGCAGTGAAGGTAGCCATACGATCCCTCTCTGATCAGATTCGATCAGAGAGGGATCTATCTGTTGGTCGAATCGGATGGCAAATCGACCAGTGTATGGCTACCTTTATGCTTCCTCTCTGCTGCTCTTCCCTGATTTCTGTATACAGTTTGCTTTATAAAAAGAAGACGTGCACACAGCAAATGATAGATTAATAAATATTAGTGTTAATGGGTAGTCAGTCAAGTTTTTACAACTGCCTTTCAGCTGCTCCCATGGATCTACTAGTCACTTACAGCCAGTTGCACGTGTTTAGCAGTTGGAGTGGGGTGGTATCCTTCCCCTGCATGTACATCTAGTATTAGTAGGGAGCAACTGGGTCTTAGATTTTACATGAGGACTGCATTGTGTGTCAAACCCTGCCATTCTGTTGCCTTGCAGAACAACCAAATGGTGCTCATTCCCCAGCAGATCCGCTGCTGAAACATGTGACAAGCGCATAGTTCTGCTGTCCACATGAATTACCATATTTTTCAGACTATAAGACGCTCCGGACTATAAGACGCACCCAGGTTTAGAGAATAAAAGTCATGGAAAAAAATATATATAATAAACGTGGTGTGTCCATGGTCCAGGAGCATTTTGTATATGTTCTCCCCCAATTATTGTCCCCCTTGTGCCTTCCTTGTATCTCTGGTGTCCTCATTTCCTCCTGTATCCCCCTATGTCCCCCATGTGCTTCTCTGCCCCTCTGTCCATGTGTACTTTTTCCTGGAGTGGCTTCACTGATAAAATCACTGCAAACTATTACCACTCACTAACTAGCAGCTAGTGGTGCTCAGCAGAGCTCGAATATTCGAGTAGCTCGAATATTCGAGCTCTTTTTCAGCTATTCGAGCTCGGTATTCGAGCTCCGAATAGCTGTAGCTATTCGAATGGGCTATTCGAGAACACTCGAATAGCCCATTCACTATTCGAGCTATTCGAGCAAACCGGCGCTATTCGAGCTCGGTACCGAGCTCGAATAGCGTCATAGCCCAGATTGATGTGCTTAGAGCCAATCAGAGGGCTCCCAGGCCCTCTGACGGCAGCCAATCACAGAGGGGGACCCTGGCCAGCCCCTACCCTATAAATAGCGGCCGCCATGTTCGGGTTTTCCATGCTTGCCTGAGACTTGTACAGAGAGAGATCTGCTCCTTTGTGCTTTGGCTTAGCAAGTGCTCTATTGTGTTCATTTACCTAGCGTTTTTGCTCACCTACACCTGCCATATACACCTGTATTGTTGTTATTTAGATAGACATTGTATTTTAGTTAGTAGCTTGTGTGTTACATTAGAGACAGGCAGCTGCTGCAAGCTTACAGGTTTAGGCCTCAGGGGGGCCTTGCCTCTGTGGGCAGCTGTCCTCTGTTTATTTCTCTCATCATCTATACCAGTATTTCTGCTGTCCTTTACTAATAGTATTGTAGTTATACTGTACTAGGAGTAGGACACTCACTGACTGTCACTGTTTATAGGCTACTAGCTAGCTCCTGCGTGTGTGCACTCACTCACTGTCTGTGTGTACACACACTCTATTTCCTTCTGATTACTGATTGATTATTGTTAGTTGTACTTACTTACTACTTACTCTTACTGTACCCGTAGGGACACTCACTGTCACTGTTCATATAGGCTACTAGCTCCTGCGTGTGCGCACTCACTGTCTGAGTGTACACACACAACACACACTCTATTTCCTTCTGATCGCTGATTGATTATTGTAATTAGTTAGTTCTACTTACTGTTACTACTTACTCTTACTGTACTAGGAGTCTAGGACACTCAGTCACTGTGTTCATAGGCTACTAGCTCCTGCGTGCGTGCACTCACTGTCTGAGTGTACACACACCCACACTCCATTTCCTTCTGATCGCTGATTGATTATTGTTATTAGTTAGTTCTACTTACTGTTACTACTTACTTACTCTTACTGTACTAGGAGTCTAGGACACTCAGTCACTGTGTCCATAGGCTACTAGCTCCTGCGTGCGTGCACTCACTGTCTGAGTGTACACACACCACCCACACTCCATTTCCTTCTGATCGCTGATTGATTATTGTTATTAGTTAGTTCTACTACTTACTGTTACTACTTACTGTACTAGGAGTCTAGGACACTCAGTCACTGTGTCCATAGGCTACTAGCTCCTGCGTGCGTGCACTCACTGTCTGAGTGTACACACACCACCCACACTCCATTTCCTTCTGATCGCTGATTGATTATTGTTATTAGTTAGTTCTACTACTTACTGTTACTACTTACTTACTCTTACTGTACTAGGAGTCTAGGACACCCAGTCACTGTGTCCATAGGCTACTAGCTCCTGCGTGCGTGCACTCACTGTCTGAGTGTACACACACCACCCACACTCCATTTCCTTCTGATCGCTGATTGATTATTGTTATTAGTTAGTTCTACTTACTGTTACTACTTACTTACTCTTACTGTACTAGGAGTCTAGGACACTCAGTCACTGTGTCCATAGGCTACTAGCTCCTGCGTGCGTGCACTCACTGTCTGAGTGTACACACACCACCCACACTCCATTTCCTTCTGATCGCTGATTGATTATTGTTATTAGTTAGTTCTACTACTTACTGTTACTACTTACTGTACTAGGAGTCTAGGACACTCAGTCACTGTGTCCATAGGCTACTAGCTCCTGCGTGCGTGCACTCACTGTCTGAGTGTACACACACCACCCACACTCCATTTCCTTCTGATCGCTGATTGATTATTGTTATTAGTTAGTTCTACTACTTACTGTTACTACTTACTTACTCTTACTGTACTAGGAGTCTAGGACACCCAGTCACTGTGTCCATAGGCTACTAGCTCCTGCGTGCGTGCACTCACTGTCTGAGTGTACACACACCACCCACACTCCATTTCCTTCTGATCGCTGATTGATTATTGTTATTAGTTAGTTCTACTTACTGTTACTACTTACTTACTCTTACTGTACTAGGAGTCTAGGACACTCAGTCACTGTGTCCATAGGCTACTAGCTCCTGCGTGCGTGCACTCACTGTCTGAGTGTACACACACCACCCACACTCCATTTCCTTCTGATCGCTGATTGATTATTGTTATTAGTTAGTTCTACTACTTACTGTTACTACTTACTGTACTAGGAGTCTAGGACACTCAGTCACTGTGTCCATAGGCTACTAGCTCCTGCGTGCGTGCACTCACTGTCTGAGTGTACACACACCACCCACACTCCATTTCCTTCTGATCGCTGATTGATTATTGTTATTAGTTAGTTCTACTACTTACTGTTACTACTTACTTACTCTTACTGTACTAGGAGTCTAGGACACCCAGTCACTGTGTCCATAGGCTACTAGCTCCTGCGTGCGTGCACTCACTGTCTGAGTGTACACACACCACCCACACTCCATTTCCTTCTGATCGCTGATTGATTATTGTTATTAGTTAGTTCTACTTACTGTTACTACTTACTTACTCTTACTGTACTAGGAGTCTAGGACACTCAGTCACTGTGTCCATAGGCTACTAGCTCCTGCGTGCGTGCACTCACTGTCTGAGTGTACACACACCACCCACACTCCATTTCCTTCTGATCGCTGATTGATTATTGTTATTAGTTAGTTCTACTACTTACTGTTACTACTTACTGTACTAGGAGTCTAGGACACTCAGTCACTGTGTCCATAGGCTACTAGCTCCTGCGTGCGTGCACTCACTGTCTGAGTGTACACACACCACCCACACTCCATTTCCTTCTGATCGCTGATTGATTATTGTTATTAGTTAGTTCTACTACTTACTGTTACTACTTACTGTACTAGGAGTCTAGGACACTCAGTCACTGTGTCCATAGGCTACTAGCTCCTGCGTGCGTGCACTCACTGTCTGAGTGTACACACACCACCCACACTCCATTTCCTTCTGATCGCTGATTGATTATTGTTATTAGTTAGTTCTACTACTTACTGTTACTACTTACTTACTCTTACTGTACTAGGAGTCTAGGACACCCAGTCACTGTGTCCATAGGCTACTAGCTCCTGCGTGCGTGCACTCACTGTCTGAGTGTACACACACCACCCACACTCCATTTCCTTCTGATCGCTGATTGATTATTGTTATTAGTTAGTTCTACTTACTGTTACTACTTACTTACTCTTACTGTACTAGGAGTCTAGGACACTCAGTCACTGTGTCCATAGGCTACTAGCTCCTGCGTGCGTGCACTCACTGTCTGAGTGTACACACACACCACCCACACTCCATTTCCTTCTGATCGCTGATTGATTATTGTTATTAGTTAGTTCTACTTACTGTTACTACTTACTTACTCTTACCGTACTAGGAGTCTAGGACACTCAGTCACTGTGTCCATAGGCTACTAGCTCCTGCGTGCGTGCACTCACTGTCTGAGTGTACACACACTAAATTTACTTGTGATTACTACTACTGATTATTGTAACTGCTAGTTGTACTTCCTGACTGTTAATACTTACTTACTGTACTAGGGGACACTCACTCAGTCACCTCACCAACCAACCCACTCCATTAAAGTACCCCACTTTTCACCCGCCCTTTTACAAAACTTTTGTCTATACGCCCAAAACATTGAAGATGTCTGGAAGTGGCAGCCAGCGCGGTTTGGGCAAGGGGAAGGGCAGCAAGGGAATCAGGAAGAGAGGGAGCAGCATTGTGGCAAGCCGCGGCCGCGGGCGCGCCACCATGCACAGTTCCGCAGCAGCAGCAGCAGCGTCAGTGGCTAACATTCCTCCCATAGCCACTGGCCGTGGACGCCTTGGGCGCCGCCCAGGAGGAGCATCTGCAACTCACGCTGCAGAGACACAGCAGCAGCAGCGTGTAGCACCTGCTCCCATTTTCCTCCAGCCGGGTCGGAAACGTCCCATTGAGGAAAAGGATGCAGACACTGTGGTGCAACTCATGACGGAGGATGAGCAGCCCGCCATCAGCTCTGCATCCGAGGCCTCCACCCTCACCACCACCACCCCTGTTCGCAGCAGCCGCCCAGCAGGGCCTGGGGAGGAGGCCAGTTCACCGTCAGTCGCCGACCTGTCACTCAGCACTCTTTTGACCCCAGGCATGATGAGTCAATTGAATGCTGTTGTTGGCGATTTGGAGGAGGAGATGCTGATGGGCACTTTGGGGGAGGAGGGATTGGACAGCAAGACTGTGGCGACAGTCAAGCGTCCCATCCATGCATCAGCAGAGGAGTTTGGGGGGTCATCATCAGAGCAGGACATGTTTCAGGAGGGGCATGATGATGATGACCCGGTGACAGACAGAGACTGGGTGCCAACACATCCAGAGGATGTCGTCCTCAGCAGCTCTGAGGAGGAGGAGGAGGATGCGGTTGTGGGCCTTGCAAGGAGGCGCATCATTGCAAGCATTGGCAGCGTCCCACAGCCTGCTGGTGTCTCAGGCTCAGCAGCAGCAGCAGCAGCATCAGCCAGTACCACCACCAGCCGCACCCAAGACCCCCCCCCCCCCCCCAACCACCACAGGGAAACAGGCAGCAGCGCTTCCATGCCGTAGGGGGATGTTTTTGTCACCAATCTGGCGGTTTTTCACCATGCCCACAGTGTACAGCAAGTACGCCACTTGCAACCACTGTCAGCGGAAGTTGAGCAGAGGTGCAGACCCCTTGAAGTTCAGCACCAGCTCGCTGATCAACCACCTTTCTGCGAAACACTTCCACCAGCATGAGGAGTTCCAGAGGCTGAAGGCATCTGGTGCTGGCAGTGGCACCAATCCCATCACTGCACAGCCTTCAGCAGCAGCAGCAGCAACAGCAGCCACCCGCCCTCCTGCTCCTCCAGCAGCACCAGCAGGAGTGCGGAAACGCCCTGCTCCTCCCCCCTCTGCAACTCCTGCCGCCGACACTGAGGCCTGTTCTGGCAGCCAGTCCTCAGTGGCCTCCTCTGCTCCGTCTGCTGATTCCCGTGCCAGCAAAAAGGCACGCCAGAGCCTTTTGAGCGAGTCCTTCCAGGGGGTGGTTAGGGCTCTGCCTCCCAGCAGCCGTCGCGTGCGGCAGCTGAACGGCTTGCTGGCACGGGCCATGTGCTCCCAACTCCTGCCGTACACGCTCGTGCAGGAGGGGAGCGACATGCGGGCGCTGCTTGCTTGTGCAGCCCCAGACTGGCAGCTCCCCAGCAGACACTTCTTCGCCCGCAAGGCCATTCCTGCACTGCACCGCTTTGTGATGGCCAATGTGGAGCGAGGGCTGGAGCACGCGGTTGGTGAAAGGGTCCACGTCACCATGGACTCCTGGAGCAGCCGCTTCGGGACAGGCCGCTACCTGTCCTTCACTGTCCACTGGGTCAGCTTGGTGGAAGGGGGTGAGGATGGGAGAGCAGCAGCGGGCACAGCAGCAGCAGCAACACAGTGGGTGGTGCCACCCCGCAGGGTCAGGGGAACTGCAGCGGGTTCCTCCGATCCTCTGCCATCCTCCGCCACACCTGGCCAAACCCCCCGCCTCAGCAGCAGTGTGAAGGCCCGCCACTGCCAAGCGCTGCTGCACTTGGTCAGCCTTGGCAAGACCAAGCTGACGGCAGCCCACGTGTTGGCCAAACTCCAGGAGCAGGAGCGGATTTGGCTGACCCCCAGAGGCCTCAGAGTCGGAGAGGTGGTGTCCGACAATGGGGCCAATCTGGTTGCTGCCATAGACAGGGGAAACCTGACCCACATCCCCTGTCTTGCCCACGTGCTGAACCTGGTGGTGCAGAAGTTCCTGCGCACCTACCAGGGGATGGACGAGCTGCTGGAAACGGCAAGGAACGTTGTGCGTCACTTCCGGCGCTCGGCTGCAGCCTGTGCGAGCCTGGAAGACGTGCAAAAGGAGCTGGATCTGCCACGCCATCGGCTGATCATTGACGTTCCGACTCGCTGGAACTCCACCCTGGCGATGTTGGAGCGTCTGGTTGAACAGAAGCACGCTGTCAACCACTACCTTGCCCTGGCCACTGTTTCCGCAGCTCAGAGAAGGGACAAGACCAGCAACATCCCGTCCATCGTCCCCGATGATGACTGGAGGCACATGCAGCAGGTGTGCTTAGTGCTGGCTCCCTTCCTGCAGGCCACAAACATGGTGAGCAGGGACCATGCTATGGTCTGCGAGTGGGTGCCCCTGGTTTCTCTGCTGAACAGGGCACTCGATGCTTTGCTGGCACAGGGAGCGGCAGCCTTGGACCAGCAGGAGCGGCAAGCAGCTGCACAGTCCACCTCTGAGGGGGAGGAGGAGGAGGACTTGGTGGAGGTCCCTGACCTGGCTGCTGATGAGGGGGATCAGCGCAGTGCAGCTGAGTTGGTGCGGGGGTGGAGAGAGGATGAGGCAGCAGAGGAGGAGGATGAGGAGGACAGCACTGACGTCGATGTGCCAGCAGACGTGGCCCGCCTCTTCCCAATGGCAGCGCACATGCTGACGTGCCTGCGCAGGGACCCCAGGGTGATCCAGATGAAGCAGAGGGAGGACATCTGGATCAGCATGATGTTGGACCCACGCCTCAAGGGGAAGTTGAGCCAGTTCCTGCCGCCTGCAGGAGGAGACCCAGCGCAACAAATAAGGAGCTTGCAGCAGGCCCTTGTTGAGCGCTTGGAGGAAGCCTTCCCCCAGCCTTCCACCCCCACTGTCCAGCAGCCAGCACAGAGGCAGCAGCAGGTGCCTGCATCCAGCAGCAGCAAGCGCCCCACAGACCTGCTGTCTCTCAGCCACGAGCTCTACAGGACTGTAGAGGCTCCGGCAGCAGTGACTAGAGAGGAGATGCATGCAGCAGCATCCTCCTCCGGTCACAGCCAGCGCCTGACCCGCATGGTGGCTGACTACATGGGGTCCTACAGCGGGCTTGACAGCGATGCCCCTGTTGATCCCATGGAGTATTGGGTCAAGCGCATGGAGATCTGGAGCGAGCTGGCGCAGTACGCCCTGGAAGTGCTGTCCTGCCCCCCTTCCAGCGTGCTGTCCGAGCGCTGCTTCAGTGCAGCTGGTGGCGTGGTCACCGAGAAACGCTCACGTCTGTCTCACAAGTCTGTGGACAGACTGACGTTTCTCAAGATGAACCAGGCGTGGGTGGAAGGCGAGTTCCTGGCCCCTGTTGTCGGCGAGAGGGGGACATGAACTGGCTGCCGGAACTTAGTACCATCGTTAATGTGCCTTACCACCCTTTACCACCTCCTGGCTCCTGCTCACTAAGCCAGCCTGGTTCACTTTGACTATTACGTCGCCTGCAGCCACACATTTCACACCTACAGTGGGCTGCTGCTGTGTACTGCCCTTCTGCTGTCTGTCTGTGTTTCCCACTGCCAGGGTACACAGAATTACCTTCTGCTGCCACTCTGCCACCAGCTATTACGTCAAAACAATAGCTATATTGGTTGTAAAACCAAAACCAAAAAAAACCAATAAAAAAAAAAAAAGGTTTAATTTTTCTGAGGTGCCCGGGTTGAAAACTGTGTTGTCCCAGTTGTGTATTGGACACAATGTGGGCTGCACGACCGCTGTCTGGGACCTCCTGTTGTGTTTATTTACAGCCCTGGTATCACCGCTAGGTACCAGGGCTATTATGTCACGCTGCCTACCTGCTGCCACACTCACACTGCTCCTCCATTCCTCCTGCTGCTGCTGTCTGTCTGTG
Source organism: Hyperolius riggenbachi (assembly GCF_040937935.1). NCBI lineage: Eukaryota > Metazoa > Chordata > Amphibia > Anura > Hyperoliidae > Hyperolius > Hyperolius riggenbachi. Next base: position 163,290,014 of record NC_090646.1, read on the forward strand.
TTTCCCACTGCCAGGGTACACAGAATTACCGTCTGCTGCCACTCTGCCACCAGCTATTACGTCACAACAATAGCTGCTCACACTGCTCCTCCATTCCTCCTGCTGCTGCTGTCTGTCTGTGTTTCCCACTGCCAGGGTACACAGAATTACCTTCTGCTGCCACTCTGCCACCAGCTATTACGTCAAAACAATAGCTATATTGGTTGTAAAACCAAAACCAAAAAAAACCAATAAAAAAAAAAAAAGGTTTAATTTTTCTGAGGTGCCCGGGTTGAAAACTGTGTTGTCCCAGTTGTGTATTGGACACAATGTGGGCTGCACGACCGCTGTCTGGGACCTCCTGTTGTGTTTATTTACAGCCCTGGTATCACCGCTAGGTACCAGGGCTATTATGTCACGCTGCCTACCTGCTGCCACACTCACACTGCTCCTCCATTCCTCCTGCTGCTGCTGTCTGTCTGTGTTTCCCACTGCCAGGGTACACAGAATTACCGTCTGCTGCCACTCTGCCACCAGCTATTACGTCACAACAATAGCTGCTCACACTGCTCCTCCATTCCTCCTGCTGCTGCTGTCTGTCTGTGTTTCCCACTGCCAGGGTACACAGAATTACCTTCTGCTGCCACTCTGCCACCAGCTATTACGTCAAAACAATAGCTATATTGGTTGTAAAACCAAAACCAAAAAAAACCAATAAAAAAAAAAAAAGGTTTAATTTTTCTGAGGTGCCCGGGTTGAAAACTGTGTTGTCCCAGTTGTGTATTGGACACAATGTGGGCTGCACGACCGCTGTCTGGGACCTCCTGTTGTGTTTATTTACAGCCCTGGTATCACCGCTAGGTACCAGGGCTATTATGTCACGCTGCCTACCTGCTGCCACACTCACACTGCTCCTCCATTCCTCCTGCTGCTGCTGTCTGTCTGTGTTTCCCACTGCCAGGGTACACAGAATTACCGTCTGCTGCCACTCTGCCACCAGCTATTACGTCACAACAATAGCTGCTCACACTGCTCCTCCATTCCTCCTGCTGCTGCTGTCTGTCTGTGTTTCCCACTGCCAGGGTACACAGAATTACCTTCTGCTGCCACTCTGCCACCAGCTATTACGTCAAAACAATAGCTATATTGGTTGTAAAACCAAAACCAAAAAAAACCAATAAAAAAAAAAAAAGGTTTAATTTTTCTGAGGTGCCCGGGTTGAAAACTGTGTTGTCCCAGTTGTGTATTGGACACAATGTGGGCTGCACGACCGCTGTCTGGGACCTCCTGTTGTGTTTATTTACAGCCCTGGTATCACCGCTAGGTACCAGGGCTATTATGTCACGGCGAGCTGCCTGCCTCATTGACTGCCTGCTGCCACACACTCATCCTCCTCCTCCTGCTGCTGAATTTACCTCCTGCTGTCTTTGTGTTTCCACTGCCAGGGAGCACATACAATGGCGCTTCCAACATGCGTGCGCCCACCAGCTATTTGTTACGCTCAAAAATAGCTGCATTTCTTTAAAAAAAAATTTGAAAAGAGAAATACGTGAAGAAGAAGAAGAAGACGATATTGAAAAAGAAGGAGAAGGAGAAGATGAAGAAGAAGATGAAGAAGAAGATGAAGAAGAAGAAGATGAAGATGAAGAAGATGAAGATGAAGAAGAAGAAGAAGATGAAGAAGAAGAAGATGAAGAAGAAGATGAAGAAGATGAAGATGAAGAAGAAGAAGAAGATGATGAAGAAGATGAAGAAGAAGAAGAAGAAGATGAAGAAGAAGAAGATGAAGAAGAAGAAGATGAAGAAGAAGATGAAGAAGATGAAGAAGAAGATGAAGAAGATGAAGATGAAGAAGAAGAAGAAGATGATGAAGAAGATGAAGAAGAAGAAGAAGAAGATGAAGAAGATGAAGAAGAAGAAGAAGAAGATGAAGAAGAAGAAGAAGAAGAAGAAGAAGATGAAGAAGATGAAGAAGATGAAGAAGATGAAGAAGAAGATGAAGATGAAGAAGATGAAGATGAAGAAGATGAAGATGAAGAAGATGAAGAAGATGAAGAAGAAGAAGAAGATGAAGAAGAAGAAGAAGAAGAAGATGAAGAAGAAGATGAAGAAGATGAAGATGAAGAAGAAGAAGAAGATGATGAAGAAGAAGAAGAAGAAGAAGAAGAAGAAGATCTAGAAGAAGATTAAGAAAGATAAAGAAGAAGAAGAACAAGTATATACAGTAACACTACACTACTGAACCAAATTAAGGACACAACTTCTCTTTCCACATTTTTTTTTAAAGGAACATCCCCACATAATCACTTGCTGTTGTTACTTGGAAAAAAAGATGTTTCTTGCATCATTCACCCTCAAAACAAGTGTTGGAAGCTATTTTGGGCCAATTCGAATAGTCAGCTCGAATAGTGAGCTCGAATACCGACTCGAATAGTGAGCTCGAAGTCCGAGGTCGAATCGAATAGTAAAAAATATTCGACTCGAATATTCGACTGACCTCGAATAATTTACTATTCGAATTCGACCAAATTCGAATTTTTAAAAGGGGTATTTGAGCACCACTGCTAGCAGCTCTTCAGCTGAGTCCTGTCTATAGCAGCACATCGCAGAGAAATCAGCCTCTCAACTGACTGGCCACTAAGATAATCGCATCCTAATCTGGAGAGGGAAGACAGTGAGCGCTAGCAGGAGGGTGCCTGGCTGAAGGGATGCTGCTTTTCATTACAAACGTCCAAATGTTGCTTTGAGCATTGTGATCAAAACTTGGGCAGCAGCATTGCAACTCATGCAGAGGAAGATTCACATGGACCCTATGTCCTCTGGTGTCCCGCCCCCCTGTCCTTTGCCCCCTTTGGTATCGCTGTCCCTATCCCCAGTGACCTCTCTGCCCCTTTAACAGATACAGAGACCGCTGCAGATTACCAGCAAGTATCGTATATACATACACCGAGGGAAGCGGCCACACAGCTTCACATATCCCACCTCCACTTCGGTGTCCTTTGCCCCCGACGGTCACCGCTGCAGGTTACCGGCAAGTGTTTTCATAGCACGGGAAGGAGCCACACAGCTTCAAAACGCAATGCCCAATCAGGCGGGGAGCGTTGCGTGAGACAGCCAATCACATCCTTCCCGATAGTCAGGAAGGTGGGACAAGGGCACCATCATCGGGGCTGGTGATTGGCAGGAAGCAGAGAGGGCTGCGATTGGCTGTCTCGCGCAGCCAATATATATTATTCAGGGCTGTGGAGTCGGAGTCGTGGAGTCGGAGTCGTGGAGTCGGGCAATTTTGGGTGCCTGGAGTCGGAGTCGGGAAAAAATGCACCGACTCCGACTCCTAATGAATTTGTAACTGTAATTAAAATAGAAAATATGATAAAATGTTCTATTTCTCAGATAATAGTCATTAAAAATAATGTATATATACAGTATATATACAGTAATAGCTGTGCTTAGTCCACAAAAAATGAAATAAACCAATCAAAATTAGTTACTTGTGCTGCTTCAATAAAGCAGTCCCCGTATTTTTAAGGTCAGATATACACATCTGATTGTGACTGTATATATGATGTGTACACAGGAATCTGTTATATATACTAAATAACATCTATGCTGTAAGAATAAAGCCTGATGTGTAGCTATGTCTCTAATAGAGATGGTCAACGAGATGGAAATAATTCTGCATTGATGCTGATTTATGCAAATGTATGCACCCCCTTTGCTGATGAAATCAAATAATTTGATATGTTGTTAAAATTTGGTTTGGTGACTACAAATTAAAGGGTACCTGAGACGGATGAAAAGTAAAGTTTTATACATACCTGGGGCTTCCTCCAGCCCCCTTCATGCTAATCAGTCCCTCGCTGTCCTCCACCACCCGGATCTTCTGCTATGAGTCCTGGTAATTCATCCAGTCAGCGCTGTCCGGCCGCATGCCGCTCCCACAGCCAGGAACATTCTGCACCTGCGCAATAGTGTGTGCATGTGCACTACGCCCGACTGGCTCAAGTACCTGGACTCATAGCAGAAGATCCAGGTGGTGGTGGAGGACAACGAGGGACTGATTATCCTGAAGGCGGCTGGAGGAAGCCCCAGGTATGTATAAAACTTTAATTTCATCTGTCTCAGGTTTACTTTGTTACATAGTAGTACTATACTCTACATATGCACTCCCCACAGAGCTGCAGAGAATCCACTGAGAATGCTGTGCACATGGAAAACAGGTGTTGTCTGTTTACAATCTCCTCATTCCCCTGCAGAGTACCTGCACATCATTCTTACATGTACCCACACTTACCGTATATACTCGCATACAAGCCGAATTTTTGACCCCCAAAAAGGGGGTCAAAAGTTGGGGGGTCGGCTTGTATGCGAGTCTTCCCTGGTGGTCCGTGGCCCCCGCTACCCCCTGCCCGCTCCCCCCGCTGCTATTACTTGTTTCGGCAGCGGCTTCCTCGTCCCCGGCGGCGCTTCCTCTTCCCCGCTCTCATGCCTCTATGAAGAAATCACAGCAGCGTGCCCGGCGCTGCTGCTCTGATGATGCAGGGGGCAGGAAAGAGCGGTTCCCATGGTAACGGCGATGCAGATCGCCGCTACAGGGAGCCGCGCTCTTTCCTGCCCCCTGCATCATCAGAGCAGCAGCGCCGGGCGCGCTGCTGTGATTTCTTCATAGAGGCATGAGAGCGGGGAAGAGGAAGCGCCGCCGGGGACGAGGAAGCCGCTGCAGGTAATAGCAGCGGGGGGAGCAGGGCACTATACCGGCCACTACCTACCTACACTGGGTACTATACTAGCTATACTGGGGCACTACCTACCTAAACTGGGCACTATATTAGCTAAACTGGGCACTATACTAGCTATACTGGGGCACTATACTAGGTACTATACTAGCTATACTGGGGCACTACCTAATTATACTGGGTACTATACTAGCTAAACTGGGCACTATACTAGCTATACTGGGGCACTACCTACCTATACTGGGGCACTACCTACCTATACTGGGCACTATACTAGCTATACTGGGAACTATACTAGCTATACTGAGCACTATACTAGCTAACCTGGGCACTTTACTAGCTGTACTGGGGCACTACCTACCTATACTGGGCACTATACTAGCTATACTGGGAACTATACTAGCTAAACTGGGCACTATACTAGCTATACTGGGGCACTATACTAGCTATACTGGGGCACTATACTAGCTATACTGGGGCACTATACTAGCTATACTGGGGCACTATACTAGCTATACTGGGGCACTATACTAGCTATACTGGGGCACTATACTAGCTATACTGGGGCACTCTACTAGCTATACTGGGGCACTCTACTAGCTATACTGGGGCACTCTACTAGCTATACTGGGGCACTCTACTAGCTATACTGGGGCACTCTACTAGCTATACTGGGGCACTCTACTAGCTATACTGGGGCACTCTACTAGCTATACTGGGGCACTCTACTAGCTATACTGGGGCACTCTACTAGCTATACTGGGGCACTCTACTAGCTATACTGGGGCACTCTACTAGCTATACTGGGGCACTCTACTAGCTATACTGGGGCACTCTACTAGCTATACTGGGGCACTCTACTAGCTATACTGGGGCACTCTACTAGCTATACTGGGGCACTCTACTAGCTATACTGGGGCACTCTACTAGCTATACTGGGGCACTCTACTAGCTATACTGGGGCACTCTACTAGCTATACTGGGGCACTCTACTAGCTATACTGGGGCACTCTACTAGCTATACTGGGGCACTCTACTAGCTATACTGGGGCACTCTACTAGCTATACTGGGGCACTCTACTAGCTATACTGGGGCACTCTACTAGCTATACTGGGGCACTCTACTAGCTATACTGGGGCACTCTACTAGCTATACTGGGGCACTCTACTAGCTATACTGGGGCACTCTACTAGCTATACTGGGGCACTCTACTAGCTATACTGGGGCACTATACTAGCTATACTGGGCACTATACTAGCTATACTGGGCACTATACTAGCTATACTGGGGCACTACCTACCTAAACTGGGCACTATACTGGCTAAACTGGGCACTATACTAGCTAAACTGGGCACTATACTAGCCATACTGGGGCACTACCTACCTATACTGGGCACTATACTGGCTAAACTGGGCACTATACTAGCTATACTGGGGCACTACATACCCATACTGGGCACTATACTAGCTATACTGGGACACACTGGGGGGATTACGCGGCCTGCACCAATCCAGCATTTCCTACCCCCGGCTTATATGGGGGTCAATCATTTTTCCCTGTTTTTCCATGGAAAAGTTGGGGGGTCGGCTTATATGCGGGTCGGCTTATATGCGAGTATATACG